>NC_045480.1:71110796-72310796 GCF_009650955.1 Corvus moneduloides
TACATTTTACATGTCCCACTAGGGAATCAAAATATTTCGTACTGCATGGAGGGATAGGGGTTTTCTGGGGAGGGGTAGCCTGCAGGAGTCCTAACCCCCTGGCAAACAGGAGCAGTTTTTTCCAAATTCTTGGAAGATAATGAAGAAATAGGCTTCTTATCCTAGATCTTTGTTAAAGAAATTTCTTAATGAGGTGTGGGCATTTGGTCAGCTCCTTAAGGGTTTAAAGTAAGGACTTGCACTTTGTGAGAGCCAGTTAATGCCTGGTCTGGGTTGCTGTGTATTCTTCAGGTGATTTTCTGGAGCTGCTTAGGAGGTGTTTGCCCTGCTGGTACAACAAAATACAGCTCCTTGATGGGAGTAATCCAGAGCCAGAGCCATTGATAGAGCTGTTTAGTTCCATCCAGAGCAATGGGAACGGGACAAGCTTCTCCACTTGCCCACAGGCAAGAAGGCACTGTTTGGCTAGCAAAACACACCTGCCAGAGAGCCAGATACTTGGTTCTGCAATCCTTAGCATGGCCGATTTTTTGTTGACTCGTTGCTGACTAAAATGGCCTTTCTCACCAAAACCTGACTCAGCTGGGGGCCACAAGAGCAGCTGTTTCAGGTAAAGTGTCCCTTGTTTACACTGTGCTAGAGTTTGGGGCTTTGCTGCTCTTCTGGGGGCATAACAGGAAACCGAGGGGGTTCTAAGATGTTGTGGCAGGTCCCGTTTGAAATCCTCAAAGGCAGTTAAGCAGTTGGCAGTTGTCACTTTATGGATTTTGTCTCAGGGATTCTCTCAGTTATGACCTTTGCTAGTGTTGGAGAACAAACCCCATTTTCAGTGTGCCATCTCAGTGAATGTTTGAATTTACATCTGTCAGCTTAGCGTGTTCCAGCTCCTCATTTTGCAAGGTAATATTTCTATTTATGTTTTTATACTGTCATGGAGAACTGGATTTCCAGTTCTCCAGCCTCTTCTTGGGAAATAATGTGTTGTATTTGCAGTAAACGACCTTGTATCTTGTTTAAGTTTAATGAAGCCTGCAAAGCGCTTCTACCAGTTTTCTAAGCTAGTGTTATTCCCATAAGCCTCTCTATAAGTCTTGTTTTATAGGCAGAGTTACTGGACAGTGATTTAGCTGAGTTCTTATCAAAATATTAGATGCGTGATGAAATCAACAAATGTTTTTTATTCAGCTTTCTTCTTCTGTTTGATTAGTGGCAGCTGCCATGCTAATAAATAGATGGTGACACAGCAGATAGCAAATAACACCACACCTTCCAGCTGCATTTTAATTTCCTTACAAGACTGTCTCTCATTTTAGCAGCAGAATTTTTATCTTCGTTACAAAGAAAAAATTATTAAGTGTCTTTTTAAGTCTCATTTACATATTCTTGAGGAAAGCAGAATCAAAGAAAAAGTGTTTAAGGAATTACTGAAGCATCTGATTAATTGCAGGCCTTTTTCTCCCTTAGCTGCACATTAATCTTGAATTGCTGCTTCAGTCTTTCTGGTGACTGAAAGCTCCCCATTATTCAGGGGACTTTTCCAGCTGTCTGTGTTGGTAGCAGCAAATGACACTCAGAGGTCTTTGCTAAGAAGCTGCCTAGATCTGAAAGCAAACAGCACAACAGCCTCGTGACAGAGCCAGAACATCTTTTGGGGCTGTCTAATCCATCACTTGCCTGTGAGAGGAATACAATATTTCCCCAAATTTGTCTCCAGCAAAAGGAATTTGTGTGTAAAATCCTGGTGGGAGAAATTTGGTTGTGACTCACACGCTGGTAGAACTGAACTGTGCAGTTAGTGCTGATTTACCCCGTTGTAAACAGAACAGGAATGTGGCTTTGGGGTCTTGATATGGCAGAGTGCAGTATTACTGGTGTTATCTTCAGCCATCTGAAGATGATATTTCTGTCATGGAAAAGGCCCACCTGGTTCTTGGATGGGCACATTCTTGATGGTGTCTGTACTGGGACACGGGGAACAAGAGTGCATTGCAGGGATGTGCAGGGAATGGGGCATTGTGTGAACATGTGTAATTATAATGACCATTATAATGACCAAAAAGTGATTACTTTTTACTGCTTTCTTTATGGTGCCCAGCAGCAATACATACTGTTACTGTGTTTGTGGACTCCTCACTATAAATGCAGACAATACGCACTGAAATAAAGGGAGAGATCCAGTCTGCAAATGAAGAGATGTCTCTCTGTACTAGTTAAGGCCTGACCTATATTTTGCCTAGTTAAATTAAATTAAAAGCAGTGTATTTGTGATCTTTTGTTCCATACATAGTAAATGATTGAAAAACATAATGTTAAATGTGATTCCTGATCCTTATTACTAGCAGCATAAATTCATTATTCAGACCTGCTTCCAGTGAAATCAGCTGGAATTTAGTTTCTGCTCTCACTGAGACCAGGATTGAAAGAATCCATATTGGTGGGGGAAGTGAAGGCAGCCACGTTTTTGAATGTGATTGAACGTGTAATAAAGCATAGTACTCTCATTCATCCTAATAGGCAAGACAAAAAAATAGTTTTCATACAAGCCTAGAAGTAATACAAATGAATTAAAGTAATTTAATTGCAAAATATTTTAAAAGCCACAATGATAACTTAAAAATAACTGCTGTGCCAAATTTTAATATGATAATGACAGCTTCATTAGCTTTAAAAATGTGCATAATTTACAGGAATGTTGTATTAGCATTGAGGTGACATTTTCTATTTTATGCAGATGAAAATTGTGTAAATAGGCCACTTGAAATGCTCCCATTGTATATTAAAATTAACTATCACAGAATTAAATTCTTCAGCTTCTCTGGAGAGTTGTCCTTACTCACAGAAGAAGTCCCATTGATTAATGACATTTTTCAAGTATAATCAGATGACATTGGGACAAGTCTAAGAATTACTCATGTGAAAAATACCACCTCCATCCTTCTTTGTTAAGTAGTTGCTGATAATGGTTCTTTCCATGCAATTCGCTATTCCAGTGTTCAGTGCTGTACAGGAGACGGTGGGATATCCCAACCATCTACTGTTGGTTCCTTGAAGAGTTCTGTGTAGCAAGTTCAGGTCTCTTGACAAAATAATGCCTGTTTTTATAAGGCAAAGCCTTTCATGGACTCGCAGAGCAATCCATGGACATCAAAGAGTCTCTGGAGCACAGAGTGGAAAACTGTGGTTCAACTGCTGCATTGCAGCTAATTTCAGAACAATTTGTATTCCTTTATCGACATTGGATAGACTTATTGATGACCTAAATATGGATGCAGAGCCCTAGCTTATATTGCCAATTTTATTCCATATTTCAAATGTTTTCTAGTTTTTCTAACCATGCTTTCATGCAGCTGTTGCTCTTCGAACTGCTCTTCCTCACACACAGTGTATCCTGCTTGCATCATTGTTTCTGTGACTCATTAAAACACACATATGTTTGAAATGAAAACTCTCCTGAGCATTTAAAGATCATCATCCGGTAGTATATTGAACCAGATTCCTTGGGATTTACGAGAAGCACTTGATAAAATGTGTCAGCTACTCATCCTGTAATTTATAAACAGATAATCCTCATCAACAAGAGAGAGGGAAATGCTTCCTAAAGCAGTTTTGTTGCTTTTGTAATAGATGAGATTTGTGCAATATGGTACATAATTCAAGAGAATATTCGAAGAGTAAAGCCATAGATCCTCTTAAATGGCTCTTTCTTCTCCATAAGTCTGGGCTGAAGACTACTCTCTGTCTCATATCCTATTCTACTGATATCTGGAATACATTAAAATACTTCTTAAAGTTTTTTTGCCTAAAGAGTACCTTGCTGCTCTAATTCTATTTGCTCAGCCTTCGTAGTTGATCATGAGAAAAAAGGTTTTGTTTTTATTATTTGCTTTTTGTCATAAAGACTTAATTCTTAAAAAAAGGAAGGTATTAGTAAAATACTAATTAATTAGTAATTAGTAAATGAATTAGTAAAATACTAAGTAAACAGCTGCTCCTGCCTCTGACTGCAGGATCCAGAAGCTCAAATAAAGAGATTTAAAAAGTAGTATCCAGAAGTTAAAACGTTCTCATGCAATTGTGGAGCCGTCTTTGTGTATTCAGCTGCTTAGATAGCACAATCTTTCATTCACCAGAAAAAAACCCCCCAGCATTTGGGTTGAGTTATTCCACTGAAGGGCAATAACAGTGTTAATTCATTGGAACTTTATTGATATTCAGAGCCCTGGTGTGAAGTGTTCAAAAGGAGCCAGTACTTTTCCTGCAGCCTCGGAAGACTTTCAGAGATTCCAAGGAGGCGATACACTCTTTTAAAGCACAGTTTTCAGAATTACCCCTTCAATTAGGAAGAGAGAAGGGGTTGTAATAGAATGAAAATGGCATTGGGGCTCTGTGTGAAGAAATATCAAAGTCAAAACACAGAGCCTTGTAAGCAGGCCAAAACTTATCTTAAAAAGGTGAATTTTTTAAAAAACAGGATGGAATATCTCTGATGAGAGTTGAAATCACTTTTGTCACCTAAATTAATCTGCCCTTGTGTCCTGTAAATCATCTCATGCCACAAATAATTGATCAGCGAGAGAAATTTGGGCTGTGATTTAAAGGGAATTAATTCTTAATTAAGTTGGCTTACTTTGGATTTTCATCTTCAGGGAGAATAGACTGCTAAGCATTCCTAATATCCACCACTTAGTTTAATATTAGGAAAACCCTTCATAAGAGATTAAGGAACTCTTCACATGAAGGAGATGGGAATGAAATACCCGAATTTAAGACCAAGAAGCAGAACTCCTGGCTGTGTACAGGGGTCTGGTGTCATTTACTAGGGTAGCTTCCAGTTATCCTAAGAAGTGAGGCAGAACGGCAAGTTCCGAGTCCCGTGTTTGCAAGGGAAGCAGAAGTTAATCCAGAAATCTTTCCATGATGGTCTTTCCTCTGCTCTTTCTCTGATACAGCTTCTGTCAGCAATTTCCAGTGAGAATAATACAGTCCCTTTTCTGTCACTAATTGCAGGAGCTTATGGGAACTTTTTCCTGAATGTTTCTAGAACTGCCTGTATTGTTTCAAAAGTGCTGCTTCCTTACCTCCGATGTTAATTGTTAGTTATTCTCTCCTGCTCCTGGGTTATTTGCTTGCAGATGGATGTTTTCACAGTGCTTTAATACAGTTTGGAACATTAGTTCTGTGTGTCATTTTCCATTTTATTTTTATGTTGCCTTGAGGTCTTGGTCTTTTAAAATAACCTGAGTCTCTGTTTCTGCCACTGGAACGCTGTACAATCAATTGCCTTTGTATGTGTGTGTTGATAAGATTAGTGGGATGCTGTTCCTTGCCCAGTATATTCAAACCTGATGACTTGATGGATTTGAGAATGTTGCTTGATTAATTGCTTGAAGTGCCTGCAGAAGTCAGGAAATGAAGCACTGTGGTCAGTGCTCATGATTTTATTGCAATGGTTGTGAAGTCACGTAGTTAGATGAGTTTATGCTGGTGTGTTTTTAGCCCTTGCAGCTATAGAGAAAACGTGACACAGAAGACTTGACAGGAGTAGCAAGCATCAGGAAGACTCAAAATACACACACACCTCATGATTCTAAGACAGTCTTGCTGTTTCTTAGGGTCTAGCTTGCAGTTTGTCAGTCTGAGGGCAGGCAACCTTGCTGAAGATACAAAAGGAGAAAATTAAGGAAAAAAAAAAAGGGAGAAAGTAGAGAAGAGCCTGCCCTTGAAAATAAGAGAGTGAGCTGTGTTATCTTTTTGTGCTACTCTTCTGGCAAGGTATTTGTCCTCTTGACTGACAAAGTTCTTGTGTTTCCCTTGGAGTGTGTCTGTTCATTAGTGTCTCCAGACAGAGGTAGTTTAGCTTTTAATTAAAATACAATTTGCAGGTTTTTTAGTGTGTTAATGAGACAGCAAAAATGAATTCATTGAAAGAGGAACAGATATCTAGGCCTTACAGCAGTGGAAGTTAGAGCCTCATTAGTAGCTAATTATGCAACACAGTATATAAATAGAGCTGTTCTGGCATTAAAAACAGCCTCAGTGCATTCATTACCTAATGACATAAAATGTTTACAGTCTGTTCTGAGTATGGTATAATGTCTTCCTGAAGTAATTAATAGCATATTTAACAGTGACCCAACTGGAATCACAATTGCTTTGCAGGTACAAGTTGAGGGCAAGGGAATGCATTAAAGTCTTGAGGAACAGAGTATTTGTCTGCTAAAAAATATGAGAGTTTCAGAAGATGCAGGAGGAACACATGATTTATGCAGGAGGTGGGATAATGTCTCTTTCTGACAAGGACAGAGTACACTGGCCAGTTTTTCCAGGTTTTCCAAAAGTGAGCAGTGAGATGCCAGAGGTCCAAGCTGGCACTTCCAAAAGGGGAATAAGAAGAAGGTGGAAAATATTTTGAAAATCCTTCTTTTTTGATATAAAAATGGCAGTCAAGACTGATAATACACACAAGATGAAAAAAGAGATTTTTGTTTTCACTATGAGGGCCCATGTAATCAGACAGACACACTCAAAATAGTACCTTAATAGCAAGCTAAATTATGCTTTTAATAAGCTAAAGCATACATAGGATTGTTTGCTCTGCCTAATAAGAACTGCATGTGTAGCTTAACAACCAGTTCCCCCAAGAGTGGGGGAAACATCCTGGCCTAGCACACCAGAGGTGAGCTGAGGAGATGTTCATGCAAATAAGAAAGGCCTGTAAAATGATCTGTGCATTAGTCATGATGATTCCAATTACTGTTGTATTGACCAGCAACCACAGAGCCACCGAATCAATTATTCCTTTAAAAATACAAGAAGCTATTTCCTGGTTCAATTTGTTCAGCAGTCAACAAGTTGAGAGGGTTTTTTCCTGGGAAATTATTTTGATGTGATGACCAAGTTAGAGACTGATAAATGTTTAGCTGGGGGTCGGTGAGCTGAAATGACTTTGCTGTCAATTCAATGCTTTATCTTCTAGTTCTGATGCTCAGTGAAGTAACACAGAGTAATGGAAAACATCATTATTGCATGTGTTAATGACACTATCTAGTGGGAAAGGAGTTAATGACCTGCAGGTTTGTGTTACCTGCAGGTAGGAAAACAAGCTACTTATTAACTGTGGTGGGATTAGTTTAGTTCATTAATGAAAATAACTTTGTATTCATAAAGGGGTCCAGGTAGGCCAGTGCTGAAAGCCTGAGAAATCTGTTCCATGTATAATGGGTGCAGTTAAAAACCATCAGTGCCACCACTGCTGAGAGCCACCAATTTGCCTGATTCTTAATTTACAAGGACAGCTCTGTGTGTGCATGAATTATCTTTGCTGATCACTGAGTCTGAATTTTTTAATTACCATGGTCAGTGTGAATTTCTCAGATCTTCTGTGTTAAAAAATTTCTGCGTGGGCATTCTTCAACAGAAAACTGTCCACAGAGAGATCCACCAGGAACATTCTCCTGGGTTTTGAAATAGTTTCTATTTTGTATTTATAATCAGGAGGGCAAGAAGGGGACTCAGAAACTTTCCAGATTAAAAAGTATTTCTTACAGTGCTGCAGGTGGTTTCTGTATTGTTAGAACCCTGGGATCTTATTTGGGCCTGTATGGACACGATTTGGAAGATGCTCTTAGAAAACAAGCTATTAAATTAGGGGAATAGCAAATGTAGAGGAATTAAAGAAATGGGTAAGAGCTTGGTCTCCTTTTTAGGTAACTAGCTGGCTGCGTAGCAGAATGTACAGGAAAAAAGAATTACAATGTCCTGTTTTGTGGAGAAAGCAGATGAGGGATGGAACATTAAATGTTTTAAAATAGAATATGAACTGTAACTGTGCCCAGTGGAGAACTTTTCAGCAAGGAATAGAGAATGCCGTATGGATACAAGTCACGTGGAAATAAAGGAGCTAAGAGAAGTTAGAAGGGGCCCAGGGGTCCCTCTGGCACTAAGATATCCATAACCCCTATCAAAATCTGTGCACAGAACCTCTTAGATAATAAAATACAACTTCAAAGCCAACCAACACAAGCACTAGTGTTGGATCTCATCAGAGGGACATGTGAAAGCAGATGTTCTGTGGCTAAATTAATCCTTAGAATGTTAATTAGTTCATTCTCTTTTACTTTTTTTTTTTCATCTTGTGCTTTAGCTGTTCCCTTTACCTGCAAGTTTTCACTGCTGGATCCCTGTTTTTGCAGTGTACTTTTCCTTGGTTTACTTGCTCACAGGAATTAGATTTTAATGGAGCCCCGAACGTGGTCCAGGAAGCTGTACAGTGCTATGACATCAAAATTAAGCAGAAGAAAGTGGTGGCTTATGTTCTTTTCTTCTTTTATTTCTTTCCCTACCAGCTAAGAGAAGTATCCTCACAATTCCTAATCATGCAGGGGGGGAAAGGATGTTTTATGATTAGACTTCCTAAATACTGGCTTACCTTACACAATCTGAGAAGTCCTCTGAAACCATTAGATTTGCATTACCAAATATGTACAGTTAAATTATTTTAAAGCTATTTAAATGTGAGGCTTTAGAAACCCTTCAATATCAGTTTTCTGGCAAGGTTTTGATATTTTTTCTGCTTTCATTATAAAAGAAATAATTGGTGTAATATTGTGGTTATTAATGTAAATTGCTTCATGTATCAAATCAATGATGGAATCATCCAGTGGAAAAAAGGTCTGGTAGATCAATCTTGATTAAAACATTTATGGATCAGAATGGTTTGAGAGACTGTAATGCAGTGGGGCAAACCTTGTCTTTATTTTTATAGCTATTTTTTAATTGAAAATCCTATCTAAGTTGTAATTCAAAGACTTATTTTTTAATTTCTTTATTAAATCACGTTTATTAAGAAAAATATGCTTCTTTTGCATGGCTGTGAAAAGTATTGAATTAATTCTAGATTAATCTTTAGTGAAGATGGGAACATGAAGTGGGAGACTGGTAGCAGTTTAGCTTAGTGTGTTGCTCTGAAGTTCCTGATGAAGGAACCAGACTGGAGATTCTTGCTAGAACAGGTCCAGGAATGAGCTTTCTTCAGCAGAGGGGGTGGGGGCAGAGCACTGGCCAAAGCCAGGCTGGTGTCCATTCCCTCTGTCTGAGAAGTACACAAGAACTGCAGTTAATCCAGCTGAGGACAGGCAGCCATGCCTGCCATTTCTGAAGAGAGGGAATAAAAATCTCTCTCGTCCCTGGCCTGTTGGACTAAAACATGCAGGGAAAGAAGGCTGGAATTTCCTTGCCAGCCCAGCAAATAATGAGTTAGGCCCTTGTCACACAGAGGTTGAGATTGCCTGCTACTCTCTGTAACCCACAGGAGCTCTAGCTGGTATTTTCCTTCCTTAAATGTCTGCTTCTTTTGGAAGGTTGCTGAGTGTTGCTAGTAATTGCCTGAAGACACGAAACACTGTGGAAAGTAAACATTCATTTAAATTTGCATTCTTCTGTGGAGTTCACCTCTTGAAATATCCCTGTCCTCTCCCAGTTGGTTCTTCCTGTGACAATCTCTTGTAGGTCTGCCCTAATCAATTTATTCTCCATCTCTGTTCCCTTTTCTGTTTTGATAACTCTGCGCCCACAGCCCCGATGTAGGATAAGTGAAGTAGAAAAGGCTCTGGCAGACATGGAAAATCAAATTCTGCTCCTGACATATGGACAGAAGTGAACTCAGTTACCATCATGAGCAGCCCCAATTAATAACTTCTGTTTTGTTACTGATACAAACAAACATGCTCTTGGCTCAGGACCAGAGCTCTGAGCAAGTGTTCCTTACCTTTTGATGATTCAAGGGTTTGAATGTCTTGTTGTACATGTGTGAAGGGTTTATGCTGCTTTTCCCTTTGGTTATAAACTAATTTGCTGCAACTACCATTATATGAAAGCTATTGGTGTCTTTTCTAGGTGGGCTTTTAGATCTTCCATTTGTGTCTTCCCCCCGTCCCCTTTTTTCCCTCGTCGTGTTGTTAAAGCTGTGAAAATATTTCTGTCTCTGCAGTGACTCAGGGGCACCAGCAGAGCTGTGACAGTTCCATATCTCACCTGCTTTGGCAGTGGTTTCTGCAGAGATCCAGGTGAGTCCCTTGGGACAGATGAGCATTTTTTACACACTTTGACAGTAAGGCAGAGCTGAATTGCTCCTCTGAGGTGAAGGTTAGCACAGAGAAGTCCGACGTGTCACAGCTTCCTGCACTAAGTGGAAGGTGATCTGTAGCCCCAGTGTAAAAGCAGTCCATTTCCTGCACTTTCTGGCTAGAATTTAGTTAGGACTGTCAGCATCCTCTTCATCTCCACTGTCCCTGGGGGAATTGCACAAAAAATAGTACAGTGGGAGATTAATACAAAAACGAGTGCCCACTGTGTCATCGAGTTAGATGTGAGCAGATCCCATTAGCTCAGTGGAGCTACAGTGGTTTTCCTTAATCTGTAAGAAATGTGAAATGCCAGAAACTTGCTTTTCAATAGTAGCAAAATATTTTTAGGAGCTTTTGGTCTTTTGAAAATGAGGAATGCTTAGTGGCATTAGTTAAACGTGATGCGAAAGGGGAGCTTGCAATTCCTTGAAGACTGTTGGGTGAGGTGATGAGATCTGCTGGACATGGCAGAAACACAGGTGGAACCATGTACAAATTTGGAAGATAATACAGAATTTAAAGTGGAAGGGCACGAAGAGGTAAGAGGTCATCTACTTTCAGGAAAAAGATATCCAGCTAGAAGCAAAGCTAATTGTAAAGGAAAGAAAATACATGTAAGAACATTTCTAAACTTCTCAGAGCTTCTTCATTTTGTAAATAAGTAGTGTGCTTTCCATGTTCAGCAGAGAAGGATCTGGAAAACAAAGTGCATGGTCCCCTGAGTGACAGTGCTGCTAAACCCTAGGGACAGCCTGGCTTGTGCCAGCGAGAAATGAAAGTGGCAGCGCTGCAACCATTCCCATTTTCTCTGAGGAGACTGATCCTGCCACCTGAAACACCAGAGATTAAACCAGTAACTTGTGCAGAGGGTTTGCCAACAATGTAAACCAAACGAGCTCCCCTCTTACAGCGCTGGGATCATTCCTGCCAGGAAGCCGGAGGAGAGCAAGGTTTGCCACGCGCCGCAGACTGAACCTTTTGGCCGCTTGGAAAATGCTCTTCCTCCAAAGCACCTTCCATCTCTGGTACAGGGAGCTGTGGCAACACAGGACTTGGTGACATACATAGGAGAGACTTCATCTGCTTTATGAGCCATATAAAAGTATGATTAAATGTGCTGTCCGCTAAATGGGAGCAGCATCGGGGTTCCAGCCAAAGAGTAAAAGGATTAATCTCAAGAACATAAAATGTGGTATTTTAGTGAAATGTGAATCCTCCCTGGCAAACAATTGCAACAGGTGTGCAGCTTTTGCTTGTTTCCATCGTATCTGCTTAGGCTACTCTGGCAAACATTTGACTCATTCCTATATATCTAAAATGAATTAGTGTATTTATTTCTGCTGGTTGGATCATCTGCAAATCAGTTGGCATGGCATACTTTCCAGGGAACTGCTCTAGCAGCCATATCACTGACTTCAACATTTTGTCAGGATTCTTGACTCCATAAGCAAAAAGAGCATTGGGAACATGTCCTACAGAACTGCAGCAGCGAGGCAGAAAACTCTGAGATAAAACAGAAGTTAATTTCTTATTAAATGTGACTGGATGTTTCAATTATTAATTGCCATCTATTGTAATTTAAATTTTGGGTGCCCATGGAACACGATGAATGAGAGTATGAATGAGAAAAGTGGGAGAGAAATTAGATGGAGGTGATTTCTTGCTTCATTTTCTGCAACATGTCAGGGTAAAGTCCACTAATTCAGAGAAGACTTTGACCCACTGAGGGAATGGGAATCAGCTTGGAGGATTTAGAAGAATCCAAAGACTTTGCATAAAAGGCTACTTCATAGTTGGTATGACAAAGCTAAAAAGACTAATGCCTTGCCTAATAAAAGAATCACATTTCATAGAATATAGATTCCAGTTTTAATAAATACATCTCTTTTTTTTAATATAAAGCAACAGTGCTACTAATCTAGTCATTACTGGAATTAAATCCATTATGATAGTTAATAGTGTATTTCCTGTAGTGATATATTATCTGAAGTAGTTTGGTTTTGTCTTTATTAAAAATTCTGTCCCTTTTTAGGGAAAAATTCTGTCCCTTCTGCCTGTCCTAAAACTGTGAGTTGATAAAAGATAGTATTGGTAGTATTTAATGATACTGTCAACTGCTGCTTCTTCACTTAGAAAGAAGGTTTGAAGTAATTAATTTTAACATGTACTATGACCTTTCATTTGTGTTTAGCTGTATCCAGGTTATCCCTAAATATGTCAAAGTTTCATTTAAACAAGGAATTATAAATGAAGGGGTGTGTTCACTTTTGCTATTCAGTAAATGTATTGAAAAGAAACAAATGCATGTATGACAAGTTGGGCAACAAAAGCATTACCAGGCAGTAGTCCTTGGTCAGCTTTTTCTGCTTCATTTAAAATCAGATTTATTGGGTCTGTCTTGCTGGAATCCCTTCTTCAAATAGGGTGTGTGCTTATACTTCTTAAGCTTGGGATGGAAATTGTCTTGTTACATGTAAGATTTATTGAAATATTCTCCATTAAAAATAGAATTTCAGCCTAACTCAGGACAGCAAACCAGAGAAAGCAAGGCTGATGGTTTGCATTCATAGGTAACTTACTCTGAGTGTACATACACTCCTCTTATCCATGTAAAAAGGGAAAAATAGATGTTCCTGCACAGTTCAGAACAATGTGAAAGCTTTTAAATCATGCCCAGCCATAAAGCACATCTGCTGCAGCGTTCCCTGCAAAGCTGCACCGAATGGATTAAAGAAATGCTCCTTCAGTTCAACGCGGCTGTTGGAAGAGGTTGCTAAAGCAGACAACAATGTAGCCACTGGGATCAATTTTTACAATGATATTCAATAAGTCATTAACAAGATTAATGAACTGTAATAAAAAATGAAGGCTCCTATGCCACGTTTTACTCAGCTCCCTGTAGCTTAAAATTGCATTTTATGATTTTATTAGACATATCACTTCCTTTTTCTCAAACTGGCCATTTTACTTCGATTAAAACATATTAAACAGATTTTTTTTTCCACAGAGAAGTAAGATTTCTTTTTTAAAAAGACTTTGTATAGTGAAGTACCTTCATAACATAAATAGGTATGTAATCAATAGGCTCAAGTCTGCTTTGCTGCAGTAGCACGAGGCTTAGATGAGCTTTGAGAGTGGGACAGAGCATAATTGCACCGCCTTGCTCAAGTGCCTGGAGCACGAGGGGTGCTGTGTCCCAGCCATACATCCCCTCGGGAAGATTGTTCCTTTTGGTGACTTACATGTTGGGGGAGCCCTGCTGAAGCTCTGTTTAACCCTCCTGCCCAGGATGGCTGTAACAGGATACCCACAGAAGCACAGCTCGGTGAGCTCCAGCAGAGGCCCAGCTTCCACGGAAGGCAAAGCAGGTGCTGAGACCCTCAGCACAGCTTGTCTGGGTGGCACGGTGTCTCTGTGTCACATGGAGAGGCACACTTGTCCCTCCTGGTGACAGCTGTGAGATTTCTGAATTAACGAATGGGAAGTGTCTCAAGAGAAGTCAAAACCAGAATACCACAAACAAGTTCTTCTTTGCCAGTGATTCAGAGCAAAAGAGGCTTAATAGCCATGTTTTTGCATCTGTATTATCTCTGCCTTTATTACTTCTCATCTAATCCATTTTTGTGGGTGTTTTGTCTGGTCTAAAAAATTCCAGGTTTGTGCAGCATCTGAGAAGCTGCCCATCTTTCATGTCCTACTGCTTAGTGCTCTTCCACAGGAAATTTCTCCTCGGGATTTATTGTAGCCCTGCTCCTTTCACATACCTTTGTAGTCTGTTCTCTCTGAAGACTATCATTCTTCTAAAAGAAAACCTCAGGAAATTAAAGAAGTCCAGGTAGGAGTAAGGAAAGTTTAGTGGATATAGTGGCCAGTCTTTCAAAATGTAGTTTCCAGTCAGTCAGTGTGCTGGGAGTTTGTGATGCATCCTTTTGTGCTCCACTGTGATTCTTCAGAGCAAACCTGATGCACAGAAAGTGGCTTGTGTCAAAATACAGTTGGATACCATTTGTTCTTCCTTATGTGCAAGTTTTACTTAAAAGCTACTTCGAGTGTTTCATACAGCTGTGCTCTGGAGACCAGATTCAAGATAGGGTACTTCTGTGATTTAGAAGTTAATTTAAAGGACATCTAGAGTGTTGCAACATGCAGAAGCAATGCTTATTTTTGATTCACAGACGTGCTAGTTCCTGGATTGATTGGTTTAATATCCTTTCTTAATAAAGTAAACTGAATGCATCTTATTCCTTCGGGCTTGTGGGATAGAGAATAAGAAGTTTCAGTCTCTTTATAACTTGTTAGCTTTGACTTCATAGAGTGTATTAGTGCGCTGTGCTCTGCAGTTACTGCTTTATGCACACACCTCTTGTTTGAAAAGACACCTCTGTTACATCTGAAAATGCATATATTTACAGGATATAAGTGAGCTTTCAAATTTAGCTCTCAAGCTGGATATTTATTTGAATGATTCATTTGGAGCAGTTCTTTTGCACTCCCAGTGTTTTGTCTAAGGGGTTTGTGGTTTGTCCTCAGGCCGTGCTTCAGGAAAGCAGTCTTAGCAGGAGAAGATGATTAATAGCACACTTCAGCAAGTTCCCCAATTATGAGTCAAGTTAAATGTTTGTTTCTTAGTAAAATCTCAACACACACACCCAAAAAATTTCAACATATACTTAGATTCTTCATCCTGTTCCATTCCACTGTTTTGCCTTCCGAGGGGAAAGAGAGGCTTGCTGCAATGATTTAAATATGATGATAAGCCATCTGGGAAGCTGCTGACTTGTACCAAGTTTTAATTTACTGGGTTCCTCTCAGGAAGCATCTAGAAAAGCCTTTCTTTTATGGATTCTGGGAAGGCCTTTAAGAGGTGATAAATGTGGGCAGTGACCTTCAGACTAGAACTGGCTTGGGATCTTAAACCTCATCCATTTTCAGCAGAGCATACGCTTCCAAATGTGATGAGAAAAGTCCAAATGAGAAAATCTCCTGCCTGCTTGAAGTCTGGACGTGACAGAGACGTGTATTTGATCTTACTGAGAAACTCCAAACCAAGTTTCTCATTTAGGAACCTGAGAAGCATTAGATAGCATTTGTTACGTGTAAAGGGACAGCTGTTTCTCAGTTTCTGGAGTTCATACTCGTATACTTCTCGTGTATCAGAAGATCAAGGGAGACAGAAGAAGACCATGTGAAACTCGTGAATGAATGTACTCCTTTATAAATTTTTAATGCAGATGTATTAAATTCTCTGATTACAAGATTCAGGAAAATTTATTTTATGTTGTACTGAGAAGCAATGAAGGTAAAATGTAAACAAAGTAACAGTTTTGGTCGATCCCATGTACTTAGGAAGAAAAGGTTCTATTGTTTACGAATAAAATTGTTCTCCAATGGTGCTAAGGTTTGGGAACAGAAATCATCAAGAGCTTTCTGTTATTTAGAGAAGGAGAATTTAGGCTTGACTTCCTTCGTGTCCTATGGAAGGCCTTTGGAGAATTCAGATACATGCTAAAATGTGAGAATTGCAAATGAAGAAACAAAGAAGTAAACAGAAAGGGGCAAAGCAAAATGAAAACTCAGGTTGAAAAGGATAAAAAAAATCTTAGGTATTCTTGTTCCTTCTCGTTCCTACTGTGCAAAAAGCTGACTATGCAGGGGCATATGGGAACAGCAGTGTAATGCCACCAGCCTTGGAAGCATGATTGTTTCCTTGTAATTTATTTACCAAAAAGGTCAGCTCCAGACACAATACCTGTTTTCACCGTGGTTTTCACTGTGATCCCTATTTCACCACATCATTTTGTATGCCCCTGAAATTTTCAGGAAAAAAAAAAGAGATTAATTAGCTGTTTCAGTGGACTTTCAAAAATAGTGTGAAATACTGTTGCCATTATGGGCACATAGCATTGTTCTGGATGAGATTCAGCTTGGTGTCCTACGGGAAGAAGCTTGGGAAGAGATATCATGAGGTGAGAAAGTAGCTGTCTGAAAGGAGAACCATTATGGGACAGGATGCATACAGTTATTAAGTTGGAGAATAAATCCTTCAGGAAGAGAGGGATACAAAGTGAGTTTATAGCCTAAAAATGTGTTAGCTAATATTTATAATGTGCATCCATCTTTCTCTGTTTCTTGGCTGTGCGCTGGGTCTTGGCTGGTCTTATATCAAGTACAAATGATAATATTAAACAAGTGATTAATGTCTGTTTGAGACAATTGGAAGGTTATTTCCAGCTTTTACAGTGCTGCTTTTTGTGCAGCACACAAGCACAGGATATGGGGTACTTAGCTACCAACACAGAGAGGTGTTTTATTGATCTCCTCCCATTCCAGTTCACTAAGTATGCCTATTTTCAGTGAGGCACAGCACCAGGATAACCAAGTCAGCATTTACTGTAGCTGTCTAGACAAGCTGGGTCTGGTGAAAGCAAAGAAATTCTAAAACTTATGGTGAAGAGAGGAAGAACAGGGGAAAAAAACCCACTTCTAAGGTAGGGGGGTTAAAGTGATTTAAAGCAAATTGGATGCCTAAAAATAGAAGCTGCCATTTAAAATAGCAAATGTGAATTGTACTCTGAAATGAAAACATAGATAGATTTTGAGGATGAAAGTTGTATGTTCTAAGCCATATATATATATATATATATATACACACATACATATATATGTTCTTGAAAGTGCTCATCCAAACCAACAGATTTTATGCAATGCAAAAATAAAGAAGAAGAGAGAATTACTGAGTAGAATGGTGTGAAATAAAGGCCTTGTGTCTGTATACATTTTCAACACCTTCTTCTACTGGAAAAAAAAATAATTTCTACATAAAAATGTAATTTCTTGGTAAATATTGAAAAAACATTAATGCCTGAGCTGGCTGGAAACACAAAAAACTGTGATTAATATCTGATTAATTATTAAATAACAACTTTAGTAATACATATTCCCTGCAGACATAGTCATAGTTGGTATAACACATATTAAGATACTTGAGAAAAGTGTGTCTATGTACAAGAACATACATATTATCCAAATGGATTCAATTAAACCCGTATCAACAGTCAGTGCCTCAAAAATCAGGAAATAGCTGATATTAGCAGTTCGAGGGCGTACTTAATTTATCCCCGCTTGGATTTTGGCAATGTTAATTTATTCTGGAGAAAACATCCTAAGTGTACAGTAATTTTACGGGAGGTTGAAATGCACAAAAGGGAGTGCAACTAATTAAACGAGCAAAAGAATAAAACAAAAGGCAATGAGGAATGCTTTGCTCAGGAAGTGGCCTCGTTCTGGTATCTCAAGATCAACTCCTAGATCTTGTATTTATATTTCTCTTAACAATCCGGTGAAAAGGCAAAGGGAATATTAATTAAATTATTCATTAAATCCAGAGTTCATACTGTATCTTAGTGAAGCACTAAGATAACAGTGTGAAGAGAAATAAAGCCATTAAATGGGACGCAATAAAATGAACAATAGTGAGATGCAATGCATTATAACCCCTGATTTCCCTTATTATTATCACATCAAGGAAACCCTTCTGGAAACGTGCCTCGTGTGTCTGATTAGGTGACAACAGAAATGTCCCTGGGAAGCATTCTTACCCCCTTTTTACACAAGGTGTACCAAAGACATGGAAATACAAAGTTATCAGCCTTTTTTGGATTACTGGACGAGGAATTTCTTCAGTAGTGTGCATGTTTTGGTAAGAATAAGCCAAATTTACTCTAAAACTTATGTTGTGATAAAGCCTCTCTTAGATAATGTATGATATTCAACACCCAGTTCAGTACTTCCAAGATTAAAATATTCCACTCCTGTAAATGAGATAAAGATACAAATTAGAAACTTAAGATTTTATCCATGTTAATTAGGAGCAGAATTTTGACATAGATGGTCCATTCAGACCATCAGGCTACCTTAACTGCATTTTTTTATCAGCTGCACACTTCATAGGTTGAAATAGTTTCCAGACAGGTACAGATTTTTTTGAGATATGTGTAATCTGCATTTTTTTAATATGTTGTGTAAATACTCAATTTACTGTTTAGCTAATAATGATAAAAAGGGTGATTAAATAAAGGTGCTGGTTTAGTATAATTAGCACAGCCGTCTGTGGCTCTGTTTCAGATATCAGTAGTGTTTATTTCATGACAAACATAAGACAAAATGGAGCTGGGATTAGCTTGAGAATTCCAATCAAAGGAAGCGCCTCAACAGCAGTTTCTTGTCAGAAGTCAAGCAGGAAGGAGGAATTCCTAAGTAAACAAAGCAAACCATTGCAGCATCCAAAGATGCTTCTTACTTAGGAACAGCAGGCCTTCATGTACCTATATTTCTTTTTTTCCCCCTTTTTTTTGGTCTGGGAAAAGCAGACTTAGATTGTGATTGGAACCCCTACCTTGAGTTTTGAAGCTTCACTGATTAGACTTGTCTTTTTGCACTACCCTGCAGATAAAAGGCATCTTTGAGCCAGCCAAGTCTCCAATAATTAGTACCAGAGCTTCATAAATATCTCACTTTATCACTGCTTCTGTCACTGTCCATATGGGAAGTCATGAGCTGCTCTGGGTGTAGGCCATAAATGAATTGATAATATTAACTGAATGTGGTGTAAATCAGGGCCCTGTAAGGCTCATCAGTGAGCAGGAATCAATATGAAGGAAATAGTAAAATTTCAGGTATTTTTTTCTCTGATAAATAAATTGATTACTTTGGGCTCTTCTGGGAGGAAGCCTAGCACTGGAGTGGAAACCTGGATATCTACTTTTCACCTTACTGTGCTATAAAATAGTCACACCACCAGTAACTTATATTTGACTGAAGCTTTATCTATAAACACAGCCCTGGTGGCTTTATATCCTTACACCTAATTTCAGTTACGTTCATCATTTACAGGCATATAAATACATCCTGGAGATATAGCCTACATATAATAAATAAAATATTTATAGTTAATAGTTTGGGGATTAGAATAGCTCTGCTTTTTAATCCATATTTCTCTTTCACACTTGTCCAGGTCCCTGGAATTTTTTGCCATTCCAGTCGATGCAGCAAGGCATTTCATCTTGGAGAAAAGGGCCAGTTATTTCTGCTCTGGGAAAGCTCCCAAATGAGCACATCCTCTTGCCCCCAAGGCCAAGGTGATCACCATTCTCAGTGATCCACGGGCTCAAGCATACTCCTGGTAACACGGGTACAGTGATGTCACCTTTTGTTGCTGCCGTTCCTTGTGGCTTTTCCCCTCTGTTAAACTATCAAAAATAGAGTGCACTATGCACCTTGCTGCATCTGGAACAGTCACGTTTGTTGAACACATTCAGCATGGCTGTGGTACTGCTACGACCCTCCAACAATGCACCAGGATTTAAAAACAGTTCTCCAGCAGCAGCAGGGTGTGCTTGAGGCTGCAGCAGTCCTGAAACATTCCTTTGGGCACTGGGAAAAGTAACGCCTTGTTTGTTGTGTTAAAGCAGCAGCTGAAAGAACTTGCATTTTGTCAGGGCTTATTTTCTTCCCCACCTGTTCTCCCCTTTCCTGCATAGCTTTTGTATTTCATTTTGAATTCAAGTTCCAGTTGTTACAGAGTTTTCTGAAAGGCTTTGGAGAAAACATACGTGTTGATTAAATGGGGGAACTTTTGAAAATAAAAGTTTTGAAAGTAGAGGTGGGTTTTCAGTCAGTGTTGAAAGAAATGCCGAAGGGAAAAAAAAAGACAATAAAATAATCCCCAGATACAAGGACATTGTTTTTAAGGGCAATTTTGATTTCTTTAAGCAAATTCTTCAGACTTAGTGATTTCTCTTGAAAACAAAGAAAAACAGGTTTTCTGTTTAGAATAATAATATAAAAAGGTGGTTGAATATACATTTAAATCACTGTTACGTATTACTTTTAAGACACAAAAAAATTAAGTTATTGAAATAGCCTGTCCTTTTTTTTTCAGGACCTGATCCAAACCTAATTGCAGTCAAAGGTGGAGCTCCAGTAGTTGATAAAATATGCTAATCTACTAACTTCAGTTAAAATGAGTATTGGAAAGAAGATTTCAGACAAAAAGACATGAGCAAAACTTCAGCTAAGAAAAAATTCAGGAAATTTGTGGTTTGGAAATGCCTGCATAGCAGCACTTTATTATCGCTGGCGACATTGGGACAGCCTAGGGGTGTGAACCCCTTTTGAAATGCATATTCCCCGAACAGTGGATTTTGAAAGCCTGTCAGAAAAACCAACCCTTTTAGCAGCATTTAAATCTGTACTCAGCCTTCAGTATTGCTGAAATCTCTGTGGGACTTAAACTTATCCCTAAATGCTGCCCTTAGGAGAAATTTTCATGACAAACTAATTTTCAGAAACATGGCCTGTAAATGTGTGGAAAACCAGCAAAGCATCTTTGTCTTCCCATTTCCTGAAGCTCAGATCAATTATAAAACCACTGATTTTTAGAAGTCCTTCCAAAGGAGCTCTTTTCCTGTCAGGATGTGTCAGTCTGTCGGTCACATTTCAAGCCATGGATTTGAAAACCGACCTGCAGAAGCAGCTACCTTTGTCCTAAATTTAACTTTACAGCTTCTCTGTGGGGCTTTCAATTAGGATTTTTGTTTTAAGAAAAAAAAGAAAAAGAACACTGAAAATGTCAGTCCAAACACAGTGAGCAATGCTGGTATATGGGGAGGCCCACACTCCAGGATGATCAGGAACATAAAATGCCTATTTTTGGACAAAAAGAACTTTAAAAAACTTGTTTCAGGGACATAAAAAGAGCTGGTTCTGCTGTTCGAAGGCCTGAGTGGCTCTGGGGCCAGATGGCGTCACTGAGGGCTGAGGGCAGTAGGTGGAGAGGTGGATCTGTGACACTGCTCATAATCCCGTGTTTTCCACTTAAAACTTGATAGTCTCGATGGAGGAAGTTTCAAAAACCCCAGCATATTTCAGTCTTGTTTGCTGAAAGCTTGGATTCTGAGGTGGTGGGAGCTGGTGTGGCTGGAAGGAATTGGAACCCCCAGGCCGGGTCAGAGCCGCCTCGGGCTGGAAGGAATTGGAACCCCCAGGCCGGGTCAGAGCCGCCTCGGGCCGGAAGGAATTGGAACCCCCAGGCCGGGTCAGAGCCGCCTCGGGCCGGAAGGAATTGGAACCCCCAGGCCGGGTCAGAGCCGCCTCGGGCCGGAAGGAATTGGAACCCCCAGGCCGGGTCAGAGCCGCCTCGGGCTGGAAGGAATTGGAGCCCCCAGGCCGGGTCAGAGCCGCCTCAGCCTCAAGGGCAAAAGCGCCTCCTGGTGTCCGTATGAAAATGGGATCGACTTGAGGGAGCTGCGGTCCCTGGCAGCTCTGCTCGCCGGCTGCCTCCCAAGAAAATCTAATTCCTACGGATTTGGGGAATCCCGGGATTCTGTGAAAACCCTGGCTGCTGTTTCAGTTGCGAGTGAGCCCGTCTGGCCCTGCCTCAGGATTGCCGCCATTACCACAGCCTCATCAGCTGTGGTGAAATGTTACAGTCCCGGCTCCAGAGTGGAAATTTCCTCGTGAAGTGTGGAGAAAAAAAATTTACAATTGAGTTTATAGCTCGGAAAGTGGTAAAACTACCCTTGAAGAAGTCATTAAATGTGAATTGACTCAATGAGTTCTGCCTGAATCATCAGCAAGTGTTACACACGCACAATGTGTGTGTGAGGGGGGAGGCAGGAGCCCCGGCTGGGGACTGTTCCTGAAATCACACTGACTTTGTAGTGTTTGTTATTTTCTATTATTTGTATTTGTCTCTGAAACGTGGCTGGAAGCTGATAAAAATGCTTTGGCTAGACACAAGGGGTGCAAAGGACCAATAATATCCCACGCAGACTCTTCGGATGTGTCCCACACCAGCATTCCTCATCCACTGCCTCTGTCTCTTCCACTGAAGCTGTGACAGCACGACCAGGTATGTGCTACGTTTTTAAAAGATATTTTCTTTTTAGAGCGTTTAATTATAGATGGACAAAACCGAGAAAAAATGCAATTATAAAAATGCATGAACTATAAAATTCTGTTGGAATTTCTCTGACCTGTAATAATTCTAATGTTTTTGTGTGATTTGTATGATGACTATTTTGCAGGGGGGGAAAAAAGTTTATATGAAAGTGTTCTGTTATTATAAATGTCTCCCACTCAGTATGGGAGGGTTTGAGGGGGGCTGAAGCTGATGGTAACTTGCAGCCATCAGATCCTCTCAGCAACTATTCCTCTAAGTTTTTTCTAATTCATGAAATGTGAACTTCATGTCCTGGGTAGCTAGAAAATGTCTCAGGCTTTAATTGCCAAATTGTCTCCCAGCCCTAAATCTCCAACAAGCAGCCAGTGTAGACTACAGTTTAAAAGAGCCTGACTAAGAAATAACATTCTCCTTTTGAAAATATCGAGATTTTTTTTCCCCCTAGAATGGGTGTTAATCTTTATACCAATTGTTTCCAGATAATATTTATATTTTGAGAAGGGAAGATTTTAAATTAAGCCTTATTTTGTAAATTCTTGCTCAGCCCTTAGCGTGTCACTATTTTGCAAACAGTGGTCCCTTGCTGAGAGCAGTGGTTATGAGCCACCATCTCTCATGGCAAGGCTGAGAATCACAGGATGGAAAAATATGTAATTCACTTATGAAAATGATTGGTATTTAGGTATAGTTCTGAGAACATGGTAAGAAGGTGGAAAAAAGGAGAAATCATTTTCCTCTGAAGAAATCAGACTTACAGAGTGAAATCTTAGCCTTTGGGAATTAATGTTATATACAGTGGTACCAGCAAATAGTTGTTAAAAAGAGGTGAACACAGGTAAGTAGCTTTATTTAAAATGAACTGGAAAGCTGTCAAAGAATCTAAGTATCAAGGAGGACTTTGAAAAGGAGGAAGGCACCTAATTTGTGACTCTGCACATCTTTCAGGTGAGAAATCCAGTGTTTTCATGTCCTCAGGAACACCTTTGTGTGCTTTTCAATACAGTTGAAAGGAAAATAACCAACAAAAATATTCTTTTTTTTTTTTTGCTGCTGCGTTTCTTGACTTTGTGTTCTATATCTTTATAAAGGAGCTGTTTAGAGGTATTCAGCTGAGCTTTGTTCTGTTTGTCTGCAAAACTCTAAAATGTGTGAAGTAGCAGAGGTGAGATTTCTGAGTTACAGAACTCCAGTTTCACTTGTTGATACAGAGAACTTTGTGGCATTTTCTTAAAATGAAAGAAAAGGAAAAATTAGGGATGTAGTTGTGGATCCTGTTAACGGAGCCATCGGATACAGCCAAATTTAGAACTGTCTGTGGGTACAGGAGCCAGGAGCCCCCAGTGTCCTGAGCTCTGGCATTCCTCAGAACCTGGGCTGGCAGTGAGCTGTGAGAGAAGAGAGATAAAAAGATGAGGGGGAGGGAGGAGTTCCTAAGTGGCTTTGTAAGGTGGTTCCCGGGCCCCTGGAGGAGGTGGGAAGGTGTTTCCAAAGCCGAGGGAGGACGGAGAGCCCTGGGCAGGTGCACTGAGCTGGCACAGCAGAGGAAGGGAAGAATATTCCTGGTTATGATGGAAATGCATTGATGGGCTCTGCCCTGTCACACACGTGTAAGGGCTGCTGCTTCCAACCACCCCAGCCATGCTTTTCCATTCTGATTAACCCAGGCCTTGAGCCAGCTGAGGGTGCCTTGGAAAGCTCCCTGGAGCTGCTCTGGGACAAAGCAGATCACAAAGTGTTCCTCAGTTCCGACCCTCCCGCTGAGCCCCGTGTGTCTGAGGGCAGCAGGAGGGAGCTCCGTGAGCCTCTCCCGCCATCGCTGCGAGCGAGTTTGTTGCCTGTCCCTGGCAGGGCTGTCACTGTGTCCTGCAGTGCTGTACCTGCTCCTGTTCTGAGGCCTGGAGAGGAAAGTGAGGTGCAGGAGAGAGCCAGCTGGCGAGGGCTGATGTTCACCAGATGTTCGCTGTGCCTCTCTCTGGAGTGTAAAGCTGGGAGAGCGCAGTCACGCTGCTGTCAGGCTGCCATTTTGGATTCAGTCAGCTTGTGTCAAAGGTTTCCTGCTGCTCCACACCTCATCTTCAGCTGTTCCCCACCCCTTCCCTGGAGTCAGCTCTCAGATCTGTCAGTGGAACTGCGTTTGGAGTCTCTCCGCAGGCCAGTTGTGCTGAACTGAGCTGTGTTGGATAACCCCCATTATTAAAGTGTTTTAGCTGCTGGAGTGATTTAACCAGAACTGGGTTGGAAGCAGTTACACAGACATTGTTTGTTCTCAGTCCACATCCTTTTTGTCTTTGTTTGTTGGGGCAGAGGTGGGGGCAAGCTCTCCCCTCCTAACTGAGACAGGAGCTGTGGAAGGTGAGATGGCACTGAACATGGGAAGGAAATAAAGTGCTTGTGTCACATGGGAGACTTTCATCCAGGCTGGAAGATAAATATAAAACAAAACCTAATTAAGTAGGTGCAGGCACTTGGAAGCATATCAGCATTTTCATGTTTACTTAGATTCATGCCTAATTAATTTAGTTGCTGTAAACTTCTCTCAAGGGAATAAATTACTGAAAAAATCCCTTCCCAAATACTGTATTTAGTGAGGTAAAGCAGCAGATTTTAAAATAACTGCAGTATTCCAGGAAAAAAAGGGCACATTCTCATGTAAAGGATCATACCACTTTTTTTCCCAACAGGAAAGTGGTTTCATAATGGGAGAAAGGGAGCAGACCTCCCGTGTAAGTTTCTGTGCTTTGGTGGGTACAAGAACTGTTCATTGGGCTGACAGCAGTGGCAGGACCAAGGAAAAGGGAACTGTTTGTGGGAGAGCCGAGCTTCTTTGTACTTCCGTGTATTGGATTTCGTGGCTGTGTCCGAGTTGCACGAGCAGATGTTTTTTAGAAAGCTGAACGAACAGCCCTGACAGTGCCTGAACACCTGGGATGGGGAGCAGAAGGGTGGTCATCTGTTGGAGCCTTCAGTTGCATTTTTCCTATGATTGGCTGTCTAATTGCTTGTCCAGAGCTGTTGCTGTTGCTAATCCTGTTACACATGTAATTAATTATACTTTGTAAATAATCAAACAACCTTTTTAGGTTGTTTGTCCTTTTTTCTTCATTTGTGGAATGTCAAACTATGATGCTGGTGAAGTATTGCTGTTTTTATTTACGGACTGCATTATGGCTCCATTCTGGATGTGTCCATGGAAGGACATATGATAGCTGCTTATTTCTCCGGTTAAATAAGGAAATAACGAATATGAATTGCAGCTACGTTCAGCATGGTAGGCAGGGCAGGAGAACCTCAGGAGTACCTCCTGGCTGGCTACCCGTAAGTTTTATTCTGTTTTTAAATTAAGAAGTGGGACCCCACTGACATGCCACATTATGTTCAACTTCCTGAAAGCTGAATTTGGAGAGGGAAATAGGGCTTACTAGTTTTGTGAGACACTTGGCAAACTTCTGGGAATGGGTAACATTTTCGTGTTCGCTGTGAGAGAGCTCTGTGATGCGAGGGGCCCAAAGAAGAGCTTTGCAAACGTGCCTTTGCGTGGTGCCCTGGTGGTGTTCACAGCCTCAGTAACACTGAGACCACGAGACAGGGCAGCTGCAGGTGGCCTGACCCCCAGGAGCACAGCCTTGTGCTCCTGGAGCCAGGGCTGCTCGGGGCTGTGTCTGAGCTGGTGTTTTTCCTCTTCTCGAGTTGTCTTCTCTCATCCATGTTTAAAGCTGTTTGTGCTTTCGTTTTTGCTCAGCTCCAGGATCCCTTTGGCCATGCCCTTTCCCCCTTCCTAGCCATGCCAGAATGTGGACATCACTCACTGCTCATTCCTCCCACGTTTCCTCCTAGTTCCTCTTTTGTCAGGGACCTGTGGAGCTGCTGCAAATCCCACCTTTCCTTCCCTTTGTCTAGGATATGTCATCCTGTAGCCAGCACTTTTGACTCCAGTGTGACAGCAAAGAGAGACAGAGCAAGCTGCTGCTCTGTTACTCAAGCTGCGCAGTAAAATCACAGGCACATAAAAGGGAAGAGCATCACTAACCATTTTTGCAAGTCTGTGCAATATTAATGCATCTGAAAAGAACTGCAATTTTGTTTGGAAGACCACTTCAAATGTTGACCCAGTTTTTCTGGAATCTACTGAACTTTGGGGGAGAAACTCGCAGGGTTTACAGATTCTGGTTTTGTCTTTAAAATGCTAAGTCACATTCAATCTCTGCTATAGTCACTGGTGATTCAAAGTGAAAAGCAAAGACTGGGGAGGGAACATCATCGTAATTAAGAAATATTTACAGCTCCTGAAAATTCAGATAAAGGAAAAAAATGAAGTCAGAAGCAAAACCACAAGACTAACTCTTTAAAATATGATATCTATATCAAAATATTCTGACCTATTAGTTAATTACTATAGCCACACTTTGAGAAAGACCTGACTAAATTACAGGGGAAATGACTCCTTTAACTTGTATTGCTCTGGACTAAAGCTTATATTTGTATCTAATTTTAACAATTATGAAATAAGGAAGTTTGCTCTTCAGAAAACTTTCAAATAAAATTTGAAGAGTGAACCTGCACATCAGCAGACCAAAAAAAAAAAAGCAGGCTGTGAATTCAACAGAAGGAAGTATGTGAGCAAGAAGATGGGTTCAGGCTACAAGATCACTGGTGATGACCAGAATTAGATTGTTTGGGAAGAGCTACAGAAATCCTGCAGTAGGCAATTACAGATTCACCTTTCAAGAGGATGAATTTCTTTCAAACCCTTGTTACCTAGAAACTCCAGTTCTGTAGTATGAGGTTTTATATTCTTTCTAAAGCTGTTTAATGATAGTCAAGAGTTAACACTGGAGGCTCTTATTATCTGTAGATAGATCCCATTCATCCTTGCAGCCTGCTAAACCATTAGCTTCAGTAATACACTGCAGTAGTTAGATGAAAACTGCCTTGAGAATAGAAGCAAAAAGGATAACCTTTGGGAAGTTAAAGAGCTTGGGATTGATTTTGGTATGTACTTAACTCACAGTGACACTGGCAAATAACATTTCATTAGAGAAAATATAACTAGGTCTGAGCACACCAAAAAAGCTCACCACCCTTGCAGTGATTCCTATGGACTTTAGATCAGGAATTAAAAGAGGAAACAACAGAATAAGATGGCTAAAAAAAGATTCTGGCTTTCCAAACTCTGAAATAGCTTCCAGATAGCTGGTGAGATGATAAGAAAGGTGCTGGATGGTTGCTTCAGTGGTGTGGGAAAGATGGAGGGCTGGATTAGGTGCCCAAATCCAGGCACCAGGGAAGATGCTCTGCAGTCCATCAGTGGGCTGCTGCCAGGAGATGATGGACTATGGATACCCTCAGGGACTGTGCCACTCGGAGCTGGTGGCCGCCTCCTGCCCTGGTGGAGCCAAAAGAAATGAACCCAGTTAGTCTCCTCTGAATATCAGGTTAATGGCCAGTATTAGGTTGTACTAAAGAAGCATTTTCACTGCAATAACTGCCTGGGATTCCCGTAGGAATCATACAGTCAGTGAATACTCTGCAGAAATTTCTGCACTTGATTATTTCAAGGTGTTTACACAGTCAGCTGAAAAATCAAAATACAGCAAGTTGATTCTGTATTGAATTGTTTACATGAAACTGTTTGGTGATGGTAGCTAATCCCCATGACTCAAGGTGAATCTCAGTGCATTGCTTCGTTTCTGCTGTTTTCATGAAACACTGCTCTGCTTCCAATCTGAAGTGTGGCATGAGCTTATCTTCTTTCCATCAGATTTTCTTTGGGATGCAGCTGCTTCCTTATGCCATTCACCACTGAGCTAGATGTATTATTTTTCCCCTCTCTCTTCTTTTTTTTTTTTTCCTAGATTAATTAATATGGTCCACCTGGTCTATCAGAAATGACCTTTGCAATATACATGAATCACCTTTTAAGCTTATGTTATGTGGCAGCTTAAGGCATGGTACAGTAGCACCTTGTGTTAAAATAGGGCTGGCACTTGTTAGTGTATTAATCTGCTGGGTTAACAGAATAAATCGGAAGAGATTTGATAAGATAAAACCTTCTTCTTTCATCCCGTTTCCAGCTGTAGGATTTCAAAATGCTTTTGGCTATAGCTGCTTTCGTACCGGCTCTCCAGGCCTCCTCATTCCAGGCTCTTAGGTGGGGAAGCCAAATAAGTGGAGAGGTGAATTGACTGAAACCATTGAAAAATCTCTGTCAAAAACTTAGGGCAGATTTTTGCGATTTTACCAGTGAAAAGTTTCATCTCACTTAAAGGCAGCTGTGTGAGGGCTGGCAAGGGGGGGCAGAGAGACAGGACAGGTGTGTAGAGGTGATTTGTAGGTGTGTGGGTGTTTGATTGCTGAAAAGCCTCAGTTCTGGAACCCGAGACTTGTGGAGACACATTTGTGTACCTAAAGCTCATAATAGTTCCAAAAGTCTTTACATGAATTAAAAAAGAAGCTACAGCTTTAGGAGACTGGGGGTGGTTTATAGAGTTGCAGCTTCCAGAGGTTTAAGTGGAGAATATGGGGAGGATTTGGAGGACTGGGGAAGTCAGCCATGACCTTAAGTACGTTGTTCCTTTGAAGAGGTAGTCCCCACTTTGTGTCTGCTTTACACAATTCCCACTGGGAAGATGGACGTTTTGCCTACGCCAAAGCAGCTTTTTCAAAGGCAGATACCTTGGGTTGTCTTTCATTATTTTTATTTTATAATTAATCACTAACTGATGCCCTTTATGAAATAAAAATCAGGCCCAGCAGCTGGGTTATTTGCCTTTGAAAAGCTGTTACTATGCACACAGCACACCTTGCTTCTTGTCATTGATAATATCACAAAGACATCAGGAGGGAAAATGCTACACTGACATCATGTCATGTCCAGTGCAAGTGAAAGTGCCATAAACATTGGAAAAACATATGAATAGGAAGAGCTTCATTGACAAATGCTTCCTCTGAGCCTTCAGGAAGGGTGATATTTGATACACGGTTAGTATGTGTGGAGAGATGTTCAGGAATCTTTCTCTGGACCTGTCCAGCTATTTTTTAAATTTCTCTTTGCAATTCACCCATTTGCCTCAACGTTTTCCCTGCTTTTCTTCCTCAAAAAGCAATGGAAAGAGAGGTAGAAAGAATGCATTGGTGAATGCAGTTCTGCAGCAGGGTCTGAGCCTCCAGCAGCAGCTGTCCCAGTGGTGTCAGTGCCCGCTTTGGCGCAGCGAAGGTGTCTGAAACCAGACAGCGCGAGAGCAATTGTAAATTCTGCCTCAGTAAACTGTGTGTTTGCAGGGTACCTGCGTCCTCCTTGCTTGCCTGATCCGTGGTGCATTTGAACTTCTCAGCTGTTCCCTTTGAGTGTGTGTGACACAGACGAGTGTTTGTGATGGACAGAGAGGCAGAGAAAACTCAATATATTAGTAACAGTACATCTTCACACACAGAGCCCTAGAAGTGTGTAATCTATTTTTAAGTTAGCCTAGTCTACCTCTCTGAATATTTCTTACATTGTTAAATAAGTTTAAAGTCTGATTGAGGATCTCCAGATCCAAATCTGGGTTTCTGAACCATCCAGCTGCATCTACAACCCTGTGGTGAGAGCAGCCTGTCATCAAATGCCACATCTTTTCAAGGCAGCTCACATATTTCCAATGCTCTCCTTAGTAATTAAATGACTTTATCACTATTCTAACAAACATCACTCACATTGTTAATGACAGGATTAGGCCAGTGTTTCAGCTATGAGCTTAGCAAGCCCTGCTAGTGTATTTTGGATTCTCAGTTTTGAATTTTTTTCCTCTCTTTCTTTTTAATTGAAGCCTAAGTTGAATATAGAACATAGAATATTCAGGTTTTACACAGTTGCTTAGCATTTGAATATTTCTTTGTCTTCTCTGAAGTGGCCTTTTCACATCTGTGCTTGACACATTCAGTACAAACGTCATTAACAGATTAAAAAGATGGATGAAGAGATGTAGAACATTACTGTGGTGGTGGAAGCTTGACAGCTCTCAACTTTGCCTGTGTGCATTACCTCATCCTCTCTGTTATTTATTCATCTGAAACACTTTTGCAAATGAAGCAGATGAAGGGGAACGTAAGGTAAAATAAGCGTGTTTAGGGCAACTGGAGATCAGAATGAGAGAAAACACCAGCAGGAGCAGAGCACCTGGGTATTGGTGGCTGCTGCCATACCTGAAGTGTTCCCCTTAAAAACATGACTCAAGTTTTTCAAGAGTTACCAGCATCTCTAGCCCCAAAGCATCTTTATTCTTCTGAATGTGCACGTAACAAATATTTTATAGTTTAAACTCTTGAACCTTCAAGCGATTAAAGCAGGCAAAAGGAGGAGAAAAAGGTTAAGAAAGCGAGCAAAGAAGCGTCCATCGAAAGAGAAGGAAAGGTGCATCCAATCCATCCATTCATTGCACCAACCCCACATGAAGAGAGCAGAAACATCCTCCGGTTGAGGATGCTTGTGCTGTGTCCTGGTACCAGCATGACTGGGGACAGATGGTGACAAGGCGTTCTTGTGTATCTTTTCAGGCTGAGTTAAACCCCAAAATGCAACTATCAGAGTTTCAGACTTTCTCATCTCCTTGTTGTTTGAAGTGTACTGGATTTCACGTGGCTTAGCTCAAGGCAGTGGAATTGTTTGGGGTATCTGCATTTTTCAGCTGCTGCTGGGAGCTGAGCTGATGCGTTGCCACTGCTGTTAGATGTTGCATGAAGGGTGGGGAGTTGACCTCTATGTGCAAAGCTTTATGCTGTAGAGGGTTCTTACCACTATAATTTGTTCTCCTTGCTCAATTTTATCCCTGCTACATGGTAGTAAATGGCCTGGGAAACCTGGCTAGAGTTGTATTAATCATAACAATCGAGGGTTCTGGCTTGAAAAATCAACATGAAGTCCATCAAGCTGGATTTCTTTTTAAATGGCTGGTTAACTAAGCCAATTAAGGGCTCCTCTACTTATTATTTTGCTGGTTCATTTATTTGGGCAGCAGGATTTCAGGCCCTCTATGTCATACAAGCGGTGAGTTTGATTTGGTCTCATCTTTTCTGTCCCCTCCTATCACATTAGGACCCAGTTGCTCTTCACAGTTCAGTGTTGTCCCAGAATTCATTTGCAAGCTGGGAGATAGTCACTAACTACTGACTTTCTGGTTTGGTTATTGATTGATTAAATCAACCTGAGTATTGCACAGTCACAAAACCCAGAGCACAAATCAGCTTCTTTTAATGCTTGGGGGTTTTCTTACAGCAAATCAAGCAAGCCTTTGCTGAGACATTGCTGACTGCAGGTAATAATGACATTGTTTGAACTCAAAAATTTGCAGTTAGAGCTCTCTGTCGGGATGTGGGTGCACAGTTGTCTCTTTTGTCCTCAGCATGTTGGTCTTAACACCTTTGGAGATGGGAATCCCTGTCAGAAATAAGTGGATAGGTTTTCAAAGGGTTGTTTGGCTCTGTTTTCAGTGAGTCCAGCCCAGGTTATATAAAATAACCTGGTTATATAAAATAAGTGAATATTTATTAGGATAGTGGGAATGAATGCCTGCAGTCAAAGAGATCTGCTGAGACAAGGGAAAGATCTGGATTCCAGTTGCCACTTCAATTAATAGTTAACTGTATTGTAAAGTAGAAAATACTGATGCATTTCTTTCAGCTGAGTTATTAGAGACCATGTTAGTGCTATGCTGTGCCTCCCTCTCATCACTGAGTATGTTAAGGGAGTGTTTATTTGCAGTGGTTGCTCACCAGGAGCCGCCTTGGCTGTCTGTACACTTGATTTACACATCAGTAGCTATGTCTAGCTGGCAAAGGTTGTTTCTGGAAACTGGGGACTCGTGGGACAAGGCAGTTTTTAAAAGTCTGATCAAGTGAATTATGTGCTGACATTCACTGTGTCCTCCTTGGAGGCCAGCAACTCACTGGACTTGATGAATTTTGAGTAAGTATATCTTTTTCAACTCTTCAGAATGGAGTTGTTTCTGCATTTCAGTTCTAGAGATGCCAGAATTCCTCAGGCAGTTCTATAAAGGAAAAATATATTTTGTCATAAGCTTAATTTTTTTTGCTGTATGGCCAACTCACATCTCTTTAACTGCTTTTTGAAGTATGGACAGAAATTCAGATATTCAAAGCATGCATCACGATTGCTGCTGTCTTGGGATGCATGAAGACTGCTTGTGCCGTTCTACCACATTTCTGTAACTCACATGTTTGTATGAAATTTCAGATGAGACATTTAAAAAAAACCTTTCTATCTCTGTAGCCTTTTTAAAAATATGTAATAAATATATCTGGAGAGCTGTGTTCTGTTCAGCTGAAGGCTTACATTACTTCAGTGGCCATAATTTAGTTTCTAAATAGCCTGAAGATTTTCCAGCATGGCCCTGAAGTAGCCATTTCATAGTGCAAAAAGGCTTTTCCTGTCCTTTCATGTTATGATGAGATTGATGTGGTTTTAGCTTGTGTTTCTCTTTCTGATTCTCTAATTGGAATTGCCACAAAGGGCTCGAGACTTCCAGAATACCTAAATTATTGGTTAATAATTGCGGAGTCTTCGTTTTGTGGGCTTTTCACTTTCAACACTGTATGTCAGTTTTTTTAGCTACAGACCTAAAATGATGGTGGTTTAGAGATTTATTTGTCAGAATGTAAAGGAAATGGGTTAAGTGATGCTAAAGGTGTGGCTTGTAGCAGCAGAACTGGAAATGGCACCAGTACAAACTGAACAGCCAGGATGCAGTGCCATGAGTATGTATTTTTCATGCCTCTTGATCATCTTCAAGCCAATGTAAGTGTCCCCCAGAATTGTTTGCTTTGTGGTTTCAGGAGCTATTTAAGTTTGAGATAAGAACAATTTAATGGTGTAGGGTGTAATGGCGGGGAATTAGCAGACTCCCCTAGTGCTCCAGAACAGATTCAGGCAACACTGTTAATATTCATACCTTTCAAAGAGTGTCACTCATCCTTCATCAGCAATTCCAGCATGCAAGTTAGCTGCCACTTCAGTAATTGTATTAGCTTTGTTATTTGTCTGGACATTAACCCAATTCATAGTTAGTTTGCTAGCAGGAGTAGGTTAGGGACTGCCCTTTGTAAGGTGCACTCACAATGAAACATGAGAGATGCTGTTTCCTTTTGTTTATTAACTCCTTACTGTGCGCTTCTAGAGGCAATTTTTATTCCCTCCCAAGCCCTCCAATGCACAGAGGTAAATAGTTAAGGACAGGACATATTTTTAAGCTGCCCATGCAATGTTCAGTAATGCTAGCTGAAGCTAGACCCAATTCTGAAACTTCTTTAACATGAGCTTAAAAATTCAGAATTGCTTGCCTCACTTTTCAGTTTCTCCACCTTGAAGGTGAGGGGTAATGAAATGCCCTCACTTACCCATCTCTCAAGGGCTTGGGAAGATGTGTTAGGTGCTATGCATAGGGCAATTTGAAGATGAAATGCACTAAAGACATGCTAATTGCTATTGATTGAAGTCAATACAGGGATGAAACTGTAGTAAATAAAGGAGAGATGTCTCAGATATTTGATATATACACTCTGTGTAAAGTTTAATATCCTTTGAGTGCTCCAGAAATCAGATCTCAGTAGTTCAAAAAGTTCCAGCTCTTCGTTTCATTTTTATCTCCACTCACTAGGAAGTGACAACAAACTGAAGTATTATTCCAATAATCTTCTTGTTTGTTGTTGTTTAGAAAAGGGTGTCTGGATAAATGTTCATTACCATTTTTTTTCATGTCCCAATATAGATCATGACTTCATGGATGCACTAAATAAAATGACCGATTTCAGACTTTTAGAAGGCTATTCAAAAGGCCCTCACATATGTTGGAAAATTGTATAAACTCTGTATACAACAAAAGCAAATCTCCTCTTTTTGTTTTCATTTGAAGGAAAATGGCAAAATAATAAGTTGTGACTAGTGGCATTTCCCTGTGCTACCATCTATTTGTAATGCACTGAAAGGCTGCATTGGCCATATCCATTCCTCTTTCCTCATGGGTCAATTATGCTGTTTGCATTCAAATCAGTCCCTTAATCAAGCCTGTTGATAATTGCAGCAGTGCAAGGGAGATATTTATCATCACAGTGTAATGAAGGGCTTTGTTCCAGTGCAGCCAAGTCTAATGTTGCACTGCCCCAGTGGACCATTTGTGCACATGTGTGCAGTTTGTTTCCCTCATCAGCACTTCCAGGCACAGGCATGCTTGGGTCCCAGGGATGGGGTTGGATGGGCAGCATTACAGCCTTAAGTATGGTATGCTTGGTTTTGTTTGTGAGCTGTCCCTTGTTTAATATGCTATGAAATGCTAACTAAAAGTTGCTTATAACTGTCCTTGACCAAAAAAAATGTATGGCCCTGGCCAAGTTCATGATCTGCACCTGTAATTTGGATTCTGTGAGCTGAGGCAGATGGAGCCATAAAGCCAACACAGCCTTGCCATATCTGACTCTCACAGTTTTCTTTGCAAGGTGTGTTCTGTGGGGCCAGGGTTAGGGTTATGGATAGGAGGGAGGAGGAAGGTACCTTCCTCTCAGTCCCATCTCATGAGAGCAGCAACTCAACTCCAGGTTGCACATACAGATGATGCTGAAGTATCTTCACATTTGTGATGTTCACCTTTCCCCCTCTCTTCTGCTGTAGGACGGCTACTTAAACAGGACTTTGGCTTACTTGGATCCTCTACCAGTTACTGAAGTGCAAGTACCATGAGCCAGTAAATTTTGGTTCCTTGTAAAGGAATTCAGCGATGTCCTTCAGTATTTCAGCTAATGGCATTACGTGCCTGGATTCCTCAGTGTCCTCCCAGAATTTTTCCCCTGCAGCTTAAATACTGAGCACTGTACATAAAGTTGTCCCTAATTAAAAACCGTCACTGTGGATACCTGCTGTTCTGGGAAAGAAAAATCTTCCACTGTAGAAAACCCAAGTAGCCCAATTCTACAGAGTACAGTTCCTCAAAACCTGTTGTCCTGTGCAACATCAGATCACAAGCTTGTTCTGTGTGATGAATGTGACAAAACCCTGGTTACAGGTATTAATTCTAAAGAAATGAACATGGAAACAACTTATTTTTGGTGATTCAGTTTATTAGCACGCACTTCTCTGTGCAGCCAAGCCTAAAATAAAGCTGTTTTGGAGCTTTTATCCATCACTTAGGAGGGTTCTTTGAACGGCCATTCAGCTCAGCAGTGTTCCCAAAATGCCTCAATTCCAATTTCACTTTGTATTTCCATTCATGAGGCTTCACTCTCCCTCCCCCTGCCGTGTATTCTCTGGAGATCCTAAGCAATCTACAGAAATTCCATTTTATTGCCTAGGTAATGGTGTTATTTGAGGCTTCAGATTGTTTAGGTGCATCCCAAGTAAAACACTTAGCAAGTGCTGGAACTCTGGAATTGTAGCGAGATGAACGGCAGGGCCCTTGCTGCTGCTGTTCCAGACTAAAGCTGAAATTCGGATGGATTTTGGCGTTCCTGACACTTCTCTGGGTTTAGATTGCTACGAGCAGCCCAAATTTAAACACAGTTCCACGTTAGAGAGACATGCAGGCTCTCTGCTCAAATAAAGGATGTGGTTAAATACCTGTTCCCACCCACCCACCCACCTTTATGGCAAATGCAACGGAAAGACTTCCCACTGACAGCCCTTTATGACAAGTATGGCAGCAAGTAGGAAACCTGAATGTTGATGTGACAACTGGGCCGGGCTTTTTTAATCAGCTGGGACAGCTCAGAACTGTCTTATTGACAGGGGTCTTTTCCTATTTCTGTGTGTGTGTGTTTTAACCAAGTCACGAGCAATGTCATGTACACTTGAGTGCACTTAACTCCCACTTGTTTGTTTTCAAGAATCTGCTTTTAAGATTTCTGGGCAGAGAAGGTCACTGGGAATCATTAGTTCCTGCTGCCGGTCAGGATTTTGTGCTGCAAATTTGTAATGTCTTTGTGGATAGCACATACAAGGAACTGGGAATGGAAATGCTGTTTTAACTGGTTATTGAGCTCCTGTGCAGTGACACAGTTATTTGTGAATAATTTGAGATACTTTCATTTCTGAACTGTGTTTGCTCACTGTTTAAGCAAAATAAATGCCATCCCACCAAAACCTGCTTGGGTCCAGAAAGCAAATCAAGACAGATGATTTGATTCCTGGGAAAGCACAGAACAACTGGGGCTGGCTTTACTGCACGCAATAACAGATCCCCTGCCGCCTGAAGGGAAGGACAGGAAAATTCCTTATGAAATGATATCACTGTTAGAGTATTTTAGGAAATATATTTATTGTGAAAGGAAATAAGTGTGTAAGTAGGTTGAAGTTATTTAAGTTTAGGTAACTTATTTTTCAGGTACTTAAATATTGGGAGGCACTGGCAGGATGACAAGGAAGTGTGTTTTTCAATTCAGAAAAGTGCAGTAAAGAAAATTCAAAGAGTATTATGTCTTTAAAAAACATGGCAGTGACCTGTTCTCAGGTAGTTCATGATGGTCAATCCAGGATGAATTGTGATTTTATACCCCTAGGACTTACTTGCTCATCAATTATCATTTCATACCTGTGATTAAATTCTGCTTGCACTATGAATAACCAGTGCTCTCACATAAAGACATTGTGGGTCATTAGTAACAACTTAGAAATCAAGTTGTAATGAACTTCTTTAAAATTGATATCAGCAAATGTTGGTCAGCTGAGGGGATTGGTTACAAACAGCTGTCCATTACTCTTTTTAACCTGTACCACTGGAGTAATTAACTTCGGTTCATTCTATCTACCACCAGTAGAATAAGAAAAGTGACAAATGAGGTGATGGCTTGGAGCTGACAGCCATTTCCTCCATCCCTGGCTCCTGCCTGTGCTCTTGTCCCTACTCAGTGCCTGGGCCCAGGAAACTGCACCACCACAGCTCTGGCTCTTCCCTCCTGCTGAAGTGGGAGCTCCGTGTCCAGTTTGTTTCCCTCCATTGTTTCATAAGGGTGACAAAGAGATGACACAAATACCTGAAGGGAATAGCCATTTCCTCGTCTCCTAGATTCAAAGATCACATCTTTGCACTGTGAAATCTCTTAGCTGCTGGAAGCTGGGTGGGCACAGAAGAAAAATCTGTCTCTGTGCTTGATCTGTGTCCCTTTTACCTGGCTACTACCTGTCTCCAGAGACAGTGTCCTGGGCAGATTTTTGCTGTGATTTAGGATAGCCATTCCTAAACTCACAGGGGCAAGAGCTCTGCTGCTTTCATGTCCAAGCCCCTCTCCGATCTGCAGCAGTGATCCCAACAGAAACACAAGGAATATAAGGGGCTGGAAAAAGCTTTGAGGAAAAATGAGTAAATGTGAGGGGTACTGAAAAAATAGAGCCTGCAATTTCATGATTTTTGTTTATTTGTGCACGAGGCCATCGCTGCTGTCAGGGAAGGCCTGACTCAGAGGTGTGTTTCAGTTACATTGCTACGAGTTGGACGTAATAGAAATATTTAGGATTTGAGATGATTTGTGACCTCTTTGACAGCGGGAGGATGATAGGAGAAGGCAATGAAGAGTGTGACTGAGTGCTTTGTGCTGGCTCCTTGTGTCAGATGTCAGCCCAGCCTGAGGGAGGTGATGGCTTGTGCTCCTTTCAGAGCCTTCCACAGGCAGCTGTGCCTGGGTCAGTGCTGGTGTGGAGCAGCCAGCCCTTGCTGAAATCAGTGATTCACACATTGCACAGCTGGTTTTCCATAGGGAAAACCCCTTTGTGCTTACCTGAGGTATTGGCTCCCTTTCCCCATGGCTGGGAGGGATATTACAGTACTGTTCAGTAAATGTTAACTATCACAAATAATTACTATCAGGCAGGGTGGAGAGCACCTGGGGGAAAATGAACTCTGAAATAGTATGGAATGATTCTGTAATGTGATAGGTGAAGACCTCCCCTGGATAACAAACAGGAGAAGAGCAATTCCTGCTCAGTATCCATGGGTCATTCTTCCCTTTAGAAAAGAGAAGGTTCCCATGTCTTTGAGGTAACTTGAGTGGCTTTTGTGTTTTTTAATACAGCAGGTCAATTTCCAGGAAAGCTCACTATTTAGTGGGTCTTTTGTCTACAGAAAAGATAACCTAACATATTCAAGTGGAGCAACCCAATTTTTACACATTTTTCCATACTAATCTAGTGTTAGGAATATCTGTAGGAAGTGCTGGCAAATGTAGAGCAATAGCTGGGTAGTCTTTAAAGTAAAATTAATTAGTATTAGGTATGTCACTATTCAGTTCAGAGGCCAGAGTTGTGTTCCAAAGCCGTATTTACTGTGTTCGGACAACTCTGAGACAATCAGACAGGAGAAAGGTGTTCCCAGTCTAGAGGGGCTGTTTTTCCCAGCTCAGCAAAGGAAATGGCCCCTTTTTTGAGCAGTATTTCTGTGACTAACACTGGGAGAGGCTGAGGCTATTAACAGCTCAGGGAACTGGAGCCAGTGATCAGGCAAGCACTAATCCATCTGTCCAGGCAAGCTCCAAACATAACTCCTGCACTGGCTCCTCCTTTCCTCCTTTCCTTGCCTGTCCAAAGTGGCAGGGGCACTCAAGGCCTGGCTGAGCACAGCACCTGCAGCCTCAGGCCACCCCTGCAGGCACAGGGGAGGGACGATGGATGGAAGCTGTAACTGCTGTAGGGAAACAGAATTCCCAGCATGGGACGTGACTGGGATGCTTGGCAGGCATCAGTGGGCAGCTTTATCTCCACGTCCACACCCAGTGAATGAGTCCTGGCAGTCTGTGCTCCAGCTCCCTGCTCATGGAGCCATGATCTATGGGCAGCGTGGGAATGAGCTGCAGGGATTCCTGAGCCCAGAAGAGATCCCAGAATTTATGTAGTGGAAGTCTCGTGTGCCCCATAAATGCACAAATATCTGGGCACAGACACTGACTTGGTTCTGGAGAGCTTTTAATGCATTCAGATTAAAACAGAGTGAGAGTTCAGGGCACACTGAAACTGCTCTACCTTACACAGCGTTGTCCATTTATTCTGCAGTTTTGGTGTGATTTGGGGGCTTACAGCAAACCCAGGGGTGCCTTTGCAGCACATGGCCTAAACCCCAGTGTTTCTGCAGGTTGTGGTTCTCTGTATTAGCTCTGTGAAGGTCTTACTCAAAGAAATACCAGCTAGGAGAGCTCTGGGCTGGAAATTTGGCTTCCTTCTGGGGCTACCAAAGCTGCGTCTGATTCTTTCAGCCACACAGCAGCAACACCCCTTTATGTGGGAACCCTCTAACACAGAGGTGCTTAGGCCATCCTCTCCGTTCCAAAACAGCAGAGATCCAGCCAGTGTCACAAGGGGCCTCAGCAGAGAGAACAGGTTCCTGTTCACTGTGTTTCCAGTTCTTCAAAATGCTTGGCAGTTCCATAGCAAAGGGATCATTTCCATAGCAAAAGAGAGTGTGACTGGTCTTTGGGGGTGTTGGAAATCACAAAGCCTTGGCATTTCTATTTCCAACAAACCCGTTATCCTGAGGGGTCCTGAAGGGTGAAAAGTGGAAAATGGTGCAGATGGGGTTTCTTTTGAGACTGGCTTAACAAGAAAATTAGGAACTTTTCCTTTCAAGAATGCCAGTGTCTTCATCTAAAGGGAAGCTCAGGGCTCCCGAGGAACAGTTATTTCTCTTGTCACGCCGCACACGCAGCGCTGATGGACGCAGCTGGACATCCACCTGCAGCAGCGGTGCCGAGCAGTTCCAGTGGAGTCATCACACACACAGAGGAGCCGCTGACCTCTCTTCTCTTAGAGCTTGGGAAAAACAAACTGGCACAGTTAATCCGTAGACAGCTGTTTAGGGAAGCCTGACACTGATACTGTGAGGATGTGCTTTTGCTTAGTCTGAGTCTTCGCTCCTACGAATGTTGGAATATTTGCAGTCGGTGTGCTTCCATACAGGGTAAATGCTATGAACCCTTTTTTTGTCTGTTTTTTTGGTTAAAATTGGGAATATGTATTCTTAAATACAGCCAATCATGCTCTGAAATTACATGTTCTGGAAGGTTTTACTGAAGTATTTATTTTTGCTGTAAATATTTCATTGGAATAAAGCAGCCAGGCCCAAGGGAGCCCACGGTCATTGTTGTGTGCTGTGATCAGCAGTGGATTTATTTCCTATTAGCTTTGCTCTCTGGTTCCCTGAGGCAGCTGAAATTGGGGTTTAAAAGCTCCTGGGACCAGCTGCCTTCATTTTGCCAGCTCCACCAGCTGGAGCAATGGCAGAGCCTGATTCCATCCAACATGGGGATTTGTCAAGAGGCAGCAGGACAGCAAGCAGGGAGTAACTGGCAGAAGGAAGGAGCAACTGGTGGCATTTGGGTAGGTGGTGCTGTTGGATTTCTCTTTAAAGGTGTGGGCATGGGTAGAGTTTGGGAAAGGGAGGGACAGTAACCAGAGCTCCTGGTGGTGCACCGGAGTCAGTCCCCCAGTCCCAGGTTATGCCCGGGAAAATCCGCCCGTTGCTGAATTTCTCTGGAGCAACAGTGACACCTTGTGGGTTAATTTTAATTGTGTTCCACATGGAAATATTTGTCCCCCCCTCCCCACCTCAGCCTGTGTGGAAACCAGCAGTTGGAATTCAGGCAGCATCCTTGGCCATCTGCTCGGCACATCCCTAGACCTGACAGCACAAGAACTGATGGATGGCAGAACTGCTCATAAAGCAGGATGCCAAGGGCTGCATGGAAATTCAGTTAGCAGGATCATATTATTGGGAAATAGTGTTTTAATTTGCAACTGATTGGTAATTGGATATTACACATATTTCATTAGGAAGACATGGAGAAAGCTTGGTTGGGCATGGACAACAGAAGGCTGAGGCACTTGGTTCCTTTCAGACGTTTAGGGATGGCAGTGTCCTTGTTTTAATTTGGGAAAATGCAATTAATGAATGTGGTTTAGGTCTCCATTCCCATCATGGTAACCCCCCTTTTTATTTTGGTTTCCATCTCTGAGCATAACTTTTGCTGCTGTGTTTGCCAGTCTGCTTGCAAGACTTTATTCAATTCAGTCTTAATTTTTTTTTCCTGGCATATTGAATTTGTTGCTCCAGAGGATTTTTCATTCCAGCTGGGCTTCAGTTATTCTCGGATTCCCCCAGGCTCCGTTCTGAATCCTACTGTGATTTGCATTTGTAGCCTTTCGATGAGTAAACATTAGAGCTCCTCCAACTCTGTACTGGCACATCCTTTCCAATGGCACTCAGCTCCTGCTGATCTTGGAGAAAAGCTGGATGCTTTGCATAATATTTTGCATGACATTCAATTATGGAGATCTTCACATTTAAAAAAACATGGAATTGGGAGAAGAGTGATCTCCTATTAATTAGCAGTCTGGTGCCCTGGACTCATGTTGATAATAACAGTTCCCCTTGGTTATGGTTTTAGTAATCCATAGGAAAACATGCTATTAGAGATATTAAAAATTCATTTCTGAACAGTACTGGCAGCTTGAAAAATGGCATTCCGTCTTTTAATTTTAATTAATTGTAATTAATTAATAATTAATTAATACTCTTTTAACAGAGCAGTTTTAAATAACACATTCCAGATTTGAAGTACTTATTTCCAGCAAACTTGAAGATAACATCTTTGTGTTAGCACATACTTGTGCACACAAGCACTGGAATGTCTCCTTAAAAAAGCTTTGAAATCTCTTATTGAGCATAGTGACACGAACTGTGGGAATGGATGAGGTTTCTAAAGATGAAGCACCCAGGTTGATGGTTAAGGTCCTTTCCACCTATTTTTTCCCAATACACAAAGCCATGTCCACACATTTCTGCACATACAGGCAAACGTCTTCAGTGGGTTTTTGGAAATGAATGTCAGTGCCACACATCTCCTCATCCCCTCTCCTTTCTCGTCTCCCTGCACTATGCTCATGTTAAAATCCACCCCCTGCCTTGCCATAAACACAAGGTACTGGTCTGGGTTAAGGACTGCTCTGCATCTTGTACCTGGCATTGCTTCTCCCCAGGTTCCCGTGCAGGCTGCCAAAATACTCCTATTTTGCCCATGCCTAGAAAAAAAAAGCCATGATTTTCAGTATCACCACACATCACCTTTGTTGTAAAATTGGCAACATCCACAAGGATTTTCTTGTGGGAATCATAGCTTTAAAAGTGAAGAAGTAGAAAATAGAGCCCACAACGTAATAATCTCCTAATCTTGTGAAGTGGTAATTCATCACAGTGCCATCTATTTAGAAACATTATAAATCAAATGCCTTCCCTGAACCTATAAGGGTGTCTATAGCAGATTGGTGGGGTTTAATTTATTGAAAATAAATCAAGGGAGATAACAATCCAGCAATCTATCAGTTCCAAAACTACATTCTGTTGGACATTAAACATTAATTAATAAAATGATGCAGGTGCAGTTTGTCATTAATACATTTTTTAGTGTAATCCATGTTTCCATTTTGTAAATTCCTTAGGATTGTGAATTCTGTTCCTTTAGCCAGATGTGCACATTACCAGGGCAGGGGGATGCCTGTCAGAGCAAAATGTATTGCTGCATTATCCCTTAGAATTTATTCTGCTGTCTTGGAAGGAACTTTATTTTTACCCACAGTGCAACTCTCGGGTTTTTCACCAGGTCCTTCTGCCCTTACTAGTTTGTATTCACCAATTTTCCTTCTTGCACTTTTGCATGTTTAATAAATCATGAGTGTTCCTTAGGTGTAGGAGTACCCTTAATCTGCGGGGCGTTGTCCCTGGGAAGGGAGTTACTTCCATGGGTTATACCCAGGAGTTACTGATTTGCAGCAAAAAGTACTTAATACATTTATGCTCTTTAATACTCCTATTGTGTGAGCTGCAAAGGCAGAAGCAGGTTTTAAAGGTTATTCTCTAAGTGTGTTTAGGTCTTGTACTTTCTTTCCTTAAATAGTTTAAAGATGTAATTTAGGGTAACTTTCTTCCAGAGGAGACCAAAGGCAGTTCCTTCAGGAACGCTGTTGGCACAGCAGCCGCCTTGTCCACAGCTCTGTCCGCAGAGCAGGGCTCAAACCAGGCCTTTCATCTGGCATGAAGGATCCGGCTTCTTGATGGTTCCTTCCTTTAAGCTGTGCTCTTAGAAATGTCTTTAATTAAAATCCATTAAAATTATGAGGAAAGATATTGCCCAAGGGCTTGCAGTTAATGTGGAGGGTCTGTCCAGCTGGCAAACTTTCCCTATGTTTGGAATTATTAGAGCATCAAACTGCAATTATTAAAAAATTTTTATTTTTAATGACTTGAAAGCTAACTGGAAAATTCAGATGTAAGTTCTCCTAAATGTGAGAGTTTCCAGTTACACTGCAGTGACTCAAGAAAATCTCAGTATCTGTATTTTTTTCAATAAGCTTTACACGCTCACCTTCCCATATCCTAAACTTTGTAACATGTGGTGCTGAGGCACTTTTAACACAATTTACTCTGCAGTTCAGGGAAGTTTGGGATTTTGCCTGGTGTAACTGAGAGGAAAACTGCCACCTACATGAAAAATGCAGTGAATTAAAACAGCACCTGATATTTAAAAGAAAAAAGGAGACTGACAGGTACGGCCTGAAGACCTTGTTAAGGCTCCTTAATAATTTGCCTGGTTTTCAAAAGATGCCAAGTGCTTGACAGGTAGTGAGGAGTGGAATTTACCAAAGTGATGGAAAGTGGTGGAGAACCTGAGAGTTCTGAAACACAAACGGTGATTGCTTCTGACTGCACTCTCTTCTCATGTCATCTTCTTAAATATGTCATCAATTGAAAATTTTAGATACACAACTGAGGGACAGAATCTTCTTAGTACGAACTTTAATCCATTTCATGGCATTTTGATTAAAGGCAATCCTGAACTGGTTCTGTTGCCAAATAGCAGCTCTGCCAAGGGGGCAGCAGCAGGGACATTTCCAGGGTCAGCAAGGTGGCTGAGAAGGTGAGAAGGCCTCGTGCACAGTGCACAGAAATGGGCTAAAAAAGGGAGAGTAGCTCCTCCTTCCCAAATAAATTCTGGGAAATTAGAAAACATTTTTCAACAGTAATAGCCATGACCTTCTCAGAGGAAGGTGCCCGTGGTTTTGCTGTGTTTGAAAGATGTCTGGATGTAACATTCTGGGGGATGAGGTTGGTGGGTTTTTCCTCTTAAATAAAGATGTGGCATTTAAGTACTGGCAAGTAGGAGGCATTGCCGGGTGCTTTCCGTGGGTGCCAGCTGGAGCCTGTTCCAGGAGGAGAGTGGGAAAGGCGTTTCCTTAGTCTGGCGTTGCAGGCAGTGCTGCAAACCGGGAGCGATCCGGGCTGGCTCTGGCAGGGAATGGAAGCAGACAGGGACTGTACCTGTGAAGGGTGGGCGGCCCCTCACCAACAGAGCAGGGGCAGCGTTTCGCAGTTGCCTCATCTTGTGTGTGAGTGCTTCCCTGGGAAATGCAAAGTGAAAAGCAGCCCAGACTGATGCATCTTTGGCATTTGCAATAGAGAACATTTTCATCCTTGTGAATTACTCCTCTGCAGCTTGGCCATGCTTACAGAAATGGCAAGATGGGTCTTGAGTGTCACCAGAGACGCTGTCATTCCCCCTTGGGTGGTGGGACCACAGCAGTTAAATGGGATACTGGTTGGAGAGGATAGATAAGGATCACAGCTTGGAAGGTCTGCAAGGAATTCTGCAGATGTTGGTGGCATGGTACAGGATGGGGCAGAAACTCAGAGAAGGCTTTGAAGGGACGTGACAGTAAATGTTTATTCTGAAATAGCTGTCACTCATTTATTCACGTTTTCTGGAAGGGGATTTGAATCCAGGCAGTAAGCTGGAAAATGAGGGGGAGAAATTGTGGATAAAGGTGAGAAATCGAGGGATTTGTGAGAAAGACAAAGATTGTGGAATGTTTCAATGTTTTGGTTGGTTTTGTTTATGAGGAAGGGCTGACTGGCTTCTGGAGAGAAACTGTGAAGCACAACCGGGGTGTGCTTTATGGCCTGCGAGCTGAGTACACAGAAAAATTAACACCACCACCACATCCATCCCCCCACCCTCCTCCCCAGATTTTTCAGGTATGTGATGTTTAGGACACTGTGTTCCTGGTTTAAAGGCACAAAAGAAACTAGGAGAGGTAGAGTACTGAGACAACTGGTCCTTGTTCACCTGCAGTCAATGACCCAGAGGTGGAAAACCCTGCTGGGATGTGTGCACATCCTTCATAAGGAGATTGTGAAAATCTAGCGATATTTCTGATGCTTGCAGTAACTTGCAGGAGTTGTCCACAATTTTCCTGTTCTTTGTATGTAATCATTCCAGTGAGTTTCATGTATCCAGCACTAAGTGTGGTGCAGTAATTCATTTCTCCCCTACAACTCCATGTGGACATTTCAGGGCCAGGAACACACATTTCATCAGACAATTTGACTTTTGACAAGAATTTGCAGAGTGTACAAATAATTCAAAAGTCACTCCTCATAGTAAACCTTGTGTTAAGAGGACTTCCTTTGTTTTGAAAAATCCATTGAAGCTGAAGTTTTATGCTAAAGTTAGCATTACAGCAAGAGCTGCAGCAGGAACTAAAATCCTAACAATTAAAATATTTATAGGTAAATTCACATCTAATACATTTCCCTTCATAGGGAGGTGAGGGAAGGGATATTTGCGAAGCCAAAGATTTCTTGGGCTATTTCTTGGGTATATTTCTGTAAGTCAACATAAAATCAAAATACTTGGTCTGGATACACCAAATCTGCTATTCTAAGTGAAAATGCTTTTCATATGTGTGCTGGTTTTGGCTGGGAAAGAGTTCACTTTCTTCGTAGTAGCTGGCACAGGGCTGTGGTTTGGATCTGTGCTGAAAACAGTGTCGATGGAATCAGAATCAGGGGTGATTTTGTTATTGCTGAGCAGCGCACTCACTTTTACTTTTCTAATTCTTTCCCCCATCCCACTGAGGGGGAATGAACGAGGGGCTGTGTGAGGCTTAGTTGCTGGCTGGGGTTAAACCATGATGTGTTTAAGGTCTATCTCTTTCTGTACTTCCAAGAGATTTATTTATGTGTTATGATGTTATGGTTTCTGAAGAACTCTCTGGCCTTTTCTTGCCTGACCCCAACTGCAGCAATACCTCAATGCCCTGTGCGTTCCGTACAGTGCTTCTAACAAAGTCCATTTTCTCTCTTTATTCACCATTTCAAAGTCTCTCTTGAGCCTCCAGGCTTCTTCAGCAGAAGGAAGCTCCAGGGCCTCCTCCTTCCTTCCCAGCTTCTCAGTGGATCCAGCAGAACCCTGAGCACGGGCTAGAGAGCAAAGTTGCACCATGGAAATCCTGGTGGAAATTCCACGTGCAGTTTGGAGGCACTCATCAACACGATGGTGAATGAATAATAACAATCTCTGTATCACAAACCCCACAAGGAACGTAAGTTCAGCTGCCCAGTATTTTCCTCAGCCTCATTTCTGATTCCTTTTGATAACTGTTGGTGCTGCTTTCTGGAGCCTGGCCAGAGATCATCACTCAGTCCGGCTTCATTTATTCCTTTCACATCCTGATGACTGTGGATTATGGTGAGTGCACAGTTCAAAGCTGCTGGTGTTTGCTGTGATTTGTCTACAGCGTTACTGAGGGATGTGTTTTCAAGGACTGAGCTTGGCTAACAGGGTCACTGAGTGGTGTCAAGCTGCATTTAGCAACATGGAAAAGGACTTTTGTTAATTTTTTATTGCAAATACTGACTGATTGCTGGTCAGCACACAGGAGTGGCAAAAAGGAAGAACCAGGAAACCTGGAATATGAGAGGCAGTGAAAGTCCCAGGCAGGGATACCCTCCCAAGCCTGCCCTGGCAGTGGGGATGGCAGTGGAGGGGCACGGAGACGTTTCTGGGCTGGGAATTCCAGGAGCAAACCAGGACACGGCAGTGAGGACAGGCTGGAGCTGCAGAGCCTTCCCGAGTGCCTTGCGCAGGGAGTGATCCATGGGGAGTGTCTCATGGGATTCCTCTGGGAAAGGGATTACGTGTGTTCCAGGAAAAGCATTGGTTTGATTCACTCTGTAGAGAAAAGTACAGGAAACAGGGCTCCATCTTCTCCCAATCCAGGGGCAAAATATTCATTGGCCTCATTGTGAGCAGCCCCAAGGCCTTGGCTTCAACTACTGACTCAAGCCACGAGAACATGGAAGAATTCTATGGCTGATGTGTTTTGTGGAGAAAGTCATTCCAGTTTCTGGGGAAGCACCTAAGCTCTTCTGCAAGAAGCCGAGTGATGCTTCCTGTCAGGAGCACTCCCCAGCTGAGCTCTCCCAGTGCTGGGAAGAGCCCCGAGTGTCCCTGGGTGTCAGGAACTCGTGGAATGCGTGGCCTCGTGCTGTGCTTTGGCTGAGCAATTCCCTGTGCGCATCCCGAGGTGCGGGCGGCGCACATCTCTGCGCACGGGTAGCTGAGAGTCACCGTGAGCGGGGCACCGCCTGCAGAGGGCAGATGAACACATCGGTGCCTGCAGGGAGTGCAGCTCTCACGGCTTTGCTGCAGCCCAGCACCTGGGCTTTAGAGTAAAGAGTTATCCATGATGGAATTCACTCATCAGCTGGGTTTCTAATGATTCCTCTAGCAAGGAGAAGGAAGTGTCATGTGGGATCCTATCCAATATCCACAGGTTTAGACTTCAGCAGCAATAAGTATTTTGGAGACATGGATGTGATCATTTAAACCACTTAAACTGTCCTCACCTGCCTGAAGGAGGCAGGAAGAGTGGGAAACCAGCAGACAAAACTGGTGCTGCTAAATGATATAATGAGCTCTGTGTTCAGTTCTGATCTTCCAGCTTTACCATTTTGAGGAAAGAAGGTGTAGAGAGGTGTGGCAAGAGTACCCAAAAGTACACATAACTTCTGTGTGAGCAAAGACTAAATACATTAGAACTTTTTACCCCTTCGAAAAGGGATGAGTGGGAGATGTGTAGGAGTGGTGGGGGCAGAAGGGCTGTAATGGATTTCTGGAGTTCTGCATGTGCCATAGAAATGTAACCAGGCCTACTTTTTCTCTGCCTTTTGTTACATGAACCTCGGAGGCATCAAATTAAAGCTGTCCCAGTAGCTGAGCAGCAGAGGGACACAGCCCAAAGCTGGGCTGCCACTGCTGCCATCCTTTGAGCAGTGACTGGTCCTGATGAGAGCCACATCTGGGTGTGACACAGTGTGGGCAGGCACAGCCCCAGGCAGCTTGGTCACTGTCCTCACCACGCTGTTTAATTCCAGAATCTTCTCTAAAAAGCAGGCTGGGCATTGGTGGGATGCAGGGATGCTCTTGCTGTGGGATTGGCAGCGGCAGGAAGTGTTGGAGCCCTTCCCAAACTCCTCTGTGACATCAGAGTGCCCCAGGCATGAGCAGCCTGGCAGTGCAGCCACCTGGAGCTGAGGTACCTCCATGGCTCCTTCAGCTCTGGGGCTTTCTGTGAACTCTTCTGTCAGATAATGGAGAGCTCTGAGCCTCTGGGCTCATAAAGCCTGGTGATTTCATGGTAGGAATCGAACCTCGCTTAGGGCTCAGCTTTGCTATTCCAGCTTCATTATCGCTCCTTGTTTTGGGTGCGTGTCACCCATCTGATGTTCAGCTCTGCTGTTCCCAGAGCAGAATCAGCACTGGCTGGATCCTGCTCAGCAGAGCCCGAGCCCCTTTTCTGAGGGGGATGAAGCAAACCCAGACTTGCCCTTCTATTCTGAGGAGTGAAAACAAGGCAAGGTTGCCTTTGGAAGTGTGGGTTTCCTCGTGTTTCTGCAACTCCCTGTCCTTAGGTTGCTCTTTTTTGTCTTTTAACATAAAGCAGTGTTGCCTCCTGCTCCACAGCACAGACAATAGAGGAGGCTCCCTGGATAAAAGCTGGGTGGTTCCCTGCTGCCTTCAGCCTTGTTCTGCAGTGGATTTTCTGTGCAAACACCCTACAAGGGCACTGAACAGGCTGCTGATGGGAGGAATCCTTTCTGTCCTGGCTGTGGTTTGCAAACCCCTCACTCCCACTCAGATCAGCAACCTGATCATGTAATTAATGGCCCCAGACAGAATTCAGTGTTGGCCTAAAACAATTATTACCATCCAGCTAGTGGTTAAATATGTAATTTTTCAACTTCATTGAGTTCTTGCCTTCCTGCTGGTATTAGCCTGGCAACCCTCACACTGCAGCGATTTCCCCTTCGTTTGCTCAAGGTGCTGCAGTCCCGGGAAGTCGGATGGGGCCGCATCAGGCGCTGACATTTAGGTGCCATAACTTCTCCTGAGAAGGACCAGAGGCAGTTCAGGAGCTGTGGGCACCACACGGGTGCAGCTCCTTCCATCCTCTCCTCTGCTCCTTGCCGAGCCACAGCAGCGCCAGTGTCAGTGCTGACAGACAGAGGGGCAGGGCTGTGATGGTCGGTGATGGGCAAGGAAATGCTGCTTTTCCCCTTCCTGGAGAGAACATTTCCCAGACGGAAATGGGAATTCTCACCTGCTCCCCAGGGGCTACTGAAGGCTGGAGATGCAATGGCCACATTTTGTGGCTCAGGCCTGCAGGAATAGTCACCACTTGGGGCAGGATTGTTGTTCAGCAGGGCACTGCTAAATGGGCACTGGGCCCATTAAACACCACCACTAACTGGGCTCCCTCGGCCTGCACACATTCCACCTGCACACATTCCACCTGCACACATTCCACCTGCTCAGTGGTGGGGAGACTGCAGGGAATACCTGCAGCAGCACTGGCATCGAGTAAGGAGCAGTGCTGAACTGAGCCACAGAGAGAAATCTTAATAGGATGGGGCACTGGCGAGTGGGTTTTGTTCCTCTTGGAACACCAGGCTTTGTTTTTCTTCCCTTCAAATTCACTTCTCTTGGCCTCCCCATTTTCGGGTTTGTGTTGGACAGTGCCAGCCTGTTTGTGCAGCACCTGTACCTCATCCTCCTCTGGACTCCTGCTCTCTGTCACCCCAGTGTCTCCAGTGCTTCCCAGCTCCATGCCATCCCCACATCTGCACTGCTTCCCAGCTTCCCAGCCCCGTCGGTGGACTGGGGCCAGGGAGGGCAGTGGGTTGTGGGATCCCCAGGGATCCCAAAGGAGCCCCTGTGGAAGGAATGGCTGCTCCCGCCAGCACAGGGCCCGACATCCCAGTGCTCCCAGTGCCCCAGCAGGGCGGTTTGCCTGGAAAAGCCGTCAGGCAGAATTTGCTGGGTTTTTCACAGCTCTGATTTCTCCATCTCCCAGAGTGTCCCTGCTAAGAGGAAGCATTGATTGCTGCCAGCCAGCACACACATGTAGGAATGTGATTCATTCCAGCCCAGTTCTCAGAAGGACTTCTGTCAGCTGTTATCCCTGCTAAAATGAGCCTTTTCACAGTTCTGGGTTTCCACCTAGCACACACACAATAAAATCACCAGAGGTGAAATAAACTCCCCTTGGCCTGAGAAGAAATTTTATGTTGTTGTAGGGGATTCTTTCTGAAGAAATAACACTTATCTTTCTACTGCATTAATTTATATGTAAAGCCAGCACCGTGTGCATTTGGTGTCAGTATCGGGTCAGCAGAAACCAGCATAGGCAGCTGGAAACAAAGGTGCTCTGGTCCCACTGCACAATATTAGTGTTAAAAATATCTATTAAAGGCCAGATTCCACACAGGAAGTGATGCATGCAAAATCTGGCTAAGAAAAGAAGAGCTTATTCAATAGTAAAATGCTAAACTCAAAATGTTTCTTTGCGTTAGGATTTTCCCAAGTATCTCATGTAACATTTGTTAAGAGGTTAAAGAAAGGGCAACACTTTGGTAACCCTTCTTTAAGTGTACATATTTTCTATGTTAAATGGGTGTATGGGGGTGCAACCCCTGTGGACAGGGGCTGCTGGAGAAATCCTGTAAAAGTGATTGTGTGCTAGAGACCTGAGTCATCATTTTGTGCTATTGCAGTGTCTCTTGTTCTGTCAGTTCAGTTAAACCTGCAAACAATTCAACCTTTAGAGCTTTAATATTTTTAAAGAGACATTCATGCCCAGGTGTCTCAAGGTGTTTGTTCCGTCAGGCTGGGTTTGATATCCCTATTAAAGATATATATATATGGCTCACTTGATGAGAAAATCTTCTTCAGAGAGAAGGATTTTTCTTCAGCTTAAAATCTGAAATAAAAAATTGAGTATAATAAAGTGAAGAGGCAAGTCACGAAGCAAGGGATAGAAAAGAGAAATGTCTGTGAACATGTTCTACTGAAACTGTTTGGATTTCTTAGGAAAAAATCCTCTGTTAGTAAGGCAATTAGAATTATTTGTTATATTGAGGGGTTTTGTGCCAAATCTGAAGAAATAACTTGAAGAAGGAAACTGATTTGAAAACTGCAATCATAAATGGTCTTTTTTCTGACTGAGTAATGAAGAGGTGAACAGAAAGGGGTGCGATGCCTTCAGGCCTTGTGTTGTTGCCAAGAGCAGAATGTGCTCGGGCACAGAGGAGAGAAATCAGAGCACGGAGGTTTCAGTCTGTAGCTCGTGGTGGTCAGGCCGATTGCTCTGCCTGGGGGCGGGCCCTGGTAGCACCGAGCAGGGAGCAGTGGGCAAACACAGCGTGGAGGAAGGCCCGGGCACGGGCAGGGAGGGCCGGGCGCTGCTCTCTGCGCTCTGCCGAGGGAAGCACCACAACTCCCGGCACGTGCGGCCCCCGGGAACACCGGCTGGGAGCCGAGGATTCGACGGCGCTCCCACTGATCCTTCCCCGTACCTCTGGGAGTGTGGGTGTGTTCAGTACCATGGCCTAAGCCAGGGCAGAAGTTTGAAGGATGAAACTTGGAGACGTTGTCTTTAAAAAACCTTGATGCTCATTTTTCCTTCCTGTTGTCATAACTTTCCCCTTAGCTCCAGCGGCTGCTGGCTCAGTGTTTTTGTTTGGTGCCACTGCCTCCTACAGAAGAAATACTTTGTAGCTACAGATTTGAAAGGACAATAATGCTGTGCTCTATTTTTGAAGAAGCTGCAGTTACCAAAGATTCAAAAAGCAGCGGCCTAGGACCTGCTGGTGCAGTGGTTCGTGGGAGGAATCCAGGTAGACAGGAAATGGGCAGGTTGTTCTTGAGCTCTTGTGAGCTCTGGTGCCAGGCTTGGAGCAAACATGAGTGGTGCTGTGACCGAAGCAGTTTGACCAGGCAAGGGTGACCTGTCTCTAAATAAGTGCCACAATGCTGCAGTGATGATTTCCATCTCACCACTGTGACACACGGAGGATGCAGGGACATCCTCTGGTTGATGGGTGTTTCCCGCTCAGAAAACTGCATCCTCCATCTTCTGTGCTCGGCCCAGTGTCAGAGGAGTGTTAGCAGGCAGAAAAATGGGGGTGGTTGTGCACTTTTGTGATACAGTGTTCACTAAGAAGCATAATCAGTGCCAGAAGTTGAAATTTTTTGTCAGTAGCTCAGGCCCTCCCAAGAGCTATGAATTTGGGTGTAGGTGAAAATTAGTCCCTGTGGTTTTGTGTTCCATTACAGGAATTCACAGCTAGCCCTGGGCTGAGGGCTGACCCTCTCCAGGACTGGGGCTCCTTTTTTATTCCTGGGTAGAGGATTGTCTTGGGGGCATGGTTTGGTTGGATAAGGAGGTATGTGATTGTTGTTTGTGGGGCATCTATTCAATTTTCAGATTTGACATTGAATTTCTCTATGATTCTGAACCAGTTCTGTATGAGCTTCATCAATAAAATACTTGATCATCCAAAGTAGGAAACAGTAAAAGATCATTCAGCAAAGCCAGGCCTTGATCCATTTGATCATGGGGTGATGATACGAAATAAAAGCTCACCACTGGTATATTCTTTTCTAGACAGTTTTCAAACCCATGCACTTACCAAGCACCACATAATGAGGTAATAGCGAGTGCTGTATCATGTATAAAATGAGAGGCTCCATCTTTCCGTTCCAGGAGAAATGGATTCTGTCCTCAGAAACCCGAGTGTGTGTTTACCTTGGTGATATCCTCAGCAAGCAGAGCTTTTCCTTGTCAGTGCATGTAACTTACCTAACAAACTCCCCAAGGCACACAGCAATCCTCAGTGCCAGGGCTGGCATCTTCCAAGGCTGAAGTGGCAAAGCTGCAGAAGGTCAGGCCACGCTGCCCCTGGAGAGAGCTTTGTCTGCACCGCTCATTGTTTTGTTGTCCACCCCTCCTTGCCAGCACAGTAAAATTCACCAGAATGTATTTAAGCAAAGCAGGGACTTGTTGGTGTTTGCTGTTTCTAGAGAATGGGGTCTTCTGGGGGGGCATAAGGAGTGAACTCCCTCTCCCCAGCCTTGGAAATGCTGTTTCACATCTGTTGTGAGTTTCTGATTCATTTTGACAACACCTTACATATTCCTGCCTTAAAGGTCAAACCTGCTCCTTGCCAGCGACATCTGACAAATGAGAATATCGGTGTTGGAGAAAAATGACATCCATAACAGGTTAATCTGCTCTTTATCAACGGAACCTGAGAGGATGCTCTTGAGAAGGGATTGGGGAGATTCACCATAAGCATTTCTGAGTCTCTCAAAAGCTCAACTTAAGCTTCCGCTGAAACAGACTAAAACTGATCGATGTCATATCTGAGAAATATTGGGGGATCAAGGCAGATGCCAAGTTTTCCCAGTCACTTAGGATTACTCTATCAGTGAACCTGACTGCATAACTAAATCTGCAAAGGTGCCCTCCAGACAGAACAGGTTTTACAGGACCTTACTGTCAAAAGAGCTCCAAAAAAGGTACATTGTGTTTTTCTAATAAGTGTTTCTGGAGCTGAGAAATAGACAAAGGAATTTTCAAATATTTTGAACAAACCCTGAACCGACTCAGTGTATGTCCAGAGTGGCACTGCAGCTTTAGCTGGAGTGTTTGGCATAGTAAAATTAATATGGATACAAAAATTGAGAACAAGGTTGATTGGGATAAGGAACAGGAAGAATAAGTGGCCCAGAACCCTTGGTGAGGAAGATCTCCAGGATCCATGGTTACCTGTTTCCCATTTCCTTCAGTTCAAGAACTTGGGGTCAGCAGCTGAAGTTATCATGTGACAGTGTGAAAAATGAGAGGTCCTTAACCCACTGAACGGGGCACCACAGACTGCTGCTGATGCAGGAAGCTCTCAGGAATTCAAAAAACAATCAATCAGACATTCACGGGCGGGGGAGAAAAAGAAGTCAATACTTGCTAAACAGAATTTTCTGCCATGGCCCAGTAAATTCCCAATAAAAAGGGGACTGTAGCCTGGGAGAGACCAGGCCAGTCCTCACAGTCAGGTGGTTTTAGCCTTAAACTCTCCAGACCCCTCTTAGGGGCCAGTTCTGGATTCATCCCTGGGTTGGGCAGAGCCAGTGGTGTGGCTGTGTGTTTTTCCTTGCTTCTTGTGGCTGCATTTTACTGCTCCGGTGTAGGATGGTAGAAGATGTCAGGTAAATTACAGCTTTTGTGTAGAAAAACACATGCCTTTTATACTGAGTAGGAAATAGTCCATCTGTTGGGGGAAAAAATAATTGTAATTTACATAAACACCCCAAATAGGTACTTCCTCTACAGTATGTCTGTTTGTCTGGGCTCCTCTGAATTTGGGAATATGGAATCATAGAATCATTTAGGTCGGAAAAAACCCTTAAGATCACTGGGTCCAATCATGAAACATTAAATGGGCTTTGGGCTGCCCACAAAGAAATTTCTGCCTTGGCTCTTGGCAGTGCTGTGCACTTGAGGCTGTTCAAAGCTCAGGAGTGATGTGACACATCATCCTGTAAAGACAAATTAATCTAACTCTGTAAAGGCTCAATCTAAAACTGATACACAGAGAAAATTAACTGGGCCATTACTGATAAATAATGCTGAAGCAAGCAAACCATAAATCGAAATGACTTCCTTTACAAATGCATTCCCAGAGTTCCTGTCAGAGCTGTGCTCTGCTGCTGCCCAAAGCCCTCAGAGCAGAGGCTCTCCAGGTGCCGAGTGTGGTTTATAGAGGCCCTTTGATGTTAAGGTGACACCAACGGGCTCCCAAGACAATGAATTCCAGCAGTGTGAAAGCCACCTGTGACCGGGCTCCCCTTCCCTGGCAGCAGAGCTGTGCTGGAGGCTGCAGGGACACCTGAGCAGTGCATTCCCCCCGTGCCACTCCCTGTTCAGCCCCTGGGCTGCGACGTCCCGGCAGCGGGAACGGGAAGTCCCACGGCGGGAGCGAGGCCTGTGCTCTGCTGGCTCGGAGCGACAGGCAGGGGACCTGGGGGAACGGCAGGGTGTTCTCTGGGGAGGAGACAAATGGAAAATAGGGAAGGGCACCTGCTTAGCAACTGCACCAAGTTTCACGTAAAAGGAGTGAGCTCAGCGTGGTCCAACAGCCCCTCAGCAGGCGCCCACTAAACACCAGAGGTGCGAATGGTGGCAGTGCCAGCCACCCTCCCAATAACTGGGCAGCACTGGCAGTCCAGGGGCAATTCCTGTCCTTGTCCAAGTCAATTCCAGTGGATTTGGATGGGGGAATGAATTCCTCCTCCGAGTCCTCTTCTGTGCAGTCTCTCACAGTTACTCATAGTCTGTGTTTCGTGTTGCTTAGAGAAGTGCCAAAGCTAAAACCTCGAGGAGCAGACCTTAATCTGACTCTATAAATAGCTTTAATTATCTCCTCCTTTCATTTTACTTTCTTTTTTGAGGAAATCCTAATTGACTTTGGTTTTATACAGCCAGAGTTAATCCAAAATGCGTCTCTTCAGGCCACTTTCTGGCCTTGCACAGATCATAACACACTTCTTTTTTCCCCTTTCATCTTTCTCCTTGCTGGTAAGGAAATGAAAGGAGTGAGAGATGATGCGAGAGGAGCTCAGTGAAGGGCAAGTGCAAAGCTCCTCGCTCTCACCTTTGAAATAAGGAGGGAGCATCGCCCAACAGGTGGAAGAGGGAACTGGTGGAGATGCCTTGTGAGGAATGTATAAGGGATTAATAGCTGAGAAGCCAAGTGAGTGCTGAGGGTGTAACTTGGAGATGCACAATAGACATTTTCCCAACAAAGGGAAGAAGCAGTTCCTCATATTTCTGGGGAATATCAGTGTTGCTGTTACTGCTGTTAATAACTCTCACCCCAGGGCTCAGGCCATCACCAGCAATCATTTCTGCCAGGTCATGGGGATGGCTGAGTGTCTCCTTTGCTGCTCAGTGACGCTCAGCAGTCCCAGTTCTGGTCAAAACAATTGTAGTGGGAACTATGAGGCATAAAAATAATGAGACCAATTTTCACAAAGACGTTTCTCCCTCGTGAATGCAATCCCAGCAGAGCAGGGGCAGCTCTCCCTGCCTGTGCTTTCTCCCAGGACCTGGATGAGCCTCAGTGTTCAGCAGGAAAGGGGTTCCAATAAACTGTCTCCTTTCTCCTCTTACTGGAGTCCCAGCTGTGGAAAGAATTAAGCAACGAGGTGAAATAATTGTTTAAAATTACTGAAAATGAATCTCGATCACAGCCTCAAAACTGAGAGCCACGATCATTATATTTGCACTCTCATGAATGCCCACGAAGGTACTGTTGTGCACCGGAGCAGATATTTGTGTATCCACGTTACCAGACTGAAGTGTTGGTGATATCTCAGTGAGCAGGAAAGGGGCTGCCCTGGCTGCACCCGTTCGTAACAACTGGATCCAGTATTCGTGGATGATTTCCAGTCACCACGTGCATCAGTCCCGATCCTTAGGACGGGCTTCCAGCTCCCCAGATGCTGCACTGGGAGTGGTCTGTGAGCTCTGGGACACCACAGGTTCGTACCAGCCCAGCTGACCCTTGGGAATGTGGGCAGGGGTGATGGCTTCCCTCGGCCAGGGTAAGGAATCCCTGCTTGTTCACAGGCGGAATTCCCCGGGTGTAGCAGCTGGGAACGAGGGCCAGTGGAAAGGGACACGAGCTGAAGTAAAAAAGATCAGGCTCACACCAACAACTGCTGAGGGAGCTGAACAGAGGCAGCCTGGGCAAGGCAGAGGATGGAAATACTGAAAGGTGAATGTGCCGAGACTCGCAAAGGACAGAAAGCAAAAGTCCAAGCAAGCAAAAGACAGCATAAACCCTGATGAGAAAAGGAGTCTTTCATTTGCCTGTTAGTCATGAAATAAATACTTTGCCTTCCAAGAGGCCTTTGTTTGTCCCTGGGCTTTTCTGTCCTCATGCTGGAGTACTTGAAAGGTCTTGGGCCAAACCAGAGCAGTTACCAACACTGCGGATGGAAAATGGGGAAATATTGCAGCTCCTGTGGAAGGTTTGGGAGCCACACCCGGGCTGCCAGAGGAGCCCTTCCTCAGTGCAGCAGGAGCCAGCTGGAGCCAGGCAGGAGCAGGCTCCTGATCCCAGTCAGGCACAATCAGAGCCTTGCACTGACCTCACAGGGCTCGGGGCAGGTGCTCAGCTGGTTTTTATTGTGGACTGAGGGAAGTGTTCAGGCCTGGAAGTGCCTCCCAGTGCTGCTGGATAATCAGAACCTGGCACAGCTGAGCCACAGCAAGGCTGAAACAAGTGGTCAGGATAAGTCTGGACACTGGGGAAACTCTGGGGCTTTTCCAGCTTCTGGAATTCCTAAGAGTGACCCTGCTGGGACTGTGCAGAATACCCAGTGCAAGGGTCATCAGTCATTTATGGATGGCAGAAGGTCTAGAAATTGAAAAAAATACTTAATAATCAATTGATCTTTACATGGATAAAGGTTGTTTTTCCCCTCATTCCCCTGCTATAACGGGACTTTGCCTTAACAAGAGTAGTTGGACTCCATCAATGAGAAAGCACATCAAACATGAGGTCTGGTTTTTTTGACCCTCACTAGCTGCAATGTTGGCTCACAAAAACAGAAGTACTGACAAAATAAATGTTGGTAAAGGAGACAGCCATTTAGTGACCATGGATTCTGAAAACTCATGTGTTTGGAGCCACAGGCAACCTCCGAGCCAGTGTTCATCGTGTTGAGAGCTACTCAGGAATTGAATCACCTCGTTTCACAGCCCCAGCTCCCCAAATTATACTGTTTATTGCAGGAAGAACACGATGCAATTTGTTTTGCCATTATCTGTGTGACAACAACGTGTGCCATGCAAATGTCATGAGCAGAGATGACAGCAGGCTTTGGTGTGAGAAGCAGAACAGGTTGGATTTAGGGTATGCTAATGAGATTAGAGGGAGACAAAATATAAGATAATATGAGCAGAGGAGCATGTGGATCCATCCAGGGATTTCTGAAATGGAAAGCTAAATAGGCAAAGATTGAGCATCAGGTTTAATTTATCACTTTCATCTCTTTCTGCTTTTGAAACCTAGTTAGTAGCATGGTCTTGGGCAGAGTTTTAAGGAAGAAAATGTCATCAGGCATTATTAATCTTACCTATATATAATTGCCTAAAAGAAGGAAAGGAAAACAACGTTGTTTATCTTTGTTCTGAAGCCTGCAGAGATTGTGGCTATTTTGCATAATGCACACTGGTATCAGTTCATGTGATAGTCTATAAAATGAATATTAAATGCTTCTGGCCAGCTCTTAATCCTGCTCACGGAACACAGAGCAAGTTCTCCCCTCAGGAAGGGCCCCGCTGGCCGCCGGTGCCAGGCTCCACCCGGGCACTCCCGTCCATCTCCTCCTCCTGGCAGAGCCTGGGCAGGGACCCCACGTCACCGAGTCCCTGCGCCCGATGCGGCTCCCGGGCTCGGGGCACGGCCCTCTGGCCCTGCGCAGTGCAAGGGGCTCGCTGGCTGCTGCCGAGCCCCGACTGCTGGGATTTGAGTTCCTCTTCCAGAGCAGCCGCTTTCCCTAAGAGAGGCAGGGCAGCCGGCATCGCACGGGAGCACAGTCGTCCTTGGGGAGCTGCTCCTTCCTGGCAGCGGCAGGTGGGAGCTACCTCATCCCGAGCTCAGGACAAGGGGAGGAATACCTGGATCGTCACCTGCTGGTGACTGCTCAGGCCTGGGGATCTTCCAGCCCTTCAGTTCCATCCGGCCGAGCAGAGCTGTGGGTGTTCCCGTGCCTCAGGAGCGCCTGGAGCCATGGGCGGCATCAGTCGGTGAGCTGGAGGCGGCACAACCAGCCTGGTGTTCGGATAATAGGACATTACCTTTTTAGGATAATAAGAGAATGCAGATAGGCTGCATTTTATGCCTTCATTTCGGGGGAGGCTTCCTACCCTTTTATCCCACGTGTGGTTTTTTGCTACACTAAAGCAGCTCTCACAACAGACTCAAATGTGTGAGAGGTCCATTCCCTGTCACCATCTGTGGGGATGTCCACGGTCAATTCCACGACCCTGTGAACTGAGACTAATAAACTGGGCGTTTTTCTGGTCTCAGAATCGGAGTCTTAAGTCCTGGGGTTTTTTTTTTTTTGTTTGTTTGTTTGGTTTTTTTTTTTTTTTTTGGTGGGGGTGAGGGTGTGGAGGGCTCAGGGACAAAGTCCTGCACTGTTGGCACTTGGAACCAGTCCCATCTGGCCTGGCCCAGGGCTGTGAAACAGTGACTTCAGTCCTGTGTTTTGAGAGTGCAAAGCCTTGAGCACAGAGCCCAAATCCTGCATTTCGGGGCCCAGCAACAGACCCAAATCCCGTGTGCGAGTGCTTGGAACACGGAGCCCCGGCCCAGCGCTGTCCGGGCTCGGCCCCGGGCTCATCGGGGCGGGTTCAGGGCTGAGAGCACCGCTCAAGCCGTCCATGCTGGGGCTCCGCAGCAGAGGCAGAGCTCTGGCTGAAGCCCTTCCCACACCCGGGACACGGGTGGGGCCTCTCCCCGGTGCGGATGTGGTGGCGGAGGACGAGCCGGGAGCGCCGCGTTGCGAGGCTCGTGGGGCCGGTGTCTGGGGACTCGGGACCAGCCCGCGCCGCGGTTCCGGGTCCGGGAGGCCCCACGGCTGCTGCCGGGGCGGGCAGGGAGGTGCCGGGGGCAGGAGGCGGTTCGGGAGCCGCGGCGTTCCCGGGCGGTTCCCCGGCCGCTGCTCGGGGACCCCGGCGCGGGCGCTGCGGGACCGGGCGCACGGTGCGGGGGCGGCCCCGGCCGGGGCTTCCCAGCCTTTATTCGGTGCCTGCGCGGAGCCGCCGCGCCCGTTCAGCGACCCCGGGCCCGACGGAGCGGGACGGGAACGAGGGTCTGGGGCCGCCGGCTCCCGCTCCCCGCCCGCTCCTCCTGCCCGCGGCGCCGGGACGGGGAGGGTGACACCGGGACGGGGCTCGGGGCGCGACAGAGCCCCGGGGGGCGCGGGGAGAAGCGGCACCGGCCACGGCCCCCGCGCCACCGCCGCCCACCTGCGAGCCCCGCCCCGGCCCCACCCGCAGCCGGGGGCGGCCCCGGGCCGAGGGTCCCGAGCGGCGGCCCCGGGCCGGGAGCGGCCCCGCGCGGGGCGGGGCGGGCGCGGCGCTGCCTCAGGGGCGGGGCGGGGCGGCACCGGCGGGCGGGGCCGGCCCAGGTGCGCGCGGCGGGGCCCGGCAGGTGCGCGGGGCCCCAGGGCGGCTGCGCGGGGCGGGGCCGAGGGCATTTAAACCCCGGAAGTCGCCCCCGGCGCCATTTCCAGCCCGGCGCTCGGTGGGGTCGGCAGCGGCCGGGCCGCGCTCCCCTGCCGGGCCCAGGTGAGGCGCGGGAGCCTCGGCCTCCCACCGCTGCTTCTCTCTGTCCCTTCTGTTCCCTTTCCTTTCTCCCCCTTATCTTCTCCTCCTCCCTGCCCCCCGCAAACCCCCAATTCCGCTCCCCCGCAGCTCTCCCCTTCCTCCCTCGCACCTGCTCTCCCCCTGTCCCCGCTCCCTGCCCTCCTACGCATCCCGACCCTCCCTCTCTTCCTGCCCCGTTCTTCCCCGCTATCCCTGCCCTCTATGCGCCCTGCACCCCTCCGGCCGCCCCTTGCACCCCTCCGGCCGCCCCCTGCTCCCCTCCGGCCGCCCCCTGCTCTCCTCCGGCCGCCCCCTGCTCTCACACCTTCTTCCCCTCCTCTCTCCACGCTCCTTGCCCATCCCGACCCGACCTCCCCCTATGTCCGCTCCTGTCCCCCTTATCCTCCGCTCTTTCCCCCTCATCTCCTTTCTCTCTCCTTTACTCCTTCTCTCTCTCCCTTATTCCCCTTCCCTGTTTCCCCGCAGCCGCGGGGTTCGGGGCGCCGGAGAATAAAGCCCAGAGGGCCGGAGCCCGGCGCCCCTCGCTTGAAGTCCCCACACGGGGCCGGGCCCGCTGTGCGGGTCCCCCCATGCGGTTCACACACACCGCCCGACACCGCCGGGGCTCCGGCTGTCCCCATCACACTGGGGGCTCCCGGGGGGTCGGGGGGTTTAGGATGGGCCCCTCCTCAGGAGGGGGTCCGGGGGGGTTTAGGATGGGCCCCCTCCTCAGGAGGGGGTCCGGGGGGGTTTAGGATGGGCCCCTCCTCAGGAGGGGGTCCGGGGGGGTTTAGGATGGGCCCCTCCTCAGGAGGGGGTCCTGGGGTGGGATGGGATGGGGAGGGTTGGGGGGGGGGAGGGGAGGGAGGACGGGGAGGGAGGGCCCCCTCCGGAGGGGGGGGTCCTGGGGAGGGGGTTGGGGCGGGCCCCCTCCGGAGGAGGGGGTCCGGGGTGGGAGGGGTCGAGGGGGGTCCGCCCCCTCCTGGCCCCTCCCACCCCGGACCCTCTCCTCCGGACGGGGTCCATCCCGACCCCCTCCCTGGGACCCCCTCCTCCGGAGAGGGGCCCGGGGGGGAGGGAGGGGCGGGTGGGGTGGGTAGCAGAGGGGGTCACGTCACTCTGCACCATAAATATAAAATGTTCTCCGCAAGAGCAGCCTCCCCCTCCCCTGTCCCCCCCACCCACCCACCCCTCCCTCCCCCCGGGCCCCTGTCCGGAGGAGGGGGTCCCAGGGAGGGGGTCGGGATGGACCCCCTCCTCCGGAGGGGGCCCACCCCCACCCCTTCCCAGGACCCCCCCCTCCGGAGGGGGCCCTCCCTCCCCTCCCTCCCTCCCCCCCAACCCTCCCCACCCCACCCCAGGGCCCCCTCCGGAGGAGGGGGCCCATCCTAAACCCCCCCGGACCCCCTCCTGAGGAGGGGCCCATCCTAAACCCCCCCGGACCCCCTCCTGAGGAGGGGCCCATCCTAAACCCCCCCGGACCCCCTCCTGAGGAGGGGGCCCATCCTAAACCCCCCGACCCCCCCGGGAGCCCCCAGTGTGATGTGGGGACAGCCGGAGCCCCGGCGGTGTCGGGCGGTGTGTGTGAACTGCATGGGGGGACCCGCACAGCGGGCCCGGCCCCGTGTGGGGGCTCAAGCGAGGGGCGCCGGGCTCCGGCCCTCTGGGCTTTATTATCCGGCGCCCCGAACGCCGCGGCTGCGGGGAAACAGGGAAGGGGAATAAGGGAGAGAGAGGGGGGACAAGCGGGGCAGAGAGGGAAGGGGGGAATAGAGAGGGTAGAGGGGAGGTCGGAGGCCGGGTCAGGAGGGGCAGAGAGGGCGGACGGAGAATGAGAAAGAGGAACAGAAGCGGGATCGGAGTTTGTAGGGAAGCGGGGGGGGGGGGGTTATGGGGAGGCCGGGTGCGGGGGGTGTAGGTAAGAGAGGTAGAGGGGGAATGGGGGCGGTGGTCGGGCTGGGTGCCCGGGGAAAGGAGAGGGGAGGAAGGAGGGGTAGACTGGGAGCTCGGGATGTACAAGGAAACAGGGAGAGGAGGGAAGGGGGTTTCAGGAGGGGAGAAGGAGCGGGGTAAGGAGGAGAAAGAAGGAGGGGTAGAGCGGAGGGTCGGGGTGTGCAGCGAGAGGACGGAAGCGGGCACTGAAGGGAGGGAAGGAGAGATACAGGAGGGGAGAGGGAGCCGGGTCACGGGTAGGAGGGGGAGGAATGGAAGGGCAGTGTAGGGGGTCGGGGTGTGTAGGAGAGCAAGGAGAGGAGGAAAGGGGGTGTTCAGGAGCGGAGAGGGAGCGGGGTAAGGGGTACGAGGGGGAGAAAAGAGAGACAGAGGGGGGAGACCTCACCTGGGCCCCGCCGGGGGAGCCCGGACCGGCCGCGTCCGGCCCCACCGCGCTCTGAAGGAGCAAATGGCGCCGGGGGCGATTCCTGGGGCTCAAATCACCTCGGCCCCGCCCCGCGCAGCCGCCCTGGGGCCCCGCGCACCTGCCCGGCCCCGCCCGGCCCGAGCACCTGAGCCGGTCCCGCCCCATCCCGAGCACCTGAGCCGGCCCCGCCCCATCCCGAGCACCTGAGCCGGTCCCGCCCCATCCCGAGCACCTGAGCCGGTCCCGCCCCATCCCGAGCACCTGAGCCGGCCCTGGCCCGCCCCGCCCTTGGCCCGCCCTTGGCCCGCCCCGTGCGGGGCCGCTCCGGGCCCGGGACCCTCGCTCGGGACCCTCGCTCGGCGCTGTGCGAGCCCCGGCCCGGGGGCCGCTCCCGGCGGAGCTGCGGCAGGGCCGGAGATTCGCTCCCGGCTCCTGCCGGTGTCCTGCTCTGGCTGCGCCCGGCTCGGCTCCCCGGGCACGGGCCCGCTCCGGCCGCGGGGAGCCGGGGCTCTGCCGGTGCCGGGGCAGACCCCGGCATCCCGTGCTGAGCCCGACGCGCGGGGCTGGGCTCTGCCCGTGCCCCCAAACGCGGGGTTTGGGCTCTGCTCTGCTCTGAGCCCTAAAACCGTCCCGGGAGCCCGGGCTGAGCCCCAAAGCACGGCACTGGGGCTCCGCCTCCAGCCCCAAAGGCAGGTCCGAGTCGCTGGTTCTGAGCTCTCCGTGTGGCCGGGTGAGCCCGGGATTGGGCTGTGCCAAAGGCAGGCCTTAGAGCTGAGAGCAGAGACTCACGCTGAGCCCGGTTTGAACACCAGAACACGGGATTTGGGCTTTACTTAAGCCCTCCAAACCCAGCACTCAGCCTCTCTTTGTGAGCCCAAAAATTGATCAAGTGAGTCTGATGCTGAGCTCCCAAAGGCAGCGCTGGGCCTCTGCGAGCCCCCGCAAGCACCCGGGGGTGGCTGAACCCCAGCCGGCAGCTCCGCACCAGCAGCAGGATCGGGAGGGGAATCAGAGCCGTTTTCCTGGCTCCTAAGGCAGAACATACAAAGCAGGAGGGTCTGAAAACCAAGCAGAACCTGCTTTCACATCGGTTTCAGTCAGAACTTCTAATTTATTGTCATTTAAACTTGATTATATCATCGGAAGTGGCTTAGGAGTCACTTCTCTCTCTGCTGCCTGGCTCTGGGGCTGTCCAAAGGCACAGGGAAACCCATACTGCTGCTTCCCGGGGAATCTGGGTTGGGCCCATTCCATACAACACCATCATCAAACCCAGGCATGCCACACAACCTTTATTCGCTAAAACATTATGACTGAGAGCCCCAAACCCAGGAACAAACACATCCTGTAGAGCAGTCAGCTCCCTGGCATCAGTAACAGCCAGGAGTGGCTCCAGCTGTAGAGCTGCCCCAGCTGTGGAGCTGCCCCAGGTGCTTCTGGTCAGGAGGAGAAAAAAATACGGGAAAAAGAAAAATTTTTAAAAAGACAGGAAAGCAGTGGGGGTGAGAGAAGGGAAAAAACCCTAGAACAGAAAAGAAATATTTGAAAAAGAAGGGGAAAGAAAGGGAAGGAAAAGGAAAAAAAGAGAAGGAAGAGAAAAAATGAAGAGCCTACAATATAAAGTAGCAATGCAAAAGAAGCAAAATGCAGATTGAACCCATCCACGCACCCAGGAGGCAGCTGGGCAGGGGGTAAAGCTGATGAAGCAGCAAAACTGACCCTCAGAGCACTGTCTAAATAAATAAAAAACCAAACCAATAAACAAAAACCCCCAACCAAATCCCCCCCCCGCCCCCCAAGCCCGCTGGATGCAGGAGGAGCCAGTCCGAGTTGCTGGAATCAGACCAGGACAAAAGTCCTGCAGAAGCCCCTCCTGCCCCTCAGCCCAGGTGGGGCAGCCCTGCTGGGCCCTCCTGCCCTGTGCCTTGGGTGAGCTCCCGGTGCCCTTTGGGAGCAGAGAGTGGGGCAGGGTGTGGGAAATGAGCTCCTGCCATAGAACGGCTCCCAGTCTTCCCAGCTGCACACAGGCACACGCCTCTGTGCCGGCTCTCCACTGGAGAAACCACTCTTTGCCTGGTCCTTGGTCCCAGCTCTCCTTTCCTCTGCAGACACATGCAGCATCTGGACCACATCTTCCCCACTGTCACTTAAACCTCCATCCTGGGGGAAACAGAGGGAAAGAGGGTCTGTGCCAAGGCTGCAGGGCGGCAGGGGAGCGGAGCCTGCGTCCCAGGGATCTGTTCTGAGGGGAACACCCGGGCTCCAGGGGAGCACACGGTGCGCGGGGGGCTGGGTGCAGCGGCTGGACTTCCATCCCTCGGGACCCGCTCATCGATGCTCTCCCAGGCACATTGTCGAACTCCTCAAAGCCAACTAGGTGCCTAAATAATTAGGAATTCTAACAGAGCTGACACATAATCCCCTGCAAGGGGCAGCCCCCAGTCTGGGACCCGCTCTGGTTCTTTTCCGGCTGCTTTCCAAGGAATATGCTGCTACGTCTTGTAGCACCACAGATGCCCATTTTTAGGGGATGAAAATCAGAGACAACTAAGGAGAACAGGGAAGGCTTATGGAATTTCTTTAGCTGCGCTACCAGCAATGGAGAAGAACTACGGCTCCTTCTTGTGCTTAAGGACTGCCCAGAGCAGCAGAAGAGACTTGGTTTCTGTTCTGTACAGGGGTGAGTTTGTTGTAACCTCTTGGTGCTCATCTTCAAGGGAATATGTGGGACGGTAGTGCCAGTATTTAATGGGGCGGTAGCTCCCATTCTTTCCCCCCATTAAATGCTGTCTTTGTCTCGATCTGAAGCGCTGGTGTGCACTCCAGGATGAAAGGACGCACGCTCCAAGCGTGAAGGCAGGACTCCTGAGGGGCATGGATGACTCCGGTGCTCCAGGTCTGGGTGCACAGCACCCGTGGCACTTGCCGAAAAAGATGCGGCTTTCCATTTGCCGAGCACTTTGTAAATGTTCTGCAGATACCTCTGGTTGTGTCTCCTCAAATATCTGCTTAATAACTGCTGTGTTTTGGTTTATTTTAAACTGTGTTCAGCGAAGTTAACGACACACCTCCCCACTTGTCCTCCTGCTTCTTTTCCTTTTAAATAATTTTAAGCACGTGATCTTTCCATGTCAGTATCACGGTGACATAAGGATCTGCTTTGGCTGCTACATTTAACGTGTTAGGAATGACCTTCCACCTCTATTCAATTACATGGGATCTGCTTTCTCAGCTGGGCCATTTATGATCATTTGTCTGGGATTTTCTCTATTGCTTTTCATTGTCCATCACAGAAATTTTCGTGCTTGCACTGAATAAAAAGAGGCAAGAAGTGATGGAATGAGTTGTTAGAAGCACGTTCAGAGGTGCCTGATTCCACAGATGTTACTTTATGAGCCGCAGGCCATCCTGGGGGGACACTTAAGGGGGAGGAGGGGACAGTGCCCAGGATGTGTCACCTTTATGTCTTCTTATCAGCAAACTGAATGAGCCCAAATGTTTGGCATAACCAAAGTACTGAGTGAGACTCAGGGGAGCCCCGGTTGCTCCGTACCCTGTACCTGCCAGGCGGCTGCAGCCAGCGGGGATTGGTCTCTTCTCCCAAGGAACGAGCTTTCATGATTCCAGCATTAAGGAAGCCTTGTTACTGCTCCCCACTGCTCTTCAGTGGCACCATACAAGGCAAAACCAAACCTCAGTCAAAGGTAAAAGGACTAAATAAGTGCAGAGGCACTTTTTCTGCTTCAGGACAGCAATAAACTGAATCAATAAGGGTTTTCATAATTTTGGGAGCTGTTGGCTGTAGGGTGTGTGAGGGCTCCGATTTCCGTGTTAATTTGGTTGTCTTCGGAGTTTAGAAAGACTGAAGGAATAACTGTGCAAGATTACTGTGTCTGTCTCATTTCTGTCATTTCTGGCAAAGGCTACTAAGGTCGTGGGGTTTTTTTTTTAATCTTTCTCCTACAGGTTTAACAGTTTTTTAAGCAATTGAACCTGATATTTGATCTTGTTCTTCCCCTGCCACGAATAGGAGGCAAAACAGGGAATTTGTTTCTCTCGGGTTCTTTGGGAACACCCTAATGCATTAGCACAACCAGCAGAGATAAATCCAAAAGTAAGTCTAGGGCTCATCTAATTTTTCAGGGATCAATGACAAATGCACAAGTGTCATTTGTTTCCTACTCTTCTATCATAAGCTTTCTTTTATTATTTTTATCTCCCGTGCCAGCAAAATTGAGTATGTCCAGAAAATAAATGCAATACAGTGGAAGCAAAGCTCCAAAGGCTGTGAAGTTAAACAGAATCTGGAATACTGGTGGTTCAGTTGTGTAGAACTCACACGAGCAGGAACAGCAGTTTACCTGACTGTTCTTTGTGCAACATCAGCTTTTCCCTATGGAGGCACGAGGGGCTGGAAATGCAAGTGTCTCAAATGCAAATCTGGGCCTATTCCCTGGTAATCGCTGCTAAGGTCAGTTCTTTTGTTTTTTGCCAGGATAGATGTGCAGTCAATGTTTGTTTTGTGTCTGAAGCAGCTCGGCACAGTCACTAAGAAATGTCTCTTCTTATTCAAAGCCAAAATGTTCTCACTTTGCCACTGGAAGTTTTGGCCCAGCCCAGAAATGCAGGTAAATCCAAGTGGAAGCAGTGTCCAACCCCCATCTAGGAAATCTATGTGCAAGCTTTAGGATTGCACAAGGAAAGGGAGAGGGTGGAAGAGACCCTCAGGTGGCTCTTTTATTGCTGCTGTCATCCCAATAAAGAGAACTGAGGAGGTTTAATGCTGACAGCGTCTCTGAACATCCCACTGTACGTACACATTAAAATGTTCTCCCTTTGGAGCAATCTGGCCCTTTACCAACCTCCCAATGGCCATGAAAATAAACTAAAGTGCAAATTATGCTTAAGTAAATCAAAGGGCGAGGGTAAAACTCCTATCTGCAGAATTCTTGATTTGTGCTTGTGGCCATCTGGTGTTGCTGCCCCTGGGGACAGTGACCTTCCTCGCCTCCCTCTGTCGGTGTTTCATTCCCTTACCTCTCTGGTTGCCACACTAGCATTTAAATGCTGCCTTCTGGCATGTAACTCCTTTTTCTTTTGTTTCCCCTTTATTTCTCTCTGTTTGGAAGTGTGTTGGAACAGAAATTTCCATCACAGCAGCTCTGCTCATAGAAACATAGCACAGTCTCACTCGTCGCTCAGTGTGGGCAAGCACCTTCAGCTCCAAGGAGCTGTGGAGAACAAGCACTTGGTCCCTTAGGAAGCATGGAGTGATCAGTCCATTCTGTGACAAGAAAATCCAGACAAATGCTATGGTCAGCCCTAACCAGGAAGATGCAGAGCCAATGACCTAGAACCTGCCATAATTATATTTATAATTTTTATGTAATTAAATGGTGTGATAATGCAAAGGTGGAGTTCAGAGAGCTTAGCCATTCCACTGAGGCTGGTGAAGTTACTTACGGGGTTTTGTATCAGTCTAATGTGTCTGAGCAGGATCAGGAATTAAAAGAAGAACTTTACGGAAATATTTTCAGAAGGATTGCTGCAAAGACCAGTGCTGCTTCTGGGGGGCCTAAAGACTGAACATTTTTCTGTTGGATTCCTCTCAGGAAGTACAGACCTACTAGTGCAGCTGTGGAAGGCATGGATGCAATGTAGCATGGAAAGAGACAAAACCAGAAAGGTAAGAAGGTCTTCTATCTCCCATCCTTCCCTGACCGCACTCTCAGGAAAAAATTCCAAACAATGAAATAAAGAAGAACTGGTTCCTACCCCTGCAGTTCAGCTCTCCATTTCATCAAAGTGCTCCTTGACATGACTTCGGTAGGGCTGTGCAATCCCCAGGAGAGGATACTCCCCGTTACAAAGCTGCTGCGCATCATCTGGCGCCAGCCACAACATCTGCAAAGGCAAGGTCCAGCACAGAGCAGACCTGGAAAAGGAATTACCTCTGGGCCCAGGAGACAGGAGCTGCCTCACCAGTCACGCCGTGCGGGCGGTGCTGCCTCTGTGGGTAAGTCAGCGGCCTCGTGCTGCAGAGCACTGTGCCTTCCTCATTTCTGCTGAGTGGCGGTGCAGATCCTGGTTCAAATGGTATCGTGTGTTTATCAGTATGTGGTACCACATTTCCCTCCCTGGAATAAGAGAACTGACATACATAGTACATTTTATAGGAGGGTAACTGTATAAGGAAGTCATACAAATTGTAAAAATTAAGCTATTCACAAAAGAAATGGAAGAACTGCTATTATTGTCAATAATATAGAACATGAGAATAGGCATCTCGTCTGTCAATACATAAAGGTCAGAGCATTTCCACCCTGGAAGTGCTTCCAAGATGGATCCTCTGAGCACTTACAGAAGCACGCAGAAGCAAAATACAAGATAAACACATTTGGGGTGAAAGGGCAAAGGGAGGAACTAAGAAAATGACTCAAGCTGAGCCCTGTCTAGCAGCAGTTGTAGACCTTAGATAGATCTGGGGAAGCCCCATTTCTGCTGCAATCCTCTTTCTGCAGGGCCTGACGTGGCGTTTTGTGGCTGGCTGGAAACTGCTCATTCCGGGCTTTGATTAAAACACTGTACAGTGTGCGAGGAAGCAGAGACTCGTCCTGAGACTTCTGAGTTATTCCTGTTCTGCTGGAAGCTGACATTCCACTGACAACCATCTCATAGCTGCTTTACACTCGCGGCTTTCGGTTTCTCATCTCAGGGACACCGACCAGAGCAATGCCTTTTTTTTTTTTGCTAGTTTATGTTCTTTGTTGTGAAAACTTCTCTCAGGATAGTTGATATCTTTTGGCTTTGTATTGCAGGCACAGTTTTTCTCCTGGTATAAATTCCTTCAAAGCCAGAAAGATTGACTTTTTTTCTTCACTTGTTAACTTAATGTAGGTTGTCTTCCTGCTACTCAATTAGATTGCATTTCTGCTGTGTGGGATAGAAAGGAATAAGAAGGAAAGAAATTAGAAAGAATCCCCCCAAAGTGCTACTGTTTCCCATTCTTGGTGCTTTATGTTGCGAAGAAAACAATTCCCATAACATAACCCCCATCTAAAATCTGAGGTTCATCTAAGCTCCACTGGATGAGAATTAGAAACAGAGAGTTTAATTTTAATGCAGTTTTAGGATTGAGACATAGGCTGAAAGGATACGAATCAATTGTTGTGAAGTTCTCTGGTGCATAAGCCTTGATTTTTCACGTGACGTGAAAAGTTGTCATTCATCTTTACTTCTTTATTTTGCCCTTTAGCCAGCAAGGTACTACAAGCTTCAAATTCCAGAATTGCAGCTTTTTGCCTTAATTTAAGGTCAACACAATTATGCTGCAGCCTCTGACTGTTTAGCAGAGGTTATTACATGAAATGAATGACACAGGTGCACAGGCAGAGTGCGATAAAGGCAAATCAAAGCATTTCATCTACAGCTTTTCACCTTTTACAAATTGTCTTGGAAAATGCAAATCACCCTGCACTGTAGTTCACTTGTTCCTCAGTTTCTGCCCCATTGAACAGCGTTGTGCCCCTTGAAGTCTCTTTCCACTTTCTTACACTTTTCACTCTTTCTTTCTTCCCCCTTTGCCTGTTAGAACACCACTCTTCTTGCTCCATCATTCTCCCTGACAGACTCCTGCCTGCAGCTTTGGCAGAACACTGCTTTTTGTTGTAGTTCCTCTGATCTGTTTTGGTGCCCAGAGTGTCAGCTTGTTTCTGAAAAGACAGATCTGCTTGAGAGTAAAGATGTCTGCTCGCTGAATTCCTCATGTGAATGACTCAAACTCTGTTTGTGGAGGGACTGGGAGCCAGATCTTTCCTCTCCTTTTTTCCTTCATTATGCATGAAGGAACATGGGTGCCTGACTCCCAGAGATGTGGAGAGAGGGACAGGTTTATAGCAGAGCAAAGAGAAGGAAGGTGGTAGGAAGAGACTATTCCTATCTGACCACAGTTGGACCCTGCAGAGCACGCTTGCTATCAAAACATTTCTCTCTCTGATAAGTCTGAAAATACACAACACAGAAAAGCGGCTGTGAATTACCTCTAAATGTGGCAAAACATTTTAAATAAAGGGCAAAATCCTGTCTGCTCTTTTTATTGCATTAGAAAAAAGCAGCGTGAACAGATAAAATGTTCAGGCACCAGATGAGAGCAGACAGAACCAATAAAATCCGAAATAAAGAAGGTGTTTTATTGTGCTCTGGTGAATGGGGGATGATGTCTCTGAAGTCTCTCTCCCCACCTCCCTGTGTACGGGTTGGATGCTAAGGGGCCCTTCCTGTAATTGCTGCCTCGCGCTTGCTGAGCAGGTGGAGACAGAGGAACACAAGAATAACCTCTGTGGAACTCCTCCAATGACCATATCCAGTCCCAGACTGAGGTCCCTAATAGTGCTTTAATGACTGTGTAAAGAATTACGGCACATGAAGGCTGATCCCAGGACATGCAGCACGCCATCCGTAAAATCGGCCACGTGCCAGCCTCTCCCAAGTGTAGATAAATGAGTGACGGAGGAAGAGGTCACGAGGATTACGCAGAGTAAGAGATTTTCTGGGTGTGAGATCATCAGATCATTCAGACTCAGCACCTGTGTGGCACATGGTAAATAACCCCGCTGCGGGGCCCTGGAGTCCGGCCGGTACCTTGTGTTAAACGGGTGCAACGAGGCACCGAGTCCTGCTCGAGAGCCACTCAGAAATGGGAAATCAGACACTGCCTTTGCTGTGGTGTTTGGGTGAACTAATTCAGAAAGCTCAGAAGATCCCTTTGCCTGTCTTTAGACAGTAAAATACTGCAGGGAACATGCAGAAATGACTTGACGTGTTTAGACCTTATTGTGAAGGAAGAGCCACGGGAAACAGGAACGCTAATTGTTAAAAGGAGCGCTAGGACTCACTTCAGAATTGATCTGTCCTTTGTGAGATCGGTCTTCAAGTGGTGACACATCGTCCTTGGGAATTCATCCTGCCAAAAGAGAGGGGAAAAGAAAAGGGATTTTCCTGAATGGCTACTCTAAGTTTTAAGAGAAGTATGACTGTATAAAAGGAGCAATAGCAAGAGAGTAGGGAATGTTCTGGGGGGAAAAAATAAGAGATTGTGCATTCCGGACCAGACACTGACAGAATGGACTTGGCCACTACGTCCAGCTGCAACTGCAGCAGTTGAATCAGCTGGATAAAATCTACTGTGTAGAAGTAAAGTCTTTATGCAGACTTGCAGCAGAGTTTGTCTTTTGTTAAGGAAAAACCCCCAAACCTTGCAATGTAAAATCCTGCACGTGGATTATACACGTATTTTGTGAACGTATTTCAGATCAACGTGGAAGAGCAACAATTTGGGAACCTGAAATATCAAGTGAGAGCAATTTGTACAGGCAGCCTCCTACACTGTGGGACTGCACAGCCTGAGGATGCCCCAGCTGCAAATACCCTGATGCTGCTGAATCTCAGTTTGAACTCAAACTCAACCCAACAGGCAGAAGGTGCCTCTCTAATTCCTCCTCACAGGAATGCATCCGTTCATCACTTCTAGGCTGTGACAATGGATTTTCATATTAAGGAAGCACTTGCTTCCTAATAGAGATTATATTAAAAAGATTAATTTGGGGTACTTTAAAAATATTTATATTCTCACACAATAATTTATTACCCTATACCTTCATTACTGATATCAAAAGACATGCAGAGATTGATGAAGAATTAGAATGGTCCAGCATAATCCAGTGATTGAGTTTCCAAGTCCCACTTGAAGGTTATGGCTGTTGACATTTAATCTACTTGATTTGATCTAGCATGGAATTTTGGCTTCTCTGCACCAGAAAGCCCATTTGTAGGTGTACGTTTCACCCTGTTCTGCAACAGCACCTCAGGTGAGATGAGAGGTTATTGTAATGTTAAGTTGTGTTTGCTGCTGCATGTGAGAGCACAGCTCGGATCACCGAGGCTCTGGTGAGCACACGGATAACTGGATTTGCTTGGGCAGTTCTCCTGGAACAGCACTGTGCAAAGGTGGGGGCTTGCCAGAGCTCTGGAATGTACTTCTGTAAGTTAGCAAAAAGAAAGGAGGGCTGTACAGACAGAAGTGCCCAAAAGATCTCCTCATAGCTGGGAACTACCATGAAGTAACTTCACTGAAGCGTCATAAGTATGTTTATCCCTAACACAGGGCTGAGCGTTTATTCATCATTTGGGCTCCTGCCACAAATCATTCCCATTCCAAGAGCCAAGTCAACAGATGGTGCAGCAGTAACCCTTCAGTGACCTGCTGGCTGGGCAAGGATGCCCCAGCCCTGACAGGAGCTGACCCACCTGACACTGGCCAGGGCTCTCCCGAAGCACAAACGCTGCCTTAAACAGAGCACTTCCCCAAGAACAGCTCAGCAGCTATGACAGGAACCACCTCTTAACTCAGGCACTGCAGAGCAGTGCTGGGAAAAAGCAGTAATTAATGCAATTAATTTTTTATCACCCAGGAAGAATTTTACAGACAAACACAAAGGTAACTAGTATTTCATTGCTTTTTAGCTTTTTCACAAAGAGTGAAGCAAACAGAAATCTGGTTTAGCTGCCAGATGTAAAAGAGAAGCTCTGAAGTGCTGGCTTTTGTGCACGTGTTTGCTCACAGATTGCAGCAGCGTATCAGCAGCAAGTTCAGTTCAGGGCTCTGCTCACTGATTCCCTACAAATATCCCAGCTTCTACAAGTGTCATTGTAGCAGTCAGATTGTCTCAGTCCATCAGTAAATCCGAGCTGAGAAATAAATATCCGTACTCACCATCGTAGAAAGGGCTTGGGGTCTTCTCTAAATGTCTGAGGAACTTAGAAACTCCCGCTAAATCTCCCATTCTTGGTAGGTATCACAGAAATGAGGAAGCACTTTTCACAGGTTATTGACAGATGCAAGGCTTTCCTTTGGCAGGTCTCTGAAATAAAGCAGAAGTCAGGTTTGGTGGAAAACAGTTACTGTGATTTATAAAGCAATATTTAATATTAAAGCAGAACATGAAACTCCTTGTGTTTGTTGAGCTGCCAGACAGAAAAGCTCTGACTGAGCTCAGCTGAAACAGAAGATTTTGACCATTTTGTAACGCCTTCGATGCTTATAAAGGACAACAGATTTTGAAACGACAACTTAAGATGCTCTAAATCTAATATTCAGAAACATTTCTGTATAAAAAGATGTAAAAAACAAATATTCCTTATAATCACTGAAAGGATTTGGCATTTTTCATCAATTCTCCAATTTAAAAAAAAAAAAAATCTCAGCTCAACTTAGACAGTCATGAGTACTATCAAAAAGGAATTTCTTTTGGTGTCTGTAAATAGCACCTTTGTGCCATTACAGCACATTTCCAGCAGTCTTGGAACATGGCAATCTTTTGTCCTCAGATACTAAAAGAACTACATTCTGAAGTATTTAGCTATAAATATATATATGCTGCTGTGCTACACTGAACAGGCACTTAGCAGCCAGACACTGCACATCTTGTGACTTCACACCTGCACTGAAAGCAGGAAATCTCATTCGGCCTCGCTCCTGTCTAATACAGTTCTATCCTAATGGTGCCAAAATGCAAAGCAAAACTTGGACAGGCAGGAAAAGAAGACAAATGAAAACATTCTCTGAAATAACTCCTGGAAGATAAGGGCAGCAGTTCAGCTGCTTGATAATTATCTTGCCATGGGAGACATTATGAGTGAGGCATTTATTTGGGCTGTGTCTTACTTTGAGCTCTGTGAATAATTCAGAATAAAATTTCCCAAACGGGGCAGGTAATTCCAGCGACCTGTGCTGGTGAGAGCATGGTTTAACATCAACGTCCAATTCCGTGCCACAAACCAGGAGTCTGAAACACCACACCAATCCCCAAACTGAAGATCTTCACTGGCAGGAAAAGGTGTTCTGTGCTATAAAAAAATTCCCTTGTCAAATTGCTCCTGCTGAAAGGATGCCAGGAAAATTCAATACAGTGTAAATAGAACATGAACTGAAGTCCCTCACTGCAGGTTTGATTTACCTGGCTGAGTTCCAGGGAAAAATAATAGTACACAACACGGTGCATGGATACATCAGCCCACTGCACTTAACACTTTTGCATGGAGTAATTAAAAACGACCCCCTCGTAAATTATGTAGCAGGAGTTTTGTACTGAAGGAATTAAAGTGCAATTCCACATACTTGTATAATCCTTGCTTTCCCAGTAGCTACGATCTAATAACAGTAAGTCAAAGAAAAACAAGGAAAATTTGAATCCTTATTTTGTTTCAAAAGTGGGCCTTCTGTGTACAAAGTTGTTAGGAATTGGACTGCTACTACTTGGTAGTAAACTGTTGGCAAACAAAAAACGTGCTACCAAAAATAACTTTTCATGTCTGTTTTTAGCACCTGTCACCTGGGGATGCTAAACTTTGGTGGCTTGTTGTGATCAGACGTAGAAAGCGTGCCCTCCCTCCTCCCCTCTCTTCTGCATCAGTGTAACTGTATCGACTTTGTTGTTTCTGAGTCGTACGGGGAGGAGTGAGAGAAGACCCATTCCCCAGGAGTAAAATTCCAATTTAAGTGTAGGCTTGGGTACAGCCACTTATCCATATGAATTACGTGAAAGTCATGGATACTCCGGGTGTAAATCCAGGTGGAACCGTGCCACTGATCTATGAATGTGCTGCACTCCTGAGAGGAGAAAAAACAAACCGAAAGACCTGACAGCCTTATAAAAGCATTCCCATCGTGGCATAATCTTCTAGAAAAAAAATAAATCATAGCCCATCTTTTTGCAAATTGACCTGTAAGTCCCTGGCAGCAAATCAATAGGATACAAATGAAAAATAATAATGCAATAACAATGCTATGTATTATCCTAGGCCCCAGATGAAAGCCTAGGAACGATCGATACGATAAAGATTCAGCACTGCTACTCTCTTGCAAAGGAATGGCAAAATAACAGACTGATTTCAGAAGGTGGCTGTAAAACACACCAAACCCATCTGCCTCGAGATGGAAAGAGAAGCCCAAATATAAAACACTTCCTTGTTTGTTTGTCTGTTTCTTCTCCCCCAGACTTGCATTAATTTGAACTGGAATTCGAGGGAGCAATTTTTTTGTTGTTCTTTGGAGAAAAATCAAGGAAGGGAAAGAATCATCCATTTATCCTCAGCCCAGGAAGCTCAAAGACAAAAGCTCACTTGCATACCACAGGAATATGAGAAGTGGTGGCTTCCCCCACGGACCTACGTGCGCTTGGTTCAGTATTTGATTTTAATATTCATTTCCACTGACAGGGGGCACGCAGCACGTGAGAGACAGGCCTGCTTAGGAGGATGGCCCGCGTGTGACACCTCACGGAAGGCTCAGAGGGAAGCACTTCTAGTGCCAGCTTCGGGGCTGGCTTATGCCCAAACCAAGAGTCAATCCTAAGGCCAAGAACTACAAGGTAACTGATTAAGCAATTAATAACTAATGGTATTCTTTCTCCCTGTAGGTTTGCAAGGTGCTCTTTGGACAAGCAGCAAAAGCAGAGGCTTCCCGAAGTCAGACAGTTCAAGGAGAGGGGATGAAGGCAGAACTGAGGGAGAAGTGGCAAACCCACACGAGGACACCAGCAGTGCCAAACAGCCCTACCCATGCAGCTTGTGTTCCTGCCCGTACGAGGTGAGCAGCTGCCTCCTGCATTAGTCTCAGTATCTACCCACAGCCACCTCATTGGGCAAGATTTTTATAAATGAGAGCATGAAAAGGTTGTGGCAACTTGTGCATTCCCAGGACGATGTAAAATAACTTCCACAATCAATGCAACATGGCACGTGGCAGTTACCCTTCGATCTCACTTAGATTTTCATTTTGCGTTACCAAGCACAGGGTGAAAATAAAATGCCTTTCCTGAAAGGCAGCCAAAAGCCATGGGTTTTGAATTCCACTTTATGTTCAGAGCTTTATCACAATTTCATATGAAGAACAATTTCATACTAATGAGCTCTTAGCATAGAAATTGCCACAATTGCTTCAAGGTGCATTTGAAGTTATTTATCTCCATATGGGTGCATTGCTCTAAGAATTTTAAGACTTATTTCAAGATTAATCCACAGTTTGTGGTTACAAGGACAGAACAGAGATCCTCACGTAGCTCCAGCCCCAGGACGGGCCACCACCTGTGAGGTGACAGGTGACAGTTCCCTCTTGATCCCATTAAAACCATGAGCATTGAAGTTACTGTGGCCTCCCAAGTAAAGGGTGAAAGTCTCACTTGATGTGACAGCTTCCAGTTCCTGTGGCACATCAGCCAAAGGAGATGTTGGAAAGTATTGCTGGAAGGCTCTCTCTGTCAGGGTATGGTAAGATTTCCCCATCTTAATTCTGGGGTTTTTTAAGCAAATTCTGTTCGCATGGAGTTTTTTACCCTTTATAGTGTCTGTCTCTGTCTTTTAAACAGCATTTGTTGCAAATCAGAACCACCTCAAAAATCTCGCTTTGGGGATGATCTGAAAAAAAACCAACCAAAATTCTTTATAGAAATAAGATGAAGTTTTTCAGACAGCTGCAGTTCCCACCTGTTTGCAGCATTTAGGGAAAGAAACACACAGGCGTTTTCCCAGATGTGCCAAACTGGTTTCGGCATTATCCAGTCCTTCTGTTCTCCCTCAGCATGCTGCCATTGTCAAACCTGAAGGGAGAAGTCTAAGGAGATGCTCCTTCTGAGCCTGCAGAGCAGTCCCTTTTCCATGCAGGCCGGCAAACCGAGCCCGCGGCGCTCTCAGGAATTCACCGCGACGCCCAGAGGAGCAGCAGCTGTTCCCACTCCCTGCTGGACAGCAGTGCACCTGTAGAAGTGCCAGCACGAGCCTCTGCTGAGGCTGCACCAGCCCCTGCTGCTCCTCACTGCCCTTTTCCCGCAGGGAAAGCTTCCCCCAGCTCCTCTGGAGGGGGGGTTGGTTTGGAGAAGGAGCGTCCGAGTCCGCGTTCATCTGCTTCGGGCAGAAATCCACGGCGGTAGCTCTGCTGTGGAAGGAAAGGAATCGATGCCTGAGCCAAAGAGAAGCGCCGGGCCCGTGCGCCAACGAGCGCTGCAAATGTGGGAAGGGAACAGGAACTGGTGCCCTTTCCCTTTCTCCTGGTGTCAGCCCCTCCTGGCAGAGACACAGATGCAGCATTGCTGGTTCTTGCCTGTGAACTTGAAACAGGCAAAGAAGAAAGACAGTTGCAGGCTAGATAAGGAAAAATCTTCCAGTGGAAGTGACTCCGTTTCAATTTTAAAAAGCCAGGAGAAGATACCCTGCAAATACTCTTTTCTACAGTCAGGGCTGGTTATTACCTTGGATACTAAGTCAGAGCTAAATATATTTTCAAAGACCAAGAAAGCAACTCTCTTCCTGTGCCGTAAAGCCAAACAGTATTCTGCTTTCTGTTTCCAAGGAGGCTGCTAAATCACACAAATTACTCTTTTAACTGTTTTTTAGCTGCTGTTCCTTTTTTTGTATGGCTCATGGGCCCTAAGAGCAGCCTAAGCTCAATGAAACAGGCAGAGTCAAACTCTACACAGCCCTCACTGAGAAGAAACACAATTAATTTTGAAAACTCCTATAGGATTTGTAATTATCAGAACCTGACTTCTACAGCTGAGGTATCCCAGACCTCAGGTATCCCATTTCAGGAGAGATAATGCTTTAAGTCAAGTGGAACAGTTTCTTAATCTTGATTTTTTTGTGCTCAGATGTTTATATTAAAAGCCTGCTTAGTCATAATGTGAAGCAAAACAGGGATAATTCAAACCAAACATCTAAACCCCAAGGAAAGCCGGAGGGTAAGAGAAAAACCAAAACACGCCAAAGGCAACAGGGAGTGAAATATTTGAAATCAGTCCTTAGCCTTCCTGATTTTTGGAGAGGACACAAGAATACAAGGGTAAAAATATCCCATATGTAAACAAAAAAAAAGGCTGCTTGCTCTAATTAAGCAGTATGGAAGGAAACATTTCCTTGCTTCACAGTGTGCCTTCCTTTCCACTGATAAAGTCTGGAGATCTGGAAAGACCACATGGTGACCTGCTGGTTCAGACAGCTTTAAAAGTAGAACCTGCACTACTGTCCCAAAAATAAATGCAGCTTTTTCATGCACGTGTTCAGTCAGTCTTTTGTGTAAGAAAAATGGGAATACTTTTGCTGGATCTTCAGACCTCTACACTTAGACATGAACATTTATACCTTGGACACAGAACTGACAATTCATCCTTGAAATGTTTTTCCAAGGTTGGAGCGGACCATTCTGCACTGCAGGAGTCACTCACCGAGTGTTGCCCCAATTAGGTGTCTCACTGCGGAAGAGGTGATGGATCTCCTGTGGAGAGCTAAGAAGCCCAAGGTGAGCCACAAAGCAGTCAAGTCCATGTGGAATATCACTCGTCAGCCTCACCATTCTGAGAGCTGAAAAAAAAAGATCCACGTTTATATTAAGCAAATGGCAAAGGGAAGGGCAAGGGAAGATACTTTCTGAAAACGTTGTACATTTTGTGCTTAAACACAGGTGAAACAAAAGTGCTGTGTGAAAATCACAGTCTGAAACAAAGCCCCAGAAAAAGAGCTAAAGGCTGTGCCTCTCTTCATTTAATTTATTTCCAGAGTTATCCACAATGCAGACACTTCATCCCTAATGCAAACCTGCAGGCAGCATTATTTATCTTTAGGAAGACCTGAAGGCAAATGTAATTCAAACGGCGATTTTTGTCTTTTCATCGTGTGGGGTGGGAAGAAGAGATGGATTAAATTGCTTCTGGAGACGCCAATACAGCCTTTAGGAGGTGGTGGGGCTGCGGTTCCTCGCCATGACTCAAGGACACGTTTGCTGTCTTTAATGAAAGGCAGCTTCGAGTTTCCAATGGAAAATGACAGAAATACGCTCACGTGGCACTGGCTCTGTGGTGTTCTGACTTGTTTATTTATGCACCTCAAGGAGGTATTTCACCACAGCAGGACATGAAGCAGTGGCTGGAAGAACCGGGTGCGTGTGTGCAATAGTAGAGGACTTTTCTGCCTAAGGGTAATTTTATGCCACAAATAAATGCTCATGGTCATAATGAAAATGACTCTGCATTCCTTCATAGTTATCACATTAGATAGTTTTCATCCTTCTTAATAAAAAAATTATTCATAAGAATGAAACTGGCCTCTAAAGCATTTGATCACTGCTTTCAGGAAAATGGATCAAGGGGTGGTTTTCATTAATTTTTTCAAACCGAGAAAAATACATTTTAATGAGGGTGTTTTAAAGCTTTACCCCCTGTCCTTCTTCTGCCATTCCCTCTCATGACATTTCTGTGCTGAGGTCACAGATGCCTTAGCAATATTAAAATATATTATGCATATAGGCCTGAAACACACGTGATCTTCCCTTAGAAGAAGTTTAAATTTTAAAGTTGTTGGAATGCATGATCCAAGTACCTGGAACAGCTTTTTCAATAATCTTTCCACAAGAAAATGAAATTAAAAACACCCATCAGGAACAATTCCAGCTTCCACCAATTTGCTTCTAATCACGAAACTTGACACTGTTTGACTGGTGCTGGCACCTTGTGCTCCCCAGGGTAAGCACTCTCCAGAGCAATGAATTGTCTCCCAAGGCTTCATCACACATCCCAGAGAAACACAGCTCCAGCCCCCAGCCATATGGGACGGGATCGCACCCTGACTGTGAGCACAAGGATGTGTGCAACCCACACCACCTTCAGCCCGAGGCACCTGCTCCTCCAGCTACTGCTAAGGCTAAAAGTTCATTTTCCTCTTCATATTCCTAAAATGCAGCCTTTCACAGAGGTAAAGAGAGGAGAGGGTCAGGTTTAGGTTCACACCCTTCACTTGCAGTGCCTGCTGTGCCCAGGTCCTGATAGAAATTGTCTTTCCCTCTGCTCATTATAAAGTTTCCTGCCAGCATCATTTTCCGTGCCATTCACTTCTTCTCTTTTCCCTTTGCCAGCTCCAGCTTCTCTCCTGTGTTAGGTAAAAGTTACCTATTCTCATTCTAAAGGTGCAGTATAATGCACTCCCTACTTACTACCTCTCATGTACTACCCAGGGAAGGACCCGTGCACCCCTACAGCACCCTGGGACACGCAGCCAACCATTTATTTCCTGTCCTTTGGTTCTCCTCGGTGCCTTTGGCACAGGGGAATGGACAGATGGTCCTGGGAGCCAGTGCTGAGGCAATAAACCCCTTGGAGGGGACACAATCTCTTGTCACAGGCCTGAGAAGTGATTTGCACAAAGTACCCACAGCCCTTCCAAGCTACATAATAGAAGGAAATAAATAATAGGGAAATAAATGAGAAGAGCGGACATGCAATATGTAAATATTTTCTGATTTCTGCAGGAAGTGTTACCCCAATGACACTGTGCACTGATGAATGAGAGAAGTAGGGCAAACCAGGATGTTTTCTCCAAACCTTTGGCAGCCATCAGTTCTCCAGAGCTCAGAATGACACACTTGGTGCAGTGTATGAGGCTGGGGCTTTCAGAACCACCAACACAACAGGATGAATCCTCAAACACCAGGCAGAGGTGACAAGATAAGAAGCCCAGCACATCATGTCTAAGATATAAATGGATCCATCTGTCAGCAGTTACTTTATAAGTGAATTGCTCCCAATTATGCTAGGAACAGCTTTTAATGAAACATGATTTTAAAGTACTACAGAGAGGAAGGAAACGTGCAAAGTAAATTCCTGATATAATGAAAATTGAAAAGACTGATAGATTCTGCTATTATAATTGGCAAAGAGAATGGAGGGTTTTGATAGAGGTGACAGTAGAACAGCTTTTGGGGTATTATTTGGCTGGGATAGCAATCTTCTCATCATATGTCCAGCCTGTCTTCAGAGGTCATTTTCACGGTACATGTTCAGATGAGAAATAGCAGTGTTATATGACAATTTTCTGATGGCTGCAAAGAAATGTTCATTACGTTGTCTTCTTGCCACAGAAGGGATCAGCCATGTATCAGATGGTGGGAAGGCTGTCAATGAAAAACCGGAGTTCAGGTATTCTGAATTTAAATCCTTCAACACAGTCCACACTCAGCCCTTTCTCTTATGACAGGAAGTCAATGAACCGATATTAAGTGGCAGGAAAACTTTTTTTTCCCCCCAGTTTCTTCTGGGTTTTGGTGTGAGAGAGACATGGATTGCATGGGTGGCCCCACACCTGCTGAATACAGATCTGAGGGAGTGAGACACATTTCTTTAGGCAATCTCTTAAGGGCTCTTCTCACAGCTGGAACACACCACTTCTGTTTGGCAGTCACCAGTGCTGTAGCCTCAGAGAGGAGGCTTAATAATGCTGAATTTAAAGTTATTAGAAATACCATTGCGTTCACAAGTACACAAGTATTGAATTACTACATCTCTTTGAGATGGGCTGAATTACGGGTAGTATTTCATGGACTGATTTATGTTGGAAATTCACATTTACAAATTATATTCACCAATAAACTCAGCTTAGGTATGACACAGAAGTTATTGCTGTTACTCGGGAAATGTTTTCTGCTTTGGCTTTTGTTCTTGGGAATGCTATACACCAAACGATATATTTCCCACATGAAATAGCTTCCCTGAAACATCTGCTGCCAGAAAGTTTGTCTGGAACTTGCAATGATGGATGAATTTTTGACAGGTAATTGCAATTCAGATCAGATGCAGACAGATTTAGTAGTGAGAAGCTCCCAGTTTATTAAAATCACCATTGATTTATTTAAGCACCCCCCTCTCTTTTCACCACCATTCAGAAATGAATCACTTGGGTATGGTGTTCAGGGCTCATCCAGCTGCTCATAATATGAAATACATCAGTTCAGCCCAACTTTATCTATCTCTCAGCACTTCTGAAGGACCCATCAACACAGTATCCAGTCACCACCAGACCTGACATCTACAATTAGTGTAAACCAAAGAAATTCTACGATTTGGATTAGTTACATGGTTTAAACTCTTCAGGCTTACTACAGCAAATTGTCAGCACTATTTATCACACCTATGAAATTATGTTTCTATTATATAGAAATATAATCCCAGTACAGCTGGTTTGGATTGTGCCAGCTTTAGACAAAGGAAAGTTGCATTAAGCTCCTTAGGCTCCAGACAAAAAGGGCTGATCACACCCAGACATCTGATTTTAAATCCATGTTGATTTGAATAATGTTATTGGCACATGGTATTTCCACCAGTCCTCAATAAAGTAAGCAAAGATTCACTGTAGATATTGTACTCAGGTCTGGCTGTTCCCAGACAGATTTCCATCAAACCTTTTGGAAAGTTAGACATTAACTTTCTTTGCAACTCACATCTGTTCCAATAAAGGATTAGTTATGCATGGATAGCAGCCACATGACCTTCAGCTATTTTTCTTATACCTTTCCCAGACTAAACAGAGGTAGGGAAGCGTGGGACATGCTTGGAAAAGAGCCACAGAAAGTTGAGGTAAAATGAGCATGGCAAATGCAGACACTTAAAGCATTTCTACTTGATTTAACCCAGAATTGGCATTACTATTATTTCAGAATGGCCCCTGAAGTGACTCAAGGAGAAGAATGGCAGAAGGTAACAGATGATACCACGCCTTGAAAATAACCTAAAAATATACAACTGGCAGCACCTGATCTGAGATCCCAGTATTCTCTCCTGCACTGGGCACAAGCAGACATCAAAGGACAAGTGAGACCAGAGGGGCTCCTCTGAGTCCTATTCCACCTGCCAATTACTTCCAGCCCAGAGGGACTTTCTCAGCCTGATGTAATTTTGTGCATTTACTGTCAAAGGTAAGTACCGTTAGGCTCATGTGGACAGAAGTGTCGACTCTAATTTGTTTGCCATTTAAAGTCTATTTGGGATGCTGCCCTTGCCCTGAGCTATCGAGTGTTTCTTTTATTATTCCATATGCCAGTAAGTGTACTTAAAGAAGGAACCTAAAGGCATGTCTACTTTGGAGCAGATACCATAACCTCTTGCTGAAAACAACACTAAGACTTGTTTGAACAGCGATTCTTAAACTGGTTTAGCTGTTTGCTGGAGGGAATGATGGCCACACAAACGTTCTTCGTGTACGTGCAACAGTGAATTACAGAAACATTAATGCCCATAGAAGATCCATATCATCCCTCCCACCACAGAGGTGATGCCTTTCCCATTCTGTCCACCTCCTTCTTGCTGTCCCACAACACGCATTGAAGTGGCTGGGATTGCTCCATCCAGCCATCCATTCCTTGGCTAACTATAACTCTCACAGGTACTGTGTCCTAGTACCTGGTTTGACTGTTTGAGCCCTGTGGTTCTGATTTCTTATAACTCACCTACCTGTCTGTGCCATCACAGGAGGGGGAAATACAGTTTTGCAAGATGTGATCCATCTCCAGTGAGCAGAAGAGGAGAGTAAGGAGTAATGTTTTTACCAATATTCATCCTCTCTTTAATTACACAGGCTGCTGCAAAGAAATTATTCTTCTGCCAGAATTTTCCAGCTACGAACGCTCATCAATCTTTTAATGATTTTAGATAGGATATGGGGATTCTCTCTCTCTTGCTTATAAACAGTGGTTTAAATCTTTACTAAGCTAATATTTTAAGGAAAGAGGACCCAGTGTCTCTGACAAAGCTGATTACAGAACATCAGAATGAGGCTACACCTCTATTAAAAAAAGTTGTATAGGGAGTGAAGATTTATAGTGGTGTTCTGCTGATTCATGAAGAGTAGATATGGAAATGCATTTCTGGCAGCCACTCAGTGATGAAATATGTAGCATATAATGCATTTGTCTGTAAGACAAATATGTGTGTTGGCTGATTAAAGAAGATATACGAACTTGTGAAAATAAAGAAGACTAAATTATTCTCAGGAACAAGCCAGCTAATTATAAAACCAACAGGAAACAAACTGTGTCTGTTTATACAATTTTTGCTAAACAAGAAACTTTCAATACTAATTTTTAATGTACTTCATATGCAACTTCAGTATCTAACAACCGATATAAACTTTGAATATTTGAAATGCACCACTCTGCTGGTTCTAGGCCATTTTCAGATGTGGGACTCCTTGCACAGCAGGCACAGAAACCTGAGGGGTTTTTGATGACTTTTTTTTTTAGTTATCATCAGAATCTGTCAATCTAAGAAACAATTTTTTGACAAAAAGCAGTTCAGCTTCAAACATTCAACAAGTGATAAATGAAGCTTTTCAACAGCAGAAGTGTCTACATGTGTTGATGAGCCAGTATGTGAATGCTGATGGATAAATGTCATCTGCCTGAGAAGGCTAAATTTCAGCTTGTCCTCACATGTAAATTATTTGCATTTCTGCAGATGTGTTGATTTCACATGCCTTTTGGACAAGAAAATAGAAATGTTAAAAAACAGCTTCTCCCTATTTATGTTTAAAAATAAATTACTCAGTTGCTCTGTCAGGTTCAGAGACTTCAAGCAATTGATGCTGTTTGGAAAAAAAATATCAGGATATAAATCATCAAGCTTATAATCTAAAATTTCTGAAGTCCTTTTGCAAAAATAAGACTAAACTGTGTCATGAGATGAGAGCTTTGAAAACTATAGATTTCCTTGAGAATTAATGGTTCCAAACATATTCTCCTAAGTTTCAGCTTTGCTAAAAGGAGAGATGGTAGGTGTAGATAGATCTTTTAATTCAAAAAGGAAGACGGGGTGATACCTAAGAACTGAAAATTTTTTGGATTTTTTTCTGGTTCTGTTCTGCTGGGTTTAATGGAATGCACGATGTTCAAAGGATGTTTCGCTTTTCATATTTCTTTTTTGCATTTTCTCTTCTATCCCTTAAGAAAAAGAAAGAGAAAAACATAAATGCCAAGAGAGAGAGGGAGCGTTTGTTGCTATGTGGCATACAAAAGAGAGGGGAAAAAAGATGTAATAAGGAACACACTGAAGATTGTTGTTACAAATTTCTGTGAAGTAGAAGCAACTAATTTTAACAACTCCTATGTAAAACCCTCTATGTTGTTTTCTTTGCTCATCCATACCTTTTATCTTGTTAGGACGGGACATAAAAACGTGGTGTTTAACCAAAACTATAGAGTAGCAAACCAGTTGAATTACATTGCATTCACTTTCCAGTGAAGAATTCGGACCTATTTGCAGCTTTTTCAGGAAAATTCCAGTGGCAGAGCTGGTAGCAAAGCCTGTCTTTATGTGTCCGGGGGATCAGTGGATACTGACCCCAAGGAGGTACATACTGGGATTGTTTGCTGTTCTTAACCTCTTAGATTGCAGGGGACAGTACTCCAGCCCTTAGGTATCAGCTTGGAGCCAGCCTGGGAAGCTGTATGAGGACCAGCCCTCCGGTGAGGCAGAGCAAGCTGGTCAATCCCAGTTTCTCCCAAGAGCTGCACCAATCCATGCCATGAATATCCATGGTCATGTGACCAGGCTTTATTCTTTCAGCATGAGCAGCCATGAACTGAAGTTATGTATTATTTATAATATGTATTATTTTGACCTTTCTCATCTTCTGACATCACGTTCTCCCCACTTGCTCACCAAGCTCTTGCCTGACGTCTCCCTCAGCCATGGGCCGGGGTCACCCTTTGGGCTGCACTGCCCTTTGCAGCTTCCCCTTAATTTGATCCTCCGTGTCCATTTTGTAAAGTTCACATTCAACAATCCTGTTTTCTTTTACAATCATGACAGAGTGTCCTCCTGCACAGTTGTTTACTCATGACTTCATTCAAGTCTGGAACTCTCCTCTCCCTGGCTCTTAGGCATGAATGATCCTTAGGATCAAATCCACTTAGGCATCGTTTAAGTGACAGCTACTCCACTAAAGAGGACAGGACAGTACAGGGGAGGAGAGAGCAGGACCAGACCCCTTTACTGAATGATGATTTCTACATCTGATAAGAGAGGCCACAGGAGTAGAGTCCAACTACACAAACCCAGGAATTTCTCTCATATTGAGAATTTGCTGGTCAACTGGTAATTATTTTTCAGCTTCTTTGTAGTGGGGACTAGAGGCTGGGACTTTCTAACTGCACACAACTCTGTTCGTTATACAAAATATTTTAGGTCCTTCATTTAATAAAGTTTCTTTCTTTCTCTTAGTTCATCTACTCCAAGAACACTGTATCTGTTCAATATCCCTTGTTGGCACCCTGTGGATAATACAACAATTCAGCACCAGCAGTTTCCTGTGTCACAATTATGGTCTCCTTTCAGTAAAAACATTAAAGCTGTGCCAAAATCCTACAGAAACCTGGAATAAGAGTTAAGTGGCATGCTTCATTTTTTGCTACTGTGGGCCCTTGAATCCTACCATGCTACTGGAATCATCCACAAACATTGCCCAGGATGAACACCCTTGCTCAGTAATTGCATCCTCTTATCTTCCTCTTTAGCCTTCCAGTGTTTGGATTGAATTGTCCAGCCTAATTATTATCCTGCAGGATATCCTACAGGAATCCCATCAGATAAAGAAAGTGTTTTAACACCATTAATGCAGCACAAAAAATCTGAGCCCAGGGCAAAGGTACAAAGCAAACTGGGCATGCTACTCAGAGTGTTTTGGTTACTCTGCTCTGCTAAAGAATAAACATTTTCAGTAGCTTGAGGGAAGGAGATTTTGATGCCATAGCCAATATGGATCAAAGTTGAACTCATCATTTGTATGATTCTCCTTGCATATATAATAAGAACAGTTTTTTAACTGTTTAATTAAATGTGAAGCTGTGAAGCATTGAGAGAAGGTGGTAGGTTTATATGAAATTCCAAATATTCCTTGTAATCAGGGTATTTTAAATAGTTGACTGAAAACAATACCTAAAAGCCCCCAAACCTTTGTCATTTATACCAGAACTAAGCATAAGAAGGGATCTGGTATAGAGGTGAAAGATTAGCTCTAAACCTGTTCTACTTTTCTTCCAGAGCCGACAATTTACAGAATACAGCTTGGAAAATTAATGGGACTGATCCTATTTCAGGGTTCCCTCATTAAACTGTACATTAATATAATAAAAAGATCCTGTACCTTTGATAAAACACCACATGCTTTGTGATCATTTTTATGTATAATGCCAGAATTATTTGGAGAACAGTAAAAATTATTTCAAAGCTCTAGGCTGAGAACAAATCCATCTGATGTCACTCTTTCAGAAGTTGTCCTTCCCTTGGCTATTGTTAATGCTGGTATTTTGAGCAGAATAGTTCACAGTACTCTGATGGCTACCCAAAAAGGACTAGAAAACAGAGGTTGAGTGAAGTATTTGACAAGGCAGAACAAAAATAGTCAAAGGTATTAAATGTAACAACCTCCACCCCCAATGAGAAATCTGATGATCTAAACTGTAAAATCATAGGAAGATGCAAAGGAATTCAGAGACTTAATCACAGGCAGCTAAAGCCCATCAGCTTCAGAGACAGAATTAAACCTAATAATGTGTCTTTACCTCACCTCACCAGTGGACTTTGCCATTAACTCCTAAATGGGAAAGATTTAAGAATAGGTTGAACAGTCTGTATGGCAAGGAAGAAAACCTAACCAAGGACTGCAAGTAACATTTTTATATCCATAATTCTATTTTAACTATCCCTTCCCTTACAACTCTTACTTTACTGCAAAATGCATTTTTTCCAAGTAGAAATAAATAATTAAACAAGTATTCTTACTGAGAAGATGTTTGATGTCTGTTGAGAAATCTGGGGTATAATTTACAGAAAATAGGTTACCTAATAAAAACTCATTACAAAAGTAACAGGATTGGAAAGGAGGAGGACGGGTCATTTCTCACAAGGAAGTGATGCATTACTGACTCTTAACGATGTTTAAAAAAATCAATACTTTTCTTACTTTTGCCTTTCCTAGGCTGATAGATTGATACCACTTTTTTCTTCCACCTGTGCTTCGACTTCCCAGCTGATGCTGAAGCACACCCTGTTTCCCTTTGAATTTAGGTTCCCACTGAGTGCCACTGCGCAGTGGAAATCGATACAGGGATACCACGTGCCTGCCTCCAGCTGTAACCCACAGCCTGCATTCAGTGCACAGACAGGCAGAGTGCACACCCAGAGCCATGAAGACAGCTCAGTACTCTCATTTTTGCATTTTCTCCATGTTTGGTGCCATTTTACACATGACAGGAACAAATACCTGCCCAGTTATCCGTAACCCACATCCTGCCAAGCATTCCTCACTACTATAGCCATAAGGCCTTTCAAAACTTAAATTAGAAAGTATCAGCAACTGTGGAAAAATGAAATGACTCTACTACAAATTATACTCTCTTTCTCCAGCATTTTAACGCACCTGTAGGGATGAAGGTGTTTTAGGGTATTGCCTGTGTTTCACATGCTGTGGGAATGAGTAAAACAGGTGACCATGAAATGGTATTTGTATCAGGAACAAATAGAACTAAAGAAGTTAATACGGTTTTACGTAAAATCTAATAGAAAACCTCAAAACACAACAAAGCCCGGGTAAATTTACTGCAATTGGAAAGGTTAGAAATACTAGAAAAATTATATAAAAGGCTAATAGGATATATGATGTCATTTTAGGTGCCTCTCACAGTTTGTCCTTTAAAATACACCAGCATCATAGATTTGAAAGGTCAGGAGAAAAAAAAAAGCAACACGTGTAGCATCTCCTGTTTGTTTTCCCATCTCACTGCTTTCTGTTTTCTCTGCAGTGACCTGATGAGAGACCATCAGCCTGAAAAGTGAACTCAAACTTCACAGTCAGGATTGCAATGGGACGGAATCACAGCTTGGGTTTTTAGTTTGCAGTTGCACCAAAGAACGAAGCTTTACAGTCACGGAAAATAAGAAGGAAAAGAGCACAAGATCATGACTAGAAAATGAACACTTCTTTCTCACTATAAACTTGTTCATCAGGCAAGTATTTCTCCTCTAGTAAAAATTAATACATGCTAAATCTGCAGTGAGTGCAGTTAAACATATATGACAAATAATGCACCACCCCTACTCAATAATGTCAGTGAAACCAAACTTCAACATTTTAAATTGAATAAAGCAATCAACAGTGTATGGTAATGTTAAATCAAGATGAGTCATCATACAAAAAATGAGTTTTTTTCCACACAGAGGAAAGATTATGCCCATCTTCAGCGGTAGAATCATGAGAATAACTTAACCACCCAGTTTAAATGCAGCCCAAATACATTTGAGACGCACAGCTGAACAGGACAGGGCCAGTGGGTGAAGAACTGCCTGCAAAGGGCCTGGGTCACCCTTTACACGCAGGGGTGAGTGTGAGGTGCTGCGCAGCATCGCTGTTTGCAGAAGCTTGTGGAGACACTGGGGGTTACAGCTACGGAAATGTTCCTGGCAGAGCCCAAATACTTCCTCTTCCAATGAGTGTGACAAACTACTAAAGATCTGCAGCAAGTCGCTGACCTAAGCAGCGGGTTGGGATGGGATCAAGAGGTGACTCTTCTCCCTTATGCTCCTTTTCACTTAGAGAAGAGGTGCTGCAGCTACCAAAACGATGAAGGAAAAAAGATCCTAAAGGGCAAAATGCCCAGAGCTTGTGAATTACAGAGAATTACACTGACTTTTGAAGTAGTTAGAGAATGACAGAAGGAGAAAGACCTTCATATTGAGGGAACTTAAAACAGAAAAAAACCCTATTCATCATCATTAGTAACTATTTTCACAGCAGTTGGGGGGGCAGGAGAGGGGAGGGAAGCAAAAGGCTGCAGCAGAAGCTGAATGAAGAGTAAGAACTACCAGCTCCAGACCTACTGAAAGATTCTAGGTGAAGCAAGTGTGACTTGCTTCCCTTTCTTACATCATTCCACCACTGCTCCAGGTTTTACTTTTTTTTATCTGCTGTCCTGTCACTGCACGATCCATCAACATAACCATGCTTTGATAATACAGAGAGCAGCTCATGTACAAGTATGGTACAGCCCTTATTTCTTCAGATTTTGTTGCATTTATGTTTTGAAAAACAGTCACATATTGCTTCCATGTATTTTCTTTTATCCTGACATCTCCTGATTAAAGATAATTCAAACTTCTCCAGGCTGGTCAACAAAGTATTCTCCCTCATCATTTCACTTAGATTCTGCTATGGAGTAACAGTGTAAATATGGCAGGTCATTTGTAAGAGTCTCCAGTCTGTTATTCTTCACCTCTTTTTCCTAAATTTTTAAAGAAAGTGCTAGCTATAACATCAAAATATTTGACAAAATTACCAGATACTAAAAAATGCCAAATCCTGATCCAGTTATAATCAGTATAATCCCAGACATATTCCCAAAGCTTTTACAACAACGCCTGAGTTCAAGGTGGAAAGACTTAAACAAAATGCACTGTCTTCAGATGCTAAAACCTACACCATTTGATAAACGGGGATTTAGTTCCAATTAAACAGATGATTAAAGAAGAAAAAGCTCAAAGAATAATCAGCACTAATTAAACTAATGCTGCTGGTGTAATTAATCAGTTTTGCAACCTGCAAAATTGAGATAAGGAGCTACAAGATGTACAGATGAAAACTCACTATGTAGAAACTATGGATCATCATTATCCAGAATAACACATTAACACTAATTGCTGCTGGGGGTGGGTTGTGTTTCGCCCCCTTTCTCCTGGCTGCTCTGCTCTCCCACGCTCCCTGGCCCACGGAGCTGCGGCCACTTAAAATATCTGCAGTGACCTAAAAGGACAAAGAATATTAACCTAATACTGGCATTCACACCCCTATCTATGCACTCAAAGAACTCATATCACAGCCTGTTGTTGTTTATGAAGCTATTTTTCAAGAGCATATAAAGTTCTTTCACGCCACACGCTGGTAAAATAAACTATAAAAATAATTTTACAGTGACATGAAAACTATAAATCACAAAGACAGAAATTCATGGATGCACCTTTATCTAACGTGCTGCCCTTGAGTCCTCCTGGTGAGCATTACGTATAAGAATATAGCAAATGCTCTCCAATAATCTGGGCTTTTACATATTAGCTGTAAAGTGATGGAATAATGGATCAGTAAATACCGTTCATCTCAATTGTGTTTCAACATTAGTTTTAAGTTGTCCTGGCCCCTAGGTTTAAAAACTACCCTTAGCACTACTTCAAAGTAGTTTTTGTGATTTAATTTCATATTTATGTCTTTACTCAGTTGCAAGAGATGTTTCCAATAAATAAAGAGAGCAGCTATGAATCTTCCATCACAGCTGTAAATTCTTGCAGCAGGCTACATTCTTAGTGATGCAGAGGTTGGCGCTTGCGGGCTCGTTCTTGATAAATACATCAATGTCCGTCTGAAGCCCCTGGTGGAAATATGGCTTCAATTTTTTTCTTAAAAACATGGATCAATCATTGTTGCCCTTGCCTATTCTTTTCTGTCAAACGCTTCAAATGTGCTGGAGTGTCTGTAAAAAGTTTGAGAAGCACTTTGGATACATGCCTTACGATGCTATTGTATAACGTTTAATTTGGGTGCAGCTCTTGCTTTCTTTGAGCTGCACAAGGAGCCGGCTCCCACTTGGAGATGAATGTGATTAATGGCAATCCAACAAGTTCAGCAGATTTCATCAAGCCGTGGAAGGGCCCTTTTTGCCTGCAGAACACCCTGAGATTAGGATCTAACAGCTCCCTGTGCCCTCAGGCTCTAGGTTATATATTCTGTGTCCATGGAAGACAGCACAGAACGTCCTACCAGTAGACATAGAGCACAGGAGGCTTACACATTACATCAGCTTTATAATTTGGTAAAATTTAGAATTTTTAATTAAGTGAATAAATTAGAGTTAAACAAATTACAAATCTACTTTAGTAAAATTCACAAAGTAAAATTTTCTCATTTACTGCACTGGCTAAAAACATCTGTTCTGTGTTTGGTCAATTTATTCTTTTTTTTTTGTTAGATAAGTAACCCTTACTAAAAAACAAAGGTAATTCCAGACCAAGAGGATTACTGGAAAGCCAGTGAGAATTAAACAATTGTTTAACGTGGTATTTGGATCGCTCACTAGTAATGAAGGAGAGCCAACATCTCTTCTGATGTCCAAGTCTCTCATCAGAGCTATATCAGCCCTACTAGTTGGATTAAAACATAACTCCTTTGAAACTCCAGAAGTTTGTGACTCTCTGGAAGGAAATTGCGATGGAAAGAAAGACAGGAGGAGTGAGCTTCCCCTCCTGTGAAGTTTGCTACTTGAGCTTTTTTTTTGCCAGTGACACACTCACGTCCACCTGAAATGTAATATGGGGAAGTGGCTTTGATCCTTTTCTTTCTAATGATCTGCTCAGTCTGAACCTTGTCATGAAAATGTGACACTACCATCTTGTTAATGCTCACCTTCTGGAAGAGCTGTTCTTTGAATGAAAGCATCAAAGATCTTCCTTAATCTACTTTATGGGAAAGTCTCTATTTTATGGCCATATGCAGTAAAAAAAAAAAAAAAAATAACCCCAGTATTTCAAGTTACAGCATTACACAGCTGAAGCCAGCCCAGTATAACCCATCAGTGACTGCTTGGACATCTTCCAAGATCACAAAAACTGACAAAACTTTTGTATTGCAAGAGTATTTGCTTGCAAAGTATTGTTATCAATATTGCCTTTTCCTCAAAAAACCCCCCAGTGATATTTTTAATGGAATTTCTTTGGACTCATTAAAAAACCTACCACAACACTGTGAGCAGGAACAAAGTGCCAGTATAACAACAATATGCTCAAAAAAGGCCTGTCTGCACTCCAGATGAAGCACCTTCTGAAGGAGGTGCCCTCTCCAAGGTGAGAACCTCATCATGAAGAGCCTGAGTGAATCCCTGTGCTGCCTGGCATAGGAGAAGCATCCTCTGGGAAGAGACCCATGCACCCATATGTACCAGGATATGGGAGAGCTGATGGCCTCACACACTGCTGGCAGGGCTGTACCACACTCCAGTCCAAGGGAGCAGGGACTGGCTCCAGAATTTAACAGGAGAAGCCAGGAGCTTGGCTCAGCAGGAGAGCTGTTACCCCATCAGACCCTGCAGAAATATTATTTGTCCCCAAGCCACGGGCTCCAAACACATTCAAGGATCTCCACCTAGCAACATGAAAGTAATTGCGACTTTTCCTGGGCAATATTGCACAGCAGTGCAGTCACTCACCTTCCTTGTGGGAATGAGAGAGCCCCTTCTGTGTCCTTGTCCCCGCAGCAACACGAGTATTCCAGGCACCCTCATCACTCCTCCTGGCTCAGTGATAGATACACTGATATATAACGTCCTAAAATTCCAGCAGCAGGCTGCAGAAGGCAAATATAAGCTGGAGCCTTTGAAGGTCTTCAACATGCCAACAGAGGTGAAGCTCTGGAAAGGAAAGGCAAAATTGTTGGTACCTTGCCTGGTCTGAGCCAGCCTACTACAACCCAAGCTGCCTCAGTCTGTGCTGCAGTGACAGATGGCATCAGCTGTGGAAGGTGCTTGGTATTTTTAATGTCAAAACGAGCCACAGGTGGCTGTGCTGTTCAGCAACATGTGGCAGCCAGAGCCATGCACAGACAGCGGGGACATTTGGCCAGGCAGACAAATCTCACCTTTGTACCCAGCGCTGTGGCTGATAGGATCCTTGCAGCAACAAAACCAGAGTCAAATTAGGAAGAAGAAATTGCAAGGTTTTAGTGGACTTCTACCATAATTTTGTTTTACTCAGCATCAGTTAAAAAGATGCTAATACTGCATTGGTTAAGTAGAAGAATTTGAAAAATGTAACACAAGCATAGAAATTTTCAGAATTCCAGATCCAGGCTGGTCTTCTTAACCCTCCCTCCCCCCAGTTGTGTGTTCTTACCCATTATCCACAGCTCACGGCATGGAAGGTGCAATTCCCCAGTGCCCACACATCCCTATGCAGCTTCCCAGTAGCTTATGGCCCTTGCTTCAGTTTCTAGGCCATGTTATTTGCTGTTCACATATCAGGATTCAAGTCCAAAAGTAATGGAAACTGTAGAACACCCCGCTTGTAAGTAATGTTAGAGATTACTTTGGAAGCAGAAACATGGTGTGTGTGTGCTGAAGGAAACTGGAGAAGCATCTCTAGGATGTTCTGACCCTTACAAGACACCTCACCCCCTGAGCATTAGTCAGCCTGTATTCACACACAAAATGGCAGAGTGACCCCACAGCCTGACACAAAATGGCCTGCTCCAAAACAGGGCCCATTTTTGGTAATTAGGTAAATTAAAGGCATGGGTTTCTTGCCAAGAGCTGCTCTTGTGCCTCTGGCTGCTCCCTAGCAGATGTTCCCGCCCGATCCTGCTGTTTGGCACATGCTGCCTGTATCCAGTGAGTAATAAATAATATAAATGAACAGCCACAGCTCAGTCATCTGCAGCTGAAACATTCCCCAATTAGCAGCTTCCCTAAACATCATGTGGCAACAGGTACAGCCAGAGAAGCGAGGTAACTTCAGAAATGCAGACAGGTGCATCTTCTTTTGTGCAAGAGAGAAAACAAATAACAACTAAAATTTAAAAGCAGGGAGATTTTAGTTTCTCTGTACTTTTGATTGCAACAATAAAAAAATGGAAGATAATATTCCTTATTACTCCATGTCATACATCTGGTACTTCAGACAGGTTGTTCTTACAGAAAGCCTCACTCCCCACCCCATTTCCAAGGCCTTGGATGCCCAGGCTTCAGGACAGCAGGATTACACAAGACAGCCTGAGAACCAAACTGGTTTTGGAAATAAAGCTAATTTGGGATGGTGAGCTAAGGAAAGGAAGTATGTGAGCATCTGCTTGCAGATGTTCTCAGTGCACAGATGGAGATATGCCAGTGGCATGTGACTTGTCCTAACAAACATGCCAAAAAAATACACCAAGAACAAACATGCACCTTCCAACATAAAACCTGATTTCTCACCAAACAAAATCTGCCTACATCTTAAGAGCTGTTTAGTGATATATACACACACACAGAGAAAGAAAGCTGTGAAGAATGTAACTACTAGTTTACTAAAACTATAAGAAATGAAAAAAATAGCTGCTCATTTATTTACTTGTTGACTTAAAATCTGTCCTCAGACCTGGAAGGAGCACAGCTGCTGTAAGGGTCCAGTGAGGGCAGATTTCAGATCACATAAATTTAGATTTTTTCCTCTTAGCAACTTAATACTCATGAAATTATATAACAAATCTGTAAACCAATTACCAAATGTCAGAAGGTGCCCTGATTAAAATACACACATTCCCTGGAACGTGCTGTATTCACAAATTAGCCATGTGTTATTTGTAGCTCCTCGAGGCACAATAATGAAGAAAGTGGTAATGAAATCTGAAAGCCTGAATATCTCCCTTATGTTGGAACGCAAATCCCATGAGACCCATCTGTAGCCCAAACTGTGGAAAAGAAAATATCCTTTCTAAAGCAAACAAAAAACCTACAAACAGCTTCCCCCGCCTCTGTAGTTTCGTATTTGTTGTTTCATTTTTAAAATTAGGCTGCAAATTAAAACCCTATCATACTGCTTCCATTCATTTAATCATGATGATACTTTGAAATTCCTTATTTCTATTCTCCAACACCACTACGTACATCCCAAATGCTTCAAAGAGACACAGTCCTCTTTATTCCCCGCTTCTCTCCATGCAAGGCTGAACTCATATGCACACCAATTCCTGCCACATGTTCCGTGGTGAGATTGAGCTTTAACTCAAAACTCTTGATTGCTTCACATTCAAAATTTGCATATTTACACCCACACTTGTTTATTTCTTCACTGGTTCAGTTTTCAACATCCACATCTGAATGCCTGTAAGGCCTTTGCTATGTTGTCTCTGCCTCTCTCACTTCCCAGCACTGACTTTTGGCTATTGTTTGTCCCACATTTTCTCTGTCCATTATTGATCAGAACTGTTACCCTGCTTCCCATGTGGGTTTTCCCTCCTTAAAAATAATGTATTAACATCCTTTTTTCTTCTTTACTTATGGTCATCTATACATCATATCATATGCAGAAAAGCCTTTTTGAACAAAGCTGTGGTAATTACTGCACTGAAATCTTTTACACTCAGCCAATTTGGTGCAGGCAACCTGTAGCACTGTAAGACACAATTAATTCATCATATTGCAATGTGAGTTCCAACCTGCACAAAACAAGGATAAATGAAGGAGACTGCCTGGTTTTTTGGCTCATGGACCAGCTCCGAGGAATGAGTGGGTTTTCCTCATGACAGATGCAAACACCACAGAACTGCTAAAAACATTTGAAGGTCCATCAGAATATCTGAATGGCTCTAATGAGATATTGATACAATAATCAGTATCACTGCCTTTCCACCCCCGGCTCAGTAACATCCTGGCCTTTCCACAAGAGCCTTCATCCATCCATCCACCCACCATCTATTTTTCAACAACAAACTATTGGCTTTTTCCCTCTTTCTTGTAACCTGCCTCTCTGCCCCTCTACACTCATTGCCCATTTCCTTATACTGTTAGGAACTTATTATGGGCAGATGAATGGGGCAGCTCTTGAAGGCATCTGAAGGGGCAAAAAACTCAGACTAGAACAGGAGTTGCATCTTCATATTACTTTTGCAGACCTGACTCGCAGCCAGAGGGTTAGCAGATGGGCATGTGTTGTCAGAACGTGTTCTGAATTTAAACAAAATTACACTGGCTCTTGCTGGGCTGCTGCAGTAGCACAGTGACCTCTGGAGCTGTGTCTGCCTCTGCCCTGTGCTCAAAGGTGAACTGTGGTAAGGTTTAATTTGCTTGATTTAAAACTTCAGTGTACGTAAGAGATGTGGATCACAAAAACAAGTCTAAAACCAAATATATTAATTTTTTTCTCATCTTCCCTAGCCTCCTTTTCTGCAATTCTGTTTTTTATTATTCTGGCTTTTGAAGAGCTCTGAGATACACATTTTTGAAATATTTCTAATTAACACAACCTTCTGACCTTTGCTTTTGAAGACAAATATGTAGCTGTAAATGGTAAAAAAACAAAAAACAGCCCCCCAGATACTTCTGTCTCAGCTGGTTCCAGCCTCAGATACAAGGCAGGAGACTTCCATGGGAAAAGGTCTCCAGAATATAGTTCTGTGGAGGTGCAAGAGCTGAACACAAAACCTTTGGGGTTTGATTTTAGAGATTCATGGATATTTTAGGCTAAAGACACACTTCATCCGCCACTCCATTTTGGACTGAGTAGGTTTGGGAAGGCTTCGGGCCTGTGGTTTTTGTCCCTTATGGATAGGGAAGCATCTCAGCAATCTTAACTTCGTCAGGGCCAGCTACTGCAGGATTCCAGGCTCCCTAAAGGGGGAGCCTTTCCAGGAAATCCCTTCATGCCTTCCCACAGACAGTACATATCCTGATGGCTCGCTCTGTGCCACAGGCAGCCAGGCATCATTCAACACTAGGATGCTGGCAGAGACAGGAAGCCTCTCTTTTTACGGAGAGGTCAGAGTTCAAGTATCTTAACCTCAAATTTCAAAACACCATTGTAAACTCATGCTTTGCCTATTTTGTTCATGCCAGAATGTAACTGTGTCTTCAGACTGAATGGAAACGTTGGGTGCTAAACATTGCCTTTGTTAGCAGAAGCAGACTCTATAAGCTATTGTGCTGTTATTTTTTTCAGTTATCTTGGCTTCCTTAATATCATTTAGCTATTTCTTTTCTTTATGGACACCTTATCCTGCTTGATGCTGTTTCACTTTGAACTTTCATTGATGCTGAGGATTTCACACATTTTTTATCATAGTGTGCAAAATACTGATGGAATCTTTCTGCAGACTCTCTGGTGACAGAACAAGGTTATTATTATCATCCCCTTTGTACTGTATCTCCAGAAATCTATGCACATGCTTTGTACCCACCCATTTTGCACTGGAAGCTGAAGAAATAATTTTGTTCTACTCACTACAAAAGCACTTTTCGAAAGAGGTGTCTTTCTAATTGTCCATTTTTAAAGCTGGTGCATGCATAATGCAGTGCTTTCAGGAGGGTTTGGAGTGATTTGCTACAATTATCTCTACCTTACCACTGGGGCTGCTGCCTGGCTCAGAGGTGAAACCATCCACGCTGAAAGCGAAAAGTCTCTGTTAGATTTGAATTCAGAGTGAAAAGAATTTCATTCACCGAGGGCAGTGACGAAAGAGCTGCATCCAGAGTCTGTTCCAGTCATCCAATTACTCTGTTCCTGGCATTTTCAAGGATGTTAAACCCACATGGAGCTTTTGTGACCCCAATCCTCTATCTATAAAGGCAGTGAAGAAACAGTGAACTCCCTTTTCTCCCCTCGAAACAGTTTCCATATTTCCATTAATTCAATCTGCTTTCTCTCTGCTATCCTAACTTCTCAACAATCTATGCCAAGGATCAGCAACTGCCCAAATTAAATGGCCATTGGCTACAATTATTCAGAAATATTTTTATGTAAGCAGCAGGTTCACCCAGGGTACTCCAGCCAGCCGTGCCGCCATTCCCCACTGGCACACAAACAGCAGCTGGATATTAAGACATAGTTGTGATATCCATATACTGCCCATATGCTCACTTTGGAGAAGCTGGAGAGACCTGTGTCTTGGAAACAGGGTCAAATGGAAATGATTAAATTAACCGGGGAGGGGGGGGGGGAAATAAAGCAAGCCATCTAATGAGTCTATTGGCTTATTGTGTTCCATATTCCTAAAAATTCACTTTGCAGTCAGGACACATGGGGTTTGAATCATTTTCTGCCTTTACACTTTCCCTGCCACTAGAAGTAACACGGGGATGTTTTTCAATAAACAAATCTGCTCTTTTTTGTCAAGGTTTGTGTACACTCTGAGTGCATTGGTGACATCAGATTCTTCACTGGGGAAAACGAAAAAACCCCAACAAAACCAACAACCCGCACTACTGAAAACCCAAGAAGCCAAGCTGGCCATGTCCTCTGAAATATGGTATGAATGAAAAGAAAAATAAAATTAAATCCCCATCCAGTACAAACTGGGAAGTGATGGAATTAGGGCTTTTCTACTGAGACTGTCTCCAGTTACCACTCTTCTGAGCATGGCTTTATCAATTTTGCACTGAAGATGCTCTCAGGCCAAAATTCAAAAGGTGACTGACAAAAACAGGAGGACAAAATGAAGCAAAAGAATCACAAAGAGAGCCTATGGAAGAAGCCTTCTGTAAAACATGAGGGACCCATGTGCCATATTAGATTATTTTTCTCTTTTTTTCTTCTTTAATTCTCTTATAGTAGACAGTAATTCTTATCCCCATTCTTTGAATCTCTGCAAGGTGCAAACTCTGTGTTTGGATGCAGGCAGACTGGGAAGTGCAACTGTGTGTTAGACCTGCTGAAGCTGGGAGGCACATTTATTGTGAGTAAAAGCCAAACATATAAATCACACACAAATACTACATTCCAAAATCTCACAACAGGGGAAACAGATTAGTGGATCACTCCCCCATCAGGAGCTCTGCCCATTACTGTGTAGGGCTGCTTGGAAATAGAGCACGACTGTGAAACAAATTACATTGTTTCCATTTATCATAAAAGGCCTCAGTGACGCAGTCTCATGTATTTGTCATACTCTGCACAAGCCTTTGAAAAAACCTCAAGTCCATTACCTTCACCTTTCCAGATGCTTTCAGGTGATTGGAAAAGAGCACCGCTTCCTTCCACCTGCAGCCCGCAAGAAAAACAAAATCGCTTCAGGAGAACAATCGTGGCTACACAGCCACTTCCCTGCCTCTTCATCCTGTGTATCCGTCCGTCCAGCAGGGAAACACCTGCAAGAGACACAAACAGAAACTGCCTCTTCTGCAGGAAAAGCCCACCTTACCCTTCCAAACCATCCTGTCCCTTGCTCATACACTGTATACTCTCACAGTGTAACTACGGTTACTATTTCCATTCAAGGTTATCAATATTTCTAATAAAGATGGGCTGGAGACAAACCAGGATCTAATTATTAATTATATTTAGACCTGCATGCCCAGATGGGTAGGAAAAAATGTTCACTCAAGGGGAAGTTTTCCTTAACTCCAGCAGATCCTGGATTTCCCACTGAATGTTTTCATTCTCAGGATATCAGCTGCAATCACCAGAAATAACATTAATGACTTTCAGTGTAGTGCAAAAATAATTAGAGGCAGAGCAATTGTCCAACTTACAACTTAGCTTATGCTAAGAAAAGGCTGAGAAAAATCATGTGAAGCTTGATAACCTGAGGGAGAAAAAAGCAAACAAGCACAGGGGTGAGGTCTAAATCAAATATGAAGCAATCTATATTTTCCATTAAAGCCATTGTGGAGCTGGGCATTTTGCAAAGCTCTTGATTGAAAACCATGGGAAAGTTAATGGATTTGACTCAAATGATCCTCAGCACTTCAATAAGAAGCAAGGAGAAAGGAGGCCCACAAAAGCAGAACTTGAAAAAAAACATTAGTGCAAAACCATACAACATAAAAGAAACAATTTAAATTGCTCTAGGAAAGAGTATAAATTGCCTTGTTCTCAGAACTGGAGGAAGAGTCAACAGTGCAGAATCTCATTAGAATTTAAGCACTGTATTTTTTTTTATAAACAGCGTATCAGTAAGATTTACCAATATTGTCTCAATATACTGAAAGCTTTATTATTTACTCTTTGACATGTGGTACTTTTCTAATTCTTTACTTTTAATAAAAAGCAGTAGAGATGTGTACTAAAGACTTCATTTTTTTAACATGGCTGAATTGAAGGCTAATTAGCACATTCATATCTGTCAAAAAATACAGTATCTTTTGTACTTATATTTTTGGGCTCTTTTGTGGTCAGTTTAATTAAATTTGTTGATAAAATAAAGGAGGAGATTTTAAAAAATTAATAGTTTAGGCTAGGTTTTTCAAAGGCAGTTAGTAGTTAGAGCCCAATAAACTAAGGAGGGAATCAGCCCAATAATTTTCTAGGGCTTTTTTTAACGTTACCCTTGAAATTTTAGCATCATCAGGAAAGAACAAGGAGCAGTCATGATCCAAAAGAGCTTCCTGGGATTATTGAGGTGCTGAGCAACAGGAGTTCAGTGTTGGAAAGGCGGCTGACAGCCTCTTATGGTGCTGTGTTTCAGAAGCTGCGATTTCAAGAGGAAGAAAAGTGGGTCATAAATGCTACTGATAGCTGAAAATTAGGAGATGAAAAACACTTCAGAACATTTAAGTGTGGTAGGTCTGATTACAGCAATCAAAATGCTATCCCATTTCACTACATTTATCTTGAACAGCAAGGTTAAGGAAAAAAAAGCAAAAAAAAAAAGCCATATGATCCTCAATGGTGCAGTATGCATAAATGTTACAGTCCTGACAGGGACTACACAGGCAGTGACCCAAAAGTTAATGTGGTATTTATCTTGTTTTGTACTGTCAACCAAAACCATTACTGCTGCTTCAACAGGAGTTTCACTCCTACCTTATGGTCTGAAGCAATCCTTTGTCAGTTTGGTATTGAGCAGTGACCTGTTTCCCACAGAATATCTGCAAAACCAATTCCATCCTTAAATATCACCCTGAGGTGCCTGTATGTAGTTATTGGCCTGTCTTGACTTGGTCCATGTTCCATGACCAGTAAAACAGTGATGTTCATCCCAAGACCTGAACTCAGTCTGTGTGCTGCAGAGCACCTGGGCACGTACTCCTGTGAAAAACCTTCCTCGCTGAAGACACAACATCTCCAAGGATCACTGCATAAACCTCTGCACCTTCCCCACAAAGTGCAAAACAAATCCATAAATACACAGTGACACTGACAATAAAAGCTCCAATCCAGCCAGCCCCAACTGGATCTCCTCGAACAGCAGAGGACAAGAGAATAAACAACAGATGACAAATGTTAGGTCATTCCCACCTTAAGCCAAAATAACTCTGTGCTGCTGCCAGATATGATTCCTCTCTTCCTTCTGTCAGCTGACTCAGCAAGCTCATCCCAATCCATCTGGGAGCTGTGCTATGCTAATGAACTATGGAGGGGTTCAACAATATATCAAGTGTGATATATTAAAGGCACTAGAAAACAAACAAACAAACCCACAAAGAAAATAAACAAATCTGAGTACCAATAGTAGTACCCAATGAAGATTAAAAATACAAATAAACAAAATAACTTCATGTGGTTTAAATCTTAATCCTCAGGGATGAATGGAGCATCAATGTCCATATGCCTTGTTTATTACCCTGTAAGCTGAGAATTGAAATAAAGTCTTACAGCAAATAATCAGACAAGATTTAATGATATGGAGTGCTCATTGCCAGCCTTTTAAAAATTGATCTACCTGCCCCTATTGCTAAAGAGGTTTGGCCAATACCCAGTTTCCACAGCTCTTTCTTCAGCAGAGGAAGCCACTGCTGTTCAACCCCAGCTTTTTATTACACTCTTTAATTTCTTTAAGCAGTAAAATATAAAGTCTATTTTCAAAAGTGAAATAAATAATGAGATTGAAATAAACTCCATGAAAAGGGAGGTTCTCAGCAGTGCTTCTGAGTGCCACTGTCTGGAGAATCAATGGGAAATATTTCCATTCAAATACCCAGGAGGCACAGAGTGCATTAGCAGTTGCTTTAATCATCTTTCACACAACAGCCATCAGTGCCGTTCTCTGTGTTCTCCTCTGCTCAGACTGTCCCTTCCCTTCCTCCTTGGAAACGTTCCATCACACAGCTTCCCTTAGGTGCACACCAAGCACAGCAAGCAGTGATGTTTTCCATTTTATACTTGAGGAATTTCTGCAGGTTTAACAGTTTTAAAACAGGCATTAAGCTGCTCTTTCTTGTGGTTTTTTCTTCAGCTGTGAAAGTCCTTAAATCTCCTGAATATGCACGATTTGACCTACTGAGCTCAGTCATTTAGTGGCATAAACCCTTAAATATGAAGTCAACAGATACTTTAGATGAGGTGTCAACAGTGTATAGGCAACAAGCTGACATAAATCCTGTGGAATGTAACTTTTAAAAAACCTTAATTCCTTCTTTACTCCAGAAAGATCTCTTGAACCTTTTTCACAGCTTTTTGTGTCTCTTTAAGCTACACCAGCAGGATGTGCAGCAGCTTATAGACATAGCAATTAAGCTATGAGCAAATGTATGTAAAAACACAGTGTAAGAGCATTTCCAAAAATGGACTCTTCAGAAAATCAATACATTTTCACTGAGGTAGATCACCCAGCATCTTCATCAAATGAATTCTACTAAACCAGCTGTTGCAAAAGGAATCAAACCCAAGCACCAACACAGAAAGCAATTATATTCATTATGAACACACAGGGCCATTTCAAACAGCACAGCTTTTCGCAAACTCCAAATGCCACTCCTTGGAGTCCCATTTGGATCTCAGCTCTATCATTCGGCACTTCTATCTCTGTATACTCAAAATAATAATAAAACATTCTAATTCCTGGGGAAAAAAAGGGGAGTTTTGTCTTACCCAGGCTATAAGTAGCATTATCTTAACCTGAGGTGGAAATACTGATGAGTCAACAATTTCTTAACTAACTTAATTCTAATCCTGGTATTACACGGATCCTTGAGGAAGGAAACCTTTTTTCACTGGCTTCAGCAGCAGCAGAACAGGAGCACCTACTGGTGTCTCAAATGAAGTTGAGAGATACTTCCTTCAGTTTCTCACGGAGGAAGTTGAGGTCTCCCTTAAAGAGCAAGTATTACAGATTGGTATTCTTTCTTTCTGAGGCACACAGCATTTTACAATGGAACTTAATGAAGTAGGCTCTAAGGTACTTCCTGTAATATATTTCAATAAAAGAAAATATAAGCCAGTAAAGCTGCTCATGTAAGCATTGAGGATTTAAGAAATTACTTAAACAATGAATGCATGAAGCTATTAACCTTCTTGGAGAATTAAAATGTGCCCCTATGTGATGAATCAAAAGCAGCAAGTCATTTCAAGTCTGCAGGATTGATTTTATACATGTGACTGAAATATAATTACAGAAACATGAAATTGTATTGTATCTAGAGAAAACTAGACCGGACTTCTAGACCATGAGCACACCTTTGCAACAGCCTTCATTTTGTACATTTGTTACCTCCTGGCAATGGTACAGAGCCAGGAAGGTTATATGGTGGTAGTTACCCTCAAGTATAGGCACAGTCTAGTGAAATTAGCCATTTTTCAGTTTTATTTCATTGCAAGATTCTGCTGTGCTGAAATATTAGGAGGATCAGCATGACTAAGTAAAATTTTGCTCATGCACAGTATTTTATAAAAGCAGTAGCAACAAAAGAGCCCTGATACCAGACTAAGCTGGGTACAGGTTATCTACATATGTCAGGTATTTAACAGGAAATTTTATAATAGGAAAGGCTTAGAAAATTTAAAACACTTTCTCTCTGAAACAGGTCACAGGAACATTCTCTGTTTAAAGCAGCTGGAACACTGATACTGTGAGATTAAATAAAACATAAAAGGGATAAAAGAATTACCATATATTTAAAAAACACACAAAACTAAACCCCAAAGAGCAGAAATAAGAACAATGAGAGGCATTTTTTCCACTCACTGAAGTACCCTACTACTTAAGGAAGTCCTTCCTGGTGTCCTTTTGCATGTCCCTGGTTTTGTGTGTCCCCCATCAATTCATTTTCCAGTGGCATCGTCAATACTGTATTAGCACCAAGATGTCACTGTCAATTAGGAACTGAGATCTTTGGGATCTCTTAAAGCAGTCACTTGGCTATCAAATAATATCAAAACAGCATTACCATAATATTTATCAGTTTGGTTTTTGGTTTTTTTTAGTTTTTACCAACCTGTTCAGCTCCTGAGACATGTTCATTTTATTGCTAATGACATCACATCCTGCCTATGTGCTCCCTACACAATTAATACCACTTTGCATCTGCATGGAGAGGGCCAAGAGCTCCTGTACAAATGATAATTAAACACCACGGTAAAGAGATGTGCAACTGCTCAGGGATGTATGCCAACAACAGTTCACTGGCAGCTTCTAGGAGATGAAACATAACAAGCTGAATTTTAAAAGTAATGGAGATCTTTTTTGCCTCCTGGTGGAAGATCTTTCTGAATGACCAGCTTAAGTATATTTCAACCCCTTCTACCAAACACAAGATAGATGAACAGGTGAAAACCTGGGCAACCTCTAGAGTTTAATGAGCACCTCTCTGTCCCTAATGCCTGTGAAAACTCTGTAGGGATGGAGACAAATTATTATTTGGAATCAGCCCTGAGTTGTGTCCTGTGTCTCAGAGCACTGATACAAGCAGGTTTAGACCAAATCTATAACTGAATATAACAAAGCCACAATTTTCCTTGAGGAATGTGGCAACGGCACAAACCAAGCTACTGATGCACATCACCACCCACGGACACACAACAGAGCTGGAACCTTGGTGTGAGGTCTTGGAAACCTTCCCCTGGTGAAAGGAGTACAGGGGCTGGACTTTCAATGTGATGTAGACAGAGCTGACTGCTAATTCACAGAGCAGTGTTGTCATCCCAAACAGCCTCCTTCACATCTCTCTTTTCCTAAAATTTGTAACTTTTGCATACACCTGCAGGGAAGCAAAGCCTCCTGTATCTGCCCCTTCAGCTCACCAGCCCAGAGCAGGTCACTTTTATATTTACCTGATTTCTCACTGTTCCGGTTTGGCCAAATTTAGAAATATATATATATACTCTGAGAGAAGGCACAACCACCCCTCCCCCCACCAGGTTCGGGAAAAAAAATAAATTTTCCTCGAAGGAAAGTGAAGAAGATAAAACTATTTATTTAACAAGCACACGGGAAAGGAAAATAATGTTAAATGGTAAAATCTTTCGCTGTAGAGGAAAAACCTGAGAAAGTGTTCGAGTCCTCCCTTTGGTCTCCTCGGAGCTGGGGCTTGGGCCGGGGCCAGGCCCTCTGTGCCCGGTGAAAAGTCCTCCCGATGTGCTCTGATGTTACAGCAATCAGGCAGTCCAGTAGAAAAAGGAGAAAATCCGAAATTCCAGAGAAGGAAAAGTTCAGCTCTCAGCCTCTCTCCAGAGAACAAGGAACTGCAAAAAAACTGGCCAAAAGCTGACTGGAAAAGCTGCCAGCCGGGTGCTTCCTCGCTCCCCCCTGCCCCAGCTGAAAAAAAAAAACCTGCTATCTTTATGTGACCTTGAACAAGTTTCAAACTGCTTTGAGAAAGTTTTGCTCAGTTTTTTCTTCCCCCTCTCAGGCTCAGTTCAGAGGCATAGAAAGGCCAATAATTAATTTCTGGGCATAGGCAGCGATATGGGATACACATCATAAGGTCACCCCAAGACATTCCACCCCTTATCCCATATTGTTGGCTCAATGTCCAAACTAAGATATTCTAATTCTCCACACACATTAATACATATGTAAATATATATATGCAGCTATGTATAAACAGTGACAGTGACAATCAGCAAGCAGGGGTATACTGGCATTTCACACTACAGGTGGTTTTCACACAACAATCAGATCTCCCTGTGGTACACAACGTGTTGTTCCATCTTTCTGCATTACCCACCATGTGCAACCAGGTCCCTGAGCAAAGACAACCCCACGGATGGGTTTGTCTGTACTCGAGGCAGAATTAATCCAAACAGTCTTTCCTAACAGACCTCTGACATGCACTACTGGGACCTTATCTCCATCTACTGTATGCAGGGATTCAGACTGGGCTGGACCAGCTCTATTGGTGGAACCTCGGGTGTTAACTAACCAGGTGGCCTTTGCTAGATTCTGTTCCCAATTTTTGAAAGTTCCCCCACCCAGTGCCTTCAAAGTGGTTTTCAACAATCCATTGCACCGTTCCACTTTGCCTGCAGCTGGTGCATGGTAAGGGATGTGGTACACCCACTCAATGCCATGTTCTCTAGCCCAGGTATTAATAAGGCTATTCTTAAAATGAGTCCCATTGTCAGACTCAATTCTCTCAGGGGTGCCATGCCTCCAAAGGACTTGCTTTTCCAGGCCCAGGATGGTGTTCCGGGCAGTAGCGTGAGGCACAGGATAGGTCTCCATCCATCCAGTGGTGGCTTCTACCATTGTGAGCACATAGCGCTTGCCTTGGCGGGTTTGAGGCAGTGTGATGTAATCAATCTGCCAGGCCTCCCCATACTTGTATTTGGACCATCGCCCACCGTACCACAGAGGCTTCACCCGCTTGGCCTGCTTGATCGCAGCGCATGTCTCACAGTCATGGATAACCTGGGAGATACTGTCCATGGTTAGATCCACCCCTCGGTCTCGTGCCCACTTATAGGTGGCATCTCTGCCCTGATGGCCTGAGGCATCATGGGCCCATCGAGCTAGGAACAACTCTCCCTTGTGTTTCCAGTCCAAGTCTACCTGTGACACTTCTATCTTTGCAGCCTGATCTACCTGCTTGTTGTTTTGGTGTTCCTCATTAGCCCTACTCTTGGGGACGTGAGCATCTACATGGCGGACTCTCACAACCAGCTTTCTTACTCGGGCAGCGATGTTTTTCCACTCTGCAGCAGCCCAGATTGGTTTTCCCCTACGCTGCCAATTAGCTTTTTCCCACTTTTCCAGCCATCCCCACAGAGCATTGGCTACCATCCATGAATCAGTGTAGAGGTAGAGCTTTGGCCACTTCTCCCTTTCAGCAATGTCCAGGGCTAGTTGAACAGCTTTGAGTTCAGCGAGTTGGCTTGATCCACCTTCTCCTTCAGTAGCTTCTGCAACCCGTCGTGTGGGGCTCCATACGGCTGCTTTCCACTTTCGTTTCATCCCTACGATGCGACAAGAACCATCGGTGAAAAGAGCGTAGCGTGTGTCTTCTGATGGCAGTTGGTTGTACGGTGGAGCTTCTTCAGCGCGTGTCACTTGTTCTTCATCAGCAAGACCAAAGTTTTCACCTTCAGGCCAGTTGGTAATTATTTCCAAAATCCCAGGGCGATTCAGTTTTCCAATTCGGGCGCGCTGTGTGATGAGAGCAATCCATTTGCTCCATGTGGCATTGGTGGCATGGTGGGTAGAGGGAACCTCTGCTTTGAACATCCACCCCAGCACCGGTAGTCGGGGTGCCAGGAGGAGTTGTGCCTCAGTGCCAATTACCTCTGAGACAGCTTGGATTCCTTCATAGGCTGCCAAGATCTCCTTTTCTGTTGGGGTGTAGTTGGCCTCAGACCCTCTGTAGCTTCGGCTCCAGAATCCCAGTGGTCGACCTCGAGTCTCACCAGGCACCTTCTGCCAGAGGCTCCAGGACAGGCCATGGCTTCCGGCTGCAGAATAGAGCACGTTCTTCACTTCGGGTCCTGTCCTAACTGGGCCAAGGGCTACCGCATGAGCGATTTCCTGCTTGATTTGGGCAAAAGCTTGTTGCTGTTCAGGGCCCCAGTGGAAATCGTTCTTCTTGCGGGTAACCAGGTAAAGAGGACTCACAATCTGGCTGTACTCGGGAATGTGCATCCTCCAGAAACCTATAGCGCCTAGGAAAGCTTGTGTTTCCTTCTTGTTGGTTGGTGGAGACATTACTGTGATCTTATTGATGACCTCAGTGGGAATCTGACACCGTCCATCTTGCCATTTCACTCCTAGGAACTGGATCTCTCGGGCAGGTCCCTTGACTTTGCTCTTCTTAATGGCGAAACCAGCTTCCAGGAGAATCCGGATAACTTCCTCTCCTTTCTCAAACACTTCTGTTGCAGTGTTCCCCCACACAATGATGTCATCAATGTACTGCAAATGTTCTGGAGCCTCACCCTTTTCTAGTGCAGTCTGGATCAGTCCATGGCAGATGGTGGGACTGTGCTTCCACCCCTGAGGCAGTCGGTTCCAGGTGTACTGCACGCCCCTCCAGGTGAAGGCAAACTGAGGCCTGCACTCTGCTGCCAGAGGAATGGAGAAAAATGCATTGGCAATGTCAATAGTGGCGTACCACTTCGCTGCTTTGGACTCCAGCTCATACTGGAGCTCCAACATGTCCGGCACAGCAGCGCTCAGCGGTGGAGTCACTTCATTCAGGGCACGATAGTCCACAGTCAATCTCCATTCTCCTTCCGATTTGCGCACAGGCCAGATGGGGCTGTTGAAGGGTGAGTGGGTCTTGCTGACCACCCCTTGGGTCTCCAGCTCACGGATCATCTTGTGGATGGGAATCACAGCATCTCGAGTTGTCCGGTACTGTCGGCGATGCACTGTCGAGGTAGCAATTGGTACTCTTTGTTCTTCCACCTTCAGAAGGCCGACTGCAGACGGGTTCTCTGATAGCCCAGGCAAAGTGTTCAATTGCTTAATTCCCTCTGTCTCCACAGCAGCTATTCCAAAAGCCCACCTGAGTCCCTTTGGGTCTCTAAAATACCCGTTCCGGAGGAAGTCTATGCCCAAAATGCACGGGGCCTCTGGGCCAGTCACAATGAGATGTCTCTTCCACTCATTTCCAGTCAGGCTCACCTCAGCTTCCACCAAGGTCAAATTTTGTGATCCACCTGTTACACCAGAAATAGAAACAGATTCTACCCCCACATGCTGCGATGGAATTATTGTACACTGCGCACCAGTGTCAACCAAGGCATCATATTTTTGTGGTTCTGATGTACCAGGCCAACGAATCCACACAGTCCAAAAAACACGGTTTTCCCTGACCTCTACCTGGCTAGAGGCAGGGCCCCTCTATGCCTGGTTATCCTTCTTTCCCTGGGCCTGTATCTTAGAAGTTCCTTCATGGGAATTGGACATGCCGTCGTCTTTTCCATCATTTCCGGCAATTTGGCTACAGGCAACTGGAGCTACTTCCTTTTTGGTAGATCCTCCTTTCTGAGACTTGCGCTCCTTCAATTCACTCACTCGTGCTGCCAGAGCAGAAGTGGGTTGTCCACCCCACTTCCTCATGTTTTCCCCACTGTCACACAGGAAATTCCACAGCTCACTTCGTGGGATGTACCTTCTCTCTGGGGAACGTCCGCGGAGAAGGCACTCTTTAATCTCCTGGTGATTCCTTTCCATCTTATCTTCCAATTTCTGCATACGTGTTTCCACAGCTGCAATTCTTGCATGTGTTGGGCCATGCACAGAGTCTGCATATGCTCGGAGCTTCACTGCCATATCTTTCACAGTCTCATTTGCACCGTAGTCTGGTTTCATTATTGCTAAAGCAGAAGCGTATTCTGGTGGCCCAAGCTGTATGAGTTTTCGCCACATGTATGGAATAACTCTGGCCCGGTCTGGACTCCTCAATCCTGGGTCATGTGTGAAGACAACCTCTACCACCCCTAGTTCTCTCAGGCGCTGGATCCCTTGTTCTATGGTCTTCCACGGGGTTTGCTGCATGTAGAGATCATCTCCACACATATATCTTTCCATCACGCCTGTCAAAACTCGCCTCCAGAGACTGGTAGAGTTAGCCTCCCTTTTCATCTCTTGGTCGATCACTGGATCTTGTGACAGGGATCCCAAATGCCTCGCTTCAGCACCGTCCAGCATCACATCATCACCTGCCGCATCCCAAATACGGACCATCCAACTTATTATGGATTCATCGGACCGTCGGGTGTAATCCTTTCTTAGGCTGTGAAGGTCCTTTATGGACATGGACTCAGTAATGGTTTCTGTGCCTGAGTCCGCTGGTGGTTTTGAGGTTCCTTCCCCTGTATCTTTTGAGGTTCCTTCCCCTGCATCATCATCATCTTTCACTGGGCGATCAGTTTTGGTTGTGTGCTTTTTCCTCGTGACAGGAGCCACTGTCAGTGGCTTAGACTCTCCATCTGTTTTGGGCTGGCTGTCTGGTTTATCTGCAGCCTGAGTGACTGGGGTGTCTGCAGGCTTTGCTGATTGATCTTCTTGCCTCTCTACCTTTACTTGCTGCTGCAGTGTGCGATAGGCATATGCCAAAGCCCAACATATTGCAAGGAGCTTGTTCTCATTAGAATTGTCATTGTATCTCTCTTTCAGATATTTTCCCACCTCAGCTGGTTTCTGAATTTGTTCAGATGGGAAATCCCAAACTATCGGGTCAGAGAATTTCTTTAGGGTTTGGCCGATGTCCTCCCATTCCCCACACCACTCAGGATTTTCCACCTCTGGGTCAGGTGTCTCAGCAGTCACCCTGGAAATCTGAGCTCTTATTCTAGACAAGCTGCGAGACATACAGAGCACATAGAGGAAGCTTACCAGATTAAATACCAGGAGGGTGGTCTCTTTAACATCCAGGGGATACTGAACATTCTCAAAAGATAACCTATCAAATTTAAAGGCAAGGGAAACCCCATCTCCTCCTCCTCTAACAATCTGGGTACAATTACTAATAAATTCCCAAAACAGGCTACTGAAGCTAGGACTGGGGTTAGGACGGAGAAACCACTTATCATACACACGTCGAACAGTTGCCTGTACCTCTATCAACTTCTTATAAATCATTATCACTGAGCACAGCAAAATAGAAATCCTGATTCGTCTCCCTTCTCTGTAAAATTTACATATCAAGGACAAGATTGGAGCAAGTTGTGGATAGGCAAACAACCCTAGGGACCAAAAAAGCACTAGTACCTCAATGAAGCCTAAGGACCAGAAAGACATGAGTACATCGAGCCAGAGTGACATTATGAACTCAGCCAGCATGGTGACTACTTTACTCCAACACAGAATAAGTAAATTCAACCCAAAATGTAATTAGCACAAGTTTTTTCACTGTCCTTCGAGCCACACAGTTGGGCGCCACTAAATTTGTTCCGGTTTGGCCAAATTTAGAAATATATATATATACTCTGAGAGAAGGCACAACCACCCCTCCCCCCACCAGGTTCGGGAAAAAAAATAAATTTTCCTCGAAGGAAAGTGAAGAAGATAAAACTATTTATTTAACAAGCACACGGGAAAGGAAAATAATGTTAAATGGTAAAATCTTTCGCTGTAGAGGAAAAACCTGAGAAAGTGTTCGAGTCCTCCCTTTGGTCTCCTCGGAGCTGGGGCTTGGGCCGGGGCCAGGCCCTCTGTGCCCGGTGAAAAGTCCTCCCGATGTGCTCTGATGTTACAGCAATCAGGCAGTCCAGTAGAAAAAGGAGAAAATCCGAAATTCCAGAGAAGGAAAAGTTCAGCTCTCAGCCTCTCTCCAGAGAACAAGGAACTGCAAAAAAACTGGCCAAAAGCTGACTGGAAAAGCTGCCAGCCGGGTGCTTCCTCGCTCCCCCCTGCCCCAGCTGAAAAAAAAAAACCTGCTATCTTTATGTGACCTTGAACAAGTTTCAAACTGCTTTGAGAAAGTTTTGCTCAGTTTTTTCTTCCCCCTCTCAGGCTCAGTTCAGAGGCATAGAAAGGCCAATAATTAATTTCTGGGCATAGGCAGCGATATGGGATACACATCATAAGGTCACCCCAAGACACTCACTTTTCCTCAATTTATATTTACCTGATTTTGGTGAAGGAAAGCTGGAGAATGAGGACAGGAGGTGTGTCTGTCTGCTGTTGAAATCCATGTGCAAGAGGCCAAAGACAGTCCAGGGCTTTTCTTCCCTGGGGAGAAGGGCACAGTCCCTCTTGCACCAGTTGATGTCTCACAGATTTTACTGACAAGTCTCATTCACACAGGATCTCCGAGATTACACAACTCACTACCAATGAGCAGACTGCACCAGGAGATGATGAGGAGTGGGACATCAGGATATGGCTCAAAGTTCTCTGTTTCCGTCCAGAGAGGCCACACTTTAGGGGTGTGAATGTGCATCCAAGAAGCACAAGGCTGCAAAGGGAGGTAGCTGCTATCCTAGAGGCTTCAAAATGTTTCTATTTGTGTTAGCACAGCCTTATATCCAATTTTATTAATTCTGGCTTTTAACAAATCTGCCTAGCTCAGGCTGAAACATTTTGTACTAAATCCACCTAAGAATCCCTTCCTCTCTTAGATGGAAAGAGGAATAATTACAACTACAAATTTGCAGTAATATCAACTCCAATCTGCTGGTGACATGATGGTGTTGGCCTGTACATCAGGACATGGGGTTTGATTGCAACAGCTTGGGGATAGCCACAGAGAACAGCAGAGTAAAGGGTGATTTAAACTTCCCTACTAAAAATTTGTCTGACACTAGAGTGAACAAGGGCTGGTGAAACAAATACTTAACTCAGCACATGAGGAAAATCCATTTCCTGTATTAAACAAGACTGGGTTCTGCTTAGGAATCAACAAGGAATAAAAAGTACTCCAGAATGGGAGTCTGGCATTAGGCCTAATTTTTCCTTTTTTGCATGAAAATAATCTTTTCTTAGCACAGACCATTTGAGTATTCATGCATATTTTATAAGCACACACCAGCATTTGTTTCTTAACTTTCACTGGTCACAGTTGTCCATAGTTAGCTACACCTATAAACAAAATCCATGAGGAGGAAACAGTGTAAAAAGACAGAAAAATTGACATGTTTGCCCCCGGAAATCACACACCTTTAGTTGGAAGGGAAGATTTTAGAACACCCACATGCTGCTAGCAGCAAGCTCTTTTGCTGCCTGCTCAGCACACCGCCCAAACCTCAGAGGGCACGAATGGGAGCAGGAAGCTACCTGGAAGTCACATGCTGCAATCACCTTGCATTCAGCAGCTATTTTCACACTCTGTAAACGAGGGCTCCTGGCTATCTGGCACAAACCTTCCCCTAGCCCTCTTCTACACCGAGCACTAAGTGCATTGTAATTCCAATATTCCTATTCCCTGGTAACAATATGTCATTCCTCATATATGTCAGGGGATTGGGCCAACACATACTTGAAGCTTTTGCCTGCAGTAACAGGTAATACACAAACCCAGCTCTTGGCCAAATCTTCCACACTGAGCAAATTTGACAGGGGAACCACTGGCGCAGAATGAATGCAAATCAGGATGCCAGTTTATTTTCCAGTCAGTTCTGCACATAACTAGAATCTAATCCAGTTATGGTAAATAGTGAAAATCTTGATGTAAGGGTAAAACATATGTAAATTGCCATTGTGATTTCTTAAACTGAACTGGAATCCAGCAAATGTATCTTGTTTCATTATTCTCTGCAGCAGAGAAGAAAATTCAGTTGCCAAGAGAAAATTAAAAATAATAATACCAGGAACACACATTTCACAAACGCGCTGTGTTTCTCAAAAAATAAGGTCCCTGGGTGCTATAGAAGCCAATAAATTATTACACAGGCAAAGTATCTCAGCACAAAGCAAATTATCTGCTCACATATAGAAAAATGAAACAGTGCCACTTCAAATCTGAGCACAGCACTGCCGGTGCGCTCTGCACCGCTAATGAAGCTTTAGAAGCAATCATTGATGACTCTGCAAAAGTCATGTCTGCTGCCAGAGCTGTCACTTCACATAAAGGCCTAGCGGGGAAAGCCATAGGAATGTCTGGAGCCCCTCGGAGCCGGGAACTGCTCAGTGGCAGAGGCAGGAGAGGTGGGAACGCTGGGCACTCTGCCATGCTCCCCTGCCAGCCCTGACACAGGTGCCCCTCTGCCTCCTCTGTCAGGGCTCTTCAAAGTAAACTTGGTGGGAGCTAAATGGCTGCCTGGCCACAACTGCACTGTGCTGCTGAGGGCATTTCTAATGGGCACAGTGCTGAGAGCTCAGTTTTCCTCCTCACACCGCCCTCGCACATCGCGCCAAGTGACAGCACCATTTGTGCACTCAAATGGAAACACAGCACACGGAGTAAATAAAGCCACGGGAAGGTTCGACCAAACCATGGCCGATTTTCTATGTTATTTACTCAAACCAGTTTTAAACCAAAATATTATGCAGCTAAGTAAGACCAAAACCAGAAGTTTGCTCTCAAAGAATTCCCCAGAAACTGTACAAAATACTCTATGCTAAAGTAAGTTAGGAGCCATTTGGTTCCAGAAAAAAGCTGAGGTTGTTAAACTGCAAGACATGAATTTAAAATCCTCTCAAAGGTTGGTTGTTTTTGTTTTGTTTTTTTAAATTTCACGGCACTTTATCAGCAACTCAGTATTTTGTTAGAGAAAATGAGATGATGCCTGGAAATATAAAGGATTCCAAAAGCACAGCGAGGACAATACAGTGCAGCTCCTGAGCCTCTTCTTGCAGAACTGAAACTTGTTTTTCTATTGTAACCCTGTTACATAGAAAACAAAAACAGATTTCTGAAACCCTCACTAATGTGTGCGCCTACTGAGCCACTGCCTTTGTCTGATGTATTTTTCTGCATTGCCCTCATTTCACACTTCCTCAGTTCTTTGCCCAAAATCTGCAGAAGCCAAAACACAGAGTCTCAACAGTTCCACCTGTGCCCCTCAGGCTCCTCCTATCATCATCTGATTTAGGATCCTACACTGTACACTGTTAAACAAACCAATTTATGAACACTTGAGTCAAAGCTCAAGAAACTGAGAAATGACTCTGATCATAATAATGTAGAATATGTAGAACAACAATAATACTCACCTTCTGTAGCTGCATGCTCATCAGAAGCAGGATATACACTCACAAGAAGTGGCCCCCAAACAGAGTATTTGTGACCATCGCCTTGTGGACTGCAGGTATGCCTCCTTGTTTGTGTAGCAATCCTCATCTGCTTCCAACAGCCATAAATTGAAAGGTTAGAGGGCTTAAACCATTTCCCAGTTATGATATGTCTATCAGGCAGCAACAGATGGGCAATAAACTTTTAGCCATAAATGTTCCTGAGAGCAGGAAGTTCACGGCCATAACCAAGTAACATCAATTGATGTCCAAAATGCAATCTGGGCACGTCATTCCCTTTAACACCCAACAACACCTTACATTGCAAGGTACTTACCAGCAGCCTCCAGGTTAAATAACACCCGCTAAGGTCAGCTGGGATGGCTCCGAAAGGCTCCCGCCAGTCAGCCGGAGATTTGTGGCCTCCTCTGAGCCTCCAGCACTCCCTGATTTCATCCCCGTTCCATCGAGCGCTCTCAGTATCACTTTAGACTGGATATTGAAATCACTTAGCAGCAATAAAAAAGAAAAGTGCCACAGATTGGATCCCATTTTGCTCAGCACACATCTCTAAACTATTACCAGTGTGAAATGAAATCTAATGTCTCCCTTAGCAATCCCATCTTCTTTGTCCTTCTGTTTTTCTAGGAGTGTTATGATACACTAAATCCATTTGGACACACAATAGTACACAGGTCATACCAGAGATTTCAAGAAGAGTTTTCCAAATTTACGTAGCCACCACAGCAGGTTGCTTTTCAGCCATCACACTCTCACATAAAAATCCATTAATAAAAGCAGAAGGCAACAATGCAAACACCTCAGTGCGCTGCTTTGGGCTGGGGCAGTTCATTGTCTTCCCAGTAGCTGGTATGGGGCTGTGTTTTGGATTTGTGTCGGAAACAGGATAATTTGGGGATGTTTTCATTGTTGCTGGGTAGTGCTCACACAAAGCCACAGCCTTTTCTGCTCCCCTGTGGCCCACCTCCTTCTGTTTTCCTTAGGTTAATTCTCATGGTGGTAGAAAACAGAAAATGTGGTTGAATCTCTGCAGTTTCATCTAATGCTCTCTTCAGGGACGGGAACTCCATGATGGCACAAACACTGGACAGAAAACGTGACCAGCTGAAATCCAAATGCCTTGAGTTTCATGGGAGAAACAGGGCAACTGCTGTGGGCCTGTGCTACCCAAAATGCATCCTCTGAGTACTGCCAAATGCTCCCTGAATTCAGCCTTCCTTTCCCACTGTTCGTGATGCCACCTCTCTCCCTCAAACCACATCTCCTCTTCTCCAGCACTGGAAGTTTTGCTGAAACAGTGTATCCAAGGCAGGTGACCAATGTGCAGAGCCAACTAAGTGATGGATGTGCAGGGCAAGTGAGGATACAGCGTGCCCCAAGGAGGAGTTTTGGGGGAGGATTTCTGCGTTGTCAATTACTGAGAACAGATGTAGCTTATAGAGCTTAGGCGGAAAGCTCGTCTGATTGCTCTTGGCCAAGTTTAGATGATGGCTAGTCAACAAAATGCGATGCCCAAGAGACTGTGAAACTAAACCCTCTGGAAACATGTCCAAAGAATAAAGCCAGTGTAAGGCAATACTGCACTAATAAATCAACTGAGCCCCTTAACAGTAACCGAGTCAGATGTGCGTATAACGATGCTGTTTAAACCATCTCAGTGGCTTGTCAAAGCTGTTCTATCAAAATAATATACATAACTGCTTGCATTAAACACAAAGTACAGGCAGCGGCTAGTTTTTCTCAAATTTAATAAATGCTATTACTTCCTGCAGTCTCTCTAGGTAGCTGCCTGTTCCACTGTCTTGTTGGATTGCAATTTTAACTCCTCACTATTATTCCTGGAGTTCCAAAAATGTCACGAAGACAAGATCTGGCATGGTGAGCCTTTGACGCAGCTCATCAGAATTACAGACTGACTGGTTACAAAATAAAAACTCCTAAATAAAAATAAAACACTGTTGGAAGGGAAGCTTGCTAAATATCTGCACTGCTAATCTTGCTCAGTCAATAAGAATGGTGTATGAAACACAGAAGTATAAAAAAATAGCAAAATAAAAGCTGAAGGCGAATGCTACTTAAAATATATTTCTATTCTACAGACAACAACAGGGAATACGTTCTTTACTACAAGGTAGTTAACTGTTTCATGGGAGGATCAGTACCCAGGTTTTCTCCATCTGACTTTCAGACAGAGCATGTCAATCAGTGCTGGACCAGAACACGAAGCTTTTGCTTGCATTAAATAGCATCTTATAGTGTGGAGCAAGGTAACTTTTGGCAAGAATAAGATTATCACAATTTGTCCTCTCATTCATGTTCAAAGTTCGGTAGAATCCTACTGGAATTTGTACTTCCACCATTTTGTTTTCCATCTGTAACGTAAAATTGCTGCTTAAATGAAAGCGCTGAGCCCCATTGGCCAAAACCATTTTGGATGGGGGAAATGGATGACTTCTGTGTCAAAACTGTGTACGGCGTTTCTCCCACTTTTACAGTCAACTGGCATAAGGCATGATTTAAATAAAGAGGAATCCCACATTAATTTAGGAAATGGAATAGACAGGCCAATTTGACACTGAACATTCGGAATCATGAGCGGTCAGGGGTAAAGCTCTACCAACAAGGGGAATTCCCAGCTACAAACCTGAGAAGGCAACAGCCCACACCACACTCATACCCTACAGAGGCTCCCATCTCAGGCATGGGAATCCTCTCTCTGCCCATTTTTCACCCTGGACTTCACCTTTGATTCTCCATATCCCAGGTGACAAGAGAGCTTTGCTCTTTTCCCGAGATGGCTTTCCTTTTTCCCTTATTTTCCTTAAACAAACAACAAAATCAAGAAAATGAAAACCAGTGCCAAAAAGAGTAAGAGTTCTTGTTTTCTAGCCCCATCATAGGTTGTAGGATGCAAAGTAAATGTTTGCTCTTAATTTTCCCTGATTAGACTTGAGTTACAAGTATTAATAACCACTGCAATTTGCAGTTAGTTCCCTGGAGGGAAATTTCACACAGAAGTTATTCACCTTTCTTTAGTTCTTCTGTTTCTGTAGACACTGGAAACAGAACAAAAAAAGAATTCCTTGAGTGAGGAAGAGATGGGCGGAAGGACAGGTAGAAGGTGCTTTTCTGAAGTGCAGGTGTGAGGTTCATATCTACATGGGTTCTTTGCCTTCTCCTGGGCCACATTTCCAGGAGACAGCTTCATGTATGGATTTTTGCGCATGTAAAATCTGGGTGAAAACCTCTTGTCACCATTTATATATTAATAACAAAGTATATTAATAACAAAAATAACTGCAAACAAAGGTGAAAAGCTCTTTAAATGGAAGAATATTGTTTCTCTGGGTACAAAAAGTTAGGCCAGCACTAAAAGCCCTGGTTATTGATGCTCCCCCCAGTCAAGATTCTGTTTGTGTCTCTCAGCTGAGGTATATGGCAGACAACCATTTTATGTCATCTACAGGCTGTGTATGTTATAACAGCATCCGAATGTCAAAATTAAATTTATTTCCTAAGACACTGCCTCTTAAAGAGCCTTTTACGTATAAATGTGAAGGGAGACTATTAGCATGGCTGTTAGACCATAATAAAGGATGTTCATGACTTGTCTCTTAATTATGCTTTTTCACTCTCATCTTGTGGCAGTACAATTCCCTTTTCAACCACAAACCATGTTCATGACATACACGTAACGCAGTAAAACTGAAGCATAGAAGAGCAATGGATCACATTCATCTGTGCAATTGAATCAGAAGACAATGCAACTGCAGAGAATCTGTAATTCAGTGAGTCTCTTTGAGAAGATTTTGAAAGATCCTGTTGCTGCAGATAATTCTGGCTGTTGGGTTTACAATTTAAGGCGGACATGTTTTCTATAGAACTTGCTAACATCAGAAAAACGGTAGTTGTTGGACTTGGCTTTTTTCCCTAAATAACTCCTTAACCTTATCATGAGGAAATCTGTTCTCTCACTTTTCTTTACCACATCATACTGACGTACAGCTGTTGAAATGGGACAAAAATCAAGATGTTGGTTGTATTGGCTGTGTTTTGTACTTACATGACAGGCATTTTTCTGCTTAGGTAAGAGAGAACTGTTGATGGAATTTAGTAACATTAATAATTTTTCTTCTAAAAAAAATTAGTCTTCCGGACCAGAGAATATTCTATTAAAGCTGGAAATGTTGGGGGGAAAATTAGAATTACAATGTATTCCATGCTGTTGGAATTTTCCTTGTCCCATACTTGTAATTGCAGTGCAGTATTTTGTTCTGTACACAAATGCTGACAACTTTGTTTTTCTCTAATCTGAATAATTTCACATCAATCCGAAGCAGTAATATCCTCATGGGAATTGGCTTAAAGCAATGAAGGAAGCTTTCACCAAATGTTCTCCAAGAAAAGCTGATGTTTTGAATATAATTGGGAGACAGGCACGGCACTGAACCAGATATTCTGGGTTCCACATGGTGCAGTCTACAGAGACAAGCCAGATGTTTAGCACTACTGCTGATACCTTCGTGTCCATGGGGAATTTCACCATTTATTTGGAAAACAATTTATTAAAAAAAGTCCAAAAACCCAGCATATCAGCAGCATGTGGTTTGTTACAGCAAATGTGCAACCTAACGTGTTTGAGAATATCAGATTTCTTTTTTAAAAAGAAAGGCTTAAAAAGCATTCACACCATTCAGCTTCAAAAAGCACAGTCTTTGTTATCTAAAATAGACTGGGCCACTGCAGCCCAACTATTTCAGGTCATTATTAAAAAAAGGAGATTTGTAACAGCAGACATATTACAAAAGAGACTGTCAGATATAAGCACCCATAGGAATAATGTGTGGGGTCTTGCATGATCAAGAATAACTCCCACAGGATAAGATGAGAAATATGGGGCTGGACTTTTTATGCTTTCATGTTTTCTGTTCTGTGTGAAGACAATAGCTCTGGATTTTAAAAGTATGGACTTCTTTTCAGCAGGCTAAGGATACCTACAGTTTTAAAAGGTCACTGGAATTGGTTGTTCTTGAGTCTTCAGCCATCTTTTAAACAGACCAAAGCCAAATCACTGTAAATGGCACTGTAAATGGGTCTCCAATGCCACCAGAATATAAAGATAAAAGCAGAAGCTCTGGTACTGGCTGGCCACCCTGCATCAGTGACCCTGTTTCCAATGCCACCAGCCAAACCAAAGTTCTGTACACACATCCTACCTGCTGCGTTTTTCACCTTGGTCTAGAAGCTTACTACTATTTGCTATAAACCATTAGCCCAGCCTAGCTCCACAAAACACCAGACTGGGAGGGAAGCTCAGAGAATTACCCCTGTGGAAGAGGAACAACAAGGACTTTGCTGCTGGTTTATTATTGCGCTGTTCTGACTACAAACTCACCTACACTGGGTGCCTGTGTGGTGCCTTTCAGCCCCCTGACAAACTCAGCAGCTCTGGTTGTTGTGGCTGGCATACACCTCTCCATGGGGGCTGGATGCCACACTACCCCTTTAAGCATTACATACTGGAAAATGGAGCAGGGATCTCAAATGGCCTTTAGCCGTTAACCTCAGGAAGCAGCTTTAAAAATATTATTATTGTAGCTGTTAATAGTTTCCAAAAGGATGACTCCTAGGGCTGCAAGAGCTCATTGACTTCACACACACACATCCTTCTCCAAGGTTAAATGGGAATGGTTCGTGAACACACAGCTGAGAGCAGAATTACCTAATGAAGTGCACTTGCCCAAGCAAAGCCAGCTCAGACAGAGTTTTCTTGCAAACATAAAAAGGTGCTTTTAATGTGAAAACCTGCTTTTGTTCCCAGCTTGGAAATGTTTACGGGAAACTGTGCTTCTACGCTCTGGGACACGTGCATGCATAAATGCACAGAGCTCTGCTAGCATTTACATCATTGTGCTCTCAAGGGGGAAAAGGTCTGAAAAACAAACCTGTTTTTACAAAAGGACAGAAATTAAATTATCCAAGTTTGAGCATGTTAGTAACAGTGACAGCCAAAGGTACTTACCAAGTTAAATCCACTCTCTTGATAGGCTCCCCAAGAAACAAGGAACAAAAGTCAAAAGGAGGCATTTCCAAGGCAATACTGCAGAACTGGGCACTGAACTTCTCCAATCTAGTGATGAGAAAAGGGGGCATTAGGTAACAGCATTTTTTGGGGGAACTGGAGAGAAAAGGTGATGCTGAAGTGATGGACAGCATAACACCCATGGTGGCTAATTTGATAATAAATTCAGTTACTGTCACACGACAATTCCACATCATACAAAGACATTAAATAAGAATCCCTCTGAAAATCTCAACTAAAATTGCAGGAGTGACTCTTTTGACTTACACAGTAATTTTTTAAACCACCTCAGAGAGCAAGGCAGACAGTATTTTTACAGTTTCGTTAGAGCTGTGGAGTATCTTTCTGTGTATAGTGTAAGCTCCCTTTACTCTCTTCCTTTCTCTTCTTCTCATAGGTGGTGCTTCACTGGAATATCAATCATGGATGAAAGTTAATTTCCTTCATAAGAACCACTGTCAGCTAAATGTGCTCGCCTCTTACAAAGAAGAGCTCCAAAGTGCATAGAAGAGAAAACTGAAGAGAGACAATCACAGCTGCCCTGGAGAGTAAGATTCATGGTCTGCAACAGATCTTTCACATGACGCTAAATTACATATTACGAAAAGAAATAAAAAAAGACAACTATTTGTGTGCTTCTCATCCTCTGGGAGCCTGATCCCAGTCTGACTGACAGATCCTCAAAAATGCATCTCGAGAGCTTAGTGAACCCCTAAGAGCTGCTCTCCTGCCTTCCTGCATAACATGAGCCACAGAATTTCATCCAGGCATTGCTGTATCCACGCAGAACACGGTCTGACTAAATTAACAAAATGCAACATTTCTGACTGGATAACTGCCAACCCCCACCTTGAAAGTGTAATCAGATTGGATTGCCTACCTACATCCAGAATGTGAGCTAGGAAAGGTCCTGCTAAGCAATGCTTACAATTTTAGATTTGTATTTCTGGAGCTTTTTATCTCTTATTGAGCTCTTGAGAATACCTAAAACACAAGCATTATCTTCTACATCGTTTCTCACTATGCAACAAGAAAAAAATTATATTAGCAACACTCTAATGATCTGGTACAAAACAGAAGATTCATACATGATTACCTATGCTTAAACCACGAGGCAGTGAAGTACAAAGACAAAAGAGGCATCAAATCAGTATTATCATTAGATTAAAAAAAAAAAAAAATAGCAAGCAAACCATCCAAACATGTTTTGCTAAGCAGTGCTGTTTGGGAATACTCTCCTTGCTTTTCTAATGCTTTCCCATTAGGAGGAGGGTGGAATGCATGTGTTGATTTGACTAAAATTTCCTTCTACAAGGGCTGTTTGACTTCTAAGTAACACTGAAACACAAATAACCTCACTCGATTTACATACAAACTACTCTGATGAGCCAAACGCCTTCTGCTGGCAATAGCTGAAGCAACACAGGCTGTGACTGAAGCACTTCAGCTGTTCTGCTTCTTCCCCTGTTCAGATGCTTCCCATTCTGCAGGGAATGAGAGAATGGTTACACAGCATCAAGTTGGGGAGAAAATTCAGTAACTTTAAGTCTCTAAATGTCCAGTCCCAGCTTCTTTGTTAACATTTTGCTTCAGCAAAGTACTTCAGTGCTGATGACAGCGAGGGGAAGTGGCGGTGTTTGTTATCTGCCTTCTTTTAGTTATTCTGTGAAATTAAAAAAGGGAAATTGTTTATTGGTGCACAGTCAGTTTCCATCTAAAAGCTGAATCTGATTGCATTTTGATTTTACTTTTGATAGATTTCTGACAGAAAATACATCTTTGTTTTTAATTAATCCGTTCAGGAACCCTAACTCTGCATAGAAGCTCACGCTTTTTATGTAATTACTTCTAAAGGCTTTTTCCATCACAGCATGGCTATCTCTTCAGATTACTTATTCTGTTTCTTTTCCTCTGTTAGTCTTTGTTGATGGAAAGTCAGCTTTAGGCAGCGAATTCTGTAGGCAAGGCTGTCTGTTCCCTGGGAAGCCCCTCTGCAGAGTGAACTAAACAGCTTCACTCGATCCTCTTGAGTGGATCTGTACAATCCAGAAACGGTTACCAGCTTGGTGTACAGGCAAAGTGCCTCTCCATCCTTCCTCCTGTTTGCTGAGAGCTCTGTGTTTACAGAGAGAGGCAAAGCCATATCAAGAGCATTCTCTAAACACCAGAAGTGTAAAAAGAACTAGCACAACTCTCTAGTGCATCAGCTGCGACACTCACTCGGGAACCATTCTGTTCAGTATTTAATCCTAAGGTTCCTTTAGCAGCTTGTTCAATTATGGGATGAAAGAAATAAAGAGGAAAAAAGGGAAGGGAAAAAAGAGATACAATTAGCCCAGAGTTCCCATCACCACCACCATTCATCACCAGCCTTAAGAAATCAAAGCTCTTTATTCTCTCCCACTCATTCCACTTATGTTTAGCACTTCTATGTCAAATACAGCAGATTCAAAAGAAGTGATTGAGAAATACTTTTTCCTTGAGTAGCCCAACAATTCAAGTGCCGTTGTGAATGAAAGGAGCTCTCTTTGCCTTAGCTAAACTACACACAAGTACTAAAGCAACACACTCAGCGAGGCAGGAAAAAAGCCTCGCTCTTTCTCGGCAGATTATGAAAAAAAAGGTATAAGGAAAGGGCTTAACTCCAGGAAAGGCTGTTGATCCCATGAATGCGGGAGGGGACATGTTTGTGCTGCTTTCAGGGAGACCCTGACACTTGCAGCCTTTCCCTTTCTGCAGAGAAGGCTCTTGAAAATGTGAGTTAATCAGGTGTTAGGTGTGTGTGGTGGCACTGAGCTGTTTGTCACCCGTAGTTGGATCAGCCACGGGAGCTGGAGATGATGCCCCTCAGAAGGAACACACAGGTACCGTTCCCTCTGCAGCGCCGTGGAAAGGAGCAGCTGCCATTGTCACTGCACATCGCCCGCTGGAGCAGATACAAGGGAACCGCTGCCAGGATGAATCCCTCTCCTGCCTGTCGGAACATGCACAGGAAGGCTGCTCCTTGAGCAGCTTTTGCTACTTATCTCTATTTTTTGCCACAGAAGCCGTGTCTGCACAGGCAAGGGATCATATGCCAGAGTGAATGGGCTCTGATTAATGCAGATCATATCCAACAACCTTTCCGAGCTCCTTCTGGGCTGGCATGCTCCGTTAGTCTCCGAATGTCACAGAAAGGTATTTAAACCCACACAGGAGAGCAGGGATTAACAGGCAGGAAAACACACGGCCACCAGAGCAGCCACTGCAATCATGGCAAACATTGCACACCGTATTTCCACTGGCCCTCCCTTAACAGTGGTTGGGAACTGTACATGGACATTTACTTGGGATGGGAGCTGTAGATGCCAACTGAACCTGCCCTGCCCACTTCTGACAGCTTTGGACATCATTGACACCCAGAGCAGGACCTTGAGGCCTCAACTCCAAGGCCACCAATGCAGCCTCTGCACCACCAGGCTCAGGATGGAGTTGCACATGCTGCGACAAACCAACCTTAAAGCTCCTCCCATTCCGTGGTCCCTCTTTATAACTCTCCCATGTCCTCCTTGCCCCTGGATGCCCTCTCTAGGATATCTGTACCTCCCGTCTGATCCTGCTGGGGCTGCTTCAACTCACTGACTCGACAGAAAAGCACCACAGCAACAGAAAACTCTGAAACTTCACGCCCTGCTTGCCCACCTCTCCTCCCCTCAGAAACCCAGCAGGACTCCCCCAGCTCGCCCTCCAGAGCTGAGCCCCCGTGTTGCTCTGGGCTCTCTCCCTCCACGGGTGGCAGCCCTGGAGTCTGCACGGGGCAGCTGCTGATTCCAAGTTGTTTCTGGTGGATCAGGACCGCAATTTGTTTCCCTGCTTGTGCTTTTATTTCTGCTGTCACAGAGCGCCGCTGCTCTCCCTCGTTCCTCCACAAATCCCCACTGTTGGCTACATCATCATCTTAACCCAATGCTTTCTTCCTACTTTTGCAAGATTAAAAAAAAAAGCTTTTCCAGAGAACACAAAAATGTAAAGCAACGTTACAAAAGCAGACTTGTAGCAATATTTACAGATTTATAGTTACATGGCTGTTGCGCCTCCGGGTTAAAATCCAGGGGAGCACTTACTGTTTGGGATCCTGTGTTCCCATGGACCCATCCAAATGCCTGCTAGTAGGGATAGAAGGAAACAGTTCAGGGTGTGGTTAAGAGCTTATTGGAGTGGGTGAAGAGGACAGCTGCTGGGCACCCAAGGTGCCATCACCTCCCACCACCATTCTGCTCCAGCCCACCACAGGACGCAGGAGCACTCACATTTACTTGATTTCCAGGCATCAGGCTTGCAATTGTTAACTGCTGTCACTAACTGATTAGACACTGAGCAGTTCCAAAAATACCACTCTGGGGGTGACAATTTTCTGTCATGTGCAATCTGACATCTTCGGAAAAAAGTGGTTCCTGGACACATGCAGGCTTTTAGATATTAGCACCAACAATTATTTCTGCTTCACTTCTTACACTTTTTGTGAGTTTCAAATATTTAGAGTTCAGCTTGTTCAAAGATTTATTTTGCTTTATTTTTGATATTTGCTTTTTAACTGTCACACCTTCTTTATCACTGCTTTCAACATTCTGAGAACTTACATTTCAAACTTACTGAGAATGTATCAAGGGATTTGGTGCTGGTACTGATAGACAGATTCACTCCACAGTCATTTTCTTACCTTCAAATGCCATTGAGATGCCCTGGTTACAGTGCTCTCCTCAACTATTGCTCAGGTAGCCTAAGTCCATTTTTCTTGAATAAGTCTCCAGACAGACCAAACCAAAAACCTAATTATTTTTGCACATTTTTTCACATCAAAGGGACTTTTAAGTGCACAGAGATGGTAACAACACGTGGTTCCTGAGCTCCCTTTCCATTCTGGACATGCCACGCTTCTGCTTAATTCATAGTAAACCATGTACCAGAGGCTGATCTCCTGGTACAACCCAACAATTGCACTGACGTATGGGATGTCACAGTACGTGAGAAGGTCAGCATTTCAGCCTCACCACGCTTACACCCTCCTGGATATTAAAATATGGAGGGGTGAGTCTGCGGCCTCGAGGGCTGACCCGCTCTTCCTGAAGGTCCATAAATCAGCTCCCAGGACTGAGGCTCTGTGCCAGCAGGACACTTAATTATGGATTGGAGACACGTTTCAGGTGCAGGGCGAGGCGGAGAGCAGATGAACCTGTCCATGTAGACACAGCAATTCTGCAGAATGAAGCTGCTTCAACAAGAGGGCCTTGGGCACTCAAGGACTGTGCAGCCCAGCTTTTAGTTAGGTGTCAGAACACTGATTAAAAGGCGCTCACTTTGGCAAATGTCTTTGTTGTAGGCTCCTTTGCCACCGCCATCATCCAGACAACACACTACCCTTAACACACCTACCCAAGTTGCTGCTGGGCTTTGAAGCAACAAAGGGAAGAGATTCTCACAAACAGCTTTTGATTAAAATAGAAAATAACATCAACTCACATTAAAATATAATTCACTGCTTGTTTGATCCTTTGTTTTTAGTCTCATAAAAAAGCAATCATAATCTCTCACAGACTGTTGTTCCCCAGGAAAAAAGTGTATCACATTATGCACTGACTGCAAATGCCATTTTTAAATATTCAACACAGCTGTACTTGTGGAGACCTGACAGAGAAAATTCCCCTGCTCTCTCTTCCTCCTCATTCAGCAAATCAGGCAGAGGATTTTGAACATAAATTCAGACAGTATTTTCATAAATAGAATATTTCAGCAGTTAAGACTGTGGCTTTAAGCAGTCTCTCCGCACATTCTCTCCCTATGCCTTGCTGGAAATACATCAAACTCTTAAGCTGCTGCAATAATCTCTAAGAGACAAAACAGATGGAAAAAATAATGGGAAAAAGTAACTTACAAGCAAGATGTTGGCAACACAAACCCAATGCTTCTGTTCTTTACCTAAATGTTTAGACTTGCAGCAGGCAAAACCAAAATAAAATTGTTTTTGTTTTAAATACGTGGCACATTTTATATAGAGTACACTTTTCATATAAAAAAAAAAATGACACAGGGAAGAATTACTCTAATTAAACAAAATACTTCAATATTATTCACTAGCTTTTGCCAAGAACCCCCAGAAAGAAAGAAGGCCATACGTACATGTGCAGACATTGCAGTCCTCCAATGCCTGCAGCACAGAGCCCCAGCCTCATACAGAGGGTCCTGAAGGGCACAGGGTGTAGGGCAGTCCCCAAGTGCTCCTACCATGGTCAGTGCTGGGGTGAGCTCGTGGGGATCCCCCGAGGCCAGGGAATGCAGAACACCTCCCTCCTGCATGGAAAAGCAAGTCAGGGTTATGGTGGGAACAACTGCGTGGATCAGGCATGGAGCTGCTTGCAAGGAGCCTGGAAGAGCACCAGTTTTTATTCCTTTTATTACCTTGTCTCCCCATTACACACCTTACCCTGTGTTGTCTTACCCCAGTGGCCCTGGTTTTGCCATTCTAATTCCCCTTTTTCGGTATTTATTGGACGCTTTTCTCGATCATCAGCGGTTTCCTGAGTCCCCGTTTTTTTATTTGTAAGATTTCTCCACTTCTCACACTGTTATTTTGTTATTGCAGCCACAAATTACTATTAGCCTGGAGAGCTTGGACTTTCTCTTTGATTTCTAGATGGTTCCTGCAGTTTCCTTTATTTCTGTTCTGTTTGTGCCACTTTGTGGCCAGGATAGGCCACCTGCTTGGGCACTATTTGGGTATCAGTACCCTCTCACGCTGCTGTCTCAAAGCACACAGCCAGGACAGGCTGCTTGTGTAACTCTAATGTGTATTATGAACTTGCAGTGAGATGTATCAACTTGCTGAAGGACATAAGACTAAAAATGGCAAAATATATACCTAAGGATCCCTGCACAATCTCAGACCTACAGACTTAAATTCTTGCAGAATGTTTAAAGATATGCAGCTAATACCTTGAAAGAAATGCATTTTATGGAATCTATTTTGACTAAGAAGTGGGAAAAAAAGAAATTAGAATTAGGGACATGGAAGCCCATACTGATATGTAAGTAAAAATGTGTGCATGTTTGCATGTAAAATCATGCAGCTTAAAAGCACACACAGCTTTGGGGGTTTTTGGTTACTTGGTTTTAATCTTTTCCAAGTCATGGTCCTCAAATTGGGTTTTCTATAATTGGTTTTAGCTGAGCTATACTGCATTGAATTTAGAAACCTTAAATCTTCTTCATCTTATGTTGTTTTTTGGAGATGAATACTATAATAAATTTCATTTCATACTGGTAACAAGCTCAAGAGTTGAGCTAAATATTTACTGTTAGGAAAAATGTAATGCTTTTCTTTTTGAAGCAGAGCAGCTACAATACCGCCTGTAAATGTTTGTCATTTTTATTTCAGTATTAATAACCCTGTTTTTATGACCTCATTCAAGAAGCCCACAAGAAGCTGGCTGTTCTTTTTCTATCATGTTTGTGCCCTTTACATCATTTCCTACTTCTAATAACTAATGATGATAGGTAATTACTTAACAGATGGTAAAAGCTCTTTAATTGCTTTTAAGGACTACTGAGCTCTGCTGCATTTTGGGAGCATTAACTTCTGTGACTTTCCATCTTCCTCGGGTCATTCCAAGTTTGTTCAGCCATCATTAAATATTCAAGGACTTGGGATTTTTATTTTTTTTTTTAATCCAGAACTGGAGGTTAGTAACATGCTGCTTCAAACCATTGTTATTTCAAATACATTTCTTTTGTGAGGCCACTCTTAACACCGAGAAACCACGAGCCTTCTCTTTTCTCCCCGGGGGTGATGAGCACAGCAGCCTGTGCAGCCCAGGGCATCTGACCTTTAGTTACCAGAGACGCAGCTCTCTCTCTTTCCTGTAGCAACAAACTGTCACATCATTAACAGGAGGCTGGGGGGGAAAAAATCAAACCTTAAAACTCAAAGGGGCTGGTCTCATTAATGTCCCTACGCTGCATTTACATTATCTCCTGAGTTACACAGGCAGGAGAAATTCCACATCAGAGAGGGCAAAAGTGAGAGATGAAATTCATAGTTTAACACACACAGAGTTAGTGACCCTCTCTATAATTCCCTTGAGTAACTTTGAGTGCACTTTGAGTAAGTTGCACTTTAACCATGGTAAGTGCTGGCCTAATTAGTCAGACACACTGCACAACACCAGCAACTCTGCTGCTGCTTTTCCAGTTCTAACAGCTGTTTGTCTGGGTCTGTTTGGAAATGCGTACGAGGGGCTGTGGCTAAAGACACAGAATTGACTAAAAAAAAATGGACTGCAGCACAAATTAGCAAAGACTACGTCTAGAAACAAATAATTCATTTTTATGATTGCCACTCAAATAAACTCTTGCATTTTGCATGAGACTGTTAAGTTGGAAATAATAAACAAATAAAGTTAGTAGGATTTCTTCAGCTTTAGGATCAAACAGCCCTCCTGGTATATAGCTACGGTTACAAATGATTAGGCTGTACATTTCTCATCTGATGCAAAGAGCTGCACACAGATTACTGGACACACCACATACGAGCTCTGGTTAAGTGTGCCCAGAAGTATAATGCACTGCTAAAAATAAATGTTTATGACTGGTTTGTTGCTTAAAATAAAATAGGTAGATAATATAACAAATGGATTATAAAATGGAGGTTGTGAAACTTCTACTTAAAGGAATATTGCAAATATCCCTCTCTATTTCTCACCCTCATATGTCAGTGTGTATTTATACTGCTGCAGCTGTCCATCCCTGTGTGGCACTCAGTGGCATTGCCACCTCCTTGCCATTCAGTCAGTGATTTAATATTTCAGAAACAGCTCCTGAGGTCAAATAATGCATTTGTTCTCATAACTTGTTCTCATAACTAAGAGAAGTGCAGCGTGGCGTGCTGATTTTCCTCTGCATAGCTCTAAATTGCTCCGAGCACAGGTATCAACCTCCCATTTGTGTGCACTGAACCCGAGTGCCTCCTGCAACGCTGCAATTTTAGTTTGGATTGAGAAGAAAATGATAGTGGTTTGCCCAATGAAAACCCAAACGTGACCTCAACTTGTATTTTGTTCGATAATCTCCAGAACATTTAGTAAACTGCTGTTCTGAAGGGATTATGCTCACACACAGAGTGATACTTATAATCATCACCATACAAAAATGGACCCACTAGGTATTAATTTCTGATATACTAAGCACTTCCTTTGCAGTTCCTTTGTCATCTGGCATCACTGTACCATAAATTTAGAGTGTTGCCGCATTGTTTTGTACCATGACTCTTTATGATTTAGCAATTCTAGGCCGATACAGCTGATTGTATGAGCCATTTGCATTTTCTGCTCTTTAGGAAGATAACAGATACAATCTAAAAACTTTTAAAATAGCACTATCTTTGCACAGCTTAATAAATTGTTATGAATAAGCAAAATCCTCGATCATGTTACACTCTAAATTAGCCTGGGCTTTACATGAGTTTGTAACAGATAAGGAAAAAAAAATGACTAAAACTGAGAACAAACCAACTGTAAGTCTGGGAAGGTTCCACGTGGGAGGAAGCTCCAGGAAGTGTCCATGCCTGAAATGCAAGGGAGAGAACTTGTGCCCCAAAAAATTCTTCCAAGATGCTTTTTAAAAAAATATTTTTTAAAATTAATCTCAGAAATAATTATTTTTATATTTTAAATATACTGGTGAATCAAGCAAATTCATGCCATGAGACTGCATAAATAGTAGTTAGATGTAATATACAGTATTTACTCTTGCAGCCTGAGAAAAGAAATGTAGTTCCTCTTCCATAACAGATTTTAAAAGCTGAAGCAGAAAACAGATCCTTTCCTTGCCTAAAAAAATGTACAAGGGGTACTGCTAGAAAATTGAGTCTTCCTCGTGCTCTTTGAAGTCCTCCAAAATGCACTAAAAGCAAGCACTTTGCAGGAGGCTCCCTGAAGCTGACAGGATTAGACCTGGGAATGGTCTATCGCCTTAGTTCCAGTCCATGACTCCCAATCCCAGCCAGAGCACTAAGCTCATTCCCAGCAAACCACGGGCTTGCCATCAGCCTCAGAGTGCCAGGTCATGGCCATTTCTGAGACAAAGCACAACCCTGAAGCATTCCAGGCTTGCCATCCTTGATAAAAGCAAAACATATGCAGGAAGGGGAAACAAAGAAGCACCTATGGTTTAATTAAGGGCTGAAAAGCCACAGGTTTCTTCTGGTATTTGAGCTAATCACAATATAAAATTATCACTTGGTAAGATTTTTTGGATTTGCTGCAGCTTCATGGCTCTAGCAGAAAGCATGTACAGGGATGCGTTTTCAAGGTTCTTGGCTAATGGGTTTCTGTATGTCTTCATCATATTTATTTGGATTGAAACAATAATATTAGAACTGCTTCCACAGCCTCTGGGTACTCCAGCACACAACTTGCACTACAGCAAAACTCTCTCACTACTAAAACAGGACCTCTGGCAATTTGTAGTTACAAAGAAAGTGTATTTTCAGAAGGCAAAATAAGCATGTTGATGTTATTAAACATGACAGTGGGTCAGTCTGGGGACAGGTCAAAAAACTGAGCTGGAGAAAACATAAGTAAATAATCCATATTCCCATCACCTGTCCCACTAAAATTTGTTAAAGCACTGCTGGAAGTCATCTCTGAGCCAATGGTGTAATTTATTCTAGAGAAGATAAGAGAGACATCAACACTTGACTGGCAGAGCCCCCACTGCATGGTCCGGGATTCTCCCCCCACACCAGGCATCTGCTTGAAGCATACTTGGATTTGCTATCTCCTTTCCAAGGACTTCTGGGAAGTGAGAGGAAAGGAGATCTCACCTTACAAAGAGCTGGTTGCACTTGAGATCTCTGGACTCAGGGGCCCTCTGGAGTTTGCTGGTGCAGAAGTACCCACGGGGAGCAGGGACAGTTCCTGCGGACCACTTCATCCTGAGGAAGAAAGATGGGGAAAAACTCAGTCCTCAGGTGGTTTGACAGAAATGAAAGTACAAGAACGGCTATTTTTCATCCTTTGGTTGGAACCAAAAAAGTTCTCATGAGCCAAATAATGCACCACGAGGATCAGGTCAAACTCAATAGATCCTGTTAAGATTTTTGTCCTCATGACAAGTGAGTGAGTGAGTGTAGGGAAATACTTAAGTAATGCTTCTGTGGAAAGGTATCTGAGAAAAATATCAAGCACTGCTGCCAAAGTACTGTGAAAGTTTGCAAATCCAAAGGCTTTGATAGAAGACTTCAAGACTGTGAAATAAACTTTACAGTTTTATTCATCATCCCAATAATCCTCACCAAACAGAGGCTGTGAATCTTCTGCAGACTGGGAGGTTAAGGAGAAGAATAAAATGTTGGTAGTAACATGAAACTATGTTTCATCTACATTTTTATACTCTTTAAATTTTTTTTTTAAACTTGATTCCACTCTAGTGGAAGGAAAAATAATTAGGAAGAAGGAAAAATCAGCTTAAGTGAAATCAATACTTGATTGTTAGGTAGCAGCTGGGATTCTGACGGTCTGGTGCTTAAACAAACCTACATGGTGCCTTCAGGAGCTCCACAGTGCAACCACCATCTGTAACTCTGGAGCTAAAGGAATAGCAGGATGGGAAATAAATGATAGGAAGTAAAGAGAACTCATGGTATTATAGGTTTACCCCCTTTTCTTTCTCTATTTAATTTTCCAGGGGTTAAGTGACTAAAGAAAAGATAGAAACAGATTGTCATTTATTCTGGTTGGGTTTTTTTCAGCTAAACTTTAAATTTTTATAAAAGGTACAGCATCATTGTTGCTGTGTCTATACCAGCACCACCTTCATCTCACTGAACTGCATACAAGTGCATTTACATTTAAAGAAGCAATCTTTCTTATCCTGATGATGTGAAATAACAAGCATTTTGGAATGAAATGGTAGTTTTTTATTTTTAGGAACCTGCATATAACATTACATCCCATAGTCTTAGTCTGTACAATTAATATTATCCATCTGATGAAAAGGAAACTCTATTTTTACTGGCAATAACAAAGAAATTCAGACCAGGAAAATACAATATGCTTTTTTCAGAAAGGTCCCATCTATGGATGAGAATTTCTTACTATAGGAAAATGGTTCTAAAACCTCGTTACTGAAAAAAACAGTTATCTTGGAAAAAAGGATCAGGCAATTTTCTTTAAAGCTCAACCATTATGAAGTGTGTTTGGGTTTTTTTTAATCCTTGGAAATCCACCTTCTCCTCTAGCAGCTTGGAGCTTTTTTTCTCCTTATATTAAGTAAGGATAGATTTTCTTACTTATATAAAAAGCCTGTGGAAAGAAAAATCCTGCTTAATTCTTCACAGCAGATCTTTGAGCACAGACGTCCATAGAGCGACTCTACACTGCTCTGAAAAATGGGAATGAAGTTCTGGGTGCAGCTTACAGACTTGGGTTCTGCTCTAGAGAGATACCTTAAGCAGATAAGGATGAATCTTATTAAGCTAAATCCTTTCATATCTGCCCTTGGAGTCTGGGACAGGTTGAATGTGATTTCAGGAAAGATCGTATCTGAGCTTCGGACTTTAAAAGCACTGAGAAAAACACACATGCCCATTCAAACCTCTTTTTGATCTGGGAATACAAACCGTGGCCTGTGCCACTGTGTGAGCAGAGGATGGGGCACCAGGACACACCTCTGGAAACAGCTGGAGAAATTTAAGACTTCCATGCTGCTGAAAATAGCAATATTATTTGCCCAGCGGGTGCTTAATTTTCTTTGAGCAATGTTTTGTTCTTTAGCTGTCTCTAGCATTTGATTTGGGAAAATGAACTGCTGTGTGGCTGACAGATGTTTGAGTGAAATCACGGATCATGATTTGGGGAAAATGATGGATAACATTCTTCACCCATTTACTTAAGGTGTTTTTTCCTCATTAAAAATGTATTTCATGCAAACTGAGTGCACCATATAATCTTGTAGCTATGCAAGTAAAATTCACTTTTGGATTAAGAATACAACTCTTTAGCTTGCATGCAGAGGCATGAAGTCATCTATCTTAGTAGCTTTAGCTTGTGAAAGACAGAGGGACCAGAATGAGGAGTGCAGAATCATGGTATGGGTAGATGTGTGTGCAATACAGATGCATTCTGGCTTTCCTGGAGACTGGGGGAGGCAAGAACACAGGCTCTTGAACCTCCTTCCACCAGGAGACGGCTATCTGTGTTGCCTCCTAAAGATCTTATCAGTATACCCAGCCTAAGTATCTTGCATTTCAATGATTCTCTTGGGATAACACCAATCAGACCAATCAGCAGAGATCAGTTCCTTACCTTCTCACCTCTGTCTGTTGGTGGTGCCTTTCCTAGACTTGCATTAAACCGGGACTTTGGGAAGCTGGGGTTATACTGTAGTTCTGGGTGTGGGCAGTCTGTAACCCAGTGGTGTCTGGAAGGCTTCATACTTCCCAAGCCTAAATTAATAATACCAACCCATTATTAAATGACCACTGGAAAAGGATACAGCAACAAGAAAGCCATTTCGTAAGAGCACACAAAAATAATTACCCTAATTCATTTCTATCCAGGGAAAATGCACTTTAAATCTCATGGGAAAATGGGGTCTTTCGGGCTGCAACACCCTTCTCCTAATTCAAGGTTCACAGGACTTACTGAGTGAGAGCTTCCAGCATTCTGCCATACTCTGAACTTAACTAGAGATGTGAAAATACTGGTTTGCCAATTACCAGGCAGGGCATTTCCCCTGACTGCTCACAGATTAAGTGTCACAAAAATGTATCAGTTCTGAATGTTTCTCACTGGAGCATCATGTAAACACTTGCAGAAAGGGAAAAGCAGGAAAACTTTGAATTATAAACAAAAGAATTTGAATAATCACGATCAAGATTCAGAAAACGGTGCTTGTAAATAAGCACAAAATATTTCCATAGACCCAGGAATTGTGATGATAAAGTGCTCAGAAATGTTCTGCCAGAGGGCTATGTTTTCCCCTTCAAGAAGTTTTGATCCAGCAGCAGCCATATGCTTTAATTTACTGGTTTATGCTCATTTCAGTGACATTTTGCTTCTGATAAGAAAAATCTAAGTGATCTAAAAATCTATGTGATGTTTCAAAATGAGTTTTCACTTAAAATGTATAATACATATGTGCAAACAGATTTTGATTTTGTGAAAACTTCTCCAGCAATATAGTAACAACAGGAAAATAAGCAGGAACCGTGAAAGGAGAAGAATAAATTGCCACTGAAGGAGACTGGGGCTTGGGGTCATGGAAGACCTTCACTGTTGTTAGACAATTATCTTTTCCACTGGCCAGGCAACATTATTGCTTTTGGTCAGCATGTAGGGACCGGATATGCATGTTCCTGATTCTGCCTCACTGAAAGGGAATGAAATAAATGATCTGTTGAGAAAACTTCCCATTACAAATTTCTTTAGTTTTATGCTTTTTATAAGAAATAACGAAATTCTTGAGTTACTGATTTCACAGACTAGTTTTTTTGGACCTACTCCATAAAAACAACGGTGATTACAGAGTATTCTGAAACTCTGTTTCCATATAAGCTGGAGATATTAAAATAGACATGCTCAAATACATGTTACTCTGAATAAATGAAATCAGGTTGTATTTACAAGACTGCAGTAAAATATTTGCATTGGCATTAGGAAAACATTTGGGGAAATTCCCAGGTCTACCTGGGATGCAGGACTTCCTGACTCTACATTATAGTGCGGGATTTGATTGTCTGTCTGTAGGCGAATGTCATGGCCAGGTCATCAGTAACAAGTCTCCAACCAGGTTCTAGTGAAAGATTCATAGACTTGAACTGATCCCTGCTTCTGATCCCGGTTTTGAACCCGTGGAGTCTTTCAATGTACAGCTTTAAGCAAACTTGGTGCTGTTCTAAGCAACTTTGGATATCAATACTTTTGAGAATGAAAAAGGGAAATTGTTCTTTGACCCTGATTTATGAAATAACTTGCACTCTTTTTAACCCATAAAGAGTGCATTCATTTTTGTCTTATGGAAAAAGTCAATTATGATATTTTGCCAGGGATGTTCTTTCCAATGAGATTCAGCTACTGCCATCTATTGATATATATTGTGAAGGGTCACTGTGAAAGTGCACATCTTCCCTGTACCTTTTCTTAGAGGACTGTAAAATATCAGGGGTGAGAAAAGGACACTGAAAGAATGCTTCTCCTTCCCAGCAGTGAAAAGCAGGGATTTGGAACTGGAAGAAAATATCAGGAGTAGTCTGAGGGTGGGGTAAAGGCATGTGCAGATTTTGTTTTAGAGGTACATTTTCCAACAAGGAGGGTAATATCCACACATATAGGGGTGATCTGTCACTAAATGACTTCTCTAAAAACCAGTCTGAGATGTGTAGCTGTGTTTTCCTCATTAGCTCATATTTAGATGAGTTGGTCAATGTTCAGCTCTTTAACATCAGCCCAACCTCACCGGACATGAAAATCCTCCAAGCCTTTGGACAAGAGCCTATTTCCAACCATCTGTGGAAGGAATGCACTGACCTGAATTAATTAACTGAAATTAAGCCAGTTTTTCAAAGGGATGAGACCAAAGCAGGAGATGCACTGAATTGGAATAAAAAATGAGTTGTGGCTTCCAGCAAAGCCCTGACTATGTGACAGGGAGCAAATTGTGAACTTGAGGAAAGCAGCTCTGGCAGAGTGACCTCATGGGAGTGGAGGAGAAAGCAGGGAAGGGGCCAAGGTAGCATTTAGTAATTTCTTGTTGCTGTGTATCCCAGCAAAATACTGCCATCCCTCAATCCTTCTTTTGGTTTCCCTGGTGCTGAGCAGCAAACAGTCATTATCTCCTCCAGTCTAAGACCCAGGGTCTGACAGCTGTATAATAGACCTAAGGGCTTTTTCAATGTTATGCCTTTCCCTTTCTCAAATAAACAACAAGGCTACTGCCTGGCTTTCATGAACATTTCTTCTCTCACTGTGTCTTTTACCTCTGATCTTGCAAAAATAAGAATTCTTCCCTTCTGAAAATGAGCTTACCTTGTCTAAACAGAAATCTGCTTTATTAATTTGTTCTCAGATGAGATACAAAATATCCACTGCACACTTCCTGCACTATGTCAGCATCTTGCTAATTACTTATGCAATTCTTCTTTTTTTTTTTTTTAAATGAGACATATTGGGGAGAGGCAGAGTCTGTCTTCGGTTACTCATTTCATTTACTCAAATCACAGCTTTCCAACCCAATACTGCAAAACAAGCCCTCCAAGGTAAATTCGGAAGTCTGCTGTGTTACGATCCCCTAAGTATAATGCAACTAGAGCCATGCCATGAATGACTAACACTTTAGAAGCAATTATTTCATGACGAGGTGAATTTCTACCTCACAACAAATGTTTCTCAGGTTTTTGTGTGCTGGTGCTAAGAACATCAGACAGATTAAACAAGCATTTATAATCATGAAGGGAAACCAGAGATATCTTACTCTTGTTGGAGGCAGCTGAACTGGGGCAGCGGGGAACTGGAAGGTAACGGAGACCTGAAGGCTCCCTGTGTCCCCTGGATCAGGCTCTTCAAAGCTTGTTGATCCTGTTGTCCATGGCCAGGCTCTCCTGGATGAGAACACCACTGCAGTGCAGCGTGGCACAGAAGCGTGATGGACACTGAGAAAATGAAGGGAATTAGCATTAACAAGCCAGTTAGCTGCTCTATGAGAGAGTGCTAAAGGCATGGATGTCTGATGTCAAGACTGTTTCTCAGGGAATTACAACCACCTATTGTCTACTAGGAATACACAAGTCATATGCATTGTTACCCAGTTTGGCTATTTTTTTAATTTATGGTATTGCAGTACTTTGATAATGGGTCAAAAGCTGAGTTACAGGTCCTAAAGCTCCCCGGTTACCTTGTGTGAAATATAAAAATAAAAATAAATAGTGCATTATTGCTAGTTCAATAAAATGCTATGCAAGAATTATAGGTCTTTTCCACTTGAAAATGGAGCTCCACACTTCTGGGGTGACATTCCCATTCCAAGGACTGTAAGCTCACCACAGGCATTTTCCTCCTCTCATTACTGCCCTGTTTCCCTTTCCAAACAAAAGTTACACTAGTTACTATTGTAACAGCCTGCACATAATCTGCTGAGAATAAATACCCATGTAATGAGCCTGAAATGATATGGTAATTTCTTAATTCAAAATAATTACATGGCTATTTGTGCCCTCCAAAATAAGGTATTACTTATTCAGCCCAAACAAATTGCTGTTTGCCCAGGTTTTGAACTCTGGTAAACAGTGGTGCAGCAGTCATGTGCATACTGAATCCTGAGACAATTTTATGTTAGATGTTTACATACACAAAATTGGAAACAAATATTTGTCAAGGCAACAAGCAGCTTTTAGCACAACCAAAGGAAAAAAACCAAACCAGAAAGCCCTTGGAAATAGGAGGAAAACTTGGCCAAGTCAGAATGCTACAAGGGCACCAGCTGGCTCAAAGTTACCCAAGTGCTCTCTGAAACATCTCACAAGCTTGAAAATGCTAGATAAGAGGATGGGAATCGTTTAGTTTATTTTGGCTTGTCATTTGTGTCTGAGTGCCTATCTCCCTGTGTCACCTGGAGATACAGATAGGAAAGCCACCACAGAAATGAAAATGGAAGGAGGAAAGGTAAGGAGGAGTGAGGGCAGACAGACCTTCAAGCCATTGATTCCAGCCAGCTTTCCTCGAGTCAATAAAACATCTTCCACTGGCTTTGACGAGGGCTGAGCAGGCCTAGACTTCAGAGCATTAATGAAAGATTTAAAATCCTCTCCTTGTGAGCAGTAGTAAAAGGCTCTCCATGAATGTGAATAATGTGAGCTGCAGTCATGACTATTGACTTCTCAAATTTCATGCTCTCTCAGACTGCAAAAAAGACTGTTAATGAAGGACTTGGAATTGGACTGATGCTGCTTTGTAGAGGAAGGCAGAAGCCTTCAACACCCAGAGTGGAGATCAAGTACCTCACAGACACCCACTGAGTGAAGCACATGAGTGGACTAAATGGAGTGCACTACTTTTTATCTGAGATTATTAAATATTTGGGCCTGGAATGAAAATTAAATCCACACTTGATTTTCTACTCCTCTATTATACAGCTACACATCAAACACACTACGTTGAGTTTCATAGAAAAGAATAGGCAAACGGAAGAAGCAAGATGTTCAGAGGTTCACAGATTACAAAGAAATAATATATACTCTATTCTAACAAGGATTTGCAACTTACAACAGGGTGGTCCAAAGGGTATGATGAATCAAACACAACCACTGTTCGGCTTCCAGAAGCATCTTGCATCTGCTAAGAGTCATCTGATGTTGTAGACCTGCAAGAAAGCAGAAAACACAAGATTTTCTAACATAGGTGCCAAAATAGTAAAGCTTCATGTGACTTCAGTGGTAGCCTTCATTTTATGCATACTTTGAAATTTTTGTTTCAGCATTAAGTATCTCTTTATCTATTCATATATTATAGCTGGACTATTCCAATACTTTCACTTAACATCCCTGCTGCAGAAAAATCAGCATTGTACCCTCTGCTTCATTTGCTGAAGGTGTTCAAGGTGCAATTTTGAACACTTGACCATACCAGAAAAATTGCAGCTTTCTATAGCATCAGTAGAGTTATCATTAAAATCCCTCATCACTGTCTTGCATTGTTTGGAAACAAGCCACATGTAAGAGTACAACACAACACCATGTGCTGGACTATTTATTTAATTGTTTACCCAGAAACCAGATTTTTTCTCTCATTATTTGTATTTCTCAGGGCTCAGGAAGCAGGTTAGGTGCAGTGAAAGGTTGTCTTCCTGGAAGCAGTTTTCTGGTTGCTTTCTCTGAGGTTGTGTCATGAGGCTGAAGCGTCCTATAGCCCCTTCCTGTGGCCAACTGCTTCCGGGCTGCTTTCTGCTCTTTCGTGCCAGGTCAGTTTAATTCAGCCTTGCTCTTTGCTAGGGCTGCCTTGCCATTCTGCACACCAGCATTGGTTTAGGTGCTCTTGATGCTAAATTAATTGCATATTTCCAAGAGAACATTGTGAAGCTCTCTACAATTTTCGATATGGATTCTTTAAAGCACCACAAGAGGAGAAAAACCCAACCACAGGGTCCAACATTCGAAATCCTGGTACAAGCAGCAGTGCATGCAGGTGCTGACGTCCATTCTGAGTGATGATGCCCAGATTACATTAAACACATCAGCTAAAACGCTGGCTTTTATTCTAATGTAAGCGTCATTATATCCACTCGGATAAATTTATTTATCCATCTCAATGATATTGCTTGTTTCAGCTTGCTTGGTTTTAATTCAGGCCTGAGCTGCTCTGCAATCATTTGTTCAAGTTTATAACGCTACACGTTGTTCCCTAATAGCTTCATTTTGCTGAATTTCCATTTATTACTGTCACTATTACAGCAGGATTTAAATTTTTGTAACTTGCCTATCCTAGCATGAATGTAATTTCATTGACATTTAACACTGATCCTGAAGGCTCCTCTTTGACTGTTTGTCACCTAAAGATCAAATACTTTTGCTGCTGACTTTTAAAATCAATTATAATCTTGCAGGATTTGGCTCAGAGGATAACCCAAAGTGAAAGGCGGGGAGTGTTAAGAGAGAGGGTTTCCCAATGCATCACATGAGATTGATTTTTCATGTGCAGAAACAAAAGGTCTGCTAATGAGGAAAGAAAGAAAAGGAAATAAAAAATCCAAATCCCTTAAAACAAACAAAAAATCCCCAACCCAGAGTCTTTTCTATGATACTTGAAAAATATGAATAAATCTGTTTTTCAGTCATTGAAATTTTAGAATCTGTTGTAAAAGAATTAAACACCCATCAGTAAATCCCTTTATTTAATATTACAAAAATTTACATTTAAAATCTATTTAAACTACAATTTATCATTTTAATAACAATATTCCTCTCTCTGCTTTCCAATATTCATAGTTTCATAAAGTGGATCTCAACTAAATCTCCAAGTTCAATAAAAAAATTGAGGCAAACTGAAGTACTGTGCTGGGTGATTTTCCATCAAGAGATAAACAGATAAAAGCCTTCACTTTCAGAGTCGTTTCTTGTCTGTATAAATGACAAATACAGATTAATGGAATCCTCAGAAAAAGAATAATAGAGTATCTTAATGGAATGAGCAAATGTTTCCTTGAAAATACCCTTTCACACTACGCACCGTAATTGTTCTTTAAATTCCCAGCGAGAGCATACATTTGCCTCACACTCTGAATTAGGTTGAAAAACATTTTAAGGTACCGAATTTGAAAACTGTTGGAGGAATTATTCACATATGGGTAAGCAGGAGGGCCACTAAAACCAGATTAAAATTAAATATATTTTAAAGGCAGACTTTAACAGCGTACTGAATAATCACATAAAACAGACATTAAAATGCACGATCTTGTGTAGCAGCTCTTGGTGATTGCTGTTGTTTGACCAATAATTGGGAGAAGCTGGGGGAAAGGCAGAGCCAGAAGGCAGAAACATGTGATGGGAAGTAACTCTGGGGAAGGTGGAGGAGCTACAGACAGAAAACCTGCCGAAGTTAAGGCAAGGCCAGATGGGCTGGCAGACAAGCCCAAGGTAATATAATTGCTTACCTGGGAGTGTGTGTGAGCCAGAATCCGCAGGATTGTCCTTTCCTTGTCTTTCCCAGCTGCACAGTGCTCCAGGTATCCTCTCCTCAGCCCTTCTGCTTTTCAGCCTCTACTCCTCATGCTGAGAACCTCCCTGTTAATGAGAAAATAGCCATTTCAGGAGCAAGCCAGAAGTTCCTGGGGGACACAGGGCGACCTTTCCAGATGGATATATTGACATGGAATTCAATTTATGAACTATTAACACATAATTTTGCATAAAAATTACATCTCAAAGTATTTTCCTAACGACAAAGTTTTCTTCAGAAAATTGAGTACTGGGGTCTGCTTTAACCACATTGAAACAATATATTATATTAAACTGGACAAGACATTCTACTTGAAAAACAATGATTGTCAACTGTGTTTTCTTAGAATACTTCTTTCTGGGAATGTTTTTAGCACAAGAACTCCAACTTGCTGCAGAGTTGTGCACGTCATTATCTGGCTACACATATTCCAATTATTTCATCCTGGGAGAGGTGTTTATCAGCCTCACAGAGAAAACTCGAGGCCAGGCAATAATGGCCACAGGAAGGCTCAAAACTGAAAGAAAAGGAACCAGATCACTTGCAGTGCTTAAGTGCAGTCAAAAATGCCAGAACAAATTATGTCAAAATATGTTTCCAAATCAATGTTCTTTGAAATCTCCATGCACTGAAGGCAGATTTTAAAATTTTGTCTTCTCTGGAAATAAAAAAACCCACTGAAATATCCAAGGGGTTGCAACGTGCAATTTCCTCTCATCTGCTTGTGTCTATGCCCCATGTTAGGACACAGCCTCAATAATGGTGGCCCTTAGCAGTGAGGCTAAGGGTAAAACAGTTAAAAAGTTCTAACTTGGGCTCCACAGGAAAATGACAGACATGAATCTGGGGAACCCTATCAGTGCAATGAAAGTTTTACTTGGGGTAGAATCTTTGTAATTGAAATCTAAATACAAATAAACATATGTGTAATGTAACTGTTAATGCACATACAAGACACTAAAAGCAAAATCACAAAGATGTTCTGTTGTCAGAGCTCAGCATTAATTTACTTTCCAATTCCAGTCAATTTGTTATCACAAATGCTTTCAATTAAAATGTTTTATTTGATACAGGGTGAATTAAATCAATCTTTTTATTCTGATGATAGAAATGCACTTAGCAGAATATAAAATAGTGATTTAATGGCTACTTAATGGTCTGAAGCTTTAAATGAACAAATCATAAATTAAGGCTTTTGTAGCCTTTTATGCTTTCCCATTTGGATCCTAAAAAAACAATTTGCATTCATTATGTAGGTCTAATATAGAATATCTTGCTCCCCAGTGACATTCAGCTGCATTCCAGTATTTGTCACGAGAGTGCGCTTGACAGTGCTGCCTTTGCAAGAGCTTTTAGTGTAAGGCGTGGGACACAGCCCTTCCTTGGACAGAATGATTTCAAACTTCTCCAGGTGACTCTGAATCTGCTCTAACATCCAGATTGAATCACACTAAATCCATTTCTTTGTCTGCAGTTCACTTCATCATCTCAGACCAGGCAGTAGGGATGGATCTTTGAAACCTGCTATGAAAACTGAGCACAGAACCTGGGTAAGTAAATCGTAAGTTTGCAGTGAGACTGTATGAAAGAAATTCCTTCCCAAAAGTCTTGGCAAACATTGCTACTTGAATCAGATCCACGAGCCAGTCTCCCCTTCTTCCTGAGTCACTGTTGATTACAGCACATCAGTAATTTAGCAGCTAGGAAAAAAACCATTAAAAATAACTTCACACGCACTCACACATATATTTATGTGAGTTTTTAAAGATTCATCTTGGGTTAAAAATATAATTTTTGGATTAAAGTATTTTGAATGAAAAAAAAATCTGAAAAGAAATAGTCAAAGCTAAAAAAAAAAAGAAAATCCCTTAGTGTTTTCTCTCTGAATATAGTCTGAACTTCCAAAACAATTTATAGTATTTTTCGTTCAAAATACCTGATCCAGTGCATTCTACAAGCGGAAAGTTTTTAAACACTATTACCAAAAGGAAAAATAACTGTTCTAACAATTTAATTCCATTTCCTGGGGCTTTTTTCCTCTTCTGTGCATTCTGTGCTACTCCCTTTCCCTTTAGCACTGGTACCTGCCAAGAGGGCACATTGGGCTGGCCTCAGTGGTGCCACAAACGGGCTCTGTCTGGTAGCTGGGCCTTAATGCGACGTGTTTGCATTTCCCCCTGTGCTGCACGTTAGGGATCACCATGATTTTACAGCCACTGTCATCTCCAGGTCATTTCAGTCATTTCTGCCTCCTGTGCAGTTTCTTCCCATTAAGGAGCTGGGTTTGCAATAATTCTCCCCTGACCAATTACTTTGGGAAGCACCATTGTGCCTTTCCTCTTGTTCCCACTCTTAGATCCATTTTCAGCTTTTTCCATGTTGGAAGCCTACCAGGATTATATAATGACAATATTAGTATCTCAAATGGTACCTGAGAGCTTACATCCTCCTATTTCAAAACCTCATTATATTTTTAAAAAATAATAAATAACCCCATTTTAATGTCACATAAATTTATATGTGAACCCTCTGTCACGAAAAACTGGTCCAGCTGCCTCTGGGACTGTCAGCACAGTAAATAGATGGCATCAATAAAACAAGCTCAACCAAACAACATAATTCTCCACTTTTCAGGGGGGGAAAAAAAAGCTGCAGCAGCAGCATCTCATGCAGTCTGATTTTTGATTAAAGAACCAAAACAAACCAGTGAAAAAACAACAAAACTTACTATGAGGCCTTCAGAAATCCATCTGCTTAGACTCTTCATATCTCTGTCACCTGGTAGGGACTTTGATATTTTAAATGAATTGGTCTGTGGTAGCCCACAAAAAAAGAAATTTGCATAAAAATCAAGGGCTATTAAATGTTCTGACTAGCATTCAAGCACTTCTGCTGAATTCACAGATCACAAATACTGGAGCAGAGTAAATTAGAGATGTGACAGCTGAACTACTATTGGGGTGTTAATGCACACCAGTCCTGTAAGCGAGTTTTCTGGAGAGGTTAAAGCTTAACTAACTTTTTACACTAAGAAAGGCTAACTGCATATTTTGTGACTTCCAGATCACTTCCATGTGTTGTGCTTCTTTATGCAGGCAGCCCTTTCTCCTGCTGGTGAGCCAAGCAAATGTTGAATCCAGACACCGAATGTATCTTCAAATAACTACTGAATTTATTACTGAGTAAAAGCAGGTTTCCTATCACTACCCTCACACCTCCTTCCCAGTACAAGTATTTCTAAAGTAAAATAATGCATGTAATGGCACCCTAGCACACAAGATTTCTTCCAGTCAGGAGGAAATTTCATGTAATGATACTGTAGATTGTGTAATAAGTGTTTCATGAGAAGTCAAAATTACAGGGCTCCTTGTCTAAGCATCTTAGGAGTATTGTGTTCTCAAAATACAGAGGATTAACCCTAAAAGACCCCAAACTTCTCTTTAGCAAGTTGTGCTTCAACAGTGAGATTCTTCCAGAGCTGCTGCTTTCTTCGTGACTTTCTTTTCTCATTTCCATCTCACTACTCTGCCCCTAATCCCTTCTACCTTCATCACCCTTCCTTCCTCTGAGTTTGGGTTATCTCAGAGCCCAGGTTATACAGAGACTTGTTTTAAAGCACTGGAACATGTCAAAGGGGTTCAGATATTCTGACACGTGGGTTTTATGCGTGGAAGTACCACTGCAACTGATCCTTCAAGGGAGAAGTATCATGGTAGGTGGAAGAGCCAAAGTCCAGTCATGCAAACAGTTCCATTACCAATTTACCCCGAAGTGACTGGAACTCTTTAGGCACACTACATATTACTGTGTTTTGCATAGTTTAAAAGGACCATTGTTACCTCCCAAGCTGCTCATGAGCCAACAGAAAACATTGCTGAAGCAGCTCTTACCTTAACTTTAGACCAGGTTCTTTCTGAAACAATTGTGCACCCTGGTTTCAGGGGAATCTGACTTCCCGACCTTGATGTTGTTCCAGCATGGAGTCAGACCATGCCTGGGAACTCCTCCCTGGTTCCACAGGGCAAACACATGCTGCAAAATCCTGGCTCCAGTAGCATTTTGGCAAGAAATTCTAGAAATCAGGAGAGGTTTGTAAAAGCAAGCTTTGCCATCTAATTTTTCAATATTACTATTTAATTTGCAAGTTCTCTGCCAAACACTCTTTCATGCAAGTTCATTTGCATTTTTCTGCTACAGACTGATTTAGCAGAGGAATAAGAATATTCTAAGAAGTCACCAGACACAAGAATGGTAGAAAGCCAAAGAATACTTTCAAAACTGCCAAGGATTGATATAAACATAAGGAAGAAACCACAAAGTGCTCCAATGAAAAGTTCTGACCAGGAACTCTTTCAAGCACATCGTGGATTTGCAAGCAGCTGTTGTGGTGTTGAACAGCAAATACTAAAAGCATTTCAGCTCATACCTAGCTGCACAAAAGGTGTTTATACACTTTTTAATCCTTAACCTTGTCAATATTTTCTATTTCTGAAATATAGATATTTATAACAGAGTGCATCAAGATGTTATTTTGATACTTATGGTAACATCAAATCTCCACTAATCAGTGAAAAAAACATATCATCAGTGATAAAAATACTCATTCCTTGAGGTACTGAGGGCATATCACTGAGAACAGATTACAGCCTCACGGTGAATACATTTTACTAGCATGGATTTCTACAATATCAGGCAAATTTCTGAAAGAAATAATTTTTATAGGCTGTATTTAGTATTTACTTGGCCAATTACATTGTACAATTTGGGTATTTCACTAAATGTAAAGCAAAAACAAACTGTGTGCACAGACATATGAGAGTATAAATACATATGTACCTAAATCCTTATCAATGTTTTAGAGTTTTATAGTGTCAATTTTAAGATTTTTATATTATCGATGTTTTACAGTAACAGCACAATGGAGAACCATTCCAGTAGCTCTACACCAGAAGCTTTAAATTTCGTTAAAACATTCTGGGTTTGGTTGTGTTTTATAATTAATATTGACATTAGAGTTTTCCAAGGGATAACATTTAGGCAAACTCAGTAGTTCACAAAAAGTATATGAAAGTCACCAGTTTTCCAGTTTTTACAAATGTCAGCATATAAATTAACAGCCACTTAAAACAAAAAGCTACTGATACAGCAAAAGCAGAAATCACAGAACTATCTAAAATATTCTGTGAGCATTTGCAAATGATTACTGACAAAACAGTCATCAGTACAAATATTCTTCACACACACAGAAAAGACAATAAATAAAATTACCCTTCTGAGTCCTGTATGTGTTTCAGCTGTTGAGAGACTTACTGAAGTTTTGCTAAAAAACTTCTTTAAAAAAACAGAAACTGACATGAATACTGGAAAATTTTTATAAAGGATCTATGGTTTTTGACTGACACAGTTTTTGACACTGATTTTAAGATTAATATCAATATTAATGACGTAACTTCTGTAAAGGAAGTCCTAAATTACTCTGAATTGAGTATGTAGAAATGGAAGCATCTTAAAAAATATTATATAGTCCATGATAACCCATTATTCAACTGGAGTGTGTTAGGCTGCTTTATTTCACAACCCACTAAATAAGTTTTATTTCAGTGCTTACTACTTTTCCTGTTGTGAAAAGAAAACAAAGTTTCAAAAGTTAGTGATGAACATTCAAAGACGGAAACAATACAATTATTTTAAGTTCTATATCCTGCTCCTGCCCCTTTGTAAGGAGTAACTGAATTTAGAGAGTGACAAACCAAGGAAAGTGTAATTAGACATTAGAACATACAATTCCTACAAAGTTTTGATATTGCTACTGTCTACTGTTGCTGTATTGCCAGAAAGCAAATTGTTAGCCCACAGATCTCTAAAATATGCACTCAGAGCAAGAGAAAGAATCTGCTGAGCAACCAGCAAGAGATGCACTGAGATGAATTTGATTTATTTGGGGAGCTCCACAATCAGCTAAACCATTTGGCATCAGCATAAGCACCTTCTTCGAGAAGCCTGCACAGTGTGCCCTCTCACTGGTGCCTCCAAGAGTTCTGAAATGGCATCTGACAAGCACTAGGCTCCATTTTTCATAAATACTTTGATAGCTTCTTTCCTCAATCATTGCTTCCCGTGAACCTCAAGTGAATGAAAAAGAACAGACATACAGGTAAGTCACGACTGAAATTTTTCATGAGCTTACATAAAACAGGTGCTTAGCAGTGAAAAGAGACGTTTAATAGAAGCTGTAGGAGTATTTCTTTATTGACAGGTCCTTCTCCTTCAGCAGCCACTGCTGAAGCTCTGGCATTCTGGACCCTTTACAACAGCTCAGCACTTGGCCGGTCAGTAACTGAGTGACCTGCATATTTTCCTAAAGTAAAAAAACCCCAAATATTGTGGGTTTATTTCCTTCTTCTTATATTAGGCTAAAAATAATTTTGCCATTCTTATCTATGAAGACAGTCACAAAGGTCTCTGTAAAAAACTGTTTCCAAAGAAATCTTTGCTTGTAGTAACTTAACTGATATGTCAATTTTGAGAGTGTTCAAGATGTGTAACTCAGGACATGCCAGAAAAAGCTGAGGTTGTAGATAGTGGGAAAGAATATTTCACAAACATGTCCATATCCCTCTTGAGAAATTTTAAGTAAACAGGGCATTATCCACCTTTTTAATTATTATTATTTGCTCGAGAGAATTATGGGTTTGTACCAAATACTTAGGTCAAAATTTTAAACATTAGTTAGAAAAAATGGGTGCTTTTTATCCAACATAAATTTTTGCAAGAATTTTCTAAGGCAAGTAGATGGGTTTATTTCACTGAATTCCTTTAAGTATTGATTCTAATCCACCTACACAAAGTCCTGCATGACTCATGGCATAACATACTTATCACAAACATAGTTTTTAGACTTGAGAAATACATATTTTCAAATTGATCTTCCACGATCAAATAACAATCTCAAAGAAGCTACAGCTTTCCAAACTGATTTCTGCTGTTCTACTGTTTTTGCAAATCAGTTGTTTGCTACCTTTTTCTGTTTCACCTCAAAATATCTGCCAGGCTTGGAGAAACAGTGCACAACTGCATCATCAGGATAGAGCTGTTCACTTTGAGGCCTCGATCCCAAGCCATTAACATCAGTGAAAGTCTCTTATTGATTGCAGTGGATGGCAGAACAAGCTGTACCCAGGATATGCTGCAAACTGCATTTGATGTGCTCTGGCTTTTTCCCTTTAGATACCTGTGTGATCATAGTGAAAGACAGTTTACCTTAATTTCTAACTGATTTTCAGAAGAGGGGCTCTTTTTTTTCCAAAGCATTGCCTAAATTGAGTTTCTTCTGATAGTCAATCAGTTCTAAGAATCAAAATTTTCTCTATTTCTGTTTCTTTTTCAGTTCATCAGCTCGCTCTCAGAGCCTCGCACAATGATGTTCAGTAGGACCTTGAGAGACTCTGAAGATCCTGCACTACTGAGGGATGAAGGTATCATAAATGAGGGAATGCATTCATGACCTTTGTTGTTCCAAGTTCCTAAGCAATAAGTTGCTTGCAGAAAATGATTTTTAGCTTTCCCACTGAATCACTTAATTGCCTTCCCACTTTAAAAATTAATGGGATATGTGTGAGGGTATGGTGGCTCCTGCTGTTGCCCACACAAATGTGGTACCATCCGGGGTGGATAGAGGTAGCAGCACATTTTACATGGTACTGCCAAGGCTTTGCAGTAACAAGCAATTTCACATTCCTGCCCACTTTGCACCTGTGTTAATGCCACTTCCCAAGCTATTAAACAGGCATCCGTGCCCAGAGTGAGTCCTGCCTGCTTGGACATGATAGATGAGAGCCAGAGTCTTTACGGCTTTCCTCCTTGGGACACTAAGATCCTAAGTAGCTGCTTTTCTCGCTCATGCCACACCAGAAGGTTGTTTTTCTCAAGTTGAACTCAGTGAGGCTTCATTGGCCTGAAAGTAGTCTCACTAAAGATGCCAAAAATGAATTCCTAACGTCCAGATTCTCGAAGATATAAAAGGTGAGAGTCACACATGAATAGGCAACACACTTTTTGCGTTAGTCTACAGAGGACTTCTTTGCAATTTTCCATACTTTCATGGAAATAAAAAAACAGTTTATGATTGGTATAATGTTGCTTTCTTTTCTCTTCCCCTGGAAGCTTTAGGAAGGGATAAACATGCTTACTTTGTACACTTTACTTTGTATTTCCCAGTCCTAATCTTCTCTTGTCTGAATTTACCTTAACTGTGTCTAAATTTCAGGACATGATGCCTGAATGGTCTCTTCCTGCAGTGCTGAACACTCTTCTAGGGACAGGGCCATACCCCCATACCACCAAAGCCAGAAATTAAAAGCAAGTCCTCATGGGGGTCATGTCCCCTCCTCCCATTTCCACCTCTGAGTTTTTGCTGATATTTCTGATTTACTCATCCAAATGTTTTCTCCACTTGAAGTGGCTGCTCTACAGCTTTATTGTGATTCTTATTTACATCTATCATTATAATACAATTTGCTAAGTCAGGACTAATTCCTCAATCCTTTTTGTTCTGAAAAACTTCCAAAGGCAAAGGTGAAAACTGCAATGCTGTGGCTGCTACTTGTCATTCTGCTCTGTGATCAAAGCACTCAATGCCCAACCCATCAGAAACCTGAACTGCAGCTCTCAGCCTGTATTTCCACCTGCCATCTTTCTTTCACCTGACTCCGAAGTAGGTGAAAGACTCTGAAGTCTGACACTTCAGACCTGTGGTATTCTCAGGCATCACACTGGAGCATTTTTACTTCTTCTTCCCAACTTTAATATCCACTGAACGTACATCAGTATCCTGAAGTTCTTAGCTCAAGAGTGATAGCAATAGCAATTGGCTCCTGCAAAACTTTGGGAAGTTGGCCACTTTATTTCTTCAACTTTTTTTTTTTTTGGCAGAACATTTCAGTCAGACCAAAAACAGTAACATGCTAGATTGCAAAATAATTTTAGTGAAGGTTTGTGTTTTAATTTAGTGAAACAAAAAATAAAGAAAACTAGGAAAAAAATTATTAAGCCTTATCTTTTCCTTCAGTGTAATGGAAAATAATAACTAAAACCACTCTCTCTGAGTCATCCTCAATTAAAATACTTTAAGTTTTGAACTTAGCAGCCAAAGAGATAAATCACTTCTGAGGAACACAGAACAGCAGCAAAAGAAATGATATGTTGCCCTTAATTCACCAATGTCAACCATCTTGATTAGTTTCTTTTTGTATATACTTTAAAATACAAGTATATACATTTCTGTTTAAAAACATCTTTGTGTATATATATATTCTAAATCCTAGCTGTGAGTTGTAAGAGCACACAAATAAAGACAGAATTTTGAGTAACGGAGTACTTTGGCATATATGTTCATTGCATCTTTTACATTTTGCCCAACATAAACATCATTTCTGTTCCTTCCATGGGTAAAAACTGTAGGCACACGTGACTGCGAACACACAGAGCTGGGATTTCGTGTTTTCAAGGTCTATACAAAACAGATAGAGGTGTTTGCCAAAGATCAAATATTTCTTATCAGCTTCAACCTCTGTTATTGATCTGGAGATTTGTGGCTAAAATTGAGTAAATGATGCGACCTTGAACCAGAGCTCCTTGGATTTAAAGTGTAACTTGATTCAGCCCTATTCTATATTTTATTTAATTAGGCATATATTTTGACTTCTCACCATGTGTCTTGTCTTTTGAGGGAGAGTGTAAAAGGGACATGTTGCGATTAAAGCCGAAAACTTACAGCACTTTCTGTCATCCATTTTGAGGTGGGCCACAGACATTTTGGCCTGATTTTTCTTTTAATGCTTTCACAATCTCACGGAGGTGCCTGCACACACTTAAGGTAGTCAAAGCCTCTTATACAATGCAGTAGGAGCCTCACAATTCTGCTGACGTGTTTATTCCATAAAGTGGTGAGCCACTGTGAGAAATCTCCATGGCCCACGGCTGCATTTTTAAAGAAATGCGTTGTTCTGACTGAAGATGGTTCACGTTTTAGAACAACAACAGCTACAAAATGCTATTGGTGCCACTGCAAGTCACTTTATACCCACCTAAGTGTGTATATGACACGACTGTGTGTGAGGGGAGAGACCAGAAAACATATTGTTTGCTTGCACTGACCTGGAGTCACGGCTCTGCCAGCCTGAGGCAGCGACGGCTTCCAGCAGAGCTGGGATCAAGTGGAAAGCTCTGCTTGGCCCCTTGAGCCACCCAATCCTCCAGGCCGGGGTTCCTCTGGAACAGGGAAACACGCCATTAAAACTCCTGTGTGCACGGAACGTGTCTGCCTGAAAAATTAAAAATGTATGATGCTGCGTTCTCCACAAGAGTTGGAAATGAAGTGTTATAATAATGAAATATTAATATTTAAAGTAGAGAAGTACAACCTCAGAACACAATACATCATACTACAGTTTAGTCACCAGCAATAACTGCTCTGCACTTGTGGACTAAATGTGCTGATGTAACAAAGGGAACCAGGTGAAGACTATTTTTACTTCCACATATCTAAAATAAAACTAATTTTAATAAAGTTTCGTTTGTTTATGACAATGGCTGTCTTTTTAACAGTTACTGCTAACCGTAAGTGCAAAATCTGTTTATAATTTAAATCAAGTTCAGTTATATTTAAAAAAACTTTCATAATAAAGTAAGAAAGAAAGGAGGCCTGGATGCTTCAGGAAGATGTTCAGGTGCTGCTGTATTTATTGTGGCATTCAGGGGATTTCAAGAGATACCCTGTCACTGTATCCATTATCTCTTAGCTCGGAATGTCATGGTTTACATGGCAGAAGCCCCAGAGGGAGTGGCACAGCACAGAGCCCTGGTTCGAGGCACTGGAGCTGGAGGCATTTCCCTGGCTTTGCTGTGCACAGGCCGCTGCCTCTGCTCATGCAGAGAGAGGAAATTAATCCAGCACATCCTCAGCAGCAGTATTAAGGCTTGGTTTGCACACAAGAGAGGATTATTCTCAATTTAAATAATTTTGTGCGTCAGGCTTATCTCAACAGCATGACTCCTCACAAGTTGCCACCTCCCAGCACCAGGGAATGAGGAGATAAGACAAGGACAACTGTTGTGGCCACCCAAAAAATGGGTGACTAAAAATAGAGAAGAGCTAAATCCAACAGTGGGATGGTAAGCAGGGTACCTGAGGGAAGGAGAGTTTCTGTCTTCAGCTTCTTGCATAATATGAACTGAATGGATAAAAAGCAACAACCTCCTACCAACTTTGTAGTTTAGCCATCAGATTGGACAATAATCACACAGAAATTTCATGGCAAGTTGAGATAGGAGCAGCTAGAGCATCGTGTGGCTCTCAGTAATAGGTCGTGGATTAGACACACCAACACTATTGCTGAGTTGGTAGCTTTAGTTGTTCTGCTCTAGCCTTCCAGGGACTTTGCATTTTACACAAGTTGTAAAATCTGAGCACTGAGGAAGCTACACCCACCAAGATACAAAGTGGCAAAACTGATAAGGCTAACAGAGGACAGCAACAGGATTAGACAAAAGAGACCATGATTAACTTTGGAGTGAGTGGCAGATATAGCTGGACTCAGCATAACAGTGATAAAATCATCTTCATCATCATAGAGGAAAAGAAGTGTTTGGATTTGAAAAATACACAATCAAGAAATCTCAGCAACAGGCACTCTGAAAAACAGAGATGAAATCAGGAAGGGGAACATGGAGAACACTTTGAATGCAGCCTTTCTGGAAGGTAATAGCTGTTGTTAGAGCTGTCAGCTATAAACCAGTCAGAAGACAGATGTACTTGAAATGTCTTGTCCAATAAAGATCCCAAATGTCACTCAAAATGATCAGACTATTTATTACAGACTCTGTAATGGAAACATGAAAGAAGGCATGGGACGACAGAACAGAGACAGATGGACTGTTTGCTACATGTCATTTAATATCAATCAGTGACAAGAATTTATTAACACAGTTGCTGCTTTAATGCATTGAACAAGCTTAAAAACATTCAATGCACTGGATGGTAAGTGATAATTAAAATGCACCTCACAAGGCTTCAAAAACTGTAATAATCTGCTGAAAATATCCAGTATAATTTATTTATCAAAAAACCCCAAGCTCTACCTCCCTCCACCCCGCCAAAATTCTTATTCTATAAGAGCAGACCTCACTTGGTTTTTGAAGAATTAAGGTTATTTCTCTACCTGTAGACACTGGAAGATGAACTGAGTATCTACATTGTATTGATGATACTGGTTTCTGCTTTTTTTTCACCTAACTCTGCTTGTGCCCTTAACTTTTAAGCATGATCCTTGCAAGGGACCTCATGGAAGCAGGACAGTATGGATGCCAACAGAACAGACTGAGCAGAGCTCTTAGAGAGGCAACACCAATCTGCTGCTATCTCAAATATTGTGTGCTTTCCCAAGCACTAAATACCACATTTTCATCTTTCCGTTCATGTACCCTTATTTCTCAAAGCAAATTATTTCTCTAATCCATCAGCACTGTGTATTATCCCATGATATATATTGCTTCTAGGGGAAAATCGCCAAACAATAAATAGTTATTATACTGAAAAAGACTACAGACCTTTTCTTATTCCCTCCACTAACAGAGTTCTTCATCCAGTTTGTAGCTGCCACATCTGGTGAGCACTTCTTTTTGGCATTTCTAAACAGTTGTCTGTAAGCCAAGTTACTTGTGTCAAAGTATTTTCTAGGGAAAAAAATACATGAAAAACATTTAAAAAAAAGAATAAAAGGACCTCACTGTATACATTTCATTTCTAAGCTGTTCTAAAATACAGGAATCTAAATAGCAGTGTCCATTTTTACCATAAATGATGAAAAAAAATATATTAATACATTATATATTTTTAACGGTTTAAATTATTTTACATTATTATGAAAATCCTAAATTTCTCTGAAACTTGCATATTTTCATGGAAATCCTGTAGCAGAAATTCCAGCTATTTCAGTAGTGATCCCAATGATATTTTGATGTCGAGAGGGAGAACATTTCCAGAAACAAAGAAACCAAAAAAAGAGGAAAAGAGGCCTCTTCCCACCCTGCTCCTTCTCGCAGTACTCAGAGCCTTCTAGTGAAGCCTTTCAGCAATGTTTATACACTAAGACACTTAAAAACGAAAAGGCAGAAAACAAAATTTCAAACACATATTCCAGCGGGATGCTTGAGATGGAAAAATTTAAAACCCTTGCAATTTTCCACAAGGAGGTATTTTTGTTATCGTACTGACACTGACAGAAGATTTAATGTTTGCCATCTCTGTAAAACCATTTCATCAGCTGAATTCTCTGTACACAGCACCAAATCTGCCTGATAGGCACTACCCTGACCCACAGCTATGAAGAATGGGGCATATTATATTCCAGCATACACCTAGAAATACATAAACTGAGGATCTGGCCTTTTTGTCCAAGCCCAGTTGCTTAGCAACCCACAGACGCTTTTTTTAGAATATTTTTGAAAAATAAGGCCCTGTCATTCAACAACAGAGTTTTGACGTTTGAAATTGTGGTGTTTTTAATAGCTGAGACTCAGTAACATAAATCCTAAGGAGAAAATCATGCTCCCACTGAAAATTTTTCCCTCATTTCAGAAGGCAGGAATTCCTGCTTGCTGCCTTTCCCCTTCCTTTTTATTTTAAAGCCAATACTGCTCATGATCTCCTGGCATTTCCCTGCTCCTCCGCTGAGCACGGAAGGTGCCAGCCGTGCTCGTGGGCTCCAATCGCGCCTCCTCTCCACATGATCCTTCCAGGAGCACTCCTGAGGAATGACAAACGGTGTCCGTAATCCGGCACATCACCAGAGCCCTAATCAAATTAGACTTACTGCCTTTGCAATCACAAGTGGGTCTTCATGTTTTATGTCCCAGCACAATTTGAGTCAAGTTGGCTTGCCAGAACATTGCTCCTGTCCTCATAAAAGTATATGACAGCTCTAACAAGCATTTGGGGAGCAGGCAGGTGCAGCACAATGCAGGCATGGCAGCTCTAATGAAACACACACCAGACTGTTTGCCTCGCTAAAAACTGGAGTTCCATTAGCAAGCCAGACAAATACCAATGACAATCAATTAGGGGTGATTTGGATAAGACATTCTGCAGGTGTATTAGATTAATTCTGGTCGCATTAGTTCACTGATGTGCTAATTTTGTGTATTTATTTAGACAGCACAGTGTGGCTTGCCTCTAACATTAACGGCTGGGGTTTATTTCCTACTGTGAGGAATGAGAAAGGCAAAATGCTACCAAAATTTGTTGTGCCAAATGAAAAGGCTTGTGCTCAAGTGCTTACAAAATTGCAATTCAAAACCCAGGAAAGAAAGTAGTCTGAGATATACATCATTTACTGCTTGATTAAAACACTTACATAAGTCTTGAACCGTTAAGAATAATAAGTAGGTTCTCAGTGCATGATTTCTAATCCAATTATTTTTAAGAACTGCTAGAAATATAGCTAAGCATTATCACCTTTGCCCCAAAATCATGGTAGCAACACAGCAAATGAATAATTCAGGCAAACAGTATTAGGAATTAGTTTATAACTATTCCCTGAGACTCTACTATAATGTATCACATAATAAACAGAAATAAAAAGCTACGTTTCACAACTGTCTCACCAGGTTGACTTTTTGGGATGCAGTTTTACATGGAGGGATAAATATGCTAATATAGGACTCGAATATTTGAAACTCATTGGAGAGAAAATTTATTATGGCTTCTAAACAATATTTGTGCTGTGCCATCTGAAAGACCATTTTATAAATTTCAGTGGTTTTGTAAACATTAAAGATTTTTAGCCTCAATCTGTTAGATTTCATTTCCCGATGCCTAAGCAGTCTTGTTTTTCACCTTTATGGTTACTGTTTTAGAGCAGGGCCAAGTTGGATCTGATACAAAGCATCCTAGCAGATCCCTCACTCGCATATTTTGGTTAAGTTTACATACCTTTAGCTCAAGGAAATGCTTTGGATCAAATTATGTGACATTTCTCAATATTCCATATCAAATGACATATCCCAATCTGGCTACAAATTTTCACCAAAAAGAATGGAGAAAAGGAAGAAAAAGCAAAGTCTGATGTTCTGAGCAAAATTAATATTCTCAGAACAATCTGAGTTTTAATAATTTGCATCCAGTGGAACAAGGAACAGTTAAGCAAAACCAAGATCATCTATGCCCCAAGGCCACGCCAGTGAAAAGATTCACAATTTCAATTTAAAATTATACCTGTGCTGGTAGTGTCAGAGACCTCCTGATTTCTTCTTTTGCTTGACTTTTGCACAAAGAACAGTGACCTGAAAAGGCAGATTCAGCAAAAGTCAGCTGCACCAGCAGGGTCAGGCAGATATTCAGTCATTACTAGATCATGTCTTGCAGCTGGTGTGGTCACACCGGTGTAAGGAGGCAGAAACAGCACATATGCTTTAATGGAAGACCAAAAGAAGAAAGAAGAAGAAAACTTCATGTGAAAAAATCCCATAAATTAATGCTGTCACCACAGCACGTGGCTTTGAAACCAACATCTTACTCAAGTCCTTATTTTACAGATAAATTGAAATTAATTCCTGCTGCAAAAACCACACACTCCCTACTTTTTCTCTTTACAGACTTGCTCACAAACAATAAAAATGTAGACGTGATCCCTGTATTCTTCCAAACTGACTTGAAAAACCTACAAGAGCTGGACACAGAATGGCTGAGCAAATCTCAACAATGAAAAAAATGTTAGCTGTTGTTTGTACTGTTATTACTAAAATGTACTGTTCAGTGATAACTTAAGAACAAAAGGATTGGATCAGAGTAAGGACATCAGAGATTAAAAATGCAAAGTAATCTTCAACAGAATTAAAAACTGCAATTAAATAAAGTTGCTCAGTGATATAAATGCTGCCCCTCAGTGATCTCTTGGAAGTGTGCCGAGTTATGGTTCCATTTTTCATTCAAAAACATTGTTAGACACTTACTTAGCTTGCACCAGTTAAAAACTAAATGCAGTGAGTTATAGCATCCACTAGCTGCAGTTCCAAAACCCTGACTGCTTTCAGAATTTTCCTAGAAACTTGTCTGATAGTGTACAAAGACTCTGAAGCACTGAGTACCAGAAATTAGGGGATGACAGTGTCCAGTTGTCACTGAAGTCATCGTTTAGACATCACTTATTCCACATGTTACTCATGTCTCAGACTTATTCTCTATTTTGCAAACTTTTAGAATCCAATCACACAAAAAAAGGCCTCCTTTATTTCTCTCCACAGCAGGGTTAAGAGACCTATCCTGGAAGGAAATAAAATCCCTCAATGACACTTCCAAATTTTGGCAATCCCATACACCCAGAGTTAGCAGCTGGACCTCCAGAAATCATACTGGGGAGGACAAACTTCTGTTTTGCTGAACAGGTTCTAGCTCTTCCAAACTTCTCTGAATTCACAAGGACTAGATTTTCCAATAAAAATATTGAGAAAAAGCATAATGTCAGCCACATTCACCTTCTCCAAACACAAACCTTTTTTATTACAGCTGTGAGGAAAAGCTGCATCATCTTCTCCGTTTTAGGCACAGAACAACTGAGAGGCAATAGGAGCACAAAAAGAATATAGAAATATTTACAAATTGCCAATACATTTTCCCATTTCTCAGTGTTAGTAGATGAATCATTACAGCTGACCATTTTCCCATTTTAAAACATAATTTCTTGGGAAAATGGCCTATGTCACACAGATAAAACCTACATAGATACTTTAAATCCACTTAACGATGATGTTTAGCAAGTGAAAATTTGAATGCCAAACAACCTGAATAAATGATGTTTGCATTACTTTTTTCAGGTATTTTATACAAATAGACAAAATTTACAGATGACCCAAATTTTTTCAGGTAGCTCAAGAGTGGAAAAGATTCTGAATAAATCCATAGTGATCTAACAAGGCAGAAAGTATGAACAATCAAAGAATATGAACACTGCATATGAGCCACTGCTTATGAACAATCAATAAGCAATTATTAAAGTTAACCCACTTAAGAAGCATATAAAAATATCAACTTGGAAAAAATGAAAAATACTTTAAAGTCAAATCTTATTTTATTTATAAAAAAGATTACCCATTCTCTGTAGAGGGAAAAACAACTGTACCCTGAAATTGTTTCATAAACCAGTGCATCTCCCATTTAGCTATTTTATTCACTTCTCAATTTCCAGTTATTTATGTCAACTATTAGCTGTGGGACTCTGAATTTGTGCTGGCTGATCATAAGTAATCTCTAATATCTGATTCCTGGCAAGGATTAATTCTATAATCATGGCAGTTCTTTCAATACTAATTCATGTCTAGACTTTTTTTTAAGATCAAATCTAGAATCAAATTAATGGCTGTTTTAATTTACTCATTCTGTTCCCTGGCTCCATTTTCTTATTAAAGATGTCAACTACTATTTCAACACTTGTCTGAGAAATGGCAATCTCTTGGGAAAATACACATAAATCTTTACGTATATCAGGCTGACAAGGCACTAGCAAGATGAAAAGTTGTAAAAAGGCTTCACTGTTCCCAGACTTCTGATACTTCATCAAATATGACAGTAAAAAAATTAAAAAATAACATAATTCAAAAGTATCAGAAAATATCTATGACTTAAAAAAGGAAGAAAGATTTTCAAGTTTTCTACTGAGATGTCAAGAATACAAGCTGCATTTTCAGTGCTGCTGCATGAGCTCTTCAGATGACATTATGCCCACAGTCCCATGTGCTCATCAAAAATCAAATCAACATACTTTGGCAGATGGCGAACACCTAATGCAAAAATATGTTGATCAGTTTTTAAATTTGCAATAAACTATATTCTTCAGTTTAATGCCCGCTCTAAAGAGAAATCTGTGTTTGTTTGGTTGGGGTTTTTTTTAATTTACCTTGAAATCTGCATACAGATCAATGGTTCACAGGACTACTTCCTTAGCAAGGACAGTTCTCAGCATCAGCAGATTTATGTCAAAGGCTGCCAAGAGATGAAGTCATTGAAGGAATAAATATATATTTATCAGAAAATGAAACAATCTTGCAAACCTCTTTCCATTTAACCACAGAAGTCCAGCTCTCCTGCCTATGATTCAATCACCCATGGGGATTAAGAGCATTACAAGAACAAACACTTTGCCCAAACAAATCATTCTCTTACAAACACAGAAGAGAAAGAACACCAGATGTTCAAAAGGAATTGGGTGTAGATTTAAGAATCAAAAAGGATGATGAATATGGACCATGAAATAGAGCATTGAGCAATGTGATAAGCATCTGTTGAGTAATAAATCCAGTCTTTGTGCAGTTCTCTCTGCAAAGTAAATTTAATGGGAAAGTTTTCAGTCAGAAAATAGTGGCTCTTTTAAGAATGCTATCTTACATGTTAATACAAATAATCACCTATGACCAAATAAAACACTATTTATCTATGAAATGGAAGTCTTGCACTTTTATCAACTGATAAATAAATGACTGCTTTTAAGGATACACAATCCAGATGGGAAGTCAGAAGTGACCTACCCCTTGAGAAAACACAAGCAGAGACAGAACCCTTGAAAAACATGTGCACAGTGCATTTTCATCCCAGGTTTTTCCACTGAGAATTTACAGCATGGGATGAGCATCCTGGCACCACTGCAGGGACCTCAGCTCAGGCCCAGAAAGCTTTGTGAATGACAAATGTGACCTTCTCAGCACCTTAGAAGGCATTTATGTCAGTACATTTGCCTTGTACTGAAGTTTTGGATAGGGAAGAATTAAAATCTGATCATCTCACATCTTGAAAAATTGGCAAATCTGCGCTTCCTCCTCAGTTCACCACTTAACTTCTTGTAAGGAAAGCAGAACCATATGGCGTATGCTATTTTAATTGTTTTGCATATTAAATACAGAGTAGTTAATACTTCCCCTTTGTCCCTGTAGAAGACCAGAGGGATGGTTCAGTGGCTCCAAACAACCAGGTGGGAAGTGTGGGGAGAACAGGGCGAGATCTGCATAGGTGGGACATCACTGCTCCACCCCCACCCGCTGAGCCTCAGTCAGCCTCAGTCCACACACAAACAAAGGTGGCCAAACCCAGGGCCTGACACAAAATGGAGGAGTGACCCCACACACTGACACAAAATGGCAGAGTGACCCTGAGGCCTCACACAAAATGGCGGAGTGACCCACAGCCTGACACAACATGGCAGAGTGACCCCATGGGCTGACACAAAATGGCGGAGTGACCCACAGCCTGACACAACATGGCAGAGTGATCCCATGGGCTGACACAAAATGGCGGAGTGACCCACAGCCTGACACAACATGGCGGAGTGATCCCATGGGCTGACACAAAATGGCGGAGTGACCCACAGCCTGACACAACATGGCAGAGTGATCCCATGGGCTGACACAAAATGGCGGAGTGACCCACAGCCTGACACAACATGGCAGAGTGACACCGTGGCCTCACACAAAATGGTGGCGGGACCCCACAGCCTGACACAAAACAGTGGAGTGGATTTCCCCCACACCCTTACCCAAAATGGCAGATTGATACCCCGACCCCTGCCCTTACCCAGCATGTCAGACTGGCCCCCTCACCCAAAATGGTGCCATCTGTCCGTGTGGGCCCCACAGGGACCATCAAAGCACAACCATGCCTGGTGAGCCCCAGGGGAGCAGAGCAGAATGAAGGACACGGCCCATGTGCCAAGGTCTCCCTGCCCTGGATTTAAATACAGCTCAGAGCACGCTGGATCCCAGCATTTTCCCAGAAATAACGCACTCATTTTCTACCAAAAGAGACCACCTTGGCTAACGATGAACCATGTTTGCCCTGACAGCCTTTGCAGTAGGATAACACAGTGTAGGACAAGACAGTGTGGCTCCAGCAGGGACAATATCAATTGCCCCAGCTGACCCTCTGGGCTCTACACAGGCCTGTTCAGGGCAGGAGAATTCACTGGAGTCCAAGATGTAAAACTCCCACATGACAAGCAACACAAGTGTTCTTTGAGATTCCCATCCGAGAGAAAGTAACCACCAATAACTTTGGAAAAAATACTTATTTTCCTGGTGTGTGTTTTATCAGCACTGTGGGCTGTGGTTTGAAGCGGGAGCTTATCTGCGTAATTGCTGTGGTCAGCTCTGGGTTTCTGTGGAAGCTGGTTGCTCTGGAAAACTTCAGGTGAACAGCAGAATCCTGCTTTTGTATCTGGCTACAAGCATTTGTGCTTCATTCCATCCCTGTTTGCCTAAATGTGTACAACTCCTTTCTAAAAGCTAAATTTACAGTCTATATTTCCATGCTGCTACTTTAGAATAGCTTTCATCTGCAAATAGTTGTACTCCGAAGTGAGTCTGCAAGCAACATACCTGGGAAGTGTAGGGATTCAGTTCCTCTGTTAGCATTTGAAGTTGTGCTCAAGTTTTACTAACCCTTTGCTCTGAGCAAACTCCTCCATCTTTACCCTTTATTTTAATGACTGATTAGAATTTCTAACTTAACTTCCAGCACCAGAATGTGTTACTGCTCATCTTTCACCTTCTCACCTTTGGGTGTTCATTCATTATTTAACTTCCTGCTTTCTTACTAATTTTTATCGGTGCTCTGCAGGTGAATCGACCAGTTTTGTTCATCTCTCACTGAACTGCAGATCAGCAGCTGTTGCACTGCTGTAACAGTTGTCATAGGTCAGTAAAATACTATTTCATTATTTCTTAGCTTTTGCAAAACATCCACGTCACATGAATGCCTCAGTGTCTGGACATAAAAACCATCATCTCTACAAACACTGAATTACAAATGCAGCATTATTCTAGGTCAGGCCCCACATTTTTTGTATTAATCAGCAACACAGAAACACATGTGCCTGCTACACCCACGGCACAATGGTTCCATCTTCCAATATATCCAAGTGGAAGATACAGCCTGCCCTGTGCAGTGCATGGCAGGAGAAGGGAAGTGTCTTGTTCCCTGCAGGTGTAACAACATTTAAAAATCACCTCCCACAACTCACCCTCATCAGGCTTGGGGGAATTCTTCACAGTACCTGAAATAGCTAACTCAGGAATGAAAACCACACTTCGGTACAAACATTCTCTGATACGACAGCGTAACAGGATACACCATCTTGAAAACAGAGATAGGACTGATTTTCACTCCTACATTATCTCAGAAATTCAGATTCAGACTCTCCCTTTCTCCATCTTGCCTTCACATGCTGCATCTAGCTCAGTCATGGTAACAAGAGCAGAAGTGTGTTTCTAGAAGACGCAATATTTAAACTTACATCCTTCTAGAAATGTTAGAGCTCGGTTACACGCTTGCTGGCACGAATTACTAACTTGCCGAGCTTCAGAGAATTCTCATACATAAACAGGGTACTGCAAAAAATGGCATTGCCTCCTCCAATAATCAATTGTTTAAACGAAGCAGATCAACATACATTTTACTCTAAAAATATCCTATTATTCCATATGTAGGCACAATATTATACAGCATTTCTGGGGGGGGGGGGATGGGGGGGTGGAATTAAATCCATAACAAAACACAAAATCATCTGAGATATTGCTGCAACAGTGAAGAGGACATGTACTTTATTGAGCTTGAAGTAATTATCTCCAGAGGGTTACGAATGGTTGTTCAGTGCTGTATCTGTCGTATTAGCCCAGTAACACTTCCCCCCTTTATTCCTACTCCAGTGTTACCAAGGGAGTGATTGTAGAGCCTTTGGTATCAATTTGCTGTCACAAATTAGCAAAGTGAGCAAGTGAATTCCCTTTGCTCATCCACACTGCAACAACGAAGTCTAAAGAACAGAAATTTGTCTAAAACATGACTTACCTGAATTATTACAGAAGATAAAAATACTCAGCCAAATATCCTGAAACGCCACAGCACCTGGAAGCAGGTGGAGATCCAGCCCATAGCAGACTCACAGTTACCTGTAGAACTCTTGCACAACCAAAGCACAACAAAGCACATCCCTCTTGAAGGAAAATGTGCAATTTTGAGTAAAAGCTGCTCTTTGAGAATAGCACAGAGAAGATAAAACTGCAGTGAACATTTAGATTTGAGTGCAAACTCTCTCAGCTTTTTTTCCCTTTCCTTCCAAGAACCATTTCAGATCCAGCTTTAGATATCTTTATGCCTTTTGAGGGCACTTTCAAGCAAAATAACTGTTTCAATTTTAATTTATTTTACAAAGCACTTTACTAGTGAAAGGAGGAAAATGCTGGTCAATGAATACTTGATCTCTCTACATTTCCAGGAAACACTGAATTAAGTCTCAAAAAGCTAATGAAATCTTGCTTGAGGGATATTGCCCTTTATGAGGGTCACATGAATGCCCCATTTCTTTCTGGTATTTATTAATGTGATTTGAGCAGAATTAATTAATTTTTTTTCAAAAATTAAGAGAGCACAAACACCACACTGCTTGCGAATATATTTCCTGTAATTCTTGCTGGACCCCAAGGTGTAAATCTTGCACAGAAACGGCAAATTGTTTGTGTGGCAGATGCTGAGTCCAGCTTCAGTGTACAGCCCCCCATGGGAGCTGAAGCTGCCTAATGCTGAATACCATGAGATTTAGAAATTCAGTGTGTCATAAGGGAGCCCCTGAAATGCGGGAGACAGATTTAATGATTTGCTTGTGTTAATTCAGCATGTGCGAAAAGATAAAGGTTGGTTCATTCTGGTCTTTTAAAGAAAAAGGCTTCTTACATCATTTTTAGAGTGAAATCAGATTCTTTTCGCACAAGAACCTAAAAACTGTACTTCTATTTATGTATCTTAGCATAATTATACAATTTAAAATGTCAGGTGCTGTTAATGTTAATTCTCAAATCATACATGCAGACACACAGTGGAGTTCTCCAAGGGCAGCTCAGGGCAGGCACGGTCCACACCCATTACTGCTTTTCTCCCTTAAACAAGAGTTCCACCATATTTCTATTGCTAAACTTTTGTGTAAATGCAGGAAAGTGAGAGTCTTTGTTTACAAGAACAGAGGAACAAAAATAACTACTGGTAACTTTTCGGGCTGGAGCTCTGAATGCTCATTTATAGTACTCATGAACCGAAGAATTATTTTATTAAATATTAATATTCATAAGAGTGGGACTAAACATCAAATTCTTCCTACTGACTATTGCCTTCATCTAGAAGATTAATTAAATTAGGTTCTATAAGGGCAGTGATTTTTTTCAGAAGTCATTTGTAAAGGAATGGTCTCGTTATCCAAATGTTATCTTTGGGCAATAAATTCAGCAGCGTTACTGTAGGCGATACTACTCATATTAAATTAATGGATTGGAGAGCCTGATACTTCTTAACGAGCTTAATACACAGGGAGATTATTAAGTCAAGATTTTTGTTTAGTATTAAAATATAGTGATTTCTCCTGGAAAAAGAAGATGGTAAATTCTGTGAACCAGAAAAAAATTACAGATTCCCTGCACTATGTTCCACAATGAGAAAAAGGCTAAGTAATGTTTCATGGAAAAATACGAATTTTTAAAATGAGATACTTCATCATGATTTGAGCAAGTTCCTGGGCAGGACTCAAATGCCCTCAGGCTGATGGAGGAATTGAGCCCAAGTTTCATATTTCTTAAACAAGCTGGCCTTAACAGTGCAGTGGCACTGCCATCCTATTTGAGTTTGTTAAGCAAAAACTTAAGTTTCTGTGATTTAAAAAATGAGTGTTCTTAACCATGCAGCAAATATTTAATTTTTTTTTACTTTATTTGTGCTTTTATCAAATCCTTCATCAGAAGCATGTTTAAAACACTTTCTCAAATGAACCTTTTCCATAAAGTTTTTCTTTACTTGAAATGTGACTTTTTGCATTTTCATCCTAAATACTTATCCAGTTTTTGCTACCCTTTTCTCCCTCTTCTCCTCTAGTTACTTGTTCATCCCTGCTCAGGACAGGGCAACTGTCAGGGTCCAGGAACCAAACTTCAGGTAAACTCAATGCCCAAATTATTAGGTGATAAACTTCAGAAAAGCTTCATTTCATCCTTAGACAAATTGAGAAACTTTTAATGCCTCCAAAAATAAAGATTACCTGGGAAAATAATTTCTTGTCCTCTTTTGCTATACATGCAGGGATGAAATCTTCCTGTAAAGTAAGGAAATCACTTGCACACAGCAAGGCTGACAAATTTAAATGCCTCCCAAATGTTGTTTTTCTGTCACCTTGAATTCCTGCAGCTCCAGTAGTTATTCCTTCACCCTGCAAAGATCAAACAAGTTGATCTGCTCAGGCCTTAGCACAGACTCATGTAGCATTTAATCCTTGTGTTAGTATACATGGAAACACAATCCATAACATGTTCCTTTCCAAGATTAAACAGTTTCCCAGGTCGTTAAGCAACCCAGATACACAAGTCTGAACCCAGAAACTGCCTCCAGCTTATGGTCCTACTCCAGTACACACCCAAGGAACATGGAATGGTTTTTCTTCTCACACCACAACGCCATCTGAGCAACAATCTGGGTCAGCAGGCAAAGGGCTGAATACAAAACAGCTTTTTTTTTAAATACAAAAAATATTTCTGAGTTAGGCCCAGCTGTGACTGTTCTCAATGGTTAGTCTTCTAAAATTTTCCTAATACTAATTCTTTATCTAGAATTTTTATGGTGTGCAATGATATAAGAAAACCCAAATTAAAAATAGTGCTAAAATATATACAGATGTATCAGCAATTACTTCTATTTTAATAGCAGCTTCCACTATTTATCATTCTCCCAGGCAGCACTGATTTTTCAGCACTGTGTACAAATCAACCTTTCTTAATGCTTTTTTTAATCATGCTGGTATCAAAGATTACAATATGAAACTACTTTCTTTGAGGCATTACATATTCATTTTGGTTAGTGGGGAAAGAGATGGAGAGCTAAAGCTAAAATCCTACTTAATTCTTGGAAACGTCAGCATTTGTATTCATTTCTCTGACATTATGATGTACCATTTGTAGTTGAAATAAATTATTTTTTCGAATTATTATCTCAGTGCTTGCAGAACAGCATATTGAAATATACATTGGTTATATTTTGTTTGCTAATGTATCCTAACATATGCCTACCTAATTAAAATAAAGCTTTATATATCTAACCATGAAGATATTGGAAACATTTATAAATTCTCAAAATCTGCCTATACAGGGAAAAGATATTCCACTTTTGTTTAATATTCTTCCAGTCGCCTGATGTGAGTTAAATGCTCAAACTTTGTGTGAACCGAATTCTAGGCTTAAGTGCTCCTTTAAAGTCAAATTGACACAGCTAAATTTATAGATATAAATATACCATATTTTTCCTGTGAGAATTTCTGTCAGACTAGTGTTGTGTTCTATTATGGATAATTAAAGTTGCTCTAAAATATCATTTTTATTAAGGGAAAAGTTAATTTACTGTGAATTTTTAACTAAGGGTCGCTTTCAATATTACTTATATAAATATGCTAATGGACTGAAAACTAATTTCTGTTAAAAAAAAAAAAAGGAAAACATATCTTCATCTTGCTAGAATTCAAAGTCTAATTAAAAAACTACAAACCCAAGACAATAAGCCAAGATCCAAGATCCGTAGTGGAACCATGAAATTTGACAGCTGGAAAGTTTTGACGTGTTGGCTTTTTTAATATAGCTTTTTCTTTTTTTTTTAAGAGTTACATTTCAGAGTTTCTCATCTTTCTAAGTATTAACAAAATCTAGGTGCTGACTGTGCAGAACCAGGCTTGGCAAACTACACAACGGCATGTGTCATTACCTGACCAAATCTAAACATCATTACTTACCAAAACAGCTGTAATATTCCATATAGGTTTACTGTGCAATTCTTATTCTGCTAAATTAAAAATGGTACAGCCCCTGTCAGCCACGTGGAAAGGCACTGCTTGAGTTCCCTGGATTCTGTGCAGAGCACAGCTGCCCAAGTCATGTGGAAAGCCCAGCAGATTTCCAACAGGCTCCAGAGAACCTCGAAGTTGTCAGTTATTGAGTGGTACTGCTGATAAGTGGAAAAGCAGTCTGATTAGCACTTGATATGACATCACTCCCAGCATCCTATCAATTACCATTCCTGTCACTGGCTCTTGCATATATTTATTTTGACACACTGCATATGGAATACGAACAATCTCCTTTTTACCCCCCTTAAAACCCAGTAAGGAGACTTTGGTGATCTGGAACAACCAAAAGGCTCCCAACTGCTTTTTCCTGCAACCTAACGAGGCCTGATAAACTTCCATTAAAATATATTTTATGCTAAAACCCAAACCATTCTCTACTACTGCTTGACAATGTTCTCATCAACGTGACATTTATTTGTATTTTGGAGGAATAATTACCAAGCAACGGTGTTAGATTGAAACAAAGCATGAGGTAAAAATGACTGCCTGTCCCATTTTCCTCTCTCACTGCTGAGGGAAGCAATTGCCCAGGCCTGTGGCACACTGGCACTTCTCCGCACATTGCAAGATCCTACTTCCCTTTTTTAGAGGAAAATTAGAACCCAGAGCTAAAGCTTCTAAATTTTTTGGAAGATACCATATTCATGAGGAGAATTTGATCATGATTTTAAATATAATCCATAAAAGCCAGTGATTTCATACAATCACACCCTGGAAACATTATCAATTCGATTTATGGGTTGCCTTATGGCTCCATTCTGGATATGTTCATAGAAGGACATAGGATACCTACCTCCTAAATAAGGAAATAAAAATAGCACTTCCAGCTAAGTTCAGTGTTGTTGCCAGAGGTAGGCAGGGCAGGAATACTTCAATAGCAGAGAGGGGGACAGAGCTGGAACATGTGAGTCAGCCATAATTTTTATTTTATTTTTTGAAATTAAGAAACAGTACCATTGTCTTTAACAGTACCAGGTCTGAACGAAGCAGATTTAATAATTATTAGGTCAACTTAGTTTGGAAAATTGCCAGTGCCTAGGAGAACTAAACCCTGGAAGAAGCACCTAAAGTCTATCTTATCTCACAGAGATTCTGCTTTTTGAGTAATGAGAGGCCCTAGGATGATTTCTAGGAGTTTAATAGCTTTCCAGAGAAAGTCTCATGGATATGACAGATCTGCCATGGTTCCTCCGTTCATCCATCTTAGTGAAAAGGTAGAGAGGTTCCTAAACTGATAGGTGCTAAATTAGGTTGTTCTGCATTTTCCTGAATCTTTTAACATGGGATTTGATGCTGAGGTTGAATAATTTTTAAGACCATATGGAATCACTCAATTTACACCTGCCACAAACCTTGACACCTGAACTGTTTTCCCTAACAAGCAAGTATTTGTGAGCCAGCGCAATCCCATCTTTCTTCTGAAGTTAATGAAAATAGAATGACAGAAAACCACTTAAAAAAGGTTGTGCTCAACTGTTTTCTATTGGCTTGGGAAAGTGTAAAACAAAATTATCACTCGTATACAAGCTTAGTGCAAGAAACAGTAAATAAACTCCACTCCTGTCTGTTGCTCTGGGCTTGTTTAATACCACAAGGATAATTACAGAAATGGACTGGGTGCCTTCAGTAAGAGGGTTTATAGTTCTCTTCCAAATACACAAACATTGTCACAACCTCTTGCAAGAGAGAATTTTGTGTTTCTTCGTAATATATGTGCATGTATTTCTCCAATCTTGACTACAATCATATGTTGTATTTTCCAGAGTCCATGTGGTAATACATATTAGGGAATTTTTGCATAGTTGAAATGAATAAAAGATGTGAAGGCAAATTAATGTCATATCTCACCAAAACAACGAAAAACAAAACTATAAAGTGAACAGCAGGAACTCTGCTGTAAATGGGTAATGATAAATCACATCAAAAAAACTTGTAAATTGCTGAGATGACATGTTGAACATTTCCGGAAGATCTCAGCAGACAAAACCAGAACTCAAGTACAAAATTAATTTTCCTGTCACCTTCACCAGTATCCTTAGGTCTCTTTAACCCTTCCCTAATTGCTGGCTTCTGATCCTATCCCCCGCAGTGGCAGTACAACAGAGAGAGGCTGATGCCTGTGGTGACCAGTGATAAATGTGATATATTTGAATGAATCTCACAGGGTGACAGATCAGACAAAATGACAGAATGCTGAATGCACTGAATAGTTCTTTCCAGATCAAGATAAAAAGAGAGAGAAGCCCAAAGTTGTAGCCTCAGCAGGATCATTAGCCTTTCCATCTTGATGCCACAAGGGCACTAAGAATTATTCAGGATGAGCAAAGATGGTAAAAATTAAAAAGATTTTATGCACATGCTGCTTTGCAGAAAAAAAAAGAATTAATTTTAATTAATTCTTCAAAAGGGAATATTCATTTAAATTCTGATTTTGGTTTAAATAAATTATTTCTTCTGCAAAAAACCTTAAAAAGTACTCATTCTATCAGAATTTCTCAAGTGTCTTAGCCTTTAGAAGGAGAGAAGCCTAAAATTTAAAACCTCAAGTCCTAGATAATTTCTTGAGTAAATAATAACCTCAAGTCAATAGAAAGTGCTGGATGTACATGGCTCTGTCCAAGCTAAAACTGAACACTTAAATGCTTAAACACAGGCAAAAGAGCAAAATTTGGAGTTCTAATTCTGGCAGTTGAGTCTAATTTTTAAATTTTTGGCTTATTTTCATTTTGCTTTAAAAGACTGATGGATCTTCAGGGCATCTGCTAGATTTATTAAATAATTAGATGGTAATACATATAAACATACATACATACGTTTTTTAAACCAGTGGCTCCTTATTACTTCTGGTTCTTCAGCAAGATCATGTTACTGATGTTCTGGCTTCCTCTTTCCCTCTCTGTTACAGACATAGGAATTCACGGATTGTTGAAAAGATGCTACATTTTCAATTAGTTGGGAAGACCTTAAGTCTGCCTCTGACAGATAGCAGAGCTTATGGAAAACCCAGGCAAACAAACTGCAGCTCAACAGTGCCGAAGAAATGTTTCACATATAAGCTGCCACTAACTAGCAGGAATTCTGCCTGTTTTGGCAGAAAGAGGAAAAAAAGACAGTCTGGATGTAAGATGCAGGTGTTGGGTTTGATTTTTTTACCTATTTATATTAAAACTGATTAGAAAAATACACTGAAAACAATTATGCTGCTGATGCACATACTCTATTATTAATGGGAGGGTTTAATGCATGGAAATCTGACTATTATGGCAAGATTTTGTTTGAAAGACAGTGAAGAAAATGAAGGGAAAAAAAATAAGCAGAGGAGGTGATTATTAGTTATTCATAAACATCTGAAGGTGTGTCCTGCCCTGATTTGATTTGAGTCCTGCAGCTGGGCTGTTGCTAATGAAATGCTAATTGTCTGCTCCTTTGCCCCGTGCATTGGGACTAATCTCACATTGATCTGAGGAGGCAGCAATGCAACTGGCTCTACAGATTTCCTCTGAAAGGCCTTTCTGGCAAGTCCAGCAATTATAAGCAATTCTTGTGCAATTACAGTAATTACTTAGGGGTCCTTTTACCTCAAGGACATTTGTAAACATTCCTTACTCCTAGCTGTAACAGGAGCAGTGCTAATCACTGCAGCACATCTATGTTCCCCTAATTGAATTACTGGCATGGCAGATCTACAGAAGGATGCCAATGAAGGCTCGGGTTCTGGCTTATCTTCAGTCCTGGTTAGAGGACAGTCATGAGTGACTCTGCTGATCGTGGTTTAGGATTACATTCAAATAGCAATACATTTGGATCATTTTTGCTGTTGGGGCAGTGGATAATTGTTAGGCTACAACTCATTAGCAGGGTATTGTAACATGACCTTGCCACAGAAATACGCCATGGAAATTGGGGACAATTAAAATACAGTTGCTGTCAATCTAAGATATGTCTCCTCAGACAATATCATACCTATCTTATCAGTATTTCCCACTCCAATTTGCTGAGGTGCTTCAGCATTTCCATAACTTGAAGCACTTCAGTAATGCTATTGAAGCCAATGATACTCTCACATTTAAAATTAAGCATATGCTGAAGTACCATGATGATGGGTCTGAAAACCACTCAGAAACATCACAAGTACCACATTAAAAGAATTTTACATGTTTAACTTTTTCTAGCAGACCAGACGTGTCCACTTTCCAAGAGATTAAATATCCTGGAGCTGGGTTTTTCCCTAATGATATAAAACTGCAGTTGTCCTTATTTCTCCCTACTCTTGGCTTTATAGCAACCAGAATAGTTATTTGCATGGAAAGGTGACTCTTGCCCTGTTTCTACATTTGAAGGATACTAAAACCACTACAGCATGATATTTTGTGGCAAGTAGTAGGATTGTGCATATGCAAAAGGAGTATTATCTCCAGACACAGTGCACTAGTTCAGATTAAATTATAAAGTCTGTCAAATCTCATGGCTACAGGCACTGGCTGTTGTTACTGTGCGTTTATGCAGATCCAGAAATGTTCTCTCTGCTTCAGGGCACGTGCAGATATTCTTGCCTGAAAAAGGTCAGAGGCTAAAGGAGCCATCACCATTAAAGACAGGACAGATTTCCCACATGCCACACCAGCTTCCTTCACCTTCCTAGGGAACACTGGGCTTTAATTCCTGTTGGAGTAAGGATACAATGTCAGACGGCCTGTTGTTTTTTATTGGAATTGTAATAGTTGCATTTATAAATGGGAATTACATTTATAAAATGGGAAAAACCAGTGGGGAGAAGGGAAAGTAATGCACAGCTTTTGATTGGGTGTTTGTTTTGTTTTATTTCAGTCTATTGAGTCACACCAGAAATCCCTCACATCAAACCAGGACTCCAGCACCACACAGCAGGCCTGGCTTTATGAGCTTTCTAAACCTCACAAGTCCAGGAGGACTGGACTTAGTCCATTGGACTAAGACCCAAAATTTTGGAAGTTCCAAACTTAGCCTGGGGTGAGTTAAAGCTGGCTGAATTCCAGGTTTGCTCTCCAGCAAGGAGGTTGGAATTGCTAGGAGAATCTGAACTCATACACTTGGAAACACTAGGATGTAATGTTCTGACCCCGTGACTCTAAGGCATTAGTGATAGCTGGTAATTAAACTGATTTCTGGGTCTGGCTCCATTGTGGATTTTTAGACTGAAGGACATAATCAACTGTTTTGGCAATATATTTATTTTTTTAAAAATAACTAAAATAATTACAGTTTTGAGGAAACATGGAAAAATGGTGCCTTGTAGCCTGGCCAGAACTAATATAAACTTTGGTTTTGTGAGAAATGCACTTAAAATTAAGGTCCTTCAGTTCCCACACAGAGTCCTGGGAAATGTGTAGTTTATATGCTAGATGCCCCAAAGATTTTCCACCCAATCCTTACAAAAAGCTTTTTCATCTTAAGAAAATAGAGTGCCCAATCTTTTAGGTTATTCAGAGTCAGTTCTAACCCTAGAGAATAATGAAGAACAAAAAACCCAAGACCACAACCACACAAAAATCACTGAAACATTCACTTGTGTAAAATTACAAAGCTTATAGTAATTTCTAAGGATCCTGCTTAATTGCTCAACATCTCAGAGTTTGTAAAACTTGTTAGTTACCTTTTCCAGCCAGGTGGCACTGGGCACTTCTTAGAGCCACACCTTTCTTGCTGTCTCTTTCAGGAAGACAACAAGGATTGCCAGGAACAGCTGCTTTGGGTGACCTGTCTTCTCAACCCAAGGTGAAAGGAGCCAGCAGAGTCCAGCATCACCACACAGACACTGGAGAGGAATAACACAAACAGGCAATTACACTCTTTTCCCCCCTGCTCCTGTCAGAGCTGCTTAATTTCTAGCAATCTTTATGGAGTGTGACCTCCACAATCCTCCCCTCACTTAACAAGACACAAAATTCACCTTTTCTGTGTCATATTGTAGCTGTTAACTGGAGCCTTGATCTATTCACTACTCTTCTTTCTTGAGCATCACACCAAGAGGAAGGACAGCACACAAGATGGTGTTGTTGAGAATGAAGTGTCTACACTGAGAAATTCTCCTGCTAGTTTCAAGAATACAAATTTTTTTTGCCAAATACCTTGGCAACATTTTCTCCCTCATTTCCCTATTCTGCCACATCACTTCATCTAAACAGAAGTGGTGGAGTTTACAACAGCGTGAAGCTGGGGATTCAGATCCTCACTATTTTCTAATCAGGTGAAAAGGCTGACAGCCCCTTTCAAAACCTAATTAGTACAGCCATTTCTTGCCAGGCAAATTCTCACTTGCACAAGTGAATGTTTTATGGGGTTCTGGCTGTCGGCCGCTCTGAGGTTTTAGATGAGTGGAGGCATTTCACATACATTATTCCTTAATAAACTTGTGCTATTCTTTAGAATGAGTGCTTATGCAGGATGCTCCACTTGATTTATTCTCCAGCTGCCACTTCAATAGAGGAGAATCAAGTTAAACCTCCTCCTGCTCCTTCATTTCTCCTCCAAAAATGGGACATAGCTGCCTCACCTGGGAACACGGGAGCTGCCCAAGACAGTGCTGTGTCCCCTCCCTGTGTCCCGATCCTGCCAACTCTGAGGGAAGTGTTACTTCCCTGGCAACTCTCCACTCACTGCCAGCTTTCAGTGACTAGAGGAATTTTCAATTTCCTCTTGTGCAGGCATTGCTCCTGGTGCACTGTTGCAGACGTTTGAAGAGATTCATCAGAGTCCTGAGCCAGAAGCCAAACTTCTCCTGAACATTTTCCAGTTGGCCCCAACAGCAAGTTATGGGAGCCCTTCTTCAAAGCTCCTGAAAACCAAGAGAGCCTAAACAAGCTTAATTAAACCGTTAAGCTTCTATTCACATCACTGGGTGCAACTGCAGGATAACGCTCTTGGGTTGCTTATTTTTTTCCCCCTCCATATTTTTCTTTTTATAAACACAGTGCCATGGGGTTGTTTCTTTTTTATTTAGAGATGCACTGATGTGAAGCAAGGGCTTAGTCTGATCAGAAATTGCTTCTAGTTATCCAGAGCTCAGTGGTACACACTTCATTGCTTGCCTTCTTCCCCTGGCTGATGATTCCCCTATGATAAGCAGAGGAATAGCTGTGGTTATGTCACTGCTTTTTTCTTGTTGTTATTTATTTTTGTCTATCTCTTGTCGTCATTATATAATTTATGATAAAAGAGGACATCCACAACAACAAAAGCCCCTCAGACCCTGAAAATTCAGGAACAAACACACACACATTCTAGTGCCTGGTGTCTGACAAGTAAGAAAAACTTGGTAAGGTGGGTTTTTTTTTAGATAATATTTAAAGTAATTAATTCCTCAAGTGAATTCCTTGTGAGTCCTCAAAAAAAGTTCTGGACATCCTATCGTAACAGGAAACTACAGCACCTTCTATTGCTAGTGTTTAAGGAAGACATTTCCTTCACAAAAAGGATTTGCTCCAGAACATGAGTTGTAAATGCAGCTTCTCTTCCTATTGAAGACACAGCAGGAGATTGCATTGGAAGTTACCTGCCCTCAGGCCACCCGTCACCGAAGTCATTGATATAAAATATTTATAAAACTACACTTTTAATAGCCAAGACCCTGTAAGGAGGTGTGAAATTCAGCTATATAATAAACTCACTCAATATGTAAAAGAACTCTCCATCTAAGCTTCACAGCTCTTTAAAACCTCGAGGATGACTTTTATTCTTGCAAGAAGTGATCAATTATTTCTACTTCTTTCTTGATTTGTCACTCTGCTACCAGCAGGCAGCATTTCGACTTGGTACAAGACAACCATCACTGTCAATGTACTGTTAAAAGGCCAATAAACAATGAAGTAATTACGGCAAAGATCCTCTGCCTGTGGGAATTAGTTCCATTCTCCCCTCCAATCTCTGATCTCAGAAGTCAGTGTCAAGAAATCCTTTCCGAAGAGTTTCCCAAGCATACAATAATCAGCCTAGCAAAAGTCTAGATCTGTGTGATTTTGTGGCTCTTTAGAGCCAGAACTACATGTATTTTCTTCCCAAGTCTCTGCAAACACCAACACAGAATTTCACAGCTTGCAAAGGTCTTGGTGCCAGAAGACAAGTGACAGAATGCCTGAAGCAGAGTTTCTGGCTCTGGGACCATGTCCACTCCAAAGGCAAGGTTCAAGCCCCCTGTTTTCCAGGCAGGAGCTAACCTGAAGGATTAGAAAGCCTTTAAGCAATGCTGCAGCTCCAGCAGGGAGGCTGAGCTGCCAAGACCTAATTCTAAACTACATCTTTGTTCTTTATGCTCCATGGGTATTTCACTGAAGTTAAAACCCTGTCAAATCCTTCCCTCCCATCCTGACATGAAGAGTTTAGCGAAAGCAAGAGTGTTTCTGTGTATCTACAAACCTGTAGGGATAGTACACACATGTCCTTTCTTTCATGTATTATTTAAAAAGTTTAACTCGAGGAAGAATTTAGGTCTGTGACCTTTAAACTTCCTTCTCTGACATGAAAATTCAGTAATACACAGCATGGGGATATTTGGCATGAAATGAAAATGGCCAGAGATTTAATTAAAATGTAAGTTATTGTTAGCAAGAAAGGTCATGCTAAGAAAATGTAATTTCAGGAGTATATTAGCAACAACACTCCACTGTTATTTGCATGTGAAATATAGATTTTGTACTTGACATTTAGAAAGGATATTGGAACTCTTTATAATGGATGCTTGAACACTTTTGTGTTCTTGTGCTGCTTTTGTTCACATTTTTGTGTAATTGGCTGGATCTCACATACAACAGTAGTTACATTTTATTCTCTAAGCCTGAGTGCCTAAGTGATCTGGGAATTAGCTCACAAAAGCTGATATAAGTTGGAATAGAAAGCAAACTGCAGCATAATCCTTACATGGCTGCAGCTTCAGAGGAGCTCAGATCTTCACAAGAATTCCTCATTTTGGGGTAGTTAATCATGCACCTTACATGGGAATGTTTAACATTCCTCAGGCAGCGTAATTTTAGTGATGACCAAGACCCCGTCTCTGTTTTGTTTATAGGGCACTTAAGTACCTGTGGAGAAGAGGCAAAGCTTTTCCTTGGAGAGAGTGCTTGTTTTATGATCTGCTAATAAAAGTAACGGTGTGTCATACAAATCAGTCTAACTCTGGGGAAAGTGGGAGGTGAAGGCAAAATGCATTGGCTTAATTGAAAGCATTTGTTTAAAATATATCAATACAGTGGGTTGTAACTTGAAAGAACACTCTAAATATAGCCACACTCTGTTGTTGACTACAAAGAGGCGTCTGCTCACTCAGAAGAGGTTTTTTACTGATTTCTGCACTCCTAGTCCTGCAGAAGCAGCACCACTGTGAATGATTCTGTATAAGTGCACCTTCTGCTTTATCCACAGCCTCCAGTGCACTACAGATGTGACCAGGTGTTGCTGAGAACACAGAAAGAACTGCAAGCACTTGCTGAGGTGCCATTTTGGCCTCCAGAACATACACAGCTGGTAGAGGTCCTCAAAAAGGTTTATCAAGTCCAGTACTGAATTCCTGGCTGGAAATAACGTCTATTTTGGGGGCATTTTCAGTTTCTGCTCTACACAGCAGAAATTACTTCATTCCAGGGAACTAAAGCATTAGGTACAGTAGGATGACAAACCAAACCACCTGAGCAAGAATGTGCCTTCTAGGAAAGGCTGATGAAACTAAAAATAATAATGCACATTAGCTTTTATCCTTTCTATCACCACAACACAGAGGGACAGGACCCTGTGTGAAGTACAGAGACACTACTGTCCTCCAGACCTTGTAATGAAAAAAATCCAGCCTGTAGTTTGAAGCAAGCCCTCCAGTGTCCAATGGAAAGGGCCAGTCGAACAGGAAAATGGATAGAGAAACTCCCAGGCATCAGCTGATGTCCCTATTACAGAAAGATTTGCCCTCCAGGCTCAGACTTGCCTTAATACCTTGGGAGCTAGTTGTGAAAATCTCTCCGGCCTGTTCCCAGATCCCTGCCTCTGCAGGAGAGACTGAGCCTTAAGCAGTACAGCAAGGCTGTGTGCGGTGCTTCCCTGAAGCTGGAGTTTCTACCTCTGGATTAGGATGATTTTTGTATTAAGAACCTTAGAACACGACAGCAAATGCTCTGTATGAGAACATCAGAATGGATTGTACTATCTGCTGTATGACAAGCAGCTCCACATAATTGCTAGCACTCAGTCTTCCACGGGTTTTTTTTCTGCAAAGTCTCTTACATGCCTGTCAGCAGGTCAGCTTTTATTTCAAATACTGAAAGGAGCTTGTCTAATGCCAGCTAAATAGTTTTGTAGAAAGAAGAGGAAAGCATGTGATGGAAACACAAAAGAACAGTGTTGGTTTCCTCAACATACGAGGATTAATAAATTAAGGTGCAAGCTTTAAATCTGATGGAAATAAAACAGAAGCACAACATTCCCAACAGCAGTGTTTAACACCACCTGTGCAGCGAAGTGCAGTTGTGAAGTCAGAAGCACAAGCAAAGGAGCAGAGTTAGTAGATCCAAAATGTCAAGATGATGTGTCTTCTGATTGTGTAGCTTAAGACAAAGTTTCAAAATTGGCCATCTGATCTGTGGTCTAATACAACTTTTAGCACATAGGCAAAGTAATAAATCTGAGTATTTTGCAACTGCACTTTTAGAGATCGGTCTTTTGTGTATTAGTGCATTCTAAGTAGATATGCAAATTAAGCCTTAAAACTCAGTCTTTGAAAAGAATTCTCAAAAGCAATAGAAACAAAGGTGTCAGCCAATCAGGTGCCTTCCAAGCCAGGCACAAATACAATAAACTCTGCCAGGACATCCTGGATAGATCTCTTCCAAACTGCAGACAATTCCCCATTGTTGATGAAATGCCACTGTAATTAGTGACGGGGTATCTGTTAGACTTGCTTTTAATCAACTCAATATACAACTTGGCTTCATGCTATTTACAAAGAATACAGGGTAATACAAGTTCAAAGACTTGACAGACACCTAAACATATTGCCACAGTTTCCAGCTACAACCGTGATGTCCAAAAACACAAAGTTCCTTTGACAACCTGTAAGTTTTGTTCTTTATACTGAATTAAATTTCATTGATGATCATGCTCTTAGATTTCTCTCACAGGCACAGTGGAAGCATGGTGGGTTTTTTCCCAAATAACTTGCTCTGGGCTACTATAAATAATCTCCTTTCTTAAAGGCATTTAATCTTGGGCAAAAGGGGTGAAAGAAAAAGCTGGGATGTGCTAATACAGCCAGGCTTGAATGTCAGATCAAGCCTGCTTTCAAGGCATCTAGGAATATTACACAGCTAAGAAGAAGGGAAGATAAATACAGGGCAAAAGTGTGTATTTCTGGAGATCACGAGGGGAAACAATTACTTTCGATATCCACTTTTATATAGCAGCAAAGTACGCAAATATCACAGTAACAATTATAAATAATAAACAAAGTAATTACCAACAGAAAAATCACCGTTAATAGAATATTCTTATGCTTTGGGAAAAAAGCCATATACACTGAATATTGACTTTGAGGAGAGTGCATCCAGAAAACGCCAGTTCTGAGGAAAAATAATATTGACCGTGCATAATAGGAAATTATGGGAAAATACTACAGCTGTATTTCATTTATTATTAAATAGTAAAATAAGACCTTTGAATGTTGTCCTAAATGTGTATTGCTTCAGGGGTGATTGATGCCAGACAACACCAGAGCCTGTCACAGATTAATACCTTGCCAAAGGCAGAGGTGCATGGGAATCGTGCCAGCCACTGAACATGGATATTATTCCCTGCTTTGGTGTATACATACAAATACAGTATTTCAACTTCATTTAAAGAAAAAAAAAAAAAAAAAAGGCTCAACAGACCTACTGTAGTCTATGCTGCTTGTTACCAGGGTCCGTGCTGCAGGTGCATAATTGCCTAAAGCCATCACTTCCAAACGAAACCAGGCAGTTTTACTATTTGCTTCCTTCCTTCTTTTACCTCAGCAGAAACCTTGCATTTACTTTTTCCCAATGGGAGGAAAAACTGCTGCCAGCAACTCCGATGGGACTGAGCTGATTAACTGATTAGCATCCTAAAGTAGAAGGTTAGAAAGAGAATTTTCTATTATGGAGCAATTGCCATTGGAAAGTAATCTTGTTTATTAACTGCCTTTTTATCTTCTCTGGAGGGTTCCCTGACACAAGATAATGGAATTTTCTCACTCTTTAGTGTTTAAAACTATAATCATATCCAGAAAAGCAAGCATTTACTATGTCATTAAACCAAGGTAGGGAGGACTGACTTGAAGAGTTCTTGATGCCTTACAAAGCTTTTTATCATTTCAATTAACATTGCCAAATGTTCTGCCTTATACTGCAGGCATAAATGAAGTTTTACAGGCTTTCTAGGTGTGTTTATATCCTAATTAATTTTAGCTACTGAGATTAGTTGCAGGAGTGAGACTACACACAGAAAGCTCAGGAAGAGCTGATAAAGGGCAGGGCCATGAAAAGCAATTTAGTTATATACCTGGGGAAAGGTGCTCGAAGGTATTTGCAATATAGTGCCTGCACAACTTGTTTGCCTGCTAACTTCATCATTTCTTAAATGTCACTTTAAAAGTTCTGTTGCTCCTTCTCCCTGTCCTGTGACAAAGGAAAAATGACCCTCACAAAAGCATGTTTCTTTTTCCTTATTCCCTGTGACAAGTCAATGACGCTGTACCAAAGATGCCTCTTCCCAACGCCAAGCCCATCCATTTTTCCCATGTAGCAGAATCCCTCTGAGCAGGATTTAGGGTGTTTGCTCATTTGTTCATCATTCTGCCTCTGCATGGGAAGATTTAGCACTGGGCTGAAGCAAGAGCACATTCAGAGCACTTGCACTTTCCTTACCAGGAAAACTATTGCCTCCCTCAGATATTTCCGACCTCTACTCCAGGTTTTCTCTCTCCTTCTGCCTTTCTCCACACCTAGGGAGATCCAGGAAAATGGCATCCTCCCCCACTGCCCCTGTGCACCACGGGCATGTGGATGCCAGTTCAATCCAGGGGAAGATGGATTGATCTGAACAGATTGGCAAGCCCCATTCTCAGGCTGCAAATCACAGCAATATTCTCAAGTCGTGCATTATTACTTTTCATTTGTTGCTTATTGATTAACTGTCAAGAGTGAGATTTTGGTTTTTAAAACAAGGCAGCTGCGGTGGTCTTTTTTTAAAAAGTTCATGAAAGTGAACATCTAATACCAAAGGCCATAGGTGATGTGGCACTGCTGTGTGCTAATATCTCTGCCCACAAGGACCTTCTAAAATGGAGCACTAATTTATTTTTCCAAATCAAACATTCATGTTTTCTGGAAAGTCTTTGCCTACTCAGGATCACTAACTTTTCACAGAAGAAGAGTCAATTTTTGTTTCTATTGGAGAAAAATTTTTATAGATATTCTGCTCCCCTTCAATGCATAATAGCACAAAAGAAGTTAAAAAAAAAATAAATAAGTGAAAGCTAAAATTCCAAAATAATTTCCGTTAAGACAATAAAAGCCTTTCCATTCATTAAAAGCTAAACTTGTACCTTACAATTACAATTCCAATGACATAAAATTAGGTTTAAAACATCCTTGGAAAAAGTCTCAACATTTTGAAAACTTTAAATACCCATTTCAGCTGTATTCAGAAGTTAATATAAAATTTTCTTTCACATATACATATATATATATGTGCGTGTGTGTGTCAACAGTTTGCCCCTCTTAGAATTAACATTTCCTTGTAATAATGCCTCATTTATAGTTCTCATAACCAGCTGAAGACTCAATAACTCATCTCAACCATTTATTTCGGAGCAGTGGTGTCACTCCCCAGCTTTTACTACGGGGCACATACAACAGGCACATAAAGCAGATTATGTCAAAAGCTCTGCTCTCCCTGTTTGCTTTGCTGTAATTAAAATAACTTAGCAAATTTGCAGTAAAGAGCAAATATTTACAGAAGGCCTGAAGCTCCCTGTGTTGTGTGTACAGAAGGAATAATAGCATCCTAATTCCACAGACTTTTCAGCAGCAGGTAAATACTGTTATTACAAAATTGCCGTTTTCTGTGTCTGCCTCCCCAAGCTGGGAAATCAGTCCTGGGGCTTGAATGTGGAAAGCACTAAAGTCAAGCATGATATGGACTGGGGTTTTTCTTGCTGAAATAAGAAATGTTAATTTTGAATTAGAAGACACTAGCTTGGATGTTTTGTCACAAAATACTAGATTTTTGATGGATCTAGTTTTCCAGAATAGTTGACTTTATATTTACTCTAATTTGTTGATAATTAAGAGCACATTTACTAAGCAATGCCCCTAAAAATGTATTCAGTAAGAGATCTCAGTCAACCCTTATCAAGAGGGTTGTTTTGTTGTATTGAGAGAGGTATTTTCTCTACGTCCTTCCAATATGTACACCAGCAGTAAATATCATTGATTAACCAGACAGAGAATATCTGAAACGTGAATTTAGCACGTGGCTGTACAACTGTATAATGTGAGAGTTAGTACAGGTAATAAAAGAGTGATTGTTTACTGTTTCTTGTGGTAACATGGAAGAACATAAAGATCTGTCAAGAAATAATCAGAATAAGCCACTTTGGATAAGAGAAGCAATTGTTTCTCATTTACAAGCTTCTCTAACTTCCTGGCTTTGTAGGGGCTTCAGATATGAAATGTCAGATTTATCAATACAAGATGGCATGTCAATGCTCCTTCCCATGGAATTTAATAAAGAAATTTCAGTATAAATCAACACAGAAAATGTTATCTTAATTATTAAAGCCACCTTGCATATAAATATTCTGCTTCTGGCACGTTATTTTTCATCTCACTCAACTCTGGAAATCAATAAATGGGCTGAGAAGCAGCTGTAGGCTGTGGAAGGGGCTCCCTCTCACACACCTGGAAGGATTTATTTGGGGCAAAGAAAAACAAGATGTTGGCACCGGGCCTAACTTACGAACGAACTACAGCACAGAAGATGCTGATATTTATTACCTAAGCTTTTTGGGAGTTTTCTTTTAAGGATACATAAATATCCTAAGGTCTGTCTGCCAGATCCTGTAACAAAATCAAAGCAAGTGTGGCAGGTTGATTGTTGCCTCATTGTTTAAGGCATTGACCATCACACAAAGGTTTTTTTCTCTTAACCCTTAAACAAATGTTGGGAAACCATTGAGAACTAAAAGTTACTTGAGACATTTTTCCCAGGACAACAAAGCTAGGAGAGGAGAGATTTATTGTAATTTACGTATAAAACAAATGTGATTTAGAAGTAGGCACGGGCTGACTCTAATGACTTCACAGGAACTATGCAGAAACCTAAATGTGTGTATTTAGCTCTGCCATAGCATGCAAGGAAAACAACATATTAGTTTACCTATATTTTTAAACACTTGGGCTTTACTCAGTGCAAATTAGACCTAAGGAGAGATTTCCTTTTACTAAGTGAACTTAGTATCTGGCAGATGATGGAGGACCTTCTCAGGGAAGGCAAGATATAATCAACACTCTTTTGTTTAAAACCAGGTTTGAAAAAAAGTTTGTACACCCAAAAGAATAATCCTTACCAGGGGAAAAAAAACAGCAAGGAAATTAACCTGAAAGAAAATTAGAGGTGATTCAGAAAAATTAGAATGACAACAATGAACTCAACAGTGATGCAGTTATTGTTTCACGCTCCAAATGCCTTTGGAAAATTTTCAGTTGAATGTCTCCTTTTTTTAATTACCATTTCACTCTGACAACCTACTGACCTCTCCACAGTTCTCTGAATTTTTTTTGCCTGCTAAGCTACAGGTAATTCATTTCACTTTGTAAATTTAGCGCTGTCTCCCCCTGAATAAAATGAAAGCCTCCGTTCTATGTACAAAAGACAATGCTTTTCACAGTTATAAAACATTTGCAGGAGCTACAGTGTGATCTACCATTTTAATGGACAGTGAATGGTGGATATGTAAATATTCATTCTACCCTTTCTTCCATATATTCTGCAGGCTGCACAATTAAGAGTCATGTATCAAACACGTATAAAGGGAATGTCTTCTTTGTCTGCATGTACAAGAATCAACAGTTAAGCTACTTGTGGCTTTTTTCAGGTTAGAGCATTTCACTTTACTTTTCCGCAATATGTACTTTGGGGTTTTTGGTTGGTTTTTTTTATAATGGTAATGTAATGACACTTGATTAAAAGCAAACAAAACTGATCAGCCAAAAGCTCCTCTGTAATCCCAAATGCAATTCTCACCAGTTTGCTTTCCTGATAGCGAGACTGGCTCTTGGTATCTGCCATCTGCTTTCAGAAAAAACCTGCCCTCCTAATTTCCCCATACGTGCCATTTTTATTGTTCGTGCTTTTCTCATAAGGAAAAGCTGGGACATCTGAAAGTTTCTAATTGGATCAGAAATTTGCTTTTAAGAGCTATGAGGTTTCTTCCTGCCTTCCCAGCAACAGTTTTGACACTTAAGTTTTAAAAACTGCCAGGGATTACAAGGACAGCCCCTCTGCATAACAACACAGATCAACAGGCAGTGTTTATTTCTTCCACTCAAAGCAAGCCAACCTTTATTTCCATGAACTCAAAGAATTTCCTAAAGGTCAGCATCACTCTCTGTGTAATGTGGCCATCTATTATGCTATATTGACTCCAGCTGCTGCGGGAATAATTCACTTCTCTCCTTTCTCCATTTCAGTAGAGCAGTTAAACTAGAAAGTATGAGCTGTTCATTGAAAGCAAACCAGTGAGAAGGCTGGTGCTGCTTCCCTTCCTACTAACCCAGCTGTTCCCAGTACTGCACTGTGGGATGGGTCACTGCCAGGTGCTCAGTGCTTGGAGGAAGGCACCCAAGATCCACACAAAACCCTCAACTGAAACTGAGGCTCCAGACTGGCTTCATCTTACAAGCAAATTGTTTATATTTTTCCCTCTCCCCACTCTTGCAAACAAAATAGTTCCATTCACTGCAGAGAGAGGCCACAAATTAATTGATCTTTCCCAAGAGTTCATTTCTATCAATAGCAAGCTATTAGGCCAGGCCTTGCCAGCGAGTGAAAGGAGGCACACATTAGTGCTGTGCCATTAGTATGCTCCCAAAGTACAGTGGAAATGTCATGGGACTCTGGGAAAGAGGCAGCAAAAACAGATGAGTGACATCTCTGACATAAGGGAACAAAGGAAATGGCTCCTTTACCTGAAAGTAAAGGAAAGTCAAAACTTTCCAGGTAAACTCAGGCTTAGAGAGAGAAAAGTGAAGGGCAAAAGCCAGGGTGGAAAATGCCAGCTGTGCCTCTCTTCTACGAATCTGGACCAAATGTCTTACTCAGAAAGTTACACTAAAATTCCCGTCGGAAGTTGATTTTTCCAATTACTATTGTGAGAACTTAGCCTACCTAACTAAACAGTGCACGTGTACCATCTAGGAATAAATATTTAAGCAAAATGCAAACCGCACACCAAAATGAATTTCTGAATCAAATATTGAGAACAGAAGTCCTACTAAGCTGAAATCCATTATGTGTTGACATTTGTCCTGATTAATTGCCTTCAAACACATTGAATCCTACAGCCAGGATTCTCATTTCTTGGGGAAACATTTGAGTCCTGTACCCATGACCCCTCAGAGCACAAAATCAGATCAGTTTTCCTCTGATTTGCTACAGTTCATACGGTGACAGTTGGACTTCATTACAGATCTTATTGTCAAAAGACAACTTTTACCTTATTTCCCTTTCCCCTTCTTCTCGTGTGACTGATGAAGCAAAATGAGAAATCCAAAGCCAAAATACCAGTCAAAAATTTAAGAAAGAAAACATCCAGTTTAAATGCCTGTTTGGCAATCGCAGTTAGAAACTTGTTCCATTTTCTTATTCTTTGCAAACATTAAATCAAGTAAGAGTTCTTAAAGCTTGCTACTTCCTAGATAGATACTCTGCATTCAGTGAGTGCAGAGTAAACTGCGAAGGCATATGAAGCCAGCCTCAGAAAAACATATTTCCACATGCTTATTAATTTCTTTAATCTAAAATCAAGTATCACCTTGTTTTTTCGATTGTGTATCTGAAATACATCATATGATGGTATGATGTACCATCATAAAGCAGCTTGTGAACAATGAGGAGCTTTTTCCCAGCCACCACAATCTGGCATCCAATGATCTCTGCAAGCTGCACATTTAATTAGTCTGAGAAACTCATTAAGGTATCTGGAATATTAAGATGATAGCATTGTTCTAACTAGCACTGTGCACAATCTAATATGGCAGATGGCACAGCCTGCTGACACCTGGGCTGCTTTGCCATCTTGCTGACAGATACAAACAGTCAGCAGTATAATTGTAAGATACATAATCATAAAAAAGGGTCTCAAAATAAAATACCCATCAAATCTTCTGCTTTCTGGATGCTTGTTTGTTCCTAAAGAGGCATTTTGTATTCAATCACTGGGTTTGAAACACAAGATGCACAGGTTGAGGCTTTGTTGCTATTTCTTTAAATGCCACTTAGGATTTTATGCCCCACTCCACCGAGGAGCCGAGTGCATTTTGCCTCCCGTGGAAGTGACAACACAGTGCTATCAGGGTCAGGAGAAACTTTATTCCTCCTCACCTGAATGCTCAGATGACATATTCACTTTTGCTCCTCATTAGTCCAGACTCAGAGAGCACTTCCAACGCTCCAGGGGAGCTGATTAAAAATGGACAAGCTTTTACATTCCTCAGCTTGCGACTGCTTTTACCTCCACTGATAACACTGATGTGATGGAAACTCTTTCTCCTTGCAAATTGCAAGGTATTTTTAGGGTTTGGAGAGATACGCATAGCCCAGACAACCCAAAGTTAATTAGCAAATCTTCAGGCACATGGTGTGACCAAAATCATATCGAGTGCAGAGAAAAATGTCATCTAAGGTGTTTGTGGGGAAATGGTGTTTTGTTTGCACGCCTCAGTAGCAATGGTAGACAACAGCATAGCATCAATTCACAGGAGAGGGAGAGGAGAACGTGTGTATTTGTGTTACAACAAGCTTCTAAAAAGAACCTCTACCATTAAACATTTCCCTAATACCTAATTCCTTTCCAGTCAAAATTTTAAAAATTTCCTCATCAACTCTGCTCAGAATTTCCAAAAGACCCCATTTCCTTTTGATTTGCTGTCAGTTTAAGTAACAGAAAAATAATTCAGGACTGCTTCAGTAGGCAGGATCCAGTCAGATCTCACACAGTGGTTTGCTGCCGAGCCTGATGAAGTGCCTTTCCAAAGAGGGACAAAAAACTGGTCTCAGATTCCTGGGATATATTTTCTATCACCCAGGTTGCTGCTGCAGAGATGAAATAGAACATTATTTTCACAGAGACTAGTGCAGTACAATGCTTCTCCCCTGCACCACTAGTCTTATCTAGTGAAATGATGATTTGCAGCTGAACTTTTAGAACCTATTCCCCTAATTTTCCATGAAATTGTTCCAGAAGCTTGGATTGCTGCAGGTAGCGTTGTCAGAAAGTGAACTGCAAGCTTTAGCGCTGCAGTGCTTGGGGGTTATTTTTCACTATTGAAATCAGCCTGGACACCTTCCACTGATCAATGCAGGAAATTAATTTCTTGTATTTCCTGGCATAAATATGTCTCATCAGCACTGACTTTTTGTACCACAGCCCCAAAAGGGCAAAGCATGCCAACCCATGCATGATGACAGATTTGCAAGGATTGGCAGGCAATGGGATTGTGTTTGAGAAAGCTGCATTTTCACACAACTGTTAGCTTATATGTGTGTGTGCAGATATATATATATATATATTTACTGATCTGTGCTGGCATCACCTTTTGTGGTGATAATGCCACATGTTCCATTTCCTCAGCTGCGCCCTTCACCCTCAGGTCAGAGGCTGGGTTTGCCGGACTACAACTTTTCTGTTATTAAGTATTCCTTTCCGCCGAAACACACCTTCCCTGCCCTCCATGCCAGACACTGTCCTGCAGTGAGGAATGCTCTTACAGAGAGCACGCTGACGTACTTGGGAGAAAAATAATGGTGTGGTTTTCTTCCCTGAGAAGAAACTGAACAGATCATAGGACAGCACAACAGTTTCTAAGCTTAAGAAAACAAAATGTTATAAAAATAGCACATTAGTCTCACTTTTGATCTCCTGTTACTGCAGTACCTATTTATTAAGAGCCCACAGAGCTGGTCCACTCAGCTAACTTAATGATATATAGGCAATGATAACCTTGTGTGATATTCTGTTAGTCAAGCAGAAGTATCCATATCCTATGGGAAGATGTTTAAAAAAACACATAAGAATTAAGTAGATTTTTTAACACCAACATACAAAATTGGTATAGAGCGTAACATGTTTTGTCAGTTCCAAGCAGATCTTTGGAAATATAATGAAAAAATTTAGTGAGTTTGAGGTTTGGTCTCTTAGAGTAAATCCCTTAATTAAGCCGAAGAAAATCAACTGGCCAGATGCTTGAAAAATGTCCTCTCTCTTGTATCACACTTCTGAGGCTGGTCCACAGTTTTTTCCCCTTCCAGGACAAGTCTTACTACCCCTTTGGCTGGACAAGCTTTCCTCGTGAACTCTTCCCACCATAAAGCGTTATTTATTTTGATCAGATGTACAAAGGGAAAGAGAGAGAGGGCAGGTGCCGAGAAACTAAGTGCAAGCAGGAAAACCTGAGCTTTCCCCAGACATGGGTTCACATTAATCTTTCTGCCCAGGGGGAAAGGAGAGAACCTGAAAGGCTGCAGAAGAGCAAAGTGTATGAAGAAAATAAACAGTCTGTTTCTTCTTCAGAAGCAAAATAAAGGAATTCACAATTATCAATGCTCTTTTGAGCACAGTTTCAATACATATGCTCCAGTCAGATTAGGCTGTTTCCTAGCACAAATTTGTGCTGCTTTACTTGGTACAACCAAACACAGATGAGATTTGTTTCCTGCGAGGGTGGATTTGCCAGTTGTAATGCAAAATACAGATCTCCTCAAAAAGCCATGTCCTTCTAATGTGACACGGTGGAAAACACAGATTGGGGAGGGAAAGTGGGCTTGGGAAAGGTGGTTCTTCTAAAACAAACCTGGACAAGCAACTGCCTACATCAGAGTTTCTCAGCTGTAGACACATATGTTGGACAAAAATCAGCAGTGAACAGAGAGACTGGATGGAAGGCATAGAAAAATCTGCCCTGCAAGAAGGAAAAACTTACAGGGTTTTGGTTTTGATAAACATCAAAGGAAATAAAGCCATGAAAGACCAGACAACTCACCCTAGTCCTAGCTATACATTCTCCATCCACAAGATGTGCAGCTGTTTTCCTTTTCACATAGATTCCCATCCTGAATCAGGACTATTCTGTAAGGCCTCAATTTAAAAGCTGCATATCCTTTTAAGAAGAATTTCAAGGAGGAGAATTACCAATTCACAATGATTTTATTTTGGGGTACCATTTGCTCTGTAAAGATTATAACTTTAAAAATAATAAATTGTAAGTGGGTACCATACTAAGGTGGAATTTCCCTTGTGAGAGCTGCTGTAATTACGAGCTGTCCTTCCAACAGAGCTGATTGCAGAGGATGATGTTAAACACATGCTTGAGGTGAGGGCAAACCCCAGCAGTATGCTATTAGCTCCCTCCTCTGTCACATTACTTCTATGTATATATTTCCATTTAAAACTGCATTTCTATTCCAGGTTGGTGCAGTGGACAATCAATCCCCAGGCATTTGGAAAGGATCTCAATTTGACAGCAGGACGTACGCTGATACTCGTTTTCAGAATGTGAATGCTCTCTGGATAGCCAATTCCACTCTCAGCACTTCAGTAGGAGACTTAGGAAAAGAAGATTATATTTGAGCTTAGCCTAGCAGGAAGCTTCCAGCACTGTATTTTGGACTTCTCCCCTGGTCTTCCCAAACTCTTGCCACCTGTAAGGGTGACATGACTCTGATGATTACCAGAATCTGCTGGTAGCAGTTCTGAGTGTTACCAGTTTTTCACCTTAAGGACAGAAAAATCTAACAAACATGATTTCCCTTGCCAAGGAATTATGGTTTTGTGGGCATACTGTCTTTTTCAGCCCCTACATTTAAAACTACCAGAGCCTGAAGTAGAACTTTTCATATATTATACTTTCAAGGTTACCACCAGCAATGCTCCAGGCATCATCAATGTTCATCACTTGGTACTTTGATTTTCTGATTAGGGAAGCATCGACATGGCAATAAGACAGCTAAATACCAGGGAAATCATTAATCAGGAATCCCAACTATTGTCAGATCTGGCTTCTGTCTTAGATCATTACATTCCTGCCCTACTCCTTTCCCAATCTCCTGCCTCTCAATAAAGCATTACCCACCGCTGCTGGAACCACACACCCCGTGCAGCTGAGGAGGACTTATCTCTTTTGAGGCAATACATCTGAGCTAAAGTAAATTACACAGTTCATTTACCATTTATTTACTTGTTAAGTGACTCAGTCCAATCATTTCACATTTTAATTTTCATCAGTGATGCAGTGTCTGGCTATTCTTTACGTTCAGAGAGTTTTTCTATTGAGTCATAGAACTAAAGGGTGAGCAATGCTGAGCTACTAGATGCAGTTTTCCTGTGTGATTCACTCCCATCCTGACACCATCCCCATATCCCGATTGCCACCATAAATTAACATGTGCTTACAAAATCATGTGTTTACTCCTGAGGAAGCAAGGATGGGGAGAAGACTGAAAACAGCCCCACTTTAAAATGCTCAGAGTACAAACTTATTTGCTGGGTGACTTCAAACCATCCAAAATCGTAGTTTGTCCATATAAAACATGCTGTGCTTTTACTGACTGAGGGCATCAGTAATTCCTTCCTCAGTTTGCTCGGATTTAAGGACTTAGTTGTTACATCAACCCCTTTTTTGTTTCTGCTTTATTCTTATGTGCAGAACATTAATAGCTCATTAACAAGCTGTAAACATCCATTGTGACAAAATATAAGTAATTTATATACAGATAGAGCATAAAGTGGGATGTAACCAGATTTTGGGGAGGTGTGGGAAGGTGGGCGAGAGCTTTTCCCAACCTGTAAAGAACAGATGAGTGTGTGCTGTATATGAAGTCAAACTGCAAATCCTAGTGAGGTTTATTATTAGCAAAAGGACTGAATTTATTTTTTGACAAATCATGGTGGGGAGAAAAAGCAAGAGAACTACAGGGATACAGCCTGAGATTCAGACACCGTATTTTTTTAAAGAACTGTGTGAATCTGAAAGCCAAACTCAGAATTCTTGCAGGGCATGCACTCCATTTTTCATAGCCAGCCAGAGATACAGATATTAAAGCCTAAAACCAGCATGTCTTGTCATGGCTTCTTCAGCCAGCTTTTCACCCAAATGCCTCAAAAATCTGGGCCTGTCTCTGATGCACCACAGAAACACACTCAAATTCCCAAAAGGGATTCAGACTTGCATGACATGGAAGAGAATAGAGTAGCGAGTACAGCAGCACTGGCTAGAGACAAAACAGATCCCGTTTAACCCTGCAGTTAGACCCCATTTGTAAGAGGCTGTTGAGGGAACGGGCAAACGGGGGAGATTACTCCTATTTCACTACTGCTTTTGAAACGTAGCTTAAAACTCTCCCCTGTATAATCTCTTAATTGTGCAGTGTCACCCTTTCCCTTAAAATAAGAAGTTAAAAAACAAAGACAAAAAGCCTGCTGGTTAAGGTTTACTTGCCATGGTTGAGGATGCCTCCAGAAGTGAAATAAGACCTAAGTAAATGCAGCAACAACAGCAAAAATTCTGCTATTACTCACATCCTTCACTAGTTCCTGGGAGACAGAGCTGCCCGAACATCTTAAGCTTATAAACTTGATGTACACAGAGAGACTTGAAGGGAACAATCCCTGCTGACTGGTGTACAAATGCTCAGAAGTTCAGCAGTGCTCACAGCCAGCAATTCCCTGCCCTGGTGAACTTCTCTGAGCCTCTCTGAACACTCAAAATAAAAAGGAAATTGTAAAATGCACAGCTTCAGATTTGGAGAGTACCCTGTTATCTGGCAACACATGCATAATCTAACAACTGATGAATGAGGTCCTGCTTCACTGAGAACAGCTCATCTTCACAAGAAACACTCCAGTCTCAATGAAATCCTTAAAAAAAAAAAAAGGAAACCTTGACATGTCCAGGAAGCCCTTTCTGTGGAAAAGGACACAGAGAAACAAGAGATGGCATCAGAGAGCAACACAGTCTGGCGATTTAAGTAACCCTTTGAGATATGGGAGAGGTATTTCAGCTGCTTCTTTCTCCTGAACCACAACGGGGCATCCTGGCAAGAACCTTAACCACCAGCACCCTTCTCTCTCGCCCTTTCACTTATTTTATACCCTGTTGACAGAAGGTTAAAAATACATAGTTTCATCACTGCAACTTCTACCTGCTTTTGGAAACCACTATTGCAGTATCTTTCTCTGAAGCTCCATATTTATAAACCTAGTTGATTTTCTTTTTTAATTTACTGAGTAAAATTCCCTTTCCTGCTACAATCCATAGCTGTTAAGAGAAGTGAGGGTAGATGTGTGAAAAGACCATTTTGCGTCGTCTTTGCTGGCAAACTCTTTCACAACTATTCTAGTTCAACTAAGAACTCTCCATTAGTTTGGACTTTTTTTATTTTAAAGGATGCTTATTCTTAAGTAGAAATCAATTATTTATGTGTGAACCCTTAGAAGAACAGCACAAAGTCAATTCACATTACTTAACCCCAACAGATGCATTTTGAACACTTCAATGTTCATATTGGCTATTAAGAACTCACAGTATTTCTACCACTCCACACTGGCACAGCAGTCAAGATACTTTAACACACTGTTTTATCTGGTAATCTTGTGCCTTCAGAACTAGAGTTAAAATTACATCCCCCAGTAAAATGTGTAACAAGACACATCGATGTTTTAGTTTTATTGAGGCATATTTCCCATGGAGCTGAATATTCTATTTTTCCATGAGGATAACGTTTCACAGCTATCAAGAAAAATGTTTGTTGTGAGCACTGTGGTGAACGAACTGTCACAATATCCATGCTTGTTCCCCTGTTCACACGTAAGTCTTTTCTTGTACGTCTTAGTCATAACATGATTTGCAGATTTCAGGATGCTCCACTTCGCAGCACACACCAATTTTTACGTGTCCCAGCTCCTGACTTTTTCCTGATATGACTGTTCCCTCTTGCATTCTCAGGGAGAGGGAGAGGAGTGTCCGCCTTGCGAACAGCATGAATATGTTCTGTTTGAGCTGCGTCTCTCACACACACACACACAAAAGTCCTGTTAACATCAAGCAGAGAACCACACAAATACTAACTGAATTTCAGCTAGATACCCTGCATAGATGGTATGTAGTCCCAAAAGGTTATTTCTCTCTCCTGCAATAAAACTAACAGGGCTGATGTCTGATTTTTCCCTATTTGCTTCTCAGCAGCCAGGAACTCCTTGTTTCTTTCTGCACAAATCTCAACAATGCAGGACACCTTCATCTTTATTTGGGGTAACTTGTGCTTATGCACAGTTGGCAGTATTTTCAGCTTTTTGAGGAGGCACAGGAGTTTAGTCCTTTCCTGCCTAACAGCATTTGCCACATTTAAACTACACATAGCAGGAGGTGGAGGGAAAAAAAAAAAACCACCAAAAACTATAGAAGGGAAGCAAAGTTTACAACTGTGAATCAGATGCCTCTTCCCTGCTGCTCTGGCCGACATGAGCAGCATGTTCTTGGCACTGAGCTGTGGAGCTGTGCAGGTAAGGCACAGGTGAGGCACCTGTGCTGGGCAGTGTCAGCTGCTGAGGGCTGGAAGCCAGCTCTGTGCCCAGAGCACGTCCCACAGTGGGGTGCCTTCAACTCCTGCCCACCAGACACTGCCCTGCTCTTCCCTCCTCCCGTTTTTCCAAGGGATCATCTCCTCCTGGTGTGAGGCAGGCATTGTGTGCTCCCTGGCTTTGTGAAGCCTTCAGTATTACCCCTCATTCTCTCAGTATCAGGTCCTGGATGACAGCTCCAGGGCAGCTACCGCGCTCAGGAAGCAGAGAGGCAGATGGTATTTGAAGTCAGGAGTTATGGCAGGACGACAGCTAAAGCCATTTCCCTAAACAGCCAGCAGAACAGATTTCATCAGAGGTAAAAGATTTCAGAGTTTAAGAGATTTAGCAGAACTCAAAAGCAAGTCCGTAGGACAGATAAGGAAGCTGCTAGGAGACATGAAATAAATTTAGATAATTCCTTTTCACCTACCAGGAGGAAGAAAACTATAAAAAGAAAATACTGCATAGCTTTAAAAGGCATTGTTAGGTTATATAATGGTTGACCATCAGCCATTTTCACATCTTATCCTCGACAAAGCACGCAATCTTTTTTCACAATTGCTGGCCCTTGATAACCACACGCTTGTGTATCTATTCCAATGTCTGCACCAGACCTCATCTCTCCCTTTTGCTGAACTCAGAGCTATTTGCTAACTCAGATCCAGAGAGTCCAGACACCCTTACCTTTTAGGTGGTCTGTTTAGCATAAATCATTTAAAATATACTATCTAATTCTAGCCTGTACTGTTTAGTTGCTCACTGTTAAACCAGATGAAGGGCTCCAAACACCAAAGCTGGTCTCCTGCCTTGTCAGCTTCCCTTTGACTTTAACTGCACCCGTAGATTTCCCCATTACAGGTTCAGAAGACACTGCCTACAGCAACACCACTGTTGTATCACTACACATGTTCACAACAATTCTCTCCTAGTAACTGTACTTTCCCCATAAACCAGCTACATATAAATCACATTTGGGTATTCAGAATTCTTCTGCCAAAACCACGATGTTTTCCATAGGTTGGGTTCTTAAATACAGGAGGTTAACTGCACACTCATCTTGCCAGCCTTTCTCAATTTCTGGACGGTAACAAATAGGGTTTTTTTCTAATCTTGTTATGAAGCATAGTGTCATAAAACCTATGATTGTGTTGCTGTGAAAATGCACCACGGGCCCGAGGCACTAATCCACTCCGTGTATTAGATTAGGTTTCCCTTCTGCAATTGCTCATTTGTACTTTTAACACTGCTCGCAGAGCAGGGCCCTGAGATCCATTGTTCATTGCTCATGTTTAGGGTTTCCTTCTTGCTGTCACTTGAATCACTCTTGCTGTCATAATGGCAGCAGAGAGAAAATGTCCATTACTTTCATTTATAGGGAAACATTACTTCTCTGAGACTAGAAACCACTGACATTTAAGCCCAGTAAACAGCCTTGATTCAGACAAATGAAATAGTAATGCAAGTGCTGTATTATATAGGTGACAGTAGATGAAGCTTATTTTGGTAGAAAATTTAGGGAGAAGCAGGCAAGGAATACAGAAAAGTCCTTTTGGATACCTAAATCACAAGACAACAAAGTGACTTCTAAATTTTCCTTACTGCTCTAGTTAAAACAATACAGATTAAAGCTCCTCTCCAGAGGAAGGGATTTAAAAATCCTGTGCTAAAAATACAAATGAATATTCAGAGATGCTCTTGATGTAACTATGAGGGTGATAGGGAAGGAGTTACAAAACAAAATTAACATAAGTGAGTAATGAACAAAACGTCCCAGTAAAGTTAAAATCCAGAAGATTTGATTACAGGGAATAAACACCTCCTTGAAACAGCTCAGGGAGAAGAATCAGTTCTAGAAAGGACAGATCAAGTACCAATGCAGCATTAGGCAGTCTCCAAGAGTTTGATCCTTACAGAGAGAAGCCAAGGAGCAGTTGGCTATTTTACACAGGAACTGTAAAACAGATGTTATACACACAGTGATAGTCATCCTACACTAGCTGGAGATAATTTAGTATCAGGATCATCCCTGAGAAGCCATACAGTCAAACGTTATAGGGAAAGCCAACCATGCCTGTGTTTAAAGGGAGGTGTTTTAAAGCAGTTTGAAGAACCAAAATTAATAGTCAAAATGCTACATGAGCATACTGCTCTCAACATCTCAGTTCTAGAAAGATATCAGCTGGTTTAGAAGGATTCAAACAAGACAAAAACCAAATACCACTTTGGAGCTAATGACTTTTACAGAAGATTATTAAAGGCAATGAAGAGTGAGAATAATGCTGCTGCTCAGGTGGAGTTGAGCCATATAAAGAGACAAACAAGACAAAGTGCCAAGGGAAACAAGGGCTGTACACCACAGCAATGGCCTGACAGCAGGCTAAAGAAAAATGTAAGCCCAACATCAGGAAAACTGCATAAAAGAGTTTCACAGAGGAAAATGCGAAAGTTTTGTCACTTCCATCACTTTTAAATGGTCTGAAGAAAGCTTATCCAGCTGGAAGAACGCCAGTGGCACAGATGGACACAGAGCACATGATTTGATGGAGTCCTGTCCATTCAGGGTCCTCAGCCAACACAAAAACCAGCACAGCAGATCAATGGGAATGGCCCAGCCTGGACTTTCTTTTTCGGTCAAGTTTGAGATGCTCCTTAGCAGAACAATAGGGAGAGAGAAGAGTAAAGCTCAGCTCCACAATCATAGAGCTCCTGCAGCTTTAGATAAAATTAAATGTAAATATAGAAATCGTCCTTATAAACTTTTAAATGAAATCTCAAATTTGGGATTAAGACATACTAAGCTTTTCCCCAATTTTCTGCTAAAGGAGATCTTTTCAAGCTCAGGCATGTCAAAATGGAACTATCTGCCTCTATCACAAACTAATTTGAGCTAGAATTTTCAGCTCTGTCTAGCACAGAGATTAGATAGCCCAGGCAATTTTTTATAGCAGGTCCCAAGCTGGAGTGGTCCGATTGCTCTTGAGGAGATTTATGGAAAGTCATTACTGATTAGTATTACTGATTGACAACGATTAGTACTCCTGGAAAGATAAGTCTTATTCTACACTACATGGTTATAGAATATCAATTACAGGCAGGGAATGGGTGGTTTCACACATTTTCTTGCTCAATTCTAGATGAAGGAGTGAAGCCACATCACTCACCGCTAGCATCCTGAAAAGCTGAAAGGAACAGTTCGTGAAACTTCACTGCTTCCACCAAATAGCTGCATTTCACTTTTCTTTTTTGTCAGTCTTACACATCTTCACAGGCATGTGAAGCTGTCAGAAGAGTTAAATGCACCAGGCTATAACTGCTATCCTAATTATAACTACCCCATGAACTCAGAAAGGCTGCACATTTGTCAAACAGGAAATTATACATCATGGTGTAGGAAACAATCCTAGTTGTAGACACTGACTGGCTAAACTGGTCAACTCCAACATTTCCTCACTCTGCAATAATGTCATTACTTTAATGTCATTTCTTCACTGCCTCTTTCCTGTTGGTTCACTGAGCACAACTTAATGTGCTCCATGTGATACCTGGAGGGTTGGGATGTGCCACAAGAACAGCTCATGGATCAGGTAAATATGAACCATGTAGTTTTGCATCTCAAAAAAGCTAGTTAAAGAAGCCACTTAAAATCAAAATGGCACCGAGCAGCACCCAGAGGCATAATTAGTTATCTACAGCTTAATTAGCGAAAAAACTTAAGTGTTTAAGTGCATTAAGCAGGTCTGAGATATCAGCAACAAACTTTGAGAAGTTCTGAATTTTTATTATGTGCATCACTTATATCCTCTTTGGAAAAAACCAAATTCTTTAAAACAAACTGAATGAACATTTGCATATAAATTATTTACTTGTTGTTTTGGACAGGAAAACAAGCAAACTAAATGTGGTTCACTAACAAGTCATTCACATTCTGCTTCCAAAAGGCAAAGCAGCACCCCTGTATGTAAACAGGAAAGGGCAAACTCTGCTCTTCCTTGGAACAAAAACTTACTGCCTCATCCATGAACTTTTCCAAATGTGGATCTAAACCTTTCTTCCAGACATTTAACTTGCCAAAATTCCCTTCCAAGCACTAACAAAATGATTACAATCTATTTACATGAGAGGAGGTAAAATGTGACTTTGCAAGATAAAATGAATTGCAAATTCTTTGTTTATTCATCCTCTCAGAGCGAAACCATAAGCCTGTAGCTTACACACTGTGCTTCACCTTGCACATCCATTTGAGTTTAAAAAGTGCAATGTTGGCAAAAAAATCTAATCAGAACTTGTTCTGCATTGATTTTCCTTTTTGTAAGGTCAGATGCCATGCTTTGTGAACACAATTCTAATCATGTCATGCAGATACATAATTTTCTTGGTCTCCAAAAGAAGTTCAGTGCAAGAACACCACGAGGACAGCTGTGACTACTTGCTCTCTTCCACAAAGGAGGTTATTATTCCAAAAAGAAGATTTTTATTCAAACACATCCACATTACCCACAGTCACATATTTGCACGTTTCTAATAACTTGCTCTGAATCACATAATCTGCTTTTCCAACTTAAAGTGCCTCTATGAGCACTTTGCACTTCCTTAGCCAGGACTTGTTTATTCTTTTCACTTCAGAGCCAGAATCCACCACCACACTACTGCATCTTACACACAATAGAAGCAGACAGATGGTCAGGTTCCACTGCAAGAAAAACTGTAGGTGGAAGCCACCGAAAAGAACAAGAACATGTGTTTTTCTGCATATAAAGCCATGCATGTTGAGATAGGAGCCAGCATCTAATACACTGATATCAACTTGAGTTCTGAAAAACATAAGCACTTTGTCCAATGCCAAGCAGCAATCCACATTTCTGCCCCAAAGCTGAGGCATGCAAAGATTTCCTTCTCGTGTGCTCATCTTTTTCTGCAATTAACATTTTGTTAGAATCTTTACACGGCTGGGCATTGAATATGGTCCCTTTTGAAGGGCCACTTGAAACACCCCAGGTGAGCTTGGGTTCAGTCCGTGCTTCACTAAATTCATGGAAGAGAGAAAATCCTTGACTCCTCAGGTTGTTGGTTTGCTTTTGATGAAAACCTTTGCTGCTTATCCTTGCAACCTTCAGCATTACGTAGATGCACATTTCCTGCAGAGTCTTTGCTGTGATTTAGCTGTTCTCATATACGCAACCTGGAAAATGCTAAATTCCCAGCAAAAACCTTCCTCATTCTGACAGCAGAAGAGCAGCAGCCTCTAATGGCCTCCCAAGTTGCTCATGCAATTGAATTAATATCTGTCCTTCAGCTGCAGCAATGCATGAGCTACAGTGAGTGGGAGCCAAATTCTGTGGTGGTGTCGGGATGGGATCAAGTGCCAGAGGAGCTCACAGCCACCCCAATCCCGCTCCCGGGGGCCAAAGGCATTCCCGATCCTGCCAGAGTCAGGTCTTGTGCTGGAAAAGGCTTTCTCATCCCCAGGATCACAAATTATGAGGAAGGAAGAGAAGTTTTAGGAGCAAGCTTGCTTTATAAAAGCTGGTGTTTTTAAGCTATATTAAAATACTCCAGCCTGAGCCAGGATTTCCAAATCCTCTTTTTCATAATTATCTCCATCATTTGTCACCGTAGTGCATGGTGTGCTCACAGACACACAGTAAAACCCTACAGATTGCCTGCAGCTGATCTGAATATTAGATCTATTCACCCCCCCAACACAGAACTTCTGAGAGCATTCCATTACAAAATTCCACCATAGATCTTGACTAGAATTCCACTGGAATCTCAAGAGAGCAAAATAATTTGGTGTGTCTGTGAAAAGATGAGAGCATTTGCGTCAAGGTCTTACCTCTGGACTTCTAAAAGTTTCATAAGGCCCAGTAATTTTTTTTTTTTTCAATTAATTTCCAGAGTGTAGAAAAAACAGTTTTCCCCCTTCTCCCATATCATGGGAGAAAGCTGAGGTTACTATCAACAGATCTAGCACTGATTGCTAAAATATGAACTCATTCCTCCTGTATCCCGCTTCCTTAGGAATGGAAAACACCAACAAACATCCATTGGGGAGGTTCAAAAAACTGAATAATGTCTGCAAAATGCCTTTCAACATGCAGAAAAAAGTCTGCATCTGCTTAATACTTTCCCCAACAAATACCACCATTTCTGAAGTAAAATTTGACAGATAATTAATTTTGTGACTTGCCTGGCTGTGACACCCAGGTACTCAGCATACTTGCTTCCTCATCTGTTAGAAAAATGATACTTTGTTCTGATGAAATTCAGTCCACAGAAATAAAAACCTAACCTGTAATAAATTTAGATCACTTCTTTATTATTATTCCCAGCTGATTACATACTTGGGATGAGTCAGTAAAGCTCTTTGCAAACAACTTCCAGACTGCAAGCATATGGGATGTCTTGGAAGAAATGGTGCCAGGTACAGCCATATGTTGTGTTGCAATAGCAAATATATCCCGCACTCAGAGAATCCGTCTTGGAGGACTGGGAGATGATGGGGGTTTTCATTCCATCAGCAGACCTGGAAGCAGTTCTGGCTCTTACTTCGTGAGTGGTGGTTTAGCAAACCTAGAAGAGCTTAATCCCTTAGGCACTGACTCTGCAGGGCATTCATGCACCACATGCCCTCTGTAGTTCTAATGAGTAACTCCCTTAAGACTTATAATATCTGAGAACATAAAATAGTTTATTTCCTTATATCCATTAATTTACTATTTCATGTTCAAATAGTCTGCACACGTCTGCATGCCACAACCATCATGTGAAACCACTGATGAATCTTCTCTGGTTCCAGTATTTTGGATTCTGCAGAGTTGGATTCTCACCCCACACATCTTCATCTCCAGAATTGATGTCACCCTTGTCACCGCACCATCCCTGACTGATCAGATGGTTCCATCTTCATAATGCTCTGTGAAGTGGGGAAGTGAAACATCTGTTTCCTGGCTGGATCAGTACATCATCAATTCCATTAAGTGGTTTACCCAGGGCTATAGCAGACATGCAACTGAGAAGGAAATAGATCTCCTGTCTCCCATTGCGGTGTGAGCTTCTATTAGAATCATATTTTGCCTTCCCAGCCAGGCTCAGCTCTATTTTCCTATCCATGAATAGGTCATCTATTTGAAGGATAACCCACACACTCAGGCTCCCATCACTTCAACAGAGTACATCTACAGATCAAAGGACCTGGCTCCTGAAATTCCCAGGTCCTGCCTAGTCATCAGTACCCGCATATCCAGCAGGCCTTGGATGCTCTTTATCACCATCCTCTGGGCGGTCCTTTGCTCTCTCATTTCTACTGGCACTGCCATGCTCTGAATTAGGCAAGTTCCCTTCCAGCTCCTTTCCATGGTGACAGCTACAAAAGGCCTTTGAAGTCTGCATACAAACACTTTGGAGGCCAGACATCATATTTTTGGAGCCCCAGAATAAAAACAAGAGAGCCAGATGTCAGTTTCTACTTATACCTATTCCTGGGTGGTTTTTCTTTTAAAATGTGAGTGAATGATGCCTCTACGTAACAATGAAGTAATTGTTTTCTCTTGACATGCATAGCCATTCAAAATAAAAATTGAACTGTAAATCCCTTCCTAGCAGGGACATTTGGCATGAAATAATAATACCTCTTGATTATTCATTAAATTTGCAGGCTAGGAACCTGCTATCTCAAAGCTAAGTTATAACTAATTCTCAAAACCCCATGGATCTTAGACAACTGGCTTCTAGACACTGCAGGCAATTCTTCATTTCATTGATGTTTCAGTTATACTGCGACAGGCAGCCAAAATCTGGAAATATCCTAAGGAAAATACACCACACTATCCGTAAAGAAACCATTCTAGTCCACAGACTGCTATTCACAGGGTTCTCTGTGAGCAACACTAATTACTATCAGATAATTAAATTATTTATTATTCCTTTAGTAACTGTGCCGAAATGGACCTGAAGACTGAGTGCACACACAAGCAGGAAGATATATTTTATGCTGGCTTGCTGCCCTGAGGTATTTTAGGAAGGATAAAAGTCATGAGACCTTGCCTTTCAAAGCAATAGAGCAAAAAAGAAGAGGCACACAGTGGAAATTAAAAAGAGAATGTCTCTAAACCAGTCAGTTCTTTGTTTAAATTGAACCATATTTCTTCTTTTATTTTTTACTATCTGTTGGTGAAAGTTTCCCTTAAGAGTTGATCAGACAAACCTTGTTGGCCCAAAACAGATTCATGAAATCGGTGGGGATATTTTGGAAGGTGGAATTGCTTGTGCAAATATCACCTTTCTGATTATGCTTATTCAAGTATTTAAGCAAATTTTTAGCTGCTGTCTTTCTTCCGAACACATTAATGCATCACCCTGGCAAGGCCTTCACTTGTTTGTATTTACTCACAACCCTTTGTACACTTTACAGAACTTGGAGCTGTTCTAAGTAAAGCAGATGTTGCTTTTCCCAATTGTTTTCATTAACAGGAATGTTAATGAAAACAGTGTAACTGTTTCTCTTTAAAAATACAAAACGTTATGTGGAGGGCAAAGCTACTTATTACTTTTCATCTTAAAGAAGGACAAAAACCAGGCCTAGAGGCACAAATTCATAAATTGCTCCTGTGGGGTGTAGAGCTCTATGATGCAGCTCTGTTCACACCAATATAGTCACATACTAAACACTAAAATAATAAAATCCACAAAGTTTAAATGTATTCCTACTGCATTTTTCAATGTGATGGTTAAGATGGAGTCTTTACTTTCTAAAATTACCTTAAGCTCTTCTACAAACCAGAAATTTATAAGCTAATACCATTATCGTCACCATTACAAAATTGCTTAAATTTCTGAGTATGAAATGCTACCAATTGTAACAAATGGCATATTTCTTTTAATGAACAAATTTCATTTAGTGAGCAGAATATTTTCAGTAGAATATGCCTACCCGGTTCAAATAAGCCATTAAGTTCAACTACATGGAATTTCCTGCCTGAAGTGCTCCATAATTAGCAGCAATAATAAAAACGGAGATAAAGCGAATCCAGGGAATTTACTTCTCTGCTGTGGTTTTCTTTGTATTTGCTTGCAACATATAATAAGATTTTAAGGTGTATTCAAAGGAATGACTGAATTTTAGGAAAGAAACCACAATATTCATTACCATGCCAGAAAGAGCAAAACCCTGGGTCTGAACTGCTCGGTTGCTCCCAGCCTTAGAGGATGTTTCCCAAGCAGCTGCACACACAGGGGTGGAGCAGTCAGGTGTCCAATGATCCCAATAATTAATAGGAGTTAATAAAGCGTAAAAAACCCCGTTTTGTGACATCAATTATGTCTTTGGACACAACAATGAGCAGGTTAAAATAATAGACAGACACATATGGTCAGGTATTAGTTGCAGCCACTACCATGAGTGACCTCATATATAGCATAATTCAATTTGGAAGATATTAATGGTTAAACTAATTCACTATAATTGCAATCTGGAAATCATTTGCACTTCTAACATTAAGTCACATCTGCTTTTTTCAACAACAACCATTAATCATCGAGATAATGCAAGAAGAGATCCTGTTTCATTAAGAGTCATATAAACACAGTTGAAATATAAAGATTAATTCAGGAATCATGATGTAGAAACAAGATAAATCTTATTTTTCCTATTTGTCACATAATGGGCGACAAAGGACAAAGAAAAACGGAGACATGACATCAGAACGTTTATTTCTTCAGTCAGACAAGGTCATTCCCAAGAAATCCAAACCACACTGCAAGTGCTCCACAAGACAAAAGCACACAGGGAACTTCTGGCTATGTCTGAGGAAACCACGCTCCTCTGCAAAGCATCAGAAGCTTCATTTTGGGAAGCAGGAGCCAAAGAAATTTGGAATTACCTCCTAACCATCTTTCTTGTTGTTGAGAGGTCCTGAGGAAGAGCAGAGAAACCATTTGGTTCCATGACAGAGTATGCCTTTGCAAACTGTTTTAATACATTGATCCACCCTGTCCTTCTCCCAGAGAGTTCTAAAAGCCAAGTGCAGAGTCTCCATCTCTGCACAATCCTCCCCTTGCCCACCTAAGAGGTTGAGATATAAGGAGCAGATGCTACTAACTCATTTTATATGCCCTGTAAGACTAATCTTTGACCCAGTACTGGATGTTTCCAACATAATAATACTGGAACATTTGATTTCCACTTCTAATGGAAAACTCAGATTCAGTTACTGAACTACCTGACCACCAGAACATCCATTTATGCTTCTAAGCGTGTGCCAACCACTGACAAATCAGCAAATTATTGGCTATAAAGGAGTAAGGCAGGATGACAGACACATACCTTAAATTTTTACTCCATTTCTTTTTTCCCCAAAAAGCTTGCTGCACAGGTATTGGCTGAAGTTCGTATTTAAAGTCCTGCTGGTAAGAACTGATGCCCTCAGAGATCCCTGCACCCTGATCCTCTGGCTTGACACGAGTGAGATGTATGAAAACTTTAATCCCTGAAAAGAATCGCCCTAATACCAGCAAGGAGTCAAATCCTGACTCAAAGTCTGGCCTAATCATAGGTAGTATTTTCTGTGGGTATAAATGAATGCAGGTTTCAGTGAGTTTCTCATGTTACATCAACCTCTGAGCCCTCCTGCCGCCTCCCTTACCTCAAAACGTGTGTTGTACCTTTGGAGGGAATTCAAGATTCCCTGTACAACTAAAGCAGGTCCAGAAATTGCAGCCTGGTGATTCAGAAAATGATGGAGAGGGTAAACAAGGCAAGGTGATGGCCCATCTGTTCTCTGGGAAGGAGCTGGGACTGATGCTCAGTGCCGCACCTGCTTTTTCCCAGCAGAGAGCTTGGATCCTGCGGCCCAAGCTGGGACAGCCAAGTCTTTCATCACCACTCAGTACCAAGGGCATGGATCATCTCCCAGGATATCTGCTGCCCAGGAACTTCCCACTTCATAGTTTCATCACAAAAGAAATATAGTAAGATAATTTCTGTCCGTGCAAAAGCTGCAGGCAAAGCAACAAACACCACCCTACTCAAGGCAATGGCAACTTGCTGACTACTTCAGTGGGATGCAGATTACATCTTAGAACTTTTTTTTTTTTTTGTGTTTGGAAAGATTAAAAAACCAACCCAACAACAACAACAAAAACCCCAAATAAATCCACAAAAATACCCCTCAAACCTACTGAGGAACAAACTGGCTATTTGAATGGGCAGGATTGTTATACTGGTGGTTATCGATCAAGCAGACAAACTGCTGAAATAAAAAAAGGAGCTTTTGCATTACGTACTTACATGCAAGATACAGAGAAGATATAAAAAGCTATTGGAAAATCACAATCAATAATAATATCTGGTAAAATTTTATTACATGTCCATTTGATTTTGGCTGCAGCTCCAAGAGGACCCTTTCCACTCTATGAAGTAAGAAAGACTGTTGGGTTAGTATCATTTTGGCAACCATTTACTATGAGTGGGGAGCTTATTCCCCCCCTTCACCTCGGACCTGCTGAAAACTGGGAATCCTGCAAGCACACAGGTCAGCTACACATCCATTGGCATCTCCCTTCCCTCCAGCCTGTGCCGAGCAAGGAACGAACACCAGAAGGTGGCAGCAAGGACTCGGCTGAGCGATGCCGAGAGGATCCTCATCTCGTACACATTTTCACCTCTCATTTTAGTCAATAAAAACAAAACTGTGACCCCTGCTTTTCCATTCCTAAGGTACTCCCTAAAAGCTTGAGTGGTTCTGGCTACGGAAATCAAAATCTGGCCATCTACAATTGTATTTATGGTTACACTAAAGCTGTCTCATGAATAATGGTTTAAGTAAGTTTAAGAAGGTAGATGAAAACTAAAGCATTTAAAGTTAAAAAAAATCAATTTAAATTACTGGAAATCAGGAGGTTTTGTTCAATAAGAATATAGAAGACTTATGGAACTGTTTTAGATGATAGATTTCTGTACAAAAAGAATTTAAGGAAAGAACAGAAATAAACTAGAGGTTGTTAAGGAATGGGAGCCCAGTCCTGAAATATGTTGACCATTTACAATTCATAGGATCTACTTCAGTGTCAGCAAATGCAGTTCAATAATTTCGAGTTTACAGAGCACTTTAGCAGATAGAAGGCAGCAAAATAGGAAGACCTCTCCATTTTTTCCCTCCCAAACCCAGTAAAAATGAGGTCTGACTAGATCACATTATTTAAAAAATATTATTTACATACCCATGGAACCTTATTACTTAGGGTAAAAAGCTAAAATACGACAGCTCTATTAAGGACTCTGAGAAATCAATCCAATTTATAAAGTTTTCTTTATAACAAGTGCCAAACAGTGGCTTACAGAAAAGCAGATGACATTCTTTGGTACTGTAGAACCACTCACTCCATTTCAAGCACCAGAGAATTCCTACAATATTTACCACTACAAGTACATACAGTAATGTATGAATATGCTGCTATTAGTTAAAAACAGCTATAGGAATAATGTTACTGAAGATCCCACACACCCTGATTTCACTTGGAATTTTCCAAATTTTTTCTTGTTTGTGCTGTAGTAAATCTTAATTAAATGGAGTTTGCTGCTTTCAGTGTTTCTGAACACCAGCATTAGCAAATTTGGCATTCACCCACCTGGGTGGCAATTCTCTTTCTGGCCATCATCTACACCAAATTTTTACGCTAACTGTCCACAACTATCATGAAAAAGACTAATAAGATTCATAGGCTATTCTTCTTCCTTTCTATCATTAAAAATAATGCTTTTTATAGTCATTCAAATATTTTAGCAAATTGCTTTTGAGTTACAACAGCAGAAAAAAGGATACTGCCATCAAGAGCTAGTTCAGAAAGTCATTAAAAACTTATCACACCCAGGAAGAAAGTACAAATCTTAATTCAAAGATGCTTCTGGTTTACCAGATAATTATAGCTGCCAATTTTAATTTCTTCCAGCGCAAAAGCATTCAGAGACAAAAAAATTCCCAAAACAACTGTGAAAAAATGTATGCTTTGCTAGAATTTGCATATTTTGGTTCAATCAAAAAATAATTCCATTTTCAACTGATTTTTCAAATCACCTTTTCGTACAGTGGATTTCTTTGTAGAACTTTGTTCTCTCTTGCAAGAAAAAAAAAATTCCAAAATGAACTGACTGATTGACTTATGCTGCAAAATCCATCAATCAAGATGCCCTCTCCTGTCAGGGAACCAAGTTTAGTCTTTTATCACTGTAATATAAATAACTGTCATGCTGAGGAAGAAATAACAAAAACGGCATTCACAAAGGTACTCAGATACCCTCACAACAAGATTCTCCACAACATGATGTGAAATTTTATAGAAAATTGGAGAGGTCACAAGTGAAAACAGATTTTCAGTGTCTCAGCCATGCCAAAGCAGTGACTACAAAGATGCCATAACCCAAATTTGGATGTGAACCACACTGAAATGAAAGGCTGTTGAAAGTTGGAGCTGTTCAACTGTGGGTGTACAGAGCATTCTCTCCAGCTTCACCCCACCACATCCCCCCAAAATTCCAGCAGCTGCAGTAGAACTATGCTCCGAGCATAGTATCAAATTTTATCAACAGTAGTATCAGATGCATGGTGATAAATTTATGAATTGTGAAAGGGTTTGTCTATTTTGACTAACTGTAATTAACCAGGCACAAAATTGAACTGGAAAGTTGGGTAAGAATGATTCCCAAGGGCTTTTTCATATTGACATATTATGTAATACAAAATAAATGGACTCATTGTGCACTACCCATTATTATCATCCATTTTTTTCCATTTTCTCTGTCTTTTTGTACTGACAACAAAAAGCTGGCCCTTTGATGTCCTCATCAGCAGAATCCCTTACTATGTGTTGTCACTTCCAGCAGCAGCTTTTCCTGCATCCTTTCTGCTGGAGTTAGGAATTACAGCCCTGTTTACTTGTTGTAAGGAATGACTCTGAAGGCTGACAGAGCAGAACTGTGCCATCAGTCAAATGCAGTTGTCCAAACCATTCAGCGTCCCCTCTGTTGTGCCCATTTTGGCAACTTTGGAAGGCATCAGGCTCTAGCTGTGAGGGGCTCTGGCTCCAAATCTGAAAGAACTGGGTCACAAACCCTGGCTGTCACTGGTGTGTTCCTGTTCTGTGCACATCAGTTAATCCTCTTTCTCCTCAACCCCTGTCCTTTCAGATTCAAAGTGCTTTGCATCACTGTCTCTCACTATTGATACAGTCTAAACTCCATTGAATTTCAAGGAAAATATCTTACATGGACTCCAGCAGAGTCACATCTTTCATACTGTGCTGATGCAGTGCTTAGCACCAAAAAAAATCCTTTCCTCACCTGGGGTTAACAGAAAATACAACTGCTGCAGGAAAAAACTACTGTATTTAAGAAGAAATGTCCTACAGAGAGTCTGGAAATAATAACTAAAAACACTCAAGCTTTTAATTGCAGCTCAAGCACCATTCTCTTGGTAAAGATTGGTGACTACACCAAGGAAATAAAGCTACCAGGATTTTGTCACCTCTAGAAATGTTCTAAGTTAGAAGTTAACCATGGTGCTGTGGCCAAAACTGTTTTTCTGGATGTGAAAGTACATATCCAGAGTGTTAGCAAAAAGACTTTATTTCTTTGGGGAGGGGAATATCAGGGAACTGCATGGTGGGAACAATGGCAAACTACACCCAATGGCCAAAAGCTAAATCATGTAATTTTTGACTTGGGACATTTTCAAGACCAGCATCTTTAAATCAGCTTCCATCCTTGGTTCTGATGGTGAAGCTCATGCAGGAGTTAAGGTCAGCTCCTTCCAATGTATTAACACCTGAATCAACCAGGATAATTCATCATATGTTAATTGTTTCTGATTCTAGAATAAATCCCAAATTTACTATAAACCAACACCCCAGTAAATGCAATGCATGGACAGAAGAGGCTCATTTGAGCCCTGCTGAATTGTACTCTCATTTCAAGGGATGTTGAAAAAACTTGATTCTGATGTTATTCCTAACAAAAAAATGCTATAAGTCCTCTGAATTGCTGAATTAAAACAGCTTGAATAGAATTAATGTATTTATATGTATTTCTTTTTCATTTCGAAGTGGATATTTCCAAGAGAATCTTCATTAAAATGTTCCTGTTTTGACAACATTTGCATTTCCCAAAAGAAAATGCCTGTCAAAGTTTTCTAATCCCCTCTACTTTGTAATTTTTGGTAAATTCTATGTATAGATCAGCAGTTTTTTTCCCTGAAAACCTCCTTCCTTGATTAGAGAGGCAGAATCAAAACACAACAACATTGTTAGAAATTAGTATAATGCAATCAGCTGAAAACCAACCTGATCTCTGTGGCACATGCTCTGTAACGAGATGTCTATATAGAGAGACGCAGGCCAGTGCAGAAAGGAGGAGGAGGTTCTGTAAAACTTGGGTTATTATTGTTAATCTAGAAAAGGAGGAGTTCGATGCTGATCTCTGTGAAGGTCAGACCTTAAAGTGACACCCAAAGGAGTAAACAATGTAAAGAAAACAACCACAACAGAAATAAGGCTTCTTGGAGACACCTGTTTCTGATGGGGGGGAATTTGCATTCTTTTTGTGGTCCTCCAAAAAAAATTTGCTCAAGACCCAGACTAGACAGACAGATAAATAGAAAACGAGTACATTTTAAAATTAAGAAAAAAACCCGAAGCCTTAGCTCTGTCCACATTCCACGCCACAATTTAAAATGATAATTCTGTTCTAGGAAACACACACAACAAAAATTTTATGCTCAGCTTTCAGGAAGAGGGGGGGAAGTGACAGATAAGTTAATTCGCTATATAAAACTACTTAAATACATTTTTATCCCTGTTTTCCATCTTCCCCTACCAATGATACCAAACAACTCATAATAGAAGTAATACTTAAACCACGCTGACTTGGAATTCATCTTTCCCCTGATGCTGGCACCCTGTCATATCAAAAAATGAAACACGTCCACTGTAGGATTCCTCCATTTCATCTCTTTCCTTGTATTTTCACTGTTCGTTGACAACCTCTACTCCCTCCTTTTCTCAGGTAATCCTGAACTGAGCCCTTGATCACTCTCCTGGGTGGATGTTCAGCTGCCCCGTAGCCTGCGCTGCTTTTACTCCGCAGTGGCGCAACCAATACAAAAGGCCCTACAGGGATAGGAAAAGATCTCTGAACCTGACTGCAGCAATGAGCAATATCACTGCGTAGTTCCAACTATCCCAGTTCTCCTTTTGCTTTTAGGGTGAAGCTGCAGGGGAAGAATCAAAGCCTTTCAACAGAAAAAGTATTAGACATATGGTGGGAAGAACTTACTTACAAAGGAAAAACGTTGTTTCCAGATTAATTAAATACTGAAAAAACTTATGAAAATACTCACAAATATTATGGAAAAGAAATCTTAACATATTTTCAGAATACAAATTCTGCACTGAAATGGCAGTTTGTTATTTTAAATACTACGTAAAGAAAACTATTCAACATTGCACAATTTATTATGACCAACAGCAGGGAGATTAAGATGTATGGTTCCCTTCTGCTAGCTATTGCAGAATGCAACTTAAATTTGTATTTTCAAATTCTAATGGCAGAGGCTTTTTTCAGCTGTAAAATTCCTGTTTTCCAATTTCAAATTTTGCTATTTTAAAAAAATGTTCTTCTATATGTGGCTCCCAAGAGTTTAGCTGGGTTTCTTCCTATTCTTGGAAAACTTCACTAGTTGAGGATCCATAGTGAGGGGAGTTTGTTTGATTTTTTTTTTTTTTAAGGAGTATAGAGAGCACTCTTACGACAGTAATACAGGCTAATAACTAGAATAGTTTAATCCCATTTGAGCTATAGTTTCTATGTTGGACAAATTATTTTTGCTCTTGCACTTGACTCTGCTTCAATTTGCAGCAAATGAAAACTGTATTCTTATGTTTAGTGCAAAACAAATTAGAAAGGAAAAGAAGGTCAGATCAAGCAGAATTTACTTAGGCTGGCAGAGACATTTGCAGCAGTGGGTTCAAAATCTGACCTTAGATTCACATCCAATTTAATATAACTTTGGAGGGGTGAAATTGCTGTCTGATCATTCCCATAAGAGAAAGAAAGATCAGAATATATTCCCAGACTTGGTAATTTTCCAAGCAGAAGTAAACCTGGCACACACTCACTTCCTGCAGAATGAGACATTCTCACTTTGTCAGACAATGAGGGAAAGCCTGAGAATTTCTAACTTCCTTATCAGTGTCCATTTGTAAAAAGGTGTGTACAGTATTTATTGAGATTGATGCTTCTCTGCCCTTGGTTTAGCTTGAGGAACAGATTTCGACATGCTTAAGAAATTTACACAACACCTTGAGCCCAGCCATTTGGCACTAATTTAAAGCACAGGCATCGCATATGAGTTTTATTAAAGCCTCTCCTGCCCCATTTGCCAATCAATGAGCTACAGCAGACAGGGGAAGAGGAGCAAGGATTCCAGGGCTTCTGCAATGCTCATAGGGGTGGGATTTATGGGTAATATGTAAAGTCACAGATCCTTTCTCAAAGTATTGGCCAAACTAACACCTGGTGAGCACTTTCCATCTCTTTGCCTCTGGCCCTTGTCTCCTAAAGAAAAAGAAGACCAGAAAAGACAGAGGTGACTTCCTAAAGTCTGTCTCAATACTTGTTCTATGCAAGAAAAATGCAATGGAAGTGGCTCCATGTGAAAATGGGATTAACAGTGCTGAGAAAAATTAAAGATGGGCATGGCTTAGCTCAGTGTTAACCACTTGGCTTTGTGTATTTCTTCATTACTAAAGTATGAACACTCTGCTCTTATTACAATAAATTTCAACTTCATTTGGTTTTTCTCCGTTTGCTCTGAATAATGTGTTCGCACGGAAAAATTTTTTTTAAAAATCCATCCATTTGATATTAGAGTATTAAAACATCACTGGGTCATAATTTTATGGCTATGTTATATGCACAGTTTCAGGCCTGTCACTAAAAGCTCAGAATTGCAAACCATGATAATTGCAAAGCAAGTACAGAATTGCAAATGAGCAAAGAGTTTCAAAATAGAATGGTTGAAATTATAATGATGTTGATCCACTCAGTGCTATTCAAATAAATCCTTTAGAAAATTCTGTTCAGTTTCCAAAAGTAAAATTTCTTCCCTCCACTTTCCATGCATTATTTGTCCCTTACATTAACCTGAACAATCAGGATTTTTATTTTTAGAAAGTCAAAGCGTTCCCACGTTTGTACGATATATGTGTTATAACAAAAATTTTGGCTTGAGATTTAGGCAGAAGCCTGGAGTTATGAGAAATTTTAAGACTTCTGATCCTGTGCTGCTGATGTGTTTTGTGAAAGGATGGCTCAGCTGTTTGGCTGGGAATCACCCAGCACTGTGCAGTGCTGAACCAGATCAAAGCACAACAGCATGGACAGAATTACTCTGCCATTAAGGTATCGCCTTTGTTTTGCTGTGAATTGGGGAAGGTCTGCAGCAGGTAAGGATAAGGACGGCTGCTGGAAATATCTGAATAAAGCACGTGTGTTAGGCTCACTTAGGCACTCAGCTTGTCTGGATTTCCAACAAACCAAACTGCAAATGTCTAAGAATCTGGCACACGAAGACTTAGAAATAAACACAAATTGTTCTCTTTTGGACAAAATTCATGCCTTGACCCAAACAAGCAGTAGGTGCTGTGCTCAGCTTTCTGACAGAAGAGTATTCCCCTCACATGACACTTCTACATCCTGGACAAAGGGAACAGAGGAAAAGAAAGAATAAGCATATTCCAACTCCTTAGTTCAGGTTTGGGGAAAACAAAAAAGGAGGTAAGTATCACTACAGAAGAAGATACTGCCAGTATTTTGTCACTCTTTCCAGTAGATCAGGTGGTGTCCATACCTACATACACCTGAAATTCATCAGCAGGTGACTGAGAGAGTGCAATAACCACTAGAACTTTCACAGCTTCAGAGACTTCCAGAGCTGGCAGCATTTTTGGATTATTTGCTGTCTGGTCTCCTACAGACCACAGCATCTTAAATATCACAAGAAAATTTAATGAAATCAAATACCTTCTATTAAAATAATTAATGCCTCAGAAAGGAAGCCAAGACTTGTCAAGACAGCAAAGGCAGAACACTTCTGCTTTATCAGGTAGTTTTTCTTCCCCCTCCCAGTTTCAGGCATTAACCGCCAGTCTTAACAAGCTGTCTTTCTCCATCTGGAACAGGTGTGCTCTAACTCTTAAATATTGATTCTTAAGTAATAACAACTAAAGAGTTTTCTACTATCTGCCATTATTTCTCTTTTACACTCCAAGGCAGCCAACTCTCATTTACTAATTTGGCAGTTAAAGAGATTAGGCTGCTTAGTCTGAGGCCTTTCTTTTTGCACTGTCTCTGGGTTTTTATGAGTCACTTTTAAACAGTGGCCTCCTGAAAGGCCGGAATACAGCACTGCCACATGAGTATCAGCAGAGTCACACTCAGAGGCAGTGATGAAAGGACCCGTTTCTCCAGCTGCTCCCTAGGTCTGACCTGGGGGTGCCCATTCCCAGTCGGTGTTTCAGATCTCTTCCAGAGCTAGTCTGCTTTTCCAGACATTTCCCTTTGTTCTACAGGTCTGGCCTTCACCCCTTTTATGTTATCAGAGATGATACAATGTACTTGGAGATGGATGATGGGAATGTTGAGCACCAGGCATAATCTCTCTCCCTTTGGAACTCAGTAATGTTTTGCCATTGACTTGCACTTCATGAAGTCTGACAAACAGCTTATTCTTAATTCATTTAACATAAGCTTTAATTATACTGTTTTGTACTTTTTTATTAGTGAAATGCCATCTGATACTGACAATACCTTTATGAAATCTAATTCTATTATTTCGTGGAGGTAACTTTACTAAGCAAGCACAGAATCATTTCCGAGATTTCCTGTTATTGATTACACTGCTATCCTTAGGTCTTTCAATATTCATTTCCTCATGAGGCTTTTACTCTTCTGTTAAGAATAAATGCAACATAACCAATCTATAAGTAGCCGGTTTTGTTCTACTTGCTGTCTTGTTTCTAGAGTTTCTAAGCTTTTGCTTTGTTACAACTCACATTAAAATTTAATGTCAGCTGATGGAGACTTCCCTGAGCTTCTTAGAAATCCGAGATGAATTCTATTAAATTTAAAAATGCGAAACACAGCTCCTTTGGGGTGGAAAGTTTAGCAGCACCTTGATGAAATGCAAGTACATGCTGCTACCTTTTGAATGCATTTGCATACAACCCTACGAAGCCTCTATCTTCCATTTTTTAGCTTTTTTTCTCCCCCTGCAGCAGGCCTGGGCAGGTCAGGAAAGACAACCCTTTCTGAAACCACTGTGCTGGCAACTATTGAAAAATACTGAGTACACTGGTGTCACATCAGAACTTTCCATCTGTCTCCCAAGGTCCTCCTCCTGGCACTCTCACTGTCAAACACAGGGTTGGTGGGGTTGTTCTTCTGGACAGGTGTGACTTTCTCTGACTTAGCAACTTTTGGGGAGATCTAAGCTGGTGGATGAGATTATTCTGATAATATATTTCATTATACTTTTAGTTTCACTGGGTCAAAACATTTCAGAGTTAAGAACTTGAATCAGAAATAGAAAGCTTACTGTGTGCCAATCCTTAAAATAATTTTCCTTTGTTAACATTCTAAAAAGAAAAAGCTGACAACATCCAACACACTGAGAAACAGCAGCTATGCACTGCAGCCATACTTTATAGCATCTTTAATAGCTAACTGTGGATTCAGCACCCCTAAAATATTATCATTCTGGAGCCAAGCAATATGATGCCATTAAAATTCTTTATTCATTTATTTGAAGTTGTTTCACTGACTTATTCCATTGCCATCTAAGCCATTACAATATCAATTGCAGTGTCTCCCAGTTATGATGTTACGGTAATTGCAACCTCATACGTTTCAATTTGTCTATGCTAATTTTGGTTGCTTCACACAGCCCCTCTCCTGATGTTAACTGCACTGTCTCAGACAGTTTGACTCACACAGTAACCATTCCAGGGATCCATAACTGCAGCTTAGTGGCAGCACCTGGACTTAGGCTGTCATTTACATCAAAATTAATTCAAGATCATGTTAGGTGTATGAAGAAAAAATTCATTATATTGACAGTAATTCCACTCTAAAGCATTTGAATTACAAGTCTATTGTAAAGGAGGAGGGGAAATCACATTCCAGATCTTCAGCTACAGCACATTTACAAAAAAAAAAAAAAAAGATGTATTTTCCAGACCTCTCTAAGTTTTGTAAAACATTTCATTAAAAAGATGCCCTTAGGATTTCAACTACATGGATGAAATATTATCATATTTCCTGCCTTTTTACTGTAGGTAAGACCCGAATGTTCTTCTGCTTTTCAAAATGTTTAAAATGAAGTTTAGCCACAAGTAGCCCAGAAGACCTTCCGAGATCACGGAACCTGTTAGGCTCTGCTTACATGCAGCAAGGAGCGGGTGAAATCCCAGGTGTTGTGTCCTGAGCACAGAAACAGAACAGGAAGGTCTCGTGTCTGAGGGATCCCCACGTGGTGTGCACAGAGCACTGCCCCTCCACTACTTCACAGGGAATGTACCTGCCCTGCAATCCTCCCCTCGGCCTTCTCTCCTGCATCCCAGACACCTTAGGGAGGGAGGCAGCCATTTGTGCACTACGAGAGAGACAAAAATCCTTTTATTCCCCAAAGCTATACAACCTTTACATACAAAAAACTAGATCCTACTTTCAGAACCACACACAAAAACGTCCATTTATGCCAGCAAGTGGCCACTCCTGAGTACCGAAGGGAAAACGCTAATTCTGTGGAATGGGAGAAGTATAGAAAAAGAACTTTGCAATTGCCCTGTCTCGCCTGACTCCAACTCTTGGTGCTCTTTTCCCATACCAGCCGTCAATATTTAGAAAAGACAGATCAATAAAAATGAGGGTCAAATGTTCATTTTGACAATAACAATCAATAATCACATTATTGACCTGGAAATACAATTTTAAAAAATCAAATGCAAGAAACTCTTAGTGCATCACTCTTTTTAATTAAAGTGCTTGCTGCTATGCTCCTCCAATGTCATTTATCTGAATTGTCAGCTATTTTTACAGAATTACAGCAAAAATATGACCCATTTGTGGGTTTATCTGGAGTTTAAAGGCATCATTTCTGTTGGTAGCAAAGAAATGACTAAGGTTAAAAAACCAAAAGCAGCTGTGCGAAAAAGCTCCAATATCCCAATAGATTGTGTTATAGGTTTTCTGAAAGTTTACGATACCTTAGGTTTTAACTTTTCTATTTTTCAAATCCTGTACTGCCTAGCATGTAACTCGGAAGTTTCTTGTGGCCTGTTAGCTGCTGCTCTCTCATGCTGGTTAGACATAACAAACCTCTCTAGGTTTCCATATCAAGGACACCAGGCCCCAAAATGTGTAAACTAAAATCCTCTGAAGGGGGCACACCTGGGGTAATTACATCATGAACTGAGATTATAACTGGACAATTAACCCTGATATGTAAATGAACCAAACTTATAAAAGTGTGAAGAACTCATGACCCAGGGTCCATCTTGCGTGTAGCCTTTTTGACTGCCCAGGGTGTACCTTTGAAGGCCCCTCAAATAAATACCTATCTTTATTCCCTTACTCTTGTCTAGTCTCTGTTGTTAGGTGGCTATGTCAGGCATCATTTAAAATCAACCTTTTTGCCTTTTCCTCTGTAACTGGAAAAAACTAGTAAGAAAAGATTGGACATGAAATAAAGGAAATGATTTGCAGTGAACTATGATGGCTATCTTTGCGTGATACATACCTTCTTATGACTTTTTTCCTCTTCTATTTTATCCATATTTGCTAATTTTCTGCTAAATCCAGCAGTTTAAATATTCTTTATCACATATGTCTCCAAGTAAGAATAAAACACATTAGGAGTACTGTGCCAATTTTGATAGGCTTGGTTTAATTTAGTATTTTAACCCAATGAAGAAAATTAATGCTAACACATCACAGACATGGAACAGTGCAGAATTATCAAAAGGAGCCTGAAGAGAAAACCAGGTGAGAGTTACAAAGTGAGAGAGTGAGTTACGAAGTGCAGCAGCAAAACAGCTCATCTGTGGAAGAGGCCTAGAGAATCTACAGTCCTTTTAGGAGATAAAAGATGAGAGATGTTTACAATTATCTAAATTAGAAATTGTTTTCATAAGAAACTCAGTCCAGAGAGAGTTCCTGAATAACAACATGACCAGATTACTACTACATGACCTGATATTCTAAGTACACTGCCAGTTATTAAAATAATTACTTGATTGTTTTTATGCTTCTGTCTTTGAATGCAGACACCCAAGGTCTATTTAAGAAATATGGGGAGAAAAATCTGTTTCAAGAGTGAAAACTCCTAGCTTGTCCTGCAGACAACCATACAATTTTCTTCTTCCTATTACCATGTCCTTTCCCAGCAAGGACAGGAAAATTACATCCTCCAGGTTTTTGGGCTGCAGTACTCTCTGGAGGATATCTGAAAATGGATACCTATTTCCATTACACTCTTTACACAGGATTTTAGCCACCTTGCTGTTTTTCATGCCCTCATTATTCACTAACCCCATGAGTAGGACAGGGGTCCCAGCACTGCAGACTGCACCAAGCTCCTGGAAACCAAGGAGTTCTGCCTAAACAGAAAGGTGCTCTGGGCAAGCTGCAGAAAAGACAGCCTTTTACCTTCAGACAACCCTGTTCCTCTGTTCCCTCTGAAGGTGGATGCCTGGCATTCATCAGGCTCCTCAGCTTCCCTCCCTAAACTGGCTGCCTGTTTTCAGGGGCAACAGTCCCCTCTCTGCACCAGTGTAAAATGAGTTTTCTTTAATAGTTCTGAGTACCTGCAGTGGCTGAACCAATTTGTCCCTAGGTAAATTTGGCTAATAAAGCAGTTTAGTAGTTCAGCAAGTTCAGCACGTACTTAAACCAATCTGAGTAGGAACACAAGTTGAGACTTCCCCCTGTCTCTCTTGGTAATCACAAAGTCATTTATTCCTTTCTGACTGGACAACTAAGAATTTTCCCTTCCCACTAATACAGCTATTTTCTGTCAGGTCCCTGAAATGGAGGACTTCTAATCAATTTCTGTTAATTTGATAAATATAATCAAATAAATCAAGCATTAAAAAAAGAAAAAAAGAAAAAAAGACAAAATGCATCACTAAGTGCGGGGCCTTAAAAGCTCATTTAGCCTGGGCACTCTGCCCACCACTGAACTGCTGAAAGGGGAATCAATTCCATGCACTTTAGTGATGATCTTCTCTGAAAAAAAAGCCCTTTCTGTGAGATCAGATGTTACAAAATAGTTGCAGCTCTGTTCCAAATGATGAAATTAGGTGTTATTTTTTCAAGTGCTGGTAGGTCTGCATTATCCACATTTTCAACTCACTCCTAACTCAAAACACTAATACAGATTCCAGTGTTGAATATTATTATCACAGCAGTCGCAAAGATGTTCTAGCTGGATGAAAAGGCTAAATGATTAATTGGAAACACCAATGGTAGATAATGGGATAGAGGTTCAGATTTCCTAATTATATCTACTGCCAGTATCTTCAGGATAAAGGACATGGGAACTAACCAACTCAGACATGCTATCCACCCAGAGGTTTGGAGTTTTTATGGTTGTTGTGCTTGATCTTACAAGCTATTAATGAACTCCTATTTATTGGTACATATCAGACATGTTCACAAACACAGAAGGTGAATCACCACGAAGTCCAGTGGAGGAAACCCTGCTCCTGAAAGATCCAGATCCATTAAAAACAGGAAGTCTGCTCCTGCCTTCAGAAGGCCTCCTAGAAGATTAGCTGTGGAAGGGCTGGTCTCTGGTGTGTGCCACTGCTGGCACACGGCTGCGGAGAGATCCAGCGTCTCAGGAGGCACATGGCAGCAAGTTACAGGGTCAGCAGCCCCTCCAGTCTAATCTTGGTGTAAGCTGATTAAGTGAGGTTGTTCCTTCATCTCTTCTCGTGTCCTCTAGAAAAATCTCTAATGATGTTGGCTATTTTGGAAACAGTAAACAAATGCCTTCATTTGCATCACAATGCAGCTGGAGTTGGGAGCAATTACAATGTGAATTGATGGCAGAGTGCAGACACTGAAGGCAGCTGAACCGTAAATCAGGGCTGAACTATAAGTCAGGAGCTGCAATGGCACACTGAGGGCTCAGGTCCCCAGCAGGAGCCAAGGGAACAGCGGGTGGACCCCTCCGAGCTTCGGGATTATGTGGGGAAATGAAACCTGAGGGCTCAGGAGGGAAAGGAGCAACAAGCAGGAATCAGGAAGGCACTGGCATTCCACTAAAGAGTCACTGAGGGCTCCCTATGAGTTTGTTGTATTAGTTCATGCCTTAAACCCAAAAATTCTTGTTTCTTCCATGACTTTCAACACAAGCTTACACATGACATGAGACAGCCCCAGTTTCCACACAACGACACAATAAGCTAAGAGCTATATGGCCAGGACAGGGCACAATTGCAATTCTAACCTGAATAAACAGGAAACACAGGGGGCTGTTAAAATATCATCAACAGAGAACATAGGAACGTTTGCCCTACTGCTATTGACTGTAGATTAAGTTATCCAGGGTAGTGATATTTCATCTAAAAAAAAAAAAAAAAAAAAAAAAAAAGGGAAGTACCACAGGAAAAGCTGGGAGAAACAGGTAACAATACAATGTGCATTTGTACTGTGTACTCCACTCAAATGTCAATGTCTTCTGAAAGTACTTCACAGTTTGAATTTCAGTATAAAACAGTACCAATTCCTTTCTAAAATTTTACATGAAACCCAGGAAAGACACGAACCAACTTCGGCTAGCCAAAATTATTCACCAGGAATGAAGAAACCAATATTCTGTGGGAAAAACTGATCTCAAGTTATAAAGATACAACCTGGAATAGGCACAAAGCTTTGATACAAAATTCTTTGAGGCAGAACTGAATAAGAGATGTCTTTGTTCTCCTTTTTTGCTGTCTAGCGTATGAATATGCTTCTAAGTGTTTAAAAATTCAAATAGCACTATATTAGTACCAGACTACTTGTATGCATTACTGAATTTGTAGAGGTCCTGTAATTATCTTTAGCTCATCTGAAGGATACTCATTTTTCCCGATGAACTCATATGCTTAAGGATACAACTGAATAATCCAAATATAGGAAATAACATTCAGTATTAAGGAAGGATCAGAAAAATGGAACACTTGGCAGTGTCACCATGTGCCTAAGTTTACTCAGATTTTGTCCTTCCTCAAGAGGATCAACAGACATTAAAAAAAAGCAGCAGATGGGGAAAAACCTCCACTGGCCCTGTTAACGAAACTGACTGTTTTGGTTCGTCCCAAGGCAACAGAAGAAAGGAAGCTAACACAAACATAAATTAAATACAAATACAAACTCCTTTCTGTCAGAGCTGTGCCATCAATTTAGTCAGAGCAGCCTTGGGGAAATCAACTTTTTGTCAGTCAATACTGGACAGTTTGGGAACTCCATTTGATCATGGTGCAGCTGGAGAAGCTGAAATAATCATCTACCCTTTAAAGTGTCAGGGAGACTCAGTTAATCACCTGCTGACTGCTACCAAGGACCCAGGCCTTCACCAGCACTTACTCAAGATGTGTATTTTTAAAAAAAAATAGATTATAGCTGGATGGAAGGCACTGCAGAAAGAACCAGACTCATGCCTGACTTTGCAGATCTTGCATAGGAAGAAAAAACTTTAGTAGAAGAGAAGCTTTCAAAGAAATGTCCTGCTGGTTTTGATTTCCAGGTGCTTACTTTGGAGACTCATTATATGAACAGCATTCCTTTACCATCTTCCAGGAGTGACAAACTGAGTTTCCTCAGCTAAGCCTTCCATAGCAATAACAAACTGAACAAGCAGGTTCCAGGAATTCCCTCTTATTTCACCTCTTCCAAGGTTTCAAATGGCTGCACCTACTGCTCAAACTGTATTACAAACATTGTTTTGTTTCTTTTATCGAAAAAGTATGAAGTAGATATGCAGTTCCTTTACAGTTCTCCTCCTTAGGCTTTGACATCAAGTGTATTTCTCATCCACTTTGAAATATTCAAAATTAACAAATCCACAATCTCTTTCCCAGCCTCATTATGCGTGGTAAACATTTGATAAAGGCCTGAGCAACAACACTGATTCTGAACTCAGCTTGCAGAGATTCCAGGACCTTAGGACAATTCTCTATTCCCAATCTCTTTTATGCAAAATAAGGACAGAGGAAAATTTTAAGAGTGCATTTGGGAAGGTAAGTCTCAGCTACATTAATTCAAAGTTTGTTCAGTTTTAATTACAACATTTGAAATGAGATAACACAACACCATAGAGAGGAACTCTAGCAATGTGCCAAATGTTTTTATAATTCACCACAATATCCTTACATCCTGCTGTTCAGCTTACAGTGACTTTTCGATTGCCAACCAGTAATACCACTCTAATCACCTACTATATTTTAATTTTCCCCCTAAGAACTATATATTTGATATTATTAACACTCCTGTACAGAACTATAATAATAGTTCCATTTCTGTAATTTAATTTTCTAGCTAGGAAAAAGGTATTTGAATGTGCAAAACCTTACAATAAATTCTGAGAACTGGGAGTTCAGAAGGAAAAACCCCACCATGGAGAATTATTTTCTCTGCCAGTGAATTATTTGCACATTTCTGTGGGGCTTGAACACCAGCAGGGCACCAGCTGTGATCCATCAGGGTGATCTACACGACCAGGAGACAAAGGGTAAGAAAAAAACATGTAAAAATGAGAAAAAAGTGCAAAAATAAAGCGAACAAAAGGCATGTTCCCTCTGAGTTTCCAAACTGCTCAGAGGAGAATTAGGAAACAGGACCACGGAGATACTTCTGCCCAAATTTTGTTCTAGTTTCCAAGTTATTACAACTTTCAGTATCACTTATTATTTCAAGCCTGAGAAGTGCCTGTCAAATTTATAGGGCCTTGAGGACTGATGGCTCTTATCTTTTCACAAGTATTGATGTGATGAGGAGGAGCAAAAGTGGAGCTTAGTCTTGAAAAATTTCACAACTGTTTCACTGATTGTGATGGGATTTTCAGTTTTGAAATGTTGCATTGTTAAGTGACTACTTACAAATGAAGTGGAAGAACAGAGATCTATCGATACAGTTCTTGGTGAAAAATAAACCGTTTGACAAATTTGATGAGATATTTATCTGGACAATAAATACAAATGTATGGTATATTTGTCTTTCTAATGGTGTGGTCCTAGTATTGGCCACTTTATATTAGTCTACTTTTAAGTCCTGCAGCACAAACCTAGATTTTATTACTTTACCACTTACAATTCAAGCTGCTGAATTCACTTCCATCGAAAAGCTCTTTGGGCTGCCTCATCAGTTAGAATCACTGCTTGGAAATATAATGTGATCTATGAGGCACTGCATATTGTTTCTGAACTATGACCTATCTCTTAGGTTCCTTGCAAGATTTTCTCTCTTTTTCTTAGTACCTAAAGCATTTTGCTTTAGATTTCTGAGATTACTGCCTCAGTCCTGAAACAGAAAATACTGATCTTTGTTCCTAAACTGGCAGAGTTTCTCTAAACCTTCTAAACCCAATGTAAAGAGGATGTTGTGTTAATTCCTGACACTCACTAAACTCATTACTCCGATACATAAAGTAGTGAAAGGCTTAGACCTTGTTTCTTTCTTTATTAATTGTTCTTATTTATTACACAGGTTTTCATGCAGTTTGAAGTACAGCTGGGAGAGACACTTTCTATCTGGTTAAGCTTTTCTTATTATCTTCAGCCTTAAGTCATCTTCACTGATGTCAGTATAAGACTCACTTAACTACAAGCCCTGGATTTGTTCCCTAATTACCAGAAGCCTTTGGTTCAGTTGCATCATTTTACTTAAAAGGCTCCATTCACTTTACATGTGCTGCCAAATCCAGCTGGCCCCAGTTCTTTAAAATAAAGATTATTTGTCTGAAATGCACCTTCTCCAATTTTTACTACTCAAGGTGCTTGAGAACAGGTTAAATATTTACTTTTAGTAACAAGAATTGCCAGTCCTATTAAAATACTCTTGAGAAGTTATTCAAAGGGTCATTTTACCTAAAAAGAAAAACTGAAAATGTGTTTCTGCCATAATGCAGCAAGGACACATTTTCAGATTATTAGTACCAAAGGTACATTTAGCTACAACACCTGAAATTCATTAGGACACACACTGAACGGTATTTTCAGCTTGAACAAATAACTTATTGCATATGCTCATATTTTTAAAATACTTGAGCAACCTTATGTTACATAAATATAGCTCTCAGCTAGTTGTCTTCTTCAGCATGAAATGTAAATGTATTTCTCATTACACTAATGAAGGCAGTGCTTCAGTGCATTTGAAAGGTTGCCAAAATGCCAATACAGGTGTTGAAACAAAATCATTTGTCAACAGCATGGGACAAGGGCATGGCTGTTATTAGTAATGATAAATGGGTAGAAAGTCCTTTAGCTCTCTCCAAAATCCTGATAAAGACTTACTACAGAAACACCACATGGTCCTCTCCTTCAAGTCATACCAGGGCTTGTGGTGTTTAATTAGTAACTTGGGGTTTATAAATAGAAACTTTTGGGCAAAGTCAACTGAGAATCACAACCTAGCTACTTCTACCTAAAATTTCACTGTGATTATTTGGCAACCTAAAACCATTTTCTGGAAATATTCCAGCGATTACTCCAAGCAAAGGCCAATATTTAACAGGAGTTAGGACAGTTTGCTGCTGCCAGATTTGATTTTCTACATGCAAAATAGCAAATAACTCTTAAACTCAGAATTGCAGTGAAACATTGTGGGGTTCTTTAAATTGCAAACCACTGGGTTTGTGAAGGAGTGTTTTTAGGATCCTTAAGTGAGCAAAATTCCACAAGATCTTAGGGTAAACATGGGACTTATTACTAACGGTAATAAAAATGGGTACCATTAAATACCATTTATTACCCTAAAATGCAAAATTCCATTTCATTTCCTGCTAGCACTGGATAATGCAGCCCTAACCTTTTTTTTTTTGTACACTGGGTGCAATTTTAACCCTGACAAAGTCCTAAGTCTTCCATTCACCACTTACAAAATAAATATTCCCTATGGCAGATTACCAGAGGATTGTTGGAAATACTTTTGATTTTTCCCTTTTCTTCAACAGTAGATAAACTTCTGAAAGAGGAGGATGAGGAAGAGAAGACTTATCTAAAAGGGATTTGTCAGCTACAGTGATTATGAGAGTGCTTGGGCACATCATTTGAGCCCCAAATACATTTACAAGGAAAATGAAAAATGATAACTAAAATTTTGTGTGTCTATAATACCTATGTTTATTATTTAATATATGTATCTTGTAATAAATCAAAACAATGAGATGTCACTTAGAAAGTTTACTGCAAAACAACAGTTCCTATTTGGATTGAATTATATCAGTTCCAGCTCCCCTTGGATATATTTTACTCAGGCTTAAAAGAAATGGAATAGAGTTTATCTTCAAGAAGTAATTTAATAAGAAATACCCGTGTCGCAGTAAAATTTCTGCTACTCAAATAATGAGTGGCCTCCCACCTTTTGTACAAATACATGGTACCACAAAGACAAACAAAACCCTTATCTGAAATAATTTAAATGCCAATTAATTTCTAACTTTAAAATCCAGAGATGGGTAGAGGCACTGGCCTGAAGAAAACTCCAAGATAATAATGGAAATACACTGATTTACACAGAACATTACAAAAACCATTCACCTGCTCTATAAAACATACTCAGTACAAACATTTCTTGTTTGGTAGGAGGCTGTTATTAAACTAGATTGGTATTGACAGCTCTCTCTGTGGAGAGTCATTATAGGTGAATTACAGTGACAGTTTTTGTTGGGATTGACTGTCATTATAAAGTATCTTTATTTGGTTGATTAAAACTCCCTGAATCTCCCACTCCATCACATTTTTCCCTATTGTTCTTCAGTCTCAGCTTAAATATTTTGAAATAATTTAAGCAACTTATTCCCAATAGGAAAAACTTATCTTTTCTAAATTTTTAAAAGAGTCAGTATAAAAGTGAAGTTTCCCATTGCTTTTGACTTGTTTTTAAAAAGAGGGACAGGGACATCACACCTTGTTCCCTGGGATTTTCTGCCACTTAATCCACATTTGTAAGGACCTGCAGAGATACACAGAACTGTGTCATACAGAAAAAGACAAAGGTGGCAACAAACTGGAAAATATCCTTGTCAGCCGTATTTACAAGTCCTACCGGTCTCCCTAAAAATTTGCATTAACACCTTGTCAGAAATGTAGCACTGAAAAATCTTTTCAAAAGTCCATCTTTCCTGCAGAAAACGCCCTGTCTTCTTGCATTATTTACAGAGATTAAAAGATGTTGTTAGAGAAGAACAAATCAAAGAACGGCAATTTCATTCATTTAAAAATTTGTTTACTATTATTTTTTCACTTCCCACAATCCCCTGCACTTGATCTATGATTCAGTGCAACCCCATAAGAATTCTGTAATTTCACGTGGAGGAACTATCCTTGTACAAAACCGTGCAGCTAGAATTTCCTTAAAATATGCAGCCCAGAAGATGTGAATGAGGCACAAGTATGAGATATTATTAATGTTACAGAACCTGTACTATTCAGCCAGCAGTTTGCGGGCCTCACTTGGGCCCAGCTCAGGCTCTTAGAGAGGTCTAAAAAGCAGCATTCCTTTATTTATAACGCAAGTTTATGACTAATGTTGTCTACATGTAGAAGCATATTATGAAATAGTAAAATTAGGAGTTTTAAACCGAGTTATTTCAATGTGGTTTGCTTGAATAAGGAACAATGTCCCCACTCGAGATCTGCACTGGTGTCTTTCAGCAGACACTTCCTGAGGATTGCAGGTGATGGAACTTGGAGCAGCCCTCACCTGTTCATCTGGGAAACGACCTGCAGCTTAATCTCCCCTGGCTACAGGCAGGAAACCATAAAACTTCGAATTAAATCAAAACATACCAAGCACCCAGACAGTCTGCATTTGCTTTTTGTCCTTTTCAGCTTTCCCAGGAAAGACTTCACACTGAGCTTCACAGCTGAGTTTTCCACAGGCCACCCCTGAGCAAAGGGTGTTTCACATTCCCAGTAATCGGAAATTCAGATTAGTCAGTGGGATTTCAGTTTGCAGGTAGAAATCTGTCAATTGCCCTGAAGTTGTTTATGCAAATCCCTGGTTTTTCACACAAGCTGTACTGGTGAAGTCAGTGACTGCTTTTGCATGACAAAGGGAGCACCAGTCAGCCTCTTTAGCCACATTTTTTAAAATGGAAGGAAACTCACAAACAATTTTCTCCCTACTGCACAGATCCTCTGCGGATCAGCACAACAAATAATGATCTTTTTCGGGGATTTAGACCTTTTGATTAGTGATAAAAGTAGGCTGTACCACTCTAAGGACAAGGACAGGAGTTCACAATCGTCTCCCAAAAAAACCCCACACCTACGAACCCCTGTACTTTCGTGCCATCAATAAAAGGAAGCATTCAGAGATTAATTATTCAGAGCAGATACATCACTGAACTTCAGTGAAAATCGGCAATGGCTTCACATAGGGATTTTTGGTAACACATCCTCTGATATTCGTTTGCCTCTTAAGGCATGTTTAAAATGATGATCTGTCTCACCTTATGTTGGCTTTCTCCCACCTCCGCTCATGGCAGAGTGGGAAATCTGTATTTTTCTTGTCATGTTCATGAAGCAGTAATGGGGACCAGATAAATAGAGGGACGAGCCAATAATTACTTTCCCACCAGCAGGTATCTGTACCTCCTGACAACTCAGAAATAAGGCCCCGCCCTTAAGTTAACAGCGCTTTCAATAAACCACATGTTAAGCATTTACTGAGGATTCTGATATGCATGAATACTCACGGCAATTCAACTGTCCTGTCTGACAAACACTCAGCCTGAGGGAGAGGTTATAGGTGTCATATATATATATATATATATATATATATATATATAAACACATTAGATCGTTTATGTTACGTAGAGCCTGCCCAGGCCCTTGCCCTTCCCTATCCAAATGTCTCCACAAACAGCAACTGGATGGAACAAATGAGAGCATGCAGCATACATTGTTAGCATTTGATGGATGTCCACTGGCCTAAGCGAAATGGATTTGTGGTCTCAGGAAATTTCCAGCCGGCCAGAACCCAAGCTGTAAAAAGCCATGACCACAACAAGCACTAAGTAGCTCTCACCAAGGGGCAAAGGCCAAGGAGGCTGCAATCCCTTAGCCTAAGGAGGCTATGGCAGATCTCAGGCAGTCAGGATAACATGCTCCTTGCTGCTGAATGCACCATTTAATTATTCAAATAGATCCATGAGGTTTTTATTTTTATGGTTCCAAACTTGATTTCCCCTTTGGTTTTCAGTGCTGCGCGTTGCAGGTACTTCCCTTCCCATAAAGCTCATGCTGGATTTTCAGGATTCCCCAGCAAAGCAGTCCTGCCAGAGCTGGTTTCTAAAACATACGAGGCTACAACGAACATCAGTGTGAAACCTCCCAAGGAGCTCGGTGCTCAGGAACAGGGAAATCATAAGAGAGGGAAGTGAGGATAAGAAGGCACATCTAACCCAGAGTTCAGAATCAGAGCTGGAATGGTTTAACACACGGTATTACAAAATCCCTCTGACCCCAGGTTCCAGGAGCAGAGGCTGATTCAACTACAAAGAGAATGATGAAAGAAAAAGTAGAAAAAGGCAAATGAAACGACTGACCGCTGTGCATGAGATGACTTTGTGGACCTGGTGCTGCTGTAGCTACTGTACAGGGAGTTTTGGAAATTGAGAAGTGAGACAGATGTTTTGATAAGTACAACAGAAAGGTTTGCAGTTTGATACAGAACAGGTATTAATTCTAATCATTGCAGGTGCAGAGAGAACATTGCAGCTACCTATCATAATTACTTAGCAGTTAAGACATATTCATTTGAATGGTTAATACATGTATCTAAAGAAAAAAAAATTAAGGTTACCCTTAATAGCCCTGGTCCTTTCCATGATCAAAAGGCTGTTTGGTACCAAGGCCCTTCTGCCAGTGGTAACTATATTTCTGTCTTTTAATTAGCATTTCATTAGTAAAATGAACAAACAATTCTAATTTGCAAACAACTCTCTTGAACAGCACATAATCCTAGATACAGATGGAGTGAAAATAAGATGCAACTGATGCATTACTTTGCCACTAAGTACTCTTTGCTACACCGGTACTCAACAGTCCTGCTGTGGTGATGAAAAGAAGTTCCTTCCAGTCTAATGACAGGGTACCCAGAGCACAACAACAAAGATGGAAAGAGAAGAAAATTAAAAGGCCAGAAAAAAGATAAATTGATGCTTGATCTTGGTCGCTCTGTCCCAATTGAAAGCTTAATTAAGCAGCAGAGTGGTTATTTGAGCAGTTCATACAAGAAAAATAAGAACAAATGCACAAACCCCACAAGTTTTAATTGGATGTGTTCTTCCCTGCTTTTCCAGGCAGGCTGCACTTTCAGCCAGGGACAGCACCATTATCAATGACAATCCAAAAGGAAGTGCCCAGGTGTCATGGCTAAGAGCTGCTTTTGATAATGTCTGAACCCTGAAGTGCATCCCTGGCTTTGCAGAGGGGCCCTGGAGGAGCGCTGTGGGCAATGAAGGAGTGATAGCACTGCCTGCTAAGGAGCTAATTGGCAAGGAATCCAGTTTTGGGAAGTATTCTTTAACCATGACCCCCTTGAACAAACCCAGAGGTATTTTCCAGTCCACACATTGCAGCACACCTTATTCTCTCCCCTCAAAAACAAGCAGCTGCATTTGCTTTGTAGTGACAGCTGTCATTGAAACAGAGACTTGAGAATGGATGCATCAGCTTTTCCACCTTGGAAAGCTGATGGACTGCTACTTCAAATGGGTTCAATTTATCTGTCAGAACACAACATATATACATATACGTATATTTTAACATTATTTATAAAATTGTAACCTGCTATTTTATCACCTCTACCAGCTGGTGAGTTTGTCACAGAGTCATCCTCCATGCTGGAGCAAAAGAAAAGAAAGATGCTGGAATTCTTTATATTAATTGTGATCTCAGCAGCCTGGCTGGTACTGATGTATTAAAGGAGAGAAGAGAGTAGGAGTAGCAACCAGAGGAAAACAAGAAGCAAAATTAAAATCTCTAAGATGTGAACACTAATGAAAAAACTTTCAATGTACATTTCTGAAAGCGATTGGTATTAAAATTTTCATAAAGATAATCCTATCTGCTGCCATAAATCAAAGTGTAATGTTCACCTATGTTCCTGAAGCACATCTATATCTGGGTACCTCATACAGCAGGCTGGAAGCAGTTTCAGTGCTATTTCTCAATATATATTCTACAGCTTTTTATTATTTTTTTAATTACTTAAATACCTCCAAGTCCTTTGAGTTTATTACATATTAATATTTTGATTTTAAGAATGTAGAAATTAGGTTCCCACGCTTAGCCCCCATATGATAAAAGCACCCAGGTACACTTTTTAAAAAGTACTAACTCTCCAGCTCCAAGTAAGTTCCTCTGAGTAAAGAATCGCAGACTTCAGACACACAGGCCCCAACTTCCAATACGTTAGTATTTGTATTTCAAATTTACTTGTATTAAGTGACTTTACAGGTAGTTCTGATATAATAACTTCCTAATATTCTACTACTTGGCACTTTAAAAAAAAATACAGTTATTTTTAATTTAGCTAGCACCACGATTCCTATCTGTCATCAAAAGGGAAGTGCTCCTGCCTATCGCAGCAGAACACCCTCGGCAAGGGTCAGCAGCAGAGCTCAACAGCTGTCCCTGAATTTCAAGTGGCATTTGTGGAGCTCACAATCAGTGGCACAGATGTCGGGGGGTGGAATCACAGGCAATTCCTGTCACTGTTCCAGGACATATGTCTCCAAGTGGCCAGTTGCCAATGGCACAGCACAGCTGAGGATCCTCTGCTCCCACTTATGCTATGGGACAATCAGCATTCCCTTCTAAGAAGGTGAAGCATGGATGGAAGCAGTAGGGCTGCCACCATACACCTGGAAGTGCCCTAGAATCATCTTTCCAACTCTGAGGGTGCGTTTTTCCTGCCAGAGAGGACAGATGTTGTCTTGCATAAAGTGATTTACCCCTAATCACCATTAAGATCTGCAGGGAAGAAAGGCTGATGGAAGCTGTAGATGCACGTGGAAATTGTCAATTAAAGCTGGGAAGTCTCTGTACAGAAAAGCAGCAGGATGCAAAAGCTCTGACAGGCACAGTCTCTTCCTTTTTTGTCCCTTTGCTGGTGAACTGCAAAATGTTCCTGTTAGGGTGAGATGACCTTGTCAAAGTGATGTATTTACTACCAAAGAGTTCATCCATAAGAAGAGTACACAGATGAGGCCCCATGACTAGTGGCAGCAAAGAAATAATAATTTCTTTCTGTTTTTCTACAAGCTGTGGTGGCAGGTAGAGCTGTTCCCCAGCTCAAACCTCTCACCAGCCTACATACACCTACTTCAAAAGAGCACCATTTTTCCTTTTTTTTTTTTTTTGTAAAAAAGAGAGACAGAGTAGGCAAATTATTAGGATATTTAGCAGAAAATGTTGCTGACTCATTTACATGGAAGCAGAGAGGGAAAAGGGAGAGCTTTGGGGAGGACATAATGAGTATGGAGGGATAAAAGCACAAGGGAGGGAAAGAGGGCTAGACTATAAACCATCTCATGTACATTGGAGGAGTGGAAAAAAAAATCTTCATTTGGTGTTTGGCTGTCAGTGAAATCATAAAAACTCGGAGAGCTATATAATCTACAATAAGGTGGTTCATCTTTTCTTTTACGGCTTTGCTGACAGGTATAGCAGATTCAAATCTTTCCTTACAACAAACTGGGAATAATTTTACAGCCATGCTCTCCTTTCTTCCTCCCTTTACCTTGACACCCTTTCTTCAGTTAGTGCTGCTGCTGACATTAAAAATGACTCCCTTGTCTAATCAGCATCTCCTCAGCCAGGGAAGAGGAGAAGCCAGAATCCCTCTCCCTTTGGAACTCCAGCACCCCCACATCACCCACTGGCCTCCGCTCTCCCAGGAGACCCCGAGCTTGACCTTCGCATCACCTTTTGTTATGGCGTAGCAATACGCGTCTCTGACGCAGAAAACATTTCCTCTATGCTTTTCTTGGATGTGAAAATAACATAAAATAGTCGTAACCAAAAATAACGAGCTGGTGACCTGTCATTTTATTTAGTACCTATACTCACATCCCTCCCCAGCAGTCGTTTACCCATCTGTCAAAAATTATGGTGAAGTAAGTACCTGAAAGCCAAAGGCTTCCTTGTGCAGGCTGAAGTTGCTTTTTCCCCCTCTCTTTCAAGAACAAGGCAATCAGTCACATTCTGGACTAAACTAATCAAGTATCTGACTCCAGTCTGTTCTGGAGGATTTCATGCTTTGTTATGATACTGATAAGAGAATTGTTCTTCATTTCCAAGGAGGGCTGCACTGCAGGGTGTGCAAGAACAAGAACACACATAAGCCACACCAGGACCCACTCTTACCAGACTTTCTGTGTTCAGTAGGATGGGGCAAGGGAGTGCTTTTTAGGAAAGTGCTTTTAGGAAAGGTGACTACAGGGAATCCGATACTGTAACAAGGAAAGATGGCATTTACTCATAAAACTTCTTACTGCTAAACACACATCTCATGAAAACACACAACCAGAAAAACATTTCATTAAATGTTTTGGAAAACAGGGATTTAGATTTCCTTTTTCCCAGGCTGTATCCCATGGCCGCAACTGGCCAGCAGAAGAGACAAACTGTCTCAAATGTTTCAATAGTGTTAAACCAAACCGAGAACCGTGTTACAAACCAGATACACAGAGCATGAGGTTTTCAAAATATTTAGCAGTGTGTTCATTAGGTTTTGGTGTAAATCACTACACATGTGGCAGTTAAGTAGAGCGCAGTTTAACCAATGAAGAGAAAGGTAGAATTTCGTTTGTTTCCGGTAAGTTCTCTCTTACTGTAATCTGTCAGAAATCCAAGGAAGGGAACAAAACGATTTTTTTTTTAATCACATTTTTCATAAAATCCATCCTACATTGCTACTTCATATGTAAGAGAGTGGCATGTACTTTATTATGGCTGATATGTACAGGGATTAAATATTTGTTCCTGACAAATAACAGTTGGTGATGTAAATTATGATGTAGTTAATGAAAGCAGCTGGGAATGGTGGCAGGGAAAGGCAGAGAAAGAAGAGGGTGGTGAAACACTTCCATCCAAATGCTACACAGATCAACTTCAATATGATTTAACAAGGTATGTATAGGGCTGCTTAGGTGGCCAACATCACGCCTTTTCTTCCCAAGAGAGTCAGGAGAGGTGATTTTGAAAAGGAGATTTAGAAAAGCTTAGAAACAGTTAATCTATAAAAGTGTTTCAGACAGGAGCTTTCTTTTTCAAGAAAGCTTGAAAGGTACATACGGGACAAGTAGGCAGAGTGAATAGAAAAAAATGCTGGAATTTCAAGAGGAAACAGCCATTACATGTCACTACAGGTGAAAACTCTAAATATTTTTATGTGGAAACCTTACATTAAATATCTTGGAAAACAGTATCTAATACATAGAGCTGAAAGATTCCCAGTCAACTTTATTTTTACTACATCAGTCATTATTCACTTTTTGATACTGTTCTAGACAAGCAAAGCCATTGTCAATAAATTCTAAGATGATAACAGTGTCAGTTACTTTAAAAAGTAAGTATCTGTAACTACATATGTAAAAACTAACAACTACAAACACAAGTTATGCAAGATGGAGCATGTATTAAAATGGGATCATTGACAATAATTAAAAGAGTTCTCCACACCTGCAGCAATAGTTTTACCATTTGTTAGGTGGTATTATGCCCTTCACACTGGTATAAACTAGGTAGTGCCTAATTACCACCAGTGCTCGCTTCTGTTAGAACACAGAATGTGCAGAGCACTACTTGCAAAATTATTGTCACATCTCCAGAGCCCAGCCTGAAGAAAGCCCTGATTAATCTCAACCTCACTTTGAGAACAAGTGCAAGAGTTGCACAACAGTAATAAAGGCATCAAAAAAAGCTACAGATATGACTAAAAACTCAAAGCATAACCTCTCCTTACATAAGAGATTTAAGGTAGAAGGCAGGTTGAATACACCTTTTCCACTCTTTTTTATTTCTCGGAGTAAATAGTTTCTCCCTAGGTACACACATGGTAGCACTTGGAAAGAGGAGATAAATCCTGTGTCTTCAGGGGAGTTGACAGGATGGGGATTAGATTTCTGTGGGACTTTGCTGTTCTGGATGTTTTATCTACGATGGCCATTTCTAGGTTAAAGATCAATTCCTTCCACACAACTGAAAGATGTTCTGCAAGTAACAGATTTTCAGGTATGGATGTGCTAACAAAGGAAATTAAAGGAATACTTTTAGCAACACTTGAGACAATACTCAGCAAATGCACAAACTGGCATAATCACGCTCAGTATAAGAGAGCAACAGTAATTGAAAGCAAAGACCTCAGTCAAAGTGACAGACTCGAAAATACACCGGAGAGAAGCGACCCAAGGAGCTACACATGGGCACAGTTTCCCTGTCAACCAGAACATGGTGCTACAAAGAGTAAAACTATTACTGAGTGCAGTGTGGGCTCCATGAGCTAGCAATCCCATTGGCAAAGTGACTTCTGACTTCAGTCGAGGATTCTTCAGATATGAACACAATTAGTAACTGAAAACGCGTTTTAACACACCTAAACCAGGCACAAGCCACAGCATGAGCAGTATATTGCTATAACTGGCATATGTCAAATGTTACACATTCACCAGCACAATAGGTCAGGGCATTCACAGCTTTTTATGATGTATGTTTGTTATCAGAGAAGCCCAAAAACCCAAATATCATTTTAACTTCTGTGTGAAATACAAGCAATGTTCCTACCTGACAAAGACACGTCATAAATAAAATACTAGCCTGTTACAAGTGGCACACATAGGAGCAAAGACCTCATTGCAGGAAACATCAAGACCTTCACTCAGACAGCTGAAACAACAAAAGATGCCCCTGAGGAAAGCTGAGGTCATAAAAGGTTGGTCGAGCTGCCTGGTGAACCACACTGTAATACACAAGCACCTCTGCCTGCTTACAGAGGCAGCCAGTGAACAGATCCACCAGGCACAGCCACCAGTGAGGATGGGCACTCACACCACTGCTAGAGAGGCCTCATTACCCAACTTCCTCTCATAACAGCAATTAGGGACAAGGACAGCCTGCTAACAAAAAGTGTTTGTGACAATTAAAAGCTTGGTACATTTGTTTTGAACTGCCTGTAGTATTAACAGAAACCACTATGCCATTATTCAGCTCTAAACCAGACTTTATCACTATTGTGACATTTGATGACAGCACTTCCCTTCTGCAAGGGTTTTATAATGGTGCAATAGAAGCCACTTATCCAACCACAGAATTTCTGTTCTGTTATTCAAATGTTATGTTGTTACAAGTTGTTGCAATGCTAGTTCACCTAGCAATAATAATAACTTCGTAAAAAAATAAGCAATGCAATTGAATTAAATCAATCACTGGAGGATTGCTTTGGGTTTTTTTAATTGGTTTGAAAGAATATGGGGAAGAAAAAAGCCCAGATGCTAAACAAAATAACTCAGAGAAAGAAATTATAAAGGCCATTACACAGTGATGTAGACTGTGAATCTGACTTTAAATTGTTAGAAGACTTATTCAATTATCAAACTGTTCAAAGTGAAGCTAAGAATAGCTGTAGAAAGATAATTACATTCTCATGGTTTAGTGCTGCCATTTGATTATTTGAAATGTCCTTTAGACTTTCAAAACTGATGCAATATGAGAACAAAAACACTTATCTTGTGCGCAAGTCAAAAGTGCTTTTCAAATATTACATGCTGTATAGTTTAGAATTTATGTTACAGTTAAAGATCTTATTGAGCTGGAAAATAAAGAGACTTTTCTTTTCCAATTTGTTCTTCGGTTATTTTCCAGTCAAGTAACATAATCCTACTTTAAAACTTATAGTCAGTAAAAAGCAGTTGACTGTTCACAAGTTTTCAGCAGTACAAATTGACAGTAATATTGGACAAAATACGTGGACCTCTGAGAGAAAGTTTTGACAATTTTTAAAATGCAAATTATGTAACTTCATGCATTTTATTGTAGTATTTTCCTGTAACTGCCTTTTTATAAATATATAAACAAACCAATATGTTTATATATTTACATGTGTTTGTGTACTAGAAAAAATGGCACTGGTTTAAGTGGAGAAAGAAATAGCATGCACACAAAAATAAAAAAAGTCCACACGTTAAAATAAATATACACATAAAGAAAAAGGAAATTTGTGACCTAATTTTCATTTACTTAATTGTAAATAAGCACAAAACCTATACTGTATATGGCTCATGTAGTCAGTGTCATCTGCTACAAAATGATTAATATATCATAAAGAGTTTTAAATTTTATCCTTTGTAAACATTATGGATAAACAGACACAGAAAAATACATCTCCAAGCAGTGCAAGATCCATCTTTGCTGAAATGTTTTGTTTCAAAAGCAGAACTCCTCAGAAATACATCAATTTTGACAAAGCTTTGAACATGAAGCTGTCCGAGGTCCAAGGTGAACATTCCCTGGTTACTCCTGACTGAGAGACTCACATTGAAAACTTAACCTTTCAGACTGGTAATAGACATTTCAACAGTTCCACTTCACAAAAATATATAAATTATTTTGTTTCATTCTCACAAAGAATACTCGCCGAAGACAGCTCCGCTCTCTAAACATCAGCAGCAAGTCATTTTAACGAGGATCATGTCCTAGCCTTTACTTTTAACTTTCCAAAAAAGCTAACAAATAGTAGGATGATGTTATTTAGTGGTTTGGGTTTTTTTTTTTCTTTGGGAGGCAGGTTGTTGGTGTGGCTTTTTTTTTTTTTGTTTGCTTCTTCGTTTTAATTAAACCAGCTGTAAAATTCTACACTGTTATTTTATCAAGTTCATTTTAAATAATTACTGTCCTTTACATTGTAGAGACATACAGTCCCATAAGCAGAAGAAATATCATCTCTCACCAGCTATCCAGGCAATTAAAAAGGTGGAAAAACATAAATAAAATTTAAAATTTTAGCTATTGTTCTCATTTTGAGTAAGAGTTTAACCTAATCACATCACCTTCTGAGAGACTCAAATGAAGGTTGTCAGAACAGGAGAATTCATTACACCAGTGGCACCCTGGCATTAGGAAAACACTATTTAAAGTATTCTGGGCCTTTCATTAGCCACCCAATTCTTCAGCCATTTCAAGCTGACATGTGTATTGTATATTAAGCTGATGCAATACATTTTGATGTCCATTCTTGAGCCTATGCACACCCAGTTAGACCAATGTGATCAGGGGGATGCTGCACTCCTCTACAAGCAGGGAGCAGCTGGCAGATATTCTCCATGGGATTTCCATTACTGCAGCCAAAAAAGGCAAAGCCCTCATACCCACAACCAAAGCGCAGCACAAGCCAGTCTTTCATGTCAGAAAAATAAAAACCTATTTCCAACATCAGTAAGAAGTTCCTGGAACAGTAAGGGCCTATAAAGTAATCCAGACCTGAGCTGTTCTGCGACGCTTCCATAGAATAGCTACTCAAGAAAGATGAACCTGAACTTTGAAGCTGGCAAAGCCTTCACCAGTTTTCAAAGGAGCTTCCAGGAAGAAGAAAAAAATCAATACAGTTTTTAAATACTAGAAAGATGAGGCCCACATTGTATATCATCATAGGCAATCTAGAAATTCTAGTACAGCTTCTTTTCTTCAGCTGAAAGGAAAATGTAGAGTCTCTAAGCAAAATCTCAGAACACAGGATTCAGGCAAGAAAGATGTATACAAATATTTGTGGAGAAGAAGAGCAGGCTGCTAGTAGAGATGAACCAAACATTTATACAGAATGGCTAAAAGAGTTTGCAATTACTGTCATGTCACATTTTCTTTTTTTTGTCATGTGCTCCATTGTCTCCTTTTAGGTCAATCAAATTTCAGTAGGCTTCTGTTACCACACTTGGACTCGGTTTCAATTTGTTAGATACATCCTTGCAGAAGTGTAAGATGAGACAGTTTTGAAAGAAGATATTTTATTGCCAATGCAGTATTTCGGGATCCAAGCCACAGATCTCCTCCTAGCCATGATACAAATATATAGATACATGTGTATATATGTATATTACACATGCACAAATGCATACATTTATTTGCATATGTATATATAAAAATATATATTTTTAATATGTTGTTACACATACACACATGCATCTTTATAATGAAGTTCTAAGCAGAAAAATTTCACTGGATCAATAGCTAAAATAGATTATTATCAAAAGAGTTGAGAAGAGAGAGTGGGACATGAGAAAACAGCATTAGCAGCCACTTCCTGAATAATTCCCACAATTCAAGGGACATTCTTCGATAAAGCACCATCTCTTTGAAAGCAAACTCTGAGAGCCCCGCTGAAGTGAACACAAACCAGTTCAGAGCATCCCAGGGAAAGTCTAAGGAGAGAGGTCACAGCTGATCAGGAACCCACCCCCAGCTCTGCTGCTATTGCTTAAATGTCGCTCTGTGAATGAGCTGAGACTCACCAACAAGCCCGTTTTCCACCTCTATGAAATAATTAAATATGATACTATTAGCAGCATCAATTAAGGCAGATAAAGTAATAGTCTAATTGAATGCTTGAGGAGGCTAATGGCTTTGCCTTCACTTGATAATGGATTGCACTCCTTACTCGTATGCTATAAAGCCAGACATGGGATCAATACTTCCTTCTGCTTGGAAAGTCTGCTTGCCTGGAGCATAATAGATATCTAATTTAAGATTCTTTGCTCAGGCTTTCTTCTCTTAATCAAGGAATAATATATCATTTTTTAAAAAGTACTTTTTTTAGAGGCATAATTTCCCCATCATTGCGTTTTAAGAAAGTTTTAAGTAACTTCCTCAGCTTTAATTCCATGGAAGCAAAAGGTCCATTTATCTTAGGACACATTCCAATGTGTAATTGGTAAAGGAGACTCTCCTGACCAGCTCAGCTGCAGGAACGTGTCCATATCTGGAGCCTTGTTCCCCCAGAAGGGCTCTTGAGGGACTGCAGAATGCAGAGTTTGCATGTTTACAATTAAATAAATTGTGGGGGAAAATCAATTTGGATCATTTCATTGTTTTTCTTGTCCAAGGAAGCATGTGGTTTTTTTCTTCCTCAAGGAAGCCTAAGGCAAACAAATTTTGTAGCATTTCAATCCTGAATCAACGCAAAGGAGAACTCTCAGCCCCAAAATGCATCAGGATACTGAATGCATCCCAGAAAAATATAGCTACTTCAATATAATTCAGAGCTCACATTTTCAAGGACAATAAATATATATTTGCTGTTGAGTGCTGGAGAAGTTTGTCACGAGCAACATAGAAAAACCTTTCAGGTTATTGTAGGACTTTTAAAAGAAATGAGTCGTGAAGAAAGAAATAGTGACCTTTGCTACATTTAACTGAAAAGATGCTTGTATTAACAGAGAGAGTAACCAAACAGACTAAATGGTTGGCAATGAGGTTTCAAAATGCTAAACAAATAATGGCATAATAAGATTTGCATTTAGCACCGAAATCTGTGAGTAGCATTAGCAAAGAACAGCTTTTTCAAGCTGCTGATTCTGCATTTACCAGAAAAATCAGAGCAAACCTGCTCACAGGCGTGAAGGTATGAACTTTATTAAGGATAAGACAAATCCAAGGTGTTTTAGGACACTGTCCTTTCCTCAGTGACAGTATCATGGGTCTCTGGTGTGAGTCCCTCGTTACAAACCCCGTGGTGCCCAGCAGGGGATAGATCACACTCAGTGAGCTGGACACATGAGGAGGAGCAGTACAGAGCTGCTGCTGTTTCTAGGTGGGAGGCTTGAGGGTGTGCTAAGGAGGTCTCTCAGACAAGCACTGCACAGCCAGAGCTGGATAAAACAGGAATCCCAGAGCAACCCCTCTGAGCAGAGAGACAAGCAGTTCCTCCAAGGAACCGCTGCTAAGGAGAGGGAGGCTGAGCTGTTTCGGGGACTGAAAGCAGTCACTGAGTTGAGGCAGTGGTTATAAATATTCTATATGGGGTTCCATAATGTCATTTAGCCACTGTTATCATGTCAAAGTTTGACTGGAAAACTGTGCACTTGAGACTAACATTATACGATCCAGAGACACCTGGAACAAACACTGAATGAAGCAGATCAAGTAGCTGGTCCCAGAGTGATTCCTCAAGACTCTTCAACCATACACCTTTTACAGGTACGCAATGCAATATACATTTCAAATACATATTATTTAAAGCAGCCCCTTCAAATGACTCCCTTTGCTACTCTGAGGTGATGAGTCTGCATTATCAATCATTCTCCTGAGGAATTCCCAAGCCCTTTCTACCACTGCCTTGGGTCTGAAAAAGCTCCACCTCAGTGCTATCTATATTAAAGCAAGAGATTTATCTCACAACTTGAAATACATGAAATGCATATAAATAACTTCTAACACATAAGAAGTAAATTAATCCAGAAACTTCGCTGTGAAGACTTTCCCATATAAAAAAAAATGTGCTTTTACTGCATTACCTAGAATTATCCAGAAATTTCTGAAGTAAAGATTGGTTAAGAAAAAGGTTTCAAGTGTCGATACACAGCAGGTTGGCAACACTTTTTCAAATATAAATGACTATTGATATACCTTTCTAATACAAACATAGTAATCCCAGGAAATGCACACTGCTTGTACTGTTGCTTTTTACTTACGGACAACTCAAGAACTCCTTTAAAAGTCCTCTTAAACTCAAAAACAAGGCGCCTGTTATTGAGAGGGAAACGCAGACAAAGAAGCCAGATAAAAAACCTGGCCTCACGAGCTCAGACATAACATTTCTGGACTGCACATCCTGGAATGGACACTTGCAACACTATATTACATTTCTAAGAATACAAATGCTCTTGTCTCAGTGCAGAGAACACTCCAGATTTAGAATGAGAGAAAAGAGGTACAAGCAGAACTATTTTATTGCCATTTAGCTCTTCCCATAGGTGCCCAAGTTCAAAAATTAGACCTTCAAAGCCTGTCTCTCCCCAGCCACTTCCTCAAAGTTCTTCAGCACATAAGGGTTTTTCAGTAAGCTCCCACAGTTTACTGAGACCTCTCTGATTTCTGCAGTCATGCTCTCAATCCAGGATTATTCTCCTTTCACAGTCCCTCTCTGCCTGTCCATGGCATCCAGACACGTTGTATTAAGCCATTATAAATCAAAAGTGAAGGAGGTTTTCTTTTTCCTCTGCCATCATCCCCCATTCCTCTCTGCACCCTGTCCAACAGCACACAGGCAAAACCATCCATCATATCAAAGTGTACATTTGTATTGTTCCTCCTTGAGGGAATTTCAGTTCCCTGCTCACTCCCTGCAGACACAGCATGAAAGGGAGGTTGGGCTTGCTTCTGCACTCGGGCTACCCTTTTAAACTGGAACCAGTTCAATATTGACTGTCAGACAGCAGAGTAAAGCACTCAAGACTGCCCAAATAGAAGGTAGGATGCTCAGCGGGAAGGAGGTACAGACAAATTCTTAGTGTGCCTGAGTGAAGTGTCTAAGTGACAAACTGAGGTAAAATGAGAACCAACACCACTATCAGGGCTTACTCCATGAATATTTCTTCATAAAGACATATTGCAGAAAGCCTGGCTAAATGCATCCTTTGCCTACTTTGCACTTAGCATTCTCAAGACACCAGCTGCATGTCATCTGTGAAGCATCTTGTAATTCTAAAATTTAATTTGATAATCATTTCTGTTTCCTCTATTAACTCTAATGAAGCAGGCTCGTTAATTTTCCAACAGGTACTGCTTATTTTATCAAGCTGATATGTCAAAGCATAGCAATGTAAGGAGGGCCTTCCCTCCTTCCCCAGGTCTGAAGAAGTTTGCTCTGAAAGGCAATGTGCACACACTGGATTCAGTCCAGAGTCCAAGAACACTGTCAGACTTTGTAAAGCCTTGCAGAGTCATTACTGCTGGAACTGAAGACAACTGCACTTCCTCTGACACGTGCAAGGACATGAAGGTAGTGCTGTTATTCCTCTTACCCCTGACAGATGCATGAGTACTCAACAGAAAACATTAAGTCACTTCTGATGTCTTAGCACAAGACATACTTAAATGCTTAGGAGAAGACACCAAATAGCTCTTTATCTCTTGCATGTCCAAACTGTCTCCTGGTAGTTAAAAACACATACATGAATTCTGTCATTTCATTTCAGGTAATAAAACCGCCATCAACTAATCAGCCAAATCACAGGAATGTGGAACAGTGGCAAAAAGCTGAAGTGCACCAAAATCCCAGCTACTGGCAACACCACTGACAAGAGAGGCTGAATTTCCAGGAAAGAGCAAACAATGAGCTATGGCTGCATGCTGAAACAATAGAAATGTGTAAACCCCTGTAGTAAATCAGATGCTGCCAACAGCTTCAGAGGTTTTTATAGCAAAAAAACCATGCTAACAGGAGTTTTAAGCATATAAAATGGAGACTGAGAGAGCAACATACCTGAATGGGAAAGGCAAAAAAATCATCATGCTTCCTATAACTAGTTATGATTTCTCATTATACAAATGTGCCTTGAAGAGTCACATTAATGCAGGGTTATTACACCCAGTAACTACTGACCCCGGGGTCACAAATTAAAATCAACCAGATCTACAACTCTATTTAAATTATAATACACCTCTCATTTCATGGAGGAATCTCATCATGAAGATCATAACTGCAAATTGCCCACCACACACATTAGGCAGAAGTTGGATTTATTTTAAATTAAAAAGCAGCATTTCTTATACCCCACCAGCATACTATCAGTGTCATTAAAACATTTTGGAAAGCTCTAGTTTTAGTTTGCCTTCAACTTCTCTGTGGTAGAAAAATAAGTTACTTATTTGAATTAACATTCTTGATACATAATGTTAACTCTTTTCTGGCTTGTCTTTTCGCAGGTTATCAGAACAGTTAAATTTATCCTTCTACCATAAAATATCAGAAGAAATTTAAGACCGTGTTAAACATGGATTTGAAAAAAAAAAAAAATTGATCAGGTTAGGCTTCATTAAAGTTTATGGTGCAAGGAAAGTAACATATGCCTCCAAACAGGTTAATAAACTCATAAAAAAGATATTAATGGCACTGACCAAATGTAAACTGTTTGATAATCTGAAGCATGTCAAGACAGGTAGAACTTTTCCACAAGACTTGGCAATAACAGAATATTTCAGAGAACAAAATATTTCAGTTGGAAGAGACCCACAAGAATCATCTAGTCCGACTGCAATATATATCACCTGTAATTTTTATCCCAAAAGAGCTTAAAACGTTTGTCTGACTTCATGCATAACAATCACTTAATCCACTGAAATACAGCAGCTAAATTAATCAGAGCTAGAATTGAAGAAGAGGGATAAAAATTTGAGAGAACATTGTCATTGTTTAGAGTCTACAACATTTGTTAAAGGACACAAAAATTAACTATGGAAGAGCACTTAAAAAAAAACAAAGAGGAAAATAAGCACTAAAAATTAGATATGAAACTGAAGCAATATGCTCTGGACTTCAGCCTCAAAGCATTGGAAGTGAATCAGTGCTTAACAACTTCTGTGGATTATGTTTAATTTTTGGCAATCCAGTGAGACATTTTGCTAACAATGCACGTAAACAGAGCAGAGCAAAAATGTACTTTTTAACATTTAAATTTCCAGGAAATTCTTTTTCCATCTCTCTTCGACCAAAACTGAAAAACATCTACTTGATACAGTAGTTTGACCCCTCAGAGTGTGCAGGGTGTGATCAATTTGTCTAATGCCGTGTTAACAATTTTTTTTTAATATCAGTGCTAGAAGTGTCAAGGAAACATCATATCCTTGTCTAAGTTTTTATGGCATAAAATGAGAGTGAAGTACAAAAAAATTCAATATAAACCATAAATATTATGAACCTCAGCCAAGTTCAACTATATGGGTGAAATTCTGTTCTCAAAGTACCAAATAATTCTGAACAAATGCTAATGGAGAATGAACCATCAGGAACTATTAGCTCAATCCGTTTCTGCACAGGGAATTTTTTGTGAATTGCCCTGTGTTGCCTTGGACAAAGGTAGAGAATAGATTTCTCACTTTGAGCAGTCAGCCTTTACAGTGAAGGGCTACCAACGGGAACAGAAACCCCCTCCTGTCAAACCCCTTTCCACACAGCAAACAGCGTTGTCCAGAATTTCGCTGCAGCAGCCCCTTGCCAGCAAAGCACAGGTTACAGGCTCACTGCAGAACAGCCATTAGTGAAAGGCAGAACCAGACAGGGCTGATTAATAGGGACGAACTGGAGTGGCACTGGGAAATAAAGAGGGACACAGATCATCGTGATGGACAGCTGACATGTACGCAGGAGAGTCACTGCCAGGATTAGTACAGCTTAAAAAGGTGTTTGAAAGGACGATGTACTCGTTTCTAGAAATTTTTGTCACATACAATGTGGGGCCAAGATGGTGAAAAAGTATACAGAAGTGTATTTAACGAAAATGGACCTAGGCAGAATCCAACCTCTGGGTAAAGGACAATATGAAAAGCGGAAAGGGAAGCAAGGTCCTCTGAAGGTCAAGTTCAAATGTTAGATAGGAAAGAAAATTGCAAGCCTGCAGAGGAATAAAAAGCAAAGTTAAAAATTATCAGAACCACCAGCAGTACACAATCTTTTGGCAGTATTCTCAAATCAAACATGAATTTCCTACAAAAATTGGGACATTAAGCTTTGAAAGTCTGTTCAGGGAGCAATAGAGCAGAACAACATCTTAAAGATGCTTTGGAGAAAGAATCTGTAATGGTTAGAGGCACCTGAAAAGACTAAGTCAAAGCAACTCAAGAAAACCTGATAATGGAATCACAGACAGAGCATGAGAGAAGGCAGGCAGTGACAGTATCCCTCAGAGAAAAGGGCAGAAATCCTAGTCATTCTGGATTTAATGGCAAAGGGATGGGCAGTGGGGTGGACAGATCGAGATGTTAGATCAGAGAGAAAACAATTCTGAAAGAGAGCTGTATCCAAGGGGTGTTCACACAAAGGGAATTATGTCCACATATTCACAGCAATTCTTTAAGGTTTTCCCAGAGCTACGATTCTAACTCCGTTCACAGGCACCAACACCTGCCTACAAAACATGACATTTTGAGAGACTGAAATGATCTGAGCACTGCATTTCCTTTTCAGATGGCTCATACTCCTCATATACGTCTCTGGCTATGACAGCACCAAGGAAGGAAGGACATGGACATCTAATTTCTAGGCCCTCTACATAAAATACGCTCCCAGAGCTACAGCCCACAATGGCACCAGGTCTTCTTTATTGTTCAGATTTGGTAAACACCAAACACACTCTGCAGACTGTGGTAGTTTCGCCTAAAATACAACATTCTGCACAAGCCTTGAAAGCTTTCTACTGAGCTCAGAAGCTGTGTTTTCACATGGATGTCAAACCAGCACAAATACCCTTCACTCAGAAAGTTCAAGATTCTCAAGGATATATTTTCAAGAACTCAAGCCATCCTGATAACCACAGTGTTGATTATGGTGATCTGTTTTCTTGTTTAATTTCCTGTACTCTGAAACCGTTGCACAAACCTCGCCTGTATGTTTGAACATGTTTGGGTTTTAACCTTGAAGATCTGTGATGATTTTAGGCAAAGCTTACAGCCAATAGAATGTTCTCCTCAAGTCTATTTCCAAATATATAACGTTTATATCATTGCTCAACAGAAGCACCAGAAAACCACACACTCTCCTTGTACGAAGGCATGACACCACACATGCAGAAACTACCCTAAGTCACAGGAATAATATTCCCTTCTAGTATTTCCCAGCGTCAAAGCTTAAAAAAAAACACAAAGCAAATCACAATATGTAGCCTGTTTGTCCCTAAGAACACCCATAAATTCTTTCTCACCGGATTTTGTTCCCATCTCAGCTGGAAGCATCCCTTTCGCTTTTTATTTTCCTCCAGCTTTATCACTGGATGACAACAGGAAGAAGGCTCTGATCTCTGCTAAAGTATCAGGCAGACAAGTACTCAAAGTGTACAGGTGAAACATAATTCTTACAGTGCTTGGGGTTGGGTTGATGGCTGGTTTTTTTCCTTTGGGCGTTGCTGGGTTTTTTCTGGGGTGGGTTTTTTTGTTTCATTTTTGCCTTTTTTTAAAAATCCAGTTCTTCACATTCACATGTTTGTGGTAGTGATTTTTAGGAAATTTCAGTGAGTTTGTTTGAATTTTTCCAAAGTTATTTAGTTAGGTAAGTAAGCAGTCAAACACAGGTTTCAGCAAGGTAAATGCTTTAGCTGAACACACAGACAAGATTTCCTAAGTGTGTTTCCTGTGCAAATACTTAACATAAGGAAGCCCACACAGACCAAGTTGGTTTCTCTGCCAGGCTTTATCCACACTGCATGACTGAAGGTGGAACCTTCAAGAGTACAAGATAATACCAAGATTTATTCTATTTTGCTGCATATTTGCTTTTCATAATTTCCACTGTTGAACCAGCTAGACTGCTAACCTAGAGAAATACCTTGCTTGGCTGGATATACCCAAATATTTGTGTTTCTGGTTTTAGGCAGCAATGTTTCCAGTTTACAACCAACATAGCAGGCAGCTGACTAGAAAGGCTCAATTAGTACAAATGTTATGGTCAAAGATTATCAATAAAGCCAATGCTTCAGAGTTCTGCAGATTGCTGTTGTTTGCATCAATATTCACTGGGCAACACGAAGTTCACACTAAGACCAACTAAGAAAACTCAGATATTACATACTTTGCTGTTTATAACCTAGTCTAATTACTTAAATGGAACTTTAACTGTATTCATGATCAAATGTCTTGTCAGTAACAACCAGGGCATCAAATTCAGTTTTATTTTCTCTAGAGCAGTGGCAGTGAGCTGTTTCAATTATAGTGAAATTGTTTTGTCAGCACATTGTTTAAAAGAGCAATAGGGCTGTGCTGTACAAAAATACAGATACCGCTTACTTTGACTTACTGAAAAAGAGAACTCGCATAACCTGCTAATCTCTTCAGAGTGCTCAGTACTATAAATATGTCAACCCCCCTGAAATCTCCATATTAAAGTATTTGAGAAGGTAGAATGTGAGTAGAAGACATTCACTTGGATCAAATTACAATGAAGAGCCTTTGGAGCTACTTTTTACAATGTCATTCAATGAAAAGCTAAGAGAGATTTTTATCTTTCCATGATTACTAGATCATTACATTTAATAAATGTAATACTGTTTAACACTATTGTAAAAGAAATGTACTTTTCCAATGGCCTGAGTCATCTTTTGCCTTCAACCTCCTCTTCAAAACACCACTTGCTTTGGACTGACCATTAAGTTGTGATTTAATCTATAAATAGTTGAGAGGAAAAAAAGCTCTGTTCCCAGTCAAAAAACAAGCAAGTTTTTACACTGAAAAAATGCAAACCTATCCTGTAATGCTCCCTAATCTATAAATAATTAGATCTCAAGTGCTTTCTAAAGGTCAGTGATACTATCTTTTCCCTCCTGAGAGATAAACCAAGGCTGTAGCAGAGCAATGTGGCCTCTCCAGATCCACCCCGTCAGTGACAGACAAAAACAAAATCAGGTCTCCAGAGGTCCAATGGAGTGCTCTACTTGCCACCTTCTTCATACACTGGATGTACCTCAGGTATGTTTGTGGTTTCAGAGAGATTAAAGGAGTCAGCTTTGACTCATGTAACTTTCAGATTAAATGGAGCATGTGAATTAAATGGAATAACTAAAACATTTTGAACATGTAATATGAAGCAGTGATTTTAAACTCTTGAGAGATGGAAAAAATGGCAGGTGAATTTTTGTGCTCACAGTTAGGCAGAGACCTAGCTGAAGAAATTGAGTTTGTAACTGAATGCATATTGAACACAATGATGCATACTCTTAATCATCTCTTGAAAACACCTGATTTCATTTAAAGCAACACTCTTTATTCCTCTTGGTTTTTGCTTGTTTTGAATATTCAGAAGCACACCACCTTTCCAGTTCCCTGCACTTACCCTGACCCTCTCAAATCTGACTGGAAATGTCACTTAAAGCATAAGCAGGCCAGGCCCTCAGAGCATTCATTTTTCACTCACTGCTTGAATTTAAAACCAGCCTTCTCATTTGCAAATTTTTAATTAGATTAACAGGTTTTTTTTTCCTTTGGACACAGAACTCTTCATGAATTAGCTTGGTTACAGCTTCCTCTATAAATTTAACAATTACATCGGTGGCTGGAACTGGATGATCTTTAAGGCTCCAATACTCATCAAGTCCACTTCTGTCATGACTATCGCATTGTACTTTCTAAAACACATTTAGCTATGGCTTGGAGATCTTTGAACTCCTGAGACAATTTAAAAGAAGCAAGCTCCAGGGCAAATATGGATCATCTAAGGAAAATAAGGTCTGAAATCAGCTGTCAAAAAATATGACAGAATTCCAGCAGAAATTTCTGTATTTCAAATATGTCATAAAGTTGCAAAAAATAATTTTCCAGCAGGTCATCTGCAGAAAATGTTGTTATAGTAGTACCAGAATACCAGAATATGCTGATTGAAACGAATTCTTTTTTTACAAAAAGGAAAAATCAAAATGCAGAACTCAGACTTTTACTATCTCATTTTAAGCTTTCCTTTTCCTCATTTCAAATTCCCTTGTTCCATTTATCTTTAATCCTCTTGTATGCGTTGATATGAATTATTCAATTGCAGTGAAAAATAATGTTTTCCAAAGTTCATTTGATTATTTGAGCCTTTCCTTGAAATATTTTGAAACTTTGATTTTTCACTATGCTTCAGACTGAAAACACTAAATTGCTTGAAAATTTCCCTGTTATTTTTCCAGCCCATGAAATAAGAAAATTATCACTGGGGAAAAAGCAAGGATATTCCCTCAACCTGCAAAAAATCAAAGAAACAGTGTAGAAACAAACCATTTCAAAATAAAACCTACGTGGTTTTCCAGCATGATGAAAACACCAGATTAGGAAGGTACAGCCCTCCCATGAGGTCATGAAGTTAAAGTAGAAGCCAATAACATTTTGTGTTCATGTGTGATCTTCAATATCGAATGGCCCCTCATGTCGTGTCAGGTTAGGAGGTTCACCCAAAAAGCACTGCTGGATAAAATGATGTGAGGAGCTCTACTATAGGGTTTGACCTCACATAGCTTAAGGGCAGATGCCAGTGAAGCACTGTCACCAGCTGAGGTGAAAATTCACCTCATTTCCTTAACAAACCAACCTGATCTACATCTTTTTTTTTTCCTGGAGCTGTGTAAGATGTCAAGATCTGACCTACTCTGAACCAGCTCGCTGAGGGACAGAGCGCCATTTTTTCTTACTGCAACTTTCATCTCTGAGATGAGGAAACAACCACTAGGGATGTCAGTTTTATGGCATGTCCTGGAATGATTTGAGACAGGAAGCACCTTTTCTGAGATGAAAAGGCAGTTTTCTACTGAGTGTCCAAGGCCAGCTAAAGGAAAAGGGTTATTAGCACAATAAAAATCATGAATGGTTCACCACCATATTCCAAAGTCAGAAACAGCATCCAGATTTATGAGCTATAAATGTTCTTGGAGTCAAAGGAAATCCAGCACCCTTTGACTCTGTCCCTATCACACTACTTTTTCTTCTGGGAAAATACGTAACAGAAATAAAATGCATAAATGGGTATGGAAAGGCTGGAGTTGCCCTTCCTTTTCATGTAGGGTTTGCGGATGGGCATCTACATCACAGAAAAGTGTCGTCGTTAATTATTATCAGCCAGTACAGCTACCACCATGATCTGGCAATTTCTCACACCCCAAAGTCCATCCATTCACCCCAAGCAAAGTTCTTGACCCAAACACCCAGCTTATACTAAGAAAATTGGCATATGCAGTCTCACTTCTCTAGGAGTTTAGCTCAAGCTGATTTAGGGCCACCTGGATATCCCTGTCAGCTCCCTTGCTGATGAGAATGGCCAAATTAAGCTCTTCCCTTCAATTGTCACGAGTGCCTTATTTCATCTGCAGCCTTGATTGCCCCCTTAAAGTACACCAGGGAAGTACTTGCTATGCACATCAAGCAGGAAGATGGAAGAGTGCAAAACACAGATCTAGAGTGATTATCCAAAAATCAGACTGCTGAGAAATGAAGCACAATATCAGTTAAAGTGTCACTAAAACAGAGTTATGAGTACAGTCAGGTAAAATACTCGATAATTGCTTATAATTTTCAGTGTTTGGAAAACAATTTCCGGGCCAGATGTTTTCACATTGTATTAGATGTTTCACTCCCTGTCAAGAGTTGTACATTTTCCCTAGTTTATGATTCAAGGTGTTAATCATATTCAGTCTTTCAAGATGATTACCTGGTAACATTAACATACAAATGTACAGTGATTATCTCTGCTTTTCAGAATTCTTTGCATTTTGCACAAGGAAAACAAATAATAAAAGAAATAAATCAGTCTCCTTCAACTTGCATGATGCCTATTACAAAATGAAATTACTATGAATTCAGAGTCTATGAAAATTAGGTATTAATCAACTTCAAAGCACAGAAAACTTTCACCTAAGCTTGAAAGTAGCAGCACAGAGTTAGAATCTTTCAATAGGCTGGAACTGACAGGCATTACTGCCTCATAAAACAAACACATTCCTCACCTCCAGCAATCATACAGTGCTTTCATATCCTATTGATAAGACTAACCAAGTGCTGAGTATCTGCAGCCATTTCTGCCTGAGGAATATACACCAATTTACAGTATACTATCATAAAAAATTAGGATACTATTTCAGAGTGTAGAGGAAAATACTATCAAATATCCAGGCTTCTATCGTGAAACAGTAAAAACTATGTAGCAAAACTGGGTCATGTTCAACACCATCTGAATCTAAAAAAAATACAGGTTATTTACACAGGAACTTGATAAAGGCAGTATGATGGGAATACATCTCCAGCTCCCACTGATTTCCCTGAAGTTCCATGAAGTATCTAATTTTGTTCCTAGTGGATTAATACATTTTTTCTATGTCTGAATTCATTATGTCCTGCTGCTTAAAGCAAACAGGGACCATCACAGCAACAGTTCTGTGCAGTCACTGCTAGACACATTTATGCAAGACTTGAATTTTGAACCCTTGTCTTGTCAGATTTCTTAATGAGTTCATAAAATAAACTTTAATGTGCATAGTACATTGTCCTGTAACTATGAGATATCCAAATGGCTCATGACAGGTATTCAGAGGGATAGAGCACAAGTCTCCTTCCTTCCCAGCAGGAACCAGTGGTGAATACAAGGGACCACAGCCTAGGCAGGAACACCAGATCTAGATTTACACACACCCCCACTAACGGGGCGTAATGCTGGCTAATTCCTGGTGCTATGCTCTGCCCATTGCTCTTGCTTCTGTTTTTCTGTTGGGCCTTTCATGTTACACCATCAAGGCAGAGTGATTTAAAATAAAATAAATCCGATTAATCTTTCAATCACTTCATTTTTATTTCTTTATCCTTTGCTCTCATAGTTGATACTGCCCCGGTCCTTTTGACCCCTCCACAGTTCTGGCAATGAAAGATATTATTTTCAAAGAATATGGGAGAAAAAGCCAGAGGGAAACATCAATGCACCCACATTTCCCTTTGTTTTTCTTCCCTAAACTCATACATATTTGTACTGCAGTCCAGCAAACAGCTTCTCTTATCAGGCAGGAGCCAGGATCACCTATTTCAGAGTTTTCCAGTATTATCAAAACACCTGGATTCAAAAACACAAGTGATAAATCATCAAAAGCAGCAAATGAAGAGAAATGTTTCTCTAGGTTCGTGAGAAAAAATATAAATGGGAAAGTTTGTATCAACTCCATTATAAATGAGTTGCAGCATTTTGCCAATAATTTATTAGTCCTGATTTCATTATGATGACAGTGCATCTCACTCCTGCTCATTTTAGTGCTATTATACAGTTCGCTTCTTCACACTGAATGATATCTTCCTTTGCAAGCAATGCCAACTTGACTGCCAAGCCAGACTTCAGGCTCCAATGGCACTGATGACTCCATGATTTTCAGGGTGAGGTGCCAACAGTGTCATCTACAAGTTCCAAAAAACCAAACCTCTGCCTGAATCACTCTCCTGTTCTCCAGTTCCAGGCTGGTTCTCAGAAGTTTAGGTAAATTCCTGGTACTTTTGGCCATTTGCTAGTAATTTGCATGAAGACAGGGTGTCACTTTAAATTTTGCACCTCAGAGCCTCATTAAACATAGAATATGCTACTGAAAGAAATCCCATAAAGACAGTAAGAGCCAAAAGAATGAATCCTGCATTTCATTCAAGCCACAGGCAAAAGGATTACAAACTTCATGATGTGAAATGATGTCTGCACAGAGCAGCAATGACAATTAAGACCTGGGCGAGGGATTTATATGTGACGGGCACAGTGATGACTGTCTAATGTCTTCAAGCCTACATTCTTAATAGACTTCTGCATTTAATATTAATTTTACTTTTCTCTATATTGATTCCATAATTTATCTATATACATTTGATTTTATTTTTCTTCAATTTTTTAAAGTCTAGCTAAAAAATAAAACCTATGCAGAAATTACACCAAGCTTTGCCCCCAGCGACTCACCAAAATCCCTCAACCATTTAAGAAAAAGTACTCAAAAGCTTATCAGTCCACAGCATGTTCTTTCCTTGACATATGGGCTTTTAAACTTTCTCTGGTGCACACCAGTGTGGTCTATTGAGTTATTACCTTACAGACTGCATTTCCAAAGGAGACTAACTTTTGCTTGGCCATAAGGCTTGTAGATTGACAAGGGGGGAAAAAAATCACACAGTGCTTTAAGGGCACAAGCCCCCATCACTACCTTTCCCAAACCTTGTTTACTCTTCCTGTGTGAGTTATTAGAGGTAAATTAGCATCCAAGGAAAAGCTTGAAAGATTTTTTTTTTCATAAAGGTACCTCAAAAGAAGAGCCAGTGGCCCAGCATGTATTCCTCATTTTCCACCTCATGATCTGCATTATGTATCTTTTATTCCCTCTGACTTTCCTTTAGCTAAGAGCAATATTATGTAATAAAACTGGAGGCAAACCACCTTTAACTACCTCAGTTTTAAAGGAATAATTACTTTAGCACAGAATTTGACTTAGAATTTCAAGCACATGAATCTATGTTTACACACACTGTTTTTCAAGATATTTTTCTGTTAAAACTTTAATGATTATTTAGAAATAATGAAGCAAAGTGAGTGTTATTTCTGGGAAGTTAGCCATCTTTCAACACTAGCTAAGAGAAAGTCCCAACAAATGGAACTGTTTGAGGAGTAATTAATGCACTTGATGTCTATTTTTATTGTAGGACTACGTGATTAATGAGCTGTCATAGTCTTAAGGCATTCCCTGGCATGTTTCTGTAAGCTTGTTCAGATAATAAGCCTTAAGAGATGAATGAAGCATGTCCTGCCAGATCTGCTGGGATGATTTCCTTGTACGATAACCGGGGGACATGAAGTATCTCAGCTATTCCTAAAACATAATCTGTCTGCTCATTAATCAAATCCTGTCTCACGCTGTGTGAGTGCCATGACGAAGAAGAGAAGCACATGACAATAATGCACACACAGGGTCAAACAATCTGGATTCTTCAGTTGTGTGGGCTTCCCCAGGAGAAGGAAAGGTGTACACAAGACGTTGTCAGCTCTGAGAGAACTGGTCCACAGGGCACAGTGTGCAATGACCATCACACCACAGATAAAGTCAGAGAAAGCAAACAATACTTGCCTTAATCTGATGAATCATTTTCCAGGATCTCTGGGAGTAGGACTTCTGTCAGGACACAACATAGGCCTCCAATCATTGTCCTTTCATGTGGGCTTACCTCAGAAAGAGTACTTGCAGAGGACATTGTGCGATCACCGCTCAAGGACTTCCTGGAAAAGGAATTGTTCTGAGGAGTAAGTTTTCCTCTGTAAAGCAGGATCAGGTGGTCAGCTGGTTACTCTTGGCAGGTTTTTCTGTAGAGACAGAAAGTCAAGAGGTCACTAGAAAGTATTTTTAAAAGAGAGGTATTCTATAGTGAACACAGCGTACTTTTAAAGCCTCTTTGCCTAATTTGTGGGTGGTGGTGTAGTGTTCTGGCTGATTTTTTTCTGTTTGTCTTTCCTCAAAAAAATAATCTGAATTATGACTTCCCTGACTCTGAGATATTGCATCTAAAGCCACAGGGACAGAAGGCACTGCGCACTAGTCTTTCCTATCCTAAGTTATTTGGCAAATTCCTGAAATGCACCTGCTGATATTAGGAAATTATTTGGATGACTTTAAACAAGGGTGGAGCTAGACACACTGAGAGCTAAAAATTGTACCCTGATGGTCCCTCTGTATCTACTAACTGAAGCAGAAACAGTGCAGCAGAGAAGCCACCCCAGCATCTATAATAATAGCTCTGGGTTGTTCATCACTAACACCAGCAACAAATGCAAAATTACCAATTAGAAGTGAAGCCCTATCACCTCCTGGGTTTCTTTTCTGTGCTGTCACGAGCAGAGCTTTAGACTCTCTGAACAAAAAGGATAGCTTGCAATACAAGCTGTAAAATTTCACATCACTGTCATATCGAATGAATTTAGGGAGAAGCATCTCCGGATTGCAGAGTACTGTGAGAAAGTTGCCAGGAAACAAAGTATTCCTCCTTTTTTCTCTTATGTTTCGCTAACCTAATTTTCCTTTCTCTGTTCCTATTCATCAGATGCAATGGCTTGTCCATCTTATTTTGTACTACAGTATTTTGACAGACTAAAGGTTTTCAATAGTCAGATGGTAACTAGGTTTACTAGTTTTCAATTGCAAAAGAAAATAAATCCCAAAACAGCCAGCATTTCTTGTAACTTATCTCTTTTTGTTCTATTTCTTTTATTTACCAAGCATAAAACGAAGACCAAAACTAGATTAAGATAATTTTCACAGTTTATTCCGTCAGAGCAACACCAAGTCATGATGCTTTCTCTGAGTTCCTAAATACCTAGAAGACAGGATTTGGTTTTTATGATTTGTTGTTGTTGTTTAGGGTGTTTTTCAAATAAGAATTAAAATCTGAAGGATTCATTTGAACAAAGAGGTCTTCAAAACAGAAACAATTATTGAAAGGTTAGCTGCAGAGAATCCTGATAAAGATCAGGAAAACTGGATGCAATGATTATAGCTCACCTCTTTACTGAAATCTAAGGCCAGAAAGAGAAAAATCTTCTAATCAGACTGTTATTTTTGCAACAAAACCATCCTATGTTGGTGCTTATTAAACAGCGAAGTCTGTCCACACCAATTGAATGAAATAAATTTCTAATACCTGAAGAAATAAAAAGAGGACAGGGGAAATATCTTCCTATTAATTTTTCACCTAATTGGAGGGGATAAGCTCTACTAGAAACATTTTCGCAGTAACAGGTATGGCTTAGTACATAATTTATTATGATGCAAGGGAATGCACATCTAAGTTTACAACAAGAATTAAGTCCAATATTATCGGATAATTAATGTGACATTGACAAAGCAGCTTGCTGTATGCATGTATGCATACATTACTTGGCAAGCCTGAAATATATTTGTCCTTTCCCGATAACCAGCTGTGCAATAAATCACAGAAGCATTTTTGTACAATTCTGCAAACTGGAACTTAAGGACGGACAGCATTAAATCAGGTAATTTCTAGCTCCCAGGATCCATGCAATTTTTCTGAACTGGCCATGGCCCCTACTGGAATTTCACCACGGTAGGCGCCTAGGCCGAAACACAGCAAAACATGGCACCATACAGGTTACCACAAAGAAAATTCCCTCTATCCAGCCCAAACCAGTACAACCCCATACACACATGACGGCAATACCTATCAAACAAGGTGGTTTCAGTTCTGAAACCGGAATAGATAGCAAAGACCTCCCAGAACAAGAGAGAGAGTTTAAAGAAAATCAACCTCTCCTTTACTCAAGAATTTTTGCTGAATTCTTCTACACTAATCCTCTCACACCTGCCTAAAATGACAGATTTTGAGGGATTTTTTTTTTTTTTTGTGGGGGAGAAATAATGCTCTGCAGTCTGAAAAAGAGAACATGAAAACAAGTACATGAACACATTGCTTCTTTTTGGAATTTGCACATGACTTTCAGTAGGCTGCCTTCTTTGTCAGACTGAAAAAGTAGTGAGGTGCCAGAGTCTTAGGAAGTTTTTAAAAAAATAAAACCAACAAAGTAAACCAAAGCATTTGCCAGAAAACAAAACAAACTGTATCATTTCAAGAGGGTAAAATAAGGTAAATCTGTCTGGGGTGGATGCTGTGAGAACACTGTTTCTGTCACTCCTCAGAGCAGGGTTAATCAGGACTTGCCACCAGAATTCACTTCTCAATCAGTACTAATGTGCTACGTGCAAAACAGACCATTACGAGGAGCATACACAAATGCTGGAGAATATCACAGAGCTCCTGTGTCAAGCTGCCTGGAAGGGTCACATGTTGTTTTGCTTTGAGCAAGTTCATATAAAGTCTGCTCTTAAGAAAGTAAAAGTTTAAGAGTGCTCGTGGTTGCTGTGCTCCGCTAAGGTTCAGTTCTGCCGTACAGAAACACACGCTGTGCAGAAGGTAAAACTGAGTTTATCACATGTTGTATCTCCTTGAACTACCCCAGAAAAACCACTGACACCACAAGTTTTGTTTCTGGTGCCATGTGCCCGAGCACAGGAAGCCCAGGGCTCAAGGCCAAACAGGAAGCGGTGCCTCGTAGCACGAACGGAGCCGCGCAGCTCCACAGAGCCCCTGCGCCGCGGGTAATTAAGGAGCTGGCAGTAATTGAAAATAGCCCTGCTTCTCCCACAGTAAGTACCCTGCATTACTGCTTGATGTATGGCAGCTACTGACGGATGACAGAATAATTTGTCTTCTATTCAACTCCAGTGCTGAATTATTGGAAGTTGGAGTTGTCTGTGGCCTAGAGGGAGACATTGTGCCGGAGTTTCATTTGCTGTTATTGAAGGCAAGAGGTTTATAAAAGTTAATGAAATACAGCCAGCAAAGAGACTGCAGAGGGTCTCAATCTCAGCAGCAGCACGCAGATGCCTCTTGCTATTACACAGGGCAGAAAAAAGGCATCAGTCTTTCCAAGCTATGATATGAAAAAAAATATTTAACATTTTCACTGGAACTGCTACTTTTCTATCATTTGACTAACTCCTAGAACTGTTAATTTTCCTGTCATTTCCTTAATATTTTAAGTCATGCACAGCAATCTTATAGAACAGACTCTAAAATGAAGACAGCAGTCCAATGCTATTAAATATTTTCATGCTTTAAGAGACTGTCTCAAGCAGCCTACAATTAGTACTACAATTAGTACACTTCAAAGTCCACAATTAAAGATGTGTCCTGCACCAGCCAGTTGTTAGGGAGATGGTCTTTACCTAATGAACAAGTTGCATATGGACTCTGACTACAAAAAGTGCAAATAATTTCCAAAAAACTTTCTGACAGTTAAAAATTTAATCCTATATGAGGCATACAAACTCATATAATCCTAGTGTAAGATGAAAAGCACTTTGACAGAAAAAAAAATTAACATTACTTTAGAGCCATCACTGAAGGACTTAGCACCTGTTTACATGGCTTGGTTGTGTGGGTTTAAAATAAATCTCACTAATACTTTGGGAAAAATCATGATGCTATTTGCTTTCTGGGATATAAAAAGAGATTAAAATGTCAGGAAAAGCATCAAGTTTTCTAAGATGCACTATTTACTGATAATGGCTAAATAACTTTCTTTCATTACAAAGGAAAATGATTCTGTAGCAAAATATCCATGGATATCTACTCTGATGAACTCTATCTTTAAAGCAAGCAATGTTTTTCCACTAGAATAACTTGAGGGAAAGAACTGCTCACACTTTTCTCTTTTAAATGAAACAAAGGCAAAAATATTGACCTTGAATGTCACTTTTATTACAGCAGCTCCTTCAGCTTTGTCATAAAGCTCCAAGGTTACCAGTGCTCTGGAACCCAATTACACACTACATCACCACCAGCGCTATTCTGGCTGCTGAACCATTTTCTGAGCTGGGCAGGGAAACATCAGGCAGGCTCCACAACAGTTTCTCAATGCTTTGCCTATAAAAACTAGAAGCCTGTCTCTATAATATCAAAGCTGCAAACTGAGAAGTGATTCAGGAACAATCCTTCCCTACAGGGCACAAAGACCTTTCTCTTCACCTGAGCTCTCTCTCCATAAATCTTCACACTCTGCCTCTTCTACAAGTACCACAGCAGAGCTCCTGCTGGAACACCACCTAACCCCCTTTCCATCCCCTGCAGCTGATTTTCTAGGGAAGCTGAATGTTGCAGTAACTCTTGTTCTGCTTTTGATCATCTCAGTGAGAGAGGCAAATGAATAAACAGAAAAAAATAATGAAAATACAGGAACAGGTGTATGAGGCCAAGGGGGACAACAGAACTGCTCGAAAGACCTAAGCGAGGTGAGAGGAAGGGAGAGCGAGCAGGTTGGAGGGAGGGGAAGGAAGTGGCTGAGCAGCACTGCAGGTAAAGCTTTCCTGTTGCTTTTGATTTCTGCTGTGAGCAAAGCTTCTCTCCAGTTAAAGAAAATGAGCTTTTTCAAACTACTACAGAATAAAGCCCTACCCACATAACCCCCTGAACTTCTCATTCTTCCCTGGGTGAGCTCGTAATTCCACTGCAGCCAAATACTGCTGTAAGCACCCTCCAGTCAAAAACCCTTATTGATACACATACATAAAAACAGTCCCATATTTTCAAATATATTTACAGGTCCCTTCAGTTTTTCTTCAGCATTAATAGCAGTGAGATATCAAGCATTATGGGTTTTAACTTGAAGGCTTCTGTATGTCTGAGTAGGCACACTCTTACCTTTAACAAATTGGAGGCTGTTCCTCACCTGATAACATTAGGCCTTAAGCCAGGATGAGAATTTTCTTTGCTAAGAACTTCCGAGGCAAACAAGCTTTATATAACTTACAGGACTTGCAGAAAGTTAACAGTATATTCAGAGCAGAAAGAAGTGAAAATTTTTCTACTGAAAAATGATGTAGGAACAAAAAAAACCTTGAAGAATAACTTTGATGTTCTATCAACTATTTTCTTTCATAATTACACTGTACTGCAGATTCATTCAGTACATACCAGCTACTCGTTGCTCTGTGGAAATGTAATCCTATTCCCACCAAGTAAAACAGATTTTTTTCCCAAGAATAAGCAGGATTGCACCCTTGCAATCACATTCCCAAGAGTTACCAATGCACATTAAGCACTCTTGTTAGAAGTAGTTTTATCAGTATGTCATTTCATAAAAGACTAAGTGCTATATAAATCCCTGGAAATGATTGTGTTAAACATTTTAATACTCTCTATACTCCATTTTCACTACACTGAAGAATGTTGCATGCATATTTGCCCAAAGTTTTCTGCCTGAAGATGCTCACTAGTTCTGCACTGGTGGAGAAACATGCTCAGGTTTCTGAAAAAAATGTCTCTCCTTAAAGCTTAAAGCATTTTCTTCTTGATTCTTGTTCTTTCTTTCACATACTGTCTCTATAAAGTACCTGCTTTTATGCTGCTCTCTAATCTTGTTCAAGCATTTGAACAAGTTGATTTGGAGGAAGTTTAGGGGTTTCTTTGTTTCTTTCTTTGATCAGTTTGTTGTATTTTTTTAGAAAATTTGTTTAGTGGTTTGGGGTTTTTTTGGTGTGTTTTTCTTTGTTTATTTGGTTTTCCTTCTACTATGCCATATTTGGATTATTTATTCCAAATTATCTAGTTTCTCTTTTCTCACGTTTTCCCTTTTTTTTCTATCCATGGAACCAGACTGTCTTCATATTTTCCAAATGCCACAATAGAAGCTCTGAAATCATGGGTGACTCCTGTGGAAGCTTTTGTACAACTGTAGCGAATTTTGTTTGCCCTGAAGAATACTTTGTTAAAAATTCTGAAGGTTAGAATGTGCTCAAAGCTGATGTGATGTTCAATTTTTTTTTTTCTGCTAAGCCAAGCGCAAAAACATTGAAATGCTTTTCAGATTATTGAGAAAACTGATAGTCTTCAACAAGCAAGACTCACCTTTCAGAACCTCACATTGAAAAAAGCTCTACAGGATACCTACCCCTTTAACCTCACTTCAAAAACAGGAAAAACGAGAAACAAAACAAAAAACCTTACTTCGAAAGCAGAAACACAGAACACAGCTTTTCTGTTCTTCTAAAAATGACATAGGAAAACATGATATGCACGCAAATTTGCATACATGTCATCAACCAGACACTGTACACTGAACCAAGAGTAGCTTCTCAGCCATGCACAAGGGATAAGGTTAATCCTATGTTCCTCATTTAATCTCATTCCAAACTCTATGCTGATGTGTAACTGTGGACATCAATAGGAAAACCTGAAGAAACCTCACAGGAAAGACAGCAAAATAGGCAATAAAAAATAATAATAACAAAAAAATGTTTTTATTTAATGACCCCAGCCTTTGGGACTGCCAAGCAATTTGTCCCATTCCACCTCTGCCCTGCACCTGAAGGAGTTGTTGAAGGGGAATGTTTGGTGTACCATCCCTGTACACAAGGATGGGAGGGCAAGGGTTTCAGCTGGAGCACTCACTGCTCCCTGTGGCTAATACTGACTGACACTTCTCAGTGCTTGCTGTCGATGATAGTTTTGCAAAAGCTAAACTGGTTGGAGTGTAATAGTCCATGCTCGACAAGTGCCTCAGGCCAGTATTTCAGCTGGAAGTTCCTGCTAGAACAGCCTGTCATTTTCAAGAAACATTATATTTTTCTCTTCACCTTCTCTGCCTTTCTCCCCACCCTGGAAGACTTTGTTTCATCCATACTGAAATACAGCTATTTTTATTCAGCTATCAACAGATTTCCATACACAAGCTCAAGGCACTGAAGGCTGATGGTGTATGCTAAAGGTCATGCGGCTACGCATTCAACTAGTTTTTATGTCTATAAGCATTCACCTATATACAGCAAAGCCAAGTGATTTTTTCGTTTGTTTGATCAGAAGTTTTAAGTCTACCGTCACTGACTTCCCAAAGCACTAAGCTTTTTGAAAAAATTCACGTGCACTCAACATACAACATCTTGAGGTTAATCAACATTATTTGCAATTGATTCTTCCAGGAAATAAGGGAGGGTCTTACAGAAAAAACTTCCACATGATCAGCAGAATCAAGCAGAGCTGCATTTACATTGCACTGGTAACACACAGACTGATAGCTCCCACCTAGATATGCATCAGTGTTCCAGATGAACATCCGTGTGACTTGAGGAGTCCACGAAAAATTCAGCTGTGGCTGCAGCCTGTGTAATGCTGCAGAGCAATGGGTGCCCACACCTCTGTTTCTCTTTCCTCTCATTTCTTTCTTCTCTCTCCCTTTCCCTGCCCTCACACCTCCACTCATTTCACCCTCCCACACTGTATCCAAGTACACGAACAGCCACACCTGATAATTAAGAACATGGTGACTCCATACAGCCTTAGTGTCTCTCTGCCCATTTTCGCAAGATAGAGGAACTTCAGGGTCCCTGAAAGTAAAGAAGTTGAAATCCAAGTTAGAAATCGAACAGCCAGCAACACTGTTTTCTTCCTGGACCTCTGTTCAGCCTGTGTAGAAGTTCCCTCACTGCACTGGCTTTTTGATTCTTCCACATCTACTGTCTGAAGCAGACACTGGGTTTGTGAAAGAAGGCTTTTCTGCAGTCCACACATGCATTAATTAAGAGAAAGATTTCTGATTTTCATTATGTTTTCTCAGAGCAACTGAATTAAGAGTACCTGAAGAATTTCATTAAAACATTGACACAAGGGAAAAGAACAACCAACATTTCATATTCAACCAAAAAATGTGCCAGATTTCTCTTTTGTGGCATAAAAAGAGAAATCACAGAATGGTTTGGGTTGGAAGGGACCTTAAAGGCCATCTAGTCTACCCCTCTGCCATGGGCAGGGACACCTTCCACTAGACCAGACTGCTTCAAGCTCCATCCAGCTTGGCCTCAAACATTTCCAGGGATGGGGGCGGCCACAGCTTCTCAGAGCAAAAAACTGGGAACACTGATAGAACTGCAAAGTAGTCCACACACATTGGCAGAAAAGTCATGAAGAAAACTCTCCCCCCCCTTTAAACTTTCCATTAAGTGCTACACCTAGTTTAATTTAAAGTGAGTCTTCCACACTATAATGGACATTAAATTTTCAGCTACTGTAGCTTTTAGACTCCTTGTCACAGGAAAGAGCTCTCATGACAGACATTCTGTGTGGCATTGCATGCATTTAGTTTTTCACATTCAGCCACTGACAAACACCAGTGCAGGAGTTTCTGAAGTGGATGTTCCTGCACAATAGAAACCATTGTCATTTTGGCAAATAAGAAAAGTCCTTAGCTTCAGCCTTGTTTAAGATGGGAAATACTCAAAATTATGTGACATGCCTTTCCCTGCCATGGGTATTGTTTAGGGAGTGTGTCAGTTCCCATCAGTGGAATATTTCTGCTGCAGTCTGCTTGGAGCATCTCCTTTCACCATGAGAGAGAAAGGAAAGGGTCAGAAGCAGACAGAAGTTTCTTCTAGCAGCTTTCCCAGGCAGGGATTTGGAGCATTTTATCACCACCCATGATTGGTTGGGTTCAGTCAATACTTTGTACTCTGGTTCTCAAAACTGTATCCAAAAGGGAGAAATGTGCTTTCTCTAGATAAAGATTCATTTTGCTATGTCAAACGCGAGGCCTTGTCCCCACTGTGCACAGATCTGAGACTGAACACAAAGTGGGGTCTGCAACACGATCTGACCACGGGGAAGCCAAGCTGCTTTCAGAGAGACCCTCACATGTGGGAGGCTGTGAGCCCGAGCAGCCAAAATCTTAAAAGGTCCTCCCCAACATCTTTTGAACTGATTTACAAGTCTGACTTGAAAAGTCCCCGACATGTATTTACAAAGCCAGTAGTAACCCTTTATGTGACGTGAAATGGCATTACAAAACCCGGGGCCCAGACATTTCAAGGCCCCAAGATAGAGGCTGGTCGACATAGAAAATAATTTCTTGTACGAAAAGCTTCAAAAGCTTTCAAAGCTTGCTGTAAATTTTTGCATTCATTCCTTTCCCCCACACTCCAGCCACTCAGCCCCCTGCAGTTACCTTGTACTTTAACTGCTGTATCAACAACTTGTTTCAGAAAGAAAAACAGTTTCACAGCCATCACACAAAATACTATGTCTTCCTGCTACCAACACCAAAGTTTCGTCTATACTTATACCTTTCATTTCCTTTTCTCCTCATTTTTTGCAGTTAAAGCATCGGACCTAATCCTTATCCCTTTACTTGAGGCAACACCAAAATTAAGGTATTTCTAAGCAGATGTTTGCCACTTTACAGAAGGCACAGAACCTCCCAAAGAACTTACAAGTATGTGCCTCAATTAGAGATCGTTCTGTACCTACGAGTAAGGACTAGGCAAAAATATAACTCAGTTAAGATAGATGCAATTTGGTAGGTTTATGCCGAAAAAACAAACATGGGTTTTATACAGAGTAACGTTGAAGTCAGCTGAAAAAGTAACTAAGCCCAAAATGCTGCTTCAGAATTATCTAAAAGAGAGGTAAGAGCTTAAAAGCGATACAGCTAAAATGTCAATATTTATTCTACATAGTAAGCCACTCTCAAGAACATTTTGGTTTTTAGCTTCGGAACTAAAGGCTCTCTAAGAAAAGATGTCAATACAACTGTGTAAGTTTACCTGATAAGAACCGAGACAACAGTAATAAAGAAACCAGGATAAGGGAATTCTTAATTAGCCCTGTGCCCTGCCAGCGGGAAAGGGCAGCCTGAGCGAATACATCGGTGTGCTTTTATTTTAGGTTCACCTGAAACACCTGGTTGGCACTCAAAGGCATTTCATATCTTGCCTTCACAGCAGCCCAAGAATTTCAGTGTTGAAGCTGAAGATGGCAAACTTGGACATATATACCAGAATTTACATAGTACTGCAGACTTCAAATAAATCAAAACATAGATAATGCTTTCTGTCACTGTTTTCAAATATACTTAACACATACAGTGACACATAACACATATACTCCAGGGAGCACAGATATTTTGGAGGAGAGATGTCAGGCTACCCCATGGCTGGAAGACACACCAGAAGCCAGTGTTAACTGGGCAGTGGAAGGAGAACCAATCAGGCTGTTCAAACATGCGAATTAATGGCATCCCCTCAATAGATTTTACATCTCATACACACATAGCAACATTTCTGACATAGTTATTCTGCTGTTAAGATATGTTCAAGTGGGAAAGGGGGGACCAAAGTTTCAGCACGAAACCAAAAAAAAAACACTTCAGCCCCCAGGGAAGAAGACAGCACCACACCAGCACAGACAGCCCCAAGAGACCCTGAGGTCCTGTCCCCGCCGCCCTGGCAGCCCTGAGAGCCCCCGCACTGCGGTACCGCAAGGCTGTACCCACCAGAGCCCACCGGAGAGGCTCCAGCGCCCTCAGCACGGAGCCACCATGGCCGCTCCACGGCCGCCCTCCTTCCCTGAACACTGACAAAACTCACCTACCACGCTAATCACACACACGTACCTTCAGCACTGCAAAAAATTCCAACCATCCTTGTCTCTCCTCTGATCAGTTCCCCTTCCCCGGTCCGGGAGACCCCCGTCCCTCGACGGTGCCGGCACCGAGGGGCTCCGCCTCAGCGCTCGGTCCCGCCGCCTTCGCACCTCGCCCCGCCCTCAGCCTCGCTCATGCCTCCTGATCGAAAGGCCGGCGCTCGCTGAGATCTGGCGAAGCTAATTGGGGTGTTGTAATATTTGTCTGCCCCAAGCTGCCTTGTGTCCATTTCTTACCTTGGAGGCTCTTACAAGTAAATAGTACGAACAGAGCTCTCCCCGCTCGCCCCTCGCCACAGCCCTCAGGCCCCCTCGCGCGGGACCCGCCATTGCCCGCCCTCAGGGGCCCGCGCGCGGGAACCGCCGCTCCCCCTCAGGCGCCCTCGGTCCCGGCGGTCCCGGCTCTCCTCCCCTCAAGCGCACAGGTAGGCAAATCAGTGAGAGAGGTTGTGGGAAGGAGAGCGATTAAAGACCAGAAGCAACAGCGGTGACCGGCGATGGAGGCGGGGAAGCTGCGTCCCTGACCCCTCGCTTTCGGCCGTAGCCGAACTGTACCTGCACAGCCCGTACCTGGTGTGGAGCTGCACAGCCCTGGCCAGCTGCTCGTTCAGGTTTTTTTTTTTTCCAAGAGTGCTGTCTCTGTGACTTACCTGGTTTGGGGGGCAGTCTGCCACTAGGTCTTTGAGATCTTAATTGTAGATCCCAGGCAATATCACCAAACTGTTATATTAAATCCCAGCTATATATTTAAAATCGTATTTCCTAGACTATTGTACCATGTGGTTATTAGTAATAACAATATTCTCAATCTTACTCCCTGTAACCTCACCTGTATAACCTGGAAATATGAGTAATTAAAGTCCGGTAAGTGGCAACTAATTGCAAAATAATTGATAACCCACTCCAAAATCCAAAAAGTCTCTATGCAGCAAAAGGGCTCATAGCTTTAGCAGAGAAACTTTGGGGAATTTAGAAGGGTTTTGCACCAGTGCTAAACTTGGTATGTTTTGTACTCAGTATCTTGCAGCACTTTGCACATTGACGAAGAGGAAAATTATTACCAGTTTTCCAAAAGTTCCATCTTGGAAATCAATAGTGGAAAGGCTAAACAGGATTAAATAGGCCAAAATAAACCTGAGAGAAACGCGTTATGTGAAGATTAGAAAAATTAGGCCCAGTTTGGAAGGAAGGCTTTACCAAACCTTCAATCGATGCTTTTCATGGCAATTACCAGCATAGTTTTTGTGAACATCTTGAAGATTAGCTTCCCTCAAAAGGCCCATCCCATTTCTTTGGTGATAAAGCTGATGGGATTAAGAATAAATCCATTACTGTGAATAATGCATCATATGATGAGTTATATTGGTTGAGTCTGAGTAACCTCTCTGCCAGAGGTAAATTTAGCGCAGGAAATACTGCCTACCCACTTTGCAGAATCCAGTTCAGTCACATTAAGCTTAATGTGTTACAGCAGAAGACATCAGGCATAGCTTTTCCAGCAAAACACAGTACAGGAGATTGCAGGTTATGAATGTTTCACAGAAGTCAAGTTAATTGTAGCATTAAGAATCAGCTTTTTGTTGGTACAATGTAACACCGTCGGATTTCAGCCTGCGCTGCCCTGGGTGTTCAGACGTGGAAGGAAACACTCCATTAGTCAGCTCCCAGTAGGCTTCTGCCTTTTCCCTGCGTTACAGAATTTTTAACAGCACAGCTTTCTCCCAGCCTTCAGAGCATCACAATTTGCAAGCAAAGCAGGAGTTTAGGGGTTAACAATAATTGGAAGGAAGCGTTCACCCATTGTAGTTGTTAAATGTGGATTTGTTTCACTTTAATCACCCATTAGTGTTGAAACCTTATTTGTGTGCCTCTCTATAATTTATAATATATAGCTCTATACTTAATGCCTATATTTAAAAGTGTATAAAGTCTATGCATTTATAATTCATAACATATAATGATATAATGAAGTTTTAGCTTCTGAAACGAACAGTTCATTTACATTTTTACCACGTACCTAACGAATTTGGAAATTCAGGGTATAGATTAGCCTGATCCACTTTGACTCAGATTATTTACGGAATGAGTAGATGGCAGCATGTATCCCCTGTGATGTGAAGTGCAAGGAAGGATCTAGCATGCCTCAAAGTGATTTTGTTTAATTCATGCAAGTCCATAGGTCTCAGGAATTGGTTTAAGGTTTTCTTCAGCTAATTTTATGTAGCTTCTTCCCGTTTTATTGTGTTACTGTGCTCAAGGGGCCACAGCCCAGGGAAAAGTGGTTCTGTTCTGTTCATGGCATTTCAGGCTTAAGGCCAAATGGAGCTACACAGGTGTAAATAAAGAGCAGATTTGGTTCCCAACGCCCCTTGTGCATGACTCGAAGCTTAACTCGTAAGGGAAAGAAAAAAGTGGACTGAATTCCTGCCTTATTTAATTCCCCTAATAACTACTCTGTTGTTTAATTACATTTATGTAATTGCACCACCCAGGAAAAGACTTCAATTTAGGCCGTGTGACTGGAGTTTGCACTTTTAAATTTAGATCACCGACTTGTTAAATATGTCCTGCAGTTGTATGGACAGGAACTGACTTACTGTGAATCTGTTTGACATTAAAATTATTCCTGTCATTGAGTTTACAGCTTCTCCTTTGATCAGGGCACTTCAGAACGATCCCTGCTCAGAGACCTTTCTGCTAAACAAGGCTATGGTTTAGCAGGTCTGCAGTATTGCTGATATATGCACTAGCAATTAAGGTCTGACAAGGGATGTACTGGCAGCCATGGACTTATCTTCAGCAGCACAACTATACCTAGGTGTAAGTCTGTGCTAAACACACATGATGATCCTTTTTCATGGATGGGCAGAGTAGCAAATGTCTGTTTATTTTTCCCAGATGGAAAAAAGGGTATCAGGAGAAACAGGCTTTTTTAGGTTTTGCCTCACAACTATGTTTGACTTTTCAGTTTCAGAGAACTGATCCTGTTTTTACTGAGAAGGGGAAGTTTAAGAGCAATCATTCTACGCCTCCATGCAGCTTATGCTTGTGCCAGGTTCTGGTTCCACTAAAGAAGGAAAATATTCCTGTATTTTAGAATTTGCTCATTAACCAGAATTATGAGATAGCAGACCCTGAACTTGAGCTATAGAGGAAGCAGAAATGGCTTTGACAACACCCACTGCAGCAATTTTGCTCTGTATTAACTTAGACAACAGGAAAAAAATGCTTAAAAGTTCAGAGCTGAACTTTCCTTGCCAAAAGAAGTAATTTAACTGTGAGAGCAATTCATCACATTTTCAAAACTGGCTCCTGGTCGGCACAGTGCAAAAACACCATCAATGTGTTCTTTGGCCAAAAGGATGTAGTCTTATTTTCTAAATGTAGAGTCCTCCAGTCTCTATTGAGCAGGTCCCTGGGCTGCATGGGATGAAAGCACATGAACTGGTTGTAATGCAAGGCATCTTCATCCTCATGCAAACTGTTAATAGTTAATGTAGGCATGCCTGGTGAGCAAATACATAAGTGTATTAATTCTTTTGCAGTCTCCTGATGTATACAGCAGCTCTGTGATTTGAATTGATTTTGCTGCTAACTCTGGTGACCTCCAATAAAAAATTGTTGCATTCACCACAAAGTGATTTATGATGGCAGAACTCTCTATTATATAAATACTTTCCAATGCATTAGTCAGAAATCCACTATCTTACTTCATTAAACCAACAAATACAATCAATTCTTATCTGATTTACAGTTTTTATGCATGGAAAAATGATTTTACCTTTATGCCAAATGGAGTTGAAATGTAGATCATGTAATACAAAATGTCTGTGCCTCAGCGTGTAAGTGCCACTAATCAAAACCAGAGCCTGCGTTCAGGATTTAAGCTCTGATCACTCTCTGGCTCGCACGTTGCAGGAATGAAATGCATATGCATGTTTTGATAAACAGTGCTGAGCATTAGCACTGTGCCTTTTTGTAGCTAAACACCCACCTAGCTTTAATCACAATGGGAAATGAAAGGCACGGCTTGAATATGAGCATGGAACAAATGACATTAGGAGACAAAGTGTTTACTAGCAATACATTAATTATGTGCCTCTCCTCTTAAAATATCCCCCAGTACTTTGATATCTGTTTTGTGCACGCTGGGATGTGTATCTTAAAAATATTATACACAGGAATTACTTCAGTCAGACTTGTAATGCAGATCCAGGACTTGCTTCCTATATGTATGGAAGCAGAATAACACATTTTCAGAAGTAATGTGTCTTTTAATTTAAAAGGATGGATGTACTACTGAATCTATGGCTCCCTATTACAACACAGAGTCAATAAAAAGAGCTCTCATCCAAATGCTCTGCAGTCCATCGATAATTCTGCCAGAACCACTAAACACTACATTGCCCATAGAGTGCCTCTGTCCCAGTTATTTGCATCATAATTTTGAAGTAAAACTAGTTGGGACGAGGTATTTGGTCATTTTTCCCACACTGACCATAGCCCCTTGAGTTCAGAGTGTGGGGAACAAGGAAGGGTTTTAAAAGCCTCAAGCAGAGAATGAAAATAATTCAACGTTTTCTGTGCCTGAGTGATTTAGTTACTGAGATACTGCAAAGAGATGAGTAGGAGAGGGAGAGTTCTGTGATGTGTCCTCTTCTTTTGGCTGAGGTGCTTTACAAAGAACTGGGTGAAACCATCTCACAGCCCTCTGGAGATGACCTCCAGGCTCACCAACGAAGGGGGCACTTCCACTGCGGAGTAGCTTCAACACAACAAAACTCACCATCTCCTGTACTTGTGACAGCTCCCAGTGGGCGTGCGCTGGCCAGCCTGATTTCAGGGGGCTTCTCTCGTGTGTTGGCTGTGCTGAATTCCTCCAGCAGCCAGCCAAATGCAGCGCTTGGCTCCTGCTCACATCGCTGTGAGACACAGCACGGGCACAGCTTTGCTGTAACCTTGCACTGTCTAGAAACCCGAGACAACCTGCATGGGCTCTGAATGCTAATGCCAGGGCCCGCTACCCAAACACAAGGCACGCTGGAGCCTAAGGCCTTTTTAAGATTCTATGCAAAGATGAATGATTAATAGCAAATCCAAGTCATGCTCGAGATTCTGCTGAGGCACACCCCTCCCACTCTCCCATACTGACGGAGGAAAGGGTCCTGCATTTCTGTAACATCAACTGCACCTCTGCAAAGACATATTTCAGTTGCATGTGGAAAAAAATGTGTGTAAGTCCAGGAAAGTGAGCAGCTGCTGCATGCACGCACACCTGCTCCAGGCTCAGCAGGAATCACCTGTGTGACTTTCAGCAACAAAAAGACCCATTTGGCCACCAACATCTGCACTAAAGGAACAGCTCACACACTGATCCATTGTTAGCATTCCTGTTCTTTGTGGGCACAGGTTGAACATCAGTGGGAGACTGTTACCAACACACTTAGCATTACGTAATTTCCTAGACAAGTTATTTTTGAGCTTTTGGGACTCAACACTTCCAGTTCCACAGTAGGCTTTTTTCTGTAAGGAATGGCAGGACCCTGGATAGATGCCTGGAATGTCATGGGACACACACGGAAGAAAGAATCTGTCACTCTTTGAGCCCCTCAAGCTACAGCAGTAACTCTGCTAGCTTTCAGGAAATAACAGCCACCCCTCTCATTGAAGCAAAACATCTGATCTTGATCATAAAGTCTGTGCCCTACTCCATTAATAGAAAAGAAACAGAAAATCCAGGAAACACTTGATAGCTGGGAAGGAACAGAACCACAACTCTCTGTGGCATTTAAGAATAGTGGCTTCAGTTTCTGTTTTCTCTAGCATGCAAGAACAAGAAGGGAAGGATAAAAACCACTGGTATCACAGGATTTTTCTTGTCAGAAAGGGTGTATTATTGTCCTTACTAAAGGAATTCAAAGTGGTTTTGATTCATCTAGACAGTTCAATGATATCTATATCTGTCATATCTATGGACTTTTTCCAGCTGATACATTTTTTATCAGCAGGTTAAATGTTGGTATACCATCCAGGGGTTCCTATACACAAGACTGCTGTTTCTAGAATCAGAGATTCTTTTATGGATATTAAAAGAGGCTGGGTTTCCACTAGTTCCGAGGTACCTACACAATTCCATTGCAATATACCATGAAACCATCTTCATAAAGATAGACTTAGGAAAGACATCAGGTGAATACATAGACAAAGCCTCACTTCCAAAACCAAAATCCATTTAAGGAGATATTTCTCCTAGGCAAAGAGATTACTCAGCCTGATGCAGTGTCAGAGCATTTTCCTGTAAGACTGCATAATTTTTATGTTAACTTCATGCGCAACTGAGTGAATAATTCATAGGTCAAAACTATTTGTTTCATATTTTCTGACGTGTTCCTGTGTCCTTTTGTCCCCCATTACTCCATAGCACTACAGATTCTGCATTCTGAAATGTCACACAGTATGTGCTGGGGTGGGACAGAGATCAGTGACACACTCTTGATTACAAGGTACCTGAGGAGTGGATCAGGTATAAGTGCAACTTTTTAAGGGCTGACATTTGGAGAAAGGTCAAAACAGAAACTTACTTCTAATTTGGCATCCCCAAGTTTGCAATTGAGTCCTATTGCTGAGTGGTAAAAATGAAAAGCAATGGCATAAACAGCCCCCAAGGCTCTTAGGGCTGAGGCTGACCAGCTGTTTCCAACATAGCTGCTCACAGGCAGAGGGTAATGAAAAAAAAAGGAGAATTTTATAAGTGCCACAAAAAAGCCTTGATTGTTGTTCATTTGGCTTTATTTTTCACTGCTGGAAATCTGTACTTGGGAGTAACAAGTAGTGCCTGAGCTAAGTACATGACACTTGGCTGCCTGTGTAATGGCACTGATGGAGGGGAATTACCCAGACTGGGGTTGCATAAACCCCATTTGGACAAGAGTGCTTTTCTGGCTGTGCATGTGCTCCAAAATGGAACTTGGAATAAATAAATGTTTGGAAGAACTTCTTGGTTATGGAAAAAATAAGAGTTTGCGTGTGTCTTCAGTAAGATGAAGGCTTATTTCTTGCCCATCTCCCCACTGAGAGCCCACTTGTAGGGATGTCTGCCCCTGCCTGATCTTTCCAGGGTGAGAAAGCCACTTAGCATATACTTAAAACACCACAGAAAAATATTGGAAAAAAAAAAAAAAAGAGGTATTAAATAAGTTTGATGTCAGTTGCAAAACCTGAAGTATTCGTTGTGTGACTAGGAGAAAAGCTTAACATTAGTACAAAGGTACAGTACTCTTGCAAAGAAATGGCATTTTGAAATTACAACCCATGTGCTTTCTTCAAAGCAAATAGCCAAGGGCACAAAGGAAACACCTCAATGAATAATGAACCTCCTGTTAGTGCAGCGTGCCTTGTGTTTAGATGTTTGGCTAAAAGGATGAAAAAATCACCTCCTTTGGTGGAGCTTTTTTAGCACAGTGCCAAAAAAGTCAGACAGAAGAAACTTCTTGGTGGCCTAATAGAAGGCAAGCCTTGCTTAAATCATATTTTGCTATGCAAAATCTATGTTTCTAGGTATTATTTGTAGATATTTCTTTCAAAAGTGTTTTCTCTACAAGTGATTTTGTGCTCAGAATGATGCAAGACCCTTTATCTATGAGTTTCAGGCTTATCACATGAAATTAAGCACCAGAATGCTCAGTAATTAGAGACCTCACCCTGAAAAATGGGTAATGACAGAGTCCTTGAAATCAATGAAGGTTAAAGCTGCCTGTTTATAACAACACTTCCATAAACCCAAGATAAGATGTTGATTAGGATATTATATCAGCCACATAACAATTATATTTAATGCTGTTGGGAGAGTTTATTTTGAGCATTGCATGACCTCACAGATTTATCCAGCAAATAACAAGCCAAACTTTCAAGCCAAAGACAACAAATATTGTGCTTTGTTCAAACTTGTCCCATGTCCATGCACTTCTCGCAGATAATCATTAAGGGTCATAAAGTACATGTGAGGTGTTCCTGAAAAGAAATGTCTGCAGAAAATCAACAAGTCCAATGTTTTTTTCCCAACAGGAATGTGTAAATGAGCCATTTGTCAGCCAAAGCTCAGGCAAGAGTTCCCAATAAAATAGCTACAAATTCTATTTAGGTCAGTTTTGGATCTACTAATTGTTAAAACAAGTAGATGTGTTCTCCTCTTGTCCTGCCTGCCTGAGAGGCTGCCTAGCAGATGGCAGATATCCCAGCCCTGGAGACATTCAAGGTTGGACAGAGTTCTGAGCACCCTGATCTAGCTGAAGATGTCCCTGTTCAGTGCAGGGGAGCTGCACTAGGTGGCCTTTGATGGTGCCTTCCAACCCAAACCGTTCTGTGTTTCTGTGGCCTTCCCAAGGGACTTACATGGATAAACAGAAACTATTCTTGACCTTTTTCTCATGAATTCCCATTATTAAGAAATTACAGCTTTTGGAAATCTGTTGGTTTAAGTTCTGCTTTTAACTGAAATTTTATAAATACTTTATGATTCTGCTTTCATATAAGACTTTTAATCTCACAGGCAATAAGGTTCTCCAAAATGATCTATACAACCTCAAATGTACCCCTGAGCAAGAGCGTTCACACAGGCAGTACCTAATGCAAGGTAAACTCACACTGTGATTTCTCTGTGTTCCTGCAGTTAAACCTTAAATATGCCTTTAAGATGTTAGGAAAGATCAGACTTCCTTAAAATTTGATGCATGCTATTTATAGGGAGTCAAAGATTTCAGGGGAGGTGGAGCTGGTTCAGTACTCTTCAGGACTTACAAGCATTTGGGTATTTGCAACAAGATGTATTTTGTTTTCCTGGTCAAGAACACCAAAATAAAATTACGAGAGGGGAGAAAAAAAAATGTGACCTTCTCTAAACACTGCAATTTTTGTCACCTGAAATCAGATCTGCCTTCCATTACATCCACACAGCACTGTCAGCATGTACATGACTAGAAAGATGAGCTCTAAATCCTTCTGAAAAGTTAAAGTCTGTGGGTTCGCAGTAGATCTTCCTTTGTGCTCTTTTGTCTTTAGATTTGCTCTCATAAAGAGTCCATGAACTACAGAACTTGATATATTATTTCTCACTTCTGACTGCATTCAACTTTTAAAGTCGAGGCCCTGATCTAATTTTAGTGGTAGTGAATCGTTTCTTCGACTGAAAAGAAAATCACCAGAGAATTGTATTGTATTGCCCTATCTCTTAATGAACAAGGACAGTGCTGCTCTACAAAGTTCCAGAGTTGAAAAGACCAAGGTTTTGAGTTTAAATAGTCCATATTGTCCAGTCAAAGCCTTCTTTCTGGCAATGTCAATAACCTTAAATGCTGCAGATCTATAAATTATGGAACCTGTTAGGTGAGAACTTAGTATAGACTAATTGTTATGAAAAGTACTACGTGATAATACTTTCCAGTTCAGCACAACTGTTATTATGCCTTGCTTACGATTTTAAAGCCAAGACTCATCTGGGATTCTAAAGTGAATGAAACTTGACTCTTGCATCTCAACAACAGAAGAAAGTTTCTACACTGTGCCTTGTTTCTGTGCCAGAGACTAAATAACCAAGGATTTCTTTCTCAAACATCCGATGTAGAAGGTTATATTGTTTAAAAAACAGTTTTAGACCCAGACAGCTAAAATAAGACACACGTTATTTTTTTCCTCTCAGCCTTATTATCCGGGTAATAATAAGATTCATTCTTTTGACTGAGTCAAAGCAGCAGGCTTGTTCCTTGTGATTTTTCTGCTTTTGTTGGAAGGTAAGTTAGCAGCATCAATTGTATTAGTGTTTCTGTCAACACCCACACTCAATATGTTTCTTTATGAGAGACATCCCATTCCAGCCTACTCTGGACATCTAAATTTATATCTTTCATCACATCCATATTGAAATCCAGCTACCACCTGGATTCCTGTAGGGTTTACTTAGTGAAATGTTCAGAATATTTCTGTTCCAAATACCAAATTAAAAATTAACTGAACTTTATATTTAGGCAGAACAGCCAGTAAACCACAGACACTTTCTCTTTTGCTTCTATCTTTCTGGTTTTTTGTTGTGTCAGAGCAAATTCCCATAATCCAGATCAGAATTTGGTACATGCTGTGCTTTTTTGCTATTACTTTAAGCTGCATTTATTTTCCCTTATTTCACAAGTTTAGAATGCCTTGGTAGCACTGCACTCTTTTGCACTCTTTTCCATGTCCTGTGAAATTTAGAAATGGATATGTGAATTTCAACAGGATTTTCTCTGGGACTTTCCTGTTGTATTGACTGGAGAGCTTAGGACAACTGTTTCAGCTGAGGGCTAAATTCCCTGATGTCCGTGCAGTCTCTGGTCTGTCTTACAGCCTTTTTGTAGGGGAAAATACACTGGTTTTATGAGCTTCTGGGTAAGACTGAACTCAATAACCACACTTCCAGAAATGCAGATTTTTTTTTCTCTCCAAGTTATTCACATGCTTCAGAGTGATTCTTGTTTCTAATTTTACTCAGAAGGTCTCACAGATGGCATTTTTCTAATCTTCCATTATTTCAACTAGAACACAAACATCACAACACGTAGTTCAAGGGGCATTTTCATATGGGTAGGGTCCTTTCTTCTGGCAAATAGTCACAGTTTCTACTGAAGCAACCTTATCTAATCCCTGAAAAACACTCTGTGCTTTCCTTTAGAGTACAGCCATGTTTATGGATTTACAAGCAACAGGAATCATTATAACAAAATTGCATTAACCCCTGCATAACATGTTAATTTGGCAAGTAAGATCAATAGCTTCAGTGAAATGCACCTTGGCAAAAGTAATCAGAGACATGAAGCAATGAGGGAGTTACTTTATCATTCTCCAAGTGAGTAAAAAAAATAAATAACTTGGAGTCTCAAAAGAGTATTTGCATTTGAGTTTGTGACCTCCAGATTTTAGCCATAGTTAGTTCTTGCTTTGGCTTTGTGTCCTTTTTCAAAGAACACTGTGGGATCAGATTTCATCTTTTTCTACAGGTAACCAGTTATGTTCAGACCGTGCTCTTTGGACTTCAGGAAGCAAATAGGTACCACACACCCCCTACAGCCATCTGGGGTCTATTCTTTGCATTTCGCAATAGGCCATTGCTACTTCTGTTCCATTTCATTGCAGATGCCGTTTTTTCTCCAACTCAAACCGAGTTATCTCATTCATCTGATAGAGCCACAATTGTATAAAGACTCCAGAACCAGCTCCAAAAGGAAAATACTGCTGCATTTAGTTTTGTTTGCTGATTCCTTCTAGTTTTTTGCAAGACAAGACACTCTTTGATTCAGGCCAGGGAAAGCCATGACAGGACTGAAACTAAGGTGTAAATTCTATAAGCCTATAAAATCCTAGCTGAATGCAGAATTTAACTCATGCTTAGCTTTAAACATTTAAGTAGGCTTGTTTTGCTGAACTGAGATCTAAAGCTCCCTACTTATAATGGACAACATAATTTAACTTTAAACTCAGGATCACTATGAATGAGCTAATGCAGAAATCAATGGTAAAACCTAATGGAAAGTGAGAAGATTTGAAGTTTCACTTTTTCTTTTGTTTCCTTTGAATAGAATTATGCCCTTTTAGTGCTGGTTTTTTCCTCAGTCCTCCTCACCTACTAGGGCATACTTATAAATGCACATTTAAGAGCACTAATTAAGAACATATTCACAGCAAAAACAGTAGAAGGGTGGGCACAGAAAAAGGGTTCAAGCACCAGAGAGCAAATTAATGCCCATAAAAAAGAAACAAAAACAGGAGAGAGAAAATGAAAAGGAGAGAAAAGAAGATAGTTTGCTATGTGCCAGTAAATAAGCTGAAAATTACATTCCCAGATGGATACCAATAGCCTTTTCTGTCAGCACTGCACCATTATTACTGTCACATGATTGAACATTATATATATTTCTTGAAGTTTAGAAGACTTTATGTAAGCATCTAGCAAAATAATTAAGCAGCCGCTCCAAGCTTCACCCATAAAAGTGCTGTTGTATCTAGTTTTGCAGAATAATAGGGTATTAAGGCATCCGTGGAAATGCCCATTTACCTGCTAAATGGATGTGTGCAGCCCTAAGTGTGGATACAAATTCTCCAGGAGCAGCTTTTCAGCTGTCATTTCAGGTGATGTTTGATAACAGCACAGTGTAGCTGGGCAGAAGCACAATTGCCTTGAGAAGGCTGAACAGATGTGGGACACTGGCTACAGTTTTCCTTTTGTTAAGGTCAAGGACCAGAATTTCTAGTGTAAAAATAATTATTGTAGGTAGCCAAAACACCTTAATCGTAAACAGCACAGTTACTGCTCAGAAATTCTGATGAAGAAAGACAGTCGCCCAATTGTCTTGAAAAACACTTGCTGTGAAATTTTACTCATGTACAAAATATTTGTATTCGGGTATGTGGATTTGCTACCATGGGATGAGACTGCTGGATCATGTGGTTATTAACGTTTGGTTAATGGAAATACAAAAATGTGAAGAAAGCACAACCCCATTTGATCTCATTTGATTTCAAGTCTTTTTTGGACAAGCCTCCCCAGAAGTGTGACATGCTGTATCTTAGATGCCCATGTAATCTGAGAGATTTCATCTCACTCTGTTTCACATGAGATTTGGAGGTGGAAAGTGGTATTTTGTTGTAAGTGCCTGGCAAAATACCTACAAGCAAAGAATGTAACATAGAAAGAGTGACTCCTTTTTCATACTCAAAAAAGTCAGTAACAGCTGTTGTGAAAACATTATTGTTACTTGAAATGCTTTTGTAGTCTCCAAAACAATTTTATAGTGACCATCAAAAATTTATTAGCTATAACAAGATGAAATGGAAGGTCAAAAATTAGTGGATCACCTATAGTAGATTATGAGCATGACCAAGGTAATTTTTATGCACTTTTAGGGTCCTATTCAGAAGAGACTAATTATGAGAGGGACTGCCACCAGAAAACACATGAGCAAAAGAACAGCATGCTGTAAAAGGTGTTAAAATGTGTCCAAGAAAACACTGAAGGTTTGGATTAGCATCTGCCTAATTGCTAGAGCTGTGAGCCGTCAAGAACCCTTCCCACCTGGCTCTCTGTGTCTAAAGTTGCTTTAAAACACTGGTGAAATAACAGCATTGGCTGAGTTGGAGCTGTGTCCTCAGCTGGAATTAAAGCTGGAGGTCCTCCTACACCGGAGGAGTTTTACTTCAGCCCCAGTTTCTCCGGGAAAAATGGATGAGTAAATTGCCTTTAGGGCAAGGACACCTATAGGCTGAGTAGAGTAACAGACCTTACTGCATCCTATTGCAGCTAACTGATCCAGGAATAAGCTCCCTAAGGAATGCCAAGCCAAACAAAAGAGACCCTGACAATGAAAATGCAACCCTCCTTACTGACACTCGGCATCTGCCCCACTGCTGTGATACGTCCTAGCTCATTTTGCAGGAACTGAGACTGTCTGCAGCAAGTGATGGCTTTGAGTCCCAGAAGTTTTGATGTTGTGGAGGGCTTTCCAAAGTGCTGAGCGTTCGTTTCTCGAAAACCAGCTACCTTGAAAATGCTCCAAACTGAGGAGCCAAAACCACAACTGTCTTAAAACTTCAGGTTTGTCACGGGGAATGCCAAACAAAAAGCTTTTCCAATCTTTACAAGGTTGGGTTTTTTCCCCTTATATTGTATGCTAAGCCTGGCTTTGGAGAGCCTGTAGAACATAGGAACTAGCTAAAAACCAAACCCTGATTTACTCCATGTGTAAGCTGTGCTAAGTCACACACTGAGAAAACACAGCATGGCTCTCTGATATTTCCAGGCTCTTTGCAGGACATACCAAGGAGCTCAATTTTAAGTTAGATATTTAATATTCTGTCTTATTTGTTGGATAAAACGTTTAATTTCTTGGCTTCAGATTATTCATGAGCAGCCAGCATTCAACACAAAGAACATTTTGGTGGAACATTTGGTGCTCTCAATATAGGTTGCTTCTTGATTGTATGCAAGTTCTTAGAAAATCAGAGCCCTGATGCTTGCATTCACAATTCCAAATTTAATTGCTGTAACTGTTCTGCAATTGTTGCTTTAAAGGCTCTGGTTTGACTAATGCTCATAATCCCAGAAGATGAACTAACACAGGTGGTTCAAATACAAAAGAACTTGCTGATGGAGGATGAGGGACATAAAAGTCTCTCCATCAGTTTTCATGACAGGTTTCTGCAATAGAAGTCCAAGGGTCCTATTCACCAGGGCTGGCACAGGAAATCACATCCCACAGCTCCAAGGACAGACTCATCTCACTTGCAGTGTGCTTCCTGCACCTTCCTGGTTACTCTGTTTCCCGCTTGTGAGCACGTTTTGCTCCGTCACGGAAGGTACCCAACTGATGTGTCCTTTTTCACAGGAAGCTTCTCTGCCTCATGTCTGGGGCAGCAGCAGCTTCTCTGCTTCACAGTTTTTCAACACTCTTTCCACCATTTTTCCATCTACCTTTCCCTTCATTTTGACATTTCCTTTCCAGTATGAACAGGACACCTGTTAGCTACTGGAAAAGTGAAATATCATTAAATAATTTTGCTGGATGGCAAAATTATTTACCACATTTCTCTCACCTATCACTCTTGAAACATGCAAGTGAAGTAATAATTTGGAATCAAGATCCTTTATTTTTATATTCTTTTCCCCCCTCTCTCTCCATTGTGCTTTATTGATAGGTGAAAGGCTAATTTAGTCTCAAGAGTGTTCTGTGTCCACCCCAACTATTTCATTTCAACAAATAACCTTGCTGTGAATACATTTTAATTAGTGATTTCATACTTGGAATTGTGCAATTGTAATACAGTAGGTGTGAGGACCTATTGAAATAGTATAAAAAAGGCATAATTATTTTCAAAAGCTCACTTGGAATAATGCAGGTAAAAAATTCTCCTGCTGGCATGTTTTCTGTGTCCAATGTATCATTAGCACTTCACATTCTCTCTGTATTTGTGAAAGGGTAGACTACAGGTTGTGCAGGATGCTCCTACAGTGCTGGAGATTTTTCATTCTTTGTTTGCTGTTCCTTGCTGAGATCATTATAATGAAGACAAGATTTTTATTTCATTTGACAATTTTGATCTAATTGACTGAAAGATATTACAAAGGAAAATGGGAACAAAACCCATTCAGAAGGATTCAGAAGGATTTTACTGACTCTATGGGCCTGGCCTAGGATTCTTTCATGCAATGTGGAATAAGTAAAGTAGGCCCTAAGAATAAAAAATCAAAACCTTGTCATACGTGTTACTGCTGAAGGCAGGCTGACAAGGGCTTTGAGGAGAGAGCAGAAGAAAGATCTTAAAAGAAGCATAAGCTCATTTCAGATCTGAATTTGAACTTGCAAACAAGATGCTAGGCTAGAGGGACTTGGTATAAAATTAAGGAGCATTACAATGTATGGGATGGATTAAATCAGGCATTGGTTACCTTTACTAGGATGCAGCTCAGTTAATTTAGCCACTGCTCTCAGGCCACACATTGTGGCACAGGACAAAAAGTGATAAAGGCCAACTGGATTTTTAAAGTAGGCTGCATTTGTTGTACAAGCTCCCTTGAAGGCCCTTTTTGGCTGTTATGCAAAATTATCATGTTTAAGAAAACTGCCAGAACTTCACTGGCATGTCAGTGAACACAAGAAAGTTGTTCTTAAAATGTAGGCAATTTACACCTACTTAGAGTGACTGTAGTTAAGGAACACGTACGTATAAGCTGTCATATCTGCTCCCTTCAACTCCCTCGTCATGTTGCTGCGGACATTTTGGCAAGATTCCTGACCTGCACTCAGTCTGAGGGAGTGGGCTGCCTTCAGCTGTCATGTGTGCTGGCATCGGAGCCAACTTTGCCAGCCCCAGGAAGAGCAGCCCAGCAGCAGAGCACACGGGGAAGAGCAGCAAGGTCTTAGCAGCGCTCAGTCCCTCTGCAAAGAAGGGAGCAACAGGGTGTTCCCAGGCTGCTCCTCATTTCTGGGAAAACTACAATGCTGGTTATTCCCACCCTATCTTTGTGTTCCCATCTCCCTTTGATTTTGACTAAATCTCAGAATTAAGAGAGGAAGTAGCTGCAAAACTTGGATCCAGTCTGTGTCTAAGCTCAGCCCTCTCTCTGACACAGACACCGAAGACACACTCAACAGGCTCTGGAGCATGATGGCATTTCCAAGGGGGAAATTTGCTGCCCGTGCTGCTGCGCTTGGGCTGCTGCTCTGCACAGGGAGCATGGCAGTCCTTAGCTCTGCTCTCCCATGGGCTTGGAAGCGGCAGCTGCCACTTAATGGAGTGTGGTAGCATCATGTAAAACGCAGCTGACTCTACTCAATGTTTTACTCAGTGGCGTGGCTGCTTTGTCAGAGATGTTGCGTTCACAGCTCTGCAGAAGTACCTCACAATAGTCAATGGAGAGAGAAAAGCTGATGGTCTCAAAACCAAATTCACAGGAAAAGCAGTGAAATGGGAGTGTTGATACTCCATTTGAAACTTTATTAGTTCAGAAAACGAGACTTTTGAAACCTTGTAAAATTAGCAGATTGCAAAAGCAGTTCACTGAACCTGCCATGCCTTTGAATATGTATTTCACTGAAAAGGCTGACAGCGTCTCTACTTTTGCTCTTGCAATGCAGACCTGGCCTTTGCATTATTCATCCCTCATTTGTGTGGGGATTTGTGTTTCACAATTTCTCCTGACTAGCTCTTAAATTTCTCTAATCTTCAACACCAAGTGAGAGGAGCAGGGCTGACAGAGAGAAGGAGCTTGCTTGTATGTGGCCTCCTCAGCACAGCACAGCAGCATCCCTCCCTGTGGCAGCAGACTGCTGCTAATTAATTGCCTGTACATGGCTCTAGGCAGGAAGGTGCTGTCATCAAGAGCACCAAACAAATAGTAGTCCTGTTTCCAGAGAAACCTCAGGGTAAATGATATACAGATGTCATGAGATCACCTGCATTCACCAATATTAAGGGCTTTGGAAGAGGAGGTTGAAAAGTGGGGGCTGGGAGTTTAGAAAGCAGCTGGGTCACCTGAAATGCAGCAGCCCTCAAACCTGGGGTCAAAAACAGGGGAAAAGGCAAAAATTTAAAAAGAGTCCCAAGTATGAATGTTTAGTCAGTGATGCAAGAAATTAAGGCTGAGATTTAATTGCCTCAGCTGTAGTGCTTTCCTATAGAATGCTTGGGAAGAAGTCTGAGAAACTTGCATAAACTTGAGAGGAACTTGGAGTAAAGTAAGTCAACAGCAGAGAGTTTAAGAACTAGAGAGGGGTGGATGAAGAGATAAGATACAAAAGTCACTATGCAAGGACCTCGCAAACTCTGTATTGTGTGCGTTCTTGACTATCTGAGTTTTAAAAGGGAAGAAAAGCACACTGAAGTTGCCACGTGGGATAGAGTCTGTTCTGTTTTGTACAGATAAAGCTTCCAAAATGTTGTGTATCACTGAGGAAATCAAAGCACAAAAGAAGGTTCTTCTGGGAAAAATAAAGATTGAAATAAAGAAACTTTTTTAAAAACCCAAACAAGCAATAAAACAAACAAACAAAAAAAAAAAAAAAAAAACCAAAACCAAACGAAACAAAAAAAAAACAACAAAAAACCCCAAACAAACAAAAAACCACCACCCCCCCAAAAAAAACCACCACAACATTTATCCCCACCTGCTGCCTTGCAGTTGGTGGAAATTGAACATCTTGGATGCATCTGTCTGCACTGGACAAATAATTGACGTTTACCATCCTAGGGGAAAGCCAGGAAAGCATGGGGAGATCATAATCCTCAGAGCATACTCCTCTTTTGCATAAAGTGTACTCAACAAAGCTGTGATCACTTAGAACATCTGATGAGATGCCTCCCCTGGTGACCAAAGCTCAGCTTTTCCCAGATGTGGCAGTCTTAGAAAGAGATGGGCAAGGAAATTGTCCACTCCATTTATATTGATGAAATCTGAGTTAGAACAGGTACTTCAAGCTGTTCAAGAAAAGGCAGAGGGATGCACTGCCTGTTTGCCACCTCCCTCTCTGCTGCATTGGGCTCACTGTGCATATTAGCAGGAAAAGAGAGGCAGAGTTCAGTTCCTGCCTGATGTTCCAGTGCTCCAGAGAGGAGCAAGTACCCAAGATTGCACACCAGTCTTACAGAGATTGCACTCTGGTCCTATATAACAACTACCCCCTTCTCCTTGTACTTATGAACGGAAGAGTTAGATGTTGGCCCTGTGTGGTGGAACAGAGGGAAAACAGACTGGTGAGACACTCTATATTAGCACTACACTTTTTGGGTCTCCAAATTAGGATGCAAAAGAAGAATGCAGTCTCTGCCTTAGCCAAATGTAAAGGGAACATTTTTGCATATTTTTGATATGTGATCTTATCAGCAGACAGCTTTTTCTTTTAAGCAAAATAAATCCTTGTAATTCCACAGTACAGAAATCTGACAGTACAGAAAGTAATCTTTATGATGGCTAAAAGTCTTTGCACAGCACATATTGCAGCTTACGATAATTATTTATTACTGGTGTTACCATTACTGAGCCTTTAATGCACTTGTGGCCAGTGGGCAGAAAATGAGCAATCCCTGGTGACAACAGCAAGAATGCACTTCTTCACATGGCAAGTAACTTTTTAAAGTTCCTGTCAGGCTGTAATATTTTTCCCCTCCGTGCAAGGGTATTAAAATAAAAACTTTGGATATATAAATCAGAGTAGGGTGAGTTCACTCCTGTGCCAAGAGGGAGCTGAATGAATCCTGGATGTTAAAGCTGAGAGGGGCCTCCTAGATCATCTTGTTGTGCCTCCCTTCCCCTGGCGATTAACAGCTGCTGCTGTCACAGGAGCAGAATCTTAAACAGACCAAGGATGGGGAAGGAATGCCAGGCTCTCCCCTCTGGCTGCTCATTAGTGCATTAACATTTTCTACAACATATTTACTACAGCTTTATTTTTCTATACCTCTCTCTTTTCTCATGTACCTTATCAAATATTCACATCATCACCTATACAGAGATGGCGAACTTTCTCTACCTAAGTTACTGTAAGACTGACCTTCCCTCTAAAATGCCTTTTTCTCCTAAAGCATAAAAAGAATTTTCTTTTTTCTGGTTTCAGTCCATTACATCTTTTAAATACTCAATAATTCCTTACCATCTTTATTGTCACTACAGTTAAGATATTTATAGACAAGTACATCCCTCCCTTACTGCTTCAGGATGGAAGCACAGAAGTGACAGCCTTATGATAAACAGCCAAGCTGAGGAACCACGCAGGAGCCTTTCAGAGCCATAAAGAGGAATTATCAATCCCAAGTGCAAGCAGGTGTGTACACACACAGGTGTGCAAAGGTGGAAGGAGTGAGAAGAGGGATTTGCTGCATGACTAATATTCCTCCTCGAGGAATGATTCTTCTAAGGTGCTTTCAGAGCAGTGAGACAGATCTCTTGGTAGGCAATTTTATATATTCCCACTTCATAGAAACACTCACTCTGGAGGTGAAGTAAATCGTATGAGGTGATCCCATCTACCTCTTTGCCATTAGGCACTGTGTAATAATGCCTCATGTTTTCTGCATTTGGCTGCTCATACCTTAAACAATAGGCTCTCCTTGCTTGCCTGCATTAGGACCTGAGGTTTAGCTATGCCATGCTTCCTTACCTGGCTGAACCAGGACCAGAGACCTGCTAGTGGTCAGCGGGAGCTTCAACCCCTTTCCCTCTAAGTCTTCTCCAGCACCCAAGTTATCTACCACCATTTCCCTTACGTGGAATTCATCATCCACACATGACTCTCCTTCCTTCTGGTTTAATGGTACCTGTATTTTCCCTAAAAGGGCTATTGCATATGTGATCTTGAAAGAAATCTATCATGACAATTTGACGCTCACAGCTGACTGCATTTTCTGGTTTTCCAAAGGGTTCTGTCTCTTTGCCATATTTCTTCTCTCACCAATACGCATATTACAGTCTTTTAATATCTTTAGACCATTTGCCTGGTATTACCTTTCTGCCTCCTGAGCACCAGAGTACTCGACTAGCACTCCTGTGATGGATCATCTGAATGCAGGCTAGTTTTTCCCATTATGCAATTTTTTCTTTTTTTTTTTTTTACTGAGAGTTTGATCCATTTCCATGTATATTAAAGAGTATAACAGCTATTGCTGTTATCAGTAGCCACAACTTGCATATGTCCTGAAACAAATACTGTTAATGCTGGTAGTATAAGCTTAGTAAAAGATAAAATTTAGTAAAAATTGTTGGAAAAACAAAAGAAGTCTAGTAGGTTGGGAAGAAAAGGCTAGCTGAATCCTCAGAGGAACCAATTTAAATATTGCTAAATATAAAGTTTCATCCACTATAAAAACTTTACAGGACAGTCTCACATTGGATTTCAGTTTAGTTCAGGCCTATCATTTTCAAAAGACCTCTTTTGTTATTGTTCAAAGCTCCATAAAGTAGGTGCAGAGACGGTAGCATAGCAACAACAAGAAAGTAAGTTTAAACACTGAGAAAATGAGCTTTTAGCTTTCTAATAGCAGAGCTTTCATATTGGTATCTTCTTGCTGGGTTTGAAACACCTGTTTCTATTTCAGCTGACTTGGCTTCATTCTATCAGTACAGAAAGCTGCATGGCATTACTGAACCACAATTAAATGAACCTGTTTTATGTGAATATTCTTTGGTCACGGACAAACAGAAAATTGATTTGTGAATGGTGATGAATTAATTTAGTTTTTAAATTAAAGTAGCATTTCCTTGAAACAGAAGAAGGGTGGTTTTTTGTATGAAGCAGAATTGATTCCCACAATGGGCACGAGAATAAATCTACATTTTCCTGCTGACTCAGGAAAATCAAATAAATCCAAACATTCACCACTGTGATTTTTAAATCAGTTTTGAGGTTATATATGCCCTGTCTGCACAATAATAGGAGCTCTGTCAGAACAGCTGAGGGACCAAGAGTTCAGTGTTTTGGCATTTTGGTGACTTTTCCTGTTTACCTGAACTGAGTTTGAGGCTGTGACTTGTCTTGGATTTGCATCTTTGTTTTCTTGGTGCCTGGAGAAGGAGATGTGAAATGCTGATTTAAATAGCATCTCCAGCTGGTAATATCTGCATGCACATGTAGCCACATAGCAGGAAAAACAGTGGATAATAATCAGTGAATACTTTTAAACTCTTATTTTGAATCTTTGTTAGTCTTGAAGCCTTTTGCCTTCTCCATTGTATTCTTAACAAGGGTAATTTTTCCTGATGATATATTAACTGCAACAGATACAGAAGATCTCATAAATGTATATAACACCAGGCACACCCTCCAGCTTTGATTCATCCTGAAATGAAAAGGTTTCTACCCCACTGGGATCTCCCTATCCCCCCAGTGCAGTTAATGGCAAGGGATCTTTGGTCGGTGTATTTTCACCCGTTCTCCCTCCTGAGCAGTCAGCCTCACAGACATACACTAGAAGACCTCTAAACCTCTAATAGACAAAATTAGTTCCAAATACGCCCCTGCAGATTTTGCAGTGTGATCCTTGTTAATGTGGGAACGCAAGAGGCGGAAGAGACGTGTCCAGGGAATCTGGATCCCTGTTAGTCCTGTTTTGGAGCCTATGAAAGGTAAAGGTTGGGATGAAAAGGCAGGAAATGACTGAGGAGACCTGGTTGTTAATGTGATGGCTTTGCTTGAGAATGACCTGGAGGGCTTCCAGCCCTGGTGCTGTGTGAGAGGCTGAAGAGCTGACAGCTTGCTGCACTCACCCCTGCAATTTCCCCACCACCTGCAGGGCCCCAGCTGGGGCCAAGGGTGCCCAGGGCCCCCTGGGGTTCTCACACACCCACAGCCCCTGTGCCAGCAGAGCACCAGGACAGGTGGCTTTCTTGTGGCAGGGCCACGAGGCAGGATGGAGAGCATCTGGAGTGCCCTCAAACGAGCTTGCACCACCAGGCTTGTGCAGAATGAAAATAATTCCATACTCTTACACCATACCTGCAAAGATTAACATCCTCTCCACTTGTACCATACCCAGTTTTCCACAAAAAGTCAAAATGAGAAGTTCTTGAAGAAATTTTTACCCCACCACTGAGCAGCAGCAAGCTGCTACTACTTAGAGATAAAACCTCAAAACTTCAGTCAATCTTTTCAATGACTAAACTCCTAGCTCACACTTTACTATGTAGCTTTCCACTTCTAACCAAAACTTTAAGTTTTCCTCTTCCAACAATAATTGTGTTGACAGCATTTCAGTAGCTCTAGAAGTAGTGTTGTAATTCTTCTCACCAACCTGTGCAAAGCCTCTCAAATTATGGAGCTTTACAGTGAACCTAAAATTCTTACATCCAGGTTACAGGGGGATTGTCCAAACCCCAGAGGTTATGCAAATTGGCTGTAGTTATGCAGAGCAGAACTCTGAAGAACATGCTAATGTCCTTACTCCACACTTCGTTCCTGTTTGATGGAAGATAGATCCGCTGCCATAATAGGTACTCTTATTTATGACTCACATCATTTGTCAGTACATGCTACTGACACATCTTCATTTTCCATAAACGTTTTGCATTGGAATGTCATTGCCAATGACTTATTAGCAGCAAAATAGCAGCAATACAAAGAACAGCTGTGTTGGATAATTATTGATTATTGGAAAACGTGTTATTGAAAATGTCAAGTGTTCATGTCATTCTAGAAAGCCTCAAATAAATTTATCGGAGTTCCTTCCTAACTGTTCTTTTGGATCTAATGTATGTATTCTTGTATTTACCAATGTAGAGGGGTGTTGGGAAGTGTTTATTTTCCCTACTGTGTTTATAGAAGCTGGAAATGTTTAATTATTTAACCAGTGTTAAACAATATGTCCGTTGAGAACATACAAATATTCAAATCCAAGAAATGGTTGTGGAGAAACACTCCACTGTGTGCTCCACGTTAAATAAGGATCATACAGATTGATAGATATAAATGCAATGAGGTGTCATTAACTCACTTTTAAATAACCACTGAATGTGCAAATTAATGAGACGCGAACTCCGCAGAAGTGCAGAAAAACCCACTCTGCCAAATATCACATTAGTTAAGAGCTGAAAATTGTCATTTACAGAGCACAGACCCTAACATTAACTGCGAGTTTCCTGTAATTCTTCTCTTTCATTGAAGCTACCTGTTTTGGGACCCTGCCTAGTACAGCTCGCCACAACCTGCTCTTTCCCACTCTTTGCAAATTCCTGAAGTAGTGGAGGCAGAAAATGAGACATATGGCTCCAGAGAGCAGGCGCTGGCTTCCAGCACATACTTCCACATCAGCAACAGGAGAACCCCTAGGGATGCATCTGGACTCCCAGGAGGGGACCTGGCTTCAGGTACGAGACCTGGATGGAAAATTTAATTCAGAGTAAAAAAAAAAAAAACAAAAACCAACCAAATCTACTCATACACCAAAATATTTGACAGCCCATATTCAAGTCCTGGACAAAGGGGTTCTTTCCCTACTCCTTATTGTATCTCTGGTTTCTGCTCCTGTTGGTTACTTTTCTTTCCTAATCCATGAAGAATTCCAAGATGCCAGCAAAAAGAAACTGCTGTAAGCCTCCCTGGATCACTTCTGTTGTGAAACAGTCAGTGAAACAAGGAGTGCCATGGATTTAAGCCTCACTGACTGAGCTCCAAGGTTGAGTACAACATTTACAGTGGGGCTTGTCATTAGTGTCACTACTGGAATAGAGATTTTTAAAAAAATAATTTAACCATCTCTGTACTTCCACAACTTAGGCAAGATAATATGGGAGAGATTTCAGGCAGTAAATAAGAGAGAAATTTAGGATATGCACTTATTTTAAAGGAGCATGGATCTTTCAGTGTTCCAACTACCCAGGGGGTTGAGAGAGGTGGAAGTCAGAGCCTTGTGCTAACACAACAAAACCAGAAAAGCCTTTACAAAAGTAAAGGAACACATTATGATAACTTTGCCCATGTGTCCCACAGGAAAGAAACATGGGATACAATCAGAAATGCGGAGGATTTCATGTGCCCCGGACATATCTCTCTACAAACCCTGTTTCCATGACAGACAACACAAACTTGGGTCCTTTTTCTTATGGGTTTGTTCAAGCAGCTGTACTAAAGGAGGGCACTTGCTGGGACTCGGTTACTGAACAGAACATCGTAAGCTAAAATGTGACTTTTTCCCCCTACAACCTACAATTAGGTAATCTACAAAATTAATTTCCTTCACATTTAACGAGGCTCTGTTATGTGGTTTGGCGTGCATTATTATGTGTATTAGTCACAGCCTGACGGAAGGGAAATGCACCATCAAATTTACTGTAACAGCAATTTTCCGTAAGGTATATCAACACAGATGAATTGGCAGACCCCTAATACGTGGCTTAAAACTATCTTTTATACAATATTGCCCTCTATGGGAGCCCAAGATGTAACAGATTTGAAATACACATGCTGCCGCTCTTTGGTCCTATTAATATTTTTTAGTGTAGTATCTACTTTCTTAAAACACTTCTCTTTAACATAAAAGCTTTATACCACCAGGAAAAATCAACCTACTATCCTCTCATCGTTTCATCTATTTCTTTCAAGCCTACACTTTAAACTGTAACCAATATATCTATTACTGGTGTTTAGCTTTTATGTGATAATTTCAGTTCACAGAGCCCCTGCTCCAAGTGTGTCAGCATTTCTGTCATGCTTAAAAACAACGAATAAACAAAACTCAAACCAAAGTGCACACAACACAGTAGCCGCATCACTGGTATGAATAGGCAAACAACATTTGGAATATTATTTCTAAAGTGCCCCAAAGTCTTTAAAGAGCAAAGATACAATTCTAAAAGATTATTGCAGATATTTTCAAATGTAACCAGCTGAACGTTAGTGCCATGAGTTAAGTAGGAGTGAGCACGATAAACAAGTACAATGGATAAGTATCAAGATCTTACTCGCTTGGAGTGCTCTCTTGATTACTCCATCCATGTTTTTCTTTGATCATTTTTATTAAGTCACCTTTGTTTTCTTCCCATGAGAAAAATGTATTTCAAAAAGAAACCTCAGTCCAAACATGATTGGAGAACAATGATCACCGGCATTGTTCACATTGAACTGTATTACGTATTCAAAACAAAAAACCAACCATTCTTTCTGCTGCCATCCTGATATTTTAAGGTTAGTGCTGAAACCCTGTAAACAATTCCTACCTCAAGAAAAGGGAATCAATAGCAGTTAGACATTAAAAGCATTTCTTCAGCTTATTAACTCTGTTCTAGCAGATGTTGCAGAGAGATTTCACATCTCTAAAGAAGGCCAGTTCAAAGAAAATACAACATCATGATCTTGATTTCCTCTGTCAGACTACAGCATTTTCAAGTCTTTGGCCTCCCTTTTGCTGAACCCAGGTCTGTGTGGGTTTTTTTTAACTTTATTTTGAAGCACAGCCTAGTCACATCAGTCTAAAAATAGACCTTAGGGCATACTTCCATTTCCCATTTCAGGATTTCCCATCCTACTGGAGCATTAGCATGAGGCCTCCTCCTGTAGCACCAGATGAAGCAGAAAACAAATGATAACAGGATGACCTAAAATTTTTAAAAACTGCTAGGAGGTGAAACAAAACACTGTACAACAGGATCCATTTATTACAGTAATTCTAGAATACCAGTTTGGGAGTGCTTCAGTAACAGATTTTTCACTTTCAGGATTTTTTAAGTTTTAAATTACGGTATATAAAAAGCTCTGCTTGTGAGAGCTAACCTAGAAAAAGGTCATCCTTAGAATGCAATGGAAGCTTGATATCTAGATTGCAAGGACAGAAGAGTAAAAGAAAGATAAATGTTCTTTATAGTTCCTGCTTTGAAACTACCATTTCTGGTTTCACCTTTTATTCAGAAGTGGATTAGAGTATTAAAAGAGCCTCTGTAGACATGTTAAAGGGGACTCCCACTGGAGCTCTGGTCTAATTAAGCTACTTTATGAATCATTCCAGTTTGACTAACTCAAAATTTCTTTTTAAAAAAATCACTTAATACATTAAACCAAGCTTCTTTGAGAAGCAAAGTTCAAGCTTCTTTGTTTTTAATAATCAAAGAAGAAATGCTTGGGTTGGAGATTTGTAAGCTATCACTTCTTTTTATGGATGATACCCTTTATGATAATTGCTTTGCCAGCAGCTGGTCGGCATTGCTCTTTATTAGAAGCCCCTTTCCTCTGCACATCTTAGCAGCCCTGCTACAGCTCAGACATGCAGCTGACATGACAGCAGAATGCTGCTGTTACGCACAGATAATTGTTCCAATTTATGGAAATCATCAGTCAGCATTTTGGTGGTGGGTTGGCTGGAGATCATCAGGAGCTTGTAAATGGGTCTGCTAAAGTTCATGCAGGGAATAGCAGAGCCAGTCCTGTAAGGAGTCCCTGCAGGTGCTGTAAAGCAGTGCTGTACAAAATGTGTTACCATTTAAGTCAGTCCCTTGCCCAGTCTGAACTTAGGCTGGGAGCAGACACACAACAGGGTGACCGCACTTGTGTCTGCAGTACTGGGGACCAGAGAAACCCTCTGATGGTCTCTGATGAAGCACAACCTTTGTGAGTCACACAGGAGAAAGAGCTACAGCAAGTGATTCTCTGTGCTTTCACAGAAAGAGGAAATGGGGGCACAGCCAAAGTCCCTGGATCTGGATTTATGACAATGTGCAGTGCAGTGGGGGCAGGAGCCAGTTTTTCTGGGTGAGGCAGTCAAATGAATGGGACCTGCAACTGCTTTTTAGTCTTGTTTTTGCAAGGATTTACAGAACTAGAGTGACTTGCTTATCAGCAGGAAGGTCACAAGAGTCATCATGAAACAGACCAAAGGGGACGCAGCTCGTATACAGTGAACCATGTTACAGGTGCAAACAACAAATAATAGGGGGGCCGAGCCGAGATTAAATCTGCTCTGCTGCTTCAGTCTCTCCTGCTACATTGAAGTGTGGACTGGGATAAAGCTCTTCTCTCTCTAAGCTCCAGTCCTAGCCCCTTTTTCTCCCCAGGAGCTTTCTGCTACTTCAGGCCAAAGCAGAACCTGGGAAGTTTTCCATAAGGAAAACTCTGGGCCAGAGCCTGAAAGGCTTTATGGGTACACAAAGACATCCTTCCCTCTCTCACGCATCCTGAACCCTTGTCTCAGCGTCACATGGGAAGTGGTGACAAAGATCAGCTGTGGATTAAGCACAAACTCATTTTTTGCTGTGATGGTATCTCAATAAGAGTACTTAAAAGACTGCAGTTTATATTTTTATAGTTGAGTAAGCACTTAAGACATAAAACGGTAATGTAATTACAGATACATGGAGCAGCTCTAATGCGTGATGTAAATGAATGTATGTCGGTTTAACAGATATTTCCCCATTAGTTTGTATCAGCACACTCTCTGAAACTAATACATCCAAAGCTTTACAGGAACAAAGCCACACTAGGATATCAAAGTTATCTTACAAAGGAATAAAAGTATAAGATAAAGGTCATTACAGAACTGGTATGCGCTGATTTGCCTTTATCATCCATACGAGTGTGTCCAGACATAAAGAAGGGATAATAGAAGCTGAAAAAGAGACTGTATACCTGGAGAAAGCCAGCAGTCAGGGAATGCAGCTAATTTTTACATTTTTAAATTTAATTTTACTTAGGACTGAGAAGCATTTTTTCTGTTGATATTGTTGCAAATCAGCACTTCATGCTTAAGTGAACCACTAGCAGCATGTTCTCCCCTGACATCTGGGAAATAAGAATAACCCATGACAAGGCAGGCACTGCCAGTGGAAGACATGAATGCCTTAACTGAGTTCTGATGCATGAAACTCAGCTTCAAGTGTATTCATATTTCATCCCTACGTTTCTGATTCTGTAAAACCTCTAACACGTTTTGAGCCAGAGCCAAAATATTCAGATGAGAAACGCTAACAACTTGTTGAGATATCAAGAAAACAAAATACTTTTCTTAATGAAATATATGAATACTCAAAGAAACCCAAACCACATTGTGGTATGCCTTTATGTTTCTTGCACTTTTGATGTGAATATAATTAAGTTCTGCATATCTCAATTTGCTGCTGGAGAATTAAGACTAATCTGTAACTCTTATAAGTTGTCATAGTTCCTCTGAAATCAGTGGATGTTTTGACAATTTACACCATGTGAGGAACTGCTCTGTGTATCTAATAAGACACTGCTGTTTAATTACAGGGAGGTTCATAAGGAGTCTCCACAGCTCAAGAAAAAGCTGGTTCTTCAAGGAATAGTCATTTTTTGTTCTTTTAAGCTCATTATGAACTTCAGTGTCAAAAGCCATCTTTCTTTCAGTAAAGACCATAAATGTGTCTTTAGCTGAAAGAAATGGTTCTATGCATTGCAGTCGATTTTGAAGCATGGCCTTGGTGCTGCGAGAGGGTTTTTGAGAGAAGTAGGGAGTGCCTATTCCAGTGTCATCAGAGCACGGAAATAACAGGGGGGAGACTGGGGGCAGCCAGACACAACAGAAGCTCAACATAAGAGCAACAGAACACCAATCCAGATATTCCAGTGAAAAGTTTCAGATAGCCTAGAAGAGTGAACCAGGGGGATACCGCGTATTTACACACTAATTTCTGAAGGGATTTGCTTGCTCTGCATCATATTTAGGAACATGGTTAAGTGGTAGGTTTGGCAGTGCTGGGTTAATAGTCGGACTTCATAATCTTAAAGGTCTTTTCCAACCTAAATGGTTCTAGGAGTCTCTGTTTCCAACCACAGAACTGCAGAATTGGGTTTTCCACATCTGGGGATGTGAAGATGAATACTTTAAAAATGTGTACAGACATTGTAGTGATAGGTGTGTAAGCCACAAGAAAACTTGGACAGAACACAGCAACACTTACTTTCACAAAACCAGCAAAGCAACAGCAACAAACAACCACCTAAACAAACCCCACCAAAACTCCAACCACCATCAAAGCCACAGTTCTAAAACCAGAAAGTCATGTTTCAGAAAGGTAATACTAGTTTTGGGCAAAGTAATGGTAGGTTTCATTTATGGTTTCGAGCTACCAAAATAAGTAGAATAAGCTGTTGCGATTGCCTACCTATACAGGGAGGAAATAAACCACATCAGGATTAACAGGTACAGAATTTTCACCAGCTAATGCAAAATTTGTGCTGCAGGTTAAGAGCCAGAAAAATCCTTTGGCAAGTATTTCAGCGTAAATGTGCTGCCTTATTAATACAGTATTTTTTTACTAGTATTTATCTTCTTCTCTTGCTTCTCTCCATCCATACTTAATTTCTGTTTCTTGCTGTCCTGTTTTCTTTGATGTCTATTTTTCCCTAAAGCAGAGCTTCAGAATTATATCATGATCAGAAGGACATTCTAGGTAACTTGGGTGCATTTGTGACCGAGCTGGAAGAGTTCAGTTCTCTCTACTACCCAAAGGAGAGGGAAGTGAAAATTCAAACTGTACTCTTTTTTCCCAAGGGTTGGTGTGCTCTTTCTGTTACACAGAGTTGGAGCCGTTCTGCCAGCTGATTCCCACACATTTCTCATGAGGGCAGACCCTGGCACAGTGACTCTCCTGATCCTGCACTTAAAATGAATCACCAGCAGAGCAAACAGCTATGGAGGCAGCATGGATCCACAGCCCTGCTCCTTCATGTTGAATTCATCCAGCGTGGTAGGGCTTAAGCCAAGGATTTCACTTCAAAGAGTGACTTTAGCATCTGAATTAAAACACACTCTCAACAGTTTGTGCAACCACTTGGCTGCTGGCTCACCCAGGTGGCTTCCAAGGGGCAGAGCGCTGCTCCCGCCACATCTGGAGCAGCACAGCTGTCCTGCAGCCAAACCCTCCTGCTCGCAGGCGCCTCTCCAGTGCTCCAAGTGCAGCCAGGAGCCAAGGATAGGAGTACAAAGAGCAACAAACAACTGGACTTTTTCTTTTCATACCATCAGATTAGCAATAGGAAGTTCCGGCAATTTTTGGACAAGCTGCACCAGAAGTTTTCCTTGTGTTGGGAAGAAACTCTCTAACTCAATTTGGCTTTTTTAGTTTATAGCCTGACTGAAGCTCTGATGTTCACACAGGATGCAAGGAGGCACCTGCCCATCACCCAGCTGCAGTGGGATCCACAAACCCAACATTCACAAGAGTCTTTGGAAAATACATCCCAAATCCAGAGCTGGCCATAGGTGCAAGGCATTTTTAAAAGATCTCCCAACAAGAGCTTTGTAATTAGGAATTGCCGGAAATTACTCAGACATACTTTGAATTTTAATTTTCCCTCAGTTTCTAATTTAGCCAGAAGGAATCAATTAGTCCCCAGTTAGGAATCTCTACCATCTTTAAAACTTGGATGTTCACAGAGAGCAAATAGCTCTTCATGTAGAAGGTCCCAGCTGAAGGGTGTAAGTGGTGAACTGCATGGAATACCATTTATTTACACTGTTTTGGAAACACGGAAGGTTGAGCTGACCCTCCTATGATTCAAATCTGAGTTTACAGCGTCATTCATCATCTCAGAATGGGTTTGTTCCAGTCTCCTTGAACAAAACTATTTTCTCCTCACATTTGCTGCACAGAATTGGCTGAATTTCAATTCCAAGGTGTATTGTACGAAGAACGGTTTTGGAGTGAAAGATGTCAAACTGGCAAAAATTGAAAACTAGATTGAAATAAAATCTAATTCTTTTAATATAGAAAGTGTTTAGTTTTGCCTCTGTAATATAATTTAAAGTCACATAGCAATCGTGTTTCTTGGCTATGGAGGTAGGTTTCGTCTCTAGCTGGATGAAATAAAGGATTTTAATAAGAAATTATGCAAGGAATAAGTGGAACTTGTGTCACATACAGCAAGAAAATACTTTTCACCTCTGAGCACCGAATATTTGCTGGTGCCAGGGAGATCATTTGTAACAAACTTGCTGGGTGACCCCTGCTTGGTTTTGGTCGTGCGCTAAAACCCACCTTTTATTGTAGCAGGTAATCTTATCAATGACCTAACAAGAGTAGGGACCAAAAAGTCTCCCAGTGCTGTGATTCTGTTGAGCCTCCTTTAGCGTCTGGAAATGGTGAGGGGTGATGAGGGGGGACTGGGAGCACGAGCATCCTCCTGTCAGAAAAATGAGTCTTTCAACTTTTCCTTTCTCCTAGGCTTTCCGCTGCAGAGTCCAGCTGTAAAATCAGGAGCTGGAAGTGGCACTTCCCTCCCGCATTTTGGGCGGGCAGGAGGGGAGGTGGTCCAGCCGCACAATGACAGATTATGCAAATCCTCGCGGAGCATGGAATCAATCAGGGCGGTGGGAGAGGAATGCAGCTCATCTCCGAATTAGCCTCCGCCGTGGCTTCCTCGCGAAGCGTCCCCCGCCTCGGCCGGAATGACATCAGAGCAGCTCCGAGTCCTTGAAAGTCTGCGGGTTGATTAGCGGGAGGAATCGGCCGCTTCTGCCAATCACAGCCCCGCGAAGCCGCCTCGCTACTCCGGGAGATCCGCGGGAGAGGGTGGCTGACTCCGGTACACGGGAGCGCGGCGCGGCGCCGGCGGCAGGACCGCGAGCAGCTGCTCTTCGGGCGATTCAATAGTTCTCGCAGCCTTTCTGCTGGAGCCTGGCGGCTCCCCGGCGTAATCCCCGTGTCCAAGAAGGACGCTGCATTTTGAACGGTGTGCTGAGCAGAGGTTTGAATCATTCCAGCTGGCTGCTCGCTCTGAAAAGGACAGGCTGGGTATAAATGAGATGTGACTGTGCCGGTAGAGTTCAGTGGCTGGGGCTGGAGCAAGAGGAGCCTTCCTGGGATGCTGCTCAGACAGCTGCTGGCAATTGAAAACTCTCCTTAGTTTACCTGGAGCCCTATGAAGAGCTTTGAATAGCAGATGTCTCTTTGCTGCACACTAGGAAGAGAAATCCTTCTCTAGGTAAGCTATTGTTCAGCTTCTGAACCTCTTCTTCTGGGTATACATTCATACAGCCACATAGACAGTGCCTGTACTCAGGGCAGGTATAAATATCCACCAAGTGTGGATATTTTTGAGTGTGTCAAATGATCTGCCTGGAACCTATGCATAGTAAGTACTTCCGAAAGCTGCCTAGAGGCTGGCATTCCAAGGATTATTCGGAAGTTTGAGATAGTCTTTGCCACATTTGCATGCAAGTGCCCCCATGTAAAGGGATGTGCACCCTCCGATGGAAACAGCTGTCTGCCTAAATATGTGAAAGACCACAGAAGGTAGAGCATGGGAAGTTATGTGAGGGGGAAAGGAGGATACAGTTGCTTCTTCAGTCTACTCCACATCCTTTGCTTTTATTTGCTACCGTCTAACAAAGTTCAGCAGAACTACTGTACTAAAATGATATGGTGGAAGCTTTCCATGGAGATATATTAAATATGCACTATTTAAAGTAAGAGTAACTGTACTGTGCGGAAGCCAAAACCTACAGATCTGCTCTCTTCCAGCAGTTTGATAGCAAACAACATCTGTCAGCAACATTTTTTTTTAAACAGCATGATCATCCATAGAGTGGAAGCAAGGATTGTTAGAGGTAGTAAGAGGTAAATGAAGAAATCAGTGTGTGCTCTTCAGATCCTACAGAGCCGGAGTCTCCAGCAGCAGCCCAGCATTTTTATCCTGCAGCTGGCACAGAGGCTCCAAGTCACTGCTGCTGGGAATGAACACTCACAGGAAAATGCTTAGAGGTGAAGAAGTCTCTTCCTACAAGCACTGCACTGTTGTAACCACACATGCCTACGAAACCCCACACTCATGAAGTTCCCTTTTCCCCAGAGAATTTATCAGGCCATTTTTTACTAACTTCTGCAGCTCTCATTCACATTGCTTGAAGCCTCCCTCCCTCCCTCCATGTGAATAAATGCTGCAGAATCTGGCCTACCCCCTGTAGCAAGTTACTCTACCTTTCCTAGCTTCGAATGTTATCAGAGAACAAGATAAAAAGAGAAGTAACTCATTTTCACCCCATTTCTTCAGTAGTTTTAATCGTGATCCTCCTGCCATAAATGTTCAGCCTGTGGAAGGACAGCAGGATCTCCTTGTTCATAAAGTTTCAATAGTTGGCAACGTTTCCAGGTGCTCCCATCTTGCCCCATCCTGTCTGTACACTTTCCCCATGCACGTTTTCCCCTCCACCAAGCTGCACTGTCTGACTTGCTTTCGGAAATGCTGCTCTAAAGGAGGGGCTGGGGGTGGGGTGTGAACTGCCAAGTTGCATTTCACTAAGAAAATTCTTGACTTCGAGTTTTCTCCTGAATCTTATCAATTCAGATAATATGATCTGCTCAATTGGGTTAGATGTTCCTAATGACATTGCTCTGTGCAGAAGTTTAAGACTGTCTATTAGGTTTTGTGCCATTTCCCCAGAACTTGGCCGGGTTTTTTTGATTCATAATAGATGCCTAATGTCTGAAAGCCTCAGAATTGAAAGCAGGAGTATCTTAATGTCTTGTTGACACCACTCTCTTCTGTGAGGCTGGAGAAGCGCTCCTCTAACTTGCATTGTTTCAGAGTGAATCAAATTCAAAGGGTTGCAGTTAAGCAGAGAGTAGGATGCTTCAGTGACTGACCACTTACACACACACACATATATATATACCCCCACATATAAATCCCTTTCAGCCTGAACACCCTGTTAACTCACACCATCAAGTTCTGGAAGTCCTATGAAACATTATGGGTGTTAAGGGGTTGTGATACCTGTTCTATCACTCTTTGTAATGGCCGTGATCAGACTTAGCACCATGCAGGGATCATGAGCTGCTCTAGAGTTCAACTATCATATTCGGTATGAGTGGGATAAAAATATGCTAATAGTAAAGATGGGGTTTTTTAAGGTTTGCAGTACAGGAATTATCCCAGCAGTATAATGAGATACTTCAAGGAAAATGTGGCCATATATTGCAGACCCATGGCAATACTGAGCACAGAAAATGCTGATGAGTTACTATTAGTTGTGACTATGAGCTTTCAGTTAGATAAAAAAAAAAAATTGCATGTAACTATATGTCCCCAGAAAAAGATTCCTCATTTTTCTACGAGCAATAAAGGCAAGCATATAATGAACTTAAAAAAAAAAAAAAAAATTTTGTTCCAAATCATTCTAATTTAGCCCACGAACAATTTTGCTTTGATTGCCTCTATGACCACAGGGCTGGCTGAGCTTCAGCTGCATGCAAACACTGCTGTTTGCTTCCATCAAGTGTTTGGCCTTGCAAAGCTTCCATAATCAGAGAATCTAAGAACAGTTTGGGTTGGGAGGGACCTTAAAAAGTATCTAATTCCAACCCTTTTTCTGCAGCTTTATAGGTGCATCCAGAAACTGCTTTCCGTACCCACAAAATTGGCTTTTCTGAACAAATCAACCCCTGGGCTAAGAGCAGCAAAGCATTGCAAGCTAGGGCCTGGATGGCTGAAGGAAACCGGAATTGTGCAGAAAGCTGGACTTTGCCTGGGGAGTCATTTCAGGAACAGGGCACTGAGCTTAAGGTGAGCCGAGGGCTCTCCACGCTTTTCAAGGTGAGGGGAGCCTAGGTTGAAACCATTTCCAAGTGTTAAGGAGTACAGTGTGAGGTGGCAATTACCAGATCCCTTGTTCTCAGGCCTGGGATGCAGTTGAGGACCATTAGAGCAGGTTGAGGGGCTGGACTCTCAGGGAGAAGGAGGGTCTCTGTGTTGGAAATTGGGTGGAGTGTCAAAGAGTCCTGTCTCCCATTTTGAGACAGCCTGAAGAATGCCCATGTCACTGCAACAAGTCTCTTTCTCCCATTGAGATGTTAAAGCAAGGCCCCTCATGAAGGTAAGCCACCCAGAAGAGTGCTAGATAGAAATTCAGAATCAATTCTCCATCTGTGTCAACATGTAAATTAGGAAAATGGAGCTATTAAAAGCGTCGGGTGCTGGAAGAAAATGAAAATCGTACACGTCAATCCCAAACATTTATTACAACTACTGTCAGGAATAATTACAATGGAATCGGAATTTCTTCTGAAATTAACAGTTGCCATAGAAAAGTAATAATATTTTACCTAAACAGCGCTGCCACCAGAATTACACGGCAACAGCACACCAGTGTAGAGACCATGTCGGTATTTGATGAGGAAAACACATTGGCACCAGAAGCCATGGATGGCCATTTAAACTCAATTCTGAAAGGAACAGAGATGTATTTAAACCTATTTCCTTCCCTCTGGCTACAGAAGGGGTCACAACTGCTCTCCCCAAGTGGAGGCAGAGGGAAAAAATTCATCTTCCATCCTCGTCTGCAAGGGTGGGTTTACAGAGCCAGAGCAAATACAGAAGTAGAAGCCAAGGTAGGGTGGGTTTCCTTCAAGAGGAAGGAAGCAAAAATGAAGGGATTCCCTCTTTTTCCTTAGAAGCTGCTGAAATAAGAACTGTCCTTGGCTTACTTAGCCTGGCCAAGGGAGATCAGGCTGATGCCCCCCACAGCTACAGACTTTTACTAATGGCTGGGTTTTCATCCCCCATGTGTAAATATCATTACCAGACACAAACAGCAGAGAGAATAATGTGGACGGGCTCTTCCCTGAGCAGAGCTCTGCACAAAACCTCCCCTCCTGAAGGGCTGTCCACAGCTACTTATTCCAGCCCGCTCTCTGCCAGGCTCCAGTGAAGGGATTGCATTTAGCTTTTAGTGTATAAATAAGTGTTCTGATAAATAATTAATAGTAGCTGCTGGCCGTAAAAGAGGCGGCTGCTTGGAAAGTTAAAACAGTCTGTCATGAAATATGCACCCACCTCTGTGTTCTACTTTCAGGGGATGTTTTAGCCAACATCTTGTCCTTTTGCATGGGACCATATTGTGCAAAGAGGAGGCCAGAGCTCAAGTTCCAGACCCTCAGGGTATTCTTGAATTTTTTCTCTCTCACTGGGATATAGACGGCCCCCTAAACCCCCAGAGGGGAGGGTAGGCGGTCAGTGATTCGCAGAGAAGTTTCTGGAAAGGAGAGGAAAGTGCAGTGTTCTAGGCTTCTGGGTAAGATACAGAAATTAGACTTACTGATCACATTTGATTTTAAAGCCCTCATAGCTTCTTGGGTTTTTTTAGTTTAAACCAAAGCAGGGCCATCTGCTGGACTGCCTGCACTCTACCCACCTAAATAGCTGGAATAACTACAGGGCATTTTTATTTATTACTACTGTCTAGACTGTATTTGGATTGCAATTTTAAATGGCTTCACTATTCTACCCCCATACAGTCATGGGGTTTAGGGTGGAACTGTGCCTCAGCAGCCTGGTGAATGAATCACCTGCAGAAGGGCATGGTACTATTATTTGTACCTGAAAAATCACAGTTAAAGAGAATTTGGTGATATGCAATGTCCACATGGCAAGCAAAGTGAGCCATGCATGCCTCAAAACACCTGACAGACTCCCATCAGACTATTTTTCAATCAGCCTTGGAGCAAGCTCCATGTGCCTGCATCAGTCATTCTGCATACTCAGATTTTTAACTGAAGGACCTCCTAAAAGGCTTTCTTCTCCATGGAAAAAAATATTTGTGTTCAGGCAGAAAATTAAGTCTCTATGTATATGTTATCTAAAACTGAGCTTTATGGATTACAACATATGGTGTCAAATGATGAGACATAATTTTGTAAGCCCCTTCCATAACCCAGAAAGCCAGGCTGGATTTTCTCTTCCACAGTACACTCTGGAGATTCTTACTGAAAACCAAGTAGAGTTATGCACTCAGCCCCCAGGAGAGGACAGGAATGTAAAGGCAATTCCAGCCTGATTCAGGGGCAGTATGTTCAGAAAGACTGACAACCATTTGGATTTTTTTTATTCCACACTCTACCCCTTCAACAATAAGTTAATGCCTCAGTAGTTCAATAAACAGAGATTTTTCACGAAAGCAAGAGGTTAATCAAAGCCTCTCTATTTCATCACAGAGCTCTAATGGTATTAGTTCTAGTTCCAGTCTCTGAGCTCAGCGTGACTCAACAAAAAATCCCCTGAATTCCCAAGTAGGACTGTTATCCTACTAGTGGCATTTCCAAACTGAACTTTATCTAGATAAAACAAAGCATAGATCTTTCAAAAGGAAACATTTGTTTATATTTTGAACCAAGAGCAAAACAGTATCTATAGGTCACAGATGACACACCAGAAATCTCTAAAGAGATCTTTCATTTGGCTGACAAAGTGGCTTCTCTCAGAGAAACCCCATAAAACAGTGGCAGAAATAAACACAAAGGAATTTAACCAGGGTACAAAGAATAAGAAGAAAAAGGAAGCAAGCACAGCAAACACATTTGCCTGCACATGAAAGTATGAATTTTGCACTAGCTTTCCCAAAAGCATGCTTTGCAATATCCATGCTATACACATCTGAACCAAACATGAATCACCTTAGAACATTTTACAGCTAATGCCCATGTAAAGGTAGAAAAGACTAATATTCCCTCAACAAAGACAGGAAAAACGAAATGCTGAAAAAAATCAGTGGCCTCCAGAGGGCCAAACATGATGGTGGCAGAGACAGAAATCAAAGATTCTACTCCCTGCCTTATCTTCTCACCGTAAAGCATTTTTTCTCTTGACAGACAAACAGCATCCCTCCAGTCATTTCAAGGTAAGAATTTGAATTTGTGTTAATAATCTCGCATAAAACTTCCTCTGGCTTGTCTGCAATACTTAAATACCTTAAAATGAAAGTCTCTTGGGTATTGTAGTATTTTTGTTACATGACCAAATTTCTCTGTCTAGATTAGTTTTACTGACAGCAGCAATATGTGCAGCCATAACGGGTCCCCACAAAAAGCTCATCTTGCCTGTAAAGAACTGGTACTAAGACTCAAAATTTTCTTAAAGAACTGCCTAGAACCTAGTCTCGGCCTAAGACTAGGAACAGACAGGAGAAGTATTATAAACTTCCTGCTCCCGAACTGCCACGCAATAAAAGCAGTGATAAATGCAAGTATTTATGAGCAAGGTGGAAGCGACTGAATTTTCCCCTTTAGAAGCTGTTTGAAAGTCCAAGAAGCGCACACAAAAAAAAGAGGAGGCACACGTGGAGGGTCACCCTGGCTTCACTCGCTCCTTGCTTCACTTCGCTTGAAAGCCACTACTTGCCAAGCCCTGCCAGGCTGTCACCAGCACTGGTGGCTTGGATGGTGCTCCAGCCCACACATCTGCTCTGACCAGAAATTGGTGGGACCAAACTCTGTGTATTCTCCCTCTTTTTCTTCCAAATCCTCTCAAAGATAACAAAACCCTTCAGCCAGTGAGGACAAAGATGGGGAAATGGGACTCCAGCAGAAATTACTTAAAGAATAAATAAAGGGAAGCCATTATAATGAGAATCTAATGTATACAGAGCTTGGAAACTCTGTCTGACTGGCTGGAACCGGGCTTGAGCAAACTCAGAATAAACCTCTGTTTAAATTTCATGTGGCAAACGTGCTGTACTAAAGATTTAAGTACAAAGTCTTTGTTATCTGGGTTTAAATAGACTTCCTGTGCAGTAGCAATAGATCATTACTATGTGACAGCAGTAGTCCCTCTGAAATAAGTTAGTGGCCTCCTTTTAATTCCTAGCACAGATGTGACCACATCTGACTTTCTCACAAATAGTCCCTGTGACAGGATACAGACGGCACAAAACATGTTATTCAGTGAAATATATTGGCAGTGGTGTAAGAGTGGACACATTTTAATTATCTCACATGGTGGCAAACCTTTTTAGCTCCCAGAAATGCAATAGGACAACAGAAAGCGTGGGAAACAATTAAAAGAATTGTTAACAATTTAAAGAATCTACTAAAAAGAAGCATAGTGACCAAATAGTTTAGCTTCTAACAGGCTATCCCAGAGCCTAGGGCTGTATCTCTTTTTTTGTGTAAGAAACCTCCAAAAAGTTTTAATAATCATCCACTAAATCTGTAATCCTTGGTTAATTTTCAAAATCAATACAGAAAATCTGCAGTTATTTGGTTGCTAAAAGAACTACAAAAATGGGTTTTAGCAATTTTTTTTTAATGGCTTAGCTTGTCTATCCAATCAAACCGCATGTACAGAGCTTGGCTACTACATTGATTGACTTTAAGGAGTCCTACTTAGGGAGCCATTCTATTGCACAAATGTTGTCTCTCAGCTGAGTTCACAACACAAATCATTCTATTGGAACTGGAAAGCTAATTGACAGCCGTATGAAAGTGGAAAACAGTACCAGAATAGAGGGACTGTAATAAAACATCTGATACAGCATCTCACAAAAGTTTTATTTGAAGAGTTAAATGAATTCAAATTGGCTTCCATTGAAGCATTAAACTATGAATTGAAAAGTGATGAAGAGCCATTAACCAAGCGAGAGCAGGAGATTTGTTGCATCAAGTCAGGGGGAATGTTTTGTAGGCTGCCTCAGAGCACTGTGTAAAGCCTGCTTTTATTCCCCACCTTCATTCACAAGGACTGGGGCACTGACAGCGTGGTAATTTCACCTGCACTCTCCGTTAATCCCATCGGGAAAGCAAAGCAAGGACTCAGTCCTGCAGGTCACACACATCCCTGATCGCAGGCCCAGCTCCCTGCCATGACCTTTTGGCTCTGTCCTCATGGCCTTGGCAGTAAGCTGCTGACCTTCAGATCATCTCTCAACACCTTCTTTTCAGCCTTTTACTTTAATACACGTGCCATGAGGGTTGTGAACATCTGCTGAAGGGCATTACGCAAGAGCAAGGGGCTGTTGCTCCCAGCTCAGCCATGGGTCCCCAAGTGACCTTGGGAAAGTCAGGCTTGTACCCATTAATGCTATTTAGCTTTTTGAATTTTTGGTGAGTTACTGGTGAAAAGTGGTAGATCTTAATACCATCACTCGTGCTAGATGGACACATTTATTAGAAACTGCATTAAGAAGGTACTTTTAAAATTATATTATTTTAAGTCTGGCCACAGAATTTAAGGTATTTTGCCTGATGACATCAAAATACTATATATATGGTGATAATTTTGGTATCACCGCACAACATCTGGAGCTGCTCAGAGGGTGAGTGTGGTCACTAACACCTACCTGTTGTGATGGTGACTAGAGCCACTGTGTCAAGAAACAAGAAATACTTACATAGATTCTCTCTTGCATGGCTCTCATCAGGCCATACCTAAATTACTGATTTCCAGGAGCTTCCATGCCTGACACTCCAGAGAAACCACCAGTCAGCAATTTCTGAGGAGCTATTACAACTACTCGTTATGTTCAGAAGTACTGATGCGTTAGAGATCCATAAATTGTGCCATTTGGAGGAAGCCTCAGTGAAATACCCCAGATGGATATTTAGGGGGTTTTCTGGGTGGTCCAAATGACCGTGGGACTGTTGGAAGTTAATGGGTCAGAAGAAGGAAGCATTGAGGCTGAACATCAGGCAACACTCAGCAGAAGTGTGGTCTGGTTAAGTCTTAAAGCACATTTCTGCTAGGAGCTAAGCAACATGAAGTGTCACATGTGGGCTGGGGAACCAAAGGATGTGCATATGCATAGGTGTACACTTGTGTGAGAATATCCCGGCGTGTAAAACTCATCTCCAAATCACCCTCCAGCCACTGCTCCACCAGGGAGCCTTTTCACCAGTTCCTGAAATCATCTGGAAAAGTTTAAAGCCAAAGAGAAACAGAAGTCAGCAGGGTCAAACAGCTCCCTTCCAAGTATTGTTTCACGCTAAAATCACACCAGCTTTCATCAAATGCACAAGTTGAAGTATTTCAAACTCTTTGCTTTATATTCATTGATTATCGACTTCACCCTCTGGCATCATTTAGCTTTCTGAAATCACACAAGATTACATGTGCACTATAGACTTGATCAAATGGCTGAAAATACCGAAAAATTGGGGATTAATTTACACATGATTAGTCATTGAAAAGAAACAAAAGAGGTGAAAGTGCTGAGCAGCCTTTCCACTCAGAAATTATAAAATAGAAGTCAGAAGGTCTGCAATAGCCTTTATCAGCTGAGAGGCTGGCCTTATCCTAGGTAAAGAGTTTTCTAACACCTTGTGATGAGCTATGAGAAGCTGGTACCAACATCTCAAGCAAAGCCACATTTACAAACACAAAGCACATTGCAGCTTTGTTAAGTTTGGAAAAGAAAAAACCAGTTACTTTCAAAGAGGATCTAAGTTTTGTGAGCTCAGTCCAAAAATCTCCTGGAAACTTCTGTGAGAGTGAGAAAAGAAAAGTGCTCTTTTTTCTTTCTGCAGTGAATAGAAACGCTGAATTTTTGCTAATGGTCACCAGGAGTCATTTATCACTCAAATCAGTTTGCTTGTTTCTGTAATGAATGAGGAGTCACATGCAAGGAGCAGCAAGGCAGGTACCATGATTCATTGGGCTGCTAGTAAATGACAGGAGTCATACAAGCTTAGAAAGGAAAGAAAAGAGGAAAGGCTTTACATTAGGTTTTTAGCCTAAAGGGGAGTTTTATATATAGACAATAAAGACATTCTGACTTCTGATTTATTCTGGAGTAAGGAAGGGAAAGCTCTGTCCTGCCTCCAGGTGAATTACTCCCAGCAGTGCACTCTGGTGCAGACAGGAGATTAGCAATGGCCACACTGCTGGGGAACAACGAGGGTCCTGCTCCTCTGCTCGGCACTGTCAGCACTGGCACGCTCTGAACTCGCTGCAGACGTGAAGTCCATTAGCTCCATCCTCAGGGTGAATGAACACATCTGATGGCTTAATAGCAATACTTCTACTTTCCATAAGCTGAAGTAGCTCAGAGACCCTTTGCCTACCTATGATCAGAGGTAAGAGGAGCTCCCCAAGCCCACACACCAAGTCTGCCTGTTCAGGCATCAAGCCCTGGGGGAAGCTGTGCCCGTGGGAGCTGGCCCACGAGGGAGCCAGCTTTAATTCCTGATGCACAGTTAACACATGGCATTAATAAGGGGCTGTTTCTCTTCGCTGTCGTGCTATCAGTTTTAAATAGTCAAGTCTTAATCTCCCAATCAATCATCTTCAAAATCAGCACACTTTAGTCATCAATCAAATGCATTTCTGCGGGCAAGCAGGAAGTGTTATTTAGCAAGGAGGCAGCAATTTTTAAACCTCCATTTTTCTTCAGCTGCCTGAATTAAAGAAAAATTAAGAGTCCCTGCAGATGTCTCTGACATCACAACAGAGTTGTACTGCAGAGTTCTGCTCTTGCTGGGGAAAGGCCCCACATTGAGTAAACCAGCTGAACAGACCAGCTCTGGAAGAAAGTAACCTTGATTCCTTGACCAAATGTGCCCAACTTTGGGCTTTACCCCCTTGAAGTCAGTGAATGCTCAGCAGTGACCACAGGAACACAGGACCCTCAAACACCGGTTTCCAAAATGAAACTCCATTAGTAACACTAATTATGAAATATGGCCTATTTCCATGTTTTTCAAATTAATCTAGCACAGGAACTCTCCGAAGATAGTTGAATTTTGGAGGGAATATAAAGCTCTTGAACTTTAAGGAGGAGAGTTTCAAAGGCACAAATGGCACTTAACTTCCAATTATGCCTTGGAAAAAGTCCCACTAATGGCTAATATAGCTGATTTACTTTCATAACCTTTAATTACTTCACACCATTCTTTTTTTTTACTGAACAGTATAATCAGTTCAACAGAGCAGTTCAAACACAATGTGCAGACTAAAAAAGATCTGCTCCAATGCCGGGTTTCCTTATGCAAGTTTAAATTCTTTACCAATTCTGTATATTTAGAGATCGCAATAAGTGGGCATACTTGCATTTGGTTATAACATCTGCATACAACAGATAGTAGCTGGCATTAAATCTGATAATTAGTATTTTATCTGGATCAGATTTTACCAGTGTTATTTGGAGGAAATAGTTAGGGATGAAGACCATAGTTTCGTTTTGGCTGGTATAAAGTATGGGGATTCTCCTATTTTAATAATACAAGCTATAATGTCCGTGAAGTTTACTGTTTTGACAGCTTGCAATACCGGTACCCAGGACATCCAGCAAGACCAAACACTGAGTGGGAAATATGCAATTTTAGATCTCCTCACATGCTATTCCCTTGTGCCACAGGTGGAGGCTGAAACATTGGCTAAGCAATCCAGGGTGATCTAGAGGCACATTTCTTAGAGCAGAAGTCCTGGGTTTTATTTAATTTTAAACATAAGAGTCTTAATTAAGGTGTTTTACGTTCCCTGGGGATTTTCGATGCCTTCTGGCGGGAGCGTGGCCGCAGGCAGGGCTGTGTGCTGGGGAGCGCGGGGAGAGCAGGTGCTGCCTCGCAAAAGCGAGAAGCGATTGCCCTCTAGTGCCCAAAGCAAGCCGAGGCTGCACAGTCCGAGGAAGGGAAGTTCAAGATTTTTCCAAGTTACGTGCCTGTCTCGTGCTGACCGAGCAAGCCTTTTGCAATCAGCTGTTTGGGGGGGACACATCACCCAACCCTGAAGGCTGCCCCTCCCGCGGAGAGCAGGAGTCCTGATCTGATAAGCCCTCGGAGTCGGGCTGAGTGACTCATCAATGTCACCCAAACTCCAACACCGGCTCGCAGAGGATGCTTCACTTGATCCAGTGTTATCTTTTGAGGAAATCTTAATTGGAGGTTTAATAAGAAGTGAAATCCCAGCAAGCAGACAACGGCAGAACAAGGGAAGCACCAAAGCAGGGCAAGTACTCTTAAGATTATCAGGATGACTTCCATTTCCTAATGATAGCTGTGATTTCTTTTGTATTTCTTCTCTCGCACATAAGAAACGAGTAAATGCAGAAGAGGTTTATTATTACTATTTCTGTCCCCACTTCGTTCCCCTCTTGGCCAGTTGTGTGACACAGCAGGGTCACTGATGGAATAGCCCACAATCCAGGGGTATCCATCTCCTAGCAAGCTTCCAGCTGAGGAAGGTAAATCAGATAAGAGCTTGAACCTGGCAGAGCCACAAATGGCCTCAGAAACAACTCCCTCTCTCTAAATGCTTCTTACAAGCATTTTCCAATTTTAGGTGCAAAGCTTAAGATGAATGAATAGTTTGCAGAACAAAAGTCAAAAGTGCAATCTGAGTTAATGGAGGAGGACACATCAACTGATAAGTATCTGCCTGGAAAAAGCATTTCTTCCCTGCAGTTCCAAAATCATTCATAGTTTACTGTCTCGCGTTGTTCCAATAGACAAACAATATAAATAATTCAGAAAGATGTTAATTCCTACTTAAATCCATAGAGCAGCACAGGCTATTTATTTAGTTACCTTTAACTGCCTCTGAATCATACGGTTTACTGTTACCAATGGCAATTTTTCACCAATTTAGGCAGACCTGCCAGGAATTGTACAAGGGCTTCAGAGCAATGAGGTTTAAGCAGCTCGTACTTCATCCATACAGGGCCAGACCAGAGGCCCAGTGCTTTAGCTGGAGGTGTCATGGACCAGCACATGCACCAACTTGCCCACCTAGCACTAAAACAGCTCCCTTGAGGTACTTTTTCTGCTACATAGCACCTCCCATTGATCCCTGATGGAGGCAGAGCCATGCACAGCTGCAGCCTGCAGTTGTAGCAGCCTGCTCATTCACTTGGAATGTCCCCATAGAATCTTTATAGTTCCTAAAATGGACCATGAAGTACTGATTGCTCTGAGTGCAGAATGGAAAAGGGAAAGAAAGTCCTACAAATCTTTCCTCAAACTCCTGTCCTGTCTTTCACTTTGCTCACATTAGTTTCCCAGTCCAACACAGAATTTATCACTTACGCAATTTGAATTTGACATGGAATGTGGTCCCATATTTTACAAAGATTCACTTCGTCCTAATTTTGCCCCTACAATCTTCCATTGCTCCCATTTCCAATAGCAACAATGCATGTTAGATGAGAAATGCTGGTAAGTAGATGCACATCCTCAAAAAGCTATGTTCAGACTTCATTTCTGTACGCTAAGAACATGGGGGAGCTGTTTAATGCAGCTTACCTTAATGCACCGAGAAAGCAAGTGACACTGAGTGCTCCTCGAACTACTCAGAAACTTCCCTCTTTACTAAGATTACCAGTATCAATCACCGGCCTTATTAACGTGTGTTTTTAATTGCGTTATGGATTTTGTTTTACTTACTCTTCTTTTACTTCTTGTTGCAGATAATGTTAAGAGTCCTCTTCATTGATTATTGGCAGCTGCTGCATTCTGAGAAAACCTCTTTCAATTTATCTTTCCGGATCCTTTGACTTCCCACTCCAACAGCTTTACAACCTCCCCGACAGCTTCATAAATGCACTGCAATGGTCACATGAACATCTTGGAAGGGGAACCTCCGCAACTCCTCATTCCTATGGCACTGTAGGAAGAGCACCCGGAAAAGTGGCAAGTCCAGCAGGAGCTGGAAGCCCTGCAAAAGATGAATCTCATCGGGAAGCTACGCAGAAGCTTCCGAACTCTGGTCATTCTCCTGGCCACCTTCTGCTTGGCAAGTATTGTCATCTCTGCCTATTTCCTCTACACTGGCTACAAGCAGGAAATGGCCCTTGTGGAAACCACTGGACAAGCAGAGTGCGAGGACCTCAAACTTCTGCCCTACAGGTCTGCGGAGCTGAGAACACCGAAGCCAATTGATCCCTCTAGAACTGATCCCACTGTGCTCCTGTTTGTGGAAAGCCAGTACTCCCAGCTGGGGCAAGACATCATAGCCATCCTTGAGTCCAGCAAGTTTCAGTACCACATGGTCATTGCACCAGCTAAGGGGGACATTCCCCCTCTCACAGACAATGGGAGAGGGAAGTACACCATTGTTATATATGAGAATATTTTAAAGTACGTGTCCATGGACTCATGGAATAGAGAGCTTCTGGAAAAATACTGTGTGGAATACAGTGTTAGCATAATTGGTTTTCATAAAGCCAACGAGAACAGCTCCCCGAGTGTCAGAATGAAAGGGTTGCCATTACAGCTGTACAACAACGTGGCCCTCAGAGACTGCGTGGTAAACCCTCAGTCGCCCCTGCTGCGCATCACCAAAGCACCCAGGGTGGAGAAGGGCCCCCTGCCCGGCGAGGACTGGACAGTGTTCCAGTTTAACCATTCCACCTACCAGCCCGTGCTTCTGACTGAGCTGCAGCCCGCCAGGCCCACCCCCGCCACCCTGCCGAGGGCTGCTCTCTATGCAACCGTCATCCAAGACTTGGGCCTGCATGACGGCATCCAGAGAGTCCTCTTTGGAAACAACCTGACCTTCTGGCTCCACAAGCTCATCTTTATCGATGCCATCTCTTTCCTGTCGGGAAAGAAGCTCACGCTCTCCTTGGAGCGCTACATCCTCGTGGACATAGACGACATCTTTGTCGGGAAGGAGGGGACAAGGATGAACGTCAACGATGTGAAGGTAAGCGAGAACTGGGGGATACTATCCCAGACACGTGTATGTGCAAATGGGTGTATAAAAAGAGACAAAGCTTGTAAAAGCTGAAAAGCTCCTTTTCCTAGTAAAGGCTGAAAGTACACAAGTGCAGGCAGCAGATACATAAACCACAACCTGAGATTAAAAGCCATTTTGCCCACGTACATACAGAGATGCACATATGACTGTGTATATGTAGGGGCGTACACATGTATGTTGCACATATATATGTATATATAAAAAATACCTTTTAGAAGCCTTTTCCGTATTATTTCTCTCACTATTCCTGTGAAGTAGACAGAACAATACAAGATGGTTGCCTTTTTAAACCTCACCATCACTGAATTTAAAAAGAACAAAAAGAGCAAAAGGAAAAAAAAGAGCCTGAAGAAGTTACAGCCCCGATGTGACTTCTGCGAGTTAGCAGGATAATTTTTCATTACCAGACTAGTAGGTAAGCATTTAAAGTTACCAGTGACAGGGTGGAACCACAGCATGCACTCGAGCAAGTGACATAACCATCTGATAGAGTGAAAGGCCCACTGACTACTCACTGGGGGCTCTTCTACCCTTATTTTCCTGATCTGTACTATCCAGGGACACCATTAAATTTTTTCAGAGTAATTTTCAAAGATGTGTGCAACTTGGAAAGAATAGACAGAACTCAACAGCATGACAGTTATTTCTTGTCATTTTCCACATGTGGGAATCATAGTCAGAGATTAATTGAATCCCTAAGCATGCAATATCACATTATCCAGCCCTTTATTCTGGAGGGTTTTTCCTGTAAATACCCAATGCTTTCAAGAACAATAAGCAAGCCTTTTGTTTTTAAAGGCAGATTTCTATTTAATTTCTAAACCCTTATTTCCATTCCTACAATTTCTATATTCATTTGCCTCCTCATCCAGACCACTGAGGTATCCAAATACCCAGCAAAAGCAGTAGTCTCACATACAATTGAAACAATTTTGCACATCAGAACACCTGGGGTAATTCTATTAGCCAAACCAAGCGTATGAATGCTCATCAGGGCTGATTCTGAGCACCAGGCACTCCAAGCGCCTGGTGTCTTTGAGATCTCAGCACTGTGCACAAGCTCAGTGATCAAGTGCTCTCTCTCTGGAAATATATGGGAAAATGCTCCGAGAAAGGGCTTGTACACAAGAGGAAATTAACTCAAAAGGCAATTGTGAAACAAGTTTTTCAGCAATAGCTTCCCGCCTGCGCATTTTTGAGAGCATCCTTCTGATGTGGTTTGCTCCACTAAGGAAGCCTGTTACTAGTCCGCAGCAGTTCAAGAGCCCCCATCACCAGCAGAGGACTGTCCACACAGAGACATTTGGAGATTCAGAGCAGAGTTCTCACCAGCATCATCTCATTATGCAGGAAAAAACCCAAGTCACCTCCATTATTACCCAACGTTGCTAGGCAAACCTTTCCACCTGTGCTTGGCACAGCAGCCATGCTTCCATGCTTGTTATAGGAGACACAGCAGAAAACTCCACATCCAGGGGCTACAGTAGGAGCTGGATGCTGTTAAAAGCATTCAGCATTATTTTTGTGTGCTGCACACATTTATCCATCTGAAAACCAACCAGTCCACACTGCTCAATATCTAGGCAATAGCAAGGAAAAACATCTGCTAGGATTGAGACCTTGTTAATTTTTTTTTTTCAAGCGATGCATGGTAAGCCTTCTTTTATTCGTTATGCCTGAGCCAGGGTAGGAAGGGAAACTTTCATTCTTCCCACATTTCTCTAGTGCCAAATTAGCAGCCCGCTTTCACCACAAAAACACGAACAGCGCCACTCACAGGACAAATCCTCTCCTCACCTCACACAAGAAATCATGCCACAAACTAACCACGGGGAGAAATTGTCTGCAGGCACAGGCTCAGAACCAACCTTCCCCTCAAGCTCTCTTTCGGGGACAACAAAAAGTTTACCTCCCTTTTCAGGTGAATGTTTCACACATAAATCCACCCTGCAACTTGAACTCCCATAGATGCTTTGTCCTCAGCATCATGGATTTCATTTTGAACCAGTTACCCAGCATGGATTTGTTCCTCAGGGTATTTCACAAACACTTGCTACACAAATCAGTCCGTTCCTATGGCCTGGACATTCCCAGAATACAGTAACCCACAGAACAGAATCCTGCTAATGAACATAGCACCGAAAGCAGAGTGCACTTTGGTTAGTTTACAGAAAAGGATAATTACAGCCAGTTAGAGAACAATCTCCCAAGTCACTGAGGGAAAGAGGCAATTAAGAACCAGCGGACCTGGCTTCACCCCATAAGGCAGAGAAGCTCTGCTTGAGAGGCAAAAGTAACACCTACTCAGGAGGTTGGTGTTTCAGTGATGGCAAAGCATTGCCCTGCCTTTGGGAGGAGTGGCTGTGGCTGCTCATAGAGGGTTCACTTTGCAGAGATACAGGGACTCTCTGCTAGGCTCTCCAAAGGTGCCATACACACCCAAATCCCTTGGGAATGCTTTAGTACCCAGCGAGTCTTCTGGTAACAATATTAGCATGTAACAATAATATACCGAGTAAACCCATGCCTGTGTAATTACTTCTGCAACCCAAATGTTTTTATTCCCTCACAAAGCTGTTTCTCAATTAGGTGCTACAGGGATATATACAGTTTTATAAAGGGTGGCATCAGCTACAGAAACAGAGATTAGAGAACAGGGTTATTATGGGCTCTGTTTACCACGGAAGATCTCCTAGTCCCTGGTGTTAGAAGAGTTGTGCAAGGTCATGTCTGGCTAAGTAATTAACAGGAACTGAGCAGAGCCACAGAAAGCTGTTTTTCCAAGCTTTGTCGAGATCTATCTTGAGCCTAGCAAGCCTCTGCAAATGAATTTCTCCCTTTCCTGCCTGCCAATATATTATCTCAGTGCTTGATTTTAGAGGGCAAAAGAATTCATCAGTTCATTTGCAGAAACAGTGAATTTGTGTACTTATAAATGATACTGGTTCCCAGCCACCCAAGTCCAGTATCACTGGCATCAGTGATTTGGCAAAAAACTCCTGGAAATGTCTTGTTATGCTGTGTCTGGGAGTGCCATACAGAAAAAATACAAAGCTTTCACCTTTAGAGTTTGCTTTTAACTGAGCGCAGAGAGGGCTGCATTATCCAAACAAGGAGTAAGAACTTGCTGAAGTATTTCTATTTTTTCTGTTGCCATGGTATGAGCTAGTACAATATTTACTCACCCAGGAAGAGCTCCACACAGCCACCAGGGCTTCTCCGTCACCTTTCACAAATACACGTTCTATTGTTAACTCAAAAGCCCTGCAAGAGCACAGTGCAAGCTAGGGCATTTACTCTTTAATAAATAAAAGAAATAAAAAAGCCCTCCAAATAAAGCAAAAGGCATTAGCCTTTTGCTTTCTACCCTCCTCTTAGCTCTAGAATTTAGGCTGCAACACATGTTCTGGGTGGACTCGGGAACAACTTGTTTCGCTCTCTTCCCCCACTCTCTTTGCTGGAGCGGATAAGATTATCAAGGACAAATTGCTTGTCCCAGCACCACCATTTCCCACAGCCCCTTTCTCTAAAAGTTGTATTTTTCCTTTCAGTAGTCCCTCTAATTGTCACTATAGGGGTGGGAGCATCCTTGGGCTTTCTGAGCTACTCTAAAATGATGGAGCTGTGCTTGGCCATGTCCTTTGTTGTGTTACTGCTGACTGCAGGCCTTCCTTCTCCTTGCAGCCTGTCTGCGCTCCCCTCTGAGCTCCAGCCCACTTCCTTCAGTGGAAATAAGAATCACATTAGTCGCTGACATCTCCTCACTGCCACAGTCTGCACTTTGTCTTTGACCTTTGCCATCATTAAAATGCCTGGAACATGTAAAGCCTGTGATTTCTGGCTCATTTTAGTGTTTTAAAGCCAAGATTTCACGTTGGAGCTGCATCTTTCCTGGTGATTCCAACTTAAAAAGTACTGGCACAGCAGGAAGCTGAGCTCAACCACTCAATCTCTCCAGCACAGGATTATCCCTGAATTTTGTGCAAGGACAACTGCTTTCAGGTGGAACAACTGGGAGTGTCTGGGCCATATCGCCAGGCATGGCAGAATGGTCAGTCCTGAAATAAAACAGTCACCATGATACCCTTTTAATAATAATAAGCCCCTGCCAGGAAAGTAACCGCACCCATGGCCAGTCTAGGGAGAAGCTGAGTCCAGGAGATGTGTGAGCACAGGAATCCAGAGGAGACAGCCAAGCATTAGTCACTACAGGCTGGGTGACACTTCTGTCACCTTCTAAAGCACTTGAGAGTGACAGTGAAGAACACAATGAAGTGGAGTTCTGGAGCTCCCACTTTTGGATGGTCTTGAAGTCTTTAAAAATGAATTTAAAGAGCAGCTGAGAGGCATTACATGAAAACTTTAATAATCTTTTTAAAAATGGGAGTGCCTGCTCCATTCTGCTTCATCAGAGATGACAGTTCATTCAATATTTGCCTTGTTCGGGTCTCTTGACTCACCCAGTTCTTAGTAATTTGAGTGTTGAATACTGCTCAAGTGCCTTGTCAAGACACATCAGACAAAATGTTTCGTACTTATTTTGTTTCAATAGGGCCTGTTCTTTCATTCAGAATTTCTGTACCAATGTAGTTAAAAACCACAATTCCCTTGCCACCAACAAAACATGTATTCTTCTCCTTGGCAACCTGATGGATTGACTGTCTGTCTGAGTACCCTCCCTGAATTACAATAGATTTGGGGTTCTCTTGTCTGCCAGGTTCCCACTGAAGATTAGGTGGTCTTAACAGTGTTTTATACAGTCTTGCCAGAAAACAGATTCTGGTGGCTCAAATTTTCTACCTCTTGAATTTATTAAACAGTTATGTCCCAAGCAAGATTTTCCTGAATGTTTGAAAACTAACTCACATTTAAAAATATAGAAATGGCAGGTTTTTCAGGTCAAATTCAGAGATTTCTAGTGCTCACACATCCTGCGCCAAGCACCACTGACTTGTGACACGTTCTTCTTCTACACTTGCACTAATTTTCTGGATTGGTACTTATTTCTTGAATCCTTTCTCCAAAATAATTTTCAAGTCATAGGTTGCGTCATACTGGAGTGTATTTCCAGGATACACGTGGTACTCTATTTAATTTAGCTTCACTTAGGGAATCCATAGGATCCAAAAAACACATCTGCTTTACATCCACCCCTCAAGAGACCTGCATTAACCTGACCTTTAAAACAACGTGTATTAGTTAAAAAGGAGCTCTAACAGTTGCTTCTGGCACAGAAAACAGCACTCTGAAATGATGGAATAGCCTTGTAGAAGGGCCAGGCAGTGCAGACTGCAAGAGCAGTCATAATTATTGCCTTAAAAGCACTTGATGCAGCAATAAACACATTACCAGGAACCCATCTATAACACAGCTCCTTCAGGAGCAGTGTTACTTAAGTGACTTTAAATATGCCTTTGTCATCCAAATGGGAGCAGGAGGAACACTTAGAGCAAAAGCTCAATTTAGCACCGTTGGCATTATTCAAATGATGTGCAAGTGGCAGTGCTCAGGAAAAGGGTGGATACAGGGAGGGACGGACAAACAGGTGAGGAATAGAGAAATTCTCCAAGAGAAAAGGAGAAAATTGAGACTTCAATTATTTAGCAATAATTAACTAGGCATTTTCTGTCCAGCTCTGTATCATAATGCAGCATAAAACCAAATATTTGACTATGTCTGGCTTCAAATCCCTAGATAGATTTGTCTGTCCATGCACCCCTATAGCTTTATCTACGTATCCTCACACAAATTAAATCTTAGGGTCTTTGTCTTTTCTATGAATATTGCCGAAGATCCCTTCACTTGCTGCTTTTACTTCCAATATTCTACACCTCCACCTGTCTTCTTCCCATGGAGGCAGAATAATCCAAGGGTTTTTAGGTAAGCGTTACCAAACCCCAGCTTATGCAGAGGGCACAAGAAGAGTCCAGCAAGAGCTGCACCCCAAACACTGAGCATGGTGTCCCTCTAAAGTGCCAAATTACCTTTACTTTGAGATGGACACACTCTGCTAATTGTCATTCCTGAAAGTAAACATCACATGCCAGCAGGTGGGACTTCCAAACTGCTAAATCATCATCAGCAGGTTATGGTACCTCAGAACAGAATAACCCTCAAGCCACACCTCCTGCTCCTGAAAAAACTGCCTTTGGTCAACATCTGGGATGTGCCCATTGCTTCCTGTGAGCTGTGCATTCATCTGCAGGGACATTTAGGCATTCCCAAGGGGCTGCACAATCTTCATAAATGTCTCCTTTTCCTCTGGACATCTATAGAGTCCAAATACTGTTACAGACACATCAGAGCAAATGACCTTCTGAGTCCATCGTTCAACAGGAGTTAGGCATAGCTTGGGAGAGTTGGAATGAGGCATGGGTGGCTTTCAGCAGAGTTTGTTGGAGAAGAGTGCTCTGCATACTTAAATAAAAATTATTTTCGATGGCTATTTATTCATCTCTCAAAAAAAGAAAGTACAAAAATTGTTTTGCCTCATGGGGAATTCTAATATAAGCCTATTTGGTAATTTAAATATGTATTTTGTGTCAACAAAATTTCTAATGTTAAACATGGCAATTTATAGCTTAAACAGTCACACCATTTTATAGCTAATATCTTATAAAAGTTAAGAATTTCTCTCCAGAAATGTCAGGGAGAAAACAAAACAATTTTTATTTAATTCCATTAAGAATTTAGTTTTCAAAAATTTACAAGAAAATGAAAGGATAAGCTATTGACAATTTCCCACAAACCAATGTATTGGCTAATACACTCCGGGGCTTTCTGGGCAGCGTTTTTGTTCGTCAGGATTTGATTTAGTGCAACACATTGCCTGCATTGGAGTGTTCTGACCTCAAACTGCAGCATTTATCATTGATGAGGGGAGCATACAATAAGAAGCTCCCGTATTTCCAGTTGAGGCTGGCACAGAAGGCACCAAGGCAGCCTGACAGCTTCTGTAAGAAACTAAAGTTCTCCCTTTTAGAGTCCAGAGTTTGCCTTCTTTAGGAAATAAAGCCATGGATTAAGTGGTTTTTTCCCCTTCAGAAGCACAAATTATAAATATCCTTTTCCAAGCCATGACAATTTCTCTAAATATTTGTAAACCTTGCTCTCCTCTGTGTTTTTGTTCCTTCTGCTAATTACCAGCACTATTTTAGTCTGCTGTTCACATTTTTCTTCCAGACAGCACCCAAACACAAGTGGGATCTGTGGTGTGATACACACTCAGCTTCTCTAACACATGACATCCCTGCTATTTTTAACACTTCTGATTGAAAAAGGCTGAATCCCTTTTCTCAGAGTTTAATTTTTTTAATTGATGTAGTCATTTAATTGGCATTTTAGCACTTAGTTTTGAAAGCCCACAAACTAAATCTCTTAAAATTAATACCACCTTCACAATCCTTTCTGACCAAGGTATGGAAAAATGCAGAGGGTAGGATTTTAAGTTTTCCTTCCACCCTATTTGTTTAGCCATTTATCCTTACACTAAGTAAGTGGAAAATCCTTCTAAAATGGCAAAGTGGCAAGGCAGAGGAAAATGAAGTTTATATTCTTGTTACTTGATCAACTTGGATTGCACCAGTGAAACAGCTTCCTGTGGCAAAATGTTGATTTATGAAATGCAGAATGTTTCACGTGAATACGATTCAAACACAACTGTGTTTTGGCAGCTCATCTGCTGTGGCAGCCTAAAGGAAAAGGGGGCAGTTTGTAGAATATTAAAAAAAAAAAAAAATTCTAAAGATCATAATTAAATGTAGCTTTGGAATTGCTGATCTTCCAGAAATTAAAAAATGCAAATAACTCACACTTTGCTGACGACTTCTTTAATATGAGAATATCCCAGGAAATGGATATTTCAGGTTATTACTGCCTCTTCATTTTATGTAAAAGCCAGAATTATTAATGTAGTTTTTACATTACATATTAAATCTAAAATACCAACACTGAAGCAATTTCTACGAGCTGTCTCACTATTACACTTGAACTGCCTGGATTGAATCAGATTGAATTAAAGCCATGGGCTTCAGGACCTGTATGTTTTTCACCCCAAAACATCAGCTCTTCAGGTAAAAAGTGGTATAAAAAATGATGGAATTCACATTTCTGACAGGAGACTGTATTTGCCTGCCTTGCCCAAACCTCATGAAATATTGGCTCTTAAAGCTGTCACTGATTCTTGATAGCACAAGTGCTTTTTTGGAGACCCAGTTGTTTTAACAGGGCAAATCACGCGGGCAGCAGGTTGTACGTGGGGAAAAGCACCCTGGTGGAGAACAGGACAAGGGAAGGAGGCTCAAGGGATGAGGATCAAAGTGCTCTGTCCATTTTCCAGTAATATTTTAATCCCTGAGGGCTACAAAGACTGAAGACCTCCATTGTAATAATATTTACTGTAAGTTTTTCAGCAAATTAGCACAAATGTTTGGGAATTAATTGAATATACATGCATAAATAAGCATTAATCTATATGAATCTATAATTAATAGAGATTAAATACTCTATAACCGTATTAATTTAGGCATAAGTGTGAACTGCTGAGGCTATGCTCTGCATGGTCAATAGTAATAATAATGACCATAATAATAATAATAATAATGCATTACATTTTAAAAAGGTAGGTTAAATGCAGAATGTGAATTCTTTAATAAAAAAGCTCTGCATGTGTCTTCCTAGTAACTTATCCCGAGATTTATGTGCATCATAAACAAATATGTCTGTGGTATTATAAAGTGCAATTCCACTGTATTTGTTATTAGGAAAGGGAATACAGTTTCCCATATGCTTTCACTGTTATTTCTGCTGTAACTGGGAACAGGCTGCCAGTACATTATCAGGAAATAAGAGCTACCCATCCCTGCTGTAAATATTCTGAGGTGAGTGTTAAAGACCAGAGGGGATTTCAGGCTGGAAACCTGTGCCTGTAGATCCCCATGTCTGCAAAAGACTGGAAAGAGCCTGCTGTAGGACGGCTAAAACCAGCCTTCTTAAAGGCTTCTGCTCTTAAACTGCTCAAACCCACTGATACTCCACATACAGAAATACTCTGGGTTTAGTCATTTCAGTGGTGCCATCAGCCATGGGGTGTGCTGAACCCCTGCAGAGGAGAGAGGGGACAAAGAAGGGGGAATGCAGAGCCCACGGAAGAGCTTGAGGAGTAAGGAAGGTCTCCCACAGCGGAAAAATACCACCCAGCTTTCAGCTCTTTCTCATCTTACAGCTGCACATTATTTTCAGGATTGGGATGTACACCTTGTCCAACAGTCCTGTTTGGCTAGCAGAGCACTACCCAAGTAAAACCTGCCTCAGCAATTCAGTATTTGTGATTTTTGAACAGCTATTCCCATATAAAATAAAATTATTGCATTACCCCTTCAGCTGTGAGAGTAATAGAAGCTCTCACTTCAGAAATGAGTGGAAATTTAGTGTAACAACTGTAATTAAAAGCTTGATAGTTTGCTGAACATATTTTTCCCAGTTTAATGATCCAGTGTTACATGAATTCATGCTTTACGCTGCAAGTAGCTACAGCTTTGAATGGCAATATTGAGAGAGAAAAGAACAGCCTTTAATGATTAAGATTAAAAGCAACTAGATTTAAAAGTTAACTGCCTCAGTAATGCCACTTTCTGGCTGCCACCACAATGCATATGAATGGCTCTGAAATAGGAAACTGTTTTAAGCAAAACCCAAAACAAACCTTTCCCCCCAACCTTTCTGTGCTTCTTTTGTTTTTCGAGACAATGCTATGCAGGTATTTAATGTGCTGGTAGGATTGGCTCTCTCCCCTGTTCCCAAGTGCTAGAGACCTATTCACCATAAAGGTTCACAGGCAGTGTTCTCCTACATGTGAGAACAGAGAAAAGCCAGGAGCTTCAACTGTTATGAGACTTAGGAAAGGATCACAAACACCACAAACACTGATTTTTCACTGGATTGTTATTGTCAGCCATTATTACTCTTGGAGAACATACTGCTCCTCTAGGGTCTGGGCTGAACCCTCCACCAAGAACTAATCCCTGGGGAAGGCTCCATACACCACGGGAATGTGTTCTCATACGAATGGTAAGTTGGGGAAGGGAATGAGAAATTTCAAAATTATGTTCCCATTCTCTTCCAAGCAGCCAAGAAAACATGTTGTAAAAGACATCGGTAACCACTCCCTGACAAAAAGATGCTTGTTAGAAATGTTCTCTTTCTCTTCCACATAATTCACCTCGTGCACTCAAGCACAGCATTTGTCCTGTGTAATTTAGAAAATCCGGGATGAGGAGCTCAAGGAGAACACAAGCATTCCTTCCTAACAAGAAATACTGCGGGTGCACAGTGCTCAGGGAAATCCAGTACATTCCAACACCAAAAAAGGCTGTTTGTCAGAAGCAGTTTTAGAAGCCCTAGGGATAAGTCTTCCCTGTCAAGAATGATTTAGCAGCATCTAGAAAGAGATGAGCTCCATCAGACTGGAGCAAATTCACCCAAAGCCTCTTTTTCTCTCTGGTGGCTGAAATTGCCTCCCAGACTCCTGGTGACGGGGCAAGGGAGCAGCTACTCTCCTTGCTTCAGCGTCTTTTCCAGAGCCTGGTGAGCCAGGTTATCATCCTCTTCCCTGCTCAGGGAGCTTGGGACCAGCTGCCTTGCTGTGGGCACTTAGGCGAGGTTCAGCTGGCAAAGTCAGGTAGAAGGGCTTCCTGTTAGCAGAAGTTCCCTTCCTAGGAAGTTACTGAAAGGCTTCATCGCTTTGCCGCAATTACATTGGACCACTTGAATTTCTCGAGGGTGCAGGTTTGAGGTTTTTGCCAATCTCTAGTCCAGAGTGATCTGAGGAAGAGCAGTACTTCAGTTTTGCTCTGAGTGTAATTTTTCCCACTTTTTGGAAAGGTGTGGTGATACTTTTGAACCCGAAACATTTCCTTTGCCTGTTGGACTGATTTGTTCTCAATTTGACCTGAAATTACGTAGTTTTATGAAAAAGTAACCTACCGGAGCTTCTGAAATGCTTGATTTCAAATGTGTCAGCCACAGTTGGTGATCTGGATTGATTTTGTTGGACAACATACTGGCTTTTCATGTTTCTATTCAAGAGAATTGAGCAGAAACGCAACATGGGCATTGCCGTTTTGCTTTGGATCTTCCAGCTTCCTCCTCTGGACAGCTCACTATGCTGTCCTCATGCTGGGAAGGATAATAAAGCAGTGATAAGCAAGAGGATTTTCTGGGATGGAGGGATTTTAAACCTGTCCTCGAGGACAATAAAGGTTTTAGCTCCCTCTGCTCTGAACCTGAAGGAGCAGAGGGTGGCAGAAGCACTCTGATCTCTGGTGAAAGAGATGTGGTGTAAAGCAAGAAGAGTTGCCTTGCAATACCCTTTTCATTCCACAGAAACATCCAATTCTAGTTATCAAAACACTGAAGCAAGCTCCCTGGATAATGGAAGACAGCATTACAAAGAAGGAAGAAGGGTCAAAGAAGTTAAGCTCTGCCAGACAAGTATCAAACATCTCAAAAATATTAAAAAGCAACCCTTAATCCTAGTGGTTTTTAAAGCACATCCTTACTCATCAAGATTTTGCAAACTGAAGGTGTCACAATAACTGAGGAAAACAGTACTCCAGACTTCCCTGGTTTCTGATTTTTACGGAGAGGGTGGGCAATGGACAGACTTGCATAGGGAAAAAAACCCCCAAACCTATGGAGGCACCCTCTTAAAGCCACAAGATACATCCATCATTGTGCCAACACGCCCAGTCTGAAACCTGAAGGACAGACCTCTGTTCAGAATATATCACCTGCTCCAATCTCTCCTTTATGATTGAATGTGTGCTGAAAAAAAAAGCTTAATTTCCCACCAAAAAGCATATGCATCAGTTAGTTTTTAAGCAGTAAATTTAAAACAGGAATTTGAGATTGCTGGTAGGTGTTCAGAATTTTGAGATAAATGTCCATGATGAGAACTTTAAGCAAGCTTTATTTTTGTGACAAGTTATCCAAGTGATTGATTTCCAAGGGCAGTAAAGGGATGGAAGACAACTCTGATTAAACCTCAGTAGATCCAAAACCATAAATTAAAGAAGATAAATAAGGTAGCCTCCATTAGTCTAGCCTTTAAATAATTTATAGCAAGTGAGTACCCACCTGTAACAGGTTGTAGACTTTTTTTGTAATTCTTTCTTTTTGCTTAAGGAAGCAAGTCTGAAGCACCAAAGCACAAGAAAAAGAAAGAATATACAACTCAACCAAAATGCAGTTGTTGGTGTTACTTGTCTTTTACCCTATATTTGTATTGTGCCAAGGAGAGGGAGACTTTGATCCTTTTTTTTTCTTTTTGACATGGCCTAAACATGACCTGAGCTAACGCATGACCAAGTCTGGGTTTTTTGTCGGTGACATGCAGCACAATGACTGACACCAGCACTGTTTCCTGCAAACAGGATCATGATGGCTCAACATGCATTTCTTACTAACATACTATTTTAGACCTTGATGTGGCCCCTGTAAAGCCTCAAGATGGTTTTGCCTTTCAGTACTTATTTTAGGGGTTAATTTTGTGATTGATCAGAGCTGAGGTGGGGGTTCTGCCACTGCCTTTCGGGCCTCTTTTTTGATAGCTCTACAGTACAGTTGGAGGCAGGCAAACCTCACCTGCCTCGTGCAGATGTGGATATGGGGAAATATTGCACCTCTTCTGTATTTCATGGGGCTGGCCCCATGTGCTGGCCAGGCTGAACTGCAGCCGTAGGGAGCAGAGCCATTCAAATTAGAACAAGCATTCCTGATCATGTTGTTTCAAAAACTGGACCAATAATCCTTGATCTCCCGCTGGCAGATTGCCTTCGCCTGATTCCCCTGCCTGAAGAACCTTTCTTCAAGAGATTTCTTTTGCTGAAAATGCTTAAGCTTTTGAAAAGTCAGAACTGATAAGAAATAATCTCTAAGCCCCTTCACTGCTCTGCGCAAAGTGCCACCAGCTCCTGTCTCTGCTGCATGATCCTGCAGGGAGGGACCTGCTCAGCCCCGGGCTTGTGCCAGCCCCAGGCTTCTCCACAGCCCAGGGTATTGCCACCTGTGCTCAGCTTGGGCACATACTAATTTTTCCCTTTCCAGGATTTGTCAGCAGATTTGGTTAGTGTTCCCAGAAAATCCTTCCGAATCAGTAATGATTGATACTGGAGACCCTCAGTGCTTTGCCAAAGAGGCTGTAAATCTTCTCAGTGGGTAAGGCTGACACAGAGCAGCAATCACTGCTGGCAGGTGACCACTGCAGCCATTCCCTGCTCCTGCAGCTCCAGCAGCAGGTCCTGTGGATGCCCCCAGCCAAGCCTAATGCCTTCGATCTTCCCCAGAATGGGAAGCAATTGCCTTTACTCATCTGTGTGGTCCCAGTTAAAATAAACCCCGCTTTTTATTCATGCTCTTTATTTTCAGTTTATACTTTCTGCCCTGTTAGACTGCCCCCTTGCTCTTCATTTGAGCTTTTTGCTGCTAGATGCTCTAACAAGGCCAGGAGTTGCTTTTTCCAAGAAGAGAGACCGAATTATCGCCATGGATATTTTATGTATCTGTGCACCTACACATCTGTGGTTGGTCAAGGTGCTCTCACTGCTGGGGTATCTGTGTCACACTCAGCATCATCTCTCTTCTAATACTAAATCAAAAGCCACCTCCTGAGTTCACAGGGATGTTATTCACCACTTAGTCATGAGTGAGTGGTGAATTGGGTGCAGTATCAGCCCATTCATCTCCTTCAGCTGAAACTGGCTTAACCTCTGCTGGGACAGATGCACTCCTCTGGCTCAAATTAAATGCAGGTAGACTCCTCACAGTTTTCTGACTTCAAGACAGAGTTAAAAAACAGCAGCAGAAGTACATCTGATAAACTGGGTATTCCACTCATGGAGGAAAAATCTTTTTTTTCCTCTTTGCAATAAACATACTACACAAATATGTGCAAATCATCACTTTTTTTCTTGCTTCAAGAAACCCACCTATCGTGTCTGACCTCACACAAAGGCAGCTAACTCCAGGGAAATGCTGAACAGACTCAAGTAATAGCTCTACAATAAAAAATAGCTTTGCAGGCAGAGCTGGCTGTGTTCAGCCGCAGCCGAGAGCTCCCTATTAATTATTTATGTGGCACTGTGGATTAGCATGGCGCTTCACGGAAATAAATGCACAAGGAAATGCAGTCCCACCCCTTGTGAAGGCAGGGCCAAAGCCCTGCTTGCCCTGTTGGCTGTGCCCAGTGTTCTGCAGCCAGTACTGGGAGTGGCACCACTTGTGGGAAGGACTGGATGGAAAGTGTCTCTAGGTCTGTGAGGGTTGGCAGTTTCCCTCTGATCTAGCCCCTGAAGTTCCAGTCAGGTTTGGCATGGGGTATAGGGTGAGTGATTACAAAATTCCATCAAAGACTTGACTAACTCCAACCCCTAAACTCCTTTCAAACTCCAGCCAGTAAGTCAATAATGTGGATTCTTTCTGATTCCCACACTCTGGTATTATCTGCTATAAGCATGGGAAGTGGGCTGAAATCCTCACCACACAGAAATCATCAACTCGGCTTCACTGGGATAATAAATTCCTCACCAAGTTGAGCTTTAACAAGTGCAGATACAGCTGAGTTGATTGTCCCCCCTTATGACAGAAATTTATGCTCCAATCTGAAAACTGAAAATAAAGAATTTGGAATCCTGGTCTTGCAGTGACCCCATCAGTGATGTCAGGCTAGACATCACTTCTTTACTGACAGCTTTTCTGTCAGAAAAAAGCAGTGGCTAGTTATTTCACACCTTCCTCACAGTCACTACTATGATTATAACTACTTTGTGGTATTCCTATCAATTCCAATTCCACTGGCTTTGAAAATTGCCAAGACCACAGCAGGCTTAGCCCGATTTTTTTTTTTTTTTATCCTAGCATAGATTTCAGGGAGGGAGCAAGAGCGGGAAGAGGCAATCACAAAATCACATCCTGACAGCAGCTGCTTGCAGTGCAAAGAAACATTGCTGAAAGTACTCTTTGCTTTTTTTTCTTTCCCCAGCTGGAAATTTAGAGCAAAACTATAACTTTGTAGTTCTCCAACTTTCCACAGACCACCAGCAAATTGCTTCACAGAACAGCTTGGGAATGAACCTCAGGGCTATGTAGCTGCACAAGCATTAAGGACACGTGTTAGGGACAAAAATGAATAAATGCACTAAAAGACTTCTTAGTATTATAACAAGTATATGCCATAGAAGCCTGAGAAAACAATTTCGATTGGAAGGGGTTTCTGGAGGTGATCTAATCTAAGCCCCAGCTCAAAGCAGAGGTAATGTCAAAGTTAGGTATGTGCAAATATTTGCACATATTTCCTATCTACAGTATATATAAATAAGTAGTATTGTGTATCTAGTGAGCATATACATATTTTGTGCACACACACCAGAGAGCAGAAACCTGCAGCAGTGGAATCACTATCCAGCACTAGGATCTGCTCCCAAATGAATAATGACTTTGAGTAATGGCAAGTGAGCCTGTTTTTGACAAGATTCTCAGTCATATCCCTCAGAAAGTGATGGGACAGTGTAACCTCGGCCACGTACCCCTGGGATGCTGGGCACTGGTACGTCCTCCCATGCCAGAAGCACTTCCTCAAACGAGTCTGTGCAAGTAAAATAACTCGAGATGACAGCAAATTACAGATACACTGCAAAGCAGGAATATCTAGCTTCCCCTCCTTCCCCTGATCTCCCTACAGACTGAATGAAGAACTTACGTCCTTTCTCACTTGCCCCCCACACTGTGCATTCTTTTCAACAGGCTCTGTAGTAACTTGGGATGGTGTTTCCTTGGGCAGCTCTCCCTCATGGAATGCCCCAGAGGCTGGGTGCTCTGGGCACCACAACCACACAGATCCTGCCACAGAGACAGGAACCTCCAAGATCTGGATGTTTTGCTGCTTCCCAAAACTTACATTCACAGCACTGCCTCTGGAAGGTCACATGTATGAGCAGGAGCCCTAATTAAATGCCAGGCTTTCTGCTCCACACTGGAGTAATGTTGAGTCCTGCAAATCTTGTGTCCCTCCTGTGCTTTTCCTGATGCTCTCAGTTTCTGGGAATGTCCCTGAGATATCTGCAAGTGTCAGGAATTTGGTTCTGTTTTGCAGAAATAGTCTTTAGAGGTGTCATAAAGACATTTTGACAGCTGCAGTTTTCAAGCTGAACAATGTCTATGTTTCAGAGACTGTTAGCATTTTCCTCCACAACCAGATTTTAAGTTCTCACCAGCTGATCTCACAGACACTGGTCCTCTCTTTCCCAAGAACCCTTCCTGTCTCTAATGCTATTACCTGCTGTGGAAGCAGCATGAAAAGCACATGAAATATATATAGAGATATATATATAGGTTAATAGAATGCTAGGAGGACAAGGATCTGTGTATTAATTCCCATAATTAATCCTTTTTTGGTTTAACTGAAGTTTCAGGGATCACCGGTCCCTGTCTGTGCATTTGCACACACACAAACCCACGTCTGCCTGTACCATCTGTCTCCCTACAAACAGCCCCAATACTGAGCCCCAATATTTGCCTCACTTTCCTCAATAAGAAATACAAGATTCCGTTGTGTCGGCTCGATCCGGCTGGCATCTGTTCCTCCTCACCCCCAACACCGTTGCACATGCAGGGAAGGGCTCATGCTTTAGCAGCTCTGTTGATCCACACAGACCTTTGGGTGAGGAGGAAAGCCTCTTTAATTACTTTGGCTGACTTTCAGGTTCTGTTTTGCCTTAACAATGTCTTCAGAAATCCAGTACCGCGTTTTAGCGTTGTTGTCGCCTAGCTTAGATTTGGAGTTTCGTTCCCCAGAGAGACACCTTCTACCTCAGCCTGGCCAGCCCATGCTTGGCATCAAAATCAGGACAAGTCGTTCATTTTCCTTCTCTAAGGATTTGATAACCTCTACACTTCCCTTAGCCAGAGGTGTTTTGACCTTTAATTAAAAGGAAAATTTGTTGTCTTCCACTCAGAAGGCAGCAAATAATGAACTCATTAAAATGAGGTTACTGTTCAGGCCTTAGAGCAATAAGAGCCAAAGTCTCATTAGCAGCTAACAATCCAGAACACAGCACATAAATAAACCTAATATGGCAGAGCAAAATGCCTTGGTGTATTAAATTTGAGCAGAATCAAATGTTTACAGTCAATGATGTCTGGGGCATGAAGTTTTAATGTACTTAATGAAGGAAAGCAAATTGCTTCCTATTAGGCATGAAATGTTCCTGCAGAAATCGCCCCAAAAAGTTTATTATGTAAATGAAGGATAGAGTTATAATTAACAAGGACATAGAAGGAAAATACCACTTCTTCCTAATAGATGCACCAATTATGAAGAATAGAGACACGGCAGCTTCAAATCTACAAAAGGTAATTACATGGATTAATGTAAAAGGCTGCTGAACGCAATATAACGAAGAAACTGTATCTTGTGGGTGTCACAGAGAAGCCTCACTGGCAAAGCAAATAATCAATTAATAAAGTTAAATCTGTGAGTTTTGAGGGATTCCAGGCAATTAAGGGTTTGTATTTGAAAGAACAGCTTAGATTACCTTAAAAAAACCCCCAGTTTTTGCTTAGTCTGGCACAGTAACGTGCCTGTTCGTCCACGTGCAGTGTCCTCCATGGTTCTTTCCTTGGAAAGTGATAATTATTAAGTATGATCTATTTAACTGTCCAAAAATAAACACCTGTGGGTTCAACAGGGAATGCCGGTTGTATTTCCACAGGCATGCAGTGGGGACAGGGATGCGATAGGGACCACTGAGCCCACAGGGAAGGGAGGATTCCTGTGGAACAGGGGACAGCAGGCAGGACCAGGCAGAGTGGGAATAGTGTGGCACACGGCCTTGGGAAGAGAACAGTTTTCCAGCTGTTAAAATTCAATAGCCCTTCTCCATCCTGCAGAACCTTCCGAATAAAATAAAATAAATACCTTCTGCCTCACGTGCAAATCCCAGGAAGGTTTATGGCACTGGGTGCCAGGGATGTGCAGCCTCTCCACCCTTTCGTGAAAGACAGGGAAGGCAGACCCTAATCACCTAAAGAATTTTTTCATGTTAAGGGTGTGGAAGACATTACTTCCCTTCCCCCAAACAGACAAGCTGTGACAAAGTAAGTTTGGACTGGCCTAGCTGACAAGATCTTCTTAGTGTTAAAAAGAGAGGAGGTCATGACAACAAAATTTAGCAGCATATTATATAAATTAATATGCATATATGGAGATTGAAATGGCAAAAAAAAGTCTTTAGGACCAAGCCAAATCCAGTTTGAGCGACAGATTTGCCCTTTAGACAGAGGAAAATGCTTGACACACTGCAGGTTCCAGGATTTACATCTTAATCCTCGCTCTGTGTTTTTAATGAGACCTCTCTGGGCTGGAAGGCTCCTGCCTATCCTGCAGCTCTGTCATCTTAATTGAGATGTGAGGGGAGCAGGAGAGAGGAGCCCAGGTGATGAAATGATGTTTGTTTTGTGCCCCTTCTTGTGCTATATGTTAAGCGATGATAACTTCTCAAGATGTTCTTCCCTCAAAGGAAAATTAAATTGATTTTGCTCAGCCCATCAGTCTTTCTCAACATATCTAAAATGCTCTAGATAGTTTGGAAAACTACATTCTAAAATATAATGACTCAGATTCTATGCTTCTGACTTTAATGGTGTCAATTTAGTGCCAGTTTTTACCAGCTGGGGATTTTCCTCAGTGTCTCAGCTAACAGTGGTGTTCATCTCTGAGGTTTTACATTTTAGTGAACATTTACTTGTTATATATTATGTAAATATAGTCCCCCATGTGAAATTGTCACAGGATTGAAATAATCAACTTACTAAATGGCTGGCAAGATAGGCTGGAAACCACACAGCTACCTTAATATTTAATGCTAAAGCACAAGACTTACTGTCATAAGATTACTTTATTTCCTTTAGTAAGGAAAGGAATTTGCTTGGTGACTGTTGCAGCTGATAAACACTATCTCTGTTTTACATCTTCCTTGCCACACAATGTATTTTTCTCTTTAAAAAAACAAGGCAGTTGCACACTGCCTGAAAGTCTCCTGTATTACACTCACACACCTCAGATGCTGAAACCCTGGTTTCATCGTTTATCCTGCACTGGAGATACTTTTGGTTTATGGTCCCAGGCAGGGGTGCTGGTTGTTGCTTAAATTAGACCAAAGAACTATCTTCCTGCAACATTAAGTGAAATTATGACCATAAAAATTGTAATTTTTTCAAATGAAGGACAACATTAGCTGGACTGGGTGTGTGTGTGCAAACCACTGCAATCATTTTATCTTTGAACTCTGCAGGAACATGAAGGCCCAATCAATAGAAGTGTTATTAATAGATGATAGGAAGAGTTCTCTAGAGCCACATAATGGAGACATGGAAAATTGATGAAAACAGAGTTTATAACCCATTCAGCATTGGCAAGGCCAATAGGGAGATAAATGCACTCCCCATCTCACATGCACCTCACTCAAATTCCATGGGCTGGGGATCCAAAGCAGATCTGTGCACAAGGACCAGCTCTAGAAGCAGTGCAGAGCTAACAACCAATAAGTAAGCATAGATAGCTCACACAGGCTTAACCATTCTCTCTTTCCCTAGTAGCTGGAAATATGTCCAAAACAAAAATTGGACAAGTGGCCAAGACTACCTATTTCTGCTACAAGCAACACCCTTTCATTCCATTTCATTTACAGTGGCCTTATCTTAGCTTGGAGGAGAGAATAAAAATAAACATTAAATTAAAAATTCATTTATGACACGGACACTGCTTCTACCATAGGTCAGCACTGAAGCTTTGCTCATTGACACTTAAGCCTGAATTTGCTATTCAGACACAGCCCAAAATGTTCCAGCAGGTAAGTAAATCCCAACGTCTTCATGCCTGGATGGCGAGTAGTATTCCTAATTTTATTTTGGGTTTTAAGCACATGGTATCAAGCTTCACTAATAACCCAGAGCATGGGTGACTTAGTAATCAGTATATTGCTGCCTCTGAGTGGATGGATCTGAGTCCTACCATAGATCACTGCCCCGATGGATATATGCTGGGCCAAGCCACAGAACCATCACCTCCCTTGTGTACTTAGGCACCATCACTACCTTTTCTAGACCATCGAGCTCTGATGGAACAAATTAAGCTCTCTGTAATAGTCTTATAAAAACGGATGAGCCCGAAATAACATTAACTTTTCTAAATGCATCTTAATTTCTTATTTATTTCAGGCTTTACTAGAGACTCAAAATTTACTGCGCACTCAGGTTGCAAATTTTACCTTCAACCTTGGATTTTCAGGAAAATTTTACCACACAGGTAAGAAGGAACTTTGTGCTCTCAGGTAGCTGCAGTTAAATAGGTGACAGAATTTTAAACCTAGCTTTAAACATTCCCTTTCTAAATAACCCAGTGACTCAGTGGAGCAGTGGGAAATAAGTGTTCCACCATTTCAGTGTCTAATTCAGTGTACAAAGGGTAAAGACACACTATGGGTGAGCTGCTCAGGTACAACAAGGATACCCTTGGTGTTTTCCTGAAAGACGTGTGGTGGTAAATCTCAGGTTTATAAAGGAGGCAAAGTAGCTGCAGAGATCTCTCTAATTCCACAGGAGACAGGACAACATGGAAGACGGAGTAGGGTTTTTCGGTATGATGAAATATAAAAGATTGGGAAAATCATGTCTCAGAACCTCTGAGGAGGCAGAAGCATTTCAATGGGATGCATAAGATTTTGTTATGTCTGTGCAGGTAATCTGTCTCAGGGATCTGCAAATCAGGAGGGATGATAAAAGGAAAGCATAACGAAAAGGAATTTTTACCGAAACCCTGCCCTTTCCACACTCTGTGCAGTAACAAGCTGCACACTTGCACTGTGCTTCTGTGGAAGATGAGGCACTTCCACATCTGCTCCTCCTCCTCATGACTCCTTTCTCATTTTTGCTCCATTTCTCCACAGCACAACCCCCCCCCTTTTAAAAATTTTTTCTTTTCCTCCTCTTTTGCCTTCCCCATTGCTGCACCTTCACTCAGGCTTCCCTCTGCTGCCTCTGAGCCGTGCTGCTCCCTAGTACTGCTGAAGCAAGAAGAGACTCCCTGCAAGGGAGAACCTCCTGTCCTTCTTTCCAAACCCCATACCCTTCCCACCCCTGGAGACCAGCTCCAAAATCCTCAGCTGTCAGCCTATTCAGCCACACTCACTGAGTGATACCAGGGAAACTTATGGAGCAGAGGAGGAGGCAGCAAGAGGATGGGAGGGTGAGTTTAAAGCCTAGGAATGATGCAGTCTCTGCTTTTCTAGACCCTGAGGCAGCTGTGGAGTAAGGCAGGTCACCCTGGCAGAAGGGAGATGAGGAAGCCTCTGAGGAATGAGTAGAGAGAAGGCAACCAAAAGGATCTATTTGTATCACTGTCACTAAGTCCAGGCCGTTTTCCCTTTGTGCAAGCACTTAATGCTGAGCAACTGCTGCCCAGGAAACCTCATGGACTAAAGATACAGGCTGGAGAGCCTGGGGAAAATAAGAGGCAGAGAGAGATGGAATTACCTGCCTGGAGTCATATAACAAGGTAGTGGCAGACCTGTGGTCAGAGAGCAGCTCTGGAAACAGAACTACAGCGTTCTCCTCACTTCATCCTGACCTGCCTGTGTTGTTACTCCTTCTGGAGATAAATTGGACATGCGTGTAACACAGCAAAACAAACAAAAGCAGCTCGAGGCTCTGAGCTGCTCTAAAGCAGGAAGCTGCTTGGTTGTGGCCATCTCCAGAGCAGAGCTGGTATCAGTCATTCGTGTCCTCTATGAGGTAAGGTGATCCATGGAGTAGAGGAGATGGAGAAGGAGATGGTTTTCTTATTAATATTATGACATAGTGGGCAGTGGCTGGCAGAAAACATGCAGCCTTTGTGAAAAACCCACTCCCTGACCTGCCACTATTTTTCCTTCCTTCCTTCATCCCAACACCCTCCACATTGTCACAGGGTTTCTGATACAAGGCTGACCAATTTCAGAGTTGCTACTGCTGTAGAGAGAGAAAAGAGGAGGATGTGCACGTGTGTCCATCCTCCTAAGGCTCTCGAGGCTCCCCAAAACAGCTCAGAACTACTTCCCGAGGTGAAGCGTGCCCTTGGCTCCATTAAGGGCCTGGATGCAGCCGGGTTTTTAACGGAGCACTTCATTTATAGGGTGGGGATGGCCCTTTGGCGCCTCAGCTTAGTGGAAAGGTTTTGGCATACTCCCCACACAATATGCACTTTTTTGACTCATTATAAATAAAGCATGGAAAGGTGCTCTTTAATTACTGTACACGTGGCTTGCTGACCCACGGAGGCTTTTACTATCAGATATTCAATGTGTTTTATTAGTGCACTGCAGCTGCTGTGCCTTATTGACTTCCTTAGTGTGGGATTGTGCTTTCCTTTCCAAAACCTGGATCATTTTAAAACTACAGCAGGGAGATGAGTGTGGGGACGTGTTGGCAGATGAAACAGTTACATGTTTTCATGGAAAGATGCTGCTGACCCATTGGGTATTGCAGTACATCAGGACACATCACCTGGTAGACTCTGCACTGTATTAACACCATTAACAAAAAGAACGAGCAGACCCTGTTAGTTCTGCAACTTTTCACTTGCTCATGCTGCAGCAATTGAAATTAAGACAGCCTCAGAGTTTGTATATAAGATGCACAAGAATATTGGTAGTAGCTTCCAGTTTAGCTTCAGCTTTGAACTCCAAAGAGACTCTAAGTTATGGTTATAGTTTTAAAAATGGGATTAATTATTATGCACAAAAAACCTTTGAATTACTACCTGTGTAAAGTGCACCCTGCATCTCAAAGCAGACACATGCTCACCCTGTTTATAGGTTTTACGCATTTTTCAGATTTAAATGAAGAAAGCTACAGAAAGAATGTTGGTTGTAAAAGAAGTTAAAACCCCAAAATCCCTTGTTTAGCCCCCAATACTCTGAATAAGGGGTTGGGCAAAAAATATTTAAACAATATAAACAACCACCAAATGCTCCATTAAAACTTTGCATGAGTGTTCTTTGAAATAACACTACCTAAGAATTCATAAAACCAAACAACATTCTTTTCCAAGATTTGCAAGAAAAATTAACCTCATAAGCAATGCCACCACCTTAGGTTAAACTTCCAACCTTTCTGCCTCCCCCCTGGCATTACAGGATGGGGTTATACTTCTTTAAAATGGAAAGCATTATGCTTCATCTTGTTTAATTTTTGTTACATTAAAAGAAGTGCAAAGTTTGATTAGTTGTATATCTAAATTTACAGAGAAATTAGTAGGATTTATTTCAAGAACCACACTCTACTTCAAAAATTCATAAGGCACTAAATTATACTTTGACCTAAATCTACTCTGGTTGTAGTTCTTCATGTTTTTCAAACACTCACTTTTATCCTCTTCATCACTAACTTTGGCTTATCCTCAGTTGCCTCACAAATTCCATTTTCTCCCTCCTCTGTCCTATTTTGAAACCTGTGTTAAGTTTCTTCCCTTGCCTGTGCCTGAGTGACTGCAGGTGAAGCACATAGCCCAAAACCAAGCCAGCAGTCATTCCAAAAATGCAGGGCACAGAGGGAGCAGCCGTCAAGCCTTTCTTTTCAGTATGGAATTCCCTAGTAAACAGGGTTGTTTTCTTTTTCCAGTAGCACTCCCATCAGTGGGAGCAGCTTCCTTAGAACTTGCAGAGTGCTACAAAGAGGGGAGCAAGGGGACTCAGTGACTCTGGGAGAAAGTTACAAAGTACTGCTCTCCTTGTGTAGTGGCATTCTTCAAAAACCACTGCAGAAATGGAAAATAAAAGCCAAGAGCTGAAGTGCAGGCACTGAACAGGCATCTCTGGATGTTCCTGCCAAGTAAGCAGTGGCATCCGTGGAGCATTTGCTTCCAGTGAGTTTTGCAAAACATTAAAAGGCCTGTAAGAAGACAGGATTTCTATGTTTGCATCTGGAGACTGATTTTGGCAATTATTTCTTAGACTGAAGCAAAAAAAACCCCATTCAAATGGCAGAGAACACGGAGGAAAGCTTCTAAAAAACAAATGTTGTTGGGTAGTTTGAGGGTGAAGCTACTGGGATGTCACTTTGCCTTTCCAGGCTGGAAAAGCAGGGCAGACATGTGTCCACAGATGGTAGGAACAGCACTGTGTCCTTTCTCAAATGGAAGGTTTCCTTTGTTCCAGCCACACATCCTCACTTCTGCCTGAAGCAGATGCCCTTCACTAACACAGGAGGTTTTATTTGGTTTACTTTAGGATTAAATCTGACCAAAATTGAATACTGAACCCTAAGAAACATTTGGAAGCCTTTTGCCATTAGAGCTTCATGCTTTCCACCTAATTATATTTTGAAATTTGTTTCACACTTTACCAGAAATTATCAGATTTCAATTAACGAAGGCTAATAAAGTCGTAGTTACGAGGAGGATGGAGGGGTGGCATTGATAAGATTTCATTTTTATCCATATGTTGCCTTTAGAGAGAAAGTATTTTGTATTTAACAGGGACATTATTATGAGGACAAAATGGAAAATAACTGATATATACTGAACCTTTTCTTAATACTGATTGAAGTCTTCATTTGTCCAGCTTTCAAAAGACCTGGCAACCAGCATTAGTATTCCTGACACTGTTGTGTCACGTTAAATCCAAGCTGCCAGGTTATGGGCATGAAAAGATAGCGTGACATTAAATTAAAGCAAAGAGAGAAAACGTGGGGGGGGGGGGGGGTGGTTTTTCAGATCCCATATGTTAAAAAAAAATTCTTACTGCTTATATGTAACATTCCCATAGTTTATAAACATAACAGTAACACAGTGAGACACTCAGGCCAAAGACAGTAGGGTTTTTGGCAGCCTCTTCTGTGTTTAAAAAACAATTATGGGCCTTTTTCACTTTTCTAGTATCTCTTTTCTCCCTTTCTTCCCTCTGCAGGGACTGAGGAGGAGGATGAGGGCGATGACCTGCTGCTGAGATCTGTGGATGAGTTCTGGTGGTTTCCCCACATGTGGAGTCACATGCAGCCACACCTCTTCCACAATGAGTCCTCACTGGTGGAGCAGATGATCCTCAACAAAGAGTTTGCAATTGTGAGTAGAAGTTCCCAAGAGATTTACTAGGATGCCTTCACTACCATGGGCATGCTTTCTGCACTGGTTTTATGCTTGTCAATACAATACCTATATACTTCCTCAGGTATGCAAACAGAGGCAGTGAGGTTAGAAACTCACCTGAACCCAGCCTTTTTGTGACTCAAACGGAATTTGGTCTTAGCCTTTCCAGGCTTTCTGGAGAGAGAGCAGTCCTTCCCCAAGCATCCTGGCAAGACCATAGGGATCAGAATCAGTGAAAACACAGCAAATACCAGCTGGCATTCTAAGCTTTAAGAAGCAGTTTGTACACAGGTTACCACCTTCCTAAAGTCTGCTGCAAACATCCTCAGGAAGGCAGGGAGGAATTTGCAGTGAACCCTAAACCTTGTATATGGTTTGGTTTGGGAGAAATCTTGATGCTGACAGAGCCAACATGTGAAGCTACTGGATTTCACTGTGCCTTTTTTAAATGACCTGCTTGAAATATGCTCTTGATATAGCTAACCTCTTGCTAATATTGATAGATAATGGTGCTCTCCTTTTCCTCGTGCTCTTGACTTCCAAGAGCCATCCTCCCCACCTTGCCCACAGAGCTCACAGTACTTGTGCTATTTACAGCCCTTTCAGGGTAATTCTGCTGCCTTATTGAGCACGACAAAGAGAACCTGAAATCTATAACTGCTGGCTTTGGAAAAGGCACTGTGTGGTCTCTGGTGAGGCACAGAAATGCCAAGCAACCAGAGCCACTCACAGAAGCAGAGGGACACAGTGGGGCTTTCTCAGCTGCTTTGGGAACAGCAATCCCAGCCCTTCCCAGCTCCAAAAGGCCAGGCCCCTTCCTCCCATCCCTGACACGAGCCAAGGCACATCAGGACAAAGGCGGAGGCAGATGCCTGAACAAGCAGTTGGAAGCAATTTATTCTCTTGTTTATGAAAATATTTTCCTAACAACCTTTAAAGAAAATTAATTAAAAATGGCTTAACTGTTTACTCGTTATGCCAGACTTCCCCACTTCCCATCTCTTGCTTGGCAGGATGACTTCTTTTCCTTTCTACAGTTCTGCTTCTCTGTCAGCCTCATTTCTGGCACAGCCTGTTCATGCCTTTTGTGTAGCCTGGCCCAGAGACCCATACAGAGCTGAGATTTTAAATGCAAGAGTAATTTTTTAAACAATCCATATCTCAAGAATACACAGCCCCTTCATCTTTAAACTGACAGGGAAATTCTCCTAGTATTTTCAGGAAACATGAAGTCGTCCAGGTCAAGCCACCTTTGGGAGTAAAATCTATAGCACAGCCTGAAAACAGAGCTGGTAATGGAATCTGTTTGTAACTTCAACTCCAGAAAGATAAAGCCCGTGTCCTGAAGGGTAGAGACTCCTTAGGGTGCCTATAAATAAGGAGCTGATGTCAGTGAAAAGCTGCTGTTATTACACTTTTATTTCCTGCTAACACTTGGACAGGGGTTATATGAACCCTTTGACCTTGAATCTATATGAGCTGTACAATTTACTTAGGAGAACATTCCTTTTCAAAAGCCTTCCTCTGAAATTCTCTCTTGTGGGAGAAATTTATCTTCCCGATACGACAGCCTTCCTGATAGCTATCAGAGAGGTCCCAGCCATGACTTCAGAGTGGGTTTGATTCCTCCCTGGCTTTCTCATCCTCAGCATCATGTCTTATTTGAGAAAAAAACTCCCTGTTCTGCAGCTGCACTACTCCGAGCCCTCCAAGTTAAAGCAAACCTCTTTCCATTATTCTTTGATTTCACAATGTGGATCCAGATTTAAATTTGACATCTGGAACAATGCATAGAAGATTTGCTTGCTGTTACACGTTTTGTTTGTTGTCCACTATCTTTATTTAATATTATACTCAGGAGAACACAGCTTGATGCTGGTGCCATTTTCTCTTGCATTTCTCTTTTATTGACCACATCTCCCCACATCCTGTTTTGGCTGCAGATGGAGGTGATACCTTGTGTCAGCTTCTGCAAGGAAAGCTGCAGTAATTATTTGGAAGTGTGATCACATTAATTCTTCACCTAATACGCTATTTCTTTGTTCACTTTTTTTAAACATGGCTAAGAAAGTAACAGGGTCTTCAGGAAGGGAGAGCACATCATTATATCCAAGAACAATAGTCAAGGTGGCTTAAGATCCCAAATAACACACTGAAGTTCTGTGTATTAAGACCTGTTGGCTCCCCTGGCAGATAGATAAAAGCCTTGGCTCTGTTTCCTATGGCTTTATCCACACCTCCTAACAATGCTCTGTAAAATGGGAGCTTACAATTGCAGCTGCCTCAAACAGCTCTGTCACAACACACAGATTGAAATCAGGTATTTAAACAGTTCTGTACACACAGAACAAATTGCTAATTAGGTATCTAATAGCCTTGATTTCAGTGCAGATATAGACACCTCTGTACATGTGGGGCTTAGTAAAAATCAACAGCCTTCAAAGGATTCCCCTCCACATGCATTGCTTGTGAACCAGGGGAGTGCCTTCGACCAGAGCCCTCCAAATTGTTCTATCAATCACTGAGATATTTATCATTTCCACTGTTTCATGCCTACATGGTGAGAGGAAGAAACTCCCATCTTGCATAAATGTCATTGTCCCACCACTCTGGATCTGGCAGGCAGCAGGGGATGCTTGGCCTGGCAAACTCCCTATCCATGTGTACCTGAGTAACAGGCCCCACAGCTGCCCCATCCATAGTCCCATTCCCAAAGTCCTCACTGCCAAATCTCTCATTAACATTGAGATCCTCAGCCTCAGAGGAACAAGGGACAGAGATTTTAACTGCGGTAAAGTAAGTTGCAGGCTACCCAGAGCTTTGCTATCCCAGTGCTATCCTGTTTATGTAAATATGGATGGTGTGTTCCAGAGCCTGCCTAAGGAAATGGGAAACTACAATTATGTTGATTATCAGTTGGGTTTGAGTTGATTGTGTTTTGTGGTTTGCGTTTTTTCTTTATCAGACAATCCCAAAACCCTTTAAAGACACTAATCAACAAAACCTCAGATTAAATTTTACAAACAGATACTTCTTCAAGTATTATTCTCCTTGTTTATAGGCAATGCAATGGATAGAAAGAGAGACAAAAAATTGCTCAAGCAGAAGTCTCTGATAGCATATACTCCAAAAATCAAGCAAACCAAGTTTTCCCTGCCATCAATAACAAGATATTCCTCCTCTCCCTTTTGTACAGCCTTATCTGACAAAAACAAGTAGAATGCATCTAATCCAAAGCCTGTAGCTCTTTATTTCATCCCTTGATTTGTTTGCTCAGTGATTATCTTCTGTGCTCATTTGAGTACAGAGCCCAAAGCACAGTGGAGACAGGGCAAAAACTGTCACTGACTCTACAAGGCAGCTGTGAGCTGATAGGAAGAAGAAAGAAAGATATAAAACTAAATAAATCAATTGAGAACCTGTCTGGCAGCACTCCTTGGCTCCCACCTTCTGCTTATAACAAGCTGCAGATGCACATCAGCACTTCCTCTGCCTGGAACTCATGAGCTGCCCAAACCACAGATACACCATGAGCTTTTAATACACCAATTAAATACCAACAATATGAGGCCCAGTGACCACATAGCTAAGGCAAAGTATCTACATGTGATGAAAAGAGTCTAATTTGTCCCATTATTAATACCTGTTGTTAATGTGGGGAAGGAGAGATGCCCACTGGAGATTGCCTCTAAAAATGGGCTGTAAGTATAGGGATAACATCATCCTGTGCAGCAGGATGAGATTCATTCTGCCTCACCTTGTTTTCTCATGAAGTACTCATTTGCTGCATCACCGACTATCAGACAAAGCCAAAAGGTTTGACAAACTTAGCTGAGGTTGTATTTAGCTTTTTCATCTAATAAAAGCCTTCATACCTGCACTTTGACTGTGTGAAAAGATCTACATAAAATTTTTTAAATTAAATGTTCGCCTTCTTATTTTCTCTGACAATGGCCAATCATAGCTATTTTCCAAACTAAACAAAAAAGCACAAGTTTTGAAATGAAGAAAAAAGCCAATGTACATTTTGAATGAAAAATCAGGAAATTGTTCCTTAGAAGAGATAAGAAAATATGCTCAGTACAGGTATTTCTCATATCTTGACACACCAGTATACTTCTCCTTTAACACATGAGTTTTCACTCCCAAAGTAAGTCTAATTACAAAATGAGAGGAAAAGAAGAAAAGAGCAACAGAAAATTACTGCAAGGGGGCACACAGTATTTAATCTTCCCAGGTGAACTGCAAATAGAACTGCCCAAAGAAAATACAATTATTTGTTAGTTGTTTCTTCTTAAATCCATATTGGATATCTGAGTGCCTGATGTATCTGTGTGATGAACTATGTAGTGTGCAGGTTTTACTCAGAGGCCAATTTGCTTCTCTGTTGAGAACTCATAAAAGCTGCCTTATTTTATTTGTGAATGGCAGATGACCATTTCAGCATTCTGTTGCTATGGCAATTCCAGCATCAAATAGTAGGGAGATAAACAGGATCTTACGCGTATTCATCCAGATCCCCTCTTTGGGATATGTCATCCAGAGCAGTGCTCATCACCAGCCTCAGGGCACATTCACCTTACATCTCTGTTTCTGTGTACTCCCTTCCTCACATTTGGGGCAGGTTTGTGCATTCCAGCTGCGACAGGATGTTCAGGTTAACAGTTGGACAGACTGAGCATCACAGACCTCTCAGGCATGGCAGTAAATGGCCAGATTTAAAGAAATCTTTTGATACAGCTTTTTCCTTTTAACATGTCCGTGGCAAAAAAACCCACAAAACAAAACAGGGTGATTTACCATCTCTCATTATAGAGCTATCCCTCCTTCCACCCTTAAACTGACTCATGCCTCTCAAGTAGGTAACAGCATTAATAAGCTGAAATTATGTTTTGTTCTCAATAAATTACAAGAGAGTTTGGGTTTCTCTTCTACAAGAACAGTCAGTAACCTGAGATCTGTACTGTAAGGAATAGATAATTTTAAGTGGTTGCATTATGTGATGTAGGAATGAGTGTTCCCTACAGATTTAACTTAATTTTTGCTAATGAATCAAAATCCCTTCTTGTTTAAGTACTTGAGGATGCCCAGCAGAACCTGTTGTTCCTGGAATTAAAGGAATCAATGGATAATGTGGGCAAAAGGCAGGGCAAAAAAACCCATAAAATAATCTCGTATTTTAGCCTTTTCCCTCTGCACATCAGTTTTAAAGGAATAGAAAAGAGCTGATGTGCCCTGTAGTACTGGGAGCAAGATGAATTTGTGCCTTCAGAAGAGATTTTCAAGATAGCCTATAGATTATATTCATGAAGATGCACATATTTCCATATAGAAATGGAGCTAAATATAAGTATTTATAAAATGAAAAAGTAGTCCAAGCTATTTTTTATTACTACCTTAATACCATGGAAAAAAAAAAAGGAGGTTCAGAAGATATGAGGAATATTTATTTATTAAATTAGGAAGGAATCTTGCTCCTGTTCCAGAACTGGGAAACAAAATCCCATGTATGCCACTGCAACTTTTTTTTCCCCGTTTACTAGCTTAGTAAATAAGCAACATTGGTTCACTGGATTACCTTTAAAAAGAACCAGACAGGTAGGATGCATATTAAAATAGATGCAATACGTAACAGAACAGGAGGCAAATCTATTCCATGCAACAGCAGTGTAACACGATCCAGGAGGATTACTTCTCGCTGTAGTTGCCAAACTGTAATTCCAGTTCCCTCCTCCTCCCCCCATTTTCAGCTGCAATTAGTACAAGTCTAAGGCCAGCAACTTCTCCAGTGCCACTGTGTGCAGGAAAAAAGCTTTGAATAATTACATGGCTGGTTTTTTTGTATGTTCCTGACTCTCCCCATCCCTCTGGTGCACTGCAGGAGCACGGCATCCCGACTGGCATGGGCTACGCAGTGGCCCCGCACCACTCCGGGGTGTACCCGGTGCACATGCAGCTCTACGAGGCCTGGAAGAAGGTGTGGCACATCCGGGTGACCAGCACAGAAGAGTATCCACACCTGAAGCCTGCACGGTACAGACGGGGCTTCATCCACAATGGCATCATGGTACACTGCATTTCCATGTTCATAGCAATAGTACTGCAGGGACCCCAAAGGGGGCTGTTCTTACTGAGTGCCTCAAGTTTCCCAGCATCGTTAAAATTCCCTGGGATCGAAGAGTTGTAAGGATGCCAAAAGAGTGCATTTGTTAAGCAGTTTAAAGGAGGGGGAAAAAAACAAGGCACACAAATTCAGGCAACTGCAAGAGTATTCCTGAGAAACTAAATGTGCTCGTGGTCCCATCAGCTGCCAACCGAGTCATGGCTGCACTCTGTGAAATCATTAAACTGCCTAAGACCTGTGTTCCAAGCTCTGCTTCATCTTTATGCATGGCAGGATTAGAAATCCTTCACCTGGGAAGGTGAACGGGTGTAAGTAATCTCCTCCAGCACTTCTCTGAGGCTGAAGTTTCAGCTCTGCTCCTGAAATTCCCAGAGCCAGGACTGGGATACCTGCCTGGCTCTTCCAGTCCATGCGCTCGTGTGAGGAGAGAGAAAGCTCCTCCCATGTGCCTAAAAGTGCACAGAGGACAGGAGAACTGATCAAGTTCTTTGGCCTGTCCTACCAGCCAGCTGCACCCCTCTAGAGAGGGGAGACACAAAGATTGGGTGTGCTTAAGTGAAGTGACAAGTATTCCAAGGGTGGTTGAAAGTCCCAAAAGCAGATCTGATTATTGCCTGTGCATACCAAGCCAAAATTGTGATCCCTAAACAAGGCAGAGGGAGTGTCTCAAAACCAAATTCCTGCACAGAGTCCAATTACTGCTGGAACAGACTCAAAATCAGCGTTGTTTCTACACACGTATCCAGATGCTCTGCTAAATGTCAGTTTTGGTTGTTGTTTTATCTGAGTGAAAAAAAAAAACAAAAAACAACAAAAAACCCCCCTGAATTAAGGGAAACAAAAGTCCTTGCCCAGGTCGATTATGTCTCTGCAAAACCTGCAAGCTGCTGTTCTTTTGTTCCCAGGTGCTCCCTCGACAGACCTGTGGCCTTTTCACTCACACTATTTTTTACAAGGAATATCCTGGCGGTCCTCAGGAGCTGGACAAAAGTATCCGAGGAGGTGAACTCTTCCTCACCATTCTCCTGAATCCCGTAGGTACCTTCTTTTGCTCTTTTTCGGACATGCTCACTAACAGGAGGGAGCGAGGGAGGGGAGGAGATCAGTTTGGGAAATAAAAACCAGGACCACTTGCTCAGAGGTAATAAGCAGTTTAAGAAGAAAGGAGAAAAATGTCTTCTGCCAATTTCCACGAAAGCTGTACGTGCAACAATTTCCTGGGAAATGCATTAATTCCAGCTCCTTAGTGTTTCCCAGCCGGAAGCCCGGTCCCCCTGAGAGACTTGTCTGAGGCTGAAACCAACCTGTGAGGGTAGAAAAAGCGGGTCTTGTTCTTTTTTTCCCTTTTTCCACAAGCTTAGCTCCTCAGGCTCTCCTGATACAGCTCAATGGAAGCCCCAGGGCTCAGGCCTGATATCATTCCTCCACCACTGGCTCCTAAAAATAGGTTTTGAGCTGCTAAAAACCTGCCTGGTGCCATTTACAACAGCAGCCTAGAGGTGCAAGGAGGAAGGGAAAGAGCCAAAACCCCCCACATATCAATTATTTTTTCTTGCCATTGTCCTCCCTCCTTCCCATTCCACCCAAACAAGCTGCACTAGGCACAAGATAAATGTCTCTTGTCTTGCCAGGTGGCCTCGTTTTCAGTGAGTTTAAATTGCAGTACTCAGTGGCTCCTCTGCAGAGCTAAAGAAACTTCAGGTGGAGCTGACTCTCAAATCCAGGTCACTTTTATTTAGACAGCTAAATATAGATTTTCGGTATTATACAATTAGATGCTTGTGAGTGAAAATTTTGGCTGGGTAAGTAACAGTGTCTGAGTCAGATTCAGTGGGCTTAAAGAAATGGGACATTTCTATCAGGAATTTTTCTATACTGTACACATGACACATCATTTGAGAATATAATATATCCCTCTTCTTTATCCTGTCTCTCCATTACCTGCAGTTCTCTCAGGCTGGCTTTTCTTCCCATAGTTTCCTTAAGTGTAACTTGGAATTGACCCTGAGCTTTATCATCCTTTGATCAATGCCTGTGCATTTCTCACTCATGTGAAGATTTCCTCAGACTTGGGCAGTGCAGCAGCCTGCAGCACAGCATGTTCTTACCCCACAAGCAATGCTGAGAACAGCCCAAATTCCTCAGCCAATCTATGTCCCAATAACACGAGAGTGCCACAGATACTCATGGTGGTATTTGAAAAACCTTCAATAATCAACTGTTGATTAAACAATTTTTCAAGAGGTTTACAGAAACTCTGTCCCTTCCTCAGGTTGTGGTTAGCAATTTCAGCAAATGTATTACAAATAAGTATTAAGTTCAAATACCAGAAATGTTTGCGCTTCCATGAAGCAATACCACACAGATGGTTAAATCAGAAAGTTCCCAAGGGACACTGCACTGGAATAAAGTTTGCAGAGAGATTGTCAAGGGGATCTTCTGATGGAATTTTTTTTTAAATGGCTTCTGCTGCATACTCTGTGGCTCAGAGAGGTATTTTCACTTTCTAATTTATGAATCCTAAAGATGAGTCATGTCTGGCAGAGATGATTTAGTAGTAGGCAGAGGAGGGATAAATTCCGCCAAGACAGACAGAAATCAACTTCCTTTGAGTTTTAATGAGGGTTATAAGAATCCCAGGCAGACCTTTGCAGAATCCAGCTAAGGCAGCAGGCTGCTCAAGTCTGCAGTTTGGGGTACCTACTCTGTGCATAAACACTTCAAAGCAAAGCTCATTAAAGTTAGTGGGAAAGGCTCAGCAAACAGACGGGGCTTGAAATAAACCCAAACAGTGAAACTCTTTCAAAAGGTATCAATCCAGCTCCCCTCAGAAGGGTTTCCTTCATTTGGAGGCTTAGAGCAATAACAAGGAGCTTCAGATGTATGTGCAAATAAATAGAAATACAGTTTAGGGCAGAAGATGAAACATTATCTTCTTGGACTTTTGTTTTACTATTTCATACAAGTAAGAAAAATTTCAGTTGAAAGTTTCCTATCTCCCTTGCCAGGCCAAAGCAATCAGGGTTAAGTCATAATCATCTTGATGTTATTTACTATGTGATTTGACAAACATCAAAACCCAGTGAGTCACTAAATCTTAATTAGGACAGACCTCCCAAAAGCCATAGCATCAGCACTTGCGCAGCAGCAGCGAAAAGAGAGCAGCAAAACCACCACACTCACTAGAAAGAAGGGAACAGGAAAAAATGACATCTAAAACTTCAATCAACCAAAATGTAAAAAAACTTTACAAAACTGGTTTTGTGCCCAATAATTTTGATAGCAAAAGAAAACTTTTCCCAAGACTGAGATTCTTGTGACAGCATAAATGTCTCTATTAAGTGTAGTAAGACCTTAAGCCAAGAAAACACATTATTACTCAAAATAGTGCATTGCTACTCATGGTGTATCTTCAAAGCCAGAAATTTAATGCCAAAGAGCATCAGACAAGAAGAACACCATGTCCTTAACAGGAATATAACACTACCCAGCTATGTAAATATGTTAGAAAATTCTCTGGTTCTGATCAGCCTTGCGAAAAAATATTTAGATTTTCTGCAGGTGTGCAGCATTCCACAGCTCCGGCAGCTGAAACAAAGTCAACTTGAAACTCGTAAAAATTTACGTTCTGTTTAAAACCATTTTGAACAGCATCACGTCATCTTTTCTCTTCCTAAACCTTTCCAATTCTTTACAACTTTTTGCAATGTTTTGAGATGCTTTCAAAGATACTTTTTAACATTTGCTTCACTGGGTTATGCAAATAGAAAAAAAATTTATGGCATTTCAAGGAGTTCAACATTTCAGTCATTATCAGCCTTTTTAAAATTCTACCTATCATTATTTGCTTAGCTCAATTATGCTTTAGAATATCTTTTTCTTCTCACAGAATACATTCTTAAAATCTCCCTTCCTCATTGTTTCCTTCAGCACTGCTGTGCCACGTTCCTTTCCATTTAAACATCTTCCCATCAACTTCCCAGGCACTTCTGGTTTTGCCACACTCCATGGAGAAAGACAAGTTAACCAGCATTAAAACCAGCCTGCTTTAAGGTGCCTTTTTTTTTTTTTTTTTTTTGTAAAGGGAGTTTGGTGTGGAAGCTGTGGTGTGCCAAGGTATCTCCCAAGGCTCCCAGCATCTGCTGTCATGACCAAACACGGAGCAAGAGGTGGAATGAACAAACGGGATGAACAGAGCAAATCCCTCGCTTTGCTTCCAAATGTAACCCATGAAAATTCGGAATTTCAAAGACCGCATTTGTAACATACAGTCCCCAAAACTGAAACGCTTTCGGCAGGAAAAAAGAAAAAGCAAGTTTCTCACAGGAAAAGTTAGAGAACTCCATTGGAGTTGAAAGGTTTCAGGGGGATTTTCCACATCTGAATGTCAGGCTCCAAACAAAGTGGGTTCTCTGACCGCTGCCCTTCATTCAGTCTCCCGGGAAAAGCTGTGACATGTTTAATGCTTTTACAAACCGTTCTATTTATCACCTCTTCAGCATCCACAAGGTCTCCCACTATCTGTTTGATAGCTCCTCTCCTTTCCTCCCCTGCTCCACAGGCCATAAACAACAGCCATAAACGTTTAACAGCCAAGATAAGCTAATAAATACAGCCCTAAATATTATTGCCTCTACAAACAACAGCGAGAGAGTCATTTCTCCTAAAAAACCCACCTCTTTTAACCAGAGAGCTTTTTATTAAGCCAGCAAGTGACAGCACAAAAGGCACCTCAGTGGAACACTGCAGCAAAAATCGGTGCGTGGGGCTCTGAGGAGACCCAGCAGCACCCACTGGCTCGGTTGAGTTGTCAGTGAATTGGATTTATTTACCAACACGGTGCATTTTTTCCCATTACCTGGTCACCTTGAAAAGCGTTTGGATAACCCAGGATACTGCCTCCCCCTTTCCTGCAGCACCCTTCCTATTCTTCCTTTCTTTGCCTCCTTGTCACACAGCAATTTACCTGGGCTGACTCTTCCTCTCGCAGGACATTTTTGTTCTGTCTCCATTGTCTCCTTTTTAAAGTTCCACCATAAAAATGGGCACAAGTCATTTTTCTCTATATTTTTATATATATAACCCTCCCTAGTCTAGATTTACACCTGCCTCACCACATAGGATCTAGAGTCAGGCATACCCTGCACAACACTTGCCCACAAAACCAACAAAGTATCACGTACTTGCAACTGACAGATCAGGTTAAAAATGGAAAAGCAGCAGAAAAAGGGAGAAGTTAAACGCTTCTTCAGGCTTCTCTTCCCACTTCAATCAAACACCCGTAAGAAGCTTTAACCAGAGGTGAAACGTGGCAGATGAATTTCAGGAAGATTAGCTTCTTTTGCAGGAATTTGGTTGTCAAGAGCAAAATCAGACCTGTGATTGAAAGGTAACTTTGAACTCCCCTCAGCAGAAGCTACAGGCAGCCCATAACAATGCACATTATTATTCTAGCTCCCTCGGAAGTGGCATGGGACGTTTTTAATTCTGAAGGCCACTTAAAGGCATTTCCATTTTTAAACTCTCACCGTGACTAAAGGGTTATTGCTCGTTTCCAGCCTGTTAGATCGACATTCTCCACGTCCCGCATGTGCCACACTTGGAAGATTTTGTTCTTGTTTCCTGCTCTCGCTCATCACAGAGACAGAGGAGAATCACACGTTATTGCTTTGGAATATTAAAAGCAAATGCAGAGAGGGGTTAATTTATACCTTCCACTAGAGACTTGGGAATGTTATTATGAAACATCGTGAGTGTTGATAATATTTTTCTTTTTATTTGCTTTGTTTCTCTGAGCATAGCTGTAGAAGGAATAAAAAATAACCTTGGGCATTGTAGGAAATGTGCTGCAATCCAAAAGTAATTCACAGAGCAGTTCTGCTGAGGGCCCTGTGAGCTGAGCATCTCAGCACATTTTGGGGACAGGAAAAGCAGGCAGGCAACCTCCCCACTAAATAAATGTCAATATTTGTGGAGCTGCAATTATCAGGGTACAGCCCACAGGGAGAGACGTGTCCCTCTCCAACCCGACACGAGGGAAAGGTTCATTCTACCAAATTAAAAGGCAGTTTTGTTAACAAGTTACATCAGAATTTATCTTAATAGTGATAAACACACCAAATCAGCCCAACCTTCCTCATGTTTTTCAATCTTTTCCCCCCTTGGTAAATCATTATTTTTCCCCCTCATCCCACATGGCTACCCCAGCTGCACAGAGCTACTACAGGGAAATATTATCCCATGGAAACTCAAGCCTTCAGCAGCATATTTAGAAACTAATTAGCTTAAAACCCAGAGCATGAAGAAAACGTTTCAAGGATAGCACATCTCCTTTCCTTCTTTCATGACATTTTCCAGCTTTATGAAAGCTGATGCTCCACTCCACATATTTTGATATTTTACCAGAATTACTTCCCAGCAAGTTGGGTGGTGGCAGAAATAGCAATAAATGACTGCGTGTCAACAAGGGGCTTATTGGGGAAAGAGGGAAAGAATCTGTTACCTTCGTGCACACACCATGCAATAGTTTATTAAAGTGTCAGGAGCAAGCCTTTAAGGTGAAAGCAAGCTGACTCAGAATTCTCTGATTATTGAAAATGAATCCTTAATAGAAGTAAATGGACAAGAACAAAATTTCCTCGCTGTGCTCGCCATTCAAAATTAATTGGAAAGTGGATGATTTGAGAATATTATATCCTCTAGTGAACTGAAAATGCTGCATTTTTTTTCTCTGAAACCAAGAGTGGGGAATTAAATTAACTCTGAGGTTTGTTTGCTCAGAGTAGGCCACCAAACTGGATTAATTAATCATCATTTATGAACACTCTATAACCCAGGGCAGTCAGAAAACTGCTAAAATAGCAACATGACACTAGAACCATTATAAAAACAAATGATAAATTTCCTTCATCTCCAAGCTGTATCAACTTGCCAGGCATTTCTTTGCAGTTCAAAAGAAAATATCCTGGAGAAAACTCTTACTTAGTGTTTATAGGGGTGCTCAGAATAAACAGAATGATGATGTACACTTGTTCTGCAACTTCATGTGCTGTGCAGGGTCCTGGGCAGTCATTTCCATAGGAAATGCCAGGATTGCGTTTCCTTCCTCTGCCTGAAGACTACAGGGTGTTGTGTTAGGGATAAAAGACATCATTCATCTGATCATTCCAAACTCAGTTAGAAGCAGATCTTAATTTACCACATCTCTAAGGAGAAATGGCAGAGAATCTGTCATTTATGGGCATTAATCCAAACTAATCATCCTTTGGACTTCTTTTTGCCTGGATGTCCCTTGCCCTCCATAGCTCTGCTTCATGTTAAGCTTGACTTAAGCCAAACCCATTTCAACCTGCTTAATTTCCCGAACTTGAACTTGGGTTTATTCTTGAGTCTGAGCTGAATAGATTTATATATTTTTAGAGAGAGTTTATAGCCTAAGGAAGTCTTTTCAATGAGAAAACACAGATGGCAAGAAAAAAAATACCTATATCATGAATTTCACCAGAAAATGGAAATAACAAGAGGATTGAATTGCTGTAGACTTCTGCAAAGGCTTCCTGGGGCCCACAGATGTGAGTGGCAGCAGCGCATTTGGGCAGAATTTATTCAGCTTTGGCCACAATTAGCTGTGCTGCTGATCACTTACACAAGTGTGACAAATGAACAGACATAAAACATCCATTCAGATTTTCCACCCTCACGCAGCTACACACCAATTGCACAAATTCATCAAAAGCAGCAGTTACTTTTTCACAGGTTCTGAGCTCGTGTGCTAAGAGGAAAAAAAAACAAAATCCATTTTTTCTAATCGCAAGCTTTGAAAAATAATAGATATATTTGAAAAATAGTATTATTTGAAAATTAATGGATATATAACTAATATACGTAACTAATGGATTAGAACTTCCCAACCAATTTTCTTCATCTGGGACCCCACACATCTGTGGTGTCAAAAATGTGTATGACCTGGGAAACAGTGGCTGTGTTGGCATGTATTCATGACTTAGCCTTTGTTTTAGAAGCAAAACTTGGAGAGATAATAGAAAAAAAATAAAATATGAAACCTAGCAACTGTATTCTCAGAAGGAAAGGAACAAGGCACAGGATTGTTCTGTCAATACTAAGGAATTCATTTAATCCTGCCAACTAAACAATGGAAAAGTAGAAAGCGTTCCCGGGTAAATGAGAAACAATTTTGCTCTTCCAGTAGGGAATTTTAAAACAACATAGAGGCTCTGCAGCATTTCTACAGCTGTCCCAAGGCCACTTCCCACCAGTGATGGACAGCAGCTTCCACTCCCATCCTGGGAGCACTCGAGGTGGAGAGCAGACATGGTAACGAATATGGGCATGGGAAATAAAATGCCATTCAATGGTTTTGTTTCCCCTTCAATCAAAGACAAAAATGCTTCTGTCCAAACACTGACTTTGTTGCTTTCTTTAGAGATATTACATTTGGAAAATATTTGATTATCCTGTCAAAAACATTAAAGTATAAACAGATGTGCAGAGTGGAAAGGGAGTAAAAGTAAAAAAAACCAAAAAAAGGGCGATTTTTCAGGCACATAAATGATTTTGCTTCAGCAGCAGAAGGGTCATGAATATGAATAGCGCTGAATTCTAGAGAAACCATTTGTCATTATTAAAATTAGTGCTTTGTCAACACAAAACTCTCCCTCCCAGCTTCCTCTTAGCCACACAAACAGCTGCATTACGGGATTCATTATCAGGGAATGGGGCTCTGGCGGGACAAGCCTGTAATCCGTAATGGGAGGCTGCTCAGGGTGGGAAAGGGATGAGACACTCCAGACTGAAAGAGGCGGTGCTGTGGCCAGCCTGGCACGGAGCTGCTGGCGATTAGCACATGAAAATCTGGCAGGTCTGCATTCCTCAGCCGCGGCCTCCCATTTGCACAGCCAGGAATCCAAGGGGCTGCCATCCAGATCCCGTTCCGGGAGCCTGCGCTTGGAGCGGCCGCGCGGCAAAACTGAGAGCACAATGGAAAACCGCGGAGGAGCAAAATTCATTTCTGTGGGAGACGGGCGTGCGGGAGAGGAGCCGAGCAGTAAATGCACTTCCACATTGCCGCAAGAACACCACGGAGTGCCCGACACGCCTCTGTTATGCACAAGGCCCAGCTACAGCCCTTGCATTAATTCCTCCCTTCTTGCAAATCTTATTAAGAGGTGTAAAAGCAAGGCAAAAAGCTCCTAATACAGTAAGCATCAGTTTCCTCTCAGAAGAGCAGAATTCCCACATGAGACCCATCTCTGGCTCCTAGGCTTTCCAGCTATGGGCCAGGGCCAAACAACCAGCAGGAGGAAAGGACCTGAAAGGGAACATTGATCCTATTTAATTATGGAATAGCTGAGAGGATGAGGTGGAACACATTTATACCTAAGTTTGGTAATGGATGTTTTCATTGCAAGTGTTTGATCAATGAATAGGGAGAGTTTCAGATACGAACAGAAAGGAATCAGCCAATATTTTATTCCCAACACGGGATTGCCATCCTTGAGATTGTGTTGCACTTCAGCTGTGCCCTCCAAGGCAGGTGGCTAATCTTTGTCCAAAACCAAGTGCTTTTAGCTAAAGCTGTGCTAAGTTTGGCAATTACAGGGGGAAAAACCCTCTTTATTCTGCATTAACAGGGCTGTGCTTCCAGAACAAGCACACAAACTCTGAGTACCGAATGCAGTTTCAAGGCACTGGTTTTACATTCCAATATTTTTTAAAGAAGCCCTTTGTTTCTCTCTGCTACCTACTGGAGGTTTCATTTTCTGTGTAACACAAGCCTGCACATACAAACATTTCATATAGAGAAAACACTGTATATCTAAAGTCTGGATGTAAGTGGTGTTAAGTAGCCCTAGGAACAAGAACCAAATAGTGAAATGGTGTGATGGGCCTGCCATTAGTTTACAAACAATCTGATATCATCCATGCTCTAAGTATGAACAGTTAAAACCTATTGCCTTTAGTCTCAAGTGACTTGGAGGTAGAAGGCAAAGAACTAAATACAGTTTTATTCCATGAATAACGCATCATATCTGGGTTTTTTTCACTTCCAAAAAGACCAACAGGGCAAAAGAAGCCAAGAGAGATGTCCGAGATCTTTTGACTCCATAAAGAGTGATTAATTGGATCTTTTAAATTGGTTTGCAGCCTAATGAAACTCCTAAAATAAGCTAATACTCATCTCCTACAAGTAAATTTTAACATTAAAAACAATCTCATCCATTTTCAAGTGTAAACAAAGCACAAAGAGCACACAGATTTACTTGCTTACTTCATTTGCTGCAATAATATTAAATGTCATTGGCAGACCCTTTAGCACTTCTCAAACAAACGCTCCAGAGACGAGGTGATATTCTCCACCGACATTTCCTACAAGTCTTTTCCTTTTCATCACTTTAAAACAGTTTGCAGCAAGAACTTTTCACATTTACAGGAGTTGAACTGGTTGAAACTAGGAAGGTTCTGTTTGTGTTGGCTGAGTTTTTTTTTGTGAGGAGAGAATGATTTATTACCTTTCTTGTAAGTTTCTGGGGTAGTACATAGAGACATGCACCAAGTTTAGGGTAATTTTAAGATTCACTCTGTTTATGTCAAATACTTGGGGTCATAAAATGCACAGGCACTGGAATCCACCAAATCAATCCACAGAAAAAAAGAACTTGTACAGTTTCCAATCTCTGCTCAGCAGAAGCCCAGAGCAAAATAAAAGTGAAGAATAAATTACTTTTTGTGGCATGAAACGTGCACAATGCAAACCCACTGCAGAAGGGCCATGAGGGACACTTTCTCCTAAGCTCCATCTGTCTCCCCCTTTCAAAAGTACTAAAAGCCTTGTTAATAATTTAACAAGCTAATGGATGTGTTTTCAAACATCGGGGGCTGATGTTCAAAGAAGCACCACCTCAGCACAGCAAGACGGTGAGGGTTGGAAGCTAGTGGCTTCTTATCCCATGGTGTGCTAGGGACAACAGAGCAGGAGCCTGCTGGAGGGAAAGCTCTCTCTCCAGGTAGATCAGTGCTAACAACCTTCCTGAGACACACACAGAGGTATTTTAGAGCTTATCTCCAGCCTATCTAAGCCACACTCCAGGCTCCAAAGGCATGCTGCCCGAACACTGTCGCCCATGCCCGGGTTGTGTAAGGTGTCACTCAAACTACATTCAGCTGCCCTCCAGACACATTAATTTAATTAATTTTGAGTTTAAAAAAATCAAAATTCACTGACCTAAACATGACTCCTGTAGCAGCTTTCAAAGGAGGAAGTTGCACGTGCTCTCCTGCAACCTCTTCCCTGCTGCCTGCACATGACTTTACAATCTCCTTCCCATTCCTAATCATCCGAAGTGAGGCTCACCTGGACACAGCCAGCTCTCTGCAAAGCAAACCATTTCCCTGGCACTCAGGTGTCCTCACTGTTGATAGCTAATTTCTTCAGAATGAGGTGCTTCAGTCCCCCAAATCTGCCTGGTTTACACCCCCAGCCCTCCCTGCAGCTGTAATCAAATTCCACTATCAGTCCACCCTGTCTCAGGCCAATGCACTGACTAAAACAGCCAAGTGACAACATTCAGTTTGATGACATCTTCATAAAAGTAAATAATGACAATCTACAGGTAAACCAGCCGCAAAACTGAGTTTAATCACCTCGTGGAAAGAAAATGCTGCAAAATATATTTGTCACATTTTTGTTATAAACTCTCTTTATCCCTCTGAAGTAAATCATGAGATCTACAAAGCAGTGGCCACATAAAGGTTGATAAAAAGACAGAAGTTATTTCAGCTTTAAGGAGAAAAAAAAAAAGACGTACTTAGGTGAGACACCATCATTCCCAAAGCCTGGGAGTTTTCCTGTGTCAGAACTTATTCCCCTACTTACAGCCATGCTATTCTAAGCAAGCCAGCCAGCACTGGGGAGAGACAGCATATCAAAATTTTGGTGTGCCATGCCTGAAAGGCTCCTCTTGTCCCCAGATCAGCATCTTCATGACCCACCTGTCCAACTACGGGAACGACCGCCTGGGCCTGTACACCTTTGCCAACCTTGCCAGCTTTGTCAAGAGCTCCACAAACCTGAAACTGCAGACACTGCCCCCGGTGCAGCTGGCTCAGAAGTACTTCGAGCTCTTCCCCGAGCAGACAGACCCTATCTGGCAGGTAAAATCACATCCTCTTCCTCCTCCAGCTGCTCATTGGAATAAGCATATTTTCCTCTAAAAAGCCTATTTTATGAATGGGAATGTGATCTCAACAATGTAATTTCATGCTTACACGTACCGGGCTCTTCTCTTAACTGGAATACCATGAGCCACACTGTGCTTTTGGCTACACAGGCATAAATCCAGGGTGGCACCAAGGAAACCTGTGCAGTTATTTAGGGTTTACACTGGCAAAAAGGTGCAGAAATTTTCCCCTGTTATTTTTGGCCCAGCTACAAAGGAAGTATAAATCTATAATATTTCCACTGAGCTGCAGCAATTCCCATCAGTTAACGATTTCCTCCATTATATTTCATTAATTTTATTCACCAGCAAAGTGCATCCTCTGTTACCAGTCAACACTATGCAAAAGCAGCATCTGTATGATAACTGCTTTAAAGAGCAGCCAGTCCCAACCTCTTCTGCAGGGCCTTTTGTTCACAGGTTTTTATTTTGCATTCACAGGTAGTAGAAAGATAAGGAGATGAATAATATCCCGCATTTCTCTTTTGTCCTTCCCTTTTGCCCTTCCCTTTTGCGTTCTCACGTAAATTAAAATTGGCACTAAGCCCCGTGCATCTGAAACCATTCTGACAGCTCAAAAAGTAATGCCTCGAAGCTATTCAGAGGTTTCCATTTTAACCTCAAATGGAAACGTGATTAAATCAATGTTTCAATCTTTTTTTTCCCGCTTTCTTTTCCGTTTCTGCTAATGACTGAACCTAGTCCTCAGTCATTCAAAACCATTATATACACACTGTGGGATTTTACTACTCAGTGTAGGGCTCTGGCATTAGAGCATAACATTGAGACCCTGCAAAGATTTAGGATCCCACCAGTGTGATGTGCACAACCACCTTTTCTCCTTCAGAACCCGTGTGACGATAAACGACACAGGGATATTTGGTCCAGAGACAAAACTTGTGACCACCTACCCAAATTCCTGGTGATAGGACCCCAGAAAACAGGTAAGAAGCACAAGCAGAGCTTTAAAAAAGTTTCTACCAAGTCAAAGGTATTTTATTTTTTTTCTGTTTCCTAATGGCATCTCTTTTTGTTGTCATAGGAACAACAGCCCTTTATTTATTCCTTCTTATGCATCCTTCCATTATCAGCAATCTCCCCAGTCCAAAAACTTTTGAGGAAGTTCAATTCTTCAATGGCAACAACTACCACAAGGGAATTGACTGGTAAGAAGAATGACAAAACCAAGGTGTTCATTCTTAATACATGGAAAATCACAATGGAACAATTCCAGGAGCAGGTGTGACATCGCCTTAATTACTGGATGAATTGGTTATGCTTGGAATTACCAGACAGAAAGAGAATCTAATTGGTAATGATGGGACATGTAATCAAGCCCCTAATTTTGTTTAGATATTACAGGAAGAATTTTCTGAGTTTTCACACAAATGAATGCAACAGCTCTGTCATGATTTCTGTCTTCATGCTGAATAACATCTCTGTCTTGTCATCGCTGTAGGAGCACTGACTTACACTCTGTTCCTTCCAAAGTGGCTTTTCATGAAGTGAGGTTTGATTCATCTCTTCACGAGAATCCATCCAATCAATTTTAGATGGAAAAGACCATTCAAAGCCAAAATTCAAATCTTGCCTTCTGAAAGTGTCCAAAAGCAAAGATGTGTCAGTTCCAAAATGAAGAACTTCAACAATGTTAAATTTAAACAGTTTGACATTTAAATGTTGACATTAAATGTTGACATTTTGAAGCTTTTCCCATTTTTTTCTGCAGCTAAAACTGAACTCACTCCAAACTGGTGAAAGATATCCCTTTGACACTGAAGTTATTAGCAAAAATCCCATCCATCTCAGGAAAAACCTAATTACCAGACTTCATGAGGGCTTTAGCTATTACCAGCACCACCTAAGAGCCAAGATGCATTCCCATTATTCCAGTCTGGGCTGAGCTGAGAAATTCAATTTTGCTTCTTGAGAATTATGTCTGAAAATTCACCTTTTCACGCACCATGAAAATGGGAAGCATGGGGACATGACCCTTTTGTGCTGCTGCTAATTCTAACAAGTCTCTTCCCCTCCAAGGTACATGGATTTCTTCCCCACTCCTTCCAACATCACCACCGACCTCCTCTTTGAGAAAAGTGCCAACTATTTCCATTCTGAGGAAGCTCCCAAAAGAGCTGCTTCCCTCATCCCCAAGGCCAAGATCATCACCATCCTCATCGACCCGTCTGACCGCGCCTATTCCTGGTACCAGGTACGGCCTTTGCCTCAAGGAATGGACAGTGGGACCAGTGGCAGGGGATGATGGCCAGCATCAGTGGGATTCTGTGTCCTTGAGCAAGAAGTGGGAGCTACTGCACAGCGCTGGCACTGTGTGGAAGCAGGAGGATGCTGGATGCCAGTTTTTGCAGTTGGCACCTGTGACACCTGTGTCAGAAATGATGAAACTTCCCAGCACAGAGCTGCCACCAGCTGTAAACAAACAGTTTAATCTCAATTACAGCTGACAGGGCAGAAAGGGAGAGCAGTGCTCCTCACCCAGGGACCTACACAGGGAGAAGGAGCGTGGCCCAGCCAGGGAATCAGAGCTCCTGATGCTGAGGGTCTGGCACCACATCCCTTCCTCGAGTGTGTAAGCTCAGCAATGTGCAGGGGTGCACAAATGGACCCAGCGTCTCCAGCCGTTTCCAAGGAGTTATGAAGAGCTGTGTCTGGAGACGCTGGCTTTTTTCTCTCCTTGGAAATAAAAGCAAGGCTGTTGTTTTCCCCTGGAAACTTTCCCCTGGAAACTCTTCCTTGCCTTTTATTAAGCCCACACCCATCTGCAACAAAATCGGCACTATTTAAAACCTCTATTTTTAGAGAAATGTATAAGCATGCTTGTGAAATCTGGCGTAGGCGTACACATAAGGGAAACACTAAATGCAGTGTTAAAATAGACACAGATTAATAATGCTGGAATAAGCATGAAATACATCATTTCTGATGCTGCCAGGAAGTTCTGCAAGGAATAAAACATGGCCAGGGGCTGCAGTTTGCACCCTTGTAATATCTCATTGGCACCTTTACGACTGCCAAGGCAAAGTAGTAAAACAATGGCTCCTCACTCCCCAGGGAGAGCCTTGACTGAATGGTGTCCCCACCCTGCTTCCTTGGCCCCCATCCCCCTCCTACCTGGCAGAGGTGGCACTGAGGGGGAGCCGAGGGCTGCCGGCACAGCCCTCCTGGCAGCTCCCGGAAGATTTAAGGCTTAATCTTCAGCGTCCTTGTGAAACGTATTTCAATATCTCCCACCAGCACCAGCGCTCCCACGAGGACCCGGCTGCCCTGAAGTTCAACTTTTATGAAGTGATCACGTCCAGCCCCTGGGCGCCGTCGGAGATCCGGGCGCTGCAGAGGCGGTGCCTGACCCCCGGCTGGTACGCGCTGCACATCGAGAGGTGGCTCACGCACTTCCCTGCCTCACAGGTAATGGCCAGGCTGTGGCCCAAGAAACCTGCAGCTGCAGCATGAGACATTGTGGGAAGGTCTGAAGAATTCCTTTAGAAAATTCCAGGGCTTTTTCTAAAAAGAAATTTCATCCTGCTTCCCACTCGGTCCCTATCATAGAAAGCGTCACATTTATTTGATCCTGTTGTGGAATTGGCCTTTCTCAGGGCTAGAGCATAGATTCCTTCTTTTGCCCCCTCTTCTTTCAGATATTTTATTGAATTGTTTTTTATAACCTTTCCCATGAAAAATTTACCCAAACACATAGACCTAAAGAAGATTTCCATTGCTAAAGTAATAATACTAAAATAACCCAAAGCAAACATTTTAGTACCATAAAGTACATGCATGGGCACTCTTTATCCAAGGACATGGTCACAGGTCAGTTCATATCTGTACCTACTGTAAGAAAAAGTTGTAAAAGGCTGTATAATAAGTGAGCAAAGGAACAAGGATCCCCAGAGACTGCTCTGTGTGGGACAGAATTTTGCTGAAAGGAGGCAGAGCTGAGTGTTGCCTGCTTTGTCATGGATCCAGGGGAAAAAAAGAACTAGAAGCTCTGTCTTCTTGCACTCCTCCTTTTTTCTTTTTATACAGCCTCAGCTGTCCTACAGAGAGGACAAGCAGGTCAATCCCTTTTCCAGGAGAAGGGAGAAAATCTCAGTTAGTCATTTACTTCCTTCTTTCACCTCTGGCCTTTCTACTCTTTCATAAATGGGGTGGGAGTCCTGCCCAGAGCTGCTGAGCTTGCAGCAAGGGCAGTATTGCCCTGGGAGCAAACAGGCCACATCTCCTCATTGCCCACCTCATCTCAACTTAGTCCTCCAAAGGAGATGAGGATGTCCTGGCAAATTCTGAGCATGCAAAGTGTGCTGAGCATCCCATGCCCTGTTCCCTGGGCTCCTTCTCTGCCCTCACCTGGGGCTGCTGCCCTCTCTCCTCAAGATTTTCCACAGACACATCATAAACCGCAACAATATTTTACATTCTTTCCTTATCTCTTTTTCTCAGAATTCTCTGAGACTCAGGTTTGGTTTGGGAGGTTTAACTCCTGCACATGAACAAGGTGCCCACACAGAGTTACAAGGTGCCCACCTATGCAAATTCAACTCAATGAAGTAAAAAGTGAACCTAAGAAGTTCACCCATATGAGTGTTATTAGCACTGTACAAAGTCATGTGCTAATTTAAATCCAGGTTGCCACAGAAGTGAAATAATGCCATTACTTTGTTAACCTTGGTCCTGTTTCCAAGAAAGTGCCATATTTACCCCTGCAGTTGCTCATTATTGATGGACAGCAGCTGAGAAGTGACCCTGCTACTGTGATGGATGAAGTGCAGAAGTTTCTGGGAGTCTCTCCTCATTATAATTACTCCGAAGCCCTAACGTGAGTGTATTCCTCTTGTGTCTGCCCTGTGGGATCCCAGGCTACATCCCCTCCCACCAGGATTCCTTGATTATTAATTACAAACAGATGACACATCAGGACAACTATAATTTTGAAAAGCTTGGGGTTCTCTTCCCTCAGTCTCCAGGAGCTGAAGCCCGCTGAGTGTCAGGTGTGGAAAGTCTGGCTTAAGTGTTTTTATCATTCCCCTAGGAGCCTGATGGCAGAGGTTGGGTTAGAAGCACTCGTTCCCTAATCCCATTTCCTGTCTGGATTTCCATGTACGGTTGAGACTCCTGCAGGGGCAGGAGTGGGCTGAATTCCCCTCTCCCCTCTTAGTCCAGCAGAAAATTGTAAGAAGCTTTTGCCCTGAGCATTGTGTGAGGTGCATCATCTCCTTACAGCTCCAGCCCTGGGATATCTGTGGGCTGGGAAGCCTGGCACTGCAGCTGAGGCTTTTCCAAGTCCCCTGTGCAAGCAGAGAGCACGAGCCAGCACATGCAGTGGGAAGCAGAAGAGCCTCTACTTCACCTTCCCTGCAGGCTGGTCCTGAGGGAAAACACAACCACGGACTTTCCAGCTGCCCCACACTGCTCCTCTCTGCTCACAATTACCATTTAATGTTTCCTCTCCTGGGAGGGTTCAGCTTATTTATATCGTGGGTTCAAAGTAAGACTTCAGTGCTTAAGAAAGTTGGTCTGCCAAAACCTTTTTCTAGAGGAAATATTTTGGATTTCAGAATGCAATTTTTTAAGTCACTGGTTTCCTAAGCGGATGGAAGAGAGGAGGAGTCTGAGCACAGAGCTGAGCTACTGATGTTTGAACAACTCACAATTGCACATCTGCAGTGCCTTCTGCTGGGTTTTTAAAATACACACCCACAGACATACATCTTCCTTTCTGGAACTAAATTAAAGTCAGTGGAGTCGCACAGCAGGAAGAAATTTGGCCTCTCTACTGGTTTGGGCAGGAAAAATGGATTGTAAACAGATCCATAAAATTATGCACTCCCTGTTTAGAGGCATCAAGAATGCAAATGGGCTATGGAAGCACGCACTTCTGCATGGATTTGGGATGGAAGGGAAAAATGCATTAAAGTATGTAGCTGCTTTTTGTCCAAGGGGAAAAGATTGCATAGGATTGTTCCTAGTCATTACTGCCTAACAAGTGCACACCGCACATCTTTAAAGGTGTCAGGAAGCAGCCTGAGGACCCAGTCCTGTGAACAGCACTGAGCAACAAGTCCATCACCCTGAGTAATTATGTGAAAGTCTTGCAGGGGAGTAAAATCGACCGAGGCAGAAGGGAGGCGCTATCCAGAGCCATGGGAGGGGAGCAGAGGGGACCCAGAGGCGGGAGAGGCAGGGCTCGAGGAGAACACAAGATCAGAGGAGTGTGCTTAGGAAAATGTTTTCCCTTGGAGGGCTGCTACATTCTGTCAGAGAACAAGAGAAAAATCCTCGTGGTGGCATTGCTTGGCTCTTCCCTCGCAGGCGTTCCCTGCCTGTGGCATCAGGTACTGCCTTCCCAAAACCCTGCTTCTCCCCCAGGCTTAGTCTGCAGGGATGGGAAGACAACCAGGCCTCGAAAGGTTTCTGCTGACAGCTCTAAAACGCTCCCCTGTAACTTTAGCCTTAGGGCTATCACTATTTTTAAATAAATACTTCCACTGTGCCCAATTACGTTCACAGAAGCCCTGAGAGTTCCGTGATTTCTGAATGCAGAGGGTTGAATTCATCCTGAGCTGTCTCACCCTCTTTTCCCCTTCCCAAATTTGCACATCCTTTTCATAATATTCAACAAGCTCCTTCTGAGACAGAAATATTGTTTGGGGCATAGTTTTGCCGTTTCCCTTTTACCCAGCACACGATACTGCTGCTCCTCCTGGGAAATTAATGCAAGGCAGCTAAAGCACTTCACCATGCATGGAGCAGATGGGAAAGGCCAAAGCAGAAATGAATCTATCATCAATATACCCATTTAATCAATGATTTATTTGTTTTTAATTGATACAGCTACAGAGACAATTTAGGAAACAAAGGTCAGGCCTGCATTAATAGGCTGGGCAAGAAAAAATCCATGAAGAAGGTTCACCCTCCTCCTGGAATTCGTTCACTTCTGTACAGCAGCAAATTGCAGGTGCATCCGTGTTGTACGGACAGAGCCGGGGCAGAGAGGTGCTGTGTAACTAATTAACTCCATGTCCTGGCCCATTATCCTTCATCTTTTTCAAACATCTGCTGAGCAGCAGGAATGTGCAGCATTTGGATGTTTTATGCCTGCTGCAAGTCCCACAGCAATAAATTCCAAACTTAACGCCACGTGCTGTTCATTCCTCAGTGAGTGCGTGTTTCCAAGCCTTAATCTAAACCTCCTCTATCTCTGCATTTCAGACATCACAATCAAATTGCATGCTTCAGATAAGGCTGCTAAGACAGTGTTTATGCTACAATGCCATCTTAGGAACGAAAATGGTATTTAGATGCAGTGATAGGGAGCAGCCAACTTCTCAGGCGGGTTAAATCATCAGCACCCAACCAGCGCTTCCTTAGGAGGCCTGCAGATCAACACTTCACCCCGTGTGCTGGACAAGTAGAACAAACATTAGCCAGTGCAGGTAGAGCACAATGGGAAAAGCTTCCTGCCTTGAGCTACTTCCAAGGCAGATTTGTGGGAGAAAAATGAATCCCCAGAGTTCACACAGGAGAGGAAAGCTGTTTCCCACTCTGTCCTCAGAATTCCAGTCATCTCGAGAGATGCGTGCAGCAATAATTGTTGGCTAACACTGATGTCTCAGTAGCCAGGAGATGTTTCTGTAGCGAGGTCTTTTAAAAGATGTGATCCTCTATAGGTTTGACCCTCAGAAAGGCTTCTGGTGCCAGTTATTGGAAGGAGGGAAAACAAAGTGCCTGGGGAAAAGCAAAGGTCGGAAATACCCACCAATGGACCAAGAGGTAAGGGCTTTTCAGAAATTTATGGGAGCAGTTTTAATATTGACCCTAAATAAACGCACTTTTTATTTTTATTATTTGTTGTATTTTCACTGGGTTGATACTTCAAAAAATCAGAAACTTGAGCTTTGAAAGAGAGAGGATTAAGTGCCCCTGTGAGCGCCCTCTGTGGGGCTCAGATGCTCAGTGCAGAAATGCCCGCCGGGTGGGTTTCCTTTTACCCTGATCCTGGTTTGTTTTTCCCCCTTCCCAGTCTCGAGCATTTCTGTCGAGCTACTACAGAGACCACAACGTGGAGCTGTCCAAGCTGCTGCACAGGCTGGGGCAGCCCCTGCCCTCGTGGCTGAGGCAGGAGCTGCAGAAGGTCAGGTAGCACCGGCGGGGACCCCGGCCAGGCCCATTCCTGCCCCTCAGACCCCCCGCTCCTCCGGCTCACTCGGGATCGTCAGGACAGGACCTCATGGACACCGCTCTTCCCAGCAAAAACAAACCAACAAACCATAAGAGAAGAAAAAAAACCCAAATCCGACAACTGTTCGTATGCACGTGCTGACAGTGGAGTAGTGTCGACCCCTTTTGTCAGCTCCCAGGAAAGACCACGGAGCTACGTGGCATCCCCCTTTATCCAGACCAGGATCCGTGCGTAGCCTCGCTCCTCCCTTCGCCAGGAAGTACCAGAAACTATGTGTAGGACGGATTGACCTCGGATTGACAAATTGCAGTCTGTCAGGACACGGGCAAAGGATGGGAACATCTCTCACTGGACTGGGAGGTTGGTCATCCACTGGGCTTTTTCCACATTTGTTTTCAAATCCTTTTAAATTCCAGGCAGGCCATGAAAACAGGGCACTGCCAATAGCCTAATATTGACAGTTTTGTTTCTATTTGCAAAGCAGTGTTGTTGCTCTGAAGCCTTCAGACACTGGGTGAGTCATTTAGGGTCTCAGTCTGCAAGCTGTTGCAGAAAAATTACTTGAATCACCTTTTTTTTAATGCTTTGGACACAAACTACAGTCTGCTGAAGCACAAACTCTTTCTGTAGGCTTTTATGGAGTTGAAGGGACAAACACAGCAATTGTATATCCCATATACATGTATGACATATATATATCTTCATTCCCAAATATCTACCTGGTGTATCTCTAGATCAGACACACACTTAGTCTTAAATGCCTGCTTTTTGTGCCCACAGGGAAATGAAAGGGCTTTTTACCAAAAATGTTATATGAACTGTTCTTGGTTCTCAGAGCTGGGGGAGCAAGGTCAGCAAGGCTGGGCAGCAACTCGTTGTTTGTCCTGTATGGAGGTCGTTCCTCAAAATCTGGAAGTGGCAAATACATGTACTTGTGTGTAACATACAAACTCACACCCCCTTATCTTATAGCACTGATAACAGCACAGATGGCTGCAGTAAGGAGGGCTTTGGATAAGTAAGGCTTGGTCAGAGAAGAATATCTAAGTCGGCCACTTGATAGAATTATAGCTGTTAAAATGCATTAGAATTGGCTCAGCTTTAATTAAAAGAGGACTGCCTATCTTCTTGATTAAAAGCTAAACAAACATGACATTGGTTTCAGGAGTGTTTCAAGGAAATGAGACAAACACTATAAAATCCAGAAAATTATTTCTTGTTCTTAGCTTTTCATTTAGAAAGAAGTCTGTCTCTCCAGCTCTCAGCTCTGTAATGGCACCATGTCCTGAAAATACACCGGGTATTTTTACACCTCACTGTTACTTTTTGAGTTTGAATGGGCCTCACATTTCCCAGAGATCTCGTGTTCTATTGAAAAGTGACATTTGAATTGACTTCATTATGTGTCATAAAGATGAAATAACAGTATTTCCAAGTTTCATTCCCTCCACTTGTAACAGGACCCATCAGCACGGAATTTCCCTGGACCACCGTGTGACAGAGGAGCCTTTGTGAACTGTCTGTAAATGATCTCCGTTGCTTTTATGCCTTTTTATGTCGCTGGCCACACAGTTGCTGGGATTCTTACAGACCAGCAAAACAAAGGCAGCAAAAATGAAACAATTATTCATGGCGAGAGGGCTGTGGCTGGGAAAGATCATGCTGGTCCTTCTTTCCTGGTTGTAAGCCACAGGATTCCCATCCTTCACGTGCTGCAGGCTGGAAATCAGCAGGAGTTTTACACAGCAGGGGGGCTGCAGCTGCAGTTTGCTCCCATTCCCCTGGAAATGTGGATTCCAGGAGCCTCGCCACACTGGGGATACGACCCTGTGGGGCAGGCACAGGAGTCAGGGTCCATGGCAGCAGATTTGATGATTAAAGCAGGGCTGTGGCCCTCGGAAAGCCGAGCTCGCATAATTGAGGTTGTCTCTGAGCGAGAAGCAATCAGAACGGAATCCAAAACCCTCTAAATTATGCATTGACCTCTCAAGGTCTAAAATAAAGTTGTGGGATTAACTGCTCCGAGATGTTTTCTAATAAACCAAGTTTCCTCTCTGATAGGGGAGCAGGCTGCCGAGTGTCCCCAAAACAAATTAAAATGGCGGAATCAGAAATTCTTGGGGGAGGAAATGGTTGCGTAATGAAAGCGCTGATGGGTCCAGGCTCTCTGATGTGATAATAAGGGAGTGGGGATGTGCCCTGAATACAAAAGCAGGAGCTGGGTGTTTTCTCCTCTTCCTTCCCCCCCACTTCTTTCCCTCCCTGTTCTGAGCCAGGGAGATGGGAGATCTCTCATCCCCTGAACGATCAGCCTACAATAAATGGGGTGTGGGGTGCTCATTTCCCCTCTGCTGGGCCACCAGAAAGGGAGACATCAACCAGTCATTTAGTTCCCGTCAGTAGCAAATTGTGTTTATAATGGGCTTAAAATTGATGTTTCTAACAGGAATATGAGTGTGTGACATCTGTGTCAAACAGGCACAGCACAGGCACATGGATCAGCAATGACCACCTGTCATTGTACTTAATTTTATTGTACTTAAATAAGGCTGAGTTTGGGGTTTCTTTTTACATAACTCTATGGTCATGGGACAGGAATTTCCCCATCAGACAACATTTCTTACACTGTCTTTATTTCTCTTTTTATCCTTCCAGTTCATCCTTTTAGTGTGACTGCAAAGGTGTGGACCTTCCCACGGACTCGATTCCTCCATCACTCTCCTATCTAGAAAAGCTGCCAAAAAGAAATAAGGATTTGTAAGCGACACAGATTCTGAAGTGTCCAGTGCTCCAGTGACTGGATAACTTCTATGAGACGTCCTATGATTTCTGTAGTATTTCGGAACAAAGGACATCCTGTTGATAGAGCTGAGGAAAAACTTCACTGTCTTGCCCAAGCTCTTTTTTTTTTTTTTAATTTTTCTCTCCCCTCTTACGTGACAACAGCAAATCCAGTTGAACAAATACTTGTTGTTGAAGCAGAAGGAATCAAAATAAATTTTGATCACTCCAAGTATTTTTGTTGGGGGGGGGTGGTGTGGGAGGTCAAGGGCTGTATTTGCTGGAATTGTTTCAAATAACTGATGTGCACATGCCTGAATATCGGTTCTTCTCACTGCCGCAGAATAAACACTTCTGATGGTGTATTACAGAGAGCTTTGCTTCTTTCCTTAAGTCCTCTTTCCCATTTCCTGAGCCAAACCCTGCTCTTCAACAACCTCTGCCATGTCTTTCAAATCGTGCACCTTCCCAGCTCCTCCTGCCTCAGCATCTCCCCAAGGCTTCCACCTGCCCTCGGCACAGCGGCCCCGACCACGTGGGGTTTCCTGGTAGTGCCACTGACCTCCTCCTCCTCTTCCTCCCAAGCAGGGAACACGGATCCAGGCAAGTGTGACACTTCGGAGTTTGTCACACACATTTCTGGGCCTGCCCTCCCAAAGTTTTGCCTCCCTGCACCCCACAGGAGTGGGACGTGCAGCAGCCCCAAGCAAGCTCTTGCCCTAATTAAAAAAAAATTCCCTCTGCTCCATTTGAGGAATCTTAAAAAGCCCTGATTCCAGCTATTGCAAATTCCTCAAACTGTGCACTCAGAAGTATGAGACAGATTCCACACCCCTCCCCCCCAAAATCTCATAGTGCTTCTACTTTTTATTATAAAATATTCATTTGTTTTAATGATCTGTGTCAGAATGAGGTTAAATCATATCAGAGTCAGGGATTCTTTCTACAAACCTTACAGAATAGCAAATTCCACCTCGCTAGAGCTTGTCACTGAGCAAATTAGAAGTGACATTACAGATACCTCACTACAAGTTTTGGCTTTTTCTTCCACGTCAGCCACCAGACAAAATTTTCAAAGGTAGCTAAAATTTTCAAAGTATTTTAGGAGTCTAAATCTGTTTGTAAAAAAAAACCTAAAAAACTTGTAGGCCCTTAGAAACTAAAAATCAACTGGCTTTCCATCAGGCTTTCCAGGCCCAAGCAAGTTTCCTGCCTCAGACTTATTTAGTAAAACAATAGCAGAGTTCTTCCAAAAATTTATTACTTCCACAAAATTCATTAATCAGACTATTCCATCCCAGAACCTGGAAACCTGAAAGTACCAAACAAACTTTTGAAGTGATGTGTTTGTGTAAAGAGATTTTTCTACAGAGGAGAGGAGAGGAGAGGAGAGGAGAGGAGAGGAGAGGAGAGGAGAGGAGAGGAGAGGAGAGGAGAGGAGAGGAGAGGAGAGGAGAGGAGAGGAGAGGAGAGGAGAGGAGAGGAGAGGAGAGGAGAGGAGAGGAGAGGAGAGGAGAGGAGAGGAGAGGAGAGGAGAGGAGAGGAGAGGAGAGGAGAGATCTTTGTCAGGCCTGTAAATATCCAAATCCCAGTCAGAAACTGATTTATAGAATGGCAGAAATGAATTCTGCATATAATTTTTACTCCTATTTCCGCTCATGAGGAATTAAAGACTTCCCAGGAAACCAGATTGATATTTGCATTTCAGTTGGCTACAGCTGCTGGGTGGGGAGAAAAATGTTTAAAATATCTCAATAAAGCCATATCTGCCACTTTGGGTTTGCAAAGCTGTTTGTCCCGCTGCAGCTCACTCAAAGCAAACACGGGCCAGCTTTAGTGCTCCTATTTCTTTGGGAATGGGAACGTGACATGTTAATACACAAATCTGTCTCCATCACAGAAGGTCAGCTAGGTTTATGGGCTGGTAGTTAGACTCATCCTGGGGTTTTTGCAGAGGTTATTTTCAGCCAGGGGAAGGTCAGCAGTGGGTGGAGTGGGATTTCTCAATCTAAGTTGCGATTCCATAAAATGCTGTGGGGGTTGAGAAGTGTGGTTTATAATTTGAGAGATAATTGCATGCCATTCAATTGACTTTGTACTTGCTACTTCTCAGAGTCTGGTGAATGTTCTGCTGCCTTGCAGAACTTATCTGTAACACACATCCCCTGTTGGGTAATTTAGCTTCCCTTCAGAGGATGAGCTGAGCTTCAAGGAAGAGCTGGATGTACGAGGGGATGAGTTTATACAGAACTTGCTCTGAGGCAGATATTTATTTACAGGGTTTTTCTTTAATTCTGTGTGTGTGTGCTTCACTGCGTTTGCCTTGGCTGGGGAATCATCTCCGTATTAAATCTGCATGCTCTCCAAAGGCACACAATTCCCATCAGCATCGGTGACAATTAAATATTCTGGTGAAGGAGAGAATAAACCCACCAACAGAAAATGTTATTTAATGACATTGTAGCTGCAGCACATCTTCCTGCAGAGCTTTGTGTAATCATACCAAGTAAGCAAAGAGAAATTGTTCTGCAACGTGAAGCGTTTAAAATTTCATAAGCAATCTCATCTAAAAAAAAAAAAAAAAGCACAAAATCACCTTTTGAGTACCTTTTTATTTTAGGAGAAAGTTTTCTTTCTTAGATTTTGGGTTTTCTCTCTTCCTACATGAAGTACTGTAGCCTGCTTCCCCTCCATGCTACCCTGCTCACCCACACTCCTTGGGGCTACTTCTCATCATCAACATCTATTCATTCACCTGCAAATTCCAATCCCAACTGACTTTCTTCCTTGGCTAACTTCCGCTCCTTGCTTCCAGAGAGGAAAACTGCAGATCTCCCAAGCAAGCAGCACCCTTCATTTCCTAGACCATACATGCTTCAATTACTTTTAAGTTATCGCAGTTAATTAAGACAACTAGGAGTTGTTCTAGGAGTGTGCTGAGGATCTCCTTGATGTGGTTTTCCTGCATTATTCCCACAGTTTTCCCACTGTTCCAATGCCCAGAAGCCAGGCAGGGAAGCTCCTCAGTCATAAAGCACGGCAGAGCTGGATGGCACCGCGTGTAAATCTGCCGTCATTAGGTTGGGAGCTGCAGTTAAATTATAAATTGTCATCCTAAGTAGGAAGAACATTTTTATGGATCCTGGCTCACCCTCTGCAGACTTCAGCTATTTCCAGTAACTGCCACACAGAACACACTAAAATTTGTCAGCAGCTTGGAAAAGGAGAGTTGAGCCTGGAGACTTAATTCCCTTCAATCTTCTTAAAAGATATGATCCCATACCTTGGGACGAAAGCTTAGGCAGGTACAGGGAGGCAATCCAAAGCAGCCAGGACAATCAGAATGGACAAGACCTCGGCACAACACTAAAACTCATTTCTCCAAAGGTCAGATGCACACCCAGGATGCCACTTCTTTTATTTCCCTCCGTGTTAGAAATGTGGCAGAAGAAGAAACATTTGGAGGCTTGCCTGGATTGCTGTGGGAAGGTGTCGTGTCAGGGCTTTAACACAGACCACGTTGTCACATTCTTTCTAAAGCCCATCTCATGACAAGCAATTTTTTTCCCCTCCCACGTGGGACAAGCCGAGACACAACATTTTGACAGATGTGTTTTACACTGGTGACATCCTGCAGCAGTGTTCTGGCTCTGGTGTGCAAAACATCTGTAGAACAGAGAGATTTTACTACACAGGAGCCTGCTCGGCAGCTGAAGGTTTTAGTGTGGATCCTAAATCACCATTCCTGTAGTGCTGGAGATCCTTTTTTTCCCAAATAGCTCCATATTTTCATAAACCCCAAGTGCTTTTACTTAAGGCTTGGCACGCTCACAGAACAGATCCAACCACTAATCAAGCAACGAGGTGAATTGTGCAAGGTGGGTCAATGAGTGGGCTTAGAACAGAGGCAGGAATCAGGAAAATTCTGTAAATTAGAATGCATGTTTATAGGGAAATCCTTAAGAAGGAGAATTGTGTGTCCTCTTGGAAATCTCAGCTGTGCTTAGAAAATTTACACAAAGACTTCACTGCTTTTACAGCTCCGGCTTGTCTGACAACTCCAGCTCTTAGAAACTGTCAAAAGCACAGGCTGGGCAGTTCCTCCCCCTTCCCTCCACAGGCAGGTGCTGACACACCAGCACGGGGACATGTCCAAGCTGCTTCCATCCACATTCCTTCGTAAATGAGAAACTCATTTTTGCCCCCCTTCACAAAGACCACCTTGGAGAATCGAGCTCTGAGGGAATTATGCTCTGGAAGCATTTACCAACAGCCCACTCTGTGTGGGTTTTTTCCATAAAACATTATTTGACAAAATATTGAGTGCTAAAGTAGAAATATCCTTCACAGACTTGACTTTGCCATGGACCTATTTAATACTGGCACATTAAACACATTTTTATTTTACACATTAAAGAATAATCATTCTGGACTTTTAACAGTGACACAATGAAGACATTATAAAATTTGGTAATGTGCAATAAAACTGCTTTCATGAGTGCCCAACCTTAAGTACATCCATTTTCTGGTTTCCTTCCAGCGTTAGGTTTTGTGCTCTTGCACCTTCAATTACAGAGCTTTGTGCGCGTTTAAAACAACTGTTTAGCCCACAGATCATTCCCTTTCATTTTGGCTGCCTTTTCTGTTTGCTACCTGTTGATTAATGGCCTTAATGATTTATTCCTTCGCTGCTTTGTTGTTTTTCTGATGGAAGAGCTGAATTGTGGGGCAGCCACCCATCCTCCTGGGCAGAGGAAAACTCTGCAGTTCTGTGTGTCCGGATTACAGCGGGCTTTCCCATAAAGCAGGGGCTGAGCACTGCAGGGAAGCGTCTTCTGACACCTGAGGGGAAAGCTTGGAGATCCAGTTTGGCCCAGTCACCGCATTTGCTGCACTGCTGAGAAGTATCACTGCACTCAGAGATGTGTCGATGGAGAGGAGACCGTAAAGCCAGTGACAAATTATAGAAAATGGGGAACAGGAAATGAGTAACACATCCCCAAAGGAGAAGACACTTCTTTGGAGACAGAATTTTGTCTATGGAAAAGAAAGTCTGGGTTCCTAGCAAACCGTCTCAGGAAAACGAAGCCCATGAGATGCTCTTTAGGGTCCCTTCCAAGACAAACCAGTCCATGATCCTATGAATTGCCATGCAAAATCCAGCTGACCAACCTGACACCTGTGGCATTTCCCAAATTGAAAAGCACATTGCTTCCAGTCTCTCCTCACAGCACACAGGTTTCATGAACTTTGTCAGAGGGTTAAGCTTGTGTCTAATTTAAGACGCGACTACCATGTATTATTTTAGCAAGTGAGAGTAGGAGCAAATTGGCAGCAGCATGAAGAACGAGTCCTCATCCAAGAGAATTCAGTGGCACAGGGATTGGATACCCTGTCACAAGGGGTACTCCTGCAGGGCCTGGAGCACAGGAGCAATTGCCAGCTTTAAATACTAGGTGTTACTAAATGCTGGAGGAGTGCTGGAGGTACTTTCAGACACGAGCCAGCTGCTGGAAGCCAAACCAGCCTGGCACAGCTTCATCGGGAATTCCCACTGCTGGAGGAGCTCCTGGGGTCCACCACACCATCGCCCACAGACAGGAACCACCCTGGAGGTGCTGACCCACCTGACAGCTCACAGAGGGGGTTTTTTGGCTGCAGACTCCCTGGGAAAGCCAAAACTCCCCCCCCTTCCAGGCGTGGGGCCTGCACCATGTGCGCCGCACCACAATTAGCATGGTGAATCGCAGCATTGCTCCCCAGCTTCCCAAAATAATCAAAAGCCGTGGGAATCCAAATCTGATCTCAAAATGCTGCTCTGGAGCTGGAATCATTCAGGGTTTAAAAGCGTAATCCTATTACGGTGACAGAGTTTAAACACTTTCCCTTATCCACCAGAGCAAAGATGACAGCCAGCACAATGACCGGATCCCCACACCGGGCTGGAAACGCTTAGGAGGAGCCTCTGGAAAATCCAGCTGCATGCCTGTAGGTACAGCCAGGGCAGGGGAGGCTCATGTCTGGATCTGCACTTCCAGCACCACAGGAAGGAGAAAATAGGGACTGAAGGAGTAAATAGCGATCAAAGGAAAAATCTGCATTAATCTCAAAAATCCCAAATCGCCGCTTCAGGAATAAGGAGCATAATGCCCTAAAATCCTTTGGTTGATCCCAAGAAGCCAGGATGACTCAAGGGTCTTGAGTCATAGACCACACAGGCAAACCCGCTCTGCTGAATAGAGCTGCACGGAGCAAAGCTGAAATAAGGCGGTCAGTGCTCGGGAAATTCTAACAAATTTTCTCAACCGCTGGAGCAGAAAGTTACCAGAAAAGTTAGAGATGAATAACACAGACCTCAAAATCAGGTATTGTGCCTCAAAGCAACTGCCAAGTCAAAATTAAATCCTAGATACAATCATATATATATAGTGCCAAAAGCATATTCGCTTTGCTTCGTCTCCTCCCAGCATTTCGTGTTGGTGGGTAAAAACCCAAATTCATCACTATGAGAAAAGCATGGAATCAGAGAATCATTAAGGTTGGAAGAGACCTTTAAGATCATCAAGTCCAAACGCTACTATTAAAAGAAAAAGGGGAGGTGGGGAAAGCTTTGCCAAGACATTAGGTAAGGTTAGCCAAATTTAGCTAGAAATTAGCACACTATTCAACTTCTCCTCTCCTTGCACCTCTAAATATCTTGCAACTGTTTAACAGCAAATTCACAAAGTAACCTTGCGCTCAGTATTTCTTTAGGCAAGGGAAGAATGAAAAGTGGGATAAATAAATGTCTATATGAGAGATTAAAAATAAGATGCCTCCAGATGCAAAGTTCCCCAGTGTGTCAGCCTTCATTTCCCTACAGCCCTGCAGTGAAGGAGGCACTTTTAATTAAGTGCAAGACAAGTATGGAAAACTGAGTTGGAGAAACAAGGAGGAATAGGATTATTCTAATCCAATGTGACATAATTAAATGCAGGAATCAAAGGCTCTTAGAGGCACAGAACTTGTTAGAGCCTTGAAGTGGGTATTTGCACTTTACTCTGACGTGCTGCAGCCTCTTCACAAAAACAAAGCTTTTTCAGAAGGGATGAAATGGTGACGGAGACGTTCGTAAATCACTTGGAAAAAAGGCAAAATAAGCAAAGAAACCCCATGAAACAATGTTACAGCAAAAGGCTGTTCCTCAAAAACACCCAGCAAAACAAAAGCAAAAAAAAAGCCCTGGCAGCACTGATGGTGGCATTATTTTGAGATCCTTTTTCCCAATTGTGTCTTAATAATCTTCCAAGCTAGCAGTATCGGCTACCAGAAGGAAATCTGCCCTCTGCAAAGATGATTTCAGGGAATGCCTGGGGAACAGAGAACTTAGGTCATAAATAGGAAACTCATGAACTTGCAGGTGCATTTTGTGTCTGAGCTCGTTTTTTGTTTGGTTAGTTTGGGTGAGTCTGAAGTTGGGGGTAGGGGGGCAGAGTGATCTTAAATCAGGTTTCTGGCTCCTTCATGCTGCTGCTCTCCTCAGATAAGGCTCGTCACCCCGGGAGAGTGGGAATTTCTGGCTCTTTCATATCCATACTTTCTCCCTCTTCCCCGCCCCACCCCCCTTCAAAGCCATACCTGGCTGTTCCCAGCTGTCCCTCCGAGCGGCTTCACACAGGGCCGGAGGGTGACTTAAACCAGGGTTTCCCGCCTGCCCTGGGGGGGAGAACGATCTTAAGGAACGTGAGGAGAGTAATCACCAGCAAATCCTCAGGATCCTGTCGCTGGATTTGTCATGAAACACAGCGGGCGGCCCCTGCCAGATCGCTGTGGCTCAGGGATCTGCACTTCCCAGGGGATGATGCCCTGGAGCTCTCGAACTTCTCACAGGGGGTTAGTTTTTCCAGCACCAACCCCCCACTACGCCTCCCAAGATTAGCTACAATAACTACATTTAATTCCAGGTATCAAGCTGGAATATTCCACTTGTTTCACTCACATCCTTCACTTCTCACGGAGCTTCCCTGAAACGCGAGAGGCTCCTGCCGATGGAGACAATTCCAGCTTCTTCAGCGTAACTCAGGAGATAAACCAGGGACGGGTGTCCTTGAGGGGCAGCCTTTCTGGCTGCCTAATTCTGAAATATGCTGAGCACACCCGGCACTTGGAGTGGGAAAAGTTGTGCCAAGGCAAGGTCTCGACTGTTTGCAGGAATAAGGTTAAATCCCGGTGCTACGGAGCCTGTGGAACACAACTCCCACTTTCCATACCAATGAAAAGTAATCCAATTCAGTTTTTCAATAATTCAATACTAAACCAAATTCTGATTGGATTAATAGAATGATGTCAGGAGTTCTCTTTTAAGGGTTGGGGTTTGGGTTTTTTTGCTCTTTTGGCATCCTTTCCCTTTTAGCTGTCATCCTTGTTTTCTCTGCTCCCAAGATGGGAAAAGAGGACAAAAGGTCAGAAAAGAAATAGATTAGATTTTCCCACTGTCTAAAAGAATAAAAGAAGACCCAACATCCCCAAGGTCTTGCCATGTTGGGGTTTTTTTTTCAGCTTTTTAGAAGAGAGAAACAGAGAAGAAAACCAGGGCATTTCTTTCCTTTTAACAGGCTCAGAGACGGAGCGGGAACACACAAAAATTTATTGTCATCCCTTTCTGGGTAATCAATACACCTGAAGAAGCATTTCCTATCGATCCCTCATCTCTTGTATCCTTGTGCTGGCGTCAACACCACATCCAAGGATCCTGGGTGGTGTACAAACAGCAAATAAAAGGCAATGTGTCTGTTGTGATATATTGATTACTTGGCTGTAAAAACATTGGGGAAGAGTTATCCATGGGCACCTGTCTTTTATTGCTGTCAAAGGCACGGTGCTTTGGTTGGAAGCCCCTTTGATACTCACAGAGATCCAATATTTAGGGAAGACAGAGCTCTGGGAATAAATACTATGGCTCATTTTAGCTGCCTGAGTATCGCACAGATTTTTCTCTGGCAGGCTTTGTTTGGAGCATGAGGTATCGTCTGTCTCCCTCTGTGGAAAATCTCCTCTCCCCACACAGTGACAGTGACAGGATCGCTGAGGCACTCGGCTGATCTGCGACTACGGATGGGCACAGGGTGACAATCCAGTCTGACAATCCCTCAGCACTGGAGAGGAAGCCCCTCTCCCACTGCATCCCCACTCAAGTAAACATGGAGGTGACTCCGTGGCTGCTTGGACATGTGGATGTGGGCAAGGGAGGGACCACACCTGAATTCAGGTATTTAAACTGCCCTCCCTTCTCTGGGCTGGCCAGAGCCCTGCCCCCTAAAAATGAGAAACCACCAGGAATGTACCCATGACTACCAGAAAGAAAAGAGGGCAAAAACATCCCCAAAAGAGGACTTTTCCTCCACTCCCCTTCCCTGGGCCTCTCTCCTGGTAAAGCCTGCTCAGCTCTCTAGGAAGGCTGATGCAAAGGGGCCGTAACTCTTGTGTCCCACCTTTCAGAGCTTCAATACTCTCAGCAGCAAGGAACTGTGTCTTCTGCCCTAACTGAATTTATTCAGGTTCAGATGCATTTCCTTCCTTTTTTTTTTTTTTAATGAACTGGGTATTTTAACTCCATCTCATGTAAGATGAGAGTGGCAGCAGTAAGCAAAGCAGAAAAGCAGAGCTAAAGAGCCCCCTGCACCTTCTCCCGCCCCTGACACGATCGGGCACCCCGGGTGAGCAGCCCCACAGTGCCACCTTGCTCATTTATTTGGCAGCAGTTGAGGCAGCGCAGAGCTGGATCATTTCTCTCCTGACTCACACACATCACTTCCCATAACGTATAAATGCATTAAAAAAGGCGAAAACAATAAAACAAACCCCACCCCACTCCCCCAAAAGAGGTATTTTTCCACCATCCAGCCCTGGTGCAGACAATACACTTTCCCATCCCAGCCTAGGGAATTGGCTCCCTGGGCAGTGTTCCCAGGATTATAAAGCTCTCAGGTGCTGCCATCCACCTGCTTTCCCCCTGCTGACCTGTGAAAAGGGGAGAGGGCTAAAAGTACCCGGGGGACTCTCAGAGAGTTCTGAGAGTGGCATTTATACCCTCCTAAAATAAATAAATGTTCCAGGGGAGCAGGGCAGAGCTGCCATGGGCAGTTCATGCCCTAAAATATTACTAGGAGCAGCCTCTGCATTCTCCAGGTGTGAAATGTGCTGGTTTATGGACTTTCACCTCCCTCTAGCCTCAGAAACCTCCTGCCACCTGGCCCAAAAATCCATCACTATGCAGCTACAGGTGGTCACGTGCCACCCTTGGGGACAAACCTCACACCCAGCAATGCCTTTGTCCTTGTGCTGCACAGGAGCACAGCCAGGTGCTTATTGGAGCCAAAAAGGCCCAAAAGGTGACCAAAACTGGCTCTTCCCCACTCAAAAGCAATGAGCCACCCACACCACTCAGGCTGCAGAGCCGCTGCACGTCCCAGCATCTGTGAATCACTGACACACTGCTCGTACAGATGTTGGCAGCCAGTCCCATCCTAAGGTTAACTGCAACAATCTGTTCCTGCTCGGAGACCATGCAGCTCTTCTCAGCAAAATCAACCTGAAGGGCACAAAAAATGTGCCCAAATGTTTCCTGCTGAAAGATTGCTCCTAGTGGGAAGGTCAGTTCTCCAGGGCTGTGCTAGAGAAGAGAGAGAACTTTTTAATGCCCTTTCAAAAAAATTCCACAAGCAGGAAAGCCATACAATCTTGAAACTTGCTTAACAAAAGGCTGTTCCTGGATGATACAGCATTAAATGGGTGAACTTTGAGATAGTTAAAGAATATTAATATACATCCTGAGGACTACAGTTGTATCTATGCACTCCTTTCCTGCCCACAAATAAAGCAGCAAAGCTTGGGGGAAAAAAAATCTGGAAGAAAGCCAGAGAAATATTATGGCTAGGAGCTGCAATGCAAAGAAGATTCTTGGATAATGAATTAATTAGAATTAAATTACTGAATATAGGTTTTAATTTTTTTTTTTTTTAATTCCTTAATCTCAAAGCTGTCATAAAGCCTATGACACCGCAACGCTTGGAATACTTAAAAGCTGCCAAGGAGAGAACCTGCCTTTAATTTTTATGGATTAATTACGTGGTGCTAGGTAGGAGGCTTTGCTCTTGTAGGGCCACCTGCTAATCTCATTATAAAATGTCATGTACTGAGTCAGAAACTGTGATAAACTACCCAGTGATGCTGCACAGGTACGGAGAGTGTTTACAGAGCTGGTGTCAGATGTGGTTCTGCTCTTTACTCACCTCCTGACAGGCAGTGATGGGCACTTCGCCAGTGTGAGGAAAACAGGACCCCCACAGAGCCCCCTGAAACTCTGTTCACACCCCAAAATATGCACAAAACTGCATTTTTTACTGGAACACTGCAGCGCCTTTTGACATCAGCGCTAGGGTGAGATGGGGCAGTGCCGTGATCACTTCTGCCCTGCCCCGGCAAGAGGTCTGCCCAAATCCTCATAAATCCCAGCGACTCAGAGCAGACTGAGACTCTGAGTCACCCTCCCTGCCTCAGCTCCTGGCTCCTGCAGGCTGAGCAGACCGAGAATCTGCTGTTAAACCTCCCCTTTTGTCCTCCAGCAGAGTTAGCCAAAACCACAACCAGCATTTACCACACTCCTCCTCTCCTGGCACTCACCCAGTGAGAACTTCCTCGGGTTTGTTTGCTCTCTGATCCAGCAGAAGTTGAAGAGGGGCACCGAAAACAAAGTCACCTTTGTGGCACCTGTCAGCAGAGTTTTATTATTGTTTCCATCCCGATGGCTGTTGAGATAAAAGGAGGAGTTCTTTCAAATCACACAATGGATGTAATTTAATAAGTGATCAACACGGTGGTGCTGAGCAAAGAACTCGTACTGTTCCTTCTCCTCCCTCTCCTCTGTGGTCAAGTCATTTGTCTCTCATCCCTCACAATTCCCAGTGTTAATTCTTGTCTATGGCCAGGGAGCAAAGAGGAGATGCTGGGCAGAGCCACGTCCCCCTCGTACCTGCTGGGGCCACAGTGGATGGTTTAATGCCTACCTGAATCAGGAGCTCTTCTGGAAAACAAAGATCATTTTCTGGAAAAAAAAAAATTGAGGTTTGCACATTTATTTTCCTTCTAATTAATTAATATATCTCTTCTTTTATATATCTCTGCAATAAAAAAGTGCAGTGTCTGGCATCCTCCTGTGAGAAAGATGTCACGACCTGGTTTTTTAGCATCATCTGAGGCCTTTCACCCTCAGAAAGGAAACAACAAACCCCATTTTAGCCTCCTTACTGAAGGAAGCCAAGAGCTGACAGTTCAGCTGTACATATGAATCATAAGAGCAATCAGATGGAGACAAGCACCGGGAGATTTACAGCTGGAACAGCAGCATCCGTGCAGCCCCGGGGCTCCCGTTTCCCACCCCGATCCAAACACCATCTGCCTTGGCCAGAGCCTGGGAGAGCAGGGTGTCACCAGACATGTTCCTCTGTATCCTGCCACCTCATAAAGCACATCTGAAAGAGAGCTCCCTGAATTTCTCAGCGAGTTCCCTCAGTTTGGGGGTTTCACAGTGCAGATTTACTTTATCCAAAGCTGCTTTTGTCCCAAAGCCTCCACCACTGACAGATCCAGCATTGCCTACATTCCATAGTAACGCTTCAGCACTGGGAAAGTTACGAAGGTCTGAACATAACTGAACTATTGCCCAGCAAATCGGGGACTAAACCAAATGGCTGAGCTCCTGAGGTGCAAAGGTAACCTGTGTGGGACAGAGAGCAGCTGAGCACCACCATTCCAAGGCAACAGTGAAGAGCCTCCCATCCCTGCAGGACAGCAGCTGGATGTGACGATATTGTGAGAGATGGGTAGATTCTTCCCTGAACAGAAGCAACTACCTTGGCTTTTGCTGAGCAGACCCTGAGGAGGTCCCCTCACACCCCACATGAGACCGTTTGGGTTTTCAGATGGAAGCTGATGCCAAACCATAGAATCCTTGAATAGTTTGGATTGGAAGGGACCTTCAACACCATCCAGTGCCACCCCCTGCCATGGGCAGGGACACGTTCCACTATCCCAGGCTGCTCCAAGCCCTGTCCAACCTGGCCTTGGACACTTCCAGGGATCCAGGGGCAGCCACAGCTTCCCTGGGCAGCCTGTTCCAGGGCCTCAGCACCCTCACAGGGAGGAATGAAACAATGCAGCTCAGGATAGGGCTGGACATGTGACTTCTCTTCCCTTCTCCAGGGCCAGGCTCCCCACACGCTGTCCCGCAGCTCTGCTGGCTCCCAGTTGATGCCCTCAGGCTGCAGATGATTCCCATTCATGGCAATCTGCGGCAGGGCCAGTTTTGGAATGAGTTGGAGCACTGTAGTGCTTTGTTCTGTAAATGTTTGCCCGGCACACATCAGCCCCTTCGCTCCAGCACGCCGGGATAGCAATCTGCGTGGGAATGAAAGGGAAAGGGAGACAGGCTCTGCTGTACAGACGCACACAAAACTGCCAGAGCTTTGGATGCAGCCACTCGGAAGACATTGCGCCATTCCCCTGATTTATCTCATGTTGTTCCAGCCAGAGAAAATAAAACCCTAAATAATTCCATCATTTTTGATGTCCGGCCTTTTATGAATTCCAAGGGACATTTGTGGGAACGCTTCCCACTCAGCTTCTAATTTGATGGAGGTTATTTGAAACGTGTTGAATATTTTTTTCTCCCTTTACAGATAAAACAGCCCCTCCAGGAGGACGTGGAAATAAATAGCAAGCGAGGGAGATGAACGGGAAACCTTCACTCACAAGGTAAAGACAGGATTTTTGCACGCTATCGTTTTTTTCCCCTATGGAATGATGAGTTCTGCAGCAGGCATAAGTGCATGAGGAATATTCCTTGTTTAAATCCCTCTGTTAATTTAAGTCTTGGAGTCACGGGCTGGCAGATTTAACCTGCTTTGCTCCCTCACTCCGGCTGCAGAGACAATCCCCACAGGGACATAACGCCCGTGGCCTTGCCAGGTCTGAGCCATCCCCAGGATGGGATGAGCCGGAACAAAGCAGGAGAGTCCCTGGAGGAGACAAAGCACTGCTCTCTGTCGTGAGCACAGAGGCAATTTCAATCCCATTAGCTCCAGGAGACAGGACTTCTCCCGAGGCAATGGGAAGCGCTGCTCTAAAGGAGACAGACACACTTGGGACCATGGGGAATACAAGTCCTGGCTCTGGAGGGACACAACTATTCTGAAACGAGGGAAATGAGGCAGGGACACCTTCCAATAGACCAGTTTGCTCCAGGCCCCATCCAGCCTGGCCTTGGACACCTCCAGGGATGCTACAGCAAGAGCCCTGCCTGTAAAAGACCAAGGTTTAGGCAATGCTTGTGCTTCCTTTCTTTTCACTTCTCACTGTTAGGGCACCACATCCATGCAGATGATCATTCCCCAAAAACCTGGAGAAAGCACATCAAAGCATTTTGCACAGAATAATTAAATAAGCAAACTGGTGAAAGGGTTTCAATCCCTAATTCCCACAAAATCACTCGATGACAAGGGAATTTGCTTCCCTGAGCAGGTCCATTGTCTATTGATGGCGGGGACTTTGCAGCCACCCAGGAGGGTGCTGGCCACCACCCCAGCTCCCATGGCTCCTTCCTGGCTCTATCATCTTCCACACAGTGCTCCAAAGATGGACAAAGCACACGAATGGAACCTCACAACAGGGGGAATTTAAATACTGTATATATCCATGGGTTTTATAATTAAGGTGCTTCAGACAATGCACAAACAGTTATTCATTCTTTCCACCAAAGTTCAACAATTTGGTCAAAACCTGTGGTTTCAGGCACATTTTCTGCAGCACAACCCTCAGCTTACTCAGTATGACACTTCATTAGCATTGAATTCAAATGTAAAGATTGATTCTGATTAAATCTTCAGGGCACACAGGAAAAGGGAAAAACCAGTAACCTATGTTAAGCCCTTATTATCCCTTGATTTGAATAAGTTCTTAATATATTTAGTGAGCAATGGAGGAACATTTTAACAGAAATTTTTCCATCTGCTCTACTGGGAAGCAACAGCAATTAATTTTGAAAATATTTATAAATTTTGTTTTGCAATTACTCTGTGTTTTGGAACTATTTGTAAGCTACTAATTTCTGTAAATATTTATTTTTCAAAATAGCGATTTCTAAACGGATATTCCTAGAAATCACTATACATTAAGGGGAAAAAACTTACTTTTCCTCATTTGTGCAGCCACTCTTAAAAGAAAATCTCTTCAGAGAGGGAATCCCAGGATGGTTTGTGTTGGAAGGGACCTTCAAGACCATCTTGTTCCCACCCCCACCATGGGCAGGGACACCTTCCACTATCCCAGGTTGCTCCAGGCTCCATCCAACCCAGCCTTGGACACTTCCAGGGATGGGGCAGAGAGGGAATAACAGAGGCAGCTGCTTCCCTGTTTTTGCCCTGGGTCTCATCCCTGGGGCTGGTTAGGCCCTGTCCCATCCGCACAGTTCAGAACCTCCAATTCACAGGTTCACCACACTGTTCCCAATTCCCTCAGAGACAGGGAAGAAGGGAAAAGCCAAATTCAGAACCACTAGTCCTGTTCTGATATCTCCAGAAAAATATCCAGAATTTAGACGGTGATCTCATGGTGACTGCCCTTGTCGAGTTCAGAGGGAAGACCCCTGACTAACGAGGATAACGCACTGGGAAGTAGAGGAATTTCTGTTCACCCTAAGCCAACACCAAGGCTTCGCCCCAGGACGTGCAGCCCTGTGGGCCGCTCTGGGCACTTATGGAAGTATCCAGCAGGCTTTTGCCGTGGGCAGTGATGTTTGCTGTCAGGGCACTCCCGCTCCCATCCCGTTTATTCCAGGGGGATGCTTTGACAGGGTTTCATTATCCCCCGTGGGGCCCCTGACAAGCGAACAGGCTCTGAAGTGAGAGCAGTGGGAAGCATCCTGCAGCCCGGCTCCCTCACTCTCTCTGTGGTTCCCACTTCCAGGCACGCTGAGCCCTTGGCAGACTGTCATCTCTCTGTCACTGCTCTGTCAGCTGCCTCCGGGGAGCCGGGAATCAGACGGAAAGTACAGCTCTCACCAGCCAGCATCGGCATCGCCCTCCTCCTGCCTGACAGCAAATCCCCAGATCTTCCACGCGGGTTTATTATCCCTATCAGAGGTGTCTCTGTTGTGCAGGCAGTGATCCAGGGAGCAGGAGGGTTGCGGTGACACTCCAGAGGATGGTGGCAGGCTGGGGAATGAGCCGTGGGTCAGTGCACAGGGCACATTTGCCCTCGTCTGTACACAAACTTTGACTTTGGGCTTTGGCCACTTAATTTCTCTGCAAATAAAGCCACGGACTGATGGCACTATCCAGGTGTCAATCCCGACTGTCAAACAGCTAAAATCCCAGCACTGATCAGTGCTATGGGCTCCAAGGCCACACTGGATGGGGCTTGGAGCAACCTGGTCTAGTGGAAGGTGTCCCTGACCATGGCAGGGGGTTGGAATTGAATGAACGTTAAAATCCCTTCTAACCCAGACCATTCCAGGATTTTATGATCTTTCACGAACAAGCTTTTAGACCCTATTCCAGGAAAAAGAACTGCAAATATGAGCTCAGGCATGTAAATTTTCCCCACAAAGGTCCACACCTCCTGATGTTTTAACCACTCCTCCCCAAAACCATCAGGTACTCTGCCCCAAACAGACTGTGAAGCCCCCAGACCCCGCTGGAGCACAGATACGCACGGAGTGGCTGTGGAATGCGCTAAAGCAACAGGAAAATAGCTGCAATATCTGAAATTCCGGTCATCGTGGGAGACCTGCCAAAGCTCTCCGGCTCGGAACTCCCGCCCCATCCATCGTGAAGGCCTTGTGGCAGCACCTGTGGCAGATAAAAATCTCTGACAGCGCTTTACTTTTGAGAGTGCCATCCATCCCAAGCAAATGAACCTTTTCCTTACAATCCATCTGCTCCGGCTCCAGGATGTGGCAGAACACTTTGTAAATGGGGATGTGATGAAAATCATCTCCCACGGCGAAACTCCCCCGTTCCCTCGGCCACCAAGACCCCCAGGCTCCCCTTCCTTGAGCAGCACAAAATCTATGGGCTGTGTTTGGATTTATTTATGTGCCAACTGCCTTTCCCAATACACCTTGTGCAGGAGGAAGAATGATTGGAATGACTGCTGTAATTGAGGAGCACAGTCTATTCTACTTCTTTGTTATAATCAGGAATTCTGACAAATCATTTTTCCCCAAGCCTGTGGCTGGTAAAATGATTTAAGACATCAGGATTTCAGCCAAGCAGGGTAAGAAAGGCCTTTTCCCAGCTCGAAGCAATAGCCAGCACAGCCCCTCTGCACCGCTGTTTATTATACACCTCATTTACTCTGATCTACAGCTAATACTGAACCAAAGCTCAAAGCCTGTGAAAGTCACATTTTCCTACATGGGGAAGGCAAGTTTGGCTCGTCTGAAGCATGTCCTTCATCCCTACCCAGCATCATTCCACCTGGGCTATCCTTGCCTCCCTTCACTTAAAACTTTGGGTCTTGTATCATCTCTTCTCCAACCTACAGATCAAAAGGCTTGGAGTAGGATATTTCATATATTTGCCCTTCCTAAAGATGAAAAAGATGAACTACCTTCTGTGTAATTTGGATAACACCTGGATTTCTCCAAGGCTTTTCTCCAGCCACATCAGCTCCTGCACTCTTTAATCTCCTCCCTGTAACTTTTCCACGCTTTTTGTCTGTGCCACAGGGGATTTCTTACCTCTTTGTGCATCTTCATAAACCGGACGTGTCCGCAGCAGTGGAACTCCAGGAAACGCAAGGCAAAATGACAAGGCTGCAAACCCATGTGCCTAATTTCACAGTCCGGTTCCTCGACATGGAAGACAGCCCTGTCTCCCTCGTGCATCCTCCAGCCTCGCAGGCCTACGCTGTTCAGCAATTTATATTCACCAACCACCTGACACACCTTTTTACGGATTAAACTTCCAGCCTGGAGCCTATTAAAACATCAACAGACAATGCAAAAGTTACTAAAAGCTCTAAAACCTCCCTCTGTCACTGCAGGTAACCAGCATCCTGTAACAGGGGTTTAATATACACAGACAGTACCTGCACCTGAAACATTTGGATTCACTTTGGAAGGGTGAGGATTTGGGGAATACCTCCACTGGAAGCAGCTGCAGCAGGGGAATCCAGTCCCCTGTGTTTCCTCTACCTGTTCTATCCTCTCCCAGATGCCACCATGGCCCTGAAGCTTTGCAGCTCCTGCCTTTGCAGTTTTTCTAACAAGCTAAATCCTGCTGCGCTTGGAAGCCAGCCCCTGGAGCTTCAGGCTATGCCCAGGATGTGTTTTCATCTCCTTTGCAATAATTGTTCCTATATATAAGCAGTCAAATAGCACGCTCTGGTACAGGTAAATATCCCACTGTACAAATGAAGCCTGAAGCAAAAAGCATTGCTAGAACAAACCACATATTTACAAACAAAACCAGGAGCAAATGGGTCCTGGGGGGAATCACAGGAATCATCCCACAATATACTGCACTGATACGGCAGGATTGTATATGGCTTAAATGGAAATAGGAAGTTGGATTTCAAACCCTTCACTTCTCTGAGGGGCTGATTCCTCTCTGCTGCTGAAAAAATACCTGAGGTGCTCAAGCTATAAAACCTGGAGTGCCTTTCCCCCCATTTGTGGATTGAAATGCATTCGAAATCTCAGAAGAATCATTCCCATGAGAAGCAAGGTCAAGCCAAGCAGAATTCCTATTCAACCTTTCAAGCACTAACTTGGTTTTTAATTTCTTTTTTAAGCTATTGCAGAATCCATTTGGGTTGAAGACAGATGTCACAGCAAAGCCATTAAACAATGCCAAGGATGCTCTGAGCAACCTCCAAAGTTGCCTTGAGGAGGTCAGGGTGCTAATTCATCAGGAACAACATTATTTGTGATATCCGCTGACTTCTGCTCTGTGACTCATTCGCACCTTTCCTGAGTTAGGGATACACTGAGAAAAGGAATACACTGAAATCTTGAACTAGCAACTATCCTCCAGTACTTAGTAACAGATTATGTAATTTATTCCATATAATCTATGCTAATCTTGAAAGGGAAAATGTATGGAGAAAATTTGCTCATTTCCCACCCAGGAAGGCGGGAAATTCCTCCATTAAAAAACCAGGGGCTTAAAAACATTCCCACCTTTGAGAGAGAGGATGCAGCAGAATCAAGGGGTAAGACATGACCCTGCAGACTTTAAAATTATCCCTACCTAAGGTCACCCTTGTTTGGCAAGACTGAGATGAGAGAAACTGGTGCCTTGGGGTTATGTGCGCATGCATGGCCGTTACTCCCACATCCAAAATAAATCCCTGCCTGCCCATCCTGGCTATAATTTTATATCACATTTCCCTGCCATCACTGACTCCTTTCACAGCTGCATTTACATCCAGCTTTTCTTTCCCTCAGATTTAAAGCTGCAGAGCAGCAGCAGATTAGGGAAACAAGGCCCGTCCTCGGGACAATGCAGGGGCTGCAATTTCATCCCTGGGATGAGGCTGCTCCACTTGAATCCTGCCTTTGTGCTGGGGGCACCAACGGGAACCTCTCCCCGATCCCTGAATCACTCCCACCTTGTATTCAGTTACAGACGGCACTCAGCACCGTCCAGCTCCTTGCAACATCCACATCTCCGAGGGAAGGAAAGGCAGGACAGGGCTGGAGCAGGATCCACCCAGAGCTGCACCTGTGTCATTTAGTCCCCCAACCTCCACTTCGGCAGCAGTGGCACCGTTCAAGCCTGCAATTAGTATTTGCCAGGGAGATGCCTTGTGAAAAAATCACCATTCCCCATTCTCCTAAGGAAAAATAAATATTACCCTTCTCTTTCCCCAGCCTTCAATCCCAAAGCCCGGCATATTAATGGCCGTGACTTTTGCTCCTGACAGCGGAGGCCTGGTTTTTCCCTCAGAGCCTTGCACAACCCAGGAGATGCAAATAGGGGAAATCCGTGGGAAAACACATGTCCCAAACCTCAGGGATCCTTTGGGAGAATGGCAACACGTGGAAGACTCCATTTGATTTATCATATATATATCAAGGAAAGGGGACAAGGAAAAGGATACTGCAGAAGGGCTCAAATCCCACTGCATTATCTAATAATAATTATAATCTAGAACACAGAACATCCAATAAAACCCCTTCCCAGGGAGGCAGCTCCAGTTCTCTGGGAGATGCCGACAATGTCGCTGTGCTTCCCTTCTTTTGTTGCTTTTTTTGGGGGGGGTGGGAGGGTATTTGTTTGTTGATATGGGTTTTTTGAAGGTCGCAGAGCCGCAAGAGGCAGCAAAAAAACACTTTTCCCAAGGAGCGGGATGCTCCTTCCCGGCTTGCCGCGATCGCGACGCCAGGTGGCAGCGCAGCCCCAGCCACGGACTGCAGCGGGAACAAGGGGCGGATTGGAAAACAGGAGGAAAAAAAGATGAAAAGGGGAAAAAGCGGTGGATGCCTAATAGGCTGTCCTACAGGAAAAGCAGCCCTGCTGCGGGAATAGCTTCAGTGGGATGCTTCAGCTTCTAGACCTGGGAAAAAGCAGCCCAAGGTGCCAAAGGGCTGGCACAGAGGACATGGATACGTGGACACAGATGTAGAATGCTGACACATGTACAGGGATGCATACATTTGTTATTCTGCCTCGACCCCTCAAAAAACCAAAAATCATCTTATTTCTAGTCAGAAACGCATATTAATGTAAATTTCAAATAATGCCATAAACTGGGATTTTGGGATCTCAAACATCAGTCAGGCTGAGCAGCAGATTTTGGTTTGGTTTACGCCTTTTAAAATGCGATTTAAAAGCAAAATAGCACATTTGCTGAGGAAAGCCATCCTTTGAAACAGACAGAGAGAAGCAAAGGTGACGCTGGGAAACACAGGGCTATTTCCAAGCCCAGAAATGCCCAGAAGTAAAGTGGAAAGGGTTTTCCAGTCTGCATGGGAGGCAGGAGGGGCTGGCTGCAAGTTTATCAAGCTCCAGGGTGAAACTAAGAAGCATTTTCTTCCTGTAATACAATCAGAAAGCTACCAGTCTAAATCACAGAATGAATCATGGATCTACTGAACAGTTTGGGTGGGAAGAGACCATAAAGCCCATCTGATTCCAACCCCTGCCATGGGGCAGGGACACCTTCCACTAGACCAAGTTGCTCCAAGCCTCATCCAACCCGGGCTTGGACACGTCCATATTCTCCTAGCCAACTTCTACCCTTCCCTTTTTGCCTCACAGAATAACTCTTTGGCTAAAACCACTTCCCAGGCCCTTTCTGCTGTGTAACCACAGCTCCTCCCAGCCTTTGTCTGTCGGCAGGACTGAATGAGCTGGGAATTGGCCTCTCCTTCCCTGAAATTGATACCTTCAGTGTCAACAAACCGAGAGCAAGGCAGAGAGCAAAGAGCAGCACTTGAACGACTGAGTGCTGGAGCAGCCTGTCCAGAGAGGGGCTGGGAAGTCTCCTTCCCTGGGGATATTCAAAGCCATCTGGACATAATGCTCTGGGGAGGGGAATTCCTGCCGAGCAAGGATTTTTCTGGGAGGTGGCTGTGTCTTCATAGTTCTCACAGAGTGAAGCAAAGCACTAGGAAAAAAATGCAAATAAAGGCAGCGAGGAGAGTGAGGGGGCAGCAATGCTCCAGTAGTTGTAGGAATATTGGTGTTCAGCTCAACTGAACTGCCCCTAAAATGTCAATAAGAACTGTACTGGCTCGCCTTGCATGACTGGTCTCTTGCCATGGATAATAAACTCTCACAGCACACCTGACACACCTTTCCATGGCCCTGCACTGGGCAGGGACTGCTCAGTGCTCTCACACAGCTCCACCCCTGAGAACCAATTGTTCTCCACCGGGAAGTTTCTGAACCATGCAGATACGGGAGGCTGAAGGAACTCTCCCTTGGCACCCAGCCTTTCCATGGACACTGAAGAGGGGTGACAACCTGGCCTACATTTTACACAGGTCGTGGTGGTTCAGGTAATTCAGCCTCAAATATAGTTCCAACTGAGTTTGTAGGCTAAAGGCTTGAGAAATCAGCCTTAAAAGAGTGACCAGAATTACACACTGCTTAAATCCCTCCAGCCTCAACAGTGATATTTTAACTTAGCCTGAACAGCTGGCCTCTGGTTGCCACCCACACAGCTCCTTTATTCCCCTCTCCCATACTGGGATATAGATCATGTTCCCAGTTGTGGTGTGAGAAAAGGGACCTCCCATCCCAGCACCCCAACCTTGAGGGCTCCTGCACGGCCCAGGGCACCTGCCTTCTCCTGCATCCCAGCCAGGAGCAGAAGGGAAGGATGCGAGAGCAGGAGATGAAGGGCATCCATGAGGAGCCCCTACACAGAACACCCACAGTCACCGAGCATGTGGTAGGAATAGTCCTTCCTGTCCCGGAGCAGAATGGGGAAAACTGAGAGCACTAAAGACTGAACCATGAAATAGCCTGGCCAGAGGAAGGCCACAGGGGGTACCTTTTGGGGAGGGCAATGACCTGGAAAAGGTGCAAGGACACGGCAGGAGCATGAGGCAGAGTGGACAGCCAGCACCATGGGGGGACAGCCCGGACACGAGCTCCTGAGAACTTCCACAAACACATTCCTCATGCCATAGGATGGATAAATAAAGGAGAAGGTCACACACTTGCCCTTCCTTCCTCACCCTCAAGAATTCCCTCTGTGTCTTCTCTCCTACAGCAACTCTGTGTGCCCTCACCAGGGAAGCCACTCAGGTGGACATGTGGTGGCTCCTGTGACGCAAATAAGAGTTTCCAGCTTTCCCAACCTTTCCTCCCACACCCAGGGAAAGCAAGACTGCCCAGAAACTGTCCATAACAACACATCTGGTGAAATGGTTTGGGTCTGTGGAATATTTCCTGAAGATACAGGAATGATCTAAGAAACTAGTAGCAAGGAAATTGGTCATGGGTCTGGGAATGATAACCTGTCCTAAAGTTGCTCTTGTATTATTTGATCAACGATGACAATTTGTTACTTCCAAAAAGTTGTTTTACTTGTAATGTTACTTTAACCTTCTTAAATAAAAGTTATTCTTAAATACCCCCCTTCCCTTTAATTTCATACAGCAATCTCATCAGGCTCCCATGGATAGGCTGGAATGTTTCCTACTGTTACCTTGAGATGCTCTTCTCTTTACATCCACTAAATGTACACTTAGAACACAAAACCCAAAGAAAAATAAAATTAAAGAAGCCAATGAATCTTTCAGGAATCCCAAGTGTCCCACACAGGTGTGGATTCGTTTGCCTTTTTGGGAAAAGCATGGATTCTCAGAGTCCTGCCCCTCATTACACGTCACTCCTTACCCCCTGGTTTCTTCACTGCTCCGTCTGCTTTGTGAGGCCGCTCTGAAAGAGACAAACAAACAGGGAATGACCTCGGGTTTATTCCCATGGGGTTATTTTTAACCTGGATCTTCTCACCGGGTTTGTGGTGCAGCTCCACAAAAAGGAGATGAGTCTGCAAAAACAAGGAGCCATTTGCAGTCCACGGCAGGAGGAGTGGCCAGCAGGAGTGAGTCCTTAAAAAAGAATGGATAAATCTCTTGTACCTGAGTAACACGAGCAATGGGATCAAGGAAAAAAACTGTTCCCTTTGCTGTACCCAACCATCAATCGCACTCCAAGTTCTTATCACTTCATCTAAAAAACCAAACTGTAGCATTTTTTTCTGATTAAAGTAATGCAGATTTTAATTCATGCATCTCCTTGTCACGCTTTTCTCAGTACCACCAAAAGACCCAACAGGGCCCCTTTTCCCAGACCAGAGGCTGCAGAGCCAAAACCAACAAAAAGGAAAAGCTAAATAAACATTTCTTTCATCAAGAAGCTCATAGGTGAGGCTTGAAGCGTTGAAAGGTCTTATCTGCAGCGAAATCGAATGCCCAAACTAAATCTCAGCTTGGAAACATTCCCTGGGGTGAGGCTGCCTCCACCCGTGAGCCAACAGAGCTGAGGCAGGACATAAGGGATACACAGGAGCTTTCCATACCAGAACTGGGATGGAGCTATTGGAACAGCTTCTGGCAGAGTTACAGGGTCCCCAGGTGAGTTATCCTGGAAAGCAGAACCAGGAGGGCAGGAAAATGCCAAGGGGGCTTTGGGAAAGTGGCAAATCAACACCTGGCACATTCAGAAACTACACAGAGTAAAAATGCTGCTGGGAAAGGCTGATGCACCAAAAGGGGAAGATTCAGAAACATTTAGAGAAAGGCATAAAAGCATAGAAAAACAGGGCACAACAGAGGAGAGCATCTTACAAATACAGGCAAATGTGTTAATTCCTTATAGAACTCTCTTTTCTCTACATATCTATTCGCTGTCTCTATTAAGTTTTCCTCAGTGGGCATCTCCTGGAGCTGAAAACTCTTATCCTTGCTCTAAATCTCACAGGAGGAGAAGATGGGAAATTATTCAAAGCCTCTATGTGAGATTATCACGTGACTGCTGCTTCATTTCAAGACGCAAACGAGTTGTTTGTGTTTGGAATGAGAACAACTTCTTCCCATCAGGCTGTCACAGGAACTCAGTGCATCTTTTTGCAGTGAGCTTGGAAAATGACCAGGTGAGCTTTGGGGAGCACAAAGAACAGAGAGACGTCCATGAGGATGCTGAACATTTCTATGCCAACTGCAGCTCATGTCCAACCAGCCCCTTAATTCCAAGCATCCTCCTGACCTTTGCCCCTTCTAGTTTAAAACACCTGCTCTAATTCTGCATTGTCCTGTAACAGCAGCACACACAAACACAAAAAATGCTGCTTGTATCTCTCCCAGGTTAATCATTACACTGCACAGCCCACTCGGTGCAACACTGTGTCAGGAGTAATGGGACAAGGAATTCTTCCTTATGTCCAAAGAAACATCTCATTTTCACCTCCAGCCCTCTGGGATTTCCCAATCCCAGCTTCACCCATTTGTTTTCCAAAATTCAAGATTCTCTATAAAGGAGAGCACTGTCTATATTTATGTGTATGTGAGCTACACTACTCATAAGTAACCTCCCCACTTTATGACATCTAGCAAGACTTTTTTCCCTAACAGGCTATAACTGTAGATACTAAATTAAAATTTTGACAGTTAGCTTGTCCTAAGTGATTCTTAAATACATAGGAAGCTAATAAAACATTTATAATAATATAAAACTCTGGTAAAATTTGATCACTACGTGACAGAATCACGGGGGGAACAAGAAGAACAGGTGCACAGTAAAACAACTCTGTCTCCATTACTACCATTACAGAGATGTACAAATTGAGATTATTTTAGTCTCTTAGTCTGGAATAAAAGTGTCTACAGGTGTTCCCTCCATTAAGAGTATTTGGCTGCCAAACATCTTGGTGCTCATCTGCAAAAGTCAGAGTCTCTGTTGTTTCTTTCCTTAGTAACCATTCCCCACCAGCTCTTCCACCCATTATTTCATTAAAATATAATTATACCAACATTAGAGAGTCAATTAACGTTCTGAGCAGGGCAATTGTGCGCTGTAAGTCAGTGCTTCTGTTTTGCACAGACCAGCGCTCCTAACCCCGTGGAAGGCTGGTGTTTGTGCCTCAAAAACCCATCTGACACACTTGAATCCTTCAATCCCAGCCCATGCTGTTCTTTTAAGGAGCAATTCCTAAATCAGCTCAGTAACAACCCAAGGAAGGTTTGGTATTCTTGATCTGTTCATTTCCTTAACTACTGCATAGTACCTCAATAATATAAGCCCCATGTACCTAAACAAGTGGCTGAGTCTATCCTCTACTCTAAGAGTAAATTGCGAAATAGGAATTTCCAAGACTTCCCTAAATACTGTTCAACCTTCCATCCCCTCAATATATGAGGAATACAATCTTTTCTATCCAATTTTTGTTCCATTACCAGGAATCCAAAACATTGTGTGTTTCGTTATTTTACAGTGAAATGACATTCAACATTTGCTGGCTTTCGAGAAAACACACACATCTGTAAATAAATCAGGTTTGTAACTTTTAAAAGGTGTCATTATCATTAGGACAAGTAAGGCTCAACTGTGGTATTTTCCAACCAGTGGCAGAGCACTGTCTTAGAAGATGAATTCAGTTTCTTTTAGGTGTCTTCTCTGTTCAGCGCATGATAACTAATATTGATCAGAGGGGTGACTAAAGCCCCAGACCCAGTACTGGGATGCAGTCCGGAGGTAAACACGTATTTTTAAACACTTCTTAAAATGTTTCTTCAGCCATCTGGCTGATTTCAACACTGGCTGGGCACCAACAGCAATCACTGCTAGATTCTGTGTCTGAAACACAGGAACAATCTGCTTGCTGTGGCAGAGAGGGGATTGAGATAACTACAGTAACAGCTCATGCTTGAACTTAGAAGAAAGTTGAAACACAACAGGTATTTCTAGAGATGAGGTGGATCAGACTCATCAGGAATTTGGCAATACAATTAACGCAGCAGCTGCCTCTTCTTGCAAAAGAATTGCAGCATGTTTGTACCTACAGAGACTACTCAAGAAATCCATCATCTCATCTAACGTGACTGTGAAAAACCTTTCAGCCCTGCTTTTGAAGTGATGCATTTACCACGTACAGGAAAACAACAAAACAAAAACCACTGTGCCAGGTATGTCCACCAACTGCAAAAAATTTGAAATCTCATTAAGAAACCTAACTAAGAAGTCTAACTAACCATTTTACATTTCAACTGAATCAAAGCTCCTACAGGAAATCGATCTACACTCACAAAAAATAGCAATATTTTTGATTTCAAATACATATCATGCACCACGGTAAATACTGAGAAGAAAAACTCTGTGTATCCTAATAAGCAACCACATTTATATACACGCACACGGTGGGTACTTTGAGGCAACCAGCATTCAATTGAACAAAAACATACTTCCAACAACAGCATTTCTCTATTAAATCCATGTTTATTGCTTAAGTTTTATCACAGTGGAGATTAAATTATGCTTAATCATCCGGTCAGTGCTTTTGTACCTTCTTTAATGCCAAAAGACCCCCACATTTTAAACCAAGTCATTCATACACTCTAAGTCTTCTCACCATCCCACCATTCATCACCTCTGTGTGCTCCTGTAGTTGCCATGGGCTGTAAGATTGTAAAAAGGTATAGCTAAGAGGCTTATATTTATAATACCATTTTTTTCTTCAAGTATTCAGAGAGCAGCACAAGTAGCTGCCCTACGTATTAGAAACATATCTGCACTGTTATTTATTGCTGTAGGACCGAGGTTCCTGATGGAATGGTGGTGAAATTTTGCATCACTGTGTATGAAGATGAGCTCAGCATCCCGTCATCACCCCAACTCCTCCCATGTTAGTGAGCGACAACAAGGCAAAACGGGCTTCCCTCCTTTCTCTTTCAGCCACGGGACCTCGAACTACAAATAAATAAAGCGTAGACTCACAACGTGTGTAGTGCAAATTCCAAGTAAACAGAATGACATGGAAAGAAAACTCATAGTTGCCAACTTTGGTTCAGCAGGGCAGCAATGATTCCACGCCCGGCATTCCCGCCCTCGGAGCACACACCACCGCCAGCGTCCCGTGTCGGCGACAATGATTGAAGGAGATTTTTGGAGGCAGGGGGACTCGGGGCCACCTCTGCACGCCGGGTGGCCAGGCCTCACCCCACACATCCCACCAGCCCCAGGCAGGACAGCTGGACACCGCCCACGGCGCGGAATTCCTATTGGCAACTACGTGGAACATGGATTGCATGGCCCAGACTAATAGAAGGTAATATTTCTGTTTTTCCAGATACAACCATTGAAAGAGAACATCTACAACATTGCGACTCAGAAAGAACTTAATGAGAATTAACAGGAAAGACACTCATCTCTGGGGACACAGGGGGAGTGCTGTGTGGGGGTCATTCCGTTTAAACAAACCCCAAGGAGCAGTTTGAGTCTGCACAGCTCTGGGCCATTACAAAACATTCTGCACTAAGCACAGGGCTAGGTTTTCGTAAGTTGTTGGTTTTGGATTTTTTTTTTTGTTGCCATTGTTTCACTTATTTTTCTTAATTATGTAAATCTGCTTCCCACACAGCCGTATTTGGAACTGAAATAAGACTCCCTAATATTTTTGTGGCATAAATTCTGTATGTAGAGAAAAGTGACAAATAAAATTTTGTCTCAATTAAAATTAGGACATACTGTAGACTTGCTCAGGACCCTTTTCTCTAAAGTACTGGTAGCGAGCAGAAGAGTCATGCAGCTTTATCAGTAAAACGAGTACATATTTTTGCCATTTTTCTTCAGTGCTCATTAAGATTTTTTTTTTTTTTAACGTCTGTGTTCTCAGTCCACAACTTGCTGTTTCTTGCAAAAAGACTGGGGGAAATAATTTATGTTTTAAACAGCGTTCTTACACAACAGGTTGAACCTTCAACAAAGGAAACACAGAACTAGCACTAGAGAGTTCTATCAGCTAAAGAATATTAAAAGAATAAAAAAATAAAAGGAGAACACCTCTGCAAATAAAAGGAAACCTCTCTGCATTTGGGACACACACATTGACCTTTTAAAAACTGAAAATTCATAAATATGGTCATTGTATAGAACTTTAGAGAATTAAGGCTTCTAAAAACTTTAGTGCCAAAATAACCTCTCTGCATCAGTATTAAGAATAAAGTATTTTCCATTTTAGGTTGTGCTTGCCTTTTTTTTTTTTTTTTAAAAGGCTGCTCTTAGTTCCATAGAATTTTGTCACATAATATTACATACTGAAGGGGAGTGTTAGAACTGCTTATTGACGTTTTAAGTAGTTGTTAGACTAAGTTACAGCGATAAAATTTGATTACTGATCTGATTCGTTACTACTTTACATGGGGCTGTTGGCTCATTTCACCTTTTTTTCATGCTTAATGTGGCCATTTCTTCTATACTTGCCATTGGGGATCCCGTTCTGGCAGTGTCCATTAACAGCACTATGTTTGTCATTTGACCAGAGATGTTTGCTCTGCTTGCAGATTAATTTTGTCATCCCGGCCAAAACATAGTATAGTAAGGCAGCACCCACTAGTAGGACCAAGGCAATATCCAGTAAGAAATACTGAAACAGGGAGATGCTGTAAACAGCAGCACGTAGATGCTGGGCTCCGTTGTGGCGCAGGATGTAATTGATCCAGTACACAGTCCGGTTCACAGGGTGCCCAGGCTGGTCCTTGTGGATCTCCGACAGCCTCTGCGCCCGCTGCCGGTAGCTGGGGGGAGGCAAGCAAACAAGAAGAAAGGAAAAGCGGTCATCTCACGTTATTGTGCAACTGAATTACTGGAGAAACGCACAACAGCGAGAAACCTGGCCTTGATTTTGCAATAAACCATTTCCACCCAGGTCCGGAGTTTCGCCCAAAACTCTTTGTTTTTCACCCCGGCAGCTGATCCTGTCAAATTCTTCCTCTCCTGCCTGCAGGGTCGACAGGTTATTTACACAGGACTTGCCTTTACACCAAGGATAATTGCACAAGGGAAAGGTGATGAAACTGATGTTATCAAGGTCGCTATCAACATTCCTCCCCTCTGCCGCTCGCTCCTGACAGGATTCTCCTTTCTCAGAAAGACTCAGTTCCCATGAAAGCAAGAAGCATCAACTGCACTAACTAGGGTTAGCCCAATACAATATATTGCCAGCTAACCCTACTTTTAATGTGGAGATGACAGGTATTACTGGCCGGAAAAGGAAAATAACACTTTAAATATTACTATTTTATAATAAAATCACAGAACTTAGAGTCACTCTTTCTGAATACCTCCCCATTTTAGCTACAACCCAAACTATGTACACGTATCTTGCTCCAGGCCCTGCAGGTAGCACGACAGCCAGACTGCTCATGTGGAGTAATCAAGACAGACACAAAGGTCTGCAATATGGAGTAAGTCAGGACAGGTTTGTCTCCATAACCTCTGTGCCCTCCATATGGCAAATACTATAAAGAGCAAGTGAGACAACTCAGTTCTGGTGCTGAGCAATGAGCCCAGCACCCATACAGAAACTTCAGCCATTGGGTAATCTTGGGAAATGGGACAAACATCCAGACTTGCCTCAGCTGTAGACACAAATAACGAAACGCAGGTTGTTTCCACCGCACAAAGGTTTCGTACCCACATTTAATGCACAAACAATCGCTCATTCCATACCTGGGATCATTAATAACTTTTACTAGGGCTTCATACAGTTCGCTCTCAGTCATGGTCTTCCAGTTCAGCAGTATTCCCATGCCTTTGGCCTGCACACGGGTCATGGTATCGTAGTGGTCTCCAAAGAGGGGAATGCCCACCACCGGGACCCCGTGGTACATGGTTTCAAAAATGCTGTTCAAGCCTCCGTGACTGAGGAATGCTTTAATGTTAGAGTGACCTGGAACCACAAGAGGCATGAAGGTTACAAAATGCACTTCTATCTCCTTTATATTAAGTTACTGAAGCACCCAGGTACAACTTTATCGCTATGTTTCTACGGCTGCAACTCGGGCAGGTAAAAGTGACTGCGGCTTGTTCTGAAGCTCTCCCTAAACCCCCTCTGCTGAAATTCCTCATGCATTAAATCATTTCCTTATACACTGAGAGGGAGCAGCCAAAGCAAAGAAAATTCTCCTGTGTATGAGTCGTGTAAAATGATTAATGGAGTGATTAATATGCATTGCCTACTCCCGAGTAGCTGCAGGTGGTGACTCCAGCAGGTTTAGCAGTACACGTGAGTGAGGGGGAGCACGGTTTTGTACGAAATACAACTTTTTAAATGGCAGGACAACTGATGTCACACCCTCCCCTAAAGCTTCACATGCCTTACTTGAGGTTAGTAAGACATGACAATCAGAGCAACAGCCTCATGTAATGGAAAAAGCAGCCTGCCTCAGAGCAATCCTGTAACCAAAACAAATCTACCTGCTTTAGGAGTCGTCTGCCTAACCACTATGTTATGGGAAATTCTCCAGCTCACACGCACACACACAGATGCTTAATGCACTCATCAGCTCCCATCAGAGCTGTTTTGGGAACACATTATCATCCAGGTCTCCCAGAAACAGTCAAATATTCTGCGGCCTCTCAGATCTGCAAGGGGCTTAGGTACCCTTTGACAGGGAAGGAGAAGAAAAATAAAATATCAGGTTTCATCCCCCCCTGAGAACCTGGAGCACCTCAGTTCAACAGAAAGATTATCAGCTTGCAACACGCGCCCAAGTTCTGGTAGAGCTTTCTTGGACAAAAGTAGCTGTATAAAACAGTATTTACAGACTCCTAAAGCTTATTCTGATGCTATGTGAACATAGCTCAGTTTTATGACTCCTCCTTGAACAGTGTTTGAACTTGAGGAAAACATGACATTCTTATCAAAGAAAGACAATTAACAGAGAGGTGTTCAATTCTGTCTTCAGATCCTAATTTAATATTCTTGCCCCATGACTTCCATGACAGAAGTTATCCTGGCTTTATAATAACTGCTAATTCAGTAGAATATTTTTGAAAGAACAAACTGAACTCAAGTGAGAATAAGCACTAAAGAATGGAAACAGATACTCACCAAGGAGGTCATTTTGTGGTAACCATTCGATCAGCTTGGTATTGTTGCCTAAATTCCTCGGTTTGTTTCCTGAAAACCTAAACCAGTAACATCAAATGGAAACAGTTACCAAACCCTCCAAAATGACCACTAAAGGGCAGTACTGTTTGGTTCATTAGAGAGCATTGAAACTGTATCTTCAGAAAGAATCACCTATAAATTCCAATTAAGCAAGACATACATCGTTACAACTGGCTTATACTTCTGTATGTTGAAAAAAGACTAAGATACTCATGCTAAGTTACATAAAAGCAGATAACTGTGTTACTGGTTTGTCCTCCCTAACCAGATGGGCACAAAGAGCTACAATAATCCCTGGATTTAGCATTGTGACATAAGACCGCCAAGCAGTACTCACCACATTTCTGTCCAACACACAGGTCCTTGATCTGAGGAACAAAATCAAACCCCACATCCCCAAAAAACTCCAAGTTACATCTGACTGATGAACAAATACCTAAATTTTAACAGAAGGCTTCAAATGAAATTGTTGGGTTGGCATTAAAAAAAAAAAAAACTATCCTCAAGAAAAATCCTCTCCATTTATTTACTACAAAAAGGGGATGCTTCCTAAAGATAAATATTCCAGGGAAAACAACAAAAGGAGACAAGAAAAGCAGTAAGATAAATTGGGATTACTAATTAGAAGCCAAGCAGCGTTGTGGGGCTCATAAGAAAACAGTAACTATCCCAAACAAAAACTGATGCAACCTTCAGAACAGCTTCAGTGCCAAAGCCTGGAAAATTCCCATTTTCCTGTTCATTAGTGGGGTTTGCTCCTTGAACTACACACAGCAGGGAGGACACGGTGGGGAACAGGCCACCAAGACTGTTAATACAACTCCAAGAGCGTGGCAGGGTTTTGAGACACCCACATGAAATATAAGACACTGATTATCTGGAAAAAAAATGGTTCACATGAACTCCAGCAAATTATATCAGCAATGCTTAACGTGAAGCAGAGCTGACTAAACAGTTTTTGGATTTTTACAGGGAGTTGAGAGCACCACTCAAGACATTTTTAGAACTGAGAATGCTTTTTACTGATTCTGAATCCTGAAAATTTCTCTTCCTTCAGTTTCTCACAGAAGGACAAGCAAATGGGAAAATCAGTAATGAAAGCCTGTGCTTACACATAAAAGAAGAAAGGGGGCCTAAAAAAGAGAAAAAGGGGGAAGACGACAGAAAACGGAAGATTTTCATCATCAGGATTCATTCTTGAGCCCTGGGGTAGTTTCTTCATCCAAAATAGGGACAGTATGTCCTAAATGTTATAATCTTAGCCTGTTTTCACTGTCCCCAATCCTTCCAAGGATATAAACTCAGCCTAGGAGTGTAACCCGTGCCTTATTCTGCCACAACAATAACTGCTTCTCCTTGTTACCAGAATATTGCAATATTTTCATGCCGAGAGTTTTTCAGGAGTGTCATATCATCTGTGCCACCTAGGTAATCTCAATTCCAGCTTCTGCAACTCCAGCAGGAAACAAGCATGCTCCAACCCATGCCAAGTTCCTCCAAAACTGCCCTTACCTCCAGATAACCCTCTGGGGCAGCCTGGCCAGGGCATGTGCCAACTTATTGGCGATGTCTTCCGACAGGTATTTCACTCCAGCGCCGAAGGAGACGAGGACAAAACCGTTCTCGTGAGCACCGTTCACCCACGCCTGGAGATCCTGTGGGAAGCAAAGTTGACATTGAGCACTGCAGAGGTCAAGCACAGGAACAGTAAGGAAAGACTGCTTCGAAAGGGCAGTTATCGGTAACTTTGTTGCTTCAGAAGCCAAGTTTCACAAATCCCAAACATTCTAGAACAATGAACACACCAAGAACAATGGCTGATGATTCAGAATCCAGGGCACAGGCCACGAACAGCAAAACCCTTCCGTGTTGGTTTAGCTTCAGTATTAACTGCCAGTGGCTTAAGACAACTTGTCCCTCCTTAATTGATCAGTTGACATCCATTCACAAGTTAACAGGCTGCGTTTTAACCCAGCACAGCATAAATAGATCCATCTCAGAGTATCAGCTTGGAAGCCCTGCACAGGAGAAGCATGAACAAAGCCTGGGACTCAGCTGTGTCATTTCCAGCCTTTAGGAAAGCTTCAAAAGCCTTGCTTTGTTTTCATTTATATAAAAAGAATAAACAACTTGAAAGAAGCCAGAGCTTCCATAAACACTCTCAGTTTCTACTGCTCAAGGAGTAAAGAAAATGTACCCTTTACTTTTTAAAGCATAGATTTAAATTCTGGGTTTTTCCTAACACAACTGCTGGCAATGGAAACAAAAACAAAAAAATCCTACCACTGGCATACCAGTCAGATGAAGAGTATCTTCTGTTTCTCGGGATACGGTTTAATTCTGGTCTTGTCATATTTAAGCACAAGCCTGCTCAACACCCGTAAAGCAATAGGAAATGAGCAAAGAGAAAATGAAGAGCCATGCTCACAATGCGCCTCTTGTCCTGGTAATAAATAGGAGGGCAGACAGTAATGGAGTAATGCCGCGCTATCGTATCCGAGCACAAAATCTAGCACGTGGCACTGGGGGTTGTGCACTGCCCTCTGGAATAAAGCAAAAAAGATTTCCATTTTCTTTAAAATCCACAGTTCGTCCTTTTCCAGTGCACTCTTTTCCTTTTTTTTATTCATGTGAAGGGAGAGGGAGCAAGCAAAGGAGGGGAAGCAGCTGTGACCCGCCTCGAAGCTGAATCATTTATTAGGGGCTGAACTTCTGACACAAAAGTTTCCAAGTGGTTTTGTGATTTATTTAAAGCTCATCCTTGAATCTTACTTCAGGACCCAAGGCATACTGCAAAGGTCGTCATATTATAGTCACTGTAGTGCTTCAACTAGTTACATCTTGAAGTACTTCCCATAAGCTATTTAAAGCTAAAGAGAGAACTTTTTGTGGGCTCTAGGACAAACCATTCTGAAAAGCCCAAAATTCACAGGCCCTGGTCTTCACAGGGCACTCACCCAGCCAGAGGGGCAGATTCCTGGAGGTTTCCAGAGTGCCTTCTTGATGACACCTCCCCGATAGAGGTGCTCAGGAAGCCACAAACAAGATATTTGTGCTGGCTCTCAAATATACAAACGTGGCAGACCTTGTCTGGGATGCAAAGGTCCAGGCAGCCTTGCCTGCAGTGACCACAAGATGGAGTTCAGGATACTGAGGCAACATGGCAGACAACAGCAGCATCTCCTGGGCTTCAAGAGAGCCAATTCCAGCCTCTTCAGAGACCTGCTTGGAAGAATACCACAGGGGACAAATCTACAAAGACAGGCTCAGGAGAGCTGGTTGATGTTCCAGCACCACTTCCTCCAAGCTCAAGCATGGTCCATGCTGATGAGCAGGAAGCTAGCAAAGGTAGCAGGGAAGATAAAAAAAGACTCCTGGGTAAGACTCAGATTTAAAAAGAAAAAGCACATATGAGTCAGGAACAGGGACAGGCAGACTATCCACACATTGCCTGAGCTTGCAGGGACGGGGTTTGGAAAGTCAAACCTCAACAGGACAAGGGACCTGGTGCCAAAAAGCTCAAGGTGCTTCCTGCTTTCTTCATTTTAGACTTTATTGGTATGGCCTTTCGCAATCCCAGGCCCTCAGACCAGAGGGAAAGACTAAATAAACTGGACTAAATAGACTACTTATATGACAGGATGCACCCAGAAATGCCAGGTGTCTGGAAACTGGTGTGGAGTGGTTGGGGAAATGGGGTGACTAGCCAGTGCCACTTGTGTTTTTATAGAGGAGAATCCACGGAATGGGCTATTCAGCCTCAACTTGATCCCTGGAAAGTGATGGAGAATAATCCTGGATCATCCTGGCATCAGAAGGTCCTACCTGTGACTACTCCTCCTTGGCCAGACACATGGTTTCTGCTACTGGAGATGAGTCTGTTCTCGCTGAGAACTGGCTCCCAAGGCCAGCTCCCAAGGCCCACTGCTCCTCTGTGCTTAATGAGAAATTCTGTGAGACTTCACAGATCTGATGTATTCACACAGTAACAATTGTACTTCATTATGTAAGCATGGAGGAGATATAAATATTTCCTTATAATGGAATTTCTAAAACAGCATTCAAAAAATCCCCATGTATAAAATATAGCTGCTAAGTACATAGAATTTTATGTAGAGGAACACACAAAAAAAAAAAGGAACTTCACTGTATCACCTACAGACTTTTGTGTTTTGTTGTGCAACAGCAAAGCAACCTGCTCTGTGTTATTATTGTGGTTTCATAGCCAAGCCTCTTTAATCCTTCCCTTTGAAGGTAATCCCACTGCTTCAGTGGGACATAACATGGACAAAGGCGAATTTAAAATCTTGACAGGCAAGACAAGATCCTGCCATCAGGCTCAAAGCATGGGATTTGTTTGTCATATTAAACGGGACTGTATTTTAAAAATAACTGGAATACAAAACACGATCGTTTGTATCAACAGAACCTTAATATCCAGATCAGAGCTGAATGATACCTGGCCAAAGCAGAAGCAGAGGAAGCTGATCTTGTCTTTTGAGTTTCTTTTAGAGCGCTAAATTAGAAAGACTGTAATTAATTCCTCAGACAGGGTTAAAACTGCCCAGTGCCAACCTCAGGAAAATGCAGAGAGTCTGATCTCACCTTGCTGTATTTTCACATCAACTGAAAGGTTCTTTCCTACCCCAGATTTTACTTATGCTTTACATGGTGCTGTTAGCAAGAGGAATTACTTACCTGCCTTCTGACCTGCAGCCCCTTTCCAATCTGCTCCCCCAGTGGGGTGCTGGACATCACTACAGTGCACGGGCTGCAGAAAATCAGCTACAGACTTGTAACAACAAGGGTTCTTCCTGCAAACATCTGTGTCATTCCTGGCATAACACAGCCTTGATTAAATGGGATCTCTAAAAATGTAGGGAGTTGGGTAAAAATTAGGCAACGGAAAACAGGGAACTTTCACTGCCTCCTCGTAGAGCTCCCGGAGTTTGTGATCTGGATGAGTCCATTATTCTCAGGTTCCTTAAACTTAATTATAATTATTTCTGTGACAGCTTTTTAGCACAGAATTTCTAAACAGAACATCAAGTGAAACTGAATCCAAGAGAGTGGCATTCCCAGGCCTTGGATTTTAAGACCAATCTGAATGACCTGGTACAATTAGCCAGGCCATGGCACGACGCCTCAATATTTTCTTGTACTTTGCCTGTTCTTTGTGTAGTATACAAGGTATAGTCGTGATACCCACAGCAGATAAAGAGCAGGCTGTGCTCTTGGCACATCTCGGAAAGGGACTGAACACTTCAACAGCGCCATGACTCCGTCTATGTACGTCCTTTAATTCTTACATGGACAGTCCTAATGCTCACAAAAGAGAGGATTGGAGCAATGCTCACAGAACCTGAACATTAGAAAACACACACTGATGCCACAGGACAATTTCGTTTGCCTACCATTTCAGCAGCCTTCAGCCACTTTGCCACCTTTCCACTCTCTAGGGCCGTAGTAGCCCAAACAGCCCCCACAGCAGCCTCAGTGAACGGCCACCCACTAAAAACCCTCACAGACACCCAAGCTCATCCCCTATGAACTCACCCCTTGCTTCCCCTTAAATCCACTTACACTTTTGACCTCCAGCACATTCTGCCCTGGCGATCTAATTACGCTCTGTATGAAAAGGCACTGAGTCAGGATGAGTCATTAGAGCTGCCCTCATTAAAATCAACATTCCCTGATCGGGCACCACTTCGCAGCTCCTCGCTTGCAGCACAGCGACCTCCTTTTGCCCACTTCAAAGAATTTTCAGGTTTCCTGTCAACTCAGGATGATTTTCTTATAACACAAGGAAAGGAAATTACCATTTTGAAAGTCTAACCTATAGGAAAAAAAAAATCGGGGGAGGGAGCTTGTTACATGATGAGCTGCTTTGAGCCTTCCTCAAATTCTGGTTTGAACTTGAACCAAGCACAGAACTGAGAAGTTAATTCAAGCTTAACATACACATCATTAAGACACACTTGTTCAAATGGCTCTCTCTTTCAGCGGCTAGAAGAAAGCACCTAATCCTTTCCATCACCCCTAAATGTAAGTAATTTTCAGTTTTTCTTTAAACAGAGGCAAAGGCTTTTCTTTCTAAATCCTAGCACAGCCAAGGGACAACATTGCCTCGTTGAGGCTGCACTGCCTACTTGACAAACCTAGCAGTGACTTAGAAAGAGAGATCTGGCTTTTCCCTTCCAAACCAGCAATCAAACCTTAAGGAACTATAATCCCCAAACCTCGATGAACTTCACAGCAAAACTTCCAGCAGGAATTCTAATAAAGCATTAGATCAGACGCTCACAGAGCTCATGTACATCACACGCACTAAAAGTAGTGTGGGCCTGGCAAATCTAAGACAGCACATTCACATTCTGAACTGAATTGTGAACGACATTTTCTAGATCAATTTTGTGTTTCCTCCAGTTACAGCTTTACATACATTCATAATAAAGTATCACCTAATACATATATTATAACTAACTCAAATTGTCACTTAAATGGTTTAAAAAAATAATAAATAATGCAAGTATCACCTAATGCCTATATTATCTATCATTTTCACCGAAGTTATTTTAAAAAATAATAAACAATGCATTCTAATGTATGAAAAACTTAAAGGACCTCTAATTAGAACACGGCGCCCAACCCTGCCAGGTCTCCGCTTGTTTCCATGTAAGTTCCGTGCAAATTCATGTCCTTTGGGAGAAATAGTACAGGACTCTGTGCTTGCATAGGGAGAAGAAGCGCTTATTGATCTGTGCTGTACTATAGGAGCGAGGGGGGAGGAAAAAAGAAATAAAATCCATCTTTTGACCAATGTGAGACAGGAATGCCATTGTGCCAGCCCCACTGTGTGGGCTTTGTTCTGCCTGGTTTTCTAATTAGCCATTCTCTGCAGGCCCCGGTGCTGAACACACAGCTGTGAGCAGGGAGTGAGGGCCCAGCTGGCAGTAACCAGTGGTGCCTAATACTGAGCTTTGTTTCAGATAAACAAAGTGCACAAATACAAACATAACCGGGTGTAATATCCGAAGCTTTCCCTGTTCAGCTGCTCGATTCAAATGCCCAATAGCACCAATGCCTGTTCTTTGAATATGGTTGCAAACCACCCTTTCCCCAAGGCAGAGCACAGGCATCCTCTGCAACTTCTCCTACAAAATGCTGCTTAGAGCAAACAAAACCAGATCTACTTTAAAATAAGAAGCCATCTTTAGAAAGGAGATACTCACTGATAAACAGAAAGGCATAGAGACCATTATCAGTGTCCAAACATTTCTGCTGTCCTCTAAATAGTACTTCTCTCACGTGACATATTTAAATTCTGCATTAAAACATTTTTATTTCAGATTTTACTAACATAACGTATCAGAACCCGTGGTCTAAGGTCATACAGGTACCCTTATACAACCTTCACTATCACAAAACAAACAGGACCATATCACATAACCTAAAAGTTATAAAAACCCATCATTCCACAGCAAACCCAGAGAAACTATCACTTCAGGCAAAGTAAGCTGCTTGTATTTACTTGCCATGAATTTTTAAGTGAGTCTAGAACCAAAAATAGGAGATTTTATTTGCTCAGGGCAGCAAAGGACACAGAACATCACAGTGAACGCCGAGGGCTGAGGCAGAGGATGGAGTCAGCCTCCCTGACTCCACACATCCAGCTACTTCTGCTGGCTCCGCATCACCCGGCACCTTGGTCACACTCCGAAGGTTATTTTCCACTGACTGAATTCCTGTTTTTTAAAAACAACGGCTACCCGGCAAAAGTGATTCTCCCATTTTATCAGGGCTTGGTCCTTTCCATATAATCTGTCTTAATTAAGTTCTCAGTTCAATTAAGAGCAGCCACACAGCTCCCACTGAGGACAGGATCCTCACGAGCCCCCATTTCCCTCTGCATTAATAAAAAGGTAATTGTTCTCTTCCCTGGGCTTTATTAACGAGACCTACCATACAAAAAGTGCATGCAGTTAATATACACACTATTTTTTTCATGTAATTCATATTGCCACAGAGTAAGGTAACTCCAAAAACGATACCTTGGGCCCATTAAAGAAGCATACTCAGATTATGGCATTAGACTAAATCCCTGTTTTCTTGCTGGCTAAAGCCACTCTACCAGTTGGGAAACAAACTCTAAAGATCTGAACCGTTTCCTATCAGAACCCCAAGCAGTACCAGGTACAGTCACCACATATTAACCTAACAATGCTGTTAAGTTTTTCAATACGAGACACAGATTCAGCCCTGCTGAAATACAGATGACTTTTTCCATTCACATTTCTCACTAATTATTTGATGTTTATATATATACACTGTGTATCTGCCTTCTCAAAATACAGTGGGTATACATTAAAAAAAAAGTCTTTAAAGCCTTACAAAACTTTCCAGTGCCTAAAACGTTGTATTTTCTTATCCCTGATTCTACTGCCTTTTCCCATTTAACATCCAACAGGGACAGAGCATTTAAGTCCATTTAACTTTAGAGAGGAATAAAATTCACACTTAACCAGAGTAAGGAAATGCAGTCCCCCAAGCCCTTGTCTTTGCTCCCATACCTGAGCCCCCTCTAGAGCTGCAGGCATATCCAGTGAAGCTCCTGGAACACGCTCTCCCAGAGCTAGAGGTCAACCAGCAAAGTGCCACGCAAGGACCTCCCTGATGCAAAAATCCATTACTCACCAGACCTCTGGCAAGCACCCTGGGAAAGCAACCTTGCCTTTCAAATGAATGGGAGGAGTGCAAAACAAGGAGCTTGCCCTTCAGGAGAGGTTATTAAAATCACTGCAGAGAGTAGCAGGTGTAGCAGAGGGATCCTCAAATCCAGGGTTCCAATTAAAAACCTTGCTGGCATTACCCCACAGGCAGCATTCTGTTAAAAAATACCCAAAAATCCACCCTCCTAAGCATGAACTTGCACACATGCACAGGAAAGTTCATGATTATCAAACAAATGCAAACCAAGGTTTTACCAACCCTCCTATAGTCTCAGTAGCTCCTTATGGAGCAAAAAACTCTACAGGAGTAAAGAAAAAACACTATTAAGAACGGAGACTAGTTTTACTTACTCTGTCTACAGAACACGGGGTCAAATTAAATTACAGATAATGCAGTTAAGAAGAAAATGGACAAGAAGATACATTTTAAAAACAGACCTCTGTATTACAGATACTGACATATACCTCACCCATAAATACACATGATAATCTCATTTAGGTGGGAAATTTTGTCTGTCATTGTCCTAGTATGACACCTGTGCTCTGTGGATGGTAGGAGATAGAATTCTAACCTGCAGCTTTAAGTCTTTTAATCTAATAACTGCAAGTTCTTCTTGATTTTCCTCTTCAGATAAAATAGCTTTTCTTTCTTCCTGGAGTTTACCCTCTCCCTTCTCTTTTTTTAAAGATCTACAAATACATGTAAAGTGTATATATATAAAATACCCATATATTTTTATATTATATTTATGTAAACAAGCCATCAGACATCACCATTCCTATGAAAAGCCTAAGATCAGCTGGCTTCTGAGACCCGCACCCTTGACTCCGACTCCCCTTGGTCATGGTTAACGGCAGAACACGCCGCCTGCAGAATTCCCCCTGTGAACAGCCTGGGAAGGTTCAGGCAGACGCCTCCTCACAAAACCCTTGCTCCAGACAGCTCATCTCCCAAAGCAAGATATTAGCCATAAAAAAATTATCCACTTCACCTTCAAGCAACTAGGACATCTGAAAAGCTGTCTTGATTAAAGACTTCTTTCTCCAAGTCAGTAATATTAATAATTAGGCTTGCTGCTTGCAAATGTTGAGTTTTGAGCACATTCCAACTTCCCAAAGCATAGGAACATGGTAGCCAAAATCAAGGATGTTCCAAATACCCCAGGAAAAAAGAATGCCCTTTGAAATCAATTCCTATCTTATGTTTTACGCTATAAATGGAGAAACATGGGAAGAACACTAGGTCATTATTTCTCCTCTGCAGAGGTCATTCCTCAGAATTTGGAAGTGATGCTCAGTTAAACCACTGCATGTTATCAAAGTGAATAAATCTTGTTAGTTTGTGTGTTCCAATAGGAACATGATAAATTAGAATATTTAAAACCACAAAGCCTGTTTACAGTAGTAGCTTATTAAGGTTGGGGTTTTTTCTGTAAGTAACTTCTGTTGCTTTTAGCTTTCACCATCTGACCTATCCAACATGTAAGGTCTCTAACTTTCATTTTCCATTCCCAATACAAACAACTGCTTGAAGTCAACAAATAACCACCCTGCACAGTAATCCATGAACCAAGTAAACTTGCTTTTTGATGGACAGCACAGGCTTGCTGAAGGTTGGGTGCCGCTTTGTCAGCTCATAGGATGCCAGCTTTATGTCTGGCATGTGCACCTGGAGGACCTACCTTCCTCAAGTTTAACTGGAGATACTTAACCAGGCTCCAAAATCAGCCCCGTGCCCTTCTCCCTGTGTCTTGCGTTAAACAGGCAGATGCTGAGTCACATTTCTCCTCAAATTTAAAATGCAGCAGTACAGCATGGTTCACCAGCCCTGTCCTACTGGAGCAGCTGAGACTGGAGACTACAGTTTTAGGACTGTGGGTACCTGGAGAGCTCCGGCAACGCTTCCCTGTGGATCAAAACATCAAATTCTGAGGGGGAAGAAGCTTTATCTAAAATATATTTCAGAGCCAAAATACACAATCATACAGTTCAGTACAGAATTTACACAGTGCTGCATCACCTCCATCATCCTTAAAAGACTTCTTTCCTCCCCAGCTGACAATCACATGCATTTTAGAATAGCTCTACAATTGCTTCACATCACCAGACACTTACTGTCCAAACTATTCCCCGGACTTCAAAAATAATACTAAAATGATAGTGCTACGCCATGCGCAAAAATCTACCGCTACAGTCTGCAAGAGCTGATGTGTCCTTGAATCCGAACGAAGGAGAAAAGCCAGGTTTAAGGAATAAAACATCTCTTGATTCTTCCACCTCATTTTCAACATAAATATCAGTATCAGCTAACACGCCTAGTAAACATACAACTGTCAGCAAGGCTCAGGGGGGCAAAAAATCCCCAAAAACCAAAAAACCCAAACACTTTCTAGTGAAGATACTTCAAAGCCACCAATTTGCTACATGGACTTCTATCTGTATAATAACAAGCTCAGATAAGAGATATCCGGGGAGAAGCGAGGAAGTTCCTGCAATTATCTGTTGACAGCTGTGGCTGAAAGGACAACTTATTACTCCAAAATAAGAACATCCTCCTCTGCAGCATAAATTTACTCAGGGACTGAGTATTTCCCAAGGCAGCTGCTTGTAGCACCCCTCAGCTTCCTGCCCTGATTCAGGGACATATCTTATCAGGCTGATTAATGCCTAGTACGCATCAACCTGGTCACAAGGTACAAAATGCCAGAGCAGAGGTTTCCCTGTTGTTGCTTAAAAAGGGGTTCCTTTAAAAAGCCAGCTCCATTCAGATCCCTCTGGGAAACGGTAGTGAGCAAGAGGCAGAGGAACCGTTGATTTTCCTAATGGCCAATGACAGTTATCTGGAAAATACTGCCAGGGAACACTATATCCTTGATAGTTTAAGTCACAGATGACCTCAAGGACTCAATAGCCAGTCTGTCTCTAGCTTTTCATCTTTCAAGGCTAATTCGGTTCACACTGTCCTCTATATTAATTCAACATACAGTTTTATGAGTTAAGTACACAAATCCTGGACTCTGTACCCATCACCCAGAAGTGAATAAAATTTGACATGCACATGGGATAGTCACGTCCTTGTCTTTTACTGCGCAGCACAGCACACTTTATGCAAGAAGTACCTTCTAAACTCAGTTTAACCAGTGAAAATGTCACCCTGGCTCTCACAGAGGACAAATGGAATTGCCTACGCAGAGCTTCGCAAAGCAACCATCAGCCCTCCACCACGGCAGAGCAGACTGACAGGGCATGCTCGGCTTCATCGGACCTCAGCAGGGATCGGAACGGGGAATGTGCCATCCCCAGGCATTGCAGCCACTGCCTGCACAGGTAAGGCTGACCCTGCCATGCTAAGGAGGGAGCCGCAAGGCACCGCAAGGAGCCGGGCAGAGCGGTGACCTCCAAAGGACCCGCTGCTCCCCCCGCTGGCTCCCCCTCCTTGGCACGCCGATCACTGCGACTTCCCGAGGGACACTGCGCCAAGCGAAGACCGACACCGGGGCACTGCCGGGGAGGGAGAGCAGGGAGGAGGATCGGAGCCTTCCCGAGGCATCTGGGCAAGCTGCAATCCAAAGACACGCTGGCGGTTTGTGTGCCACAGCCGGGGGCTGCAGCGTAATTGCTACAGAGCTCAGCAGCAGCTAAAAACCATGCTTGACACAAGCTAACTGCAAGATCAGCAGGGAGGATGTGCCCCAGGATCGAAATATTAATGCAGATGGAACAGCAAAGCTGGGTCAGTTTATGTGTGCATATAAATATAAAATATATTAACACAGATGACCAGAAAAGCTGGGTCAGGTTTGTTTCCCCTCCACATACACTGTAACATGCCATGAATATTCAGCACCCACTGCTACGTGCTACCTTTATAGCTGTGGTTTTCTAACTTCTCTTTCAAGAAGTTCAAGGAACAGGTGAAGAATCTGAGCAGCCACAAAACAGAGCTACCCCATCCCCTAGAATGAAAGAATGGCCACCCTGTAACAACTTAAAATATCTTGACATTTATCTCCTCATTGACTGCTTAATTGTTACTATCTGCCGCTTAAGATGCTACTTTTGAACAGAAAGCTAGAATTTAACTTATGTGTAGGCATCCTATTATGGTTAAACAATTTGCTTATTTTTGGGGGAGGAGGAGGGGAGAAGGAAAAAACTGTTGACGACACAGGGGTGCCACTACTGAGGTACGCAGGCAGTCTGATCAGGCATATTGGACTTGAAAGAGCACCCCTGATCTTTTTTCCTAATACCTCTCTAGCACACAAAGTGGACTAAGCTACTTCTTAGCAGTTTTGGTGAATTCAAGAGACCTGAAACACTTGTAATAACAGCTTTAGCGGGCAAATTCTAGTTACTGTGTCCAGCTACACACTCCCCTTTTCTAATCATGGTCCCTGGACAATAACATTACTTGAGAGAGCCCCTGAAGCATCACCAATTCCAGCCCAGTGCAGGAACATGAACTATCTCTGCTTCTGGCTCACCTTAATGCACCAAACTAGAAGCTGCAGAAAATAAATTAGCCAAGGCTGCTGCCTTGGAGATGCAGCAAGAGCAGAGAAGAGCCACAGCACTCGCTATCTGCACTCACAGTTTTCACCTGCCAGGACAGAGGGTCATTTGTGAATTTCATCCAACTGCTCAGCAAACAAACTGATTGCCCAATAATTTACCTACAATACACACCACAGGGATATGTGTAACAGCTTAGGCACGGACAAAATACAGGATAAAAGATGTACATGCTCACTTGGTGCCTCTCTCACATTCAGTGAAAACTTGTGCTTCGAGCACTAAGAATGAATTGCCTGATACAACAGAAAATAATTAAGTAATGTCTCAGCTCACAAATAATTACAGGTAGTTTCTTTCCCTGTAATAAACACTTGCCACCACAAAATCGACCTACAGGTCTGTTTAAAGGCCTCTATCACTCCTGTTACACCAAACATCAAAAGACACTAAACAGACAACGGTAACCTATTGCCCAAATTGATTGCACAAATACCTTTTTTCTCTTACAGAAAAAGAAAACATCAGTCTGGAAAATGAAGAAAAAACTCAATCCAGCCAGCAAAGTTTTCCTGGCGGGAATAAGGATGAACTTTTAGACAACCCAAGGGGACTTTTAGTCTGCTTTCTTAGGATAGCTGACCCTTCCTTACTACAAATACTGATGCACACATGGAAAGAACCAGTTAGAAGCACCACTGCTACGGTCATACAAAAAGCAAAAGCTGAAAGAGGCATTTTAGATTGAGCACCGCAGGTCTACCTACACCTTTTTATCATCCAGCCAAAAGCATCCATTAACAATCACCTCCAATTCAAGATCTATTTGTTTATGCACACACAAACAGAAGTGTAAATGACATGGTTTTCTGTGAGATGGTTCTGCCTATCACACACCACTGTATTGCTCAACAGGCATTCTTAGGTGTAACATATCAAAGATCACTGAAGTAATCAAACTTAATAATTAATCTGTACAGCCAGGATTTCTGGAGTCAGTCCAGTCACTACCACTGTTTCAGTCTGAAGTTCATACCTGACGGCCTGCACGTGCACAGTAAAAATTCAACTCTGAGCGCAGCCATAGTGTCACGTATGCCAACTCTTATCTCCATTTGTCACTCTGTACAGTTTTTTCATGCTTATATACTCATAGTCTTAAAGACACTATCAAACCTAAGGGAGGCATAAAAACAAATACCATAAAGACACCAATACCATGAAATTACCTAATATACCCTACCAGCAGGCTTCCTTAAGCATGAACAGTATTCATCCATTCGCCCTTGTTCCCATTTTAAACTATGTTTGGTTAGAAGCTACTGACGTGATTTCCAAGACAGAGTGCACTGTCTTTCACCGCTAGCGCACCATTAAGCATCTCACTCAAAAGCAAAATACTTCCTGCATCCACAAAAGATTCATTTTGTTGAATTTGTGACCAGTAGGTCCCCTCATCACCACATGAAGTGACTTCCAGGGTATATTTCACCAAGCAGCAACACAACAGGTCCCATCTGAAAAATCACTGCTTAAAAAGTGTCATTCATCACATGAGGTCAAGCAGAAACCACAGAAATTACTGCAAAACTCAGCAAACCTTACTTCTGGCAGAGGGCTGGCCGGCTTCGTTAGGATTCCTCCCACATAAACAACATTGGGTAGCGTAGGTCTCGGAAACTCCAGTGCTACATCAGTACAAAGCATCCACAGGCTGGATCCATGGACCAAGTCATACATGGACCTTTCTGGAAGAACCTTGTGTTTCTGCATTATCCTTTCATATTTTGGCAGAACCAAAAAACTAACTCCAAATCTTGAAATAAGATAAACGACAGTATTTTTAATCCTCTCAAACAGGTTCATGTGATCTGTGAGTAGCGAGTTAAATTCTGGAACATAGGACAGGGGAGCTGGAGCACCCACTTCTGCTGGATACCAGAGGCCAGTGGAAAACACAGCGTATTTAACCCCTAAAAGATGGGCTATAACAAATCCACACATCTCATTGGGATCTACCAGGAGCAGGTCAAATTTTTCCTGTTTGAGGGCACGCATGAGGTTTCGGTTGCCAACGATCATGTCGCAGTTCTTGGAGTAGTGGTCCAGGATATCAAACAGTTCGAGGGCAGTCAGTCTCCCCGAGAAGATACTCCTCATCTTGGACTGGAGGAAATCATCCGAGGTGCTGCTGTTAAAGATCCCTGGGTAGCGCTGAAGTCTGTAGTGATTAGATGGAGGAATCTCTCTGCCCTCAGAGAGGAGAAACACTGTCTGGTGACCTTGGTCATGCAAGGCTGAGGCCACAGTCTTGAAAATATAAAGATGGCTTTCAAACATAATTGGCGGCACAACAACAATTTTGGCAGCCCTCGCTATCCCGACAGCACTCCACAGGAGAATGAAGGCTGGAGCGTACGGCTTCATAGCTGAAAGGAGAAATAAGAGCATTACATCACAGACAACAGGACTACAGTTTGCAGTTTAAGCACACCACGCTTTTGTTAGCATGGTTATGAGCATTCCCACTACAAGGTCTTGTCTGATAGCTGCCCACAGGCTTCAAGTCGTCCTCCTTCAAGCTGCAGTTCTCTACTCTGATTTTAGCATAACATTTCTGGGGTTTTGTTTTCACATAAGCTAACGGGATAGAGAAGATAGAGGGCTTTTGTCCTACTAAAAGGACACATAAATTCATGCCACGTTTTTCTTTATGCTGATCAGACACATGGGAGTTGAAAGCCAAAAATCAGGCAGGAAGATGCTACCATTGAATAAGAAACAACTTTGAACTACCAAAAATGACACTCTGCTTACAAGAACAAGTGTAATAAAAGGAGTAAGTACTGCACACATGAACATTGCAACTTCCACTGAAGCACTTTAACAGGTACTTGATTCTGAATCTACTTAAATCGGCACTTAAACACCCACTTGAACACCAGCTCTACCTATGCTGAAAACCCCACTGCCATCCTAAATGCACAGTTCCTGACAGCAGCACACTGCTGAGCAGAGGGAAAACACCTTTTACACGTGGTTTGGTGATTTAAAATGCTGTATGCAGCAAAAGAAAGCAAAGTGCCTTCGAAGCACAGTGAGGACATGTCAGAAACCCCTCAGTCACCATCACCCTCCTAGGACAGAGAAATGAGTACAAGCCAAACCAAACAATCTGCTCTTTCCTCATGCCAAACCAATCCACGTGGATGCCTGAGTCTGTTGCAGTGTCCTTTATAAATAAGAACAACAGATAACACTGCTACTCAGTCCTTGTTATCTCCCTACAATATAGTCATATAACCTTCCTACAACAGATTGCTCAGGACTTTTTTTCAGTTAATGTTACATAGGTTACCAGCTCACAAATGGAGCATCTCATATTTTATATAGCTATTTATAAATTCCTACATTCCTATACACTTACTATGTAATAAGTTTAAGGAGCTTTTTGAGTTGTATTACCCTATAGCAAGTTTTCTGAAGGACGTCCCTTTCAGGTAGTTGTAGACAGCAATTAGGTCTCCCCTGAGCTTCTTTTTCTCCAAGTTCAACACTCCCAGCTCCCTTGGTTACTTCTCACAGGACTTAATTCTCCAGATCCTTTACCAGCTTCACTGCCTTTGTCAGGATGTGCTCCAGCAACCTCCATATTTTTCATGAGGTGAGAGACCCAGAACTGGACACAGCACTCGAGGTGTGGTCTCAAAGTGCCAAGTACAGAGGGAGAATCACTGCCCTGGCCCATGCTCAGTTATCCTGAACAGGACCCTGCTAGAGGATAACACTCCTTAGCTAAGAGAGGTGTTAGAAAAAAGTAAGTAAAAAATGGCTTGCCAATGAAACATCCAAGAAAAATGATAAATCAAACTTGGAAAAGTCCCATTTTTGATTCCACCTCCCCATGCTAGAAGCATTCCCATGGTATTGAGTTACTGCTCCTGTCAACAAGGGCAACATTAGAAAACCATGAATGGAGGTGCAGGACTGGGAAACTCAGTTATGTTTCTATCAGCAGCAGAAGTCAAAGGTTACAGGAGCCTAAGGGCTGATCATGATGCAATATGTTGCCACAGGCCAGCTCTACTTCCATCTCCTGATCCGAGGCCTAGAGCACAGCACAGAAGATACAATCCTCAGCCCTAAGGCATATTTTCCATAGCTGGGGTGACACACATGCCACCAAAAGCCATGGGAACTACAGCTATCCTTCCCTAGGATGCTGACAGTGTTTCCCCACTGCCTCCTCTCCCCACACTTACCTGGCAGCCAAGTTTTAAACGGGAATCACATAGGACATTCTACTCCTTGCAAAGGTATTACAAATACTAACAAGAAAAGCTGGCAATATAACCAAAACCATTTACCAAACATTATTTTTTATCCTCTTGCAGTGTATCAGTGACATGAGATGACAACGCACTTCCCTGGCAGTCTATCCCTTGTGGTACCTTTAGAACTGGTAAAACAATAATCACTTCTCCAAAAACTATTATGCAACTCCCCTTTTCCACATAAGTACCTTCCATGGGAGCTGGAAAATATATGTACAGGACCTGCCAAGCTATAGAGATATTAAACACATGACACTATTAGAAAAATGCCGATTAAGTGACATTTTTACTGGCAAAAATTGCATTAACCTTCTATGGAACTTCTGGCAGGAACCTGCAGCCTCATCATTTCATGCCCTGGCCAGACAGAAGCAGGGAGCTCAGGTTAGAATTTAGTAGGAACAAGGGCAATAGGTAACAGCATTCTGTAAGCCAATTAATCATGAGCACAATTCCCATTTGGCAGACTGGGACTGGGGAACAGGTGGGTGCCCAGGGCCATCAGCAAGGCATCAACACACAACCACCCAAGCACAGCTCCAGGCTCTCTCCCAGACACTCCGCCACTCCAACTGCCCTCAGCAATGAGCTCCCCCCGCACCACGGGTATTGCCACCGGGACAGACTTGCCTATTCCAGTGGCAATTTCTGATTCAGCTCATACCCAAAAGCAGCAAGCAGTACCCAGGCACAGGAGGCATTCCAAGGGTCAGGAAAACGCCACGGTGGTGCTCAGCTGGGAGCCAGCTAATTTCAACTAGAGCTCAGGGATTCTTCCTACTAACTCCCAGTCACACTCCGGCAGTAAACTCCCAGAACAAATCACTTGCCAAAATAAATAAAAAGGATCAATGTCCAATGCAATTGCTTTTCATTTCTGCACGCCAGGAGCATGAAAAAGAATGATCAGGTGTCCTGACAGAAAAGAGGAAAGAAAAGCCCTGAGACAGAATGATACATTTCTCCAGGATAGTTAACAATATAAAACTATTCTGTACCTCTATCTTAAGTACTTCTTCTTAGGATTTGCCTTCGTTAAGTAAGACTGTTTCGGCGTCTGAGCTGGCATGTAACATCCTTTTGTCACAGAGGGTGAAAAGGAAAATTCAAGTTTGCTAAAATTTAAAAAACCCCCAAAACATAACATAACCCCCAACCAAACAACATTCATAAAATGATCACTGAATTGAAGCCATTCCTTTCAGCCAAAAAAGCCCTAAAAATGAGGATACGGAGAAGAACCAGATGCCGAGTAGCTTTATAGTAGTGAAACCTGATTGTAAAGAGCTGATTGTAAAGAGGTCTCGTATTGGAGCACAGCAAGAAAAAGTCAAAGACATACCAAGAAGTTAAATATTAAACCTACTCCAACAGCTACTCAAAGTTAATGACCTATAGTGGGGGTTTTCAAATGAAAGAGAAAGCATGAGTTTTAAAGCATTACAGAAAACCAAGCACACTCCTGACAGTCAGACTGTTGGAGAGATGCTTTCAGCTGACCAAAACACTTCTAAGTCATGGTGGTTTTTTTTTTTAGGAAGTATTTTTCCATTCACCCAGAAGGACCAAGCAGGACCTACAACAAGAAGCGTGACTACACAGAAAATAATGACTTTCAGAAGAAAAAAATAGGAGAGAGGATCCTTCCCCCCTTCTTCACAAAGCTCTGACACTTGAAGGTTGGACAATGTGGAAATAAACTGAATGACATTGAAATAAGTGTAGTGCCAGTTGGCTTTTATAATAATAATTTAAACATTAAAATCTAATGTAATTTATATAAACACCAATCTTAAATTATTTTAGATAAATTCCAATTAATAATTGGTGTAACTGTCAATTACAGTCCTGGAACACGTACCCAAGATTACATGTAGATTTGCTGCCAATCCTTAATAATCTGCTAATCACTGCTAATAGAACTTTCTGGCACGTTTGAGGGTTTTTTCTGCTTTACATCACTGGCTGCCTACCTTCTATTTCTGAAACTCCGAAATAGCTATTTTCAAGCCACCAATACCATTGTCCATGTTTTCCTCCATTGTAGAGAAATCTAGAGCAGAAGAGCCTCTCAATCATCTCCATCCAGCACAGCCTGAATGCAAACTGCTCCCATGTTTATCACTACTCAAAAGATGAAACAGTTCTTAGGCACTCACACAAAAGGATATAAAAAGTCCTTTTTATTCACTAACACTCCTGATTTCTAAAGCAGCAAAGGAAGTTTTACAGAGCTGGAGTTAAGCGATGCAATTTGCTTTTTTAAGTTCCTCATTTCCTTTCATCCTTTCTTTAAATTTGCTAACGTTTGTTGAGTTTACCTGGGCAGTTTGAGCGGGACTTCTGCCAGGAAAGGTGCCCTTCATTCCAAACAGCAGTGCTCTTCTGAGAGCAAAGGAGCAATCTCTGAGCTGCTGATCACTCTCACCTTACCCAAAGGGCTCAAATTACTCATTACAATTTCACAGAGACAGCACAGGTTAAAGGATCGGGCTGCCACCTCTGCAAGCCCAAGTCTGGGAGCTAATCAGTAATGAAATTACTATGCCCAAAAGGAAAACTAATGTGCGCATCACAGGAATATTATTTTTTTTTAAAGGGGAAAAGTGGGATTTTCATGCATTTCAGCAAACTGTGTGTACTACAAACTGCCACAGTTGTGGCACTAACATGCAGATTTATTCCTTCATCTCGGTCTCAGTATTGTTCCCCTCCCTTTACTACAGCTCATTACAAAAAACTCAGCGTTTTAGAAGAAAGAACGCAAACTCTGCTCTTGGGGCTGTAAACTCTCCAAAACTTCGTATTAGTGGCTGAACCAATGAGACCAAAAAGGCAGAAACAAATAAAAAATATTCTTTTTGTATTTTTTAAAGGAAGACGTATTTCATCTGCAACTAAACTTATATTAAAAGTTGCAAATCTGATGCAGTTTCCACATAGGTAGAGGGACCTTGAGCAGTTTTGACTTATGTACAGCAACCACCCATGCCAGGCTCCAGAGCCAGTTGCTTTTCTCCCACTAAGGCAAATGTGACCTCTGTTATCCCACCTGTTTGTGCCTCCACCTGAGGTCAAAAACTGGAACCATGAATAGGGCAGTGTCATGTCAGGAACCAATCCCACCCTACCATGTCCAACTTCAGCTTTCACCACAGATGAACACAGACAGTGTGTTTATTTCTCTTAAGATCAGAGGTACTGTAGCTGTAGGAAGAGACACGTGGTTGAAAGCACAGCAAGAGAAAGGATGAGGGAAGTTGAAGAACAACTGGTCGTGGAGAGCACTACAAACTGCCTCTGGGAACAAACCAAAAAACCACCACAAGCAGCTGCTGACTATGGTTTACTACTGCCCTTAATAGAAAGGAAGCATTAAAACAGGGAAAGAAATGACAAGTGATCTCAGATTGTTACCTGACATTACCCAATTCACTGCCACTCCAGCCCTGCCCACTCAAAACCCCATTGACACCAACTTACTTCACGTGCAATTCTGTTTGGTTTAGCTACTGAAAACAGGTTTACAGGTAAAACATGGTACCCAGCCTCCAGAGGCTTGTGAGCACCTCAGTTATACAAATACAGAGCCAAGCCCTATAACCCAGGTTGCATGACCAAAGGCCCCGTAAACAAAGCCTTTTATCAAGCCCAAGATAGCCAGGAATGACTCACAGAAGGCACTTGCAGTTAAGTGTAATGCTGAAAGACAAAGAAAATATTTCAAGACAAAGGGTTTCACCAATACTGAGTACAGGATTATTCTATGCTAAGAGAATACATACACTTATCCCAAATCTTAGCTGTGTCAGCCACATACATGCAGTTGACATTAAAGACAAAGTATATACACATGCACACAAACATGAATGAAGTGCATTGATTCAAAACTGTGGAGGAGTGACCAAAGGAAAACTCCTTCCTTCTACACATTCTTCAAGATAGCTCTAATTTTCCACATTCCCCCAAAACATTTTAAGATTTAACAGCAGCTCACATCAGCATTTTTTTGCCAAGCACCCAGAAACGCTACCTATGTGAGGAAACGCACTGACCAAATTATGTCTGACAGTGAATCTCAGAAAATAATTTTATCATGGAGACAGGAATTTTTAATTAGTGGCATAACAGATGACAGTAAGGAAGACCACAATCTTCAATCTTGAAGTGCAACTTGCCTCCTAACCTCTTTAAGCTGGGAATTGTAAAACATGTTCTTAACCCATAATACTGTTTGCTGTGCTGTACATAATCCACAGGCAATCCAAAATACTACTCCATAATCCTTTAGGAGCATTACAGTAAATCAGGCCCACAAACTGACTTCAGGCACCAAACTGCAGTTTAAGATTAGGAAGCAGCTGGCACTAAGCAACCCACGTGCTGAAAAGCAAGAAACCCATCAGAAATGCGGGAACATGCAAAGCTGCAGAGCAACAAACCAGGAAATTATCTGGGAAGAGACTCTGCTAACAGGTATTGTACAACCTTTGGATCTATGTCCTTAAGTTTTCCCTATCACACATCCTGTTACTAATTGCTGAGGCACAGTGTGTGCTGTGATTGCTATACTGTGTTGCAACGTTTTAGATGAGTACTGTGATTTGGCTTTCAACCACAGGCTCCTTTTCCAACTAAATGAATAAACTAAGAAATTAGCAAGACACGTGTATCAACAAGAGCAGGCTTTTGCATTTGCTTTGTACAGGCTCCCAAAAAACATCTATCCAATGACTGAAGCATTTCAATGAGTACAAAAACTCTTTTGTCTGTGGATGAGATGTAAGATTTATAGGCATTACAATGTCACTGCAATCCTCTATCAGACTTACTGTGTCAGCTATGCAAACAGCAAAGGTGCTATTAAGAGGGAGTCAAAAGGATATGCAATTTAGGAAACCACTTTTAGTGACAACTTACCGTACGTGCAACAGGTTTTATCAAACACTGAAGGGTTTTACCTAAGCTTTTGTACTCAACCGTGGTAGAAAAAGGGTTTTAGAAATCCTCACTCCACAGGTAGGCAGAAGAGGCACTTGATCAAAATACAGGTTTTCCACTTCATACACAAAATATTTTCAGTAGGCATGCTAGTAGACAGATCTTTCAGAAGTTACATGGGACTACAATTCACGTGCAAGGCATTCTGTCCCAGTTAAGATGACTTTATAGCAAGTGGTCAAAGTATAACACTCCTGGTAACACTTTGGCACTGGCTTTCAGAAAGAAGCGCTCCAGGAATCTTCATGGTTATGGAATACTGTCCCAAACTTCTGAAAAGACTTATCATATCTAAAAAGATTAACTATTTACAAATATTATCTTTATGAAGTGATTATATTCTAAAACTACTTTGGATTTCCAAATCTATTACTAGTAATAATTTGATCTTTTAATCAAGTCCCTTATAAATCCAAGCAACGCCTGCATGCTTTGGGGTCATAATGCTGCAGTTCTGACTTGATCAGCCAAGATCTGATTTACCTGAGAGTAAAGGATTTAAGTCTAATTCAATATTTTCATAACATGAACTAAGTTACAACAAGGCAAAGGCACCTTCCACCCCTTAACTACATTCCTTAACACTCTATGCACTAAAACTGAGCAAATAATATGCAGTAAAAAAATATAAACTTTATTGAAGGTCAGTATTGTACAAGTACCCATTTTCTAAGTTCAGCCCAAGTGACTGCATGGAAGTGAGTTCCATCAAGATTTTAAAACCTGTGAAACATTAACCTCTGTAGACCTACCAGGTAGGGTAGTCAAAACAAATCAAAATACATTCTTGACGCATTTTAATAACCCAAATAAAAGCAAATAGAGCAAGAACAGCCAGTCCTTTTTGTTCTGTTTTGCACTGGGCATCTCAAACTGGGCATTTCTAGATCCCTATAATTTGTGATACTTTACACAGTGAGGATTAACAAAGCCAATAGCTTACACATTGCTCCAAAACCTGTGTGCCTTCCACCGAGGGCAACCTGACGCCATGTGCCAGCAGCTCGGATTTCTCCGCATTGGCGCTCTCCATTATGCAGCTCTGTTCCTTGTTGCCCATGGTTATCCCACCCCCAGCACCTTGGAAAGACAACTGCTGACTGCACACAGCGAAGAGCCATCTGTCTGCAAGCGAGACACACATATTCCTTGTGGAGAGACTTGTCTGCTTCATCCAACACAATGTGAGAACCTTTCCTGACAAATTTCACGTCTTCCTTCACAGCTACCGGCAACTCACACAAGACACGGTATTTTGGCAACAACATTCAAGTCCCTTGATAAAGTCCCCTCAGCTCCTGGAGACCTTTCTTTCAAGTACCCAGACCTGAAACCATAAGCTTCTTGACAGGCCATTTTGCACCAGAAAGAACCAGAAATATTGCTGTGACATCCAGGGCTGGGGGTAGTAACAGAGAGAAGCCAACAGGTTACTCCACCTTTCCTGGGGACACCAGTGCTGGTGAAGATGAGTGGCCCTGCTCCTGCTGTGTGACCACAGTGCCCTAAAGAGCTCAGGAACAGAATAACTCACGACAGGACTAAGTGCTGAAAATAAAAGGAAACCTTCTACCTGCAGAGAGCATGAGACACAAGTGCCACAGCAGCTGATGGAGACAAAGATGCCTCCACTGAAAGGTCAAAGCTGCCCCTGAAGTCTTTGCTCTCACACTGGCATCAAAAGACAGGCTGAAATAGTGGCTGAATGAAGAGCAAAAAAGAAAGAAAAAAGGAGAAAAAAAGAAAAAAACCTGACTCTGATTTTCAACACTTTAATTAGCAACTGCATCTCCTTTGATAAAATGACCCTCTGAAGAAGGGGCTGGAGGAAATTGCAGTGCACTTTGTCGTGAGCTTAATTCATTGGTGCCTGTAGTTATATGCTACCATCACCCAAGCATGAATTTTCCCTCACGAACAAGCCTCAGGACCTGAAACAACACTAGTTTTAAACTTAAACCCACTTGACTGGGACTTTCTTTTAACTTCAATAATTATTGGGGGGATGCTTTGCCTTTCACTCCAACTGGCTTCAGCTTGGTACAAGCTCTCCCTGGTCACGCCATCACATGACACCCAGAAGCACTCAATGAATTTCTTTGTTCTGTTTCTGACTTCATCCTATAGCAAATAAGCACATTTTAACAAGCCACACAATCACAAAGGAAGCTATCACAGGTTTGTTTCTGCAGTGGGAAATACAACTTGGAATAAAGTAAAAATACTTGGTTTCATCATGCTCTGCTCTTATTCAGCTCAATTAAAATAACTGCAGCAACACCACACATGCCAAAACCATTCAGCTTATTCAGTCTGTTAATTAATAGCTGCTGTTTTGAAATTTACAGGTTGGTTTCCCTCAAATTCAGTTGTTGTCTGTTGCTTTCAGACCTGTATTTTGGAGCGCCTGCTTTGAAGTATCTCCTAGTAGAATCTGGGCCTAGAATAAGGATAAAAGCAGCATAACAGCTTTCCTACACAGTTTAATCCTGAGATTCTGATTTTAAGAGCAAGACCACATCACTTACCAGAGCTACAAGGGACAGAAATCAACTTGGGAATCTTCTGAAAGGTGCAAAATGCACTCCAGTAAGGGTTGGGGCTTTTTTTTTTTTCTTGTAGCTGTATAAAAATTTTTAAATACACATAAGCTTCCTGTGAATTTCCAGCACCAGTAGTTGACTAAGACTAGAGCATAATTCCAGAAAGGAATGGTCTAAAGACAGGGTTTGTAGATTTTCAAAGACAGTCCAAGACTTAAGTACAATCTGTTAATTCCCAAATATTAGGGAAAAGAGAAAATAAATTCAAAGGCTACAGAAGATCAAGACGAAGACGGCTCCCATCTCCAAGACCACAATTTCCAGAATGATCTGGGTGTAAAACCAAAATAAATGAACAATAAACCATCCACACACACCCCAAGTGGTTCTACACATGCACATGTCTGTTCCTACCCACCAAAATGGATATGAATAAATAATAATTAATACTTCCCAGGTATTCCTCCACTTCTGGAAAGCAAATTAACTTTCTGAACATGAACACTAAGTCTCTGATGGCGGTTTATAACAAAAATAACTTTACAGCTTACTGCTGTAGTTCAGTTACTTCATTAGTAAGCAGTTTAAGGCAAGACTGATTGTCTAATACAAGTATAGTCTGAGATAAAATAATGTGGAATACTCCAATCTTCAAGTGTACTTTGATGAAAACAACGCTAATTGATAAACAAGCAAAATAATTACCAAAGTGTCATGAAGCACAGTAACGAATGATTTATCATTATGAGTGGTTAAGGAAAGATGCCAGCTTTACTCCTGTATTTTACACAGTCAGATCTGTTTTTCAAGATTCTCAACTTGAAAAAAAAAAATTCAGATAATCATCAACTGTCCTTGGGCAAGTTTCCACACAAGCCCTCACAGGATTTACACCAACAGCTCCCATTTACTTTTAGCCCCACAATTCTTGGATGCTCCAAGCACTAGGCTGGCCTATCCAGACATGTTACTGAAATACACATGGGAATTTTCCACTTTGCACTGCTGGGAAGCAAAATGTGTGCGGACAACACTTCACACAAGCGTTTTAAGCTCGATTACTTATGATAAAATTTTGTGCCCAGGGACCAAACACCACAGGCATCACCACACACCCCTCAAAGCTCAGTTTCAGGAAATAACATTCTTCTAAGGACCAGCAAGGCTTGATCAGGGGTGTAATTCTCGAACAAAGCTTTCTTGGCATCTACATTGCATTGGGGTACAGGTTTCAACTGAACTGTGGTGACTTTGGATAATGCCAAACCCAGCTCTCCAGTGACAGCAACCTTCTAGTCAAGAACACTCCTGAGAAGGATACTGCTACAAGGTCTGCCTCAGCACACCGCGCTATTGAAAAGAAGCGCTTTTGAGCAGACGTTTGCATTATGGTAAATTGGCAGAAGTGGCTTCCCAAGCAAACCTACAAAACAAATATTTAGCTCCTTGCAAACAGCACCTATGCTCTCTAACCCTAACTATCTCATTTTAAAAATCCCTAGTACTTATAAATCTGAAGCAGATACTACATAAAGTACTACCACAGCTGCTGGGGCTGCTCATGGCAGTGGGCTCTGCAGCCACACTTCCCACCTCACCTCACCAGCAAGCTGTGCATCTTGTGCTGAAAGCCATATCCTGGGTAAATTCCTGTTCCTCACCCAGATTTCATTCAGAGAGAGATGCGCCTTTCGCCTCATTTGCGGTGTAAGCCAGAAAACACCTCACCTTGCCCCAAATTTGAGTATTTTTCAGTTGAAACATTAAATTGGGAAGATAACAATGATGTCCTGGAAATAAAGCTAAGGGCAACACATGAGTACTGGCCATGTGTTTTCTTGAGTCCTTTTTGTTTCTCTTTTTTGTTTGCTTTGTGCTGGGGTTTATGGTTTGTTTTTTTTTTTTTAAGCTAATACTTAATTTTTGTTGAAAATTTTTGCAATACTTTTTAAAAAGTGTATTTCATGAATTGGTCTTCTTGGCATGAAAGCACCTTATTCATTTGACTTAAGTAACTTTCAAATTGGATGGGGGCCATGGGAAAACAACCCAACAAAATCAAATACAATATATGTAACTGCATTTTAATCTAAGTCCTGGATGTCTAAATTTAATGTTTGCAGGTTTTGTTACACTTATGCACTCCATCTTCTGGCATAACAAATAAATTAAATACCTTTTATGATTTCTCTAATGGAGTATAGTCTTGAATTAAGAAATTTGGAAGGTCCTCCAACCTCTACATTGACACTGTTACCTCCTTCTAAATACACTGAGACACAGCCTTAATATTTTAATTTTTTTAAAGCATGCTGTTTCTGCAGGGCATCAAGGCTCATTTCCAGCTCAGCTCAGAATCAGAAGCTGACTCAAGACTTCCCATTAACTCTCCCTTTAGTTACTGAGTAAGAAGGGAAAACAGTCTTAAGTTGCTTATTTTTTGTGAAGCTGAACCATCCATTCATAGGAGGAAAGAACAGCACAGAGCAAAGAAAGCTATGCTTGTTTCTCTACACAAATAAAATTACAGGCATGACAACCGTGCTGTTTAAGAGAAATGGTCATAACAAACTGGTTTATAACCACAGTTTTGGCTATAGACCATTTAAATGCTTATTTTTTACAAGGAATATCAGGACCTCACACCCTGAGCATTTTAACATACATACACCCAAGTGCCATAAAACATCAAAAATAATTCATCAAAGGGTTCAAGAAACCTTATGTCATAAGCCTTGGAAATTGCCTCCAAGCATAGCTGTCCTGGGGGAAGGACAGAGAATTCTATTAAAGGCTTCTAGGGTATTTTACTTCCTGGAAAACAAGAAGAGGAGCCCTCTACAATACCTATTCACAAACACTTGGAGCTGTATCAGGATGACAGTTTTCAGCCCAAAGATACTTTCTAAAACAACAATAAGAGGTCAAACCATGCTGAAATTTTTGTGAGGACAAAAATACCAACAAAGGAGGTGAATGATGTCAAATGCTTCTCATGTATCAGCATTTCTCAAACACAGTTCTGTTCTCTTCACAAATATGACTTTGAAATAATCAAACAGAAATAAAAATATTTGTTGAAAGTCTAGATCTGGAAGAAAAAAAGGTATTTCATTTGCTAAGCATCTCGTGAATTTGGTCTCACCACAAACAACCCAATAGGCTTTAATACTGCAGTGGGATTTCTCTTGTAAGTAAAAGACAGGGCACTTGACCAATAAGGAATAAACCCTGTACTATTCTAAAGGGAGCAACCTGGTTAAAACAGTCATGTGGACAAAAAGCACTTCAAAGAGCCCAAAGTGGAAAAAACCCCAAAAAAGTGGGCATGTGCACTAAACACTCAGCAATTTAAGTCAGAACTAATCTATCTCATGTTCAAGAAAGTCAATTATAAAATAACCAAGTCAGGACAGACGTTGTTACACTTACAAATATAATTACTGCAGAACATTTTTCAAGTAGTAGGAAGTGTACTCCAGCAAATCATACCCTCTGTGCCCTCACAACAGGTACAGAGAAGGCCATACACAAAGCTATGCCAGTAAGGCACAACAGCTGGTAGCCATTCACCAAGATGAAATTGTCACCAATTCAATCCACCAAAACCAATCCACTGCTTCATGACCACTTACTCAGCAAGTCACTTTTCTCCAATCCACTCGCACGGGCAAGGAGAGGACTCAGAGCTCAGGTGACACCACCCTGCACAGAAGAAGGATGCAGGATCATTTCAGATGTCCTCTCCTCCAGCCCTGTTAAGCCCCCGGGTTTCTCCTCCCAAATCCTGCTTTAGAACAACACAACTGTTTAGAAGCACCCTAAGAAAATAAAACTTAGCGTTTACAAAACATCGACATGATTCTCACCTCAGAGTCTCAATATTTAACAGATACATCACAAAACAAATATTTTCTTCTCTCATGTTCTATAAACAGCTTCTGTTAACACGAAGCATGCAAAAAAAAAAAAAAAAAAAAACAAAGCAAAAATAACTCAAGTATTTTGTGCTAAGTACTCATTTCCTTGTATTTCAACTGAAATATTTTCACAACAGCATGAAAACTATCTCGCAGCACAAGACTCCAGCACAAACTGGAGTCTTTTGGAAAAGAAAAGCCACTGCAGTATCCAGTGTTCAGCCGGGAGCAAGGACCAAAACCAAGGAACAAAACCAAGGAAATGCGAAGCAAAGGTTAATTGCACACTACGTAGTGTCGGTGCTTTAAAACTAGCTCAGCTAAAATAACTAAGTGACCTTGCACGATAATTGCTTGGAAAAGCAGGCAGGCAGCTTCAGATTGCAAATGTTAACTGAGAATATGTTCGTAATAAAAGTCTGGAAATAAGTGGTATCATGTAAATGATGCCATAAATTAAGCCATTTGGTCGTAACATTAAAAAAAACCAAAAAACCACCAAACCAAAAATACTCATTTCAAGATGTTTGCTTTGGGGGAGGAGACCTTCAAGGATGCCTACTACTGGAGTTACTCTCTGCTGTCCATCCCCAGGGAACTCTGATGAGCATGCAAAACGGGCTGCGCAATTCCCAATGATCCCCTGTTGTTCCACGGCCAGGGCTCAGACGAGGAGGTAGACGGTAAAAGACAAGATGCCACTTGACCTCCGCTTAAACACCGCAACTTCAGCGATGTGTCGCCTGAAAAGTTCACGCTTGACCGTTTTCCTCCTTTTTGAGCCCAACCGGGAAGCGCAGTAGCACTTATGCAACGCTGTTCCTTCAGAGGCGGCTGGGATGTGGAAACTCGGAGAATATCCAGGGAGGTCACTGCATCCCAGGCGCGCTGGGAGTCATCCCAGGTCTAAGATGTCCCTCACACCACGTCCCCAAGCTGGCAGCCGGGTGGCAACCCAACACGGGGGCCTCTGCGCCCACACACCACGGTGTTACCCCCGCTGACAACACCGCGGGCCGGCTGTCGGCGACACCAAGTAGTTAAAGGGGAGCCGCCAAAAGAAGCCAGAATTCGGTGTCCGAAAAGCGGCGGCTTCCCGCGCCCCGCCGCTCCCGCCCTCAGCGCCCCGCGCGCGCCAAGCACCGCGAGCGCGCCTCCCCTCAGGGCTGCGGAGCCGCCGCTGAGGGACCCCCGGGCGGGTGGGCGCCCCCTCAGCCTTCCTGCCCCCTCTTCCCTCGCGGCGCTCAACCTCCCCCAAGGAGCAACGCCGGCACCTGCCGGGCTTCTCCGCACTCACCGCTGCGGCGCCGGACGACGACCACGCCAGAGCCCGCCTGGTGAGCGCCCGCCCGCCCGCCGCGCCACACAGGTACCGTGCGCGCCGCCCCTGGGCCCCTCTTCTCTCCCCGCCCGAGCGCCCCTCACGAAAAGGGCGGGAAGGGACGCGTCCTTCTGACGCCCCTCAGGACATGGCGCTCCCCCACATTCCCCCAGCTCCCTCCTCAGGTCACACCGTCCCCTCCCTCGGAGACACCGCATCGACGCGGCTCCCCTGCGGCTCCTTCCCCACTTCTATGGCTCTTCCCCTCAGCCCTCCGGCTCTCACCCCCACTCCCATGGCTCTTCCCCTCAGCCCTACGGCTCTCACCCCCACTTCCATGGCTCTTCCCCTCAGCCCTCCGGCTCTCACCCCCACTTCCATGGCTCTTCCCCTCAGCCCTCCGGCTCTCACCCCCCCCCCTTCAATGGCTCTCCCTCCTCTCGCTCCACTAGACCCTCCACCGCGGCCGCCCGGGGGCTTCCCCTTGCGTTGCGGGAGGAAAGAGGGAGAGGGTAGGCTGGAACAAGCAGCGAGATGGAACGAGAGCCCTCCTCCACCTCCACACCCGGACCCTCTGCCCCGCGCCGCAGCCGGGAGCGCCTGGCCCCCCTCGGTACCGCCGAGGCCCCTCACCGCTCTCCCTTCAGGGCCGCTCCTCCGCGTCGCTGCCTCTGGTAAGGAGCCGACGACCGCAGCTCCGCTCGGGGCTCTTGTCCTTCAGCCGGGTCCGCCCGGCCCGGGCTGCGGCGCTGCTGCGGCGCCGGGAGCGCCGGGCCCGCCGGTGCCTCCGCCCGGGCTCTGCTGCACCTGCTGCGGGGCTGGGCTGCCCTGCGAGCAGAGGAGGCTCCCTCGCTCCGTCCTCACTCAACTTCTCATCACTCCGGGCTGCCCCCGCTCCGCCCCACCGCATGCACCGGCGCTACCGCTCGCCCCCGGCTCCGGGGAAAGGCTCGGCTGCCCTCCCGCCCCATGCACTGCCCCGCTACCGGGACGGCGGGCAGCTCCCGGCACAGGGCAGGTCTCCTGTGCCCGCCTCTGGCGGGAGGGACCGGAACCGCCTCCGCCAATCAGCCCCGGCGCAGCTGCTTTTCGGTTCCAGCCCCGTGCCGTAGGCAGGGACACCTGGTCCCATGGACCGCGTTGCTGTAAGCCAAGTCCCAAGCGCTTCGCTAGTTAACTGCCGACTAAACAGTGTAGTTATCCCGCCCTCTCTCACCCGGCAGACTTTAAACACAGACGCTAAATCTCCAGTTGGTTTTGTGTGTGTGTGGTTTGGGTGGATGTAGATTTGTTTTGGTTTTTATTTTCTGTTATTCATTTATTATTTGCCAGTGATACATCAAAATTTAGTAAAACTGTAGTCTCATAGCTGACAGACAGTAAAGTCCTTTGAAAGAACAAGATTTGGCCCCTCACCTCTCATACGCTCTAACGTCTAAACTTTCCCTGTTTCTTTTAACTTACAAGTTTGCTGGAGTTTTTGCAATGAGCTTTAAAGGACAGCAATTCTCAGATTATCTTTTTGATTTGACAGATCAAGTTACTCCTTTAAGAAAAGTGAAGGTTTAAGTTTCGTCAGACAAAACAAAAAAGTTAATGAAATCGGAATGATAGGTTAATGAAATGGCATGATAAGAAAAATTAACATGAGCTTTAAATTGATCTCCATTCTAGTCAAGACGGCTTGCAAAAGAAAATGAAACTTTACTTTCATTCAAATCAATCCAATTTATTTGGGACATAAAATTTTTCTTTATATTTGTTATAGAGCTTTTTAAGAGCTCTTTTGTTTCTCACATAAAGAACAAATCATTAAAGTTTCTCAAACCTCATGCCCCTTTTAATGTCCAGTTAACATTAAATCATGTGGTAAACTTTCATGGGTGGTACTGAAATCCTACAAGGCAGTGGTGGCCCTTGGCGTATGGTAAATATTGAGCTCTGAAAATGAAGTTCTCAAGTCAAATATCCCCAAATCAACTATATTCACTCTATTTTGTTGAAAAGTTTAGTTACTTGTAGGCAAAATAAATTCCAATTTATATTAGGTAAGAACTGAATAAATTCAGTTCCTCTGCATATCCAAATGACATTCTTATTCCAGTGGCAACCAATTTAGTAAATCCAAAACCAGGAGAACCATTCCTAAGGCATAACCATGGGCATAAGTCTGGATTTGAAGCAAGTGTAGATTTTGTTCAGACCTTCCTGAGCTGTGCTGGGATCACCTGCAGGTTTATCAGTGTTGCTTTGGTTTCTTGGGTAGCAGCTTTAATAAAGCTGTTCTCGCTGTGAAAGTGGCAATCGGTGCAGTTACCTGGGGAATTCAGTTACAATTATTTACCAGACCTTGGCAAAAAATTAAAGGTTTCTTCATGGAATGTTGCACTGAAAATGTTTCACAGTGGTGGTAGTACTTTGAATTTAATTACTGTGTGCTGTATCATACTAACTCAGGAATGCATGTTATTTCTAAAAGCTTTTGCATTATCCCACACACACTTTACCTTTCCTGTCAGCAGGTCAGACATGCTGGATTTCCTCACTGTTCTGCCTTCCCAGTTTCCTATCTTGAGCAGATGAGAATAGGTCAGACACAATATTTTATTGAAAATTAATGTGTTCAAGAGTTAATGATTTTCTCATAGAATCCTACATTTGTTGTAAGGGCATCTTTCCTTGGTGCCAATACTTCAACTCTAGGTATATGTACATCATATTGTCCTGTCTTTGCCTGTTATGGTTACATGCTATTGCAAAATTGATTTTATTTCCAACTCCAGATATGCCTATAATTTTGTACTTCACCATTTTGTAGTTCTTTCAAAGTAAATATAAGGCATTCTTTATTAGCTAAGCTATTATTATAACTCTAAGATGTATAAGGTATACAGCCAAACACTGAAACAGGGATTTTTTTGTTCTCCAGTAAATTCCAGATCCTAACAAAGAAATTCTGCATTGCAAAAATTTTAGAGTCTTAGAATTTGAAATTGTGATAAGGAAATCAGATTCAAATAAAATAATAAAAGTTCACAAAATGCTATAAATATGAAGCATTCTTAATTTTTGTTAAAATTTTAGAGAGCTAATAAACATTTCAGAAGTGGTTTTGAAGAACCTTCTATTGTTGTCCAAAGGGACACCTTCACACTATTTTTCAGGAGAGGAATTTAATTAATTTGCTTTTAAGTTGGACAGTGATGTCATCAAAGTTATTTTTACTGGCTGAGGAACAAGAAACACCTCTTGACGTGACATGTTTTTCCAAGGTTGTAGAGTGCCTTCCACCAACAGAATGAAGTGAGAACTTTATTCTGTTGGATTAAGACAACTGTTCCCTGTTGTGTTTTCTTCCTGGCAGAGTTTTTATCATGTTCATAAGAATAAAGAAATACTACGCTGTTAACTCCAGATTTGCGATTCTGCAAATCTAGTTAATTGAACTGGACAATACGTGTAAGTTCTATTGAAGATTATGTCTGTTGGGCTTTTCTACTGATTTGCACGGGTCTTCTGACCAAAGAGGAAGGAATTTCTCCAGTAGATTTCTGGATCATGATGATTCAGTAAGTTCAGTAAGTGGTTTTTCCTCAGCCTTGATTGTTTTGGCTATACATGCACGTACCTCAAGAGTTTTTACAGAGCAAAGTGCGAGTATCACCTTCCTTATAACTCAGATTCCAAGACAGCGTTCGCTGCTTTTGCATCCTAATTGACATGCAGTCACAAGCAGCCAAACGAATTTATTTAAATAGGGTTTGTAGTTCTTTAGCCTTCCAATATGCCAAAAGGAATTGATCATCTGAATTGCATAGTACTGAATTTAACTGCAGTGTTACCAGACAACCAGCACTTCTAGATCTGCTTGCCATGTCTTTGGAACTTGCTCACAGACCCTCATAAAAGCAAGAAAAATGTACAAACGAATCTGCCTTTGCTGTAGGCAACTGTTGGCCTTCTTATCTCACGGGAGTGACACTAACGCACAAGTTCATTCTGCCCGTATGGGTGAGTCCCAGCACTGCGCGTTACAGCTCTAAGTGGTGCTTCCCAACAGAGAACTACAGAGTGATCACCCTACGCTTTGTGGCTCGTGTAACTGTGAGATGGTAGTTTCTAGTTAACTGATGTGTGTTTTCGTGGCACCAGACAGTTTTTCTCCTAGATGAGAAATCTCTGATGTGCCTGCAGTTGTTCTTTCAGTGTAGCCTGTGTGATTATAAGACAGAATGTTCTATTTCCTGGGGCAAAAATTTTAACAAAGGAGGAAGGACACTTTTATGGACAAATTTAGGTGACACCTCATCTCTTATCATTCCTTGTCTGGCAGTACTGTAACTTTCTGCGGAGATTTGTTGACCATGGGGTCAGAACACTTGAATGTAGAAAAATGTTAAAACCATAAATCCCACTTCACTGTGCCTTGTTGTAAGGGACATTCTGTGGTTAGAGAAGGCACAGGGAGGAGCACTTAAATTGTTTGAGGGGATCAAGCAGTGCTCTCATGAGGAGAGACTAAAGAAGGTGGAACTCTTCTGTCTGGAAAGGGAATAGCTGAGAGAGGATTTGGTCAAGATCTGCAAAACCGTGAAGGCCGTAGAGATGACAGCTACACAGCTGCTATTCACTAGAAGCTGTGATTCAAGAACAGGTGACAGTAAGTGCAGGGAGCACCAAAGCAGGTTAAAGAGATGAAAGGAAGCTCTTAATGAAAAACAGCTGACCTTGATTTCCTTTATTACCCCGGAAAGTTAAAAATGCAGGCTGGTTAAGCAAGGTTTGTAAGGGTGCGAGCAGTTTTCTGGGTAAGAGTGCTATAAATTAGCTCTGATGGTAGTGTTTGGCCCTGCTACTGTGCAAATACAATAACTGAGCATTCTGAGTGAGTAATAAGGGAGTTGGTTATCAGAAGGGGTTATACTGTCTTTCAAGGATGTTTTCTTTTCCACTGTTTGAAAGTGAAGAGTGGTCTAAAGAATTTTGTTAACCCTTAGGGTGTTTCTGGTGTCGAGAACTCCAACTTAGAGAGTAGAGAAACTTATTAAGTGCTTTTTTTTTTGTTTTTGTTTTGTTCGTTTTGTATTGCTTTAAGTAGAATTCTGCATGTGAAATGTTGTCAGAAAAGTAAAAGCCTCTTCCTGAGTGGTTTTCTTGTTAGTAAGTGGAGGTCATGTGTTTTTACAGAAGTTGGTTCTGGAGACTTAGGCTGTATTTATCCTTGAGAGTTTTAAAGTTCTAGGGTAATGTTGAAACACATATAGGCAGGAGAAGTTAGGTATAGTGTAGGTACTTGTCAGGTGAGTAGAGTTTTGTTTGCTATTTGTTTTAGTGACTTTCTGTTAATTTGGTTTTTTTCTACACTTAATGGTCTTTCAGTGAAGTAGGTTCAAAACCTGTGTGACTCTGTATCATTCCCGCGTTTTAATATTGTTCCTCTCCAATTACGCAGTCGCTTCTTGAGTTGTGTGGTAACACGTTCCTTGGTGTGCCTTTGAAAAGGAATATAGAAATAACAAGATGAATGTTTATGTTCGCGCTTCAAAGAAAATTGCTTTAAATTCAATTTCATGAGATTAGTCATTAAGTTTGTAAGAAACCTGCATGTGAAAACGTTGCCTTTTCTATTGCAGTTAAAAAAGTTTGCACACATAGTTGGCTGTTTTATGGGTTTTTGGTATCTTAGACAAATAATGTTATGTGTAACTATCCTCATCTCTCTTCAAAGAGAATAGCTGTGACTTTGTTTCTTTAAACTTGAGGAAAACAGCATAAGACAGGTATTGGTGGTAGTCTTTTTTCAGTTTAAAATACCACCTGGTATTCAAAGTCTGTTGTATGCTGGAGGTTGCTTATTTAATTAGTTCATTCAGACAGGAAGAGGTAATTACGGAAGGCTACTAGAGTACTATTGTTTTAGGAAGCAAAAAAACCCCCTATAATACCAAAGCTTGGCATTATACTAACTTTATACCTAGCTCTTGCAAGAGGCTTTTTCAGGCACCACTGACACTATGTACATGTTTTAACAAGTAGTGAGTTCCAAATCTGGCTGCCAAGAGAGCAAACTAATCCAGCAAGATGCTTGATTGTGTTCTGGTTTTACACTTCCTTCCAAGTGGTTTCAGGAAGTACTGCTTAGTTTTGCATTTACAATTCTAGCTTAAATTATCCATGACAGTAATCTATAGGGTTGTTTTTTTCTTTGTATAAGCAGAAAAGGTTAGTTGGTATGTAATAAGTAAGATAACTAATACTGCTGGATACTCTACTAAAATGTGTTGCTGTTTGACCGAAAGGAAAAAAGAGCAATAAAACAAACAAATGTATTGCTCCAGCATATTGTATTGTTTTTGGTTCTTGCACCATTACTCATAGATAAGAGTTCTTGCCACACCTATTGAGAAAACACCAAGTGTCAAAGCTCTGTGCATCTTGTTTGCTCTCCTTAGCCCGTCTGGGAAGCAACAGTAATGAACAGAGTGAGTGTGTAGCACCTCAAAAGGGTTTCAAGGGAATAGTTAAATGAACTGAGATCTAGTTGGTAATTCCATATTGACACAAGTGATAGGCGTGTGATATGGTGTGTGTGCATTTGCTTTTCTGTTTTATAAGCTATTATAGGAGTCTTCATAGCCTTGGCTGTAGAGCAGTAAAAGCTTGACAAAATTGTAGTTATGAACCTCCTGTAAATGAAATTCTGCACTTCCCCTGTGTCTCGTGCAGTTGGCTCCTTTTCTCTTTTTCCTTCTTTTTTTTTTTTTTCCTTCTCCTGTTGTCAAGCCCTCTTGGGCTTGGTGTGTTGAAGTCTTTATAGTCAAAGATGACAATAAGCAGTAGTTTGAAAACATTTGTTAAATAGTATTAAGAGTTTGCCAAAAAGAAATCATGTCCTTCTTTCATTAGATGTCTTGTCTCCTCAGGTGGTGCCAGTCTCTACTTGGTAAACTAATCATGGCTATAACTTGTTCTACCATTTCCATTTGTCAGAAAACTACTCTGATTTTAAGATGAACATGATGGGTCTGTAAAAGACATTGCAGAACTGAGTTCCTGCAATAGTTAGTAGTCCCAGCCCAGGAGGTCCTTTTCAATCCTGAATTGCTGGTCAGATATTTATTGGAAGTGAGAGATTAAAAACCAGAACAGGGCTTTCCAGGCTTCTTTTTGGGATGTTTGCAAGGGGTACAGGAGAACAGATCCTGAGTTCAAGCTCTAGTGCTAGGTGATTAATAAAAATACACTTATATACAAAGCTGGGAGGGGTAGGGGACAGTGACTCCTAGCAACTGGTAGGCTGCGAAGTAACCCGGTAACATTGTGAATCCAGTCTTCGCTGGAAATCAAGTATGGCCACTGCTGTGAGTCCAGAGAGGGGAGAGAATATGGTGTTCCAAGTGCCACAAGTGTATCTCAGCTGTGCAATGCTTTGGAAAGCCAGGAACTTCTAGTACTGAATTATTGCACAGCTGTGGGCCCTCACCAACAGTGCTGGTTCATCTTGTTGTAACTCTGCTTTTGGGTGTGATGGGGAAGCATGCCAAAGTCACTTTGTGTACCTACCACATGCCAAGAAGTTGTTTCCCAATGTTTGGGCAGCCATCACTACATCCTCATGCCAGATCTCCGAAACAAGTTCCTCACTTGTACGTCTGTGTGTTTCATTTTGCAAGCGTTACGGTAGACTCTGAGAATGTCAAACTGAAATTGCTGCTGTCCACTGCTTCCCATGTCAGAGGACCTCTTTGTGCTTCAGCTGGAGAAGCAGGCTTCCCAGGAACTTGTCCCATTTTTTTCGTCAGTCTTTACAGTAACAAACTTTCATCTTTAGGCATTCCTGTCTGTCTTATGAACTATTTTCCCTTGTCTATGCTTTTAAGCAGCCCCAGTAATAAAAGCGTTCTGTCACACTGTCTTTTGAATGCTGCGGAAGCCTTTTTTCCTTAGGTATCGCTTCTTCTGCTTGGATTGAAGAAATGAATCTGTACTCCGCAATTCCACCTTCAAAGTCTGTTTGAGACCACAGCCTTTTGCAACTGAAGCTGTATCTTGGTTTTATAGCTACACCTTTTAGAATACCTGCTGGGATCATTTTACGTTGTCCCTTTTGTGGCTTTACCATTTGCTACTAGTTTTATCTGTTTTTAAAGAGTATGTCTGGTACTGTTTCCTCCAATGTTAAGTTCTTCCTTGCTGTTTCAACTATTTCATGCCGTCTTTGTGCTTAAGGCGACCAGAAAGCTTGGAGGCCTGAAAGTGTAGAATGAATCACTAAGGGCAGGCAATCTGTTTTGGAAGAGAGAACAAATTGAAAGTAATTTTCTCTCCAAAGTACTCTCATTAATTTAGTTTTCAGTGTAGCCTTTCTTCTTCCCTTTTAGTTAGAAGATGAACTAAATACCAAGAGAAGGATGGGAAAGATGCTTCTAAGAATGTCAGGAACCCATTTCCATTTCTCTCAAAACTAGGGGAAAGGATAGCCTTAACAAATTGGAGCTCCAAGAAGCTAAAAAGCAATTTTTAATTATAAGTGTAGATACTAGAAATCTATTGGTGTGCCATGTCATACCCCGGTGCCATACTTGTTTCTTTCAAGTCAGAGGTCTCAAATGAGTCATTATATGTATATCTGTCGAAGTTCTTCATGGGTTTCTTATGTACTAACTTTGAAACTTTTCATCCATTTAACAATTTAGATGTAATTCTGAATAATGCAATGCATTAAATAGAACAAGGGAAATATTTTTAAACAAGTAGCAAGTTTGTACAGAATATCAGCAACCTGACTTACACAAACTCTAGGAAGCTGGTTTTAAACAATTGCAGAAAAAAACAACTAATAGTTTGCAATATTGAAAATCTGTTCTCTCCTTTTCAAATAAGCATTCTGTCTGGTTTTATTTTCCAGGACTCTTTTCTTCTTTTCTCCTCTTGGAGGGAGAAGTTGCCTTGTATTAATTCTCTATTTTCTTTGCACAGTCTTTTCGTTAATACATTCTCAGCTCACTGGCTTGTGTCCTGTATCTATGGATATCTATGAAACCCCATCTGTGCTTACCACCAAGTACACCAAAATTGGATGGGGATAACATAATTGCAGACAGATGTGTTGGCTCGAACTTGTGACGTCGGGGAGAAGCAGATGCTGTTTCTCAATACAGAAATCTTCCATCTATCTGCAGCCCGGTGTTGATATCATCACATAATGATGTGTTTCCTGTGTTTGTCATCTCATATCCATGATCTTCTTCTGCAGGACCTTGTCCTTTACTCAGCCCTCAGTGATTTAATGGAAGCTATTATCTGTTGCTGAGTATGTTCATAAGAAAACCCTCTGGGAACACTGAATAATACATCAAATGTTTTGCTAAGGGAACCTGGGTCTTACTTAATATCAAGAGTGTGTTAAATATATGCAAGAGCATGAAAATATTTGGAGCAGTGACCTGTTACACTTTGATTTGTCCCATTATCCTATTTACATGACAACTCTAGTTGTAATGACTGAACTGCAGCTGATCAAAAGTATGTTTAGGGAAGAAAAAAGTCTGCTCTTTCATGATTAACCTCTCTTCCTATGCTGTAGTTTTACCAGCAATTTTGGAAGGTTGGTTCTTTTATTGATAAGGCATAGCAAAGCTTAATCCGTTTGCAATGTAATTATTTCCTTTTTTTTGTGGTGCAAATTTTTGGGGGTTTTTATATTTTTCTGTATGTGATTATTAACTGAGACTTGGCAACTGATTGAGACTTTTGTTATTGTGTGTTGTAAATGGAGAAGTGTATTAAAATCCATTACAGGACTGTCATATATAGATTTGAATATCTGGGAGCCTCAATCAATCTTCCTTCTGAAGAAGAGGTGTCTGCTGCTTAAGGTTGCCCCTGTAGAAATTTTGGAACATGGTTTTGGAGATTGTTACCGGATACGGTTACTCCAGATACAGACATCCCTGAGCATGGGAATCCTAAAATAACACAGGTTGGAAGCTATGTCTGGAGGTCTAATCCCATCCCTGCCCAGGACTGGTCATACTAGTTTTTGGTGCTTAGGGCCTGACCACTACAGTCTGGAACATTTGAGTATCAGGATTCCACAGCCTATTTGGGCAACCTTTCTCAGTGTTTGACAACAATGCTGGTTTTTTTTCAAGTGTTTAGTCAGCTCTTCTGGTCTTGGCCTTTGTGTCCATTGCCTTTTGTGGCATCACTGAGCACTTCCCGAAAGAGCCTTGCTCTCCCTTTACCCAATCCCATGGGACAGCTGAAGGACAGCAATGAGTTCTCCCCTCAGTGCTCTTTTGAGATGTGGGACACCAGAGAGACTATTCACCTGCATTCTTTCCATCTTGGCCAGAGTGTGGATTTTGGGTGAGAGTATGGAAATATCCCTCCACACCTACTGCAACGTTGGCTTGGTTTGTAACTTGTGCTGTGGGGCTCATGTGAATCAGAAACAGTGATTTCCAGAAAGAAAGTGTTCCTGACTCAGATGAGATGTTTAAATCTGATAAGGCAGGAGGGAAGACAGAATTGGTTCCTCCCTTTGAATTTGCATCTGTGAAATAGCTGAGAAGATACTTGGGAAGGAACTCCTTGCAGAGGAGGCAGTTTGAGGGATGGAATAAAGCAAGAACAAGACAGGATTAGTGAAAATGAAGGCATTGGTAGTAGCAAAACCAAGTGTTAAGTATAAGTGGTGCAGCTCCAAAGAGCAGGTTGGAGTTACTGCGTGGTGGGAAAGTGATCAGAGAAATTACTGCATGTGTCTTAACTGGCTTGGGCTTTCTCTTTTTAATGCCACAGCAGTAATGTTTGTGGACAAGTTGAGTGTGAAAAAATTAACACAAATACTGCAAGAGAGGGATAATGGATACCACGGAGTTTGGCTTTTTGAGAGGGGAAAGAGGAGGAAGGGGGAGGAGTTGTTCTGCTTTTTCAGCCACTGCTTTGAATAATGAAATATTTATTCCCTGGGAGAAGAACAGCTAAAACAATAGAGCTGTGTTTATAGAAAAATGGTCATTTGTCTAGACTCTGATTTCTGGTTCATCAATACCTCTTTGTGAGAGGTACTTCCCTCAAATATGCCTTTGTTTCCCATGGAATGCAACCAGAGGCGTATAGTGCAAGGAGTCTCAGTTGGGCTGGCTTAAACAAACAATGAAACAGTGCAAAGACTGAAATTAAAATGTATATATTTGTTCTGTGCCATGTTCTATTCATTACCTGATTAGAGCATGGGGCAAAACAACACATCTTGAAGCTTCCAGCTGGCTGAGCTCTGTATCTGTACAGCAACGTTACATGCGTTTTAAAACATGATTAAAAAGGCAGTTGCCAAGCTTTTCTTATGGTTTGTTTAATGAGATTCTGAATGGTGAAAATAACCAGCAAATCTCTCAATTCATGCCTGTTCATAAGGACAAACACCAACTCTTTTTTCCCTTTTTTCCCAGACCACTGAGCCCAGTGATCCAGTGTTGTGCTTGGAGGGACTATGACAGGTGGTAAGTGAGATGGCTTTAGGTGGCTTTGAGTGTAATTCATCTCTGTTCTCAAAATGACATCTGCTTGCCCAGAGGGTGCTCTAGTCTATTTTCTTCTCTCCATGCCCTGGTATCCTTTGCTGGAAGCAATTGAGAGCTTGGAATATTTATTACCACGTCATTGTTCGTCATGTCCCTGTTGGGATGACAGGGTGTGTTAAGGCTCCCTTCTCTGCCAGAGAATGACAGCATGGCCTGGAATGCAAGTTTAATAACATAAGTCTATGTTCTTAGTTTGATTTGTTGTACCTTTTTCTCTCCATTCTGCTGTGTTGACCTTGTTTTGACTTAAGTTGTTTGGGTCTCTTCAAAGCACCATCTAGTGGTGCAAGCTCATCAAGAAATTAAGGAACAGGTTCTATTCCTGCTTCACCGTTGCTTTCTGGGGCAAATCTTGTTTCATCTTTGCTAAAAATAAGGGCTCAAGAGTATTTCTCCAGGTCCCCCTCCAGCCTAGTTCACATTTGGAAAACAATTGGCTGCATCCCACCTCTTTGGTGCCCTTTTTTGGAACTTAAGTCAAATGGGTTGATCTCTAAGAAGTGATCAAAGAGAAGTATACAAGATGATTGCTGTATTAGAGAAACAGGTGGTACTGCACCATGGTCTAGAGGCAGAGACAAGTCTGCAGGAGGGGTAGGTGGAGGAGAGCTGCTGTTCTGCCAACTGTTCAGGTTTTTTTCCAAGTAGTTTGTGGGTATTTTGGATACAGCCAAGTAGTAAGTTGTAAGGATATTGCCCTCTCTGCAGCAAGAAGGCCCATACAAGAAGGGTGGCTTTCAAGGAACAACAAGTGCAGAGTTAAGCAGGATGTGAAATAAGGGCAAGGATGGCAGCTGCAGGGACACAGAGACAGCTTTTGCCACCTGTTGCAGAAGCAAGCAAGCACCATGGGATACAGGGATGGAAGTGACCAGGAGCCAGAAGGTAAAGACCTGTAGGAATGATAGATCATGGAGAATATGACTGTGAAGTCAGTGAACTGAAAGCAGCTGAAAACGATAGTGCTCATGGGTGAGGACTTCATTAAGAAGTCGGGACAAGTCATCAAAGCATTTGTGAAATGACTTGCACATGTTGGTGACAGGGCTGGCAGTAGTTGGTATTGTGTCCATATGACAGCCTGGGTTCAACAGGATGGATGTCCTTGTGCCAATAATTTATTTGTTCTGGTCACAGGACAAAACACAAGTGCATGCAGCACAGTGAAATGAACAATATTGCATTTTGACTGCTTATTGGTGTTCCTGTAACAAAACAGAAGAAATACTCATGAACAGCTAAATTCCATTACCATTGACGACCACAGTGACGGGCAGATGGTGTCACACCTTGCTGTCTTGTCTGGATTGAATGCTTTCTGTGACTGATAATAGGAAAATCTCATGGAAAATTTCTCTCCCTCCCAGATGAGCACTACCTGCCCTTTTTATTGTCACCATGTTATAGAGCACCAGAGGCATCTTTCAATTTCCTTGAAAGTATCAAGGAAGAAGTGTTTACTGATGCCCAGTAAATATGTGAATATCTAAGGGCGGCACCTTGGCAGATACATCATAAAAGACTTGTCCTGTAGTGTGGTATAAGCTGCTTGTTTGGGCATTTGGAGAGCAAAAACTGCTTTTGAGCATCTTTAAAGAGAAAGGGGTTTGAAATTCTGTCTTTTTTGGCCCATGAAAATGACACATAATTACAAGATTAAAATAATGCTTTTGATGTTTTTGATTCTAGAAATGTTTTCAGCCTAACCTCCTTCAGTTTTCAACCAACTGATATGAGGTTTGTGGTCAAATCAAAAATCAGAAATGGAAAAAAAAGGAGTTGCTCGTCAGTGTTACGCTTCCCTATGAAGCTCTTGGTTACAACCAAGCCAAGATGGTTTTTAGACAACTTTGCTTCAAAGATATGCTTAATAAGCAAGAAGGACCAACTGTGTTGACTATAGAGGGAATGACTGTAGACTGACAATGAAGGTGAAACAGATGTATTTTGTGTGTGTGCATGATGCATAGCTGTACCACCATTTAATGCATGGCATTAACAACATAACAGTGTATGCCCAAAAGGAAACACAGAATGAGAAGATCTACAGACTGAAACAGGGAGGACAGTGGGAAAATTGTGGAAATGGTTCTTACCTAGAGCATTGTTGAGGGAAGTGAAATTTAAGTATGTGAACCTTGCCAAAATAAAAGTAACCAACTCCTGTTCCAAAATTGCCACATCCTCGTAGATGAAGCATTTTGTAAATAGTGACACATCTAGAAAGAATGAATGCTGCAAGTTGGTAGGTAGGATGGGATTCAATTTGCATTAAGGAAAGGGTCATGTAGTGTTGCAATATCGAATTACGTGTGAGAAAAGGAATTGATACCATCTGTGTGAGATGGGAAGCTACAGGTAATGTTTGGAACTTCCTGTTGTAGACAGGTTCTGTTTACCTGGTCGAGTCTGGGAACATTTGGGGCCTGGAGCAATGCAGGTTAGCCCTGAAGACCAAGGAACTCTACTGGTATTGTACTGGTATCCTGCTCTTGGTACACCACGCACATGCAAAAAACCCAAGCAAAAAATAAAACCCCCGAATATTAAAAATGGAAAAAAAACCCCAAACCAACCCACAAGCCAAGAAACCCAAATACCACCATCACCAAAAAAAATAAATAAGCCAAACCAAAAAACCCACCACTGACCAAAAAAAGCAAAACAAAAAAACCCACACCACCAGAAATACCCTTTGATTTGTAAGGCAGAATCATTTGTGCTAGCTAACTCTTCATATGCTTCCTAATTCTGACCAGGTCAAAGACTAAATACAAGCAAGTAATTTATTTATGGCCTTTTATGCCAGCAAGGTGGAATAATCACTGCTGCTGTCGGTTTGTGTCTCTTTGCAAGTCAGTCAATTAATTTTGTTTGATTTCTTATTTAGTCTGAGTTGATTTTTATCTCTGTGGTGGAGTTTTCAGTACTTCAATGGCACTTGTGCCATAGTGTTGTAGTTGGTGAATAAGTGGGTTTCCCATCATAGTTGTATTAGTGTTTTAGGGGTTTTTTTTTTGCTTGCCCTTTCTTGGGCTTTTCTGTGCAATGGCTGTCAAACTATTTTCTTTGTTTTTCATAATGCTGCTAATCTTCTTTTGGAAGGGAAGATGTGCCACATTGCCCTGAGTCCCAGTCCACTGTAATGCAGCTGGGCTAACAGAAATGTTGACTGTCCACTGCTCTGACTACATGAGCTGATAGCTTTTAAAAGAGCAGACTTTTTGATAAAGGTCTTGCCAAATGTGATATTAGTGGTGGTTGTGTTCAGATAGACATAAAAAGTGCACGTAGTGATATTTCAAAGGGTATTCATGCAATGTATCTATGCATTTCCATTCAAAAATGGATGAACCTCCAGAAGCACCTTGGAGATACCTGCCATATAATGCACTGAAAACACTCGTGTGCCAAGCAGGAAAGCAGGATTTGTGCCATAAGAAGGTAATTGGTAAGCAAGGTATTTTTTTCAGGGTTGTAAGCTCCTGAAGCAGTTTCAGCTTCGGTACCTAAAAACCTGGTCAGATAGATGATATCTTGCAAGTGTATCATTGTATGCAAAGGGTTCCATTTTCCAGCTTGCAGAACATCTACATGTAGGAGTCTGTAGTTCTATTGTAATGATGAAGGCACATGAGTATTCCTTTCTACACACAGAGCAGAACTCACATGTGGCCCCATTATAAAGTTTCAAAATAGGCAAGAGATTTTTGCATGCTCAGTCATCTTATTCTGGTATCCTTCAGTCTGTGGGAGGTCACAGAGGTGACCTTTTACTGAGTCTTCTGTGACTGTGTGCCCAAGGGTTTGCCTAACGAGACTACCTGTCCCTATGAGCCTGATCTCCCTTAGGTCACCACAGCAATAGAATTACTATCTCAATTTATTGTGCCAATCAGAGATTGGCACAGCCTTTGGGACAGGTGTCTGCATATCTTGCTCCAAAGAGCCCATTAGCTGTCTGGGGCACTGCCTTACCAGGGCACGGCAATTAAGGAGAACTACAAGAGTTAAATTGGAAATGTTATTAGGTTCAAGGAAAGCATTTGGGGCAGGATAAGCTGGTTTAGTTTTTGGGGAATGCGCTTTGCTCCTTGCAGTAATTTCAGGAACGGAACTCTAAAATGGATTTATTAATGCAAGAGTTCCAAGCATATAATTCTCCAGGTAAGTTGTAGGTCTGGGGTAATTTTCTTTAGTATGAGGTACTTATACTAAATACATGTTTTCAGATGGACAAAAACTTTGCAAGTTATGGTTTTTTCCGCCTTCTCAGGGTCTCTCCAGTCAGAGTTGTTGATAATATCTTGGTGTAAATGAGAAAAAATCTCCATGTGTTCTTGTTCTTCTTAAAGGGGAAGCTGTGAAATGTGAGAAGCATTATCCATGGGGTTTCTCCATTCCTTTGCAGTTTCTGTTTTTATTATAGTCAAGATATTTCTGGGCCACTTAATTTTTACTTGGTCCTTTTATTCTTTATTTTTCTTCTAGCTCAACCCATCTTGCTATTGGTTCCATTTTAACTTCTTTATGATTCCTGTCAGTTACAAAGTACAAGTATATTGTATGTGTAAGTATCAGTATATGTATATATTTTAAAGGATAATCTGGACCCAAGTGTTCAATCTTTCTCTCCCCTTCATCCTGTTTTGGATTGTGGTGAATGAAATTAGGATGAGAATTTAAATATAGAACCATAAAATTGAGTAACTTTTTTTTGAGAGATACTGCAAGGACTTCAGTGAGGATTAAATGTGGGCTTAACTCTGGTTAGACACAGAGGCAAACTTCCTGCTATAATCCATTGTTTTAAATATCTCTTAGACTCCACAGGGGAAGGAAAGGGTCGATATGTGGTACTGTGTAAGGAATACTACAGTAACAAGGTCATGTGAGCCCTGCTGAGCATTCAGATTGCCTGCACAATCAATGTTCAAGGACATCAGGCACTTGGTACCGCAGACATTTCTCTGGGTTTTCAATAGCTGTCACCTAGTCTGCCAGGACAACTCACTGTGAATCACAAGCAAGTTCTGGACAAATATTTCAGTTTCTTTTATTTATGGTATAGGAACAAAAGCATGCTAAACACATTTCTTGTCATCTTCATGCTTGATGTGCTTCCTCTTAGGCAAAACTACTGGATTGGGTCATAGCCTGGCATTTGCCTTGGCAATCAATGCCAACCTGGCCATAGTGGCTGGGCTGGATTCTGCCCCAGAGAGACGTGTAGGTGTCAGTGCACTGATAGGCATCTTTGCTAGATTCATATCCCAGCTCAAGCATGATCAAATTGAGGGTTGTTAGTGTTTGCCTGCGTCTGGACCACTGGATTCCCAGGTATGCGTTGGACGCCATTTGTCTGTGTGCCAAACTGTTGTGAGGACTTAGAGCAGAAGACTGACATGCACTACTTTTTCTTTGCATCAATACTTGGAGGGAAAAAAGCCTAATGTATACCTTCCCCCCCGTTGCCAAGTGTTACTGCAGTACAGTCAGAGCTTAGGAAAGTATTAATATACTTCTGATAGAAGCTACATTATAGTCATAATTCAAATTGCTGACTCTGTGTACTTGTGTATGTTGCCTTTGGTATACAAATGGTAAAACCAACAAGCTTGTAGCTTAAATTCAAAAGGCTCCAGGTCAGAACTTGGGAAATGAAGTTCTAGCTTCGTCCTTTGCCAAATTTTTGTGACCCATTCAGATTACTTGATCTTTTACCGTCTTAATTTACTTCCTTGGGAACTAACATAAGCCCACTTATTTTTTCCCTAAATTTTTCTGGCCATTGTTGAGGCATGAAAGATAATGACTAATTTCAGATGTTCTCTTTAGTAGGATTGGGAGGGAGTGCTATTAATTTTGTGGTGTTGTTCAGGAAAGCTACTGAGGAGAAAAATGCCAAAAGTAGAGATTGTATCATCATATGTGTATTGCATAGTGATTTTTGTTGGTGTGTGACAGGAAGAGATCCCCAGATAAACCAAGGCTATATAAACTTCATGGAATTTACCTTTTGGAGGTCTGCTTTCAATATTAGGAGATTATTCTAGATATGTAACTACTTCATATTTTCACTGCTAAATGGCATTTATTTGTTTAAAATGTAAGGGGACCAAAACTAGGGATCCAGGGCTTTTGAAGCTATTTTATTGGGAAGCATCTTGATACCTTGGACTTTCTCTGTTGAACTATAATGTTAAGGACAGATTTTTTTAATTTAAAATCTGGGTCAGGAATGTGGTTGAAGATGTTTAAAGCTAAGTCAGACAGTGGTAATCTTTGGTATTAGGAAGCCTTCTCTCTGCTGGCATGCTTTAAGAAAAGACACTTCCCATTCAGATCCATTCCTGACCTTGTAGCAGCTTATTCTGAGGTGTTAAAACACTGGCAGGACCACCCCTCAGATACTGTGTGCAGTTGTGGGTTCCTCAGCATGGGAGAGACATGGACATACATGTGTGCAGCCAAGGGCCAAGAAGGTGTCCTGCCTGTAGAGTCTGACTGGGAGCACTGTGGTTTTTCAGCTCAGAAGAGAAGGCTCAGGAGCATCTCATCAATGGACAAATACCTGTAGGGAGGGTACAGAGGAGACAGAACTTGGCTTTCTTTGCTGCCTGGTGCTAAGACTGGAGCCACTGGGCACAAAAGGAAACAGGGGAATTTGCTTCTGAACATCAGGAAATGCTTTTTTGCAGTGAGGAGGATTGAGCAGTGGTAGAGGTTGGCCAAAGAGCTGTGGTATTCACCAAGTCACAGCCAGATCTGAGAGCAAGCCTGGGACAGCACAAAGTACCCTCCAAAGGCATCAGAGCATAACTTCAGGAGCTCCCTTCCAACCTCAGCCTGGGATGATGTTAATGATTCATAAACTGGGACATCACAGCACCAAATCAGTTATGCTTTGAAGGTTTAAGCTCTGACTCTCTGCCATAAGTCTACTAAATAGATGCATTAGTGTAGAAAAATGTGACTTAACCACCAGCCGTAGCTGAAATGGTACAAGGGCTAGGAATGTCTGGTTAAGTTACCTCACTCTTGTGAATCTGTAAGTCAGTTACTTTGTATATTTATGGAAAAACAGTTTTTATAATGATTATCAGACAAAGAATGAAATTCTTTTGGGTGAAGAGCACTGATGTCAGAGGAATCCAAGTAGTTTCTCTGGAGTTCTGCAAGCTTTGTTTCATTAACTTGTGAGAATTCTAACTTGTTCTTCTTGCTGATATGAATTGCATGCATTCTTCAGACCTAAGAAGAATAATTATAAGAATTTAATAATCCAATATGCAATCCAAATATAAAGTCCCACCCATGTTATATTGTTTTACATTTTTCTACTCAATGGGTCTTTTAAAATTAGTTTGAAAGGCTTTTGTTGTATCTCTTTTGCCTCTGACTTCACTATATTGTTAAACATTGTGCACTCCTTACTAGATACCAGGAAATAGCACTGCTCAAGGTTTTCCAAACAGATGTTTTAATGTCACTCATTAACCAGTCATATGAGCCATTAAAAGCCCACTTGCCATTTACACAGCACTGCTCCTCCTAAGCAGGACTCTGAGAACCCTTGAATTTACCTTAGCTATGGCTCTACAGAGCAATCTGTGGTGTTTATGGTGGAAACTGACAGGTTATTAAGTAAAGACTACAACTCTAAGTATGCTTGGAAACATAGCAAATATGTATTAATAATGCAAAATAATAGGAAATCATACATATCATTGTTCTGATCAGAAAACCCCCAGAAAGCACTATTTAGTCAGGCTGTTTGTAGATAATGAAGATTACTGCTTGGTTTTCCTTAGTGCAGTTACTGTCTAAGGAGTATGGCGGTCGTGCTGCCTTGTGGGCCTGGCTTCATGATTTCATTGTCATATTGCTTTTTATGTAGTACATTGCTCTGTTACATGATACAAATTTGGGAAGTCCAAGAACTGAATTTGCACATGGTTCCTGGAAGTGCTTCATACTTGCACAGATCCCAAACTGATGGTGATTTAATCTCTTCCGTATAGCACTATGTCATCCAGATATCATGGAAAAAAAGGGGTTTTCTTTTCTGGTTTTTTTGACCTTAGGAAATGATTAATGAGATCTCATTCAGCTGATCTAATAAAACTTTTCTAAGTAACAGCTGTGAAGTAGCAGCCCTGAAGATGATTTCCAAATGAATGTAAATACAGATGGTATATTGAGCAGCTTCCTCAAAATCTGTTCAGTTGGAAAGGCATACTTAGTGGGAGGATGAGCAATTAAAAGAGAGATTAAGTACTTGGAATTCTTAGGTTTTTTGTTTCTGAGCTTGCCGGGGAGATTCCAGTGAAAGCTGAAGTAAATGATGGTGGTGAGAGTCAAGTGACTTAAGCCACTGGCTGCTTTGGTAGTGATGACTTGTTAGCTACACTATGGGGAGTTGTGTTTATGAAAATGTTTTGTAACAGCAAAACTGGGAACATAGTGTTCTGAGTCTGTTTTTATCTTTTTTCCTTATTACAATGAATTCCCCTTCTTTCAGGATACTTTGTAGCTGCCTACCTGGTTTTAGTTTAGGCCACACAAGAACACAAGCACATGTGGTCTGGACACAGATGAAGAGCTGATTTTTAGCAGCAAATCATCAGAGGGAAAGGTGTTAAATCATCTGGAAGATTTTGGTTTCTTTAGGCCTGTGCTGTGTGATTTTTCACAGTTCTGTATCTCTGGCCTTGCATTAACTATTGTTGTTAATTTTGTGATAGGGAGAAGCATCTAAGAATATTGACATTAAGGTTTCATCTCTCTATAGATACACACAGATTTCAGTACTGTAGTTTCAAACACATTGGATCCACTAAAGGAATATATGTTCAGTAAAGATTGTTCGTGTAACAGAATGGCTGTTAAATTGTAAAATATTTGTCATTTAAAATCATTTAAATGATTTTAAAATGAAATAAGAAATGTCTATTTCTCCCTAGCAAATTGGTTTCTCATGTGAGGCCTTTATGATCAGGTCTCCTTGTAATCAAAGTATTATATATGTCAGGCAAGTTTTGATAACTTGCCTGTATATCTCTTTTAAGAGTAACAGGCTTAGGAGTGGGAAGTTGAAAGTAAAAGTACCAGCCTGGGAATAGATCTAGATGTGGTGGGGAGTTGTTCAAATGGTTAACAAAACCTTTCTTAGAAATCACTAAAATAGGGCTTAGAATACAAAGATGCTAAACTTTCTCACCTGCTCAGACAATTTGACTGTCTAAGGACACTTAGTGTTCACAACTTCGGATATCTGCTGGTGATCATGAAATGGAAAAGCTCCATTCCCCTCTCCAAAAAAAAAAAGAAAAAGAGAAGTCATCTCTGTTTACCTCAGCAAGGCTTCTAAAGCTCTTTTTCTAAGTGTTAGTGTTTTTAGTACACTGTTGGTTTTACTACAAACCTCTGACTAGCTCAGTTGCCCTGTCCTTCCCAGGATTTAGAGCTGTTGGAAGGAAGCAAATCAAGCTATAGTTTCCAAGGTGTAACCTGAATGTGACTATTCATAATCTGTACTTTCATGGGTGTTACCCAGTACACAGCAGAGTAAGTCCCCAGGGGATGTTCTCTTATCTCCTGCATTTCATTCTTAAACTGTACTTCAGCTTTTTGCTGCACAGATCTCCCTTTTCAGGTCTAGTTCTGGGAGTTACCTGAAATACTGCTATCTCGATATCCCCTTTAAAGAAGGGAATGGAGATATTGCTAATAAAAAGGTGATGTTAGATCCACACACATTGATAAGTTTTGGTATTCCCTCAAGTTAGTGGCACAGAGCTTTCCTGTGGTCCTGCTGTGCTTTGAAATTAATGAAATGGAGACTGTCTTAGATTTCAATATAGTTAAGTGGAAAAGTTTAATGTGCTCTTGGCTTGAGCTGTTTGGCTGTTAGACCTGTAACTACCAATGATAGTTTTTAATTGTTATTTTTTGATGTGGTCCTAAAAAGATTTAAAAAACAATTACTGCTGTGATGAGCAGGGCAGCCACATGTAGTACAAAAAGCTCCACTTAAACGTGGGGTTCTTCTGGATAATGTACCTCCACTTTGCGTCTTTTTCCCATGCAAACAAGAAGTACTGTTTATGCAATAGAAGTAACTTCCTAATCTCCCATTGCTGTTGGCAAGTATGCATCTGTCCCCTCCACGGAAGTCCCACAGTGGCCGGGGAAGTGCTAATGGGTTGCTGAGAGTCCCAAGCTGTTGGAAAGCACCATCTTTAGGCACTGTTTGGTGGGAAAGAGAGATGTAGAATTAAATCAGAAATTCAGCAGAAATGACAATCAACTTCTACCTTTCCCTGTCCATGGAAGGCTATCAGATTCGGGTTTATCTCCCCTGAATAGGGTCAGTTTTTAGAACGGTGGTGACCCCTCCTGGGACCACAAGCTGCTTTTAAAGCTGCTAGATGTCAGAATATTGTGGCATGAAGCTTGGCTTTCCCTGTCACTATCTGAGAATTCTCTTGTTTATCAGAGACAAGGCAAGGCTGATTCCAGAGGTACAACCGTGCAGAAGATGAGCCTGAAAAAAAAAGTCAACTTCATTTCTTAGGCGTGGGCAAATGGGGCTTGTCATGCACTCTGCTATCTCTATGGAGCAGCAAGTGTTACCCGGGGCTCCGGGGCGCGGAAACTGCAGCCTGGGGAGCTCCTGCCTCTGCCTGAGCTGCCGGCACCGACTGAGGGCACGCTGCTAGCCCCGGGCAAGCAGTGTGCAGAGGGCCTGCCTCTGAGCTGCCCTCAGAGTTCCACATCCAGGGAGAAACGGGGATGAGACCCCTGAGATGTTTAGGTATACTCCTGCTGCCCCCCTGCTATTGGCAGATCAGAGTCACTCCCTTCCTAAAAGGGAGTTTTCTTCCTGCAGTTTTCTTCCACAAGGGAAGCCATACATTTGGCTTAATTGCAGACAAATTTTATGATCAAGGGGGGAAAAACATCAAGATTATAACCACAGAGCACAAAGTTACGGGTTTTAGTGATGCAGTGCTTCAGACAGGTGAGCTCTACAGTTATAGTAAGGCATTTTATCTGTATGATGAACTGCATAGATTTAATTGTAAATTTTTTCCTTGGGGTTTGGGTGATTGGATGGGGTTTTTTTGGGAGGGTGAGGTGTAAGGGTAAGAAAAAGAGCAAGATAACTCTAAAGGTGACTCATTGTGATAAAACTCAATTGTTTCTACTTTGTTTGTTTTCTGTTGGATTATTTTTTTTTTCCCTGTACTGGCCGAGTTTGGGATGTTTGCATTCCCAGATATGTTAGTGCATAGAAATTGAGTAGCGATGTTATTACACCTGAGATGTAAGATCTCATTTTAATGAGTAACTTACTGTACTCTTTATAGTTGTTAGCAGAGATTAATCTATCAGTTAAAAGCCAAAGTACAACTCCTGATTTTCTATATGGCAGCTCTAAGTCCCTGATCTGATACTGGACTTGTAAATTTATTGATCAGCTTAGTCATTTCCCTGTATTCATCTAAGACAGGTTTCTGATTTGCAAAGTGATTGTATAAAAGTATTAATTTCTTTATTTCTACAACCACAGCTGTCTAGTATGTTCAGTTTGAGTTCAATTCATGGTGACAGAAGTAACTGTTACATTTACAAATACCACTTGTGTTGGTAGAAGGGGAGGCAGGTGTTAGCTCTTGTGTGGAAGAGTAGCCTGGTGAACATGGCAGATCTAGGTGATCGTGTTGTGGGATGTAGGCCTTTGTGTAGTGTACTGTATTCTATTACTGGTTAATTAGGGGAAATAGAAGAGGTTTATGTGGAATATATTAAATATCATGTGTGAGAAATTGCTGTCTGATCCCAGATGGAAATAGTAAAAGATGCCTTATTTTCCCTCCACTGTGTGTTGGTCAGCTTCTGAGCTGTTGACCTCAATTTAAGGTCCTGAAACTTTTCTTACTCTTGTAGAATTACTATAAAACCAGTGTAAGTCAAGTTAATAGGCAATTATAGATACAGCTGCCCTCTGGTTCTGAGCACCAGCGGTAGCATGCAGGATAGTGAAAAAATGATGCATTTGGATTCTGAAGTCCTAGCTGTTTCCAAAGGGTCCATACTGAAACAACCAATACACCCCTCCTGAAAGCTCAGTCAGGCATGCACCTGGGAACTGCTGTCACAGCAAGAAGAGCCTAATTTGAACAGCCTGAGTAGCACAATTGCTCACAGCATTGCAGCAGCCTCTAGGTCACTCCTCAAGGTCTCACAGCACAATTTGGTGTCGTTGGGCTTTTTCTTCCAAGGAATCATGATGTGTATGCAAGCTCTTCTGTGTTGTCTGTATTAATAGTAACTGGAAGACTTGTTAGTGTTCAGAAAAACTGTTTGCATAGGAAATGGAGTTCTTCCTTCTTCCCTGGGGAGCGTGTATCAGTGCTTCCAGTGCAGAGAAGGCTGGCTGTGGGAATGGGGAAGAAGGAACAATGGTTTTAAACTGAAAAGAGGATCGTTCTGGATGGGATATAAGGAAGAACTTTTTTTATTATGAAGGTGATGAAATGGGCTGCTTAGGGGAGCTGTTGATGCTCTGTCCTTAGAAGTGTTCAAGGCCCGGTGGGATGGGGCTTGGGGCAGCCTGATCTAGCAAAAGATGTGCCTGCACATGGCAGGGGCTTGGAATGAGATGATCTTTAAAGGTCCCCTCTAACCCAAACCATTCTGTGATTCCAAAGACCTCAAGTTACTCTATCCAGCCTATGGGCTGCCTTTCTGCGATTGGATTTTCTCCATTTAAATTGCAAACTTTGCCATGGTGTCCAATGTGAGGTACTTGGGATAGGTCAAGATTGTGATTAATGCATAATTTATATTAATGAGCACCAATCACTGACATAATTGCATGTATTTATTTCTGCAATTATGTGGTATTAAGGACTTACGCAGTTGCAAGGTAACAATTAAATGGAAGTTGTTTCCCCTGTAATTAAATAGCCAGTGTTACTCTAAGTAGAATTTGAACCCTAAAATGGAAGCATTTCTTCTTGACTGTGTTTTTGTATCTTAGCAAAGCAGTGTCTGGGTTCTGGGAGTATCTGAAAATGCAGATAAGAGCAAATTATAAATAACTAATTAGTTGTAGAGAAGCAGAAGTATGATGCATGTCTTCAGTTTTAAACAGAAAATGTGATTTGAGGAATAAGCATACTTAGTTCATGTTTAGAAGACTTGAAGGTTTGGGGCAGTATGATCAAGTTGTTGATATACAAAATACTTGATCAATGTAAACTTTTCTTAAAAAGTCTTAATTATTTTTACTACTTTTTTGGTTTGTTGTTTTTCTGCAGCATGTTTCATAGGCTTGCATCTTGTTCATGTTGTCATTGTAGTAATAGCAGATACAGTTCCTATCTCCTAAAAATAGGCTTTCATTGCAGAGCTAATGCTGCCGTATGCTTCTGTGGAAATTGTTTCCATAACTCTCAATCCTTATGGGGTTGTCCAACTGGAAGTTAGATGGCCTGAGCAAGTGGTATCTTTTCAGGTTTTCTTGCATTAAACTCATAATGCCCTGATGTGCATGTAACAAGTGATTTCCTGTGTTGTGTACATTCTTTTCTGACATTGGAAGAAGCAAATAAAGGAGGCCCGAAGAGCTTGCTGCGCTGTTAGTGCTTCCACAGCAAACATGCACTAGCTATGTTTGTGAGATCCAATCTGTTCCAGACTAACTCAGATGGAAGGGAGGCTGCTGAGGAATCGAGTTAGCATTGTAGTTAAAAATAACATCTTGTCATTTTTACTACTTCATCCTCTTGGTTAGGAAAATGACTGTCATTCCAAAGGGGGGGCTATGTTGGTAATATTCTATGCACAAGTACTTCTGTCTGTGTACATGGAATATTACAGATAACAATACATAGTATAGAACATCGTATGTAGGTTCTAAAAGGTAACTAAGAAGGGAATGAGGATGGCAAACTTCTACTTGTGTAAGTAAAAGCGTAATCCTCTGGGCATCGCACATTTAGAAACAGGCAACCACAGAAAATATGCAAGATTTATTTCTTGAATTGATAAATTGCTTGAACTGTAGGGAAAGCTCACTTGTGTTCTTCCAACTCATTCAATCCAAGCTAACTCATGGTGTCTTACTAGTTGTGTAGAGGCCATATCAACTGTTCACATTGTGCAAGTGTCTTCTGGCAACAATACTATAAGCATGTACTGAACCTAGCTCTGGTGTGCTCAGCATCAGCCCAGAATTCCTAGCCAGAGTCTCAGCCTGTTGCTGATATAGATGCCCCTGCGTAATGGGGAGTTGAATGTTCTCAGCTGTAACCAGAGTTCATGACGATTTGCCAATGCTGTTTTTAACTGTGCGTTTAAAAATGGTCAGTGGCCAGAACCCAAGAATTGGTCTTCAGGGTTCATGGTCAGTAAACGGGAAACTTGGATCCCAAGAAGAAAGTTGTGTAGTGAATGGCCCCTGGAAAAGAGGACCTGCAGATACAAGTGGGAAAGGAAAGCTGCATGTTTTTCTCAATAGAAATTGGTATTATTTAGGGTTACCTGATGCTTTCTGGTCTGTGGCTTTTCTAGCACGCACACATCTGGAAGTCTCACCTGATTTGACAAATAGATTTTTAATCAATCATATCTCAGTGGATTGTCTTTCACCTTTATTCATATTTAAACTTTGACCGGCATAGTCCGAAAATAGCTTATTAGCTGAAGAACTGTTATGTATAGAATGCTGTACTTAGTCCCTGTAACTTGCAGAATCTATTTTTTACAGCACTGCCTATGGATAAGTTTCCAATTCCTGATACAGAATCAGTTGGTCTTTTCTCTCTGTTGCATTTATCACAACTGTGTGATTATGAAAGAAGAGTTTCATAAGGCCTGGTGTGTCAGCAGTACTATTTTATTAGGAGTAAAAATGTGTCAAGCTCTGAATAATATGAATTAAATAGGAGATGAATTTTTTGAGAAGCTGGTCCATCCTGATATTCACTGATGCATTTCTCTTACTGTCTAATCGTTTGACTGATGCTTGTGATTCAAGCACTAAGTATAGGCTGGGATTTTGGTTTCTGGTCCTTAGATGATGATGGGAACATCTGAGTAACAGGAGGTTCTAGTAGAACAGGATGATATTTCATCATTCCTCCCCCCTGCCACCCACCCCAACTACTCCTCCCCAAGTAGGGCTCCTGAAAATCCATGTCAAGCATGGAGGTAGAGGGTGAGGCTATGGAAAGAGTACTATTGACTAACCCTGGAGTATGTTCCTGTGTATCCTGCTGGCTGTCCTTGGAGTGGGCCTTCCGATTTCCTTTGGGAGTAAACCCTCACTGGAAGTTAGTGTTGCTCCATGAATCACAGCTGGTTTGTAGCTATGGGACCTGATGTAGGAAGAGCCGAGCACTCCCCTTTTCACTACTTCATGAAAAGCACCTTCTGCTGAGCAGTTTTTTTTATCTCAGATGGTGGTGCCTCTCTCTACCACAGCTCTATTTTGAAACAGAAATATTCACAGAAAAAATTTTGTTTGCAGTTGTGTGAGAAGTTCGTTTCAGCAGTTTTTTTTCCTGAAGACTCTAGGGGAGAAAAAAGAACTAATAAGCAACTTCACTTACATTAGGAAATATCATAAAAGCTATTAATGACAGAGGCAGCCTAAACATTCTTGTGTTTTCTTTTTACTCTGCCTTCCATTGTTCTTACCTAGGGTCCGAAACAATTAGTATAACTGGTTTCTTTACTTTTAACACCTTCCCACTTTATTTCAGGTGAGGGGGGAAAAAAAAGGCAAAAGGCTGAGTTTTCTTAAAGCTCCAAAGCTACAAGGGGGAAAATAAATAATATTTTGGTTAAATCCACTCCATGTCAGGAGTTTCAGCAAGGCAAAGGTGCTCCGTGTAGTTGATTTCAGTGTAATTTTTGAGACTTGTGTGTGAGTGTTGAGGCTCCTTTGTCTGGCAGGGTTAATTCCTCTCTCCAGAAGTTCAGGATTTAAAACCCCTGCGAAGTGCAAGTAGCCTAGAACAAAGTGCCTTCATTCTGTGCTGGATTTTTTTTTTGTCTGACAACAAAGAAACACATTCATTTTATAGAATGCGTTTCTCTCACAGTTCTGGAAAAGCTCCTTGTTTATTCACGAAGGAAGGCCAGTAAGGCCTGGTTAATCCAAGCATTACTTTTTTCTAATTTATTTCCTAAAAGGGATGGCTCTTGCCTTATCAAATAGGAAGATTCATAGGGAAAATGTGTGTGGCTTGCAGAAGGGAAAACAAATGGGAGATGCCAAGTGGGTATGTGTTTAGAGGAATCTTAACAGAACAGATTGTGTTTTTCAATTGTAATTTCTTGGTGGTTTTGATCACTGACAACAATACCGTTTGCATTTTAATTTTCTGAAGTGGTGATGAGTGACGAGATAAAAAAATTATGCAGCAGGGGCAATTTGTGCGCTTTACCACTGTCAGTTGGGAGAGCTGGTTCTAAACCTCTCCTCGAGAAATGTGATCCTGAGGTTCCACAAAGCTGCATGCTTCTGGTGAGTGAGACACCCTGATTGCCCTGTGGAAAAAGGAAGAGGTGTGTGTAGGAGATGCCATGGCCTCCAAGCTGCTTGGCACACCGCAGTGTGATGTTTCCTGAGCTGCGACTCTGATGGATGCACACATTGCCTTTGGATTTGTCCCTGATGCGATTTATGTAGCAACTGACTTAGCCTTTTTTTACCAAGTTGCTTCTTACCTTGTGCATTGCCCTTAAAAAATTAAAAAGCCTATTAGATAGTTTAAATAATTCAATTAGAAGAAACTAAAGGGCCAGAATTCTTTCTCATGCTAAAATAAAACACCACACTAAAGCAAATTTTGGCTCCCCAGCATTTCATCCTGACAAGGTTCTAGTGCAAAGTGATAAAATTTTCCATTCTCAATTATTAAAATGCAGTTAAGCAGCAATTCACAAGCATTGCAGAACACCATCTACTGCTAATAACTTGTTTATAAGAGAATGTGTTAAGGCTTCAAGGTTAATGGAAATGTAGCCAATAAATGCTGATTTATTTGATTGTATTTTTTTAAGGCAGCACTGAAGCAGTTTTCTTATTGACATTGTTAGTGCAGCTGCTCCTGTTTTGATTTGGAGTTGTTGTGCAGTGTAGCTGAGAGAGTGAACTGAGACACTGACGGTGTGGGAGCGTGCTCAGAGACAGAGATATCAAGTGAGCTATTTGAGCTGCTTATCAATTGTTAATTGTCTACTGATCCTTAAACCAGATACCTAAACTGAAAAGACCACTTTCAGCAACAGATGCAAATTATATGGATCCTGTAGGTGTGCAGGCCCTACAACATAAGTGGGGTGCTGAATTTTTTATTACCTATTGCAGCTTTCATATCTGGGCAGTTCTAGTGTGGGCCTCCAAACCCAATGTTGCTCTGAATTCATTTGTAAGGAGAAGGTAACACCGGAACTGAAGCTGGATTAACAGCTGCATATTGACCAGGTGTCCATAGGTATATTTCTTTGGATTTCCCTTGTCAAATGTACTACTTTTAGAATAGCCCTGGAGTTGGAGATCTTGTATAACTTTTTCATAAACTGGGAATTTTAGGTGCATTTTCAGCCATGTTGCTATTAATACCTCAAAACAACACAATGCAAGTGTTGTTCACAGCTATCAGTAACATGGTTGAGATTTTTTGGTGAAGGAGCTATTTGAATTAAACTTGATGCAGATGATGTATTTAATGTTCAGGCTCCTCAGAACATCACCTTTGCTTTCAGTGCTATGGGATAATGTGCCTGCGTTGGGAGTCTGTAGTGCCAAGTTGGAACGGCCCTTGATTTATGTCCCTGCCTGCTTTCCACAGTTATTGTGTGTGCCAGAGGAGAGAAGCACTGCTGGGAACAAGTTACATGGGTTTTTTTGTTTTGGTTTGGTTTTTTTGTGACACGATAGATTGTTTCCCCAAAACAAGCCTGCATGACTTTTTATATTAAATAAAAAGGGTATGTATTTGGCAACTCGTACATCAGATGTTTTTTGACAGAACTGTGATGGTCTGGGAGAAGAATAGGAATGAAGAGAACAGCAGCTTGAAGGGGATGGATCAGGCTATGATCTTCCAAGCCACTTGAGCAGTCAGTCTCAGATATCAAGGACTGGGCCCCTTTCTACCACTGCATGTACTTCCCCTTGCTGCAAAGGGTGCTGGCCATTCCTAAGGTAAAGACATCAAATTTAACATCCTCTCTTTTTTCCTTTTCTATTCTCACAAATGGTCCCTTAATCAAAGTCAAAAATCTGGCCCTGGCACCTCACCTGTCCCACAGCAGTCTGTGGTATGAGGCCCTGGTTTGGTGTTGATGCTGCTCTTGGCGTTACGCAGATAATCTGAGAGTGGAATGTTGGATCTGCGATCCTTCTCAATGCAGCAGTGCTTTTTGTGAAGTTGCAGCACAAGCTGCTCTTCCCTGGTGACCTAACTGAAAAGCTGCCTTTCCTTATGGTACATGAAAAGTCTATACAAATAAGTAAGGAAGGACTATGCCCTGAATAACAACTTCATGGACAAAGTAGCAATGTGACTGAAATTGGACTGATTTTCTTTTTGTTGGTTTGGGGTTTTTTTGGAGTGAGTTTTTGTGTTGGGTAACTAGTTGGTTTTTTTGAAATGTGTGGTTTGGATTTTTTTGAGCGTTTGTTTGGGGTTCTTTTTGGGAAGCCCTGTATGAAACCCTTGTACTGCATCTCCCACAACCCTTGTGACCTGTGTTTTTTGAGCTTTAGTTATAGGTGAATTCATTACTTTGGAAGTTAGCAGCATTAACTGCAGCTTTGTTTTCATAACACTTTCAATATTCAGTACCATTCTCTATCCCACACAGTATCATGAATTCTAGTATCTGCTTTTGTTACATAGTTCTGTGTTTAACTGAAATCCAAAACAATCTTTTCTAATGCGTGCTGGTTTTCAGTGCCTGAGATTGCAAATGCCAGCTTCATCTTTGTCTTCTGCATTACCATTTCCATTCTTGCATAATGAATTCACCTATATTCTTATTCATTTTGGATCCAGTATATCCACAAGTTTCTTCTTTGAGATTAAACTCAAAAGGATAATTAGGAACTTCATTTCTGTCATATATTTGAAGACAGACCATTTACCTAGTAAGAGGTAGTTGTATTTCTGCTTCAGCTTGCATATTGTCTTACAGAATCAGCTGTGTTTTAGTTTGGCTGAATACATTTTTGAATCCTTTGAGTATAGCCTGAAACTTAGCCAAGATTTCCTCCTGGCTGTGGTGTCATTCATCTGATGGTGCTGAGGAGAGAGTGCAGCAACAGCACAAGCTACAACTCTCCTGTTCCTGGTTAGATGGGATTTTGTGCACCCAGAAAACTTCCCTGTGTGGTACCCAGTAATGTCTTTGTTTGCTTTACCGCCCGGTATGCCTTAGCCACAACTTGGTGTTTGCCATCCCAAACAAGGTTTTTTTTGTCAGCTGTTTCTGGTTGTGCATCTTCTCCTGGTTTATCACCGTAATACCTGTGTTTAGTCAGTACATGCCTTTGCAGCTCTTTCTTTTTCAATGATGACTGAAGAGCTTTTCCTGCTTTATAGAATGTGTAAAATCAGCTAAGACCTTCTTGTCTGGCTGATTGCTATTTGCATCTGCAGTTGGAAGTGGGACCTTCCACATCAAACTTTTTTATCTGTACTGCAAGCAAGATGGATGGGGTATAGGATTCACTATATTTGGTTTTCTTGGGTTTCAGTGAAAAGCAGCAGTCAACACCTAATGTGTCCTTTCTTTAGTGTCACCTTTCCAAACTTACTCTGTGCAGACTGCACTGTCCTTTCTTTGATGTTTTTTCTTTATCTCTGTTAATTAGAATATTGAGTTTCCTGCCTCACTGTAATAGGCAAATATTTTCCACAAATTCAGATTTTAAAGTAAGCGGAAATATTTCACAAGGCTCAAACTGATGTCCCTGTGATTTGCAGTAGTTTCCTAAGAGCCCCTTAAAAAATGGCTGTCACTTGTTCTTATCAACAAAAGCTGGGAAACTGGCACTTATCCCTCTTCAAAAGAAACAATCTGCTAATTGCCTTCCCTTCTCCTTTGATCTTCATGACCAGTTTTTTTTAACATTGCAGGACTTCTCTGAATTCAGAAATGAAAGGAGGTGTCTTATAATCGGTCTTAATGCTCTGCATAATTATTTTTCCCAAAGAAGCCAGTTCATCGCTCAGCTGAGCAAATGTGTTCAAAAACATGATCTGGGTCATCCAAACAATAAAGCAGCTGGAAGTCACCCTCTAGTTTTCCTTCAAAAGCAAAGTTTGGGAAGTTGAAGCAGACTTCAGCCTGTGAATTGGGATAAGAGAGCTTTTGTAGCTCATTTAACAGTGTATCGTGTCCTGGTTGTATCATCAGTAGCGAGGATATGAGCTGTCCATGGGTTCCACTCAGATGCTGTCAACCTCCTTGCTTTGGCAGTACTGATGAAGTCAGGAAGTTGCTGACAGATGTTTCCTATCGCTCATCTGAAGAGACACTGAATCAACAGAATCAAGATCTCAGGGCTACCTTGCTGCAAAAAGCTGCATCTTCCAGAACGACATCTTTGTCCTTCAGTGTTCATTCAAGTGCTTTTGGAAAACGGTAGCTGAGCATTAAAATAGCACAAAGACCAAGCCCTCCACAGGAGGGGAACCATAACAGAAAATGATACTGCATTGTTTTCTTCATTTATGCTTTTCCTTGTCAACGTACCTTTCTTTTTTGTTGGTATGGCTGCATTGTTGTTTGCTTATGCTCTGCTTGGTGGGCTGTATATAAAATTTAAAGCTATGTATGAGCAAGTCCCTTTCCTATGGCAACTGCAGCAATACACAGTCTGGTTCAGGTGTCATTCATCACTGCAAATGGAAGCATGACAGCTTACATCTCGGAAGCAGATCCTCTTAAATCCCTTTCTGGTCTGAGCCCATCTGCTGAATTCACCTACAGCTGTTTTCCAGGTGAGTTTGATTGAAAGCCTTTTCCTTCATAGCCTACTGCAAATGCCAAATTACGAATGCAAACCTAAATATAGGGAAAAAAAAGGCAAAAACTAACAAAGTCTTTCATGAAAGCACTTTGTTACAGGTGTGAAAGGCAGTTCTGGGATTCAAGTTTTGCAACACAATGAGAGGTAACACTGCTGTGTGGGGTTTCTTTAGGAACATGGTGTGCACGCTTGACAGGTAAACATGTATTTTGGACAATTGCTGAGTGACAGGCAATCAATGTGCATAACACAGTGCAGCAGAAGTGGATGCAACTTCCTCTGTGAATGATGATCATCTGTCTGTTAGTAGGCTGTGGTGAGTAAGCACAGTAGCAGTTTGTGCTTAGTGGGTACTGATAAGGGAGAAGTGGCAATGGCCTTCGTGTGTCATCTGTGCGCTTCATGTATGAAGTCAATGCCAGGTGTCATAGGAAACACTTCAGTTTGTCTCAAATGCAGTCTACCAGTGTGACATTTGTTATAAACGGGAAAAGGAGCATGGCAGAGATGGCAAGTGGGGAATGCAGCGCTGTAGATCAGTGAGGTGTGTGCCTAAACCTGCAGATGGATGAACTACTTGTGCTGTTCTCCTGTACCAAGCATTTTCTTTTTAGTTGTTAAAAACAGTGCAACTCATCTCAAAAAGAGTTGTCTCCTTATAGTTTGTTTCCTTGCAATCCTTTAATGCACTAAAGATTGTGGAATACATGGGATACTGTCATTAAAACAGACATGTATATCGGTAGTATTTACCTAAACAATATCAAGTAGTTGGACATGTCCCATTCTAGTGGAGTTACACTGCATCCCCTCTGGTGTGAGCACTAGCACAGCTTTGTGACACTGGGTAGCTTGCTTTTCCCTTTGACGTAGGCATTTGTTAGCTCCTCTTTTTCTAATGGGATTCTGCCTGTAAATCAGGTTTGAATCAGTGGAGTTGAAGCAAGGAGGAGAGAAGTATTATTTGCTTTAGGCATCAGTCACATAAGTTATGAGTTACTTAAGTGTGTACTGCTTTAGTACATCCTTCTTTCTTGTGTGTATATATTTGAGGCGGAGAAAATTGTGATCTAAAATTACATTATTGCTTTACACATGTACTGTATGATGTTGCTAATGGGCACCAAGTTACGAATGTGATGTGTATGAGTGAAGCCCTGTTTCTATTATAAAATGAGCCAATGGAACAGATGAGATGCTGGTATTTATTGCTGCTGTTCTGTTCTCTTAAGGTAAAAATTTTAAATTTCCCAGCCAATAGCTACATTTACTTTAATGGGCAAGGGCTGAATTTAGGTTGTATCTGAGTTCAAGTGCTAGGTAATGGAGTTGTTTTTTTTTTTTTTTTTAAATGCTTGAAGAGCTATGAGATTACATTGATGTTACCCCCCCCCCCCCTTATTTTGTTACACTGCCTTGAGACATGTCTTTTGATACATATCTACGCATTCCTGTGCATCCCCTAAGTAATTTTACAGAATTCTGAGCCACTGTCACAGGGACCAGTGTTTCTTTATGGGGCTCTATGGTTAAATTTTTAATTTTTTTTTTTCTGCAGTGAGGCACAATAAGAGATTGGCTCTAGTAATTAGACTACCAAACTTCCATGGTTGTCTTGCATTTTGTCTAGCTTGCTTATGAAATATATTTGGCACAGGTGAAGCTGCACAGCTGAGGTTTTTTCCAGCTGTGAGTACAGACAAAAAGCAGGTTTGAACTTGCAGCCAGTAGGCTTGGTGCTACCATATTATGGAGCTTTCCATACCTGGGCATATGAAAACAGAATCAAGATCATGGTAACATGCTAGTTCTGTTTGCAGAGTAATTTTCAAGAAAGGCTGTGCTTTTTGTGATTTCTGTAGTGTAAGTCAGTGGCTTAGAAATGGAGTAACTCCAACTGATGATATAATTTTGGGGTGAATTAGTTCACCTCTCCTGGCTGGTTCCTTTGCTCTTACTAGAGTTAGTTTTTCATTAAAATTAGGAACATTTTCAAGTTCAAGATCAAATTGTAAACTGGAGTAGGTTCCCTAGTGCTCTTTTGCACCAGGTAATGCAATGGACACATGTATCACGTAACACTTGCTTTCTGCTGTCTTCATTATGCCAATATTGGGGAAAAGGCTTCAAGAGGCCAGCTTGGGAAGGACAAACAAAATTCAGCTTGGAGAATGAAAGGGGCTATAGATTTTAAAGAACACTGATGGATTTGATTTGACAGAGCAGGAAAATAAATTTTGAAGCTGTGAGCCTCTAGAACCTGTTCTGGGTGTTGAAATGAGGAGGAAGGGTAAATGGTAACCCTGGTGATGGTGGGGATGTTCTTAATGTGTTGACCTCTGCTGTGCCTGACAGAACAGTTCTCACTCACCACTGGAAGCAGCTTGGGGACACCTCCCTTTGGTCTGTTGAGCCCTACCTTGGAAACAGCTGCATACAGAGTTCTCTGTGCCTGGGATGGAACTGGCAGGGCCCCAGTGAGAGCAGCCAACTCAGGCAAGTTTTCATTATCCAATGGGAAGAACACAAGAAGAGGAATAGCTTTGGTAGGTAGGCAAAATTCCTGTTGCCTCCCATCTCAGGGCAGACGATAGCTAGCTGGGATGATCCCAAAGCAGCAGGGGAGCATAAATATGAAAAGGCTGATTGGTTTGCTTATAAAAAAATACTGAACTGATTGGAAGAGTAGCTACAGGCACTTCCCCATGGATTGTAAAGCCAAGTCTCTGTGAATCTGAGACTTTGTAATGAGCATTGCTTATTTCATGGAATGGTGTCTTATCATGGGATTCAAAAAGTGCTTGTGCATCTTTGTGGATGTGGTCTGCTTTCAGACTTGCCAACTAGTTCATAAACTACAGCATGCTTCTGGAGAGCAAAGGTGCAATGGGACAGCTATGGTTCTGTGGAAATACAGGTGTATTTAAAAGTCACTCAGAAGTTATGAAAATGCTTATATTCTGATGTAACTTTTTTTTGAACTCACACTAACACAATCATGCTTTTAGGGAAAAAGAACTTGGTGACAATATACATCAGGTATTGTTAAAAATGCACAAGCAGCAGGAATGCAAGAAATGATCCGTGAAATGACATTGGGTAAAATGGGTGAGTATTGGGGTGGTGGCTTTTTAGGGAATGAGGAGTGTGCATTTATTTTGTCCTTAAGGAGCAATGAAAAATGAAGTGTGTTTCAGGGTATTTTAGAGATCTTGATGAATTTTGTGAATTTGATCTGAAATCAAGCGTAGCATGTCTGGCTATTGGCACCTGTGTTGTAATATCCACTGCAGACATGTTACAAATACTGGGTCTCCTCTCTACCCTGGCATTTTGTCCTGTCACTGGGCAGTGTTTTCTGGTGCTTGGCAGTTTATTTCCCAAAATAACTTCTGCAACCTGCAGTTCTTCCCTTGTAGTTTAATGTGTCAGTTAGATTTATATTTTTAGGGATGTTCACCAAAGCGATGCCAACTCCTATCTCTAACATCAGCACTGAGGAATGCACTTCTGGGCGCTGCTTTCAGTAGAACGGGAAATGTGAGTCTTTAATGAGGAGAGGCAAAGCCTTCCAGCTCTGTGTCAGGTGGTTCTTCCTTCGATTTGGGCTTGTGCCAGGAAGGCTGCTTGAGCACTTAGGTGAATGCTGTAACTTAAGCTCCTTTTCAGTTCAATATCAGTCAAACATTACATGTTTTGACTATCTTTTTGCCTCCCCTCTGCTTTGCTGTTGAAAACTGGTCTGTTATGTTTCTGTCTGCTGCTGGTTTCTGCTGTTCAGCACAAGTTTGTTTTCAAAAGAATTAATTACATTTCATAAACTTGTTTTCTTGAGCTATGTTTAAGTAAACTCTATAATCCTTTATCAAAGATGATGCAAGTGCTTTGTGTAGCAATAGAAATGCTATAAGTGCATGAAAAACCTAAATCTTTTTGTCCTGAATGTTATCATAAATATACATAGATCATAAGTATTAATTAGAGAAGAAAGTGATAGTGCCATCTATTGTTATTTGCTTTGCATCCTAAAATCCTGTCTTAGAGCATGTTACACTGTTTTCTCTCTTGAGCTTGAATTGAGATTTTTTCCATGCATTTTTGGAATCATAATGATATATAGGCCGCTTGATATATAGGCTATGGTATATAGGCCGCTTGAAAAGGGAGATCAGGAAAAATACCCTATTTTGCCAATGTGCAAATATAAAATGTTAAGACTCAGTAAAGCTTTACTACCCCTATTCTGAAAAGCATGATTTTGGCATTTGATAGTGGAATTGTTTATTGAAAAAATATACATGCATATGTCAAACTTGACAGATTTTTTTACCCTGTAGATGTAAAACTACCCAAGCAGAGACTTGGAGAGTGTGGAAGCTAAATTCTGCCAAGACTGAGTGCCATATTCACCACACCTAGGACTGCAGTCACTAAGAAACCCTTTCCTGCAATTGGATCCCCTGATAGGCAGAGGTGATTGTGGCACTGATTGTTTCTGGAACAGAGATCCCCTGGAATCAATTTCTGCTTGTAAATAAAGCCACTCTGCTGTGCCTTATTCATACAAGGGGGCAAAATGCATTTCACTGCTCTATTGTTCATCTTGGGCTTTGTAAAACATTCCTTTAACTACTTGGTGGTAGTAATACATGTTTGCTCTCAGGTATATACCTGTTCTGCTCTCTCATTAGTATACTGAGGAAAGGGATTCCAAGAAAATGAGGGAGCTGATGGGGGGGAAAAAAAGAAGAGAAGGCAGAAGAACTGGAAGGTGCTGTGATATTTCTGTATTATTTATCAGTGTTGTTCCTTTTCTCACTGATAAATTGGTACAATTATCATCAGGAAACCAGAGCCAAAAAGCTTTCTCTTCCAAATGGAGAAACAAGAAGGCAATTACAGACTGAGTCTGTCACAGGGGTTTGTCATTGCTTCTGTCAGAGGGTTATATTTCACAAGATTTAACTAAGGAAAATTTTCTTTATAGGGTGTGTTCCAGTATCTAATGAGTGACGCTTGATGATTGCTCTTCTTGCAGTCCTGCCTGGAGCTTCTGGTAATGTTCCCTACAGGCTTGTTTGCTGTGATATTCCAAATCCCAACTAATCCAATAACAAGTCAAGTTCTTAAATACACAAGGTTTAAGGTTTGTCTGTAATAACTACCTGGGGACTTTCTGTTCCAAAGTTGGCGTACTGAGCAGAAAGTCATCTGCCTTAAAATTATGAAGAACCTCCAAACACTTGCCATCTAGGCATGGGAACTGTATCCCTCTTGGTTTCACCAGACAAAACTGGCATGAATAGTAGACTCAGAATGTTATGAATGCTGTATTTTTAACTGTCTGAAGTTTACTACTAAAAGACTACACGGATGGATTTTTTTCTTCCGAGATTTGTGTTTGTGTCAATGTATAAGATGTTTGAACTGCAAAAGTGGTTTGATGTCTTGTAAGAGATTTTGTAGCGTTTGGGAGTTATACTGTACCTTTCCTCTTGACACATGAATGACAAGTGGGGACAGGAAGCATTGAAAATTAGGGTAAGAATTATGGACGGTAGACTCAGATGCTAAGAATTAAGGAGCTTTAGGGAGTCGGCCACATCCACAACTTAGGTGTGCACTTTGCGTGGAAAACTGAGTTTCCAGCTATGCTTATCTGGTGAAATATTACAGTGTAGGACATGACCTCTTGAGTTACTTTGATTCCCTTTGAATTAAGGACAATTTTATTAAAAATAAACTAAAAAATGGTGCAATGGTTTGGCAAATGTAAGCGATGCCACAAGCCTTCCCAAAAACATGAGAATGAAATTTGTGGGTCAGAATAGTGGAGTTAATGGATGAAGGTGCAGGGCACATCTCCACCAGCTACACAGGAACAAAAGTAACTCTGAAACAACAAATACCACTTGAATTAATCTGACCTTCAAGAGTATTTGAGACACAAATTATTCAGATACTACATGGCTACCTGGGATTTATTAGCAAATTAAACTGTCGATGACAGTGTTGGCTTTATGCAGTTATCACCTGGAAACGTGTATGCACAATTCTTTTTTCTTTTAGCTACCAAAAGAATTGGAATTGTTCCTCTGGGCGGTATGTAGCTCTTTTGTGTCCCTGTATTACCACCCTCCATGGTATTCTGTTACACTATTGTATCCAGTTGAACTTGCTGGAATGCATTATGCAAATCTGTGACCGTTCCTTGTGTATCAGCAAGAGAGATCTCGGAAATGCAGGAGCTGCTGCCGAGCTACTGATGGAAGTCAGGGCAGTCGAGCACTGCCATAGTCCATCCACCCTTGGAGAGCAGGGTGTGGAGAACGTGGGGCCTGGGCTGCTGACCTACCTTTAGCAATGCAGAACAACTCAGGTGTGCTGGTTCTAATGGTCTGAACAGCAGCTGCCAGTCACCAAAAGAGGGAATGCTCTCCAAGACTGGGAATGTTTAAGAGACTATTGCAGTGGGGATGGGGAAACTGAACCAGTGCTTGGCATTTATAGATGGCCAGATCATAATTCTTCTTTTTGTAATGCTGCGCCCGAGCTGATGTGCCTGATTTTGGATGTGAGTGTCATGGCTAGGGATGTGGTAGCTGGATGTTTTTATAAGCCAGATTCATTTGATACTAGGTGAACACAACTCCTGATTGAGCCATGAGCTTATTGAGCTATGATGTGTCACTTATCACAGGGTGTCACACTTATCGCACTTCAGATGCTGCTGTGTGTGCCACATATTCCAGTCATGTCTGAATACTGTGGCTAGGAGAAGTCAAACCCTGTGGTTGCTATTGCTGCAGCACATGAGTGTTTAGACTTGATTGTAATCAAACCCTGTTGTAGAGTTGCAGTTGCTGCCCTCATTGATGTCACGGTGAGAGAATTTGCAAAGGAGGGAGTTCTGCATCACACATCTCCACACAGGCCTGTGCCTATCATGTGGGGTGTGAAATCACATCCCACCGCATAGGTCTGTATGGATTCCCAACGTGGAATGGGAATGAGACTTAAAGATAGCCCTTCCTGTTCCTATGCAGTGATCCAAGTTCTCAGTACTCTCTTGTACAGTCATGCCAGCTGGCAGATTGGAGCTACAGCATTTGTCATTGATAACACATCAGCTTTGCAACACAAGGATTTGGGGTGATTTCTTAGCTACCATGTACACTGAGAAGATGATGAAAAGCCCCTAAATGTAGGCTGTATAAACAATGAGTTGCATATATGTTCATTAAGCTTTGTGTGTCATTTCCTTTATTTTTAATTATCATTGGATATTAGTTAAGCCCTAAGAAGCACTAATTATAAAAACCCCAACGTTTGTTAGCTAGCTGAACTTTTTAAGAGAAATAGCAGCCATGGGTTCTATGAATATGCCCTGCTCCAGCCATAAGCCATTCACAGGGAGAGTGTAGCTCATGATGAGCTTTTTCATTGCCCAGCTTGAAATCCTTCTTGCATCTTGCAGCATGTCCTATTCGCAGAGATTTTTGCGAAATATAAGGTACAGTGCCAGAATCGATGATTAGGAAACTCCAGAAGTTTGTATGTCATAAGTGTGTGCAACAAAACTAGCACGGAGGTGAAAAAAACATTGGAACGGGATAAACACTTCAAGATCAGTTGGCAAGGCTGTAGCTAAATCATATTCGTGTGCTTATGCCAAGCAAAAATGTGGGGCAACTTTCAATATCCTGTAATTGTATTGTTGGTCTGAGCCTTCAGAGTTGTCTCGGGTCATGAACAAGGTGCTGCGTTCAGCAGAGAGTTGTTGCAAGTTCTTTTCTTCCTAGCTCATTAACTGTGATCAGCGATTGCGACAAGGCGGTGACTCACACTCACCGTGATGTTTAGCCAAAACTAGTGTGAGCAGGGGAGTCGAACGAAAAGGTGGTGATGCACTTGATGCCCTCTGTGGATCAGATACTGTCATTTGCAGCAGTAGTCGGGTCTGCTGCGCCAAGAGGGTGCCTGGGCTTGTGACAAAAGGCTGCTGGAATCACCCTTGCTTTAGGGGTGTTCATCTGTGCGGGTCACGGAGCAGCCATAGTGCCAAGGAGACCCTGCCCGCTCGGAACAGGGGTGGTACGTTTTGTTGTGTTACCGTGTGTTCAGCGGGTAGCCTAAGCACTCTGGAGTATGCAAATCCTACTGGGATGTAAATGAAGTGCTTGGGAGCAATCATTGATCTTCTGTTTGTGTGTTATCTCTTTCCACCGTACTGGAGAAAGCTTGTTGTATAAAGGACGGAACTGTGGTGTTTGCATTGCACCGCTGTCTTCTTTCTGCAGAAAGCATTTCCTTGAGCACAAAGCAGTGCTTGTGCTTAATGTGAAATGACAGGGATTGCCTGTGCTGGGTTCGTGGTATAAACAGCTCCAAGGTCCCACGGCACGTTCAGTTCGGCGGAGCTCGCAGGGTTGCCACAGAATATGAACAGTCACGCGTGGTTCTAGTTTTGGAAGTTGGTTAGTGCTCTCAGTAACATAATTATCAAACTAAATGCCTTTGGGGAAAGGTGTTGAAATTATGCTTGCTGTGAAGTGGGTTTGTATTTCTGCACAAAGCCCCAGCCTTTGAATTTAGGCTCCCATGACCTATTTGAGACTGTAACCCGCCTACTGTGGATGTAGAGAAATGGTTTTCACTGCTCTTACTACTTCCAGGCCATGTATGATTCTATCCCTAGGAAAAATAAATGGGTCCTGAATGTTTTGGGAACTCTGGCCCGGATCTCCAATAACATCAGGCTGGCTACAGTCACATTTCCAGACATGCGTGTGCGTACACACACACACACAGAGGCTTCTACTGAGATGCTTGTCATTCTTCTGCAGTTTGTGGTAGTAGGCTGCAGATGATGCTGACTCTCAGAAGCCTGAAGAATGTCCTAGCAACACACATTCCCTCCCAGACAGTGGGAGTGGGCTTTTAGAGGAATGTATGTGGACGTCCCCTGCTGCCTTAGCCGCCAAAGAATATACAATGTCTGTATTGGAGACAATTTGCATAATCAGGCAGTTTTGCTTTTATCAAGGGAGTGATTTTGTCTTCAACACTTCCTTTAAGACTATGAACATGTATGTTCTTTGATATCTTGACAGAGTTATTGATCCATAAGTCACAAGTGTTTGACAGTGCTCTTTAGTGCAATTTAAAATGCTCTTTAGTAGCTTTGTTTGCCAAAAACAGCTGCCTGTTGCAGCAAGTAGGCTGAAGGCATTTGTTTAAACTTGGAAATAAAAAAGGGGGAAAAGAGAGAGGAAGAAAGAAGGAATATTGACTGCAGTTGTAGGAGGGAAGCTCAATGCTATTCAGTAGTAACCCTTTGTGAAAGGACTCTTCTGCTTACTAAAACAAACGTTAAATATGGTGGCGGTTGAGCTAATCGTTTAATTCCACCATACCAAAAAAGAGTGGGTGTCCTGGAAAACAACTCTCTGCCAGTGTCCAGAGTAGAACAAATGAACTCCAAAAAATGTGTGTAGGCCACACGGTCATCTGAGGATTTGTTTTGATTTTTAGTCCTTCTGTGTTGCTTTGTTGTCTGCATAATGTGATAAATTGTTCTTCTGTCAGCAGGATGGAATATTCTGAACCACTGATTAAATGAAGATTTTTATTAGATTCCATTTGCTTTTCAAAGATTAGAGAACTGAGAAATCAAAGTGATAAGCACAGCAAGGGAGCTGAAATGGGAAAATGAGGTGGGGGGGGAAGGGGAAGAGATAAATATTCCGCTCTATTTCTCTGCATAAGTCGTAATCTCAGCAGTCAGTGCGTATTCAGTCCCGCAACAAGCGGAAGGACACCTGCCTTTGTATACCTCACTGTGGTGAGGTAGAGCAGTTTGTTTCTGCAGCTGCACAGTTCCTGCATTGCTGGAAATAACCTTTGCTGTCACCCTGGCTGGGTGACATAGAGCTGGTGGTGTCTGCCCTCTGCTTTCTTTTATGAACCTGCTTACCAGGTGTGTTACTTATGTCCCTTGACTGAGGTTGCATGAAGTAAGGGCAGGAAGAAAAAGAAGTAATACTTGATGTTCTTCATCTGTTTAGGGACCCTGAATAGTGAAACCAAGGACCCAGCAGTGTTACACTAAACTGTGGCTTCTGTTGTATTACTTATATTCTGATACTCTCCTGCATTTTCAAACAAGGGCCAAGGCTTAACTAGCAGGGATTTTTTTTCTGGATTCAGATGCAGCTGGCCTTAAACTAAGTACAGTGGGAAGAAATACAATATGAAAATCAAGTATTTGTTCTGATCTTTAGTGTCTTGTATCACTTAGCTCACCAGTCAGTAAAATCATCAGCTGATTTTGCTGCTGCATGCAAAAAATATGCAACTTGCATAGCAAGCCCCATATTAAAATGTATATTAAGAAAATAAGTACAAGTGTGCTGACACAAGAGCAAACAGTGGCTTGCAGTAAAACACCACAGTTTATGATTTGGCATGCTGTCTCTCCTGGTTGGGAAGTCTGTTTTACTGCAAACACTTGTGAAAATGCCAGGGAGTGGCTGAACCAAACCTAGCTTATAATCCATGATCAACATCCACTTAAAATAATTATGTAATAGCATTGGTGCTCTCAATCTTTTAATTTCTTTTTTTGCTGACTGCAGCCTGCAGAGCTATGAGTGGCTCTTGAAAGAGGCTAGGGTAGCCCTTGTCCACAGGGGCGCTGTGTGGCTGTGTTGCAGTTCCCAGCTCATCCAGATCCGAGTGTTGTTTCTTCCATCATGCATGTCTGGAGAGCTGTTTATATGTTTGTTTTGGCCAGCACGGACTAAATTATGAGGTCAGATAACAGCACAAAGTCAGGATGCTCTCTGGGTGTGCATCCAGCATCCGGGATCTGCAAGCCCTCCCGAATTCCCTTATCCAGATGGTGTCATAGAGGAGCAATGACATGCCTTGAAAATGTTATTAACTCACCAAAACAAATTACCAGGTGCTTAATGTTATCTATGTGTTGACTAAGAGACCTTCCAATGCACACTTAACCTGGATGTTTTTTCCTTTTGAAAAGCTGCTGGAAGCACCAGCAGTATGTACGTGTGCCATGGGTATGCTCAGGTGATGCAGACTGGCATGCAGATGGACAGGTCATGGGTGAGGAATCAGAAGATCTTGGGTGTTTGCAGATGTCAGAACAGAGGACAATGTGTCATGAAGCAGCCTGAGGGAATGGGGGCAATTGTGTCCACCCAAGAATAAAGGTTGATTTATGTACGTGTGGGAGAACAATAGAAAGACCCAATACAGCAACATGATCAACATGAGTGTTACAAAACTGGTAATAAACCATCCCAAAAGCATTATTATGTAGGAGGAAAGGTTCTGGCCTGCAGCTATATGCTGGGAAATAGTCATTCCTGAACCTACCACAGGTAAAGGCACATTAGATCCTAAACTGCTAATGAAAAATCATGAAAACACATGGAAGCTATTTTCATGTGGTGTTTTCCTTTTCACACATTTAACTGCTTATTTTAAGTACCTTTTCCTGTATTTCTAGAAAAAAGAATGTACAACTATAGTATTAATCTCCAGTAACATGGCTGAATATATGTTAGTTTTCAGTGTTGAAGAATATGCTTGGACAGAAACGTCAAACATCTGTGGATTTAGGCTTAAGCACAACTTCAGGTTCTGCCTTCGATACAAGAGCATGTGCATGTTGTCTCAAATGCACAGGCATTCCTCAGACATGGCTTTTGTAGTTATTGATTTAGCAGCTTTACTGTTTTTTCCCTTTACTGATTTCCCAGTGAAGAAACAAATATAGAAATCTGTATGTTCCTTTAATACCTAAGTGTGCAATTTCCCAGGTTATCTGGGACAATGGGTATAATTATGCCCTTCTAGACATGGGATAAGTTCTGAATTAAAAGGAATATTTCTATTCTTGCAAATATTAGGCTTTTCTTTACCATAATTTTATTGCAGGCTTTTGAATAATACAAGTTTTGATTGGTCAGTTTATCAGAACTGTGTAAATGCTTGACAAGGATTGGTGTAAGCTAGTGTTTCAGAGCACTTGTTTTTTTTCAATGGCATTAAAATCCAGTAAAATACAAGCCCTCATCTGTAATTAATAGAAAATCACTTCTAATTGTCCTATGTCACTATTATTTTCTACAGTGCTCTTGTACAATCCCATTACTCGGGTTACTCATGAAGATCTGGGTTTAGCTGCCCTGCCCTGATTTCAGTTTGCAGTTCTGACATGGGATGGCTCCTTTTACAGTTCGCTGTGAACAGTCAGGTATGTGTGAGTCCTTGCTGAGTAGGTTTGTGTGGTACAAAGTATACATTTTGGTGTCTACCACATCACAAATGTCAACATTACAAATATTCTATGCCCCTGTGCTACGGAGAAGAGTAGTTCTTTGTGAGGAGAACTTGATCTGTCTTAACATCTACTTCTTGGAATGTTTTAGGTATTCTGTAATTCAGAAATAATTGAGCAAGTCAAAATACTTGAGGGTAACAAGAGACTTCTAGTAAACTCAAGTTTTGTTCTTAGAAGTAATGAGGATAATTAACTTCAAAGGAATATAGAATGAAGTTCTGGCTCCTTTGTACGCTGATTAGGTAAGAGAGGTGTGTCCTTGAGGTTAACTGTGAGTGGAAGTGAAGCTCTCTTGAGAGCGCATGTGAAAAATGAATCAGAATTCTTTTCTGGAGTTGCTTTTAGGTAGCAACTGCATATGTTGGACAGCCAGAAGAGGTTTCCCCCTTTCTGTTTAGGGTAAGTAACTCCCAATGATCTGTTGTTACAGAATACTGCAACACAGGGCAGTGTGAGCCAGCCAGTTTGACAGACTTGTTGGAGACAGAACATGGCCTTCACACACTGCAGCATTTATAGGGCCTAATCTTTCAACCTAGCAGTGCTATCATCTGAATAATTGTGGTTTTGCAGGCCTCAGTCAACACTTGGTGTATTTGTTTTATATACACTTGTGTATTTACAGTTTCATTTGAATATACATTGGTGCTCTTGTCAATACAACAGCTTCAGAAAAACATAGCTCAGCTAATTTTCCTGATGGATCTGGAAGTTAAGCAAGTGCCAAAGAAAAGGGAAAGAATTCTTGAATTAATGATATGAAAACAATCCTGGCTTTTGTTTCCGGAATTGTTTTTCTATTGTGGTGGTGGTGTTCTTTAGGAGGATCTATGAATAGGGAGGGAAGAACAGCCAATACAGCTAAACTGGACTAAGACTCTTTGAGAAGTGTTGTAGTGAGGATGCAATGCAGAGTTAAGTCCTTATGGACATTTTCATTAAGGCATTTGGCATTTTAGACTATACTGAACTGTCTTGTAGCAGTTGTTCTTATGACTGGAATCTTCTAGTGTAACAGTGGAGGATATATGAGTAATTGAGTAGAAAAGGAAACAAGGTTTGGAAATGGTTTCTATTATTTGAGTAATATTTTGCTACTTTCGAGCCTCCATTAAATAGCTTGTATTCCTTGAAAGTAAAAACCTGTGAAAATCTGTTAGTTATCTAGTTTAAAAAATAAAATCAAGCTCTTTATACTAACATGTTTTGACATCCAGTAAACAATATTTCATTAACATCTCTTAAGCAGGAGCTGTGTTTTGTAGAGTAATCAGAAGCCAAGGTTATCATTTGTGTCACAGTGATGCCCACAGATCTCTCCTGGTCCTTGGTGTGCAGGCTCTTGTACATGAGAGAAGTGGTCCCTGCCTTCAGGTACCTCCCAGCTAATTACCAGTGATGCACTGGAGGTGGGAAGGTGAGATGGAGGATAAGGGGAATTGACAGTGTCATCAAGCTGGGTTGCCCTGGAGCCAAGCCTGCAATTATCAGCAGTGTTGGCAAACACAGGCCCAGCAAGGTCTGTCCCACCACCCACCAAGCAGGGCCTTATGCCAAGTCTGCCAGTTGACCAAGGAAGAGTTCATTGCTCCCCCAAGATTGCTGTTTCTCAAGTTGATGGCAGGGAAGTGATCCCATATCACTACTCCCAGGGAGATAGTGCTGTGCTGCTGAACAGAAGCTCTGATGGCAGCTCGGAATTGGCACTCAAAGGTCTGCAGTGGGACTCCTGTCGTGCAGCTGTGAGTGAGGCAAGTCTGTCAGTGGGGAAGGAGGAGTACTTTGAGATGAGAACTTCGAACTCCAGAGAATTAGAGTGGAAAGTGCTACTTTAAATCAGGACTGTTCAGGAATGTCCATATACATAAAGCCTTGCTTTCTCACATTTAATTTTTTCTCCCCATCTTGTTGGATAGATGACCTTTTTAAATCAGCAGACCTAAGTTAATGGAGCTGCATTTATAATGATTGCTCGGTTTTTCTTGTTTCTACTTAACTAGTTATGGGGAAGAGGTCTGCAACAAAGCCACGGAAGTTGAAAGGAAAGCTGCTGCCATGTTCCCATGGTGCTGTTCTAGTTCTTGTGCTTTAGTGGCAGAAAAGGGATTTGTCATCTGCTGATGACCAGTAAGTGCAGTTATCTGATGGTATCTTTGAGGCATTTTCCATATTCCGCTTTACAGTCTTCACTGAGAGAACAAATTTCCCTACTGCGCACATGACCCCTGTCTTTGCTGCATGTACTCTTGAGTAGTTCTGCTGAAATTGATTCAGAACTTCCACTTTAATGTGGTTTTTTTTCTCCCTCAGAAGATGCAACGTAGCGTCACAATCTGTACTCAGTGGTTTCCACAGGCACCTTGGTTCTCAGATATAGTTGTGCTTTCAGGCTGATACAAGCAGAGGCTGCCTTGTGCTGTCTTTGCCAGAAATGAAGTTGCATGGCCGGACCAGAAAGCACCTTTCACTGTCGAAGCTTAATTAACTCTTGTGTATTAGTGACAACTGCTAGCCTGGGACATGCCTGTGACAGTCACTGCCACCATATTCCTACAGCTGGGCAAATGCAAGTGTGAGCAGCTGTTTGGGTGAATGCGGAGAGAGGTGGTGTGTTAGGTATTTAGAGAATCCAAGCTGCAGGTGCCTGATGCCACTCAGCAGCACGAAACATACAGAACCTGAAGTTAAGGCAAGTACAGCTCGTGGAGGACCTCTAGAGAGCAAAAGTAGTTCATTGTCATTCCTTTCTGTCCTGGGTTTGTGCAGCGCACACAGCACTGGCCCAGGACGCACAGTAGTATCTCTGTAGGAAATCTGTAGGTGCTCAAAGGTTTCGTGTTTATGTAAGAGTTGAGTCTTCTTGTCTAAACCTGATTTTTACAGTTCATGCATTCACACAGACTTTCAATTTATTTTGTAATTATTTAAGTGTCTCAGCACATAGATAATAAATAATTTTCCTTTATATAGTGATTATCCAAGAGTTTGGGTGCTGGATGACCTGCACTGGCATTTGAAATCCATCTTCATGTATGACTAAAATTTACAATGTCATCAGTCAATACCTGAGGGTTTTGGTGAAATTGCACCTTATATTAGCCATTATCATCTAAATGCAGCTGTCTTTGTGGTTGCAGCCTTGGGGCTTAGAAAGGATTCACCTGTGCACAATGCCCAGGACTAGGAGCTGCTGCATTGCATAGAGGATCAGGAATGTTTATATTGATGATTTTTTTAAAAAAAAATTGTTTGTGCTAATACTTAGAGATAAACAGATAGAATAGTAAAATGCTTAAAATTATAAGGACTTTACAAAAGTCTTTGATATGGTAAGTTAACTTGAATTTCTCAAAGAGGTTAACATTGCTTGAATCACCTGTTACTGAGACATCTGAGAGCCATCACTTACTATCCTATAAAATTATGGCCTTCAAATCCAGAATAAATTCACCAAAAGCCCTTATTAGGAAAAATCTATTTTCTTTAACAACACCTGCTTGAAATGTCAGATCAGCATCTGTGTGCTGAGAAGTGCCAAAAGTATATTAACTGTACCTTGGACATAGTGAAGTTATGAACAGGACCACAAAATTTCAGGTGGTTTTTTTTTGTCATGATTATAAATTCAGAATTTGTCCATTTACTTGACTTGAGTCAAATTAATCCAAATATTGAGAGTGCATGTGTTGAAAAAGGGCTGCTAGAAACAAATGGAGAAATGAAAAGCTGTTTTGTTTGCTCGTACCAAGATTATAAATTTATTGGGGAAAGTTGGCTTTCCCGTAACAGGTAAATCCTTGGGAAAATGTCATAATAAAGAACTGTAGATTTTATTGACTCTGAGTAGGATATTTTGTGAGGCACCCTCATATCTTTTGACACCTTTCAAACATTACTCAAATCATGTATTGGAAAGGCTGGAGCTATTTTCATGTGTATGGTAACATTTTGGAACTGTCTCTGGAGCCAGATGTAGTTCTTTCAAAGACCCAAATTAGTAAGTCTTGGAAAGAAAACCTCTGTTTCAAGAATTATTTCCCATTTGAATGGTTTATATCCAGCCTGTCCTATTATGTACTTCAATAGCTCTTCCACCTCAAGATGTCAGTGTTCTACAGTTATTGAGCCAAACCCTACAGAAACAGATGATTAAAGCCTGAAAATTATACTTGTCAGAGTAAGTACCTAATACTCTTGTAGGAATGCATTGCAATGAAAGAAATCTACTATTTTTAAGTGACTCTTCTTTGATTGCACTTCTTACATGCTTTTCATGATGATTTAATTTGCTGTAGAAGATTTGTGTTCAGCTCTAGGAAGCAGAATTGAGGATGTTTTGCATTTGGCAAATATCTCTGATAATCTGAAATAATGTAAAAGCTAAAGAAGAGGAGGAGGAGAAGCAAATATGGGAGGCTGCTATCACATATTTTGTGAAAGCAGTCCAGGTTCTAGCAGATAATCAGCTGCCAAGTACCTTGTCCCTTTGCTAGGGTGTTATGTTAACGTTGAGCAGCTGTATTGATGGAGAAATGGGAGAGCAAAGACAATCCAGGTGTCCCTCATTTAATATTTATTTCAAAGGAAATTTATTGCAATCTAGTAATTAAGTATTTTTATTTGCAGTGCAGAGTACAAGTGATGTAATTTGTGTTCTTGGGCAGCCAGTCCTGTAAAAAAACGAAAAATCCTGTATAACTTGTGTGTGGACATCACAGCAGTAAGTTGTGTTCTTGGATTCTCTGTGCAGGCTCTTTGGTTTGCTGAAGAGACTTAGTGAAGACTTGGTGTCAATATGTGGAGCAGCTCGTTCTGACCAAGTACATAATCTGGTTTTCATATCATAACGAGATCAAACAGTGAAGTGAGCACGAGCATTTCCAAATTCTTGGGATGAAAACTGAAAATTACAGGTGCGGTCATAGGTGTGAAAGTTGATACAAGATCTCGGAGAGACTCCCACCCTCTCCGTCAAAATTCGCAGTGCTATTTTATTCTCACGAAGATAAGAAATAAGCAGAAATGGCTACTCGCCCTTTCTGCCCGGTTTTTCAGGTCATGGCCGTAGATCTGATCCGCGTGCAGTTGCAGGGAGGGCCCACAAGGCGGCGCTCAGGCAACACGGAGAGAGGCAAAGCATCATTACCTTCGTCTGTTGCCGTGTTGGAGAATCGTAGCGCTTCTTACCTGGGAAAGGGATGCTAATTGAGAAACGTAGGCTTTAAATTTCTTTTGTTCACCAAAACACAATTTCTTCATGCAAAATTATTTTTTATTAGATAGATCAACTCAGGTAATAAACTTTATAAGATACTCTTACCACTATTCCCTTTAGTAGCTGAGGGGAAAATGCTAAACTCTGTGGAAGACCCTCAGAATATTTTCATTAGAAGATTATTATTTTTGTACCTGTACCTGAACTGGCAGGCTGCTTTGTCCTCTGAACTCTGATGAAACTTTGTGAAAGTTTAACACAAAATTTCAAGTCTTGAATAATTTCAGATTTCCTAATTTCCAACCTAAACATATCAGTGATCAGGTTATAACTATTTCTTATTGTGTCTGCATGGTTTTACACACTCTGCATGTAGTGAAGTAGTGAGAAAGGGGTCCTGTCTCTTCTCATCTTCATTCTGGAAATCAATACCAACTGCAGCCCATTTCAAGCTCCCCTTCTTTTAGCTTCCCATTACAGGAAAAAGGCATGGCCAGCTTCTGGTTTGCTGCTGGACGAGTTTGCAGAACCATAGTCAGTATATCACTGACCTCAGAACAGCCCTGTCAGGTACAAGAAATGAATTGAAGGTGGCAGCTGTGTAACAGGAATCAAAATTGCAGGACTGAAAGTGAGGGAAAATATACATCTGCTCATCAAATGCAAGCTGCTTCCAAAATCTGTTGGAGGAAAAGATAGCATCCCATTCCTCAAGTGCTTCAAGTATGCAGCATTTTGGAGCCTTATGGTTTAGCTGGAATTTCCCAAGGTAACACCAGCTATCCTGTGATTACTTCCCAAGATGTAGTTGCTTTAAATCTTGAATAGACCACAGCCATAAGATGACCCCTGTCACGAGTAAGAGGTATTTGATTTTTATCCCCGGTGTTTTACTACCAAATCTCATAAATGCATGGGATAGGAGGGTGAGACTGAGCAAACTTAGCTGCTGGTTTACTTATCACATCTTTACTGCTCTGGTCTGAGACCAGGCTCTACTGGTACTTCAACATTTGTGCAATAACTCCGGATTTATGCATATAAATACTCAACAAGGGTGTCCAGAATGTGTGTGTGGAATGGATGGAATAAAAAGACAATATGCAAGTTTGCAAGTTTATCAATGTGCCTTGATATAAACTCTGATTCAAGTGCATGAAAGAAAATGGCTCTTCATTTTTTTTCCCCCTTCAGTTCAAAGGCTGTTGGAATAAATTTTAATTCAACATCTTTTACTCCTCTTCAATTTATATTAAGTAACTGAAATGGGAGAAAGTGAATACAATTCCTTCTTAAAATGAAGAAAATTTGGGAACAATGCCAATGAAGTTGAGTCATGTAAAGCTCATGAGTTGGCTAAATATTTTATTGCTTTATTCTCTTCTCTTAACCAGTGTTTGCATCCCTGATAATACCCAAAACACACTCAAAAGTGGGTAATGTTTCCAGGCAATACTTCAGGAGAAGAAAATATGTTTAGGACAGGAGGAGGAAAAAAGGGACCTGGAAGCTTCTTCCTTGTTTTAGGTAATAAGCTTGATTGCTTTGCCTGTTTGTGATAATTAGATCCACATGAGGTTGTAGCTGATATTGAACTGTTACAGTTTGAAAGAGGAAAAAAAATCCCAGTTCAAGATGAAAGGCCAAAAAAGATAGAGTATTTGTAGTAACTGAATCCTTGATAGTGTTTTATTTGACCTCTTGAAATCCTCTGGAATCTCAGCAGTTTATCAGAGTGTATGGCTTCACCCCTGTTGGGCCGAGCAGCGTTGAGGTAGGAATTGTTTCTGAAACTTGAGAAAGATGGCTCACCTCTGACTCCATGCCGAGGAGCAATGCTCACATATTCCTAAAAGAAAGAGAGCCTTTATGGGTTATCAGTTTCTTCAGAACCCAGAGATAGCTTTACAGTCTAGGCCAAAATCAGTGGGGCTTCCCACATAAATGAACCTTTGTCTTTATCTCAGATGTGAAAAGCTCAGAATTGTTACCAGGAAGGACTGTGGTTGTTACTTAAGGCTGTAACTTACCCAGCATTCAAAAACATGACAGGTGTTTCCCACAGTAAGAGGTCTGTGGCCATGCAGATGAAATTGGATTACTGATATGTGTGCCAAAATCCTGCAGCAGCATCACTGTAGCTCTGAAAAAGAATGATTAATATTAGTTCTTAGTTATTTGGATTCAATTTTTAGGATGTAGAGAGATCTTCTGCCACAGGAAAACTTCATAAATATCATTGCATTATGACACTTGATTTATTCCAAGTGGCCTTAATTTACCAGCCCCTTTGATGCTAGCACACAGGATCTGCTTCTGAAAATCATTATCTTACACAATGAATTTGTTTTCTCTCTGCTCCCCAGCTGGGCTGGATGCAGCTCCAACCCCTTTGTTTTTCTGGGCTGGGAGCTGGTTTCTAAATGCCAGTGGCACATCCTAGAGCCTTAATCTTCCCTTGCTACCTCAGCGCCTACCGAAAAGTCCATCAGTCTGCAGACAGCATCACTTCTGTAGTCAGATGTGTCTGGCACAAGTCAGAGTGCACCAGGAAAGCTCATCAAGAATTTCTGTCCTGTCAAAGCTAAGGGATAAGGTTCGTCTCTGTTAGTCAGCAAAGCTTCTGGCAAAATCCATCTTCCTGGAGCATCCCCAGGCCTTAATTAGAGAAAGGATTCATTCTCAAACAAGTTAAGATGCTGTCAAGTTCCAGAAAAGCCAAATTCATCTCTTATTTTTGTTTCTCAACTCCTGCTTTCAGTCTTTATCACTGGTGCTTACGAGTTCTGTAATGCCTCATGTGAAACTTGACATTCTTAATTAAAACCTGCAAATACTGATTTTTGCTTAGAGAAGACACCTGTGTGAAATTGTGCTTAATCATCGACTGGGGTGGAAAGGGCAAGTGGCTCACCTGGGAAGCTTTTTTTGCACCAAAGCCTCAGGACAGGAGACAGAATCAGCCAAATTTCTTGCTGGAGAAAAAAGGACCATGACTTGGTAAAACAAAAATGCAACCAATTATCAGCATGCTGTCCTGGGAAACCTGCTTTTGTGGCTTTCTCAGTGCTCTGTATATAAAGAAATAATTAGGAAATGGGGTTTTTATGGTAGAAGTTGTTCAAAATTGGCCTGGTATACTGTTTTTTAATTTTTGATGTTCAGAGTAACCTTCTTGGCAAAGCATTCCTCACGCAATAGAAATCTGTGTAGAGTAGGTCATGTGTAAAAGTATATAGGGGATGTACGAGTCATCCCCAAGACATGTTTGGTTTATGAACAGGAGTAAATTGAAAACACTGATTGGAACATCTGGATACAATGCTTTTAGATGACTCTTTGCAGGAAGGCACAAGCAAGAATTGCTTATATTGCAGTTTTAGGCCTGTTTGCAGGCAGGAAGGAATTTGCCAGGAGTTGAAGCCTCACGAACATTGCTGTCACCGTATGCAGCGCTGAGGTAAAAGAGCAGCCAGCAGAAATGGACGCCTCATTGTCAGTCTCAGTTCAGTTCATCTATTCACCAGCCCATTAAGTGCTCACACAGTTTGCTGGCAAACTTCTTTTTTAATAGGGAATGTTCTTGGTCTACAGCAGAGCCACTTGAAATTGTTCCTGATGGTGTTACTGTGATGTGTGAAAGCAAGGAAGGCTTTTTAAGTGCTCAGCATGAGGAGAGCTGGCACAATAGTCCCAGGCTCAAACGCAAAGTGTTTGCACAAAGGGTGTGTGCAGGCAGGGCTCTGGCAGAAGGACTCTGCTGTCCTTGAAGCATATCTGACTCCTGGAGAAGTCAGCCTGTGGAATTCAAGCACTGTTGCTTGCCCAGTCATTTGCTATATCTGGCTGAAGTGGGAAAAGTTCTTCACAGCCATGATAATGTAACTTCTTTAATTAGAGGGGCAGATTGAAAAGAGCATGAAATGTGCACAGCATGAAATAATGGCCGAGACAAAGCCGATAGTTTTATATACCCTTTTATGAAGGAGTTTGAAGTATGGGAATTTGGAATGGTTCTTTTCTGTAATCGTTTCAGACTTGATGTGATGATGACCATGTGCTGCTCCAGTGTGAACATGATCCAAAGCAGTTCATATACACTAAACCCATGAAGATAGGCTGTCTTAAAAAAGAATTTATCATCTTTTATTATTGTATCTGCCTGCAAGATCTGCTCCAGCAGATGTATAGTGACAACTGAAAGGCACAATGGTGGAGGCAGTGGAGCGGAGAGAAACTTTGATGACTGCATTGGCAGCAATTGGCATTTCCATTGGTGCCATGGTTTGTAGGCTTGATTAAAATGTGCAAGTCCTCTGCTTACAGCTCTATTGCCCTTTAGGCACAGCAGAGTTTTGCATTTAAATGCAACTGAAGTATTTTAAGAAAGCCTCTTATCAAACAGTAATATTTTGTGCAAATAGGTAGGTATTGGGGCAGGAAATTAAGGAAAAATGAGATTTTTGCAGTCACATATTAAAAAGTTTGACTTAAGCTCTCAGAGTATCTTCTATTTTATGTAACATTATAGAGTGTTGTCAGCTTTCTCTAGTATGGCTTGGGACTGAAATGAACTGTCTCAATTAGTTCATCCAGATCCCCTACTGCCTTTCAACTCTTCTGTGTAGTCCTACCCTTAAGCTGCACGCATTAGGGAGCTGTGGAAAAAACACTGTCTTGCCTATGTTAGATTTCCCCCCCTCCCCGCCCCCCCAAAAATGCGGCGTCTTTATGAAGGTGATACTTTTAAGTGCCTGAGAAGATGTTTGTCTGTGAACGTGGTATGAGTGGCAATGGTAGTGACTTTCAGTGTGGGGAAAGTGAGGATTTTTTGTATTTGTGATCTCTCAGTGTTCAAGGTTGACCATGTATAATACTGTTAGTATGCCTTTGGCATCTGACTGTTCACTGTCTGTATTTGGTCCTGAGGGAAGTCTGGGTTACATAGATCTCTGCTAGTCTTTTAAGCAGTCTAGTGAAGCCAGTTAATCATTTTCTGAACAGAAACCAAATCAGAAATTTCGAGCTGCAGAGTTAATTGGAACAACTAAAAAGTCAGGGTCTTGTAATTACTGCTTAGAACGTAGACCTTTTCTGAGCTGAGGTGGCCTCTTTCCTCAGAGGCTTTTTAGAAGTTCCCTTTTCCACAGCATCATATTCCTTGAGTATTTTGTTCACCCTGACAAAACTGCACCCTAGACTCAGCTTCTAAAAATTACCATTTCTGCACAAATGCCTTTGAAAGGGCTCAAGTTCATTGTGTTCTTTGTGTCACTGCTTCTTAGATCTTACTTAATCATGGATATTTATTGGGGGCTGGGAATTTTGTAGAGGGTAAGGAGGAGCTACTTGTTTTTCTTGAGTTCAAAAGCAAAGCACAACAACAACAACCCTTCAAATGGCTTGGAATAGCGAGCTAGGGGGCATCTCAGTAGAGAAACAAAGGTTATAAGGAATTATTAACCTTCAATTTTTCCTTTTTATTTCATCATATTTATTATGATCATATCATGATCTGTCAGTACTTAACTTCATTTTCTGCTGCCAAGGCATTTTGATTCTGAAATGGATCTCTCTAGAAAGAAGTGTGGGTTCCCAATGAAATCCTGAGAGAAACACTGCAGGTTTAATGATGACAGAAATGCCTGGATTCTATCTTCCAAGAACATTTATGTCAGCATTAACATTTCAAGCTTAGCAAATTTATTTGCTGTAGTGTTAATAAATCTGAGAAGATATGTCTCAAACATATCTCAAGGATGGAGGAAAAGAGTGAGAAAGCCTAAGAGGAAATATTTCAGGCTGAAGTCTTCTGGCAGGTAATTCTAGGTGGGTGCATGCAAGATTTTCTGCTGTTTGCCAGCTGGGAAACAATTCTCTTCATCAACTCTTTACCTGGCAGCTACAGTAAAACACCTGGTCATCATTTCAGTGACTACCTCCTGGTAGACTTAAACTCCTCTACCCAGTTCAATGTGCTCAGTGTATCCCTGTCACACATACCACATCGGAATGTAGAATGTACATAGGGTGTTTAATTTGATGTGGTTTTGAAAGAATTAATTAAACCTTTCATTTGTTATCATGCAAACGGTAATTAATTTCAAATTAGCGTGCCAGAAAACTGAAATGTGTGGGGAGAACTGGGTGGTTTGTTTCCATTTATCTCTACTTCCATCTAGATATGCCTAGTATCACTCCACTTCAGCATGTACGTAGAGAGCAGATAGAAATTGGGCAATCTTTTATTTCAAGTTGAATGGCCCTCTACAATAGCAGTGAATCAGCTCTATTTTCCGCTGTAATGGCTTCTGAGGGTTAGACAAAAACAAACTTGAAAACCCCAGGAACTGAAGGTTGTTAGGTGAAGCTCGGTGATGAGATGTGATCCATAAAGGCCGATACTGCCGATATCCCTTGCCCAAATGTGCATCTTCTGTGCTTTGTAGAGTAGGATATTTACTATATATGTTGGAAAGCTATTTTCAAAGTTCTTCCTTGTGTCTTTGGAAAATTTTGTTTGTTTTTGTGTTCTTCAGCTGTTTATCTTTGCCTCGTTCTGGGAGCACTGCAAGTCTTCAATTTGCATTTCAGTGCTGCAGAGCAAGGAGGGCAGGAGGTTATATTTACCCCAAGAAAGAGGAAAAAAAACCTCAAAAAAAGACAAGCGTACTTGCTGTCTTTTGAACCTTTTTTTACATATCAGGGGTCTGATTAAAAAAAAAAATCCACTGAAGCTAACAGGACTGACTCTACTAATCTTATTGGGTTTTGAACTAGACTTTAGTCTCTGCTCTTGCGTTAGCCAGTAGGAAAAAAATGTGTGGTTTTTGAATGTGCTACCAGCAGATGTCTCACACATTTCCTTACAAAAGCAGATTAATGATTTAGCTCGCTTTGATCACGCAGCTCCGAGAAACTGAAAGTTCATGAAATGGTTTTCATTATGTTATGGAGAAATCTTCAGTAGCTTCAGCATCAATTAATTTTAGACCTCTCCTGAGACAAGGTTTACACAGTAAACAAACCAGAACAAAATTTCAGGGGTTCTTTTGGTGTTTTCATGCTCAATATGAAACTTAATGTACCTAAAAATGTCTAACTCCTCACATTAAAATTAATTTATATTTCAGGCTTTCTCATTTTTTATTTATGCTTCTGTCCTTCACACTGCTCATGCAAAGGGACTCTAAAATGGCCTGGAAATCACGATTTATTACAAATGTAAAGGGTTTGGCAGAGTACCACCAATGCAAATGAGGTTGGCTGTGTTCTTCCATAATAACTGCTTGCATTAATTATTCCTTCTGGTAGCAAAGGAACACTCTGAATTACACTGTATTTTACACAGCTTGGCATTATACAGAGATTGCTACTAAAAGCCTCAGACAGCCAGTTGTGCTGTGCCACATGCCATTTCAGAGCCATTTTCAGAGGTTCAGTGCTCTGCTGTGTGTCTGAGGTCTGTGCAGGCTGAGAGCTGCTGAGTTCTCTTAGCCTTGGAGCTAGAGAAGGCTTAATAATAACAAGTGTGTGCCCTGGAAAGTTCTTAGCAGCCTGATTAGTCTGATTGCAGAGCTGGAATGCAGCGGGAACAGTAGCTCAGGAAAGTAGAAGTGTTGTGTCTGTTCACTTGAGATATGAGAGTGATTTTATAAAATTGAGAGTTTCTTCCACTTTCTATAGAAACAAGAGATACCCGTCTCCAGAAAGAGAAAAGGTGCCCAGGAGCTTTTCTGCTCTTGTAGTTGCAGGAGAGGCTGCTGTTGTTCTGCATTCAGACCCAATGAGACCTCCTGAATACCTGGAAAACCAAGCTACGTAACGTAACCCACCTGGCCTTATTCACAGGAATGCTGGTGCCACAATAACAATGATGACTCTGAATATATTACATTTGCTTGATATTCTGTGTAAAGGAAGGAAATCCATCCCCAGAAGGCTGAGGAGCAGCTTTTTAGATAGGCTGGGGGATGCTTTTTGAGGGTATTTCACAACTGGCTAATCTTTTAGTTGTCTGATTTTGTACATCAAAAATTGAGTGCAGTGTTACTCAAAATTCACAGTCTGGATCAGGGACAGAAATAAAGGAAATGAGAAGGGAAATGAAAGCAGGTGTAACAAATATAAATATGCAACTCCACTGTTTTGCTTGTATTTCATATGCCCTTCTGTCCATCCTCTACCGTGTTTATTTACACTGTAAATTCGGTATAGTGAGCTTGGTAAGTAATAGCAACTTAACCTGAAGCAGGTGTTTAGGAGGTGAATGGACTGTAAGCCATCATTTTCTGCTAAGCACACTTGCCCTTATAAAGGAAGAACAGTCTAACAAGATCACAAAAGCTAAAAGGAGTAGTCATGAAAATGGTAATGATTGAGACAGTGGGTCCCGTATCTTTCAAGGGCAACAGAGAGCAGCATAAACTAAATATGTTCAATCTTTACCTCACAGACCGGCAAAAATCCTGGGGCTTGTCTCATACTTGTCTCATAAGGCTAATTTCACATCTGCCACCAATGTAATAAACCAGGTGGGGATTACAGTTTTAGGGCCTGGGACTTTGACCTTGAACTTTACAATCTTAGCCTTCGGTAAATATGGGATTCTGGATGGGTGTGTGTTTAGCTGCCTTAAAATGTGAACTATGGGGGCAGTAGCACCATCAACAGTTCGGAAGTCAATGGTCCTTGGGTTTGTGGGGTAGCTGGATTGAAATGTTATACAGAGAGAGAGGAATAGTATGCGACTCAGAGCCATTGCTTTATTCTCAGCAATATTGTATGCAGATGGGAACAGTAGCTTCAAAACTCATTCTAGTCTATTTTCCAAATACTATGGAGGTCGCTTTCCCTACTTCTGTAATTTTACATGATTGTTTGATGAGCAGGTTACATGAAGCTGGATCTCCTATGTGAATAATACAAGCAGAGCACTCCGGTTGTTTCCCTAGTGGCCAATGCTGCTATGGGCTGAGCTATGGACTCACTGCTGTAGCCATAAACCAAACCAAACCAGGTATGGGAGTGCATTAGTGACCTGATATAGCCCCTGGAATCATATTGTGCCTTCATGAGGGTTATGCACTTGTGGTTTGACCTCTGAGCCATTCCTAATGTGCCCTGGAGCTGCTCTCCCTGTGGCCGTGCTGTCCTTCATGCGAGGAGAGCAATGCCTGTGGAGCACACACAGAATGCCTTGTGTCTGGTGTGTCCAGTGTGATTCCCAAGCAGTTCCTCCAGGAGAAGGACTTTGTAGTTAATTCCGAGGCTGACGTGTAGAAAGTCAAACATTTGCCTCATATTCCTACCACTGCCTACCACTCTGCTTGTAGTTGCACGTTTTATTTGGGCTTCAGTGAAACATAAACATTTGGCCCCAAGTAATGTGATCCATTGCAATTTGTTGGAATGCTTGCTAACTTTGGAAAAACGTGCTGAAATCTCCCAAGCTCAGAGAGACTCTTATGGCAACAAGTAGGATATAGTGGCAGAAGGACCCACAGGCACGAATGTTTCAGTCATGTCTCCACGAGCTCCGCTTCCCTGAGGAAATATTTGACAATTTGTGGCTGACTGGAATATTTTAGGAGTGATCAGAAAGCCAGATTTATGGACAGTATTTGGCTGTATCAATGAGTACATGACATGAGTATGACTTGGCACACTGCTTTTTCCTTGAACATGTCACTGTTGCTCAGAGACTTGCTGTTCTCAGACAACCCAGATTTCCCGGAGAGGGGGACATCACACCAGTGTGCTGCTCCCTGGCTTCAGGTTCCTCCTCCAGTGAACTGAGGCTCTGATTTAAACTGTTATTTGAGTCAACCTTTTAGGCAGAGCACTGAAAAACTAGGCAATTGTGTTCCAGTTATAAAGCCAGGTAACTTGATGTTGGATCTGGCCTTGCGAAATGCCATTTCAAAGTAATGCTCCTGTAAACCAACCAAGGTTTGTTGTTGGAACTGCTGGAGCTAGTTGAGGGGAGGCCATGAGGGCTGGAGGCTTTCCTCTATGAGGAAAGGCTGAGAGAGTTGGGGTGGTTCAGCCCAGACAAGAGAAGGGTCCAGGGAGTTCTGAGAGATCCTTCCAGTGCCTAAAGTGTTGCAACTGGAAGTGCTGTCCCTGCTTGTCCAACCTCCCTGGTTTTGCTCGGTGCCAGCAGCAGCACACAGCTCCTCCCAGCTCTGAAGGCAGGCAGACAAAACCAGGCAGGCTCACAAGAGGTGCAGCAGACAGCCTATGTTATAAATCAAAAGAAATTCAACTGTTCTGTCAGACAGGATCCTACTCCAGCTAATGATACTTCATTTATGTTCTGGAAAAGAGATGGGGCTCTGATAGGTCTAATTAGAAGAAAAGGAAATGTAATTTCTATGTCCCTCTTTCACTGTATTTCTGCACAGTTGTTTTCAGGGCGGTTTCCAGGTAACTCCTGAAATCATAATAGAATTGTTGGAGGCTGATTACGTGTACTCATTCATTATCCGTTGTTTATGTAGCACCGGGGGCTTGTACTGCCCTATACTACACAAATATAATTAGAAGATATATGGTGGGAAGAGATGAAGTCATATCCCCCACAAAACATAAATAAGCTGAAAATTTGTCCTTCCTGTGAGCACAGATCTTATCTTTCATATCTTTCCAGAGGCAGAGTTTCATTATAAAAATGAAATGCAGTTCTTATTGAAGAACAGTATCTAAGGCCAACTTAGTAAAGTAAACTTTCTCAGTATTATGGAGTCTTGCACTTCCAGCTCCAATTCAACATCCCCTGCCTGCCTTGTTTGGAAAATCCGTAATGGAAATTATTTTACCAAGTGAAATGGAAAGGAAAGAATCTGAATAATATAACACTCATAATAAAAATGCACTGAAGTGTTCTGACAAGACCTTTAAAGGCACAAATACTGTTAGGTTGGGAAGGCCATTAATGTGGCACAGAGTCACAAACATCTTGTAGGCTTCTGCTTCTTCTCTAGGCTTTCCATTATCTGAGCATATTTTCAATTCTAAATTGGAATTTTAAAAACTCCCAACACTTCAGTTTTGGTTTTACAATTGCTTTCCTTTCTCAGTCTTCTCTGAATGTTTTGTTACTTCAATGACAGTTCCTGTAGAGCTTCTCACTTAAAAAGTCCTATCAAAATATATTAAAAAAAAATTTAATAGAGATTTATTCCTGGAGAATATTTCCTGCCCATGGAAGTGGATGAGCTTTAAGGTCCCTTCCAGCTCAAATCATTTGGTGACTTACAGCCTTTTTTTTTTCAGCTATCAGTGCAATCAATGTGTCCATGGTGGGCAGTCAGGAAACTGTACCTGTGGTTGTCTTGTTCAGCTGCCTTTAATTAGGAATTCTCCTGATTAAATCCTGCACTGAGGCCTTCATTTCAGTCATGGTAGGAGATGTAGCTACTCATGTATTTTCTGTCTAGTTGCAATTGTCCTGTATTTCCCTTGTGTGTCACAATTAAAACTAACACTATTTATAGTGCAGTAATGTCTCTGTGGGTCACTTTACAACTGCCTGCTCATGTTTTGAAATACCTCTATTGGAATGAAAATCAGCACGACTGTATTCTGCTTTACTTCTATAATTAAACTCCAGATATTAAGTAGCATTTATTGACTAAATCGAATTTTACCCCTCTATTTTCCTGTGGCCCACAACAGCAACCTTAGAATTTGCACTGGATATTAAGCAAAGAGTGCATTTTTTGTGTGTTCTCATATAACAAATTATGTAAAGCTGTAGCTCTTTTCTGTGCCATTATTAACAATATTTTTGTATATTTGAAATGATAGTGAATGGTAGGTTTAATAAAATTGAGGTCTGGAAACTTCTCTTCATTCTAAATTAGCTAAGGCAAAAATATAAACCTGCTTTTAAAACCATTTAGAAATGTTAAAAGCAATTATTAGAGACTTAACTTCACCTACTTTTAGACAAAATGATGACTAGCAGATTAAAAACACCTAAAATGTTTAATAATGTAAATGTTACAAATTAAGCCTCGTATGTGGCATAAATAGTTTTTTTAGTAGCTTTTTAAATTCATAAACATGGATGAAGGTGTGTAAGACCACAGAAGACATAACTAGGACTCCATCCCATTAAAACCTATTTTTAATGCTACTGATAGGTATAATAATAGTTTGTAGAATATGAAAAGATTTCAAAAGTCTACATCCACACTAAGAAAGCTGAAAAATGTTTTTCTGCTGCACATGATCATAATTATCTTTTCAAAGTGGAACAGAGAGAAATTATTTCACTGCTTCTTATCAATAAATGCTAAAATAAATGTATTTTTAAAATTCCAGAGACCACTAATATAAGAATTCACTGAAGCCTGAAAAACAAGACTAAAATTGAATCTTCAGGAATTTTCAGAAGGAAAATGAAGTTCTGCCTACTGGAACATCCTAGTTTGGGTATGTGGAATGCACACGATTAGGGATGGCCCTGTCAGATGTCCTGCCAGTGAAGAGAATTAGCACTGAGGAGGTATGTGCCATTTATCTCACCCTTTCACACCAGAGTCAGCCTTTCATATTTTTTATTAGTTCTCACATTTCAAGCTATGGTAAGTTTAAAATCTGGAACAAATACGTTCAAAGCATTTCGTGTAACAACTCAAGATCCACTAAGAGGAATTAACATGGAGAGTGTTAGCACTTAAGCAGGAAAGAAGGGAAGGATATCATAGGAGGGAAATCAGAAACAAATATGCTTGCTGATCTTCCCCGGATACATTGTGTTCTCAGAAGAATCCATTATTTGAATTTATTAGCAGAGTTTCCTAGAATCTTTCAACAGACTAAATTCAGGTAAAATACTCTTTTTCCTTTAAAAAATAATTTGTAATTATTGACTTATTTTTATTTTGGTGAGAGTGTGCTGCCAGCACACTCGTTATCTTCTCCCCAGTGAGTGATTTTGCCAGCATGTGCCTTTTTATACCGTTTACTTGCAAGCAAAATACTTTTCAGCTTTGCTCTTGGGCTCCTCAAGTTTTTGTTAGCCACGGAATATCACGGGACAAATTCAACTGTGCTGGGTCCATCAGTAAATATTCAGCTTTCAAGTAATTGTTGAATCCATTCTTTGGGTCAGCTCTTTTGCCTAATCTCTGTTTGAGGCTTTTATGCTACCATTCCCTGGAGAGTGACAGGAAGTCATATGGGATTTATTGGCATCAGCCAGCTGCTGCTGTCCGCTGCTAATGCTGTGATCTGCCAGGTACAGTAATTTATTGAATTGTCATGCTTTCTGGATTTTGAGGGGCTGTCCATAAACATAAAAGTCAAATCTTACAATTTCTTAACTGTTTGGTTATTGGACCTTTTAGTAAGGGCGTGTGATGCCTCTGTGAGACAAGCAGAGCTCTCAAACGAGAGAAGCTGTGGAGGTCTGAGTTCATACTAAGTATAGCCAGATGTACTGGTGACTGCCAGGAGTGTGCTGACACTACATCCAGGAGTTTGCACAAATATCTTGCTAAAAATGTAAGCTATAATCTTGGATGTATTTCTCCCTATCAAACAATATAAAACATCTGTGTTGGATAAATCACAGGCTGTTGCTGACAGAGCTGTGTGAACTGAACATTTATTCTTTCAAGTGGTTTCTGAATTGCTGCAGGACTTTTTGTGCTAAAGGTATAATATTCCACACTAAGAAGTACGATATGCTGCACGTAAAAAAGAAAATTTGTTACCAAATGTATGTGCATGTATTTATACCTACAGTGTTAATGGTTTTTAACAAGCATGTGAGAAACTACCAAAGATAACCAAAGCCACACAAGCTAAGAATGAATGCTGAGATGTCTGCCCCACTTTGTAATGATGCCTTTTTACAGTCTTTTGGGCAATGCTACCCAAAAAAGGGGGGTACTCTGTGTATTTTTACATGGCACAGCAGTGCGGTTTTCCCAGTGGGTTAATGAGCTTGCAGTGTGAATTCTGTGGTGTCTGAGGGGGCACAGCTCTGGGACATCAAAGGCTTTTGTTGCCTGACATGGGGAGAGAGCTAGAAAGAGATCAAGATAAAAGAACGATGAACGGGTAGGTGCTCAAAGTTTGCCAAAGCAAAGAGAAATCCAGTTGGTTGTTCCTTGTGTTAAAAAAGGACCATTCAGTAAAAATGGTACATTAAGAACTCCCCAGCTTATTCGTCAGCAGAAATCTCATTAAGCCAAACAAACTGCTCTTGAAAGCTCTGTGCACAGGATCAGAGGTCTCAAGATACAAGAGTTTATATTAAATATATTAAAAATATGAAAGATTTTCTTTTATGGATTGTTGCAGTGTTCAAAAGCCACCAATTAAAAATTAATACTATTGAAAAGAAAAAGATATTTGGATCAAAGTGTTCCCTGCTGGATCATGCTTTTTAATAGCCTGAGAAAACTGTTCTTATCTGCACAAAATCAAATGAGATGTGAACTTTTAAACTCTATAAAGTGAGGGTGTTCTGAGGCTCACTCTATGAGTTTGGGATCTGGGAGACCTGGATCAGTTATTTGCTCTGACTCTCTACAAACCCAGGCTGTGTTTTTGTGGCCTGCAGAGAGCCAGGTTTACTCACTTGGTGCTTGGTTACTGTGATTGCTGTAAGTAAACTCCAGGTACCGCATGCTCTCCAGTCATGCACTTCTGGGAACTGTGGCATTCCCAGTCTGGAAGTGGTTTATGTCTGGCAGGTTTGTAGCTCAGAAGACGGAACTCTGTTCCATCTCCAGTAGAGTTCGTACACAGACACTTGGCTTCTCTGTTTGTCTTGCTCTCCACATATAGCTTTTAAGGATAACTATCCTTTCCCACTGCTGAATTTTACAGAGAAGCACATTAGTTGGGAAGTAAAAAGGAAAGGAAATCATAAACGTTCATTTATTAATTTGCTAAAACACATCCAAGGAGATTATGCAAAACATACATGCATTTCTGAAAGCTTAAGGGCTTTTTAATTAATCTCATCTGTTTGCAAAAGAGAACTAATTTATTATTTAGTATTTTTGTGAAACATTTCTATTTAGTGATGTTATAAGCGTAAAGCATAGGAGAATGCTCTGTCCATTTAAGGACACCAATTTGGAAAGAGGTTTTAAAACACTTCTGTGGTTTTTTTCAGCTCAGTGATATTTAAGGTAAGAACCTACAAGGCACAGAAAAGCAGGTTACATATACCACAGGGAAATTTCTAATTTTGCTGATGTCAGTGGTAATGCTGCTGACTTCAGTGGGAGCAGGTATTTGTTCTAAAAGCATCTGTAGCATGCCAGCTTCATGCAAGTGAGGTATCATAGTGAACTCAATACCAGTTTTAGATTTACCTGTAAAAAATACTTGGATTTTGCTTACAGGAGCTGGCCTATAGCAGCCACTCCTGAGTACCAGGGGCCGTGACTTCCCTGTGTTTTCTAGCAGCAAGCAGTCCGATTGAAGCTAAAATTGCTGCTAACAAGTGGGAACACTTCAAAATGGATCCAGGACAGAAACACTATTTGTCAATCCTGTTTTTCAAATAAGAGAAGTCATACCTTAAAAGAATATTTTACCAGGTGATGCAGTGATTTTTCTTTGAAGGAAATGCTGCCACTTTGCTGTCACTCACCCACAAGTTAGTAGCAAGTTTGAGTGTCAAAACTCAATCTGAGAAATTTAATTGCTCTTTCTGTACAACCCTTTTTCTTCTCCTATCTCTTCCAGCAGGAAGTCCCAGCTCTGAACCCAAAGTATTTGTTAGAGGTTCTGCCTTTTCCCTATGTTGATGATTTATAGGTAACATCTCATGTAAATCTGTAGTTCTGGACGGAGAATGAGGCCATATAGAAGAAAATACTTTTGTTGTATTCTGGTTTGCTAATGCATGTTTTGATCTGTTTCTCTTGGCTTTCAGCTTTATCTTTACTCTCACAAATGTCAGTTCCATTAATCTTTCCCCAACAAGTGCATTGAGAGAAGGCTTTTTCATCATGGCCTGCCTGTTTCAACCAGTATGATTAGGTCAGTAACAACTCACCTACAATTTACACTAGGCACCTGTCTCGTGCTGGAAGTGCTCTTTGAGAGCACTCTGAGGGCTGGCAGTGCTCTTGGGTAAGAAATACACTCCAAAGTCCATAAAGAGATGTTATTTTCACTGGTGTAGATCTCGTCTTGCTGTCAAGTGTTGCAGAAAATACCAGACATTCACCCACCAAATTCAGGCTGGAGTAAACCCTGTGTTCCTACTGCAAGTTGTCACGAACTGTATGCTGCGGTTGATTCCCAGTTACCAAGATCTGAGAGGTCAGTGTGTTCAGTATTTGTTGCAGAGACACAATCCTGTACAGATAATGAGCAAGAGCTATACCAGTGAATACCGTTCCCACAGTTAGGATATTGTCAGTGGCTCTATCAGATAGGTAAGGCCTGCTCACCAATCCTTGAAAACATTTTTGAGAGACACCTGTCCAGAAAAGGTGAAGATGCTTTCCCATTTCTTTGTGGATTCATGTTTTAGGTGGATGTATGGTTATTTTTGTGTGCATGTGGGAGGTTTCAGTTGAGATAAAATTTGTGGGATGATCTTGTGGTATGTGTAACATTACCTTTTCTAATTAAAAAGAAGACCTGCAGTCCTCACTCACCTGAGCATTCCCTTTCATTGGTGCTTGTGTGTGGACAGAGAAGCTCCACATGTTGGAAATAAAAAGGAGTTACCTCTATAAAATCAAGGTTCAAAACTTTGCTTCCCAGTCTTTTAGGCATGAAAGCAGAAACTTTCCTCAAGTAGTTAGATCAAGGTGAATAAAAGCTGCCTTTGAAAGCATCACCGTGGAGAATTCTCCAGCTTAGCTGCCTATGGAGTAGTTACTATTAAAAAAAATTATTTATCAACGATATTGCACAGTAGTAATTGGGACAACAGCAATTTTCCAGCCCACTCTTGGGAAAAAGAAGCAAAGTTTGTAGGTGAAAATACCAGCAAGCCTTAGTTTTAGCAAGCAGCATGAAGTCATCATGCTTACAGTATGCTTTTTTTTTTTAAGCTCAAGCTGAATCATACATAATTGACTGACTGCAGTGTATAGAAGGTGTTTTCATGTCTGTGTAACATTTTATTGGATATAATATGAAGAAGTTTTCAAACTGAAAGCATCAGAAAACTCGAGAAATAATCAGAAATATAAAAGCAGAGCTGAAAAGAACAAAGTTCATGAGATTTTTGTAAGTTTTTTCTAGGAAGTTACTACCTGTAAAGTGCTGTTAGTGTAAGTGCAGCAATGTTTTATTGCAGTCTGCAAGAAAGGGTAAATGTGGTACTGGGGAAATGAATTCTTCAATACCGTTTCAGACATGACGGCTGATTCTTTTTGTTTTCGTGTGCTAAAGGTAGGTCTTTGAGACGTACTCATTTCAGCTGTAATGCAAGGCTTTACAGCTGGGATACCCTATTTTTCAGCAAAGTCTGTCTCTAGCCTCACCTTCTGGCTCAAAGAAATGCTACTGCATGGTTTTCTATCCAAGAGATTCAAACACTTTGCAAGGCTTCAAAATGATACAATAACCAAAGGGAATATTCCAACAGTTAATTTCAGCAGTTTTGAAACCTACAAGGGCTTCATGCCAATGGCATAAATCATTTGCTGATATAAATTGATAAAACTCCATTAAAACTGAATGATTCATGGATATACCAAAAATTAATTCAATCCAATGTAAATTCTCCTTGCGCTAAAAAAATCTGAATTTTAACTTCTGAGTTCTAATGACCGTTGAGAGAACTACAGCTGGCGTTTATTGTATTTCTGATAAATTACTCTTCTCAACTATATACAAGTGCTGATGTGTTTTGCTTAGGCTAATATTTCATCAGCTGTCAAAGTGACCAGAGTTCCTGTAGGAAATTTTAGTAGTAAGTAAACCAAGCTGTGGCTTCTGATATTGTCCCAAACTTTATTAGACTTAACTCCTGAATGCTTGCCATTGGTTGGCAGATGTAAAATCATGACTTGGTTGTTAACTTCATGTTTGCATGTGGCAGTGGTTATTCTACCCAAAACCCACTGAAATAATGTGAAGGATCTGTTAAACTGGCAGAGCAAAGAAATGTATATTGCTTCAAAATTTAACTGCAGGAGGAGAACCAGCATTGCAGAATCTCAGTGACGTGGGGCACAACTGGTTGGATGCTGTTGAAATTTGTTGAAACGAAAACTAAGGCAAAGGGAATGGAATAAGGAAAAGGGTTTTTGCAATCAGAAGGTTTTGAATTTATCAGAAAAAATATTTGTGGTCTTCAGCACGAAAGATAACGCGGGATGTTTATTTTATTATTTGATTAAGTCCTAGTCTTGAAATGTTAGGTAGTGCTAAAAAACAGTTTGCAGTGGTTTCATACAAGCTGAAAATTTTCAAATTACTCAGTAAGTGCCTGGGAGTTTGGCTTGTAACAGTTCGAGATTTCCAACTTTATGTACACACGAGAAGTGGAAAAACCAATATTTCTGAAATGTTCAGAGATCACAAAATTATTTCTCTTCCTACTCTAATGAGGTATATAAAACCCAGCAATCATCTGTGTGGGATCTCTCCACACAGAGATCTCATCCCATCCCCAGGAGAGATGATGGAGTTGAGCTCTCAACCTTTCCAGAAATGAACTAAGGAATATTTTTTAAATCTGTTGGCTGCCTGGGGTTGAATCTGTTCCTACTAGATAGAAACAAGTAAAAGTGCACGTTGGAAATGAGAGGAGGCAAATACGGAAGGAGTAAGACGTGCAAACATTGGATGTCTGGCAACAAAGCCTCCAGCATATTAGAAGTAACGGAAACTTTGCTACACAAACAAATAACAAGTGATCAACAGCATTATGTTGATTTAGAATATAGGAAAATTAGGCTGGAGGCTTAAATTTAATTAGTGGCTGAACTGTTGAATTGTATGAGAGTTGGATGATTTATTGGGATTTCAATTTCAGTTCCTTCTCTCACCATTTAGATGGTTACTGAGGAAGAATTTTTTCTTAATGTGTTTTCCTGCAGAGTGACAAGTACAAGGAGTCTTGAGCTCAGTGTAGGATTTCTAGGGACCCTTGAGGCCCATGGAAAACAAGACAAACAACTATAAGATTTCCATTTCTGTCAAGTTGCTTTTTTTCTGCAGTTTCACCTTTGGTTCCTAAATATTTCAGCCTGTCTCTTCCTGAAGCCCCTGGTAATCTTAGTTTGCTTGGAAGCTCCTGAGTGAAGGCCATTCAGCTGCTTTTGTATCTGATGAAATTGAGAGGTTAAAAAATATCTATACCAAAGTAAAACATAAGTGTAATATTTATATGCATTTGTATTTATAGAGAGAGTGACTCTTTTTAAACACTTTTACAGCCAAAACCGATGGGAGCTGGAACTTGAAATACGGCTTGGAAATTGCTCTCACCAAGAAGAAAGGTGTTTGAGTTCTCTGGAGAAAATTAGTTTTCATTGGATTGAGTTACGAGCGTTCCAAATTGAGTATTGAGAATGCTCTGGGTTTTGCAGGAGCTTTTCAAATGGGCTCATAAATTGAGCAGATAAGGATGTCTGGTGCAAAGAGCTCCTTAAAGGAACTCTTGACTCAGGAAAAGTTTGATTGCTCCAGCAGTTCTGGCACTGAGGTGCAAGTCAATGAATGGAGAGCATTTAATTTAGTCGTGGTCAAGTTTTAAGCTGACAGCAACCTGCTAACTCACTCTTTAACATGAATTTTCCCCTCTGTTGGAGTACATTTAATAGAAACTGTTAACTAATGGGGTTTTCAGCTCAATTTGCTTCTTTAATCCATCTTAATCCTTAAAACAACCGTGAGATATTGCAGGTACATGGGCACTGCCCTTGAAATCTCTGCTTTCCATCTCTGTGGGAGCATTTGAGGTTTTTCAGCCTCTGTTCTCTTTTGCTGGAGGTCAGAAGCGTGCTGTAGGAGCCCAGAGGGAAGCTTTTGCCTGTGTTGCAGGATGGCTGCCTCTGGGGGCAGGAGCCTGGGTTCTGACCCTGCCATCCCTAGGGAACAGGCGAAAAAAACTCCTCTCAGCTCTCTTAGACTTGAAGCTTCCTTTCTGGTACTCTGTCCCTAAAAGCTTTCCTTGGCAAACACAGGGGTTTTCTTTCAAAGGGAAAGCTTGGAATGAGGAGAGATTTGAAGTTAAATCCACATAAGGACAGGCCAGAAACTGCTAATCCCAAGGGTGTAGGGAAAAACCCCAACCTTCTCAGCTTCCTCTCCACAGATAAACATCAATCAGAGCTTTTCCTAGACTGAACCCTTTTTTCCCTTTGTTTCCCACCACAGAAACCAATCTTTAATTATTTTATAAATGACAAGAAAAACTTACACTGACAGCTGTCAGTTCTTCCTGAACTATAGACATGGAAAATTTCTTTTTTTTCCACATCAGCTGTTTTGTCACTTCTTCAGCTTGAAATCTGATATAAACACACCCCAGGATACAGTGAACACAGCCAGGCTAGAATCAGTTTATCTCTGTACATACTGCTTTTTCTTCTTTGAACTTTCATTTAAAAGCATTAAGTGAAATCCTGATCTTAATACAGTCACAGGTTAAAATTCTTTAATGATGTGAAAAGAATTAGTTATCTGCCATATTAGCAATTGAAGTCAGGATTATTCATGGCAGTAATGAAACAACATCAATTACCTTCTCATTAAATCATAGTAATGAGTTACTATTTGGTGTAAATAATTGAGCAGTGTTGATTATTAGCCACTGTGATTTCTTGTCTTAAAAAGGAAAAGCAATTCTATGTTAGAAGTAAGAAAGAAAAAATTCTAAGCAAAAGAGGGATGTTTTGATTCTTTTTTCCCTGGATTTCAAGGGATCCAAATAGACTTTTTTTTGACAAGTAGGTATTCTGTTATTCTAGAAGGTTCACAGGAACAACAAACTTCAACAAGTACCACCTTGAATTTGACAAATCTTTCATGAACGTCATTATTATCTGCCAATTTCTGTAGTAGTCAAATACACCCACCTTCAGCACCTTCTGTTCTACATAAACTTATTCTGTCTGATGAAGGCAGAATGCCTTCAATCAAAAGAGATCTTGTGATTTTTTCAAAGGCAGAATGCAACTCAAAAGAGAAATGAATATATTCTGATTTTTAACTCCTAAATAAATTTCTGTTTAAATTAGTAAATAGAGAAGTATAGGATAATCAATAGGAAGCATTTGTTTAAGTATTGAGAGAAAAGAGCCAGTAAAGAGTCTGCTAGAAAATAGAGAGGCTGTCTGCTAAATAAAAGTGGCTGGAGTACCAGAGTGCTTTGAATTATAAAAACCATTAATAAATGGTTTCACATTCATTACATATGGCAACTGAAGTGTGGATGTGGACCTATGGGGTGGAGACTACACCTAAGTCCCATTTTTTGGGCCGAGATGCTTCACTTTCCTATTTCACTCAACACCAGTGCTTTGTTTATTTAGTGTGATTTGGTTATTTGGTAGTAACTCGTGGAAATGCAGCTCATTTCAAGGGCAGCAAGGAATGGGGCAACAATTAATGCCCAGCTTGCAGTCAGGTTTGCTGTTTTAATTTTAGTATCTGGTCCCTTACTTCGGTATTCTTTCAAATGCTCCAAAAACAGACTTTAAAGACCACTGGAATTTGCAGATGCTTTTTAGCCTTTTTTGCCTTCAATTGCTCACTTCCTCACAAATAGCTCAGTACCAGTCTCTTTGGAGGGTTGGGTTGTTTCTCTTTGTACTTCTCCAGTCTCAGGGATATTCTTGTTCTTTAGAATCACAGAATATTCTTTACTGCAGTGTGTTTATCACAAATGTGAATCTGCTGCCTTCAGCTCAGACACATTTGGTGAGTAAAGTGCAAACAGAGAAATATGTACTATTAGAAAAATAATGCTGCGGGTTTGAGGTGTGAAAATTACCAGGAAAGTGTCATATTTTGCCTGCTGAGTTCTCTTTGGAGTGAAATAGCAAGAAAACCCACAAGCCAAAAATCAGGGTTGCATTTTTGCACAGGTATCAGCTTAACAAGATGTTGCTGCTGATGCTATAAACAACCCACAGTGCAGGGGGTCTCCTATTCAAGAAATGTGAGTTCCTGGCCAGCTGTGGTCCCTGATAAAGCAAACTGTTTCATGGTTGTTACTTACATAGTTGTTGGAGAACCACAGGTTTCTCAGTCTACCTTGTTATTCTGTAGCTACATTTTTCTCTTGCTCTTCAGCCCGTTGCTGCAGTTCCTTGTGGGACTGACTCATTTCTCCTGGCCAGTTCATAACTCCCTGTGCCCAAGGATTGGTGGGTGAACAAATGAGCTTTCTGCATAAGGCTGCCTCATAAGGAGTTTTCTGGTTTCCCCCTTTGTCATCTGAAGAGTCTGTCATTAAGGTATTTCACTTGTTAGGAACCATTTATAATAATTATAATAATGAGCTCTTTGTGCTCTCTTTTACACCAGCACAGCCAAAAAAAAAACCCACTCAGAAAAAAAAAGATTAATTATGTTTTTAAAAAACAGTTGAGAAGGAAGATGTTGATAGTGAACCAAAACCTACACCTGAGGCTTTTGGGCTAGGTGGCTGTCGTGCTCCTTCAGAACTCCCATGCAGAGAAGGGCGGAGGATGTGGTGTGAGAGAGGCAAGAGGGATCAAACTTCACCTTCCTCTGTTCCAAGAACAGCAATACTGAACCAAACTGGCTGAAACCGGAGAGGAAAATGGTTGAGAACAGAGCTGTAGGTGCTGGAACCCCAGGTGCCCGTGAGCGCCTGTAGAGGCTTCTGAGCATGAGAGCTCCTGCCAAAGGCCTGAATCCAGAGAAGGAGAAGCAGTGGCCTCTGTTGCATAACGTTTCAGGTGTGCTGAACCCAGCCACACAGTGTGGGAATTAGCAGACACTTGCAAATTTATTTATGCACTGCAGAGCAAACAAATTAGCTTTGTCCGTCAGCTACCTTCTATAATGCCAAACAAATCCATGGACAGCTTTTTTGCCTTTTTTTTTTTTTTTTCCTAGAAAAGGTTTTTATTCTGTTTTCTTTCTGATTGTTATTCCTATGTCATCTTTAACATCAGGGGGTTTTGTGGATTTATCAAAGAAAGGAAATGACACACCCTCAGTTTTTTATACAGCCTTGCTTGTTTATTTGCCCCTGTGTAAAATCAATAGTCCTTCTATGCTGCTTATGCCAGATACATATAGGATGCTTGCTGCTAGAGCTCTTTTGCTCCTTTTTTTTTCTCTATCCCCTTTTTAAAACTTAAAGTCATTCTCAATAAAAACAGCTCTGCTTATCAAATTACATTTTGGGTTTGTAGCACAGTGTTCTGGGTGGTAAAAAGGAGGCAAGATTGACTGGTCTGATTATTTTCCATATAAATAAGTATTATATTGCTGGTTGTTTTTTACTCTTGTTGTTCTGTTAGAGTCCAGACTAGCTGTCATGTATCTCAGTGAAGATAATCCCTTTCAAAGTACAGCAACAGACTTCACAAATTAGCTTTGAGAGTCCTCTACACGTTTCTGGGATTGGCAAACACTTTTACAAATAAAAGAACGCTCTTGCTATATTTTCTCTTCTTTTTATGTCCTTTGGGCATCTGCCCAGCATTCCACTTCATACCTTAAAATAAAAATACTAAAATGCACACGATTCTATCCCACAACAACTTTTGTTCATTGCACAGAAAGAATGAAACTTCAGCCTTTATTGTTGTGCTTCTGGTACTGACATGAATACATGAATGTGTTCCAAGGTTTTTAGGGGTCATTCTGTGACCTGTGATACTCAGTCGGCTGTGGAGCAGATGTTCACCCAGACCTTCAGGCTTAACCATCTCATCACCTCCTGATGATGTAAAAATCCTCCTCTCCTACCTAGGATATTCTGATTTTATTAAATAACCATACAAGTCAACTCACATGGTATCCATTATTCTTATTAACTTCAAACCCTCTTCTTTCTTCATTAGCTGGGTTGTTTTAATTCATACCTCAATCTTGTCACTTCATTTATTAAGTCCTCCATCACCTGCACACCACGTTCTGTTCCTGCGCAAACATCACAGCCATCTTGCAAGCAGTCCAGGTCTGACAGTGATCTTTCAAAAGACATCATTAATATTGCTTAGTTATTTATTCACCACTCAGAAAGGTGCCACCCTGGATATGAGGAAGCTTCAAAACTATCCCAATTATATTCTTCCTTTTAAGCACAGGGTCTCACCTGAATGTACTACCTCAGCCTGCATTAGTAGAGGTGTTGAGCGTGAGTGGAAAATGGAAGGTTTAGATGGAATTAGAGATTTTCGATGGCAGAAGTGTCTTGGATATTCTAAACTGATGTCTTGCTTAATTTAGTAAAAATGTTGTCCAGTGGTTCCTGCCCTACTGCTTTCTACGGGGTGAGGAAGTGAGCAGTCATCCACTGCTGGATTTTAAATGCTTATGGTATACTTTTACATCTAGCACTTAAATTCCATTTTCTCTTATTTCTGTTTTTTGTATGTATGAGATGTAAGGCCATTTCTTCAGGTGCAGATAAATGCAGGAAGCAGGTGTTCTAAAAGTAGAAAAGCATTAGATGTGACTTCACATGTTTAATACCAACTGCATAACAGCAGGGAGTTATGCTGCAGGGTGATAGGGATCTGTGCAAACCAAGGGTGCTTTGCAGAAAAACTATGTGAATATTTGTCTTCTTGAAGGAAATGAAATTGAGTTTCAGTTTGTCTATCTTTCAAGGTGGTATTGCGCTGGGTTTGGAGTTTTTTGTCTTGTTGCGAACAGGGTAAAATGAAATATGATTAATTAATCATAAAATTTTTGTCCAGAACCTTGCATATTAATATAATAGAATGAACTAAATTCAGGAGGAAGCTGTGAAGTTGTAGTGAATTTTCCTCCACCTCCATCTGAATGGCTTGGACTGACATCTAGATAGGAATCTTTGCTGCATCCCAGCTTGGAGAATTTCTTGGTGTCTTTCCCACAGAATGTGACACACATTGAAACAATCCCTGTGTATTTCTGGTACTTCCAGGTCCGTTGAGGTTTTTTCGTACTAACACTCATCTACACTACCTTGAGGCAAATATGCAAAGCAGGACTTTGAAATGTAGACATTAGGAACAGTTCAGTTAGGTAAAAATTGCTCATGGGAGCAATTGAGTAGACTGGGAAATTCATCCATTAATAGTAAAAAAAAACTTTGAAGGAACAAAAACTGAGAACCACCATGACATTTTTCTAACCCGTGACAAATCTAATAATTGCTTCAGCAAAAAGTTACTTTGAACGTATCTCCAAATGAACAGAAAGAGTTCTATATAGAAGATTAAACTGGAAGAGTAGGCACACAGTTAGGGCAAGGCTGCATTGCCCAGCCCGAATTAATTAGCCCAGAGCGCTTCCTGGGGAGGCTCTTCCTGAGTGTTTGCAGCTGGGGCAGGACCTTCAGGGACTCATTCCCAGGTCCTGTGGCTTCTAAAGCAAAATACTCAAGACACCTGATCTGACACATATTTAAATCAAGGAGGAGGTTTCCATATGAAGCATATCAAATCCCATCTGATTTATATTAAATGCTTTTTTGGCATGCTTTCTCATTTTATCCAAAAGCCGTTTCTGGGTGATGGCCAGACAGGAAAGCAGGTTCTGTAGAACACTGATTAAAGATGAGGGCATCAGGCAGAGGCTTCACCTTGGGCAAATGCATTCAAGCGCAATTCTGAATAAATCAGTTTCGGGGGCAATGGGGAAAAGAAAGCTTCATGTACAGAGGTCCTGTATCAGCTGCAAGACATCCTTAAACTACACAGACCCTTATTCATGGTTAGGGCAAAATAACTCTGAGGTTTAATATACCATTACTGCTACCACATGACCTTAAAACATATGTATGGTCTGGTGGAGTCAATGACACTCTGCTGCTCGTCTCTCTGCATCCTCAGCATGGCAGGGTTTGTATATAAAAGAAGTGAGGGAGTGCACCGATACCAAATTCTGTCACGTGGTAGCAATGTTATTAGGGGTGAAAGCCATCAGAGGCTGCAAGGACTGGCACAAGAAGTAAGGCTTTCCGTGACTGAGGCTTTCCTAGGGTCTTTGTTTCTCCTCCTTTATAGCTGCAGGACGTAGATCATAAAACACTTTAGGAGCTGGCTATCTAAATTTTGGAGCTGTGCAAAACCAGAGTTTCTTTCAGGGGAACTTTTAGAAATTTTGAAGTCTGGTCCTACTGTGGAGTGGAACAAAATGCTAGCATTTCAGAATTCCTTATGAAGAAAAAATGTTTGGTGTTTTAAACACAAAATCGCTTCATTTTTGCTGTGACGTGTTTAACTACTGTTCTGCGTTCTCCTGAAACAAAAGAAGATAAAATGCATTCTCACAGATTTGACTTCAATAGATTAGCATATTCAGGTAAAACATGCTTCCAGTGCTGTTTTTCCAACAAGCTGTACAAACTGACATTTCCTTTTCAGATGGTTTCACCCTCCCAGATGACGTTACGTGTATCTAAGCATGAATGAACTTTTATACATCACAACACTTTTCTTGTCATGGGCTTGGGGCACAGGTTTCCCAGGGGGAGGTCAGAGTCAGTTTTCCCTGGTGAAGGCCTGGCAAGTTTGCAAAGCTGGGTTTTCCAAAGAGGTCAGAACCTCATCCCAGAGGGAGGCTGGTCATCCTACAGGGTGTCAGACCAAAGAGCCGTGGAAAGACTGCAGTGGCCTTGGACCACATGTGTGAAAGTGTGACATCTGTGTCTGCATTTCTTGATGGGGTTCCAGGCCAGTTCTGACCGGCCTTTGTGTGAATTCCAGCCCAAGGCACCCAGCAGCAGAGGGGCTGATTTGGCTCCCAGCCTTTTCTTTCTCTGATTCTTGCACAGAGCAATGTGTATCTTTGGCTCTGGTCTCTGTTCCCCTTAGACCAGGCATTGGCCAGCTGGAAGCACAAGGAGAAACTATAATAGAACTCAACTAGCAGGATTTTATGTTGTTATTAAACAGCTGTCCAAATACCATGTCAGAGTTGCTTAGAAGAATTCTTTCTCCCAGGTTTTAATGTACATTTCTCAAGCAAGATGATAATCTCACATCTTTATTTAAGGCCAGATTTATTTTGAAATAGTTTAATTCTTTATACTTAAGAAGGATTTGCATGGCTGTAAATGGCAAGTGAATTTGGGTCATTGTGTGGCTTGTGATGCTTTGTTTGGTAAATATTGGCACAGAATTGCTAATTCCTGTTAAAAATTTACTTCATATCACTGCAAAATGTTAATTGTCCTTTACAATGGGTTTTTTTGACAAGTGTTTTCTCAAGCATTTGTACAATTCCAGTTTTGTATTGGTGTGCTGTAAAAGAAAAAAGTTCACGGTTTTGCATTTGATCAAGTTATTGATTAAAAATTCCCTATCTATTTTCCCTCTTGGAAGACGCAAAAAAAAGAACAGTAGGTCAGACTGTAGTCACAGCTTGGGTGTATTAAGCATAACATTAAGCATAACTTCACCTTTTCAACTTCTTTCTAAAAAATACTGAAGAAATTAGGGACCGATGCCAAAAATAGACGAGCAGAAAATCCGTACCAGGACAGGTGGATTAATTGTAAACGGTAAGCTGGGCTTAAAAGTCCCTAGTCAAACGAATTGTACTTAGAGTTTCACACACGTAGTTACCTTTAAACAGGGAAGCTAAAAGCAGGAATGTGAAATTCCAAATGGTGAAGAATAGTGCCAAAACTTTACCCACTAGTTACCCACAGATCTGCATCAGTGACTCCTCCTCAGTCTGAACTTCCCCCCTTCTCTGATTATTTGTCATTGCCACTATCAGAGAAAATGAAAGAGAGAAGTGCAGTCTGGCAGGGAGGCATTTGGATTTTTTGCCACCTGGACTAAGTCTCTCTTCTGACTATAATAATCTATTTTTGTTCCAAGAAGGGAGTGGTCACAAAACAGAGAAAAGGCCAAAACCACCACAGATGGACACAGGAACCCAAGGGTAGCTGGGGTTACAAATACACATGTAGTTCTCAGAGATATCCTTAACAGGAGCTGGCTAGGTTGGTTACCCTCCAAAAGTTGCACCCAGAATGAAATCTGTGGGTATCAGAGCTGGTTTTCTCTTCTCAGTATGCTGAATTTTGCCAGATAGGTTTCACCTTGGTGACTGCTTGGAAAGCAAACAAATAAATATCCCCCATTAGGAATGGGCAATCTGGCATAAACGTTTAGTGTTGTGATGTGTGGCAGCCGCTAAAATTAGCTGCACAGCTTGGGGAAAGTAGACTTCTAGAGCAAAATCTTTTTTAAACTAAAAGGAAAATCTAACATGTATTTTTAGCGGGTAGAGAAGCACTTTCTGCAAGGTCTGCTCTTCCCCACTTTGCTATTCTGTGTGTATTTTTGTCAAGTTTTTATACTTCGGTGTTTGCCAGGAGTAGAAACATTATCTAGAGTCTGTGCTAGTATAAATAATTGAGTTCTATGAACTGCTGCCTTTTACACCCACAGAGAATCTGGTCCATTTTTTGAAGATACATATGGGCACATTAAAGTGACTAATCTCTAAAGAATGTTCTGTACAGCCGTTGCCCACCCTTCCACTGCTGGGCTGCACATTTGCACTTTTAAGCCTGGCTTCCAGTTTATTTTTGGAATAATAAATAAATAAACTGAATGTGCAAATTCATTCTATCTTCCTGCCCTATTCCAGCTGCAAAGATTTTGCTTTTTGCTTACCCCTTTTTGAGTTATGATTTAATTGTTGGGATTTTTTTTTTAAATGCATATCCTTTTGGCTATCCGGTTCCCAGCTGCAAATTCCCAACATTATATTCAGCATTTTCACCATATGTTTAAAATAAAGAGCCATCCTTTCCCACCCCTTTGGAGAACAGATCACTCCCTACTCCACCAATAAGACAGTGGGGAAGGACTTGCTAGATTTCGCCAGGCACGGAGGGGAAAAGGCAGCGCTCACAAAGATTCTCCTGTTTCTTCCCTCCAGCAGTCCTTCCTCATTGCAGCTGAGCATGGTAGGGAGCTATTCCCACAGGGCCCTGCTTTCAACAGAGTCAAAATTTACATTCTGCTAGCCCCTCTCCTTCCCACATGTGCACACAGAACGGAGATTATTTTATCTCTTGAATCTTGCAATACAGACATTAGCAACTTGTCTGAACAAGTACAAAGAGGACATTTCTTGGCATGAAGTGCTTTTCCATGTTGAAAAAGTGAAAAATCACTGCATTTACTTACAGCTTCCCTCTCCCTTCAGCATATGGACACTAGTCAAAGAGCTGGAGTCAAAAATCCCATTTTGAAGGTACTGAGAGCGCTGAGGGATGGCTGATGTCAGTGGGAGAGGTGGTTAATGGCTGCCTGGTAAGCAAAGACTCCCATGTCGAGGGTGGCCAAACGGCTGGCTCTGCTCCCACCCTCACTGGTCAGAGCTCCACCAGCTCTGTGTTTTGTACTCCTGAGAGCCACCGGATAGCAGGACTTCAGGAGTCACGGATGACAGTGGCCCCAGGCACCCAAACCTTCCTCTTGCAGAATCCTTGGCCAGGATGGTCAGCCAGATCACAATCTATCCATGGGCCGCAAAGCTTCAGCAGCCCCTTTGATTTACTTTCTGCTATTCCCAGGAATTTAGATTATCTGGTCAGCGCCATGCCTTGCATGGGAACTCCTCCCTTAGCAGAAGAGCCTCAGGCTGGCCCCTGGCATATGCAGCAAATTTGTGATGATCTGCGGAGTCCTGGTTTTGCATGCCAAAATCACAGGATCTTTGCATCCCACAAGCATTGCAGCAGGCACCTCAGGCTTTTAGGCACTGTGTGCTTAATGCTTTTGCAGCCCTTGATTAAGTGAAATAAATTTCATCCTTCACCTTTGAAAAGATCTATCCCACTTTTCTTTCAGAATGTGTCCGTTGGCTGCCGACGAATTCCAGACGTAGCAACTCTGATCCTGAATCAGAGACGCCCCTGCTGAATTGCTGTCAAGAGCCACCTGCAGCACTTGCTGTCTTGACATTTCTTGCACTCTTGGCAAACTTTGTTTCTTTCCCAGCTGCAGCTAGGACGATGAAAAAGAATTCTTTGTGTCCATGCCGAAATCCGTAACTCTGGAGCAGAACCAACTATTCCCCAGGGTTCCAGACTAGTGACACATTGCATGAACTGTCACAGTTGCGATCCACAGAGATATTTCATTTAAAATTGGATTGTTGTCAAAGGTTCTCTTGGAAAGGGCCACACGCCTTTGGAAGTCCCTTCCCAGTGCTGGGCAACAGCTGGCCAGGTTTATGGACTGTCTATCGATTTTTTTATTCCTCAGGTACAGCTTGTGAAGAGCAGAGATGAGCTGAGATTCTGGGAACACTTTTAAAAGTACAGAGGTTTCAACTACACTTGGGGCAAGGCTGTAGGTGACTCACTGGCAGTGTCTGTGTGAGGCAGATTTTCAGGAGCTTGTCAAAGGTATCTGTAAGGGGGAACAGGCTTTATTTGCAGCTATAAAGAAATAATGGACTTATCAGCAGGATGCCAGTATATTTACTTCACAGTAAGTAATATCTGGAAAAAGCTAATCTTCACATGCCATAAAGCAGGAAAGAGCTATAGCTTATTTATAACACACACTCTTCTGCAGAGCTAAAAGATCTATTATTGAAATAGCATTTCCTAGGTTTTGTGAAATGAGGGCTTAAAAATTATTTCAGCAAGTAAAAATGCTTAAGGCAGTCTTTCTGTAGCAGGAACAATTCTTCCAAGTCTTTGTGGTTATATCAAGGGGTCATCCGGACCAAGAATTAGTACCTCATAAAATAGTAATTAACAACAAAAGGAGGGCAGATGTGGATTGTTTTGAGCAAAGATACCTGTTACACCTCTCCAACCTCTCTGCCGTCTCAAATTATGACAGAGCAAATTCAGCCGTGGTGTAAAATCAGTGATTTCCATGAGGCTGAATTAGGATTTGAAGTGAGGAGAGTAGAAGTGATCCATTGCTCTTTCTCAGCTAAAAGAAACTGAGAAGTGATATTTATATCAAAAATATGGCAATAGTTTTCTGGGTTTCAAATGTATTTACTTAACAACTGTAATTCCTAAAGCTCTTCATCCAGTCTGATGTTTTTCTAGGGAACAGTATGCTATTCCTCTTCTCCTGTTAAACAGGATACACCAATTAGGGTCCACAGCATGGTAAAGCAGGGAAAATTCACTATGAATTGAGAATCTGGCCCAAAGTGTGCTGAAGAGATCTAAGGGTGTCCCAGACAGCTAGGATACTGCAGTAGGAATGTGTAGTTAGGTGGAAAGGTGTAACTGCATCTTTACAGCCAAATATAAAGTTGTCTGAGTCAGTCAGCTCCTCTGGAAGAGTTAACCAGCCACATGTGGTTCTGGTGAGAACACAGATGTTGCCTCTATAATCTGTAATCTATATGTGGGGTGTTTTTCTGAAAGTAATGCAGCAGCAAAATGTGGAAAAAATAACATAACATTGCCTTCTGCTTTTCCGTAAGTCCTCCAAAGAATATACGTCACCACCAGTTGAAGGTTGTCTGAAGTATGACACCTTGCCTTGGAGTTTCATGTCTTTATAAAGAAATGCAAGGACTTCAGTGTTTGGTCACTGTCGTGCTAAAACCCTGGGTAGCAATTCTGTTCCTCATTATTAGGCATGCACTTGACAAAAAGGACAGTACATAAAGGGTTGGCTGGCAGGAATGAGATTTGCTTTCCCTTGAAGCTCTAGAAAAAGGGAAAAAATTTCACTTTTGGTGAAATAAATGACGGTTCCCCCTTCACTTCATCGTCCCTCAGATTACCCCATGCCTTGATAAGATCTGCTGAAGCTGGATTCTTTTCATCTCTGTGCTGTGGGTGTGTTGTCTTGGCGAGTTCTGTCTTGCAAAGGGCAGGGCCCTGCTGTCTAAGTAACCTGGTGAAATATCCGAGGGTATCGCAGAGGAGAGCGCAAGTCAGTGTGTAAAAGCACATTAGCAGAGACCATTAACGCTCCTCAGGTAGTGGCTGTGTGTTATTAAAGGTGAGCGGTACGCTGACCCCTGAGCACCACAGAGAGCTGGTACTCTGGAAACTGTTCAGTCTTCTTTGTGGGCCTGTTCCTGTAACCTACAGTATAAAGGTCTTTGCATTGCAGTGGAAGAAAATTGCATTTATATAATGAAAAAGAGAGCACACAGTACATTCTGAGTCACCAGAGGGTAGTTTGGTGGCTACGGGGGTACATGTGAACCTTGTGAGATACTTAGTTTGCAAACTTTAAATTCTACTAAGGTGCTCAAGTTTTCTGCCAGTGTCATTTACTTCTTTTTTAATTGAAATAATCAGAGAATAAATCACTTTCCTAATTTCCCAAAAACCCAGCTAAAGCGATACTTTGCAGCATGCATGGTTAGTAAAAAGATTTGGGTTATCTGAAAGCAGGACAAGACAGTTTGAAAGCCAGGGAGCAGTCCCAAGAAAATAGCAGCCTTTTGACTCCTGCCAGGGACTCCATCCATCAACAGTGTCAAAACGGATAAAAATAGCACATCTTTCCATTAAAGTTCTGCACGGAGGACGTAAACCAAGGGAACAGGAACCGTGTCAGGATCTGAGGCCGCTCTGGCCGCTGGAGGGCTCCTGGATTTTCCTGGCTGCTTGGAGGCCGGGCAGGTCTCAGTGCTGCTGGCTCGGAGGAGGCTCTCACTGAGCTGGCGGGGATGCTGACACTGTCTCCTGTCCTGAGAACAAGCAGCCAGGAAAATAGACTTCAGCCCAGTCGTGTTAACACTTCCTCTACCTGCACTCCAAAATCCGCTTTTCAGTCCTGAAGTGTTCTGTTCTGCTTTCTTCAACTAGATAGAGTTCCTTTTACTGAACAGAGAACTTAAACATCCGCAACTGCTCTGCTCCCACCTTGCTGTCAGGATTGCTCAGCCAGCCTGGGAAAAGGCATCTGGTTTGGGAACCCTTTGTCGTCATATAAACAGTCAGCCCTGAGTGCATTTTTTCATTCTTTACCAACAAAGATTAGAATTGCTTCCTTGTCTCTACAATGAATAATTAATGTATGAAGGGATTAGCAGAGTGACGTTTAAATTCAGTGTTTTGGAAACGGGATATGAAGTGAAACGCTGGGAACAGAGGCTTTTCAAGAACTTTTGGCTGTCCCCTGCCCTTCCCAGTTAGGACACTTGACATAAAGAGTCCTTGTGTGTGACACTGCCAGGAGCAGATCTGCGCAGACACAGCAAAAGAGCAGAGCTGTGCGGCAGGAATTCTTGGGGCTGCTTTTCCAGTGCCCCACACACAATGCCTGGGAAACTCCAGTGGTACTAATGTTTCGTTAAAAGTCCTTTTCTGGCACATCTTTTAAGGAAAAGGGTCAGGAACCGAACTGCAGTCTCTGAGCAGAGACACGGCAGGTATGTGGCTAATGAGATTCTAGCTGTATACATATAATTAAAAAGAAAAGCGCACAGAGGGTATTACGGCAGCCTCAGAAGAGCTTTAGTGATGGGAACTACTGAATATTGAAATAACATGCATTTCCTAAATCTGGTTGAGACAGATTTCTATGGTTTCAAATTTGCATTACTTGCCCCTAGAAGCTCCAGCTCAGGGTCAGCTCTGTCACACGGTACAGAGAATGACAACAGAAATACATTTACAGGGAATTTCACTGTCCAGTTAGGAGGTAATTAAATATGAAGTTGAGTATGAAGAACCAATAAGACAACACTGACTGCACAGAGAAACAATATGACACAGGTCCATTAGAAACTCCATTACCACAGGCTGTCTAAATGAACCTGCACAGGTTTTCACTTGCTGCTTTTACCTAGTCCTTACAGAATCTGCTAATTGAGGTCTGCATTGACTGGGTGCTTGTGTATAATTAAGGTTTTCATTTGAACTCTACGTCTTCTTGTGGCTTTCTTGCTCACATTTTGCAAAGGGCTTGTCATGTCGAATTTGTCAGCAGTTTCCCAAAAAGCTGAGGGAAGAATGCAATGTGTTCTGCAATTTATGTCCTTTCTCAACTGTAATCACGAAGATTATTCTAACAGAGTCTTCCTCTGCTGAAGCTGTTCTGTTAAAGGATGACTGTACATGCTCTCTGTAGTCTCTCATCCCTCAGGATGTCATTATTCTTAATGTTATAAATATCAGGATAATGACTCAATGGTCTATTAGGCTTTCTTAAACGTTCTAAAGCACAGTGTGGTCAGAAACTGCTTTGAACTTACCACTTCACTGATTTTTTAAAACATATCAAAGCTGAGTTTGACTATTAAATGCATCATAGAAGCACCAGAGATGCAGCTGATGAAAATCACAAGATCTAAGTTTACATGGAGATTTCACTCTTTTTCCTTGTGGACAGCAAAATGGCAGGCTCAGAGAGCATCTCCTGACGGAGGAAGCAGGCCAACATCTTCATTGCTTTCCTGCCCAAGTTCATTTTCCAGAATAGACACTGATTTCTTGTTGCTCATATGTTCATTTCATCTGGTTTCGAGATTATCCAAATTCTAAACAGACATCTTTGTGTAGTAACACAAAAGAACTTGATTCTGCAAGGAGAGGATCTTCGGGCAAATGTGTAGAAGGACCTGTGCACCTGAAATCTGTCCAATTTTGGACACCAAATCCTAAAATACTTCTGCTTTTCTGCTACAACGCTCTAAGAAAACCCGAATCTTGAACTGGTATTTTGTATATAAATATTCACCTTGAAAACAGGTCTGTAAAAGGCCCCCTCTTTACAGCAAACTATTTCTGCTTCATTTCTGTGTGAGTCCTTAGCCCTGTTGCAATATGTAATAAAGGGTTTAGCATAAAATTCAAGAATCCAGTTCGGATTTGGAATGAAAGAACATACTCAGAAAGACCATTGAAAACAGGTACTTCCAGCTCCTTTTAAAGAGACACTCTGCAGTGGGGACTGGTAAAGGTTTCTCCTTGAAAACTTAGTCCAACAATGAAGGAACAGGCTGAGATAAAGTGACTCAGACAATTAAGCGTATCTGGTATTTCAGTGAAAGGGAAAAACCCCTGCATAAAAAATGGTAAATGTAAAAGGATTTGCATCCTAAAGACCTTTCGATGATCCTGGGGATGTGTGTTTAGTAAGGGCTGCAGCAGGAATAGCAGAGTTTGGGCAAAGAGTGGTTAAAACTACGCGTTCCCACAAGCTGATTCTGTAACGCTGAGAAATCACTTAGCTCTTCTTGGATTTTTTTCTCTTGTCAGTGATGTGTGCATGGGGAAAAGGAAAAAGCATTTTAAGCCTTAATTCATAAATATTAGTCAAGCACTTTCCGTTCCCTGAACTGTTGAAGTTGTAATTATAAAAGAATAATATTTGAGGACTTCTTCTTTTCCAGTGCTAACCAACAGGTTTCGGTTTGGGCCTGAGACTTCCATGGTGGAAAGTGGGAATGCGAAGCAGCTCAGAACTGAGGTGCAGAGCTAAATGCTGAGAACATTTGGAAGAGATTAATGTTGTGTTATTAATGCTGTCCAGGCTAGAAAGTGATGGGAACGGCTGGGGGTGACTCAGCAGTGGGTGGTGCCTTGGATTTCCAGGAGTAGTGTCACCTGTTCAGCTTGCAGCCACTACATCTCACCAGGAATTTTTTTGGTTTCCATCAACACCCCCCAAATGCTGAAACTCCACATGTCATTGCTGATGGACATAAGGATATTTAATGTGAACTCTGTGACTTTACCTGTTTGGCAGAGGAACCACTTTAACTATTGAGGAGGTGTCAGTAGAAAATTGTGAGACGTTTATTTGAGCCTCTACCATAAGAGTGTTTCCTGAGCCACAGTTCAGGGTCTACCCTGGTGAGAGGGAAATGGAGTTTGCCTGCTGGAAATAAATTAATGGAATGTCTATGAAACAGGAGAATTCCTCCTGTTATACTTCTCCCATTCCAGTCCTCCTCTTGCTGGGGGTCATTTATTATTGCTGCCATGCTTTATTGAAGAGGGTATTTCACAGAGGGAAATGTTTAATGAAATAAAAAAACTCAAGTAGGAGAGTGCAGTGTTGCAATATTTATACTGAATATGAAGTGAATGGACTATAATAAGTGTAAATAATAAAAGAAAATTATATAATTCCTGAGAGAAACACTCTAAACAGTAAAATGTTAAACATGTAGCTCTGTGGTATAAAGGAATGTGCCATGAAATCAGAGAATCACAAGGCTGGAAGCAACTTCAAGAGATTATTTAGTCCATTCCCCTTCCCCCACAACAGTGTGCCAAATGTATTTGTCATTCCTGACACAGCTGTCGGGCTTTTTCTTAATTTTCCAGTGGTGATGTTCCAAAACATCCTGAACCAATCTTGCTGTTGCAGGGCATTTTATAATATGAAGATTTTCATAAATCTTCCTTGATCCAATTCAATCCTTTTTTCCTTGTCTTATCCAACATATACATGAAGAAAGACAATCAGTCTCTTCCATTTCACAGCACTTACTTCTATTAGGTGGGCAGGAATGCACTAACATTTGCATAATCCTAATCCAACATTTATTATTTCCTTTGGGCCATGTCTTCCAGACCTGTTAGGATTTCTGCTGATTTCCTTTGAACTTTATCCAATTGTTACAAGTTTTTGCTGAAACACAGCATCCAAGCTGATCATAATATTTTACTGCAGCTTTAATCAGTGTTAACTTGAAAGATATTTTAATGTATCTCACGAACACTGTGGTACTATGATTAATTCAAGGATAACTTGAGCTCTCCTTGTGATCCCAGGTCTCATTGCTCCACAAGTAAATTGAATTGATGTGGCATGATTTCTTCCTCACAAATTCATGCTAGCATTTTATTCCTCTCTTTTTCTCAGACACAGTCCCCTCCTTATCCATTCGGAGATTTGGGGTTCTTTTCCCTAACAAAGTATACCATTCATTTTTGTTTGGAAGTTCTGTTTGTTTCGCCTTTTTATTTAGTCCTGTATTAAATAGCACTGCTGTTTATTTGCATCAGTGTAGGGGAAAAAGAAAATGCAGACCTCTGCATGTACCCTGACAAAAATGCTTTTAAATGTAAAACAGAGAATGACAGAATTAAGTCTGATATGATGCAGAAGCTTTTTAAAGGAGACCTTACTTCTGTGCAGTGGGAATTAAAAATGAGTGGAATCTCACATACACAAGAGCCTCGTGGCCCACAGGACTGGCACATCAATCCCCAAGAACAGTTTTCCTCCCGTTGCCCACTTTGGAAGGGCAACCTCCACACCGAAATCAGAGATGGCATGGTCGAGATCTAGCAGCCCTTTTTCGGACTGTTATTAGTGCCTTTTTTCTCCTTACTCTACATTGGCTTAAATCATTTTTACTTCTTTTGTTCTGTGGCCCTTGTGTTTTGTTTGCTTGTGTTTGGCAGAACTCTCACAGCATCCTGATTCCCTGGAGCATGCCTTTGGCATTCACATGTGCTGCTGTTGGCTGATCTGACTTCAGGCTTTAGAGCAATGGGGGGGTTTTCTTCATGGAAAAGATAACATGAAATGTTTGTCATCAGATCTCTAAAATCTGTGTAGTTTGCTGTGTTATGCTCATGAAAAGATTTGAAGAAGGTATTTTTCAAATATACCAGTTCATTTGTGGGGGTAACAGGCATAAGAGCATGGCTCCCTGAGCTCCTCGAGAGGAGAAACACCAGATCAAATGGCTTTTCAGAGAGGGATTGTGTCGTGCCAGCAATGTGAGCTTGGTTTGGGAAGTATAAAACCTTGTTGTACAACCTCTGTAATCACACAGAAACTGTCACTTGTTTGTGTGCTGATTCCTCTTGCCAGGTAGGCAGTTCCTCCTCAGCCCCGAGTGACAGAACATCCTGTTCTCTCTGTTCCAGCGGCACAGTACCCACATGCTCGTTTGCATTCCTAGATATTCATTATCATTTACAACACAAGACAGTTTTCTGCACAGATAGCTTTCATCAATACAAACAAAAAAGAGCTGGAGTTGTCAAAATTCATCCTTTTGGCAGCTTCCCACACTTATGCCAAAAGAGAGTAAGGATTGAAAATGCATGAAGGTGATAATAATAATAATGAGAAATCAGAACTTTCTGAAATATTTATCATTCTTATGAGGAACCAAAAACAAGATAAGTAAGTTGATATATTCTGAATAACTTCTTGGTGACTTCAAGCAAAAAAAAAAGAGAATGTAAAGAGTTGTCACAAAAATCTAACAATGACAGGTACAACGAGTCTGTACTAGAGAACAATTTGAGAAAATCTGGGGGTATTTTTCCTACATATGCACAGTCTTCAGAAAGCATTATCATCTTTTCTTTACCCTTGATCCAGGCTGCTGCCTTGGGCGAGTTATTTGAGCTCTCCGTAACCAGACTGCCAGCCTGGCTAGAGATGGTAGCACAGGAGCAAAATGTTGGCCGTTCTGCGGCCTTCTCAACCTGACCACGGATGGAGCCACCCCTGGGAGCCAGGTGCTGTTCACAATGGAAACTGCAGCCAGTGCCACAGCTTACTCTGTTCTTTCTCTCACCTGCTTGCAATGACCTGTACTTTTACAGCCAGGGACTTTCCCACTGGGGTTGCTAAACCACCACAGGTTTGCTTATCCAAAAAGCACATACATGCTTCCCAGGGTGTGGATTTAATGCGTGCAACTACCATTATTAAAATCTTTTTGTGTGTTTCGTCATGCTGTGCTGGGCTGGCATGGTGAATGCAGCCACAGCTTGCTCTCTGCCCTGCTAATTTCCTGGGTAGATCAGGAGTCAGGCTTCCCCAGGAGAAACATAGAGCTGGGAGGTTTTGCTCACAAAAGCTGATCAGCAATTTCCAGGGAGCGAGAAGAGAGGTCACTACAGAACTTCTATTCTTTTACTGACTGAGTTGGAACAGTCAGTTCAAATGAGCAAAGGCAACAGGTAAACATTCAGAAATAGTTTTATTCACAGAAGTGGTTGTTCCATAGCAGATTTTTTGACTTGCAAGCAATGACAACATTGTCTTGCATGTGGAGAAGAGTGGAAAAAGTGTCCCTCTTTATCCTCTAGCTCCTTGGCATCTCTGAGCCCTTGCTAAGCCTGTCCCATTGTAACCTGGGCACTCAAACTGGACAGCACACATTAGATATGGTGCCAGCCATATGTATCTGCGTGTGCATCCTGCCTTCCGGGGGATCTGCAGAGGTGTGCTGGAATAGAAAAGAGCCTGGAAGACACTTTGTCCCGAAGAGCAGAGTACCTAACCAGTGTTTTTCCCCTCTAAGTGAATCTTCCCTTCCCTCCAAAGAAACTGCAGCATCTGAAGGGCTGCCTCTGTTTAGTCCACAGATTGCTGTGCTCCAAGGATGAGTCAGGTAATCCCTTTATAAAATCTGTAAATTATTTGGTCATGTTCTGCCAAGCCCCATCTGGGTAGAGGGTTGGCCTTTTCTATCTTCGTATTTTAAAACCTCTGCCTAAGCTGCCAAGGATACTTTGCTGCAACATAAATATTTACAGTACTATCAAGAATATTCCCTGTTTCCCCCCCTCATTTGTCTCAACTCCGCAAACACACTGTGTTTGCACAGTGTGCCTGGCCACAGCGATGTGCCTTGAGCACTCCACTCGCTCCAGCTTTGCTTTAACTCTGGCTTTTAATTAGAAAGATTCTCCTAGGAGGTATCTTGTCTGCTGTAACTACTAATCACAAATACTGCAAAAAAACCCTAGGCTTGAAAGAGAATTTTTCTTTTATTATTATCTATTTAGTTTGTTGTTCTACCTAGCATGCATACTAATATTTTTCACAGTTGGATAACATAAGAAGTAGAAGCAATTTGACCTGATAGTTCTCAAATGAAACACTCTTCTAACATACTCAGTGGCCCCGAGCTCTCCCTTTCCTTGTAAACAGTCCCTTTATCTCCCAGATAATGAGGTCTCACCCAATGGTGCCAGAATTGCACCGTAAGTGGCTTTATAGAACAGAATTCTGTGGAAAAGAAATCCATCTGGGTAGAAGAACTTGGTACCTTTATAGGCACTCAATCATTTTCTCCCTTAGGGATTGCTTTCTTGATTGGATTTTATAGGTTTTAGCAGCTTTTAAATCTGTTGATGCAGTCTTCTGTCTTGCAGAGATGCTAATGAAACCTGGTTCCAATAAACAAATACAATGGCAAGAAAGAGCTTCCAACTCAACTACTCAGGCAGGGTAATTGTTCGTGGAAGTGCAGGATGCAAAGTAGGGGTTATGGGGCAGGGACAGCCACCACACTAAGCAACGTCCTCAGTGATGGTTTGGGAGCAAATGCTGAGCCATGGCTGATAGAATGGGACAATGATATAGACTCTGGAATGGGAAATAATGGTAGGACAGGGAGGTTGTACGGTGCCATCTGGAACTTTGGGAAGCTGGAGCTGTGTATATAAAATACGATTTAATGCAGCCACATACAATGCTGCTCATCTATCAGTGAGAAACATAACTCATTGTAATGTCTACAAAATATCCTAAATTTTTTTGAAAAGTAGTAGGTAGAACACTGGAACTGATTTTACCTTGCAGCTATCACCATATTTTTATTTACATTTAATTTCAGTTGGGTTGTACATAAACTCTGTGAGGAGCTACGTGTGTCCTGCTCCATGTCTGGTAATTCCTAAAACACCTCAGACACAAGAGAATTTAAAACGGTTGTGTCCAATTTTTTTTGCTGCAAGACTGGAGTCTGTAAGCTTGAGTCCTCACAGTAGAGTGGTGCTGAAATAAAATCTACTTTTTTACAAGTTTCATACCTAGGAACACAAGATGCACATTGTTTATGCAGAAACACAGTACACAAATTACAAGTTGGTGAAGATCTATTGTGGAATGATTGATAGGACTTCAGTTAAAGATTTTTAATGACTTACTGTTGTACATCAGGCAGTAATGAGTGGGTAGTGTAGGACCCAGGCCTAATTAATTAGCAGAAAATCATAAGCCATGAATATATGCTTAGAATTAACTGAGTAAAAAAGAAATGTTCTTTGGTATTTGGTGGTTTAGAGTTTAGTAATGAGATTGTAAATTTGAAATCAATTTTCTGTAATTTATTATCTGAACCAGATGAAGTCACTAAAGAACATGAGTGCTTCCAGTAGTTTTCAGAAAGGAGCTGGATAGCCCATAATAGAAAATGTCTGATTCTATGTGCTATTCCTGCTATCAAACAGACTGAGAACAACAGCTTCATATAGTAGATCACACATTTTAGTGGTGCTGCTGTTCAAAAAAAGGAGAAGCATGAGGATTGGGCTTCTCTCACAGCTCTCTGCGTCACCCGGCCCCAACGTGTGCCTTAGGTTCTGCGTCCCTAAAACTGGGACAGCACTGTCTATATTTTTAAGATTCCCCACAAAAGACAAGCGGATGAATTCACCTCACGCCGCCGCTGGGACTGGGAGCCCAGGAATGTGCCGACTCTTCCCAGCGGTCACAGACCTGGCACAGAACAGCAAAGGTGGGAAAGGGCTGGGAAGGGAACCCAGAAGCTCCACAGTACTTCAGCCACATGTGGGCAGCCACAACCATTAACTTCCTGCCAGTGGTTTGCCAATTTCCTTCATTCTGATGTGCACAGACCAACCTCCCCAGTGCCTTAGCTAAGGTTTCCTCTTCTGCCTGCCACAGGTTCCTTCCAGCCTTAACAGCCATTTCTTCCCTGTGAGGGTGGTGAGGCTCTGGCACAGGCTGCCCAGGGAAGCTGCGGCTGCCCCATCCCTGGAACAGTTCCAGGCCAGGTTGGACAGGGCTTGAGGCAACCCGGGATAGTGGAAGGTGTCCCTGTCCATGGCAGGGGTGGGACTGGATGAGCTTCTAGGTCCCTTCCAACCCCATAACATTTTATGATGAACTATTCTAATGTCTATTTTCATTATAAATAAAAAAGGACAAATACCAGCTGGTTTTAGCAGACATACACACGTTAGATTTCCCCACAGTGTTTTTACCTGCATTTCTGGTGCAGAAATTCCCAGAACTGGCTCACTCCCAGGGTGTCTTTCTCTGTACCATCTACGCCACAGGACCACCTATCCGAGGCTGTACTGGACTCAGATGGGAGAGCATTCGAGACCATTTTCTGGCACTGGAAATTTCTCCTGATACCACATATTCTGTCATCTGAAGTTAAAGAATGGTCTTACGTTAAGATCTTTCTCTTTTAATGTCACTGTCCTTACAAGGTCTCACAAAACTTTGCAATCTCCCTTTTTTTTTCCCACACCGTTTGTCTCGTACTGCTTCATTTTTCTCTCCCTGCCACCATTCAACAAACACACGGTGGTTTTTCTTCCTGCTGCCTCACAGTGCATTCTGAGGAATATAAGATGCTGCTGCTTGCCAGTGGTAATAAAGAAAAAGCTGGTTAATATCAGTAGTATAGGGATGTTTTTAACTAAATGCTGGCTCAGAAAAGAAAGCAAAAACTTCCTAGTGAAATGTCCTTTCTATAGAAATACCCAAGCTAGATTATGTCTTAAATGTCTGCCTTTTAATAATAATAATAATAACTCAGTTGCTTGAGTCATGAACTGGAAAATAGCTAGGGTTGTAAGGAGCATGATTTCATCCAAGTTCCATGATATGAACAACATCTCAGCAAAAAAACATCTTATTTAAAAATATGAGCAAGGGTATACTGAGAAGAGCAGAGAAAATCCTTTGAGAAAGGTTTCATAAATATTCATTACAATAAAGCCAGAAATTTGTTCATTGTTCATTGCTTCTAGCAATGCCTTTCTCACAATTACTAACTTTTAGTTAAAATAAATGTCTGACTGCCAGACATTCGTGGGCAATAGGTAGACGTAATCAACTTATTTTTGTTTGATGATATATTTAAGAACAAGTACATAACAGGGATGATTGAAAGCAAAAAGGTATTCTTAAAAAATTTTATTAATATTTTTGGGTTTCAAAATCTTTCCAAAAGTTGCAGAAGTCTTAGTCTGAGTAACGGAATCAGAAACAGTATTATTTGGCACAAATTATTCAAGGAAATGCCACCTTTTGATAATCTTCTCACATAGTTCTACCTTGGACTTTACTCTGCTCATGAATAAATAGTTGGTAAAACAAGTTGGGATATATGGATCTGACATTTTTGTGCTTGAACTTACTCACTGGTCAGAGCAGGGCAGATACGGAGCGTGTCAAATTTTCTTATGCAAATGTTGAGATTGTAGCAAAATGCTTCTATCTCATCAATTCAGTATTTCAGCCAAAATCCCTGTCCTATGATTTTGATTCAAACATATTATTTATTCTCTTTAAAATCTCCCAGTGGTTTGGCCCAATTGCTCCAAATCCAAGCAAATCCAGTTTGATGAAGCAAAGTAAAAAAACTTAAGAACTTGTGAAAAGTGTGGTTTGCTTTTTTTTAACCGACTCACCGCTGTGACCATTCCAGAAACATTCCTGTCATTAAGGTCTGGCTCTGTCTCTCAAAGCACACCCCATTTCTGCCAGTGCAAGAATCTAACTGCCTGTGGATTTACTGTGTGGTGAGCATGCACTCTGATAATTAAATTATGTTTCTTTTCAAAGATAAAAACACTTCATGCATCTGACATAGCACCAAGCCCTTCTGCTAAAACGGAAATTAGCCACCAGCTTCAATTTTACCCTTGAGTCTTGCCACATATTTTGCTTTTCAGACCTGACAATATGTCTTGTGCTCAAATTACTCTATAAAAAAACTGGGACAGTTTCTTTTTGGTGCATCAGAATCAGGAAATGACTACAGAGTGATCATATTGCTGTAGAAATCTGTCTAGGTGCTCCATTTTGGCTGGGACTGCTGTGTGCTAGGGAACAATCCTTGGTCCCCCAGGACAGGAGAGGAGCCTAGATTCGTGAGGGAAGAATTCCAAATCAGTTGTTCAAATATGAGCTAAAGCAACATGTGATGTATCTGCTGAAGAAACAGCCTTTGCTTTTTGGTACCCTGAACTGGTGTGCCCTGGCCCACAGCGAATATCTAACACCGTTCCCTCTCCAGAATCCCTGCATATCCTGCTACTGAAATAAAGGAAAATACCTTTGCCTAAGCACAACTGTTCTGAACCTCTCACAGCAGGGAGGAGTAGGTACAGTAAATAAGTGTCAGAGTAAGTAGCTGTCTCTCTCTCTTATATAAATAAGTGGGATACTGGCGCCAGAGATGTTTTATTAAACTGGTCTGTAAGTCAGTTCACTTCTCTATGTGTAGTTTTCATGCTTGTGTATGGGTCAGTCTTCTCTGTTTCTAAGGCAGATTTGCTTCTGATTTCAGCTGAGCTTAACACTTTCTCAAATGGCTCTCCAGGAAGCAGGGGAGGTCCTGAGGCTCGGTCTGGATTGTCGGAGGCACACAGGCATTTCTCTGGGTGATTTCAACCGAGGCAGGAATTCTGTAGGTGGCTGCTGAGCTCATCTCACCGTTCATTGCTGCTGACAGGGAAATTCTCTTTCCTCACCACTGTGCAGCCTTCCTCTGTATCTGGCACTGTCACATTCATCCCATCTGATGTAGGAGAAGGTGGCAGTGTGAAAGCCGCCATCTGTGGTGGCAGAAGTTCTGACTGTCCCAGCCGTTTCAGAGACCTTCTCTAAATCTCTTCAAGTAGAAGAACATCTAAACACTTCAATTTGGCTTCATAGCAGTAACATAAACTCCTCTTTTCTTTCTTCTTCTCTCCTTTTTTAAGCAGAGGAAAAGCTTGGCTGAGCTTTCTGTTTGCTTCCCAACTGTCCACACTTTGCCCTCAGCTTTTTACCACCCAGACAAATGCAAATCCCCAAGAAGTTACACCCAGTTTGCTTTCTTCCCCTCCTTTTGTCTTTTAACAAAAACTCTGCTGGCTGCACAGTGGCAGAGCTCAGGTTTGAATAGAAGAGCCTCCACCCAGCTGGTGCCACAAGGGGAAGGGTGGTCTTGGACTCACTTGCAGGTTCACTGTAATTTTCAAAAGATCACACTGGGCTGACAGTCTGCTTCAACTCACAGCAGTTATTAATTCATTAGCCCCCTCATTTAATTACCGGGGTGCTTCTTGAATCTTCCAGAGCAGTTAAAAGCTTCCCTAATAATTTTCAAGACAGCATTTTTTGACTTGTGTTTTAAAGGATGTGGTTCTGCCATATCCTTGAGCCCAAATGAAATTCTCAGTTCACAAATGCAAGTGTAGTTCTTAGCGTGGATTTCTTACCAGAGGGTAGGAATAAAATCAGTTGTGATCAGGGTGCAAAGAATCATAAGGCTCTTGAGCTCAGGTTGCGTTCTTGGTCAGATTTGGTGACCGGAAGATTGAGTACAGAGGAGTCAGACACATCAAGCTCCAGGACCCTCAGAGGTTTCTGACACTTCCAAGGTGTGAGCCTCTTTCAGGACTGCTTTGAGAGGTCACTCAGCTCTGCAGCTTAACTTTCCATTGCCTTTTACACACTCCTGGTGCATACAAGCTCTTTCTTGCTCTACCCACTGTAGTGAAATGATTGTTTGCCCTGTGATACGGTTCCATGTAAGTTACCCCAAGCAATCTGTGTTCTTTTAGGCAGCTGCCATCCCTGGAGACCAAAAAGCTATCTTTATTCATGGAACAAAATCAATGTAATAACCATCACGGTCCTTCCTATTTACTTGCTTTACTACACTCCTGATTCACAGGGACTACCGAATATTGTTCCCAATTCCATTCCTTATCTAACCTCTGTGCTCTGAATGATGACAAGTGTAACACTTAAACTTTGTCATGCACCCTCCAGGAATTACATTTACACCTCTCAAATGATTTTACATAGACTGGAAGTGATATTTGAAACAGTGTTACGTTATAGGTAACAGCCAGTCAAAAAGGTCAGTAAAAGAATTTCAGGTTCATTTCATAACAAAGTAGACCATACATAATCCTGTCGTGCTTCACCCCTTTCCTTCATAACATATTTAAGAACGTTGTTTTGAGTTAAGCAAAGCATGGAATCTAAACCCAGAAATTGCATCTAAAATCTGGCTTCTTAGGAATGAAAACAAGGACATGAATGTTGAGTCATTTATTTTTCAGTAGATTATCATCTCAGCAAATTGATTGCTTTTGAGAGCATTTCAAAAGGTTACTAAAGCATTTTGAAGCAGCAGAGACATACTGAAATTTGAAAAAACATATATACTTTTTTTTTTTTTTGGAAGACAATCACCTGCTATAACTTCATAGGACATTTCTGAAGGATTTCTCTGCCATTGGAAATAAAAACAAAAACAAAAACAAAAACAAAAAACAAAACAAAACAAAAAACCCAAACCAAGTAAATTATGGCCTGGAAAATCCCCCTTAAAAGGATGTTTTATAACTGATGATTTAAAGTCAAGTGGGATCCAAGGCTTGTGGGTTTCCCATAAAATTATGCATTTTGCAAGTTGCTTTATTTTTTTTTTCACTCACTGTGGTATTTTTTCAGGATGCAGGTGCTGACCCAGCCTATAGCAAGACCACAGCACAGAAAACTCAGTGCATCTTGCTGTTCTTGGGGAAACTGCACATACATTCAAAAGGAGTGAAAAATAAGCATTGCTATGATTAATGATCCTCAGTTGTTGGAGAGGATGTATGAGACTGATTTCCTCTGGTGCCTGCAACAAAAAGCAAGATGGGATAATTTTATTATTAACATAGATTCTTATATTTGTCTGCACCCTCCTGCTGTGGTAAACTGCAGCTCCCTTTGGGATTGTTAAATCCCAGCAAGGGAACTAAGGAAATTAAAAGAAATTAGAAGAAATAAACCCATGCTGAAAATCCTTCTGGATTCTGTTTAACTCAAAGGTGACCCTGACTTTTACAAAAGGAAGGAAATTGCTTTAGGCTCATATTCTAACTTGCACTGGAGGAATCTCTGAAGGCCTGGAGTTTTCACTTTAACTGGGTAAACATGCAGGGATCTATCTTTTGCACCTGCTAAAATGTATTGGAAATCCTGTGGCAACAGGTTTTTTGGCAGAAGTCACTATTTACTTTCAGACATGACCAGACCTAAGAAACGCAGAGGTGCAGAAAAATCAAAAGGAGAGGGGAAAAAAAGGCAAGACAGGTTTTGAATCCGCGAGAAATTTGCTTGTTGCCTTTTGAGATACCTCAGACTGGTTTATACTGCACCTTGTCCCACTCTGAGTGGGTTTTCTATTTGTAATACAGTCTGGCAGTCTCCGACGGCTCACTCATATTGTCATTCCCAAGTGGTTTATTCCTCCACACTTGGCTCCAAACAAGCAGAAAAGGGATAACATAAAATAGATCTCTAGCCTGGTATAGAAAAAGTAAAGAGAGACTTACACAATCATAATTTAAGTGTACTTTCTTGAAAAAATGCAGAGTGGGAATGTGCAGAATGTCAGTTTTTGGGCATTCAAGTGTTGGAGAGAAATGAGGGAGTTTTCTCACCAGGAGGGTTGGAAAAGCATCTCTCATAATGGAACAAGAAGAGTTCTGGTCTTCGAAGCAAAGGTGTGCCTAGGTAGTTTCTTGGAGAATTTCAGTTTACCTGTGTGACTGACACACTTGGAGAATGTGCTCTGCTCTGAGTGCGTCACATAATCTCACCAAGGTAACACAGCCATGGTTGGTACTGCTCCCACGTGAAAGAATTAACTGAGATAACTCACTCTGTGTCTGTGGCAACTTTCAGTTGTTATTGTTGAAAGAGTGAAAACATTTGTGAACACTCTTGTATGTACAATTCCAGAGCCTGAATCACTACAGCATTTGTCTGGGTTTATTTGGCATCAGTTTAAATGTTCTGGTCTACAGCATTTGTTTATTTGCTGAACTCTTGTCCTAAACTTCCCAAAGAGACCACCAATTTCCATTCAGTCATTCAGTTGCTTTTCTGAAAATCAGCACCACTGGGGATTCAGGGAAGAATACAGTAACAGTGAAAATTTCCATGCTTGCATGGATTTCTTTAAATTCCCGTTGTCATCCACCGTGATAAGCAAACTCACAGGCCGAGACTGAGTATCCAAAGTCGGCCAGGATGTTGCAGTGGAACATCCTAGACTCTGCTGCAGTGGATTCCCTAAAAGGAGACAAAGATGGTTTTACAGTCCAAACCCCAAAAGGTTTATTAGAAATAAAAATAGAAGTGATTTTAAATAGATCTTGAGAGAAACAAGATCTTTATGCACAAGTCTCTCCCTTGCACAGAGCAAAAAATGGAAGCTCGGGGTTGTACCCAGCTTTCCTACAATCCTGCAGACATGCAGCTGCTGAAGTGTTGCAGTACTCCTGTTTCTGCAAGCAGCTGCAAGGAAGCCAAGAGCTGTTTGCTGAAATCCTGAGAGTAACAATTATGTTAGGGACCTGCCAGGGAATTGCTTTCTGCTTGATAGCATACACTGCCTTGCCCAAGAGCCGCTTGGAAGAAGGCATTTCCTCTGTCTCTGGCACTGCCAGCACCTGTTACTACATTTCTTCAGGGCAGCTTTACTGCTTTCGTGTTCAATTTCCTTCCCAGTGCATGTCCAAGGAAGATCTGCCTCAGGGAAAAGCAAAATTCTTCCCTGCTATTTCTCATGATGCTGGCAAACACCTGCTTTATGTGCTTTAGAATCTGATCTTACTTGCCACTCGAAAGTGCTTTCTTCAAGGCGCATCTAAAGAGCTGCTGATCATTTTTATCTTTTCTTTACCTCAATTTTACTTGAAGCCATTTGTAATTTCTCCAGCGAGAGAGGAAAATCTGATGCTGTGGTTCTCATCCCTGAAGTCAGGCTTGTGTCAGCCTTTCCATTATATAAACCCTTATTTTGAAGAGTTTCAAATTCAGCTATAAAAATTCAGTCTAGGCTGGAAACTGGCAAATTAGGTCTTTGCATGGAATGTTTCTTTTAATTAAAATATAAAAGAACTGCATTCAATCGCCTTTACGTTTCTCAAGTCCCTGAAAGACCTGTCAGGCTACACTTAGAATGCTCTTTCTACGCTTGCAAGATCAATTTTCAGAGATACTGAGTGCTTTTATCTCTCAGTTTGATGCAATTGCTCAGTGTTAGATTTTCTGTATTTTTCTAAAGCATTTTGTTCGTCAGGTTTTTATTTTCACGGTGTCGATCCACTTACAACAGTTTAAAAGTTTTAACAGTTTTCTTTCCTCTTAGTAGTATATTTACACTAGGAAGGTACATTACTTTCTTATTCACTTCTCTTCCTATGCTATTTTTTAATAAAAAATTTAAATTTTTTGTGTTGTGCTGTTCTAACTATGACCATTGATTCCTACAGCGAAGTGGGACAGGGATAATTTAACTGACTCATTATTTTCATGGTGAAGAGTTCTTCTTGCAACCTTGTTTACTGCCAGATTTTACCTAGTAATTCCGTTCACAGTAAAGTGTGAAGGACGGGAGGGATAATGCCGATCTTCTTGTTCTGGCAGATCAAAAATCACTGTAGGTCAGATACTGAGGGAGGTTTTACTCTGTTCTCGAAAAAATCACTGGGGATTAATGTGGAAGAAATGGAAGAAAGGGGAACCTTGCAGTGAAATGCAATCATTGATTGCAAAAAAAATCCCAACATATATATATATATATATTCTTCTGTATTGGACTTCTGCCTTGGTTAGGTGATGCCAAGTTTGAAAAAAGTCCATAAAACATGATCTTTATTTTACTGGTTTTTTCTGTATCTGAAGCTGGTACCTCCACATTAAGTGGAGATGTGTTTTACACAGAAAAACACGGAATCACTTGTAGACAAAGGAAACAAGCCATGAAATTACCCCTGAAAATGGGCTAAATGCCAAAGGAGTGGAGGTTGCGATTCAGTGAGCATTTAAGCATATGCTGAAGTTTATCCCTTTCCACTTATATAGGCTTAACTTTAAGTATGTGCTCACATCCCTTTGAAATCACACGATTCAATGCCTTGCTGAATGCAAATTACTCAAACCGTAGTGGGACAACTGATAGGGATTACATTTTGCAAGATCAGTAAATGCATATTAATACAGATTACAGGAATGTAAGCTATATTAATACAGGTATGTACTTGCTGTCTCCAGAGAATTCCTCTTTGCTATATATTCACCTTTTTACGGTAACTGTTTTATAATGCCAATCTCATTATAAGTATCAGAGATAAAACTTCACTTCTTAATTGAAAACCATTGTTTTTTCCTCAGTACAATTCTATTTTTAGCCCTGAAGTTTTATATTTCTCTTCTTTTGCTAATCCATATCTCCCTGGCAATATCCCCGTGTTCTACTGTACTTCAAACAATTTGGCAACTAAACGAGTGTTTGAAGCCGATTTAATTACATTAGCCTGAGTTGCCAATTAGATATTTGTAGAAGGATTTTGCTGAATGCTACTTCTTGAATAGCTGAACAAGGCACACTGGCCCTGAGTTATTCCGTTCCTGCCAGACTTACAATAATGTAAACTGAACCTTTCTGCAGGCAGCCACTCCACACAAAGGATAAACAGTGGACGCGCTTTAACTCCAATGCCCTCTTGTTGCAATTATTTAAAAAGATAAACTTCCAAGAAATGTCCTCATTTAGTTGTGCTTTGCTTTCATTTTCATACGAAGCCTTGGCAGATTGACCAATTTTTGAGACGAAAATTGGATAACTTAGAGCAAAGGATGGGAAGCCAATTTGCTAAAATTTTCTTCCAACTATTCACTCAGAAACAACATATCAAAAATTCTTGTTTATTCAAGTTAGACAGAGATAATGAGCAAGGACAGTCCTCATGAAGGCCAAGTTGATTGATTTCCTAGTTTATATCTAGGTTTTAGGCAGAGTTTCAAGAATGGGATTGAAGTCAGGTGTAACATCCATTCAGGCTGTCAAATGATAATGCTCTGATCCCACTAAGAGCTTTTCTCCTAGTAATTCCCACTAAATCCCACTCTAAAACCCTAAGGGCTAACGACTGTTCAGCAGTTCTACAAAATTCAACTTTTAGGAGGCTGGCTATGAATTTTGAAGCCTATCTGTGGGTGTGTATTTACGAAATCTTTTACCTCAAGCAATCATGATTCTGTTATTAAGTCCAGGCAGCCGCTCTGTAGCTTCAATATATTGCTGTAGTTCAAGTTCAGATATTGACATGGCTCTAAAGGTGCTTGGAGTCATAGCAAAATGAATAAATTAGTATTTTGGCAACTAGTATGAAACCTACGGAAGGAGAAGACCTTTATGTACTGCATTAGGTACTGCTGCTCCTGTTATTCTCTGGTACTGGAAAGTTTGTCTTTGGAATGGTGCACTGACAGAATCAGGAGCTTTGCACAAAGACACAAAGCAGAGCCAGAGGTGGTTATATAAATAACAGTGGCTTTTGTGGGTCCTTTGCTCTATTGCAGCTCTGCCAGTTGAAGCGAGAGTTTCTCATCTCTGATCTTTTGGCAATATCCTGCAAAGAGCCACCCCATTGTATCGCACGGGCTGTTGCTATGGAAACAATAATATTTTTAGTAGGGCCTTTCAGCTGAAAATCTCCGGTTTCTAATGAACGCTGCCGGAGCCTCGCAGCACCTGTGGGGCAGGTCAGGGCTCCACAAGTGGCAGTGATGAGATAGTGAGGGCTAAACGATTTCTCTAAACCCACCGGCAACACTCCCCGCGGAGCACAGTCCCCATATCTGGGCTCCAGCCCTTGCTGCAACTGCCCTCCTGAGCACCTTTTCCCTGTGAATGGGAGCTAGTGTGCAGTTCAGGGGGAGACTTCATAGCTAAAGAGATAAGCTGGATCTAAGTAATAATGCCTGCTACTGCTCGCTACTTGATTTTTTTAAAATTAAGAGTAATAATAACAATAAAGTTAAATGGGGTTTTTTTCTCTGTCTGTTTAAAGAAATGTGAAAACAGAGGAAGTATTCTGATGAGAGAAAAAAAATCCTTTAGGGTATGTTATTTGTGGATTGGTACTATCCTCACATCCTTTTCTTCCTCGGAATAACTTTTTGTTGATGGATCTTCTTTTGCTCACCAGCTCTAGTCCTAATCCAATGTATGTAATTAGAGCTTGCACAAAGCCCTGTTTCCCACTGTTCTTCATTCCCTGTATGCAACGCCTGGTATTTCTGGTACAGACAGGATGTATCACAAAACGTGTGCCAGTACAATCACTGCTAATGTGCAACTCCAGCACCAGTTGCTGTAGATGATACAGAGCAACGTATCTTACAGGCTGTGAAACCTGTGTTGCTGGTATTTTTGGTTATTTTCACAGAGCACGTTTCATTTTTAAACCAAATTCCTGCTACCACCCTAATTTCTCTTTCCAAAAAGAGCAGCTTGAATTTTCTCAAAACTAGGAATAAGTGGGCTATAGAGGTCACTTTATGCTCTTACAAAAATGATTCCTGAAAACACCCCCAAAACTCCCAACTAAGTTGGCAGCTCAGGGGCTGAAGTGACTCCAAAACATAGCAAGAACCAGTTACAAAGCAGCATTTTGGCTGGAACCCAAGGAATCTGTCAGCTATTGTGCAGGAAATGTGGCTGTCCTCCTGGCACTGACTTAAAACAGAAAATTGAGGAGATACTGAGGACTGCGAAAGTGATAATTTTATCTGGAATGTAATGGCCAAATTCTGAGGACAGCATGTAAGTGTCTGTAGAGGGAGGAAAAGAGACCTTACTTCAGAATGACCTCATCCAGAAGAAATCCGAGTGCCATATGTTCCCTTTGGCCTGCATTTGATACCATAAAGACTCTTAAGATACATGCAAGGAAGAGAGGGGGTGGCTTCTCTTTTTTAGAGGAAGAAACATGTAACGAAGTAGCTGTAAATCTGCGTCTTGGTTTGTTCACGCTACTTTTAATCAGCTCCAGAGGTTTCCTCAGATGTAAAATGTAACAATTTTAGCTGGAAAAAGGGATGTATCCTATAGCAACAGCTTACTGTTTTCCAGTACTGTTCTCCAACCACAGACCATCTTATACATAGCAAGCAAAGACCAAGGCAGAGTTGTCTTTTGATAAGCCTGGAAAACAGTGGCAAAACAGATTCCCACAATATTGGGAGATTTGGTTAAAGTTTTTCCACTGATTTTGCTATCACCCTTAATGAGTTATAGGAATATAATTTGTGATGTTATTTTTTTCTCCTTTGAGTTTAAATCCAACTACTGTTAAAACAATGATAAGTGGAATTCAACTTTGGTTCCAAAATATTTCTGTAATATGGGAAAGGCCTCTGTTCCCATTCCCTTTTTAAAATGAAATGGCTTATTCAGAAGCAGTGCTGCTGAGGGGCTTCTACCCAGAACACATCAACACTTAATTAAATTACGGTGCTATCTGAGGAAAGAGGTGCAGCAATGTCAGCGGCTGACAGCTGGATTTGCACACACGGATTTCTCCGAGGTGAGCCCCTGGTTTCACAATGCCCGGAGTCTGGCAGCACTTGGATTTCATGGCACTGTGCCCTGGGCGCTGCAGCTCCGTGCTCCCAGCTTGTGCCAACACAATCTCATTTGTCTGCAGGCTCTTCTGTGATCCAGCTGGGCTGATGCGACTTGCAAAATCCGCGGTCTCTCTCCTCGAAGGCTTTCCAGAGACATTTCCCAGCGCAGCCTTTCGACGTGTCCCGGAAAAGGTGCCCTGGAGCCCGTAGTCACAAACACGGTCCAGGAGGAAAGCCGGGAGGTGTTGCTAGCCCCTTTGTAACGCGAAACTGCGGCCGGGGCTACACGGCTGCGATGCCGCGGGGTGAGGGCGCCCGGCGCGGCCCCGGCGGTCCGTGGGGGCGATCTCCGCCCGGGCTATGGCGATGCCGCTCCGGGGGACGGCGTGGGGGCCCCGCGGGGACGGGACGGGCGTTCCCGGGGCACGATGGAAGTGGATGGAGGCGGATGGAGCCGCCGGGCCCGGCCCGCGGCCTAGGCCTCGGGGGCTGCGCCTCGTGGCGCCTCCGCGGTGCGGGAGGGCGGCCCCGGAGAGCCCACACGGTCTGAGGGGTGACGGCCCGCGGAGCCTGGTAACACCTGAGGCATGGAATTACGGGCTCTTCCTAGCAGCCCTTTTCCCATGAGATGTGCTCCTGGAATACAGCAGGATCCCATGTGCCCGCTACAAACGTAAGTCTCTCTGGTTTTTGTGGTTTGGGATTGTTTTAACTCTGTGCTGGGCTTTAAGGAAGTTGCTTTGGCAGATAAATGGAAAACAACACAATGGTAGCGTTGTTGTCGAAGGATTAAGGATTCCCTGCACGGTTGGAATGCGCACACGCTGTAAAAGGATTAAGGATTGGCTTCACAGCTCTTTGGCTGCCAGAGCTCAGGGAGCATTTGGACAAGGCTCTGAGGCACTGGGTGTGACTCTTCGGGGTGTCCTGTGCAGAGCCAGGACTTGGCCTCGATGATCCTGATGGATCATCCCTTCCCACTCCGCATATTCTGTGATTCTGCGCGTGCTGTAAATGGCGTTGTGCCACTTCACTAGGGCAGATTTTATGCCATGTCTTATCATGGAACTTAGCTGTCATTGTTCCTTTAAAAAAATCCAGCCCACAATACAAACACTGTTCTCTATTTTATCTTGGGATGTGCCAAGACTTGCACTAGTGTAGTAACTGAATGTTTTCTTTGAATTTACTGCCTCGTTTCCGTTGTTCCTTGGTGGTAGGTACTAGAATGATGATACGACAGTGTTTTTCACAAAGATTTTAGGTTGGCGTGGGGTGGTACTAAGTGGAGATGAAGTAATTAAAGGTTTAACACGATATGATCAAAGGTAACTCTCAAATAGAATCCATGGGTGTGCCCAATTTAGACTTCTGGGCAGGTGATGTTGGCCGAGGGCTACCTGGATTGCATTCCCTCCCCTGCACGGGCAGTCAAGCTGCTCTGTAATTGAAAGGCAGGGGACAAAAGGAAAGTGAGCATAGGAGGAGGGAAAGGTCACTTGCCTTCACCTTGAAACCACTCATTCTCTCCAGATCCTTTCTGCAAAGGAATCACAGGCATTGAAGGGATCTCAGTTTAAATAAGGTCTTCAATAAGTACTTGGGCTTAAAGATTCTTTATCTCCCTCCCACCCCATCCCCCTTAAAGTATATGTATTCTCATTCTGGGATGCGGTTGAGCTTAATTTTTAAAATGGTTTTGGTATTTTATTGAAAAAATGAATTTTTAATATGTGGAGTTTTCTCTATCTTGTTTTGAAATTGTTTTGTCATAGGAAAGAAATGAAAACCTAATTCATACATTTTAAAAATAAGAGCATCTCTGATTATTTTTAATAAGGTTTCTAAATTCATTCTTTTTCTCCTGAGAGAGAACAACCTATTCAAAATTCTTGTCATTTGTTGCATAAAAAATTCCTCTGAAGCACTGTAACAATTTGGATAAGCAACCAGAGCTGCCCTTTGGATTCACTTTGTGCTGACAACTCTCTTCTCAGTTCCTAGGAAAAAAATACCATCGTGTTTCCCTACCAATTTCAGATCATGCTAAAGCAGTGTAGTCATACGGTACCTTGATGTGTGTTCTCACCGCTGCACTTCTCACACCCATATTTCAGACGGTCTGGAATGAAAGAAATCCAGGGAGGATCTCCTCAAAGGCTGCTTTGCAAAGAGCCTTCACATACTCAGCCTAATAAGGTTTTCCATAACAGAGTACATGTGGTGTTTGTGGATGTACTTTGAGTTGTATATTTAGTAATTTCTGTTCCTCCCAAATATTCATCATGAATCAACAGGTAGAGGCCCAAACTTCCTCATGGCTCTTGGGGAAAATAACTGCAGATATGAAGTGATTGCTGTAGTCTCTGTTCCAGACTCACTTTCCAGCAGTCTCTTTCATTAAGTGTGCTTTGAAACTTTCATTTGAGCCCAGTTGTAGTTTCACCCAGAATGGGACTGGCTGAACCACCCATTCTCTTTTCTTTCTTTATCCCTCAAGAAAGCAGTGTAATCCCTAGAAAATTTGTTAAAAGGAAAGGGCACTTGGGTCCTAAGTGGCCAAGACCCCTTTTCCCAGATGGAAGTGAGGGTTCAGAAAACACTGCTTGGGAAGTACCTTGGAGATTCAGAACAATTCCATGACACTGTGGTTGTGTCAGAGTACTAGGGCAACTCTAATAAAAAAGAGATGATCCCTCTGGAAAAAATCTCCTCTAGGCCGGGGTGCCTGTGCTGCAGCACACCCGTGATAAACTGCAGGATTTGAGGATCACTGAGCCCATGGGTCTCACACAGCATACTAAACATACATTAAAAGTGTGACACGGAGGAGGCAGTGCTCGGCCTTGATGAATTCGGTCTATTCCGCTTTCTTCGGCTGGCCCTTGAACATGGAAGGCAATTCCTTGAGTTTCCAGAGGAATCCCCAAACAGTTTTTAACAAATAGCAGTACCAACCATGACCACTAATTTTTTCTCCAAAGGCTCAGAAAACTCTGCAATTCTATATTCATTTACTAATTCATTTGGCAAACTAAAAGGCTCTTACTGTTTCCAGAAATTGAACTGTATAGGCTCAAAACCTCCTTACCTTTATAATTGATCCTTGTGTAGTCATTAAACCTTCCACATGTTTGGGAGGGGAGGGGGAGTTTAGCAGTATCTGTGTGAACAAAATTATTCACAAGGTGCCTCTTAGTAGCTTGTACTGTTGTAGTACCTAATAGCTCTCCATCATATGAGACATCTGTACAGAGCTCAGAAGTGCACCCCTAAGCCCCAGCCCAGCTTTTTTCAACAACGTCCTTCCTTCAGTAGCATGGGCTGGAGAAATTGTAAAGGGATAGAGGAAAACAGGAGAAACATGCCTGCTTCATAAAGTAAACTACTCCCTTTGCACTTTTTTTTACATTCCTTGCTTTCTCACCTTTGCCAAATATGGTCTCCAAGCCTGTGACTGTGTTTGGAAAAGCAGAAGGAGATTGTGCTCTGAAAGGGTTTGGGTCTGCTAGAAAAGAGAATTAGAAGGATAAGGCTGATGGTACCCCATATGCACTTTTGATTATGTTCTACAACTTTGTGTCCATGAAGAAGCAGAGGAAAGAGTGACCTGGCCTGTTTTAATTCAGCAGCACCAGTTGGATCCTTACTGGTTGGATCTTTTTGCCTATTACTTTCTTTCCTTTTTATCAAACCGTTTTCTGAGAGCCCTTTATTGCTTAGTGAGTGCATTGCGGCTGCCATTAATTTTGGTGATTGAAACACAGATTCTGCAATTTGTTTTTACCTCATGTTTTTCTGTATCGTGTAATGACACTTGTGGACCCATTCCTAACCCGTCAGCAATTCCGTGGTGACCCTAAAGAGGCACGATTTCCACTTCTGTCAAAAACCATCTGTGTGTTGTACTTGCCTCACATGAGCAGCGGGGCTGTTTATGATAGGAATTTTGAGTGTGAATGACAGCGTGTGCAGGGTCAGGGCCACAGTCAGTGTGGGGTAAAGCAGATGGTGCAGAACACAGCTCTGGTTTCATTCCACTCCCAGGTACTGTGAGGAGCCAGCAGGGAGAAGGTGTTTCCAAATTCCTGGAGGCAGCACTCACATAGTGTGAAAATCCTGATTATGCTGACAGACTTACCCCCGGCTTACATCTGTACTGAATTACACAAACTCCCCATGTTTCTGCAAATCACAACTGTGTTTTCTGATTGCTGCAGTATTTCTGCTTCCCTCTCTGTAGATGGGACAGCAGAGAGGTTGCATGGGTGGGTTATATTCCAGATAGGCTGTCAGGGGTTTCTTCCATGCCTCTAAGAATTCCTACAGAATTGCATGTTTAGCATTTAGAGCTTGTGTTAATGATGGCTATAAAGTTGTTTGTCTTCATGGAGTTAGATATATCCATAGGGCATTTTCCGGCTCAGCTATGCTGAGGCAATAAAGCAAATTCTGCTGGCATTACTCACCACAGTAATTTCCAAATAATTAGTCATCCTAGGTAATAGATGTGTGATATGTCCCAGTCATAAACTGCATGATGTGAGCTATGGACCTAAAACACGGCAGCTGCTTGGGAAATGCAAAACCAGAAATCAAATTGCTCAAGTTCAGTAAGGAGCCAGCTTCACACTTGCCTGTTCTCAAATCCTCCTGTGGAGCTTTTCTTCTACTTCTAAAGTTAGGAAACTCCAGTTCTTTTCTTAGACCTTGCTTAAGTGAATTTCCGAATTTTTCGCTTAAAATTGCTTATATGTTACTGAGAAGCCCTAATGAATATGCAGGCTTGTTTTATATTGCCTCTCTTTACAAAGAGGAGTATCAATTGACACTGATGTTGATATTGGTTGGCTTAAAAGCAGGAACCCCCCCCATTCCGCCCCCAGTTTTACCTTTTGGCTGATGTTCTTCTATCCTGGCATTAAAAACTTCCCAGGGTGTAATTCATCCTGGTAAAGTGTTGTACATAGTGCTCACAGTGTTTAGTGAATGTTATACATGGAGGAAATTTACTGTTGGAAAATAAATCATCCTGGACTGATTCCAAAAGTGTTCAGCAAGTGTGTGTGTGCAAGTCTGTTTGTGCTTGGGTTTTGCCTGTGTGAATTTGGATTTTGTATCCATAAACTGGTGCTCAATTTCCATAGAAACAGCAATATTCATAATATTCTAAAATCGGTTCAGTACATGGTATTGCAGCAATTTGCATCAGTGCTCTATTACATTTTCTCCCTGGAGAATTTCTAAAATATATAAATATGTCCCTAAGGAGATCTCTGTGATCAGTGGAACAACAAAGGAAGGCGACAGATTGCTCGAAGCACAGTGTGTCATGCAGTAATTTCCAGCGGGCTAATCATATTAACAGAGAAAATACTGGTGCCAGTTTTACTTTAACTAGTAAAGTTTTATTGAGCGCTACTGTCCCTAGCTGCTGCCCTTAACTTCATCTGATTACGAAACCATCTACAGTTTGGAACTGGTTTTATAACTCACCCTTCTTATAGGGGAACAGCTGGCAAAAAGAAAAACCATTAAATACCAACACTTAAAATACAAAAAGTGGAAAAAAAGATCATAAATATAAAATGAAAATATTGGTTTTCTTAAATCTCTGGTAATGACCTCACTGGGCTTTCCAAAATGCAAAGTAATCTGGATCTCTGAGGCTCCCCTGAGTGTTATGAAAGTCAGTGGAATAACATGGCCTCGGTGAAATCCCACAGGGAAAACCTTTTTTCTAGTTGATCCTGTCCTAGACCCAATCAATGATAAGTTGGGTTGAAGGGAGATCCCCCGAAAATAATCCTCCTCTGTGCTTTTCCTGTGCTTCAGGACAGAGCTATTCCTAAGGTGTAAGTGGCTGCGACCCAGAAAACATTTGAGGATCTCAGTTTTATGCTATTGCCAGACCAAACCTTGAAAGATTCCTTCCAAGGCAAAGCCAAGCACTCCCTGTCCCTAGAGCACCGCTTTCTGTACCAGGGTGGTTTTGGATTGGCACTTCGTTGTATTGGGCAAATTTCAGCGTTCCGGGAGCCTGATTGGTGACTCGTGTCCCTTTGCAGGGTATAGAAGTGACTCCAAGAGAACTTGGCAGCCAGTATTTGGGGTCCTGGCACTTCAAGTTAAAAAGTGACCTCACGGGGAGTTTAGTCCATTTTAACATTCCTGCAGCTACCTCAGAATGCATTTTCTTGTCCATCCCTACAGCTCTCTGTGTGTGATGTGTTGGAATTTTGTGGTTCAATGGTCTGTGGCAACCAATAGGTGAAGAGAAAGTCCTGTAGTTTGGGAATCATTGGAGTTCCATATGCAAACCTTGAGCAATGTATGTTGAGTGATATGAGTCTCCACCGACCATATATTACTTGTTTCTGTGAGCTGGTTCCAACCTCGCACACTTAAATCTTTTTAACCCCAAAATTTTACCCAAGGGACTCTTTCTCTGACTGTTATGCTGTGCATTGGAAACAGTAGACTGGGATCAAGGCTCTGGATCAAAGTCTGATCAGCACAATACCTTCCGCTTGAGAGTTAATACACCCACAGTATTAGTCATAAAAGATGGAAAGGAACCAAGTTTCCTGTTCCATGTCTCCAGGCATATCCAAGTTACTGTATCCTTGGAGTGAGGACTATGGGATATTTGTTTGGTGTATTTGAAATGAGCCATCTAGGAACAGAACTGTGGATTTGATCTGTATTGCTAGTAATTGTGAGAGCTCTGCTGTAACCAGAGATTGACATGATTTGCTGTAAAACAAAGAAAGGAAATTAATGTCTTCATCAGGATGGTTGAAATCACACAAGAGAGAAACTGGAGTTAGTTGCAAGCAAGGTCATCCTGGAAGAGACCTCCTAGATTTTTGGCTCCAGGTTTCTGCCATAGCAGGGAATTGCCTTCTCAAGCCCCATTTACACAGTTGCCAAGCCCATCTTTAATCAGTGACAGCCTCAGCATTAAGCAAACACAGGCCCCTTTGATTTTCAGAAAGCAACTTGTGTGGTTTGCCTCTGCACAGACTCTGATTTTTACAGATGAGCTCAAGCATCCAAATAATAACTTTAGGAATAAATTTTAATCTATGCATTCTGCTAGTAAAATCAAAATCTATAAATGATGTTCAATTAATCCATGTTTATGGTTTACCTTTTTCAGCTCAGTCAGAGGTCACTTAGTGAATTACACAGCATTTCTACTTCTTCCATGATTATTCTAAACCTGATATTTTGCTTCTGTGTAAAGTAGGTGTGTCCCTTTTTATCATTAATGTTGGCTAACATTTGGATGTTGCCTCTGATAAGGGTGAAATACAGCTAAATACATACAATACAGCTGCTGGGCTGCTGGCTTTAACAATTTTATCACCATTTGAAAATTTACTTATGGGCTTGAACCTGAGTGTGAGAGGCAAATGAAACATGACTTGAGATTATTTGTGGTAAAAATGTGGGAGTGTTCGTGCTTTTTTCCCTTAAAAAATGAAAGGAAAATGCATTAAAACCTCAAAATTCAGAAGAGATAGAGGATCCAAAATGTGTTAAACAAAAATGTTTTTAAAAATCCCGTGAGAATGAGGTGCCTGATCCATGATCTGAAGATACAGAGCTTTGGCAATCTTATAAATGCTCATGAATACATTTATAATTGTTTACTTTGAGGCAATATTAGAAGGAATTTCCTATAACAGTAGAAAAGAGCTTGTATTTTATATCTCTTCACCCAAACCAAAAGATGGATACAGCTTACTTATAAATAATCATTGCTGCATGTCGAAAAAAAGGGTGACACATTCCTTCTCGATTCTTGTATTTAACACAGTTCTGTTGCACAAAATACAATTTAGGTTTTTATTTTATGACAATTGAAACAGTGAAAGTTTAGACCATACATGTTGTTACTGTATGTTACTGTATTACCCAGAATTCTGATTGTTTATGGTAGCAGGAGTTCCGTGGGTGAAAGAAGCTGTGAAATAAAGAACATCGACAATTCACAGATACAACTATTGTTTTATCCATCATATATGTATATAAAAAAGTATTGACCTGTTACAGTGCGGATACTGCAACACGCATATCGAACAACGAGGCCCGTGGAAAAGAGACAAATATGGACGGATTCTTGATGGATGTTTCAGAGATGTTTATTTCTCCAGCCGCATGGCTGGGGCTCTGCCGAGGAACTGAGGCAATCACGGGACCCGAGGGTCCTTCCCGCGCAGGGAAACACAAACCAACCAGTGGGGAACGAGGCTGAGCAGGGGCAGGGAAACCTCGTGTCTGTCCCCTCAGGGCCCCTCTGCCAGGACCACATGGCAGGGGGAGGGCCCCAACATTGGCCCACCAGCAGCTGCAAATTACTTCAGCTTTAAGAGTAGATTTTGCCAAATACATGCACTTAAAGTCCATTTTCAGGGAAGAAATGTAACCTGAGGATCAAATAACTCGAGGCTTTTGTAGACTGATACAGAAACTGCTGACACCCAGTTGAGGAAATTAGTTTCTCAGGGCTTTTTCCTCTCTTGTGTTTCTTTTTTACTGCTGAATGTGGTGATAGTTTCTATTTCACAGCATTTATAAGGCCTAGCACTGGGGTATGGAGGAAACTAAAGTAGTAGAACTTCCTCTAAGTTGAGGCAATTGTTTTAGCAACTGCAGAATTGTGATGCTACAGTAGCTGCTATCATTCCAAGAGCATTCCATAGCTCATTAGAGCTCCACAGCTACATGTCCATGATGTTCCATGGACATCAACAGATCTTACTTCAACCACCCCTTAGTTAAAACGTGTTCGTCTTACCTGTAGGCACTGTGCAGTAGTGTGCCTTTAGTTGCACACTCCACAGGAAGTTGTTTTTCCAGGATTGGGTTTGGGAAGGTACCTGGAGCTGTCAGTACCCTTACACCTGCTTGCACAGGGTATTCACACAACATTTAATGCCTGTAGCCTGTGGCACAACTCAGAGATTTATTGTGAACTCTTAGGAAACAGCAAAGAAAGAGGAGCAGCCTGTTCTGCCTTGAGCACTTCCAGAAGAAAAGGCAACATTTGCTCTCTAGAAGCACAGAGGGACCTCTAACAACACGTTCTTTGAACGCTCTGCCCGTGCCTTTTCCTGCACTGGGAGAGGGATTTGCTTCCTGACGCAACGTGCAATGCCGCAAAACTCCTAAGGCAGCATAAAAGTATTACTGTTCAGTGTCTGAAGAGATTTGTCCCTGGTGGAGTTGAGCTTAATGATACTGTCAGTAGTCCAGAGCTGGCAGTGCAGGGCCTGCACGGGTAATTCATCCCGAACTGGAAGGCAAGGGGACAGGAGGTTTTCATTTCAGCGTGGGGAAGGAAACACAAACCCACCTGGGAGAGTAGCTTGGTTTTATTGCACAGCTCTGTCTGTCTAAAGTCCTCTCGCAGAAGCTGAGCCTTGTGCTTGGAAAAGGGATGGAGGAATGTGGAATTCTGAGAATGGATAAGAGCTGATGGGTGCTGAGGCAGGATAAGAGAGTGCGGATGAATCCCAGCTTAGTTGTTACAGGCGAGCAAAGCTTTACTTTGGTAATCTTCTGAAAGAGGATTCAAGTTTCCTTGTTGCTCACAGTGTTTGGTTACTGGTGGAGATATTTCACAGGGTTTGTGTCTAATTGAAAAGACAGCCTGATCCGAGCCACTGAACATGCCTGACAGGAATTCGGAAGAGGGAATCGCTGGGGCTTCATCCACAAGCCCAGGACGGTGCTGGGGCTGTTAATCCAAGCAGCGATTTGTGTGATGTTACCAGAGCAGAACGCTGGAAAGGGTTCTCAGAAAATTCTTAATTCATTACGTGTTCAGTTTGGGAGGCAGGGGATGGTATGTTTTCAGAAATCCTGGCACTCATCCAGGCCCAGCTGAAATCCCATCTAACGTATGGAGCTGCTGACTTTTAGAATGCTCACACATTCCCAGAGGAAGTGAGAGAAATGCTCTACCTGCAGAATTTTGGCTCCTTGTTATTACTTACACTGCAACAGTGCCCTGAGGCTCTGATTTGCATAACATACTCCTATACAATGTTTTGGCTGGGATTTATTACCCTCTGTGGAATCAGAGAGGTTTTATGGTTTTTAATTACTAATTGACCTTAATCAGCAGTTTTTGGTTGTTCTGATGTTCAGAACACGCTGCTGCCTACGTTTTACATTTCTATGATTCAGTGTGCCACTGAATTCCATTCTGGGCAGCTTTTGCAGTAGATTTTGATAAATGCATTCTTCTTCCTCCTTACCTCTTGGTTCCTAAGCAACACATTTTTTGCCAGGTTAGTTATCCCTTTACCTGGTGCTTTATGGTGCAAAGTAGACAGTAGTTTTGCTGAGCACTGTAAGTGATTTTAGTGTATCATGGGGTTTTTTAAAGATCGTAAAATTGGTTAATTGTCATTTACATGTGTAGCTGCTCTATTAATTTTGGAAGAATTGATGATTTCATCCTAGATCCTAGAAAAAAGTGCCTGCGGCAGAAAAAGGCACGTGCAGCCATTATCCACAAGCAATAGGCTTGGCAGCAGAATGCAAGAGAAGAGCTTTATTAGACAGTAACTCCTGTCCATCGAGGAGTCTCTTTCCAGCAGGCTGCAAATAGGGGGCTCACAAGGCTGTATCTGCACAGCAGCTTTAATGAAGTTTATCTTATCTGTAGATTAAGAGGTCATTTCTACCAAAGACCTTTCTAAGGCATGATAGAACCTCATTCATAAAAATGGGAATAAAAAAGAGAGAAATTTCACCCCCCCAACAATATACATTCTCATATTCATAGTAAATAGCATTTCTTTAGAAATACACTGTGTTCACACATGCTTAGATAGTTTACCAAACTTGCATGAAGTATTGTTTGATTTAAATATCAAAAAAGAGATTTATAGCACACTTCTCCTTTAAAGCCTTGTGGTTCCTTTGTTGTTTTTTTTTTAATCTCTTCTATCATATTCTATCTCTTAATGCGTGTTTGGTTATGTGTGTAAGCAGAGAGTTTAAAATTGGGTGAGGAATGCAAATAGTTGCCTCATGGACTGGACAGTATCAGCCTCAGACTATTTTACTAGAAGTAAAATACGGAAGTTTCAGTGATTGTGGTTAACAACTGTAATAGTGAATCAGGGTCTATAATCATAACTTTTAAATGTAGTCTGGGTTAATTTCTAAAACATTTCCCCCCATGTTTATAAGAGCATTATTTCAAGGATGTTCTGTAGTGTCTATGGCATGAGCTGCTACACAGATGGTAATGGTGGGCTCTTCCAGCTTTAAAATCTATAACTAAATCTAATTATTACCGTCTTCACTAAGAGCTGCTGTGATTGCTTTGAAAATCTCACTGTTAAACTCAACGTAAAGAAAGCAAATGAAAGTTCTTGCAGTATGCAGTTGTGAAAATCAAACATACTACTGGGTTTAAAGCAAACCAAAGGCAGTATTTCTCACAGTGCATTAGCCAAACTGGCTATGAGATGAGAAATAGGAATAGGTTCGATAGAAAAACATATCATTTCCCTCCCAATTATTGATTGTGATACAATAAACTCAGGAAATCTCCAGCCTGCTGGGTGCTGGAAGGGACCCATTTCTCAGACAAGAGGCATTTGTTATGGCTCCAGGCAGATAAGGAATATGCCAGATCAAGCTTTATTGCTTTTTCCAGTGCATGCAGGAGGAGTGCAAGTTGGTGTTTCTCTGATTTGACTAGTTACTTCTGCTTTTGAGTTTAGTCCTCCTGTTTGGTTTCTGAGTGGCTCGGATTACCGAACCACATAGATGACATTTATGATCCATTACCTAACACTTTTCTGCAGCAATGACATTCTAGCAGTTAATAATTCTGAACAAGAAATGAGCTGAACAAAATGGCCCAGGCAAAGGTGAAGGAGTGAGGTGTTGGGGTGCGTTTGGGTTGGGATTTTTTTGTGGAGGTAAAGACTGGGTGTTTGGGGATTGTGCTTGTTGGGTTTTCTGTTGTTTTTAGGGTTTTTTTAATCTGAATCATGATAAGGTACAATTAGAATTTATTACCAAAGTAATCTCTGATATTGCAATCTGTAAAGTTCTGTATGCATGAAGCTTTTATTTGGTGTGTAGCAGTGAATCATCTAAATGTCATTTCTAGTATTTAACAACTATTTAAAACATCCTGAGCCTTACAAACACTTCATTAGCATTCTTCCTTCTAAGGACAAGCACCATTCCCAGTTTAAAGCATCCCTCTCCCTTAAAGCTTGCATTGGAAAGGCACAGCGTTTTGTCAGCTGTGCACCCATAACCTTGAAATCCAATATTCACAAGACCAAAAGAAATACTTAGAATTATATTTTGCTATAGTTGTACCCTTTTGACCAGTCTGTATTTTCAGCTTTATTGTTGCGTGGGATAAAAATGTCCTGTTGTGTGAATGCCTGGCAGTTGGTAGAACACTTGCAGCAGTCTGTGGTGTATCCCTCCTAATTTTTCTGAGTAGAGAGAAAGGTTTTTCTTTCATTGTAAAACTTCAATAATTTTGAAAAGGTAATACATCTTCCATCCTGTTTAAACTTCCTAGATTTATGTTGCATTCATTATAAGCTCATGCCTTGCCCCACTTCTCTTGTTCTGGCCTTTTTAAGTACACTGGAGTGCAGTTTTAAACAAGAGTGCAAGTTTTAAACGAGACAGGTAAGACCTTTGTGTAAAACCCCACACTTTAGGAACAGATGAGACTGTTCCTTCCGTACTGTTAGTGGCAAGGAAACCGTGCTGGAGATCGTAGCTGAGAAAGAGATTTAGCCAACATGCTAAAGCTTCGTAGCACTAACATGCTGATGGCTGTGGCAGTCTCTAAATGTGTGCTGCAACCTCTTCAGATTATTTGGCTCTTCAGAGACTCAGTAAAGCCAGAAAAGTGTCCTCACCCCTTGCTCTCTGACAGCCAGAGAACTGTGACCTGTGCTCAGCAACCTGGTCTAGTGGAAGGTGTCCCTGCTCGTGGCAGGGGGATGGAATTAGATGGTCTTCATGGTCCCTTTCAAACCAAGCCACTCTGTGAGTCTGTGACTTCTGCTGGCATCTGCTACTGAAACGTCCCCTGTTCCTACAGAAGCACACCAGTTGCTGTTTCCAGAAGCAGCCATTTCAGTAGGACTACAGGAATTTAAAGACTTGGTTCTGTTTCACTTGGGACCATAAACCTTATGTAACTGGGAAATGGGAGACTCCTCCAGGAAGGCCACCACCAGCTCTAAAGATGTGTTGTTTTAGTGATTATAGGGACTGACACGAGAGGGATATCTAAGGTCACGTCCCAGATTTCCAGAGTGACTTTATTGGCATCAGTTGAGTGACTGCACGTTTACATCAGTGCAGGCAGCTGAGATCAGAATCTGAACCTTTGCCTATGAAATCCAGCAGGGAGATGAGGAAAGTCTGTGTTAAATATAGAATAAGCTAAGAGCAGAGCTCTGTTTATGTCATCATAAAGCAGGGAATAAGGCACGGGTGGAATCTGAGCATTCCCAAGCAGCACATCTCTAAATTAATTACCAGGGTCCACCAAAGGGGGCGAAGGAAACGATGTAAAGCCTGTGACTCACCGAACTTCTATTCATGTTTTAGTTTGCAGTTTTCGGTGATGAGTGCCTGGCAAAAGCGCAGCATCCACCTGGGAAGCAGAATGCAGGCGTGTCCTGCCTTTTTCTTCCCCTGTGAGGAAGGTACACTGAGGACAGGGGCGTGCAGAAATGAACCGAGGTGAAAGGAAATGCACAGTTACTGTTCTTGGAAATATGTAGAATATTGACTCTGTGTGTAGGCCAGAGCCTGCTTCATTCTTCCTCTAGCTGCAGCAATTCAGCTAAAAATAGCCGTTCACAAAGCTGTTCTTTAGGCAGACGGTTTCCTGGCCTCAGGCATGACTAGGAAGAGCACTGAATTGCACATCCCAAATTGCATCCTTCCTTGTTACTGACAGCTGTGAGTCACAGGTAAGGGAAACATGTAGTCTCCAGCTAGGAAGAATTACCTTTCTCCAACTAGGAAGAATTACCTTTTTAAGACTGACCTAAGAGTTAGAAAAACAGTTATAATGTTACCATAGGAGTGTTAGTACTTGAATCTGGTTTTTTCTCTGAGCTGTCTTCCTAAGGCCTCACTTACCATTATTATTCCTGTTTCTCTGTAACTTGGACTGAAACCCTCTCTCAGGAAGAGTGCTGGCGTAGGAATGAGGGTTTGCATGTTCAGTCTTCATGCTGGAGCTCTGTCCAGTCTCCTGCGCCACAGGATTGTCGCCTTTCCGAGGCAGCTGGCACAAAGGGCAGTCAGGGCAGAGAAAGGAAATGGAACATGTTCTTTTAGGATATCTTTGCGTGTCAAACACATCTGTCTTGGGAAGAGCAAGGTTAGTGGCAGCCTGACCTGAAATAACCAGCAAAGGGCACCTCTAAGAGCCCCTACTCAGGCTGCAGGTAACTGCAGATGAGCATCCAACTGCAGCCATCCTCTCTGCACGCATTTAATTTTATGGGCTCAGTACACACAGAGACTGCATAGCAAGGACTAAAAATATATCCCTTCCTAATGGTGTGCTAAATTCAATTTTAACTAGTGTACACTTGAATTAATGTATTCACTGCACTCAAGTTTAAATACCTATGCATGTTCAGGATTTTTTTTTTCCCTCAGGGAAAAAATACTTCCTCCAGCTTTCACAGCTCTTCTGTTCCTTTCACTGAGCATCCTGGATGGGCTGTATAAACCTTGGCTACAATTTCTGAGCATCTACAAATATTTTCTTAAGTGGAATATTAATAGCACTATCTTCTAAGGCCTCTTTGCTTGAAGGTCAGCTGAGTATTTTGCTGACATAAGCCTGCTTTTGTTTTTGCAAAAGTGGAGAAAAAAAAAAGGGAAGCTTTGTCAGGCCTATAAAGAGAGAAGGTCAAGTTTATAGATGTCTGGCAGCGATTGCCCTCGGATATTTTCATTTGCAGCTGGGTGGGGACTACCAGGGTTTGGTATGGTTGACAGAGCACTGGAAAGTCACAGGCTCTGTTCTCCTCCTGGCCTCTAAGAGCTGTGCTCTGTGGCATCTTCTTACTATTACGTTTTTTTCCCTACTTTACTACTAGGGAAAAAAAAAAGTATGCATTTGATCAGATACTTATCATGATACTCTGGTGTTTGCCTGGGTCCATGGTGCTACTACAGCCTATGTTAAAAGGGGATCATATTTTGTTTGTATTAAAGGCAAAATGGCATCACTAATCCGATTTGCCCTTGACCATTTATGGATTTAAGTGTCTACATACATTGTTTTGGTCCTGTGAATGTGGGGAAAAGGCAGGAGTGAAAATTAGAATAGAAAGTTACAGAAAGTTCTTTTAACGTGAATGTAATTTCAAGGAATCATAGAGCAGTTTGGATTGGAAGGAACCTCTAATTCCAGCCCACCTGCCATGGCCAGGGACAGTAGATGAAAATGTCAGGGTTTCTTGAAGTTTAAGATTTTGGTTTGTTTTTTGTTTTTAAGAGCTCGTGTTAACATGCTGTTATTTCAGAAGGTGTTCTACCTCAGAAGTTAAACTCTGCAGGTTTTACAGTGCAGTTGTAATTTTATTGTATCACTTTTCAGTGTGGACAAGCCCTTATGTAGCATGCTAAAAGCCGTAAATCCACTTTTACTTCCACGTTTTCCTGCTGTAGCATCAAAAACTTCAGCACAATGCTTAGTTATTTCTGAATAGCTCTTTTTCAATGGAAATTTTAGAGTGGGGACATTTTTGTACAACCTGATGTGAACCGAATCAGTTAGATTTGACCCAAATTGAAGTTCCCTCAAGACAGCACTACTTTATTTTTAATCTGGGAGGGATCCCAGAGGGATGCAGGAAGCCCCTTGGCAGGGACCAGCTGGAGCTTAGCACAGAGATGGAGGAACTAGAGGGCTTGGTCCAAGTGTCTGTTTAAGAGTTAATGCTTTATAAAACTTAGTTTGACTAAAAGTTGTTCATGCTGACTCACGTTAGACAGGTCAGACCTGCAGATTCACTTCAGTTCAGCTTAATCGTGTGTGAATATCAATTTCTGCTTGACTCAGTATCTTCCAGGATGGGGTGAAGTTGTATTTTGCAACTGCAGCACATTCGTACTTTAACCCAAATTCTTAAAAATGATTGTATTCTGCAAAGGCGCATTCCTGGCGTTTGCCACAGCCTCGCCAGAATTGGAGGGTTTGGGATTTGGGGCTGTTTTGTGGCTGGAAACAAATCCGGTACGTTCATACCTTCCAGATGTTTGTGGCCAAGTCAGAAACACTTAAAACAATCAATATTTCGAGGGGGCGGAACGGGGGGGTGGGGGGGACATGTAAGACCACCTTGCTCTGGTGGGGAGGCTGGGGCTGGCGGCCGAACGGGGTGGGGGGTTCTCCTCTGGGACGCGGGGGGCGGGCGAGGGAGGGGAGGAGGTGCGGGCAGAGGGGAGGAGAGGGAAAGGAAGAAAAGAGTTGCGGACGGGGCGGGCAGGAGCCGGGGTTGCAGAGGGGCCGGGCAGGGAGGAGCGGGGCTGCGGGCGCTGCCGGGGCCGGGGTGCCCCTGTCCTCCGGCGGGTCCGAGCGCCGGGAGCCACCGGGGGCGGTGGCGAGGGTGGGCGGAGGGAGCGGGGAGGGAGCGGCGCGGCCCGGCAGCGCCGGCGGGGGCGGGCGGGGGGCGGCCTGTCCCGGCCCGTCCCGTCCCGGGGCGCCCCGGCTTGCCCCGCCATGGGCAGCGGCCCCGGGACGGGCTGGCAGCGGCGCCCCGGCGCGGGGCCGGGGGCGGGCCGAGGGTGCTGTGACCCCCGGCGGGGCCCTGCCCACCCTCCCGGCTCCGGCACCGGCTCCAGCGGCTGAAGTTGCCGAAGTTTGGGTGACTGCGATGTCCCCCGCCCGGCGGGAGCCCTGACAGGCGCTGCCCGCCCCGAGGCCGCCTGGCTTTGTTGGGTTTTTTTGGGTTTATTTCCTTTTCATTACTGTTTTTCTGCCCTCCCGCCGTGGTGGATGGCCCGCGGTGGGCGCCGCTGGCCGCGCCGCCCCAGCCCAGGGAGGATGGTGGCGGCGGTGCTGGCCGGGCTGTCCCTGCTCAGCCTCCTCACCTGCGGCTACCTGGCCTGGGGCAGCCGCCGGGGAGGTGCCGGGGAGGCGCCGGGGAACCTGCTGGGAGAGGAGCCCGCGGCCGGCGCTCCCCGCTCGCAGCCGCACATCATCTTCATCCTGGCCGACGATCAGGGCTTCAGGGACGTGGGGTACCACGGCTCCGAGATCCGGACGCCCACGCTGGACAAGCTGGCTGCCGAAGGGGTCAAGCTGGAGAACTACTATGTCCAGCCCATGTGTACGCCATCCAGAAGCCAACTGATCACTGGAAAGTAAGTTTGCTACTACTTCATCATTCAGCTCTCCAGCCTAAACGCTGTCCCTGTTGGAAAGAGCACGGCATAACCTGGCCGGTTCACTTCTGGGTTATCCTATGGGCAGAAGGTGCTTCTCTGGTTCCCTTAAAACCCTTTAATGGAATGGACTTGTGATAGGTTTGAAATAGCAAAATAAAGCTGTCACCCAGCGAGGCAGGAGGGTTCAGCACTGCAAGCTGCCCCGTGGAGTGCTGGAGCACATTCGTGGTTACAGCATCGCTAACAGACGTGCTGGTTGTCAAGTAACATTGCTACTGCTGAGGAGCCAGCAGCTCCTCTTTGCTGCGTGATTTCCAAGGGACTCAGAGGAGGAGTTGTCTCAGGGAAATGCCAGCCTTACGTTTTTCTCCTCTGTGTTCATTGCACAGGGTCACAGGTCTCACTGACGTCGTCTTGATGTGAGTTCTCTCCAAGGGTTATCCTCAATTTATGAGGTGGTTTCCCAGTGTGTCACATGTGGATGAGCACAGGGAATTCAGGCTCTCTCAGCACCCTCATAGCTGTGGCGTCGCTCTTGTCACTTTGCAGACAATTAGAAACTTTACTCATAAGGCACTAAAATAGGTGTCTCACCTAACTGGTGAAAGCACTGGATGGGTGTCATGTGCTTTGCCTTAAAGTTGTGTTATATTGTGGTCTGTTAACAAAATAATTGCCCAACCTCAGGGCCTTCTTACATCAGAAGGTTAATGAGGATTAAGGGGGGAAGTTTATGCATTTGAACTATAGGAACAATTTCCAAATAGCTCCAAGTGTGGACACATTTACTCTGGAACAAAACTGCCTTGTTTCTGTTTAGCTTAACTCCCTTTGACAGGAACAGGGAACTCTTAAAAGAGCAAAACAAAATGAGAGGAAAAAAGTTTATTTTCTCCTTTCCTGAAGTATAAACAGGAACAAGGCCATGTTAATACTGCTGGTAAAAGAAACACATGTTAAATAACACAAGCAACTGGCCTGGTGTGTTGCATCTCCATATGGTGGAGCTGGAGATAATTCCCAGTCTCGGTCTAGTTCCCAGACTTGCTGGACCAGGGAGATTTGCATGGAGAGCTGACATGTTATCTAGAGAAAGAATTCCACACAGGTTTTTGTTTTGGTTTTATTTTTTTTCTTTGTGCAGACTATGTCTCAGAAGCTATTTCGAGACACCTCCTCACTCATTCACGAGAACAGAGTTGCCCTGTGGCAACTAAAGCAGCAGCTTTCAAGGGAAACGTGTGCCAGGATAGTGTTCAGTGCATCTTGGTTGTCTTTAAAGGCAGGCAGCAGTTGGAGGCCGGGAGCTCTGCCAGCAGCATGTAGCCAGTCAGCTTTCTGAGGATGATGGTTTGGGAAGCAGTGCTTTACAAAGGGAATGTCATGCTGCACAGGAATGACTCACGCAGCAGCTGCAGGAATGGGATGACCGGGTTCCCGTGGAACCAGGGTGCTGCTCTGGCTCTTGGAGGCTGCAGAGATTGTCTAAACATGAAAAAGAATGCAAGTTAAGAATAACTGTAACTCAGTTTAACTATTTTGATCCTTCTTTAAATAAAATAAAAGGTAAGCATGTTCTGAGGAACCCTGCTCTTTTCGTCAGCTTGCCAGGCGGAAATGGTTCTGCAAATCTGCCTGCTTTGGTTTTGGAACCTTTTATAGGAAAAAAGAAATTTGCTTATACTTCATCTTTATTTTCTTAGTCTACTGGTCTGAAGCCCTTAGAGCATTTTTTTAAATGTTGTTGTACATTAGGGAAAACGGAGCTGTAGAGAGAGAGCTATTTTGCGTGGCTGAGAAATCAGGGAAGGATTGGTAAGGGGTTAATAGACTGGGTAGAGTATTCACAAGGCAGGTTCAGAGAATACAGTTTCCATCCTGGCTAAAGATAAATACTTTGATAACTGCTTTTAATGCCTTCTTAGAAGAGGCGTCTCAATTAAAATGCCAGGATTTGGACACCTAATCCAGGACAAGTGCTGTTATTTCTAGAGTTCTTAAACGTGTTAGTTCCAGGCTAACAACCTGCTCATGTGCTGAAGGATCACCTGGATGCTCCACACCTCCCAGTACACATCCAATGCTTAACATAGTACCAAAGAACAGTTTAGGGTGGAAGGGACCTTTAAAGGGTCACCTAGTGCAGCCCCCTGCCATGGGCATGGACACCTTGAGCTAGAACATGTTCCAAACGTTACCTGTTGGATCAGTCAAGTCCAGAGGCACTTGTGTAAATCAGAGGCATGAGGGAGCACTGACTCAGGTTGCTAAGTGGAAGTTAAATTTCAGAGAAGACTTTGAACAGCCCAAATTCTTCACAAGTCTCCAGGCAGCCCCTCCATGGCGTGTGTTATTAAAGAGACCCTTATTTTGGTGGCTGTCCTTTGTGCAAACTAGCACAGGGAAGGAGGCTGGAGGTGATGTGTTAGGAGGAAGAGACAGAATTAGTTTTTTTCCCCTGTGCTGTAGCACACTGTGGCAGCTGGTGAGCTTCTCATCCTGACCACTTCAGATTCCCTGTCTGCTCTCTCACACCCTGTGTGTGAGGCTTTGGCTACTTTCATTCCTTGCTTTCCCACAGTATTGTCACTTTCCCCATTCACTCCATCCAAAACTATTGCTTTTAGGCCACTAGTAGGGCTGGCTTCCATTGCTTTTTATTTTGGGCTTTATTTCTGGGTGTGTGTGTGGGGGGGTGTTGCAGCTGAGCCGAGCCTCAGGAATGGAGAAGAAAGGCGTGAGCCAGTGGGCTGAGGGCCAGTATGATGTGCTGGGGCCATGCAGGGAGGTGAGGGAGCAGCTCTGGGAAGCAGCTGCACAGCTGGGATGGCAGCAGGGAGCTGGGTGACAGGGTGTACTCTGCCTTGGGCAACAGTGGGACACTGCCCGGCCTTTCCGGTGTCCTACTGCTGGACTAAACCTTTGGTCATCGCTGGGCTTGGGTTTGAGTGACATAAATTGTCTCCAGATTAATTGTTTCATGCGATACAGTGTTTTTTGTGGTTGTTTTCTTCTTGAAAGTAACAGGCATGCCTCAAAAACAAAATAATTTGAGCAGAATAGGATACCTGGCTGAAAGCCTATAAGCTTAGATGAACATCTGTTGGGGTAGCTGCCCCAGTTCTATGTAGTGGGTATTATGCAATGTAGTGGTATTTGCTGGAGCAACACTTAATTTAGCAAAGGAATATGATAATTAGTGCTGACTGATAAGAAGGAATCTAGACGTAATATGCTGTAAATTCTTTTGGCATTATTTAGATACCTGCTCCCTCCTCTAGGCTCCCGGTTTTCTGCTATCAGACTTGTAGCCTGGGGACCATGATGTGCACTGGAATCCATCTGGGCCACAGGAAGGTTCCGCATCTATTCTGGAGTAGGGATATCTCTTTGTAGAGTCTGATGCACAGCTGGGGTTACAAATCACTGGGAATCTGAACTCCTTTTCTGAGTCATGGAAGCCCTACACTAATCTCAGGAATGAGCGTTGCACTGTGGATGGAATGCAGAGATGGAAGATGTTGGGAAATGCTGAAAGTCTGGGGAAGTAAATCCTTTTTTCCCCTGGGATAAAATGGAATATTGAGAATTTGCTCATCCAAAGAAAACAGAAATAGATTGTATGATCAGTAAGCATAATCTGAGCGTTGTTGTAATATAAGTACTCGTATCTGTTATCTAATTCAGAAATATCACGCCTTTATAAACATATATATATAGCTATATGTGTTAGGCATATGGCTCTAGGCATCCCTGTGTAGTGATACCTAGTTCAGCATTAAAAATGACAATGTTTGAGCAAACTAAGACTTACTTTGGCAAACAGAAACGGGCTAAGTACTTTGAATTGAAAGCAGTGTAGTTGACTTGAAGCAAACAGAAATCCTTTACTCTGAAGGGTCCGAGTTCTTGGTAAGCCTCCTCTTTCCCTGCCTGCTGGGTGCCTCATGGCCCAGCCTGCAGTTGCAGCAGTGTGTTGATCTGGGAAGGAGCCAGTACAGTGGTGCGTGACTGGGAAGTTACCTGCTGTGCTCTGAGCTGCAGTGAAGGGTCTTGGAGCCTTGATGGGATACTGGGAAGCATATGTAACACTCCATTAGCTATATTCCCTGTTCTGTAGTTAACAAAATATGAGGGCTGTGGAATATCAGCCTTAAGTACTAAGAGGTGACCTGATACTTTATCTGCTCTGGAGTAAAGAGACTTGGCAGTCATCGGTCCAGAGTTTAATTCTGATCGGTGTTTCCATTAAGAACCAGGACGATGAAATAAAATGTTCTGATTAAATGTGCTGGTAAGATAGGAGGGCTTGCCAGCATTAAGGGACTGTGGTGATACTGAAAATCATCTTGACAAATTAGAGACATAATCTGGAAAAAAAGCAGAATTAAAGCCAGCAGGGGTAAATAGTAGATACTCTGCTGAATTCCTGAAGCAGGAAGAACTTTAACAGGCTGAGGATGGTGATCAACTCCTCAGAAAGTATTCCTTTAGAAAAGTAGCTGGAATTATAGTGCATCATGCACTGGGTATGAGGTCAACAATGTCATGCTATAACAAAAAGGGTGAACGTGACATGAGTTCGTGAGAATGTGGGGCCTGGTAGGTCTGTGAAGAGCCCTTCTTCTCCACGGCTGGAGCACTTTTGCCCAAACTTGGGTCATTCTCTAAGAGGCTCATTCTCTAAGAGCAACGTGTGCGTCATTGGACAGTGTCCAGAGAATAGTGATCCGATATCTCAGAGAGATAACTCGGGGGGAAGGATCAGAGTTGTTTAGTCTAAAGAAGAGGAAAATGGGAAGGGACGTGGTAGGTCTCCGGTATTTTAAGAGCTGTGCAGAGAAAGGGCATCGTGTGTGCTCAGTGTCATGATGGGTGGTACAAGAAATGAGGGGCTTTCTGGAGTAGGGAAAACTTCAGGTTAGATCAGAGGGAGAACCTACAAGTGTAAAGATTGTGAAACACTGGAATAGCTGGCTTTGAGAAATGGCTGGGTTTCTCCACCAGCAGTCATTAAGAACAGTATGTCAGGAATGAGATAATGTAGTTGAGTCTGTCTTGGGGAAAAGGGTTGAACTGGATGGTGTCTCCTCCAGCTCGGATTCATCTGTGCCTCCTTTGAAGTACAGATTAACTACAGAAGGCCTTCTGAGGGACAGTGTGAATAAAACACTACTAAATGCCAGAAACTATTTCAGCGTTCACTCTGAGAGAAAATACTGTGTGAAACTTTAATTTCAGTTTTCTCCTAGAAATTCCTTTTTTCTGCATCCTTGTTTTCTCTGGAAATTTTCAAGATTTTTCCCCCTAGGCCTCATAACTCTTGGAGTATGTCATTGTTTATTTCTGCTGACTTCTTTCAGGACCATTTGTGGGACGGCTGCCAAGGATGTTGAGGTATCTTTTTCCATGTTCTTATGTCTTTCACTTAGGATGACGTTGTCCACACATACATATATATGAAGTACGCACAGAGAACAACTAAGTAGTTAAATGCAAGGACTTCTTTTTCTTACTTTGTTCTGCCTCTATTTGCTCTCCTCTGTTCTGTGGAAACTTAGATCCAGGTACTGAGCTGCTCTGGGGTATTAAGCTCTAGGAGGTCTCTCCATAGCACTGTAATTATTAATTGACTGCACAAAGGAGCATGTGCAGAACGGGGCTGGAAAGGAAACTACGTGCAAACAATCAAGATAAAAAGTAGCTCATGGAGGAAGTAGCAAAGTGTAGAACAGATTGTGGTAACTTTTTCTTGCATCACTTTCTGGCAGCCTCTAAGAATATTTTTGATAGTTAAAGTCTGTTGCATGGAGCAAACAGCATTACCTGACATCTATAACTACATAGCGGAATTTGGTTTTTGTTTTTCATTTTCCAATTTATACAAAGTACAGTAAGCTAAAGAAATATAGTTCGAAATAAGTTTTAAAAATCTGTGATTATAAATTATCACTACTCCAAAGAGTTAGTTATAGACTTCTATCCTGTGATTTGGTTTTGTTGTGTGTTTCAACTGTAAAAGAGAAATTCTATTCCATGGAAAAGTTAAGCTTAAAATAATTAAGGGATTTGGCTCTTTCAGCGTTGTTCCTGATACGCATGCTTTGTAATTGATGATAATATTGCTGCCTGTGACAAGAAGTTGAATACTTGAATGAGTGGTGGCAGTGGACTCTGGTTCTAACTTTTTGCTGTTACTCTTCCTTCATGGGACTCTTAAAGTGAATCAGGATGGGAAACTGAGATGGGTATCTGAAAATAAAACTGGAAATGAAAAGATGGGGTTTGCTTTCCTGTTGAAGGATTTAGACCAAATTAAATGGGACAAATTAATGTTTTCATTAAAATACTTTACGTTTCATAGAAAGATTTTCCAGATTAGTGAGCTGAGGGTCAGAAGAAGGGAAAAATCTGTCTACTTTTTTTCTGTCTCTGTGACACTTGTGTGGGGGATAATACCACACCTGGGGCCTTGTCTTCATAATTGTGTGTATCTTAGTTCAGGCTTGGAATTTTTATTGCACTTTTTAAGTCCATCTTTGAGAGTTCCTATTTCCTCCATATTTTTTGCTTGGCTTTGTTTTGATTCATAGTCAGATCTTCTGTTCTCTGGTGAGTCTGCTCCATTCTAGAATGTCTGTTCCAGAAGGAAGGAGGTAATTTTACCAGCCTTTTTTCAATTAATATAAATAGCACAAGGCAAAGAAGATTGTGCCTGTGTGAGTGATCTTGTGTAGGATGTGTTAGCTTTCTCTGTATCAGTAAGCTTATTATCAAAGGTGCCCAATTTATTAGTTTTCTCACTGAAAAGCCAGTAGACCTGGCTGCTGACCTCAGCTTCTCTCTGTACATGTAAATTGGGAGGTTGGAATGCAATAGGAAGAGTTCAGAAGAAAACCAAGACAACCCTAATGGGTAACAAATCTAAAGGATTAATACAAAAGGTGTATTAAAACCATTGAGGTTTGATTAAAATAGCTCTGTGGTCTGTGATGAAATTGCAGAATTTTAAATAGGGAACTTTATTGTACCTGCTGGCTCCTAATAAGAAAGCAGTTAAATATGGTTCATCATTCTAGTTCAACTGCAGTTGTAATATGTTAATTAATGGTGTCAGCTGTCACCTACTTATTAATTCAGGCTGTTATCAGCATCCTATCAAGCTCTAGGTTGGAGGGACAGGGACAGTTGCTAGAGTTGGAAAACAAATCTGGGATAATTAAGTACATTTTAATCTGCTTCAAACACAATTATCTTTTCAAATGCATCTCTGCAGAGACTGTATTAGATAATAAGCATTAAAGTAGACATTATTAATATCACAAGTATGTTGTGGCCCCAGAGCCTTTATTTTCAACTTTGGGGCAGAAAATTCACATATAGAAACCAAACCTATTCCTTTTTTTTCTTACAGTTAAACACCTGGCTAATGAGGATGTTTGTGCCATGGCAGCTGTCTCACTGTCATGGCACTCTGTAAATGCAGGATTCAAACTAAATTACTTTGGCTTTTATTTTACTTTTATTTTTTTAAATTGAAATATTAATTCAGCTCTTTGGAGTACATTTTAATTCCAGTGCATCCTCTTATCAGAATATTAGCTGTTTTCTAGCCAAATCTCTTGTGTCCATTTTCTGATTCAGTCTACTTTTATCTCCATTTATGCATTTTAAAGCATTCCTTCCCTGAAAGAGAATTTTCTCCCATTATGAGATAACGTTCTGTAATTTTTCTTAGCATTTATAGAGCACAAGTGGGTACCAAGGTACTGCTTTAGAGGCGATCTCTGTGATAATAAGCTCTCATGAGAAATGAGTTCCCTTCTGTTTTGAAGAGGGAGAAAATTACGAATTTGAAGAAACACCATAATTTGAGGAAAATGGGAAGCTGAAGAGAGTGGAGAAAATTAGTCTCAGGATAGGGGGAAGCAGTGTAGTATCTTTAGACTAAATATACTCTAATAGACATACTGTTGCCTTACAAAATGTAGCTCTCTGAATGTAATAAACTTTGTCAAAATAATATTTAACATCACATTTTATATATTGAGTTTCAGTTGTCATGGATCAGAGTTGCCAAAGTCATAGAAAACTGGGTTTGAGAGGACCTCTGGAAGTTGCTGAATTAGGTCTCCTGTCATCTTATATCACACAGCAGGGACTTGCTGACTTTATAAACTCTTCCTTATTATTTGTTTCCTCCTGGAAATAAAAAAAAATATTGCCAAGTATTCAAGAAATTGGAATCTTGACTGTTAGGGAGTTCCCTAACTTCACCATGTTGTCAATTTTAGTAAAGAAAACTGTTTTTATGAACCTTTTTATATTTACTATTTTATTTATTTTTCCTTTTAAAGGCCCAACTGCTGTAATTAGTGACTTTGTTAATGACCACAGCATAATGGCAGCTCCTTCCTTAATTGTTCTATGGTCCCATTTTCAAGAGCCTTCAGAGGAAGCTATTTCAGTCTGTTTGCTGATTTCTCTTAAGAGCAGATTTTTTTTACTTTTGTGCATACTTGACTACCATCATTCCACATTAATTCTGATTTGGAGTCTGTTTAATTCTTAATTCTTAAATTATTTTGACAAGTTCTGACTTGTCACGATAAAATTCTTGGTGGAGGAGAGGAAGGAACAACTTACTTCTGTGTTTTTTCTCCCCCTGTAGAAGTACTGTAGGCAAAACTGCAGTATTTGCTGCTTGGTTTACAGCCCTCTCCATTCTTACCAGCTTCTGTTTTCATGTTTCCGTTAAATGTGACCTGGAAGTGCACTGGGGTTTAAAAGCCTGAATTTCAGCTGTTATCTCCTACAATGCCTTGTCTTTACCAGTAAACTGATTTAATGGGATTTTTTAATATATATAGATGTAGCTTTTCCTGGCAGATCCTTAAAGTGCTTTTGAATCTGAAAAACTGTTAACGTCAAGATGATTCTTACTGTTCAACATGTATCCTCCGTGTGCATGAGTCATACCTGCTCACTTTGGTTACAAAAACATTTATTTTGTTACCATTAACCATGGTGAGTCACGGTAATCCAAAATGAAATTTATGGGCTACTCTGCTTTGCTTTTCTTTATAAACAAGAGGCAGCCTGAGATATCTGAAAAGAAAAAAAATAGAGTGGAGCATTTCTGTATTAAATGATTTCGTGTCATAGCTGGGTTTTGGGGGTACTTGGGGGACGTTTCTGCTCCTTAACAAATTATTGATCCTCATAATAAATGTATTTAGGGTCAGAAGCAGGAAGATCAACTCAAGTAGTCGGTCAGACAACCAAGATTTTATTTCCTGACCTTGTGATTGTTTGCCCAGGTTTCGTTCCCCCCAGAAACTCTTCCTGTGGGGTGAGGGTGCCCATCACCCAAGGGGAAAGTGGTGAGCCATCCCTTTCCTCCCCAGTTAACCTGGAGAAAGTTGTCCTGGTTTGTGTTTCTCTGGTAATGTAGGTGTGTGTTTTAGAAAATGAGACTATTTATTAGCTTGACCCGGTTGCCAGTTCCTTCTGAAACCTCCTGTCCTTCTAGGGGAAAACCACAGGAAATTACTCTATCCGTAGTAATACTGGTGCTCTGTGCAACCCTCCCCTCCTGTCCTTCAGGATGCGTCTCTGACCTTTTTCCCACTATCCCCAGAAAACACTCAAGCCTTTCAGGTCATTCCAGAGCTAGTTTTAAACATTTGCAGCCTCCCAAACCTCTTCCAGGCTTTCCTGGATACCAGCCCACCAGGATGTCCTTTTGGAGTCTTCTCTCTGCTTCCAAGGCAAGTCAATTCAGCTGCCAGACTTAAATTCATTCTCTTCATTTTCGCCATTATCCTGTCACCAGCACCAGGCAGAGGAAGAGCCACAAGAAAGCACTGTCTTACCCTGTCCTTTAGTTCTGTAATTCTTCAGGTATTTTTTTGCTGAAGAGCAGCTTCATGTGTCTTTCAGCTACAAACAGAACTGATGTTCCTCTTAATCAGTTACTGGCATGCATAAAGCTTTATATGTGTAAAGAAATAATATTTATACTTGCCTTATCAGAGTATTTTAAAGCTGGATTAATTATAGCTGGTCACAGTTGTAAATGCACTTCAAGGGGTATAAAAGGTAATACTCCTTGCGCAGTTCTAAAAATATTTTAAAACACTTTATAAGCCTGTTGTCAAAGGAGATTCTCTAATAAATGTTTGATTTTGTATCATATAGCTTTCCATCAGCATTACATTTTAAACTGGAAGAGAAGAGGTGATACTATCTGGGAGGAGATGGAACTTTAGAAAGGTTGTGCTGCTCCCGAGAGTGTTTGGAAAAGAAACAAAGCTAAGGCACTTGGAAAGAGTTCAGGGATTTCTAACTAGATATGACATGATATGAGAAGCGACGTGGTATGATATATAGGCAAGATTATTCACCTTTTAAGTTCACCCCTCTTTATTCAAACCAAGCCGCGCTTCCTTGATTTACTCCAAGCCCTGGGATTTAGTTCTCTGCTACTGCCAGCCTGCCCTAGCAGTGCAGGGAAATGTGCTGCACTTGGGTTTGCAGGCTGCTCTGAGAGCAAGGTGTTTCCAGGAAAGCAGATGTTCCTTGTCCGCCCGCAGAGTCCTGGGCTCTGCGGTGGCCTGGCTGCTCTCGGCTCCTGCGGGAGGAACTGTGTGCTTTGGGTACACATTCTCCATGTGCTGCTGGAGAACTGGTGTGTCTCAGCTGAGCTCTGTGGATCCAGTTCTTTTCCTGCACAGCCCTATGGGCTGTGTAGGAGAGAATCCCAGCTGGACTCACTGGATGGTGCTCTCCGGATGGTTCCCTTTATGGCTCCTGAGCTGACTGGCTTGCTGCTGGTCAGTTCAGAAGGGAGGAAACAAACAGGCATTCGCTGCTTTGTGTCCACAGAAGACTTGAGAAAACAAAGTTTTAAGAAATCCTGATAAATTACCTAGTATATGCTTCTTTAGGAAATCATTAAAAAATATTATTTAAGTATGTGGGAATAACTTGTTCCTAAAAACTTTCAACAGAGATGTCCACACTTTCCCCAGTCAGTCTTAGCTGTAATTTGGGTTATATAACTTTTGAACTGTCTAACTTCCATCTTCCCTCCTGCAGTTTAAGCCTCTGATCTCTTGGCAATTTTCAAGTGAAGAACTTACTTCACTACAAAAGGTGATAAATCTCCTGTACATCTCAGTCTGTTACCACATCTCTGCTTTTGCATTCTACAGCCTGCGTAAATTCAGTTCTTTCCATCTTTCCACACAGATCTTGGTTTATATACCTCTGATGGGTCTTAATGTTCTCCTCTGGACTTTTTATATCTGGTCCTATTTTTTATTGAAAAGTGTCATCCGGAACAGGACGCAATGTTCCAGTAAAAGTTAGACCAGTCCTGCCTTGATACTTTGTTCTCAATCCCAAAATTACTAAAATATTTTCACAGTTGAGTAATTGGAAGGCTGCACATTAACTCCTTTACTGGCATGAATTTACCTCAGCAGAAAATCTGGGCAAAGCATCTGTTTATCAAGGAGGGTTTGAGGCTTTTCCACTGCTGATGGGTAGGAAATGTCACAAGAACAACAGATCTTGTACTATTTTTACCAGTTGAGCTGTGATCTGCCAATTAAACCAAGCTGATCATCCTTATGGGCTTGTTCCTGTGAGAACTCCCACGTTCTGTGCAGTGCAGGGCGAGGCGCACACAAGCCACAACATTCCATGGCAGGATAATGGCCAGGTTGGAGCTCTGAACCCTTTCTCAGTGTTTGGGTACGAAGCAAATGCGTTTTCTTTTCCTCTAACAGACGTGGGAAATCTGTGTTTTATTGCCTTACTTAAAGCAGGATGTCATGTGTTCCTTAAGCCCTTGTATAGGTCCCGATAAGACAAAGTTTTTTTTTCACAGCATCAAGCCATTGCTGACTCACCCTCACCTGGGCTACCAGCAAGCCCCAGATCTTCTTTTCTGCAAGAAACTGAGTTAGTGCCATTGATTATTCCACCCCAAAAGCACTACTTTGTGGTTATTGTAAGTGAATTGCCTGCTCTTCCGTTCAGGTTATTCCTCTAATTCAATTTCCTTTTGAATTTCAATTCTCCAGCAGGCAGTGCAGCAGTTTGATGAGTGCAAATTCACAGTCTGAACAGGTAGTGGAATTTAATCTGTATAAATTTCACCTTAAACATATATTCATAACCCCAATGAAAATAATCACTCAAAATGTAATTAGCCCAATTGCTTTTGCTAATTCCTCACAGATGTACTTTAAGAATGAAAAAGCCTGCAGCTTAAATATATTTATTCCAAATTTTTCATTTTACAACTTGAATTTGCCAAATAAGTTTTCTGGGTTGGTTAAAGAAATCATATGGGCATATCATAAAATGGTTTGGGTTGGGAGGGACCTTAAAGCTCATCTCGGTCCACCTACTGCCGTGGGCAGGGACACCTCCCACTATCCCAGGGTGCTCCAAGCCCCGTCCAGCCTGGCCTCGGACACTTCCAGGGATGGGCCGGCCACAGCTTCTCTGGGCAACCTGTGCCAGGGCCTCACCACCCTCACAGTAAAATGTCTTTTTTGTGATGTCTTTTTCAGCCTTGGGCTTTTGGAGTCTTGGGTGTTCGTGTGTTTTGGTTTTGATTTGGTTTTGAGGTGTTCTGCTCTCCCTTCTCTGTGTTTCTGGTTCATCAAACAAAATAATGATCTCGAGTTTTGGCGTTCCAATGTCAAATGACCCGTGCCATTGTCCATGCATCCTGCTCTGCTGGAGTGTTACTGGATGTCATCTGCAGGTATTAAATACGGATAAGAATAGGTTGATTGTTCCATCTTCATTTGTTTCGGTATTTCTCAGAAGAAATGAGGCAGGCAGTTTCCCAAATGAGCAGACAGAGCCTTCTCTGTAGCCATGGTGTTGTGTGAGGCCAGCAGGACAAGACTGGAACAAGCTGGGAATCCAGGCTGTCCTGATCTGAATCTTGATTGTGGACCTGGGACAGTGAGCAAGGAAGGATTTGTCTTTTACAAGTTGTAAAAGATGAAGTTGCTGGATTATATTTCATCACAAAAAATGGTCTATGTTGCAGATCAGGCTGCTGGTAAGTCATGTGCAGGGCCAGAAAATTAATAGGCAGGTACAGCTCCTGTATTCAAAAACACAAGGGCATTTGTGCTCTTTAAAATTCTTATTTCTCTGCTGAGCAAATACCAATTTCATGAATTAATGGACATTGACATACAAAGACAGTTTCTTAAAAGATCATTTGAAGCTTTCAGGTCTTTTGGGGTAGATATCTGGTGTTTAACATCAAGGACATTTCCTACAAAATTACTGCTGGGGCTTCACTAGGTTTTAAAGATTAGAGATGACCAATTAGGCGCGCTCCAGGTGTTTCCTCTGCTATAGGTAATACTGGTTTTTATTAGAATTATGACCTTTATTCGCTTTTGAATCATGTCCAGCAGAACTGAATTGTCACTCATTATCAGTGAACTGGATTTTGGTTTTGGGAATAAACCATGCGTGCTCTTATTTGTGCATAAGAGTTTCTTCCTTGCCAAAAAACCAGGGATTATGATGAAGAAGGGAGAAAAATAGTTCCTTACTAGAATAAAACATAAAAGATCATATATAAAAAAAATTTGCCAGTTTCTTTTTATAAACTGGTGTTACTGGGGAGGGCAAGGTCTGTTGCTCAGCCATTCTTCTGTGGAAAGTAAATTTGCTGTCCCACTTGAACTCAGTCTTCTGGCAACCAATGTGCATGGCCAGAGTAGTTGGCTTTAAAAAAACACAGCAAAAGTGTACAAAGAAAACCCCCACCCTTGTCTAGCCTAATTCCCTTGGCTTGCACGAGAGAAATTTTGAATTTAGCAAATGGAACAAGTGTGCTCCCAGCCTGCTCTGTTTGGGAGTGGATGACAAATTGTGTCAAAACAGTCCTGTGTATTGGAATTGGATCCTGGACATTTTTGAAGAAACACTTGCAAATATTACCACTCTGCAAAAGTGTCTGAAACAGGTGGTGCTGGTACAACACTGGCCAAGCAGGAATGGAATTAAAATATTTCCCCTCCGCCGTCTGCTCGAGGCTTATCAGCTGCTGATGCCATAGAGAAACTCGGTCTGTCTGTAGTGCCCTCATCCAAACTGAAAATATTTTCTTGTGCAAACACTATTTAAAGAAATCTTTCAGCAACTTGGGCTTTCACAGCAATGCTTCAATTGCAGTCAGTTTGTCTCCCCACAAAACTCAGCATAAATAAAGACTTATTTCAGTGGTTCTTGCATAATTTAAATTTTTTAAAATTATTATTTTATTTTCTTCTTTTTGCCAAAGACAGCCAGGGACTGTACTTCATCTGCCACCCTGTGCTGGGTGATTGTATGTAACCTGTGTGGGAAAGCGTGCTCCATGTTTTCCTCTGCCTTTCTATTCTGTCAAGCCAGTGATGCTCCATCAGCATCAGGGACTAGGAATGTAACATGCTTAGTGTCCCTGACCATGGTGGCCCTGGCATGCCAGGGGCATTGGAACCAGGTAATCTTTAAGGTCCCTTCCACCCCAAAACATTCTGTGATTCCATGATTCTAGTTCTGTGATTTTCCATTAGTGTATTTTTACATTGGTACATCTTTAATTTGTTACCTAGATGCACCTAAATTTAGGAGCCAGTGATGCCCGTATTTACAAGATTTTATTTAATACACATGGTTTTGCCATGGTTAAACCAGAAATAATTCATTAAACACAGAATGTCATTCCCTTGAATCTATAATTTGATATACCACGGAGAAATAAAAGTGTGGATTTTCTTGAATAACTTGCTTAGTTAAATAAATCTAAATAAACCCAGACAGTTCACTTAGGTAAGGAGTAGGTGCTTGAAGGCAGGAAATACATGGAAGACAGAGAAGTGCACCCGCAGCAAGACAGGAAATCCTAAACGCAGCTGAACTGTGTGTTCCTTGTCGTTTTCTGTCCCCTGTTGGGATTGTGTCCATGTGGTACAACTGGAGATTGGCATAGCAGGGAACATGACAGGGAGAGAACAGATTGCTTCCCTTCACTGCAGTAGAGGATTTAACCTATTTATGGCACTTGGGTGTTAGTGCCGAAAAAACCAAGCATGCCCAGGCTGTGTGTTTGCTGATACCGCTTGTTCTGAATTCACACCTCATCAATTCATTATTTAAGGAAGTGAGGGAAGAGAGAAACCATGTCTTAATTGGGGTGGGTGGATGATAGTGCCAGGCAAGCAAGAGGCCAACCTGGGCCTGAGCCAACAGCAAAAGTTCTTCTGGGAAGGAGAACATGATTCTATAACTGTGATTGTCACCGTGAACACGGAGGAAGACCCTGAGCCATGGACACTGCAGCTTCTTGGGTCTTAAAGTCTTTTTTGCTACTTCACCTGTTAGCTTGCTTTAGGGTGGAAAACTGCAATGTACAGGCATAGTGTTTAATTTCTGTCATTTCTCTTCAAGAAAATAAACTACCTGCAAGTACTGAAAGGCCATCAACGGCTTTTTAAAAAGCTGCTGAAACCATGGTCATAATTGGGAAGAATTTTGAAGGAGGAGTTACTAGGGTGGGAGAAGTGGAATTTTTTAAGCACATTCCTGAGGGAGTGAGTGGGAGAAATCATTCTGTCTGCTGAGAGCATGAAATAATGTGTGTATTTTGGGGGTTTATTAGAAGGCAAAGTGTGCTTCGTGTGATTCCATTTGTTTAGCTACTTAATTCAAATCTGTCTCTTCCATCTATAGCTAATCAAGAGCTCCATAGTAGTCAGGCACTTGAAAATTTTAACCATTGTCAGATTGCTGTTTTGTTGCATTTTCTTGTCTCAATAACACACCTTGGAAACTGCAGATTTGAGGAGAGAATGAGAATTTTCTTCTCTTTTTTTTCCTCCCAAGAGAAGGTGGGGAAATAAGAAAAATGTTTTTTTTCAGCTAGAAAAGCAAAAGAAAAACAAGTGGATGGGCAGGATACAAAGCTTTTTATTTTGTTGGCTCCAGTATTGTGTTTCTTACCAGCAGAATATCTGCAGCTGTATTAGCTGTATTAGCTATATTATTACCTATAATATAGGTGATAATAGGGCTTGGATGGTCTTGGAGCAACCTGCTCTGGTGGAAGGTTCCCTGTCCATGGCACAGAGCTTGCAACTGGATAAGCTTTAAGGCCCCTCCAACCTAAATCATTCCGTGATTCCGTGGCCCCAGTAGGGAACCCCAGTGACCCAGAGAGGCTTTTATTCCAGCACATAAAATCTTTAAATGTGGCTGATGCAAAGGATATTTATAGGCTCAAAAGGAATACTGATGAGAGTTTTTTTCCAGAGCAAATGAAATAAAAAGGAGGTTTGTCCACAAGCAAGTGCTCTAAATCATGGTGAAGCTAACATCTTAATTCTGAGTCCAACTGGGAAAGAGTTGAAATAGCAATTTCAGACTCTGTACTGGGAATGCAGGTAATCTCAGAAGAAAAGGAGGTATTTCCTTGTCAAACCAATCCTTCCAGCTTAGATCCTAGAATTGCAATTGGCTGTATTTTCGAGCATGGGGTTTCATCCTTCATCTCACAGGAATGAGAATGAAGAGAGATGAGAAGAAGTGGAGGGGAAAGGAAAAAACCAAACAAAGGCGCTTTTCCTGAACTGGAAGAGTTTGGAGGATTCTAGAAAATGTAGTCAATGCAGGGCTATTTAGCAGCGTGGGACTGGGATAGTTCCATGGGCTGTGTTAAATGTCTTGCATTAGATGTTTACTTTTCCATAATACTAGGAAATCTTGTGCACTTTATGAAGCACCAGATGTTAGCCTCAGCTTGCCTTGGAACAACCTGGCTATCACTGGCACCTTGAGATAATTCCAGATGTGCAGTAAGATCCATAGACATACCTAGCCATTATTTTGCTGGTGAAAATCAGGATTTATGTTACTCCACACTGAAAGAGGAGCTGTTCTTCCCTTTTTCCTTTTCTTATTTTTTGTTTGGGGGTGGCTAACTAAAGGCGTATGAAGAATGAACTAAGAGCTGTGTGCACTTTATGCCTTTAATATATCAGAATACCAATGTCTCCAGCAACCTCGCTATTAACATTAAGTGGAAATTTATAGTCCTTGGAGTTGACTTGTAGCATTGGCAACAAACAGAATTACTGTTGTGGGGTTTATGTTGGGTTTTATTTGACAGCCCAGGATGATGCATTTCTCAAAGCACTTGAGATGCAATTTCAGAGAGGCAAATGAGAATCAGTCAATGGGTCAGAGCAACACAGTTCAAAGGCCTATAGTTCATAAAATATTTATGTGCTGTTATAAAAGTAAAGAGGAAAGGGAGCTTATGTAACATACCAAAAAATGAAGAGCCAGCAGAAAACTTCCTCTCCCATCCCACAACTGAACTGAGCTTACATATTTCCGGAGAAAGTGTATCCAGCCATGGCTTTTCCACAGCTATCCCAGGATGTCTGCCATTTCAAATCCACTAATTCAGTTTTTTGCTATTCTATTGTTCCAGATGGGTGCATCATGTCGAAGCTATGCTCACTGTGACCAACTGCAGAAAACTAGTTTGCCACAGGATTTTGTTGTCGGGTTCTTTTTGCTACAGTAATGTAATTTGCAAGGGAAAAGGGGAAGGAGGAGAGTGACATCAGAAAATATACTGGATTGTTTAAATTTGAATGATGTTTCAAAGAAAATCACCCCAAAACACCACAACCCCCCCCCAGCAGAAAAAAAAAATCTGAACTTCCAGGCAATAAAAACCTGAGAGGAAATTTTGTTGTCTGTTAGCTGGCTCATGGTGTCCTTTACACTGTCGTTGGATATGGTCATTCAGATTTTTTAATTTATCTGGATTTTTAGATAAGTGTCTTATTTGGTTTTAAAATACTGATCTTATATTGGCTCTATGTCTAAAATACTATGGACTGAAAGTTCTAGAGGAAAATGTAAAAAAAAAATAATGAAAGGCTTAATTTAAACTTTTGGGTAATGGTACTCACTGGAGAAAGCCCTGTTGGAATCACTAAGTTCCACTTTGATTCTAATGTGGTTTTTATGGATTTTTCATCTTTCCCTTCTTTCTTTCATCTCCTTTCTCCCTAGCGTGGTGCGGCAGTCACCATCCTTACTGGGAGACGTGGCTGCATTTCCCCCAGGTGGCCATCAGCACTGCTTCCCTCTTGATGAAGTAGATTATATGAGAAATTCGGGAGAAACTTCCAGGTCAGAGCCAGAATGCATATTTAACCCAGAATCTTAGCTCCCAAGGAATGCAAGCAGAGGCTTTGTAGACCTTTTGCTGCTCTCCCATTCTGCTGCTGCTGACTCTTTAGCCACCTCCCCTGCATTTTAATTTTGAACACACAGGCTTAAGCCTGGGTTTGAGAATCAGATGCTTGACTTTAACACAATAGCAAAGAAGTCGGTCCTGCAGTTTATCGAGCATGGCTCACGAAAAGCTGGGCATGAAATGGACTGTTGAGGAATTTTGCAGTCACGCAACCAGATTACCAGAATTCAGAATATATTAAGTGCTGAATATTGAACAAGCCAACTGGGAGAGTTTGTGAAGAACCAGGGCAGCGTGGTTAAGTTGCAGGGGCGCGTTGGTAGAACAAGTTGAAAATGTGTTTTATAGTGTGCACCCACTCCTGTGAGAAACCTGGTGAGGTGATCTGCCAGTGCTCTGACAATATTTGCAAATTTGGCAATGACTTACTGTGTATAAATTGTACAACTGTACACAGGGATGTTGATTTATGTTTGGTGGGACAAGTTATACACTGCTGTCACAAATGGGACAATAGAGATAAGAATGTTGTCACCCAGTGAGCTGACAGGCTCCTTGGAGGGTTCTCAGCTTCCTCTGGCTCCTTGTCTCCTGTGTGACCCATTGGAGCTACACCCCGCAGATTTGTTTAGGGAATGGCAAAGTCTCCTGCAGACAAAGCTGAGCAGATGTGATGTAGTTCCAGCAGTGTTCCTGACATGTTCCCATGCCCTGAACACAGACACTGCTCTGTGGTGGTGTCACCACTCGTCACCTCTCTGTGGTGTGGCAGCACAGATGCTGCTACACAATGTCAGCAAATTGCTGTGGGGCTCATTTGTTCCTCCCTTAACCCTCCTGTCTCCTGAAGAGGAAAGAAATATTTAGCTTCCTCACTCAAGACAGATGCAAAGCATGCCTGATTCTTATCTCTTCTCCTTCCCACTTTTCTCTTTACAATCCCCACAATTTCCGAATTTCTATCCCCATGTTGAAAATAACGAGAACAGATTCTAAATGATGATGCTTTGTTTGGCAGTACACCATTTTGTTAATTTTGATGTTATTGCCAGGATTATTAACCACTGAAATCCATAATTTCACAACCTGGACAGGACATAAGTGATTTGGAAGCCACAAGTTACTTGCCACTGATTGAGTAATGTTCCACATAGTTAATTGTGCTTCAGAAGGATGGATGGGTTATGATCTTGCTGTCATGTTTTCCAACTAATGCTTGGCTCCCTCCAGAAGCCCTGGGGTTGGAGACCAAATATGTAGGAGCTGCTTTTCTGTGATGATGATAATTGTAGTTTGGCACCTCTGAGAAAACAGAGCATGTCCTTTTCATCTTGAAGGACCAGATTTTTTTTAAGGGAAGCTTAATAATGCAGATAGGGAATCAGTGGTCTTTTGTTAGTTCCTGTAACTTTTATTGATTTCATGGAGATTTAGGGACCTTTTTGAGAATCCCTATTTGTGTCTTTAGCTGTAAAAAATACAGAGTGATTTCTAAAATTCCTTTGGAAGTGCGCTTAAACATTAGTTCAAGAACAGCCAGTTGTTTAAATCCATCCCATTCAAGAAAGCTCATATGTCTGCAAGGAATTTAAGCAGGTGTAGAAGCTCTATCCATACAAAGGGATCTTCGCAAGTCAGAGCTCTGTAGCTGTTTAATGAATCACACACTGATAAATGCTAAATGTGTTTCCCTTTCTCCTGAACAACTAGTGTTTCTCAAAGAATCAGAATTTTATTTTTAATCTTTAAAGTGTAATCTTCATTTTCCAGGGGGTGTTTGTCCTTAAATCCCTTCTCACAGGGTATGTGATGCTGATATCACTCTATTAAATACATGTTTTCAGACGGGGGGGAGAGAGCCCCACAGAAGGCAGCATACGGTGCTGATGTTATCTCTACCTAGGTTCCATTAATGTGTTAGGAGCTGTTGGATATGTTGAGCACACACTGCCAAAACTTTGTGTGTGTCCCATTTACACCTCACTTACTCTTACCCAGCTCACTCCATTACATGAGTCATTTTTGTGGTATTTTGTCTGGGATCAAAATCACCTACTAGCATCTTAAATAAGGCACAGCTTCATTAATACATTAACATTTTATAGCAAATATTTTATTTACGCTTTGTCTGCTTTTATACATAGTTGCTAGACATGTAAGAGACTCTGTTTCTAGATTTTTGTTGGACCAGCAGCGAGAGGGCACCTGTTTCCATTCCCTCCTCTATTTTATGCTCCGTTTTATTTCCAGGGATGTTGCACCACAGCCCCAGTTCCTGTGAGGCTTTTGGACACTGCCTCAATGCAAGCAGCAAAGCAAGATGTGAGTGAGGAGCAGTGTGAATGAGAGTAAGGAGAGATTAGGGAGTGCGGCAGTGACATCCAAGAGAGCACTACTTGTTTTGCTAAGCCGGATTTAGGAGGGAAATAAAAAAGCATTTTTCCAAATCTCTTCATTATTCATTGCACAGTGGCCTAGAAACAGATGTGCTGTTAACCTCTGTCCCATATTAACTCCAGTTTGTTCCCTTCTCTGCTGTGGGAGGCTGAGGGAGAGGGAGAAATGCAGCAGGGTGGTGCGAGGGGGCTTCGCACTGTCCGTGCCATGGTGTCTTGCAACCATCAAATGTGACACGGAGAGTTCTCCAATTCCATTGCATTGCTGCTCCACAGAGCAGCCTTACATTTCTCCTAGCCCTTGCCTAATTTGGGCAGGGGGCAAAGGTAGCAACTCAAATCCATTGCTTCAGGAGCAGAGACCTCCCTGTGATGTACCACAGAGCTTCATCAAGTACCGTTAGTGACGGGACAAGAGGGAGGGGCCTCAAGTGGTGCTGAGGGGAGGCTTAGGTTGGATAGTAGGAGAAATTTCTTCACCCAAAGGATTGTCAGGCTCTGGAACCACCTGAAGCTCAAGTCACCACCCCTGAGAGATTTAAAAGACATGTAGATGTGGCACTCAGGGACATGGTTTAGTGGTGGAATTGGCATTTTCAGGTCACTGGTTGGACTCAATCCTAGAGGTCTTTTCCAACCATGGGTTGTAGTGAGCTGGTCACGTACCTCCTGAAGTTGCTTTGTTCCTTTTGAGTTCCAACGTATGGTGCTTTGAATGCAGACATTTTACTTCACTTTTTAATGCTGTACTATACAGTGTGTACTATCTCTGATGTGGTAGTTAAAAATTGTCACAGAACTGACTGACAGCCCTGCAACGCTGCTCTCCACTCTTTCTCCTTGTGCTACAACAGCACACCTACATCCACTCAGATACTGGCAGTGAAAGCAGTTCTTTTCTATGTGGAATCTCCCCTGTGAGTAAACAAAGATGTTCCATTTCCCCATGTTGTCAGTCAAGAACCTGTCATCTGGGACCCAGGTTAATGCAATACCTCATTATCTTAATCCATTATTTCTTTAGAAACCGTACACAGTGCATTTGTCTCGATCAAAACCGAACTTGCATGTTGTGGTCAGTTCTGAGAAAGGGATTTTAATATATTTCTCAGGTGAATCAGGCAGTAGAAAGAAAATCCAGTAGCCAGCAATATGTGACAGAACTCATACATAACTGCTGGCAATCACTGTAAATAAGTAGGTGCCTGTAAGCACTGTATTTTAACAGGTCCAGTTACAAACTGGTTTAGCATCAGGGTGAGGCTCATTTGCATCCTGCCACATCTTCTATCAGGACTAAAAAGCCCATTTTGAGCTTTAGCTGTGTTGTGCGACAGACATAGCTCCATTCCTGCTCAAAGGGATGAGCAACACAAAAAACTCAGAAACTGGTATCAAAGTGTCAGAAGGACAAAAGAACTGGAGGTCAGTGGGGATGCTCAGGCTGAAAACTGTGCAGAACCCAGAAGACAGCATCTCTTGGCTCCCAGCCCTCCCTCCCTTTCAAGGCAATGTTATTCCTCTTCCTAATGATTCAGTGCCACTGCTGTTGCTAGAACGTGTCAGCCCAGAAAACCAGCAATATTGTTGAAGAGTCAAAATGGGTCTTTTTTTGTCCCCATAAAGCTGTTCTTCATATTATCAGGGCTGTAGCTTTTCTGGGAAAATTACTCTGGGGTGCCATGAAGAAATTGTGGGTGGTGTCTGTCTCAGGATACCTGTAGGGACAGCAGTAATGGGCATCACTCTCTCGCTGCCAAGAACGAGACCTTAAACAAGAGGGGTCTGTGTGGGCACTGCAGACTCTGTAAAACTTAAACTTAGGTTGCTTAAGTGAATGACACACTCAGTACTGAGTAACACCTTATCATTTCATATGCAGCAGAATCAAATGCCACTGGTTGAAATGCATAATTAAACTCTAAAGACCTACACCAGGTATCCTGCTGTCTTGGTTTGCTGTGCGATACACCAGGGATGAAGGAAGAGATAATAATTTCCTTTTGATGCACATGTACACGTTTTAAAATGATGTTATGTGATAGAATGCATTAAGTGAGAACAAATAGAATAACAAAGTTGAGATGAAACAGAAATAATCATCCACAAATATTTCTTAATTAATCAGCATTTCCCAATGAACCTCCACATGAAAAAAAGGAGTTTGATGCATTAATTCATAGACTCATTTTGATACTTTGATGACTCTGAGCAAAAATTTATGTAGAAGCGTATTCAGTTGAAATTGATGGAATTATCCTTTTATTTAAATCGGTACATATTGATTAAGGGGTGCAGAATCTGTTCTCTGTCCTGTAATAGAATCTTGGAGACAGTTGAGCTTGAGAGCAGCATCTCACAGAGCTGGATAATATTTCTATTATCAATACTAAAGGGAGGCTGTGGGTGTTACCACTTGATCATCATACTCTCACAATAATAATTTATCTCTCATTTTAAATTGCTGTCTTTAAAACTTATCCAAGGATTCAAAAGAAACTGAATGGCCTGTGATACACTTACGCTCACTAAAGAAGTGGAACTACGATGTTCTCCAATGTCACACTCAGAAATGGTGTGTTTATGTAGTTGTTCAGTGGTTAATAAAAAATCACAGCTGTCACACAGCTTGCATCTTGTGAAGGTATCTAAAACACTTCAGATGGCTCTGAAGCATGAAGAACATAGTCCTAATTTTTTTTTCAATGTCATGATGTTCTTTGATTATAAAGCAATTAACTCTCTCAAATGATGCCATATAAGCCCATCATGTGGTAGTTGTTAACCTGTATTTTACATCTTGTCATTGTGCCCTCAGTCGTCCTTGCTGTCAATTCAAGGTCATTTTACAGCATTTGGGTTGATACAGGCTCTAAGTGCTGGATGTATGAATAATAGATAAGGACAGTTTTAATTCAGAAATGGTACTAAATGCTCAAAATGAGTACTTTAATTAGAGAGTAATGTAAGACAATAACTGTTTGGCTGCTACCTTAAGGGCTGCCATCAAGTATGCCATTTTTATGAGAGATGTCTTCTTATGAAAGGCAACCATATAATAAATATCTTTCACATCCCTTAGGTGCAGTCACTGAATAAATTCTTCCTGTATGAAGATGAACCAGCTTTCCTAAACTGTCACAGAATTAGGTGGAAAATATTTCACACATGTACATGGCAGGTTTTTATTTTCGGTCACATAAAAACGCCTGTGTTATTAGCAATTAATATATTCTTTTAGACAGAATGAGACACCTTGAAGTTTTGCCCTGTCTGTAACAGTGACTAATCTGGGATGTTAGGAGACTCTGGCGCGCTGTTCTCCCCAGCACAGCAGAGAGCAGAGGCTGGAATGAAGGCATCTCTGCTTTACAAACTGGTATGTGCCGTGTCCCTGTCCAGCAGGCATGCTGGTCCTGCTCCAGCCTCACTTTGGGAGTACCCGAGGGGGGGATTCTTCAGCGTGCACTTTTTAAACTCCATTTATCTCCTTTTCCTCTGTTTTTTTCTCCTGCAAAAATGACCAAAGCAGGACTAAAAATTCATCTCTAACTAATCACAGAGTCGTTTTAGGTTTCTTTCCCTTGTAACGTGGTGATTAGGTGTCATATCCGCTGGGATCTGTTGTTGCTGAGAGCCCAGAATTTGGTGGTGAGGTCTGAATTTGTGGTTGGCATGCAAAGCATTTAGTCGAATTGTTTTCTTTCCATGTCACTCCCATGTAGACATGAAACCGCGAGCACCGATTATGCAATCACACATTTTCCCCCTTTTTCCTAAATGAATTACAGTGATAAAGCTGGAAACGTTGGGCTCTGTTTCCACAGCTGCAGCAAACTGGGAGCAAAAAAAACAATAGCTGCATATACACATGTGCGTTCCAGCTGCTGCCAGTTCCCACATTCTCCCTTATCCTTGCTGTCCTCCCATTGGAGCAGATAAATTGCCTCAGTGATAGGAAAGGTCAGTAGCAGATAGGCTGCCAGTTTAATAATGTTTTGTAGAAAATCGGAATTAGTGTATGAAAATACTAATTGTAGCTTAATGTGGAGGGTGATTTAAAGTTCAAGCTTCTGGAACCAGGCAGAGTAACCCCAAGGAAATGCAGATGAAGGTTTCTGTTTCTTTTCCCTCCCAGCTTGGTCCCGTAGTCAGATATTTTTCCTTTAAAGCTCACAACTCTGGAGACAACAGTTGCTTTCCCACTGTTCGCTGAGCTCTGCCTCACTCCTGGGGTGCCAGTTGCATCTGCAGGAGTTGGGAAGATAAAAGAGAGGGGATCTGGTGCATATCCTGGAGATGCAAAGTTGTTGAAATATAGAGCTATGGAGAACAGCATTTTGTGGCGTGGCTCCCCAGTTTCCAAGCATTTCTCGGTGTCAGGTGATAAAAATCCCTTTCACAGGATAAATAATATTGGGGTGTAAGGACATTATTTAAATGACCAAATGGCAGCGCTGGTGTGAGATCAGAATTTTGAAATGATTCTGGGGTTGAGTTCATTTTGAGATCAAAATCCAAATCGCATTTGGTTAAACAAGGATACATCAACTCCTGTGGGTCCTTGGGAAAAGGTCATGGAACAAAACTGGTAACATTATTACTCTGCAAGTAAATTGCTACTTTATTTTTCTTTTCCTGAATTTGATGGAAGAGCCTTAACTGATTTAAAACGACAATGAAAAACTTGAAAGTAGGGCAAGATACAGAATCTTCCAAATGACATATTTGCAATAGCATTGCCAGAGTGATAAAACAGTAAATAATGTGAGTTAGATTTTTTTATGTAAACACTTGGTTTAGAAGTAGATACTTCTTCTGCTCTGATTTATAAGCACATAAAAATTCAAGGGATAGAGCTGAGGATGAAATGAGTGTGTGTGTATGTCTGAGTGAACACTTCAGGTTTGATTTGTGTGGGCTGACACAGTGAAAGTCTGTGAAGGTTTGGAGTTTGCATTTAGTCTTTAATGTTGCATTTTCTTCTCTGATCCATTTACACTCATAACCCACCTTCACCAAAATTCCCAAGTCATCAGCCAGAAGATAAAAATGGTTAAGTGATAGATAATGAATGATAGATTCAATATAGAAAACTGTCTTTTTCTGCTATTTTTGAAAGCTGAACTATGCACTTACATAGTGTAGGCTCAGGGCTCCTTGGGATAGGCTCTGAGCAGACTATGTTGCATGAAAACTTCTATGCTGGCATTTAGAAGTGTATCCCATGGGGTCATACACAGTTGCCATAGATTGTAAACACTGAAGGAATGGGATAGATGGGGCGTAGTTTAACATGCTCCTATCCAGAGCAGAGACTCAAATGTGCTTCCTTAAGGAGTGCCGAGGTGCCACTGTCTGCTTTGGCTCACGTGGGAGCTTGGCAGTTGGAAATCAGCAAAGTCAAGACTTGTCATCAGTCTCTTAGGAAAAGAATGGAAATAAGAAGGACATGAACATTTAGGAGACATTTTGCTTCTCAGCAAATTGACTTAATAGCAGTGAGAGAGAAGCATTGTGGCTACTCACTCTGACTTTGTTGTCATCAGTCTGAAGGGACCAGCACTTGCTGATGGCTTGGAAGCAAGTCATGTCAGGCTGTGATGGCTTTATATGCATCTCATTTAAATCAGCTCAGCTCTACGCTCTGCCCCAGTGTCTCCTGGATCAACCCACCCCTTCTCCAGCTTTACTCTGAGTTTAGGTTTAAAAACCTCAGCATAATCAGCATGAAACATTTCGTTTTTATGGCAGATATTTCTGCTGCAGAGTCATTTTTGTGTGATTTTTTCACACTGGTCCATATCCAACATGCCCATGATTGGCATCCCCCTGCCCTGCTCTTCACCAGCCTGTGTGTAAGACTGAAAGCAGAAGAGCTTCTGAACATCTCCTGTTTCCCTCACAAGCACCTTACAGAACTCAGAACAACTTTGAGGTGACTGAGAGTGAACATCCCTGCCCAAAAGAACAGCTTTTTCCAAACATGTAGACCCTGTGGGCTCCATGCTAAAGCCTGAGTCTGCTATAAAACATTGTGTCTGTTTTCTCCTACTGGTGATTGCGTCCTACTTCTGATGATTTGCTGGTGACAAATAGAATGTTGGGATCCTTCTCGTCAGTAAGTTGGACCTCTGAGAACTGGGAGCCCCCAAGATCACAGATTTCTCCATTTTTAACTCACCTGGAATTCCTCTATTTTAGCTGTTGTGTTATACAAGTAGTTTCAGGTAAGGTGTCATAGACTGTTCTTTAGTGACCCCTAAATCTACGTTCTAGACTGGTATCTCCTTGTATTTTATTATTTTTAACAAGAAAATGCACAATCGTCAATAATGATCCTTTTGATTTATGTAGCACGCAGACCTCAGTGCTGTCACTCTCTGTGCAACTCCTGGCACATGTGGGGTTTTTATTTAAAATATTCTTTTCTAAATCCTAGACTAGAGTTTATTATTTTAAAAATTAAAATTTTTTTCAACATATCCTGAGCTAGCAAGCATAATAAAAATACATTTTCCACATGTAATAACTAGAGCTATGCAAGCAAAAGTTCCTGAAATTAGAAACTTCCAACTGAGCTTCTTTGTTAATCTTCAGTGAGCCTTAAAAGAATCTCAGTTTGAAGACAATTAATGCAGTATTGAAAAATTGTGAGAGCTTGAAATCAATAGTGTTGTACATGCTCATTATGAAATTAGAAACATCCCAGCTTCTTCCTCAGTGCAGAACCCACCCTGAAGTTAAGGGGGAAAACACTCAATAGAAAACTCCTTAGGGAAAGATTTTTTAAGGAAAGCTGGTTTGGCCTACATATGTGTGAGGCTGCGTAGGGGATGTGAGGCGTGCCAGGAGAATCTCTTCCCCTCCACAGACCTTCAGTCCTGCTCTCTGCTGCGGGGGAATAGCAGTGAAAACGTGCACAGATTCTGTCACCGATCTCCTGCTCTGCGGATGAGAGCTGGAAACTAATTCAGTTCTGAGGGCATCAGAAGGGGGAAGTGAAGCCTCCCACTGTTGGCACATTCCTCAGGCTCAGATCTCATTGACTCCAGTGTGCCCGTGGTGCTTTACATCCATAACACTCCGGCACTTCAATGTACAGTTGACCTTCAGCAACTTAATGGTCTCTACACCTTGAGACTGGAGGTAGGAGCGACGTGAAAGCCACTGTCTGAGCTTTGTGTCACTCTAAACTAAAACAGGAAGGGAGCTCGTGTCATGAACTCATACTCAGGAACTCATAATCTGCTTATTTATTTATTTATTTAAAAAATCCTCTGAAATATTTCTCTGAGCATCCAAGAGGCAAAGGGCTATGAAGTCATAAGGATGCTCCCAGAGGGAGGCCGTTGCTTTAAAGTTTCCCCTACAAACAAGAAAACAGCTCAGTGTGTCAGTGAGCCAGCACCAAGCAGCTGCCTTGGCTGCAACACTTATCACAGTAGGTTTACTGTGAACATCTGAATAACACACCAGGAAAAAAAAACAAGAGTGGAAAATGCACAAAGAGCCATCCCTGTGTAGCAAGGAGAAATTAATTTTCGATGTGCGTCTTATTGGCTGAACATTTCGCACAAATTTTACTTAGTTCCTTGTTCTTCAAATTTCAGATTTCATGTATTCTAAAGGAGACACCTGTGATCCAGAAACTCAGAGGAGTAGGGAGAAGGAGAGCACAGCACATGCATATAAAGTATTCCCAAGTCTTGAACCCCTACTCTTTATACAGACTCTAACCAGTTTATTGCTTTTATGTAAATAATGCCCATGAAGGTCAAAGTCTAAAAAACAATGAAATTAGATTCTGTGGCCTCTCAGCATTTGCTTAGATTTCACTGGTTAGTAGTGCTGAAATTGTAATAATGAATTCCAGACTGTTCATAGTCCTAATTTGCTTTCTGCATCTGGGATTAAAGTCAACCTATTTATTCTAAAAAATGGAAGCAATATGAAACCTATAGGATGTATCTCACAGAGGTTTCATGGCAGTTGGTAAGCTCATGACTTTCTCTGCTAGAGAATTCCCCCAAAATCAGCATCTGCCTCTTAATCCCTTTATGTTTTGCCTGGGTCAGTTTTTTTTCCCTCTTGCACAGTCTAAGAACAGTTTCAAAACAGTCTTTTTGAGACACACTTCCTGTTGCTATTAATGCCATTTGCTTCCATATCATCCCTGTTTTCTGCTCAGATTACTTTGCTTTCCTATAAATGCTCTGCAAGTCCCTTGAAAATGAAATACTTTCACTGAAAAAGAAATATTGGCAACATCATGGATCAATTAGAAAGGCACGTCATGCAGAAAAGTGAACAAATCTTGACCATTTTTGTAATGGTGAACAATCTTCTGAAATCAGAGGTTGATATCTCTTTGAAGCATTTCTACACTTGAAATATTTTGACTTTAAATGTATTGGTTTGCAGATCCCTTTTTACACATTTGAGTATAAAAATGTGTCTCTTTGTCTGTGTGCCTATAGGTATATTCTGAAGCACAGCCATGCCAAAAATAGCACACAGACACACACACATCTGGGAAACACACCAAAGTCTCCTGCAAAAGGGCAGCAGCAGGGAATGTATGTGCATATAGATGGATATATGTTATATGTGCATTGTTGCCAGCATATTGAATAACTTCCTGAGGGCACTGCTGAAACAGGATGCACTGCTGAATGCCTGTATGACTGAGGCCAATTCTTGATATTTTTTGGTTCGATATTTGTCAGATTAACAGTGTAGGAATTTCGTGCTTCAATCTCTAATTGAAAAGCCCTCGCTGGGGAATCTGCATGGTGCTTTAGGAATTCGTGATGGGAATTAACATTGTGGGACTATCATGCTTTCTGTGCAGGCATTGCCAAGAGGCAAATTGGTTTGCAGTGTTTTGCACATTCTGTGTCCTGTTCCCCTCAGGCCCAGTTTCTCAGTTTCTAGAGGAGAAGGGTGGAAGGGTCTCTGTCACAACAGGATCCCTTTAGAGAAAATCCTGACCTCCAGCAAAATTAGCTTATTAGGGGAGAAACTGCCCAGCTGGGACTGGAGGCTGACCTTGTGTTCGAGGAGGCTGTCAGAGTTAAGAAAGCAGAAACCATTGACTAAAACAGCCGGATGGAGACAAGGACTTTTCCAGTTGGATCAAAAAATGGGAATTTACTGAAAGGATTTAACAAGGCAGAGAAAAGAGAAGGGGAAGGAAATGAAATGCCTTGTGGACATAGTTCCCTCAGTAGTCCCAAACACGGAATGAGCTCCAGTATGAGGCACTGCATGGCTTTCCTAGTTGTAGTTTACCTGTTTTAAGAGGAGATTATTGCAGCTGAACCCTGGGAAGGACGTGGGACTTGTGTGTGCATGACATTTCTTTTACAAAAGCAAAGTGTAGATCCCAGAAACCCATAATTTTCAGGGTGTGCTTTAACTCTCTCCTGCAGCATCTCCTGCGTTGTCAGCACCAGCCTGTGAGTTTGGGGACAATTGGGTGGCAGGGCTCCAGGTCCCCAGCCTGCCCAGAGACAATGCTGTGCCGAGGGGCCAGCGGGGGCAGAGCACAGCAGCAGCGCTGCAGCACGCTGGGTCCAGAGCAGCACAACACCCAGAGCTTCTGCAGGCAATTAGTGAGGCCGGAGCTTCTGGTTCCGTGGAAATTAGCTCCAGAATTAAATGGGAGTTACACAATCCTTACAGGTTGCCAGCCATTAAAGACAGCTATGGCGCCTTCGAAGATCTTGGCCAGGAAGCCCTCATATGAAAGCAGACTTTAAGTTATTTATGGACAGGCAGAGCCTAATGGTTTTAATTTTCTAGATAGCTCAGGAGGCCAATCAGATTGACAACACCAGCAGAATATGTCAAGAAGCCCCAACTCCTGCAACCACAAATTAATAAAAACTGGTTTTGGGGGAGATACGCAGTATTGGTGGACCTGGCTGTTCTATGCATGGCTGAGAATGGAGCCTATTCTCACACTCAGGGAGAAGTTGTCTTTGGTTTAGTATCTGCTGTTACAGTCTATTCTTTAGTGACAAACTGATATAAATATATCGGCCCTTGATTTTTGATACTTACTGCTGCCCATGCTGGATTCATTTTCTAATCATATGGAGGCCATATGTATTCTTTACACATAGCCTGTACTGCACTGCAGAATTTATTATCCCATCCTTTAAACATACTGCTCTTACACACTCAAAGCCCAGCATTTTTATATGCTGTAGATACGTTCACCGTTAGCGAGTTACGAGGCACTGTAAAAATTCTATTTATCCACGTAATTTTCTATAGTCATTGTTAAATGGATACATGTGGAGGAAGAAAGGGCGCCTCAAAGTACCTGTGCTCCTGTATTTGTAGGTATTTTGAGTAGCTCAGATCATGGGGGGAAACGTTTCATGCAGCAGTGAGACGAGGAAAGATTTAATAGTGTGACCAGGCTGGTCTTTGAAAGCAGCACACACAGGCACAGAGAAGGCTGTGGCAGGCATAGGAATATTTTCTGTTAGGATTAGGGTGTCCCTGCACCTGAGCATTTCCTCCACCAGCCTGATGCCTGTCTCCTCCCGCCTCCAGGTACCAGATCCACACGGGGCTGCAGCACTCCATCATCCGGCCGACGCAGCCCAACTGCTTACCTCTGGATAACGTCACGCTACCTCAGAAGCTCAAGGAGGTCGGGTACTCCACTCACATGGTGGGCAAGTGGCACCTGGGCTTCTACCGCAGGGAATGCATGCCCACGCAGAGGGGGTTCGACTCCTTCTTCGGCTCGCTCCTGGGCAGCGGCGACTACTACACCCACTTCAAGTGCGACAGCCCCGGGATATGCGGCTACGACCTGTATGAGAACGACAACGCCGCCTGGGACCATGACAATGGCATCTACTCCACACAGATGTACACGCAGAAAGTGCAGCAGATCCTGGCTTCTCATAACCCCAGGAAACCCATATTCCTGTATATTGCCTACCAAGCTGTCCATTCGCCTCTTCAGGCACCGGGCAGGTATTTTGAACATTACCGCTCGATAAACAACATCAATAGGCGGCGATACGCAGCCATGCTGGCCTGCTTGGATGAGGCCATAAATAACGTGACCCTGGCTCTGAGGAAGTATGGCTACTACGAGAACAGCATTATCATTTATTCTTCTGATAACGGTGGGCAGCCAATGGCCGGAGGCAGTAACTGGCCTCTCCGAGGAAGCAAAGGCACCTATTGGGAAGGAGGTATCCGCGCTGTTGGGTTTGTGCACAGCCCCCTTCTGAAAAACAAAGGATCTGTGTGCAAGGAGCTGGTGCACATCACGGACTGGTTCCCCACGCTGATCACCCTGGCGGAGGGGCAGATCGATGAAGACATCCAGCTGGACGGCTACGATGTGTGGGAGACCATCAGCGAGGGCAGGCGTTCCCCGCGGGTGGACATCCTGCACAACATCGACCCGATCTACACCAAAGCCAAGAACGGCTCCTGGGCCGCTGGCTATGGCATCTGGAACACTGCCATCCAGTCTGCCATCAGAGTGAATCACTGGAAACTGCTGACGGGAAACCCGGGATACAGCGACTGGGTGCCTCCACAGGCCTTCAGCAACGCGGGTCCCAACCGCTGGCACAACGAGCGCGTCTCCTGGTCAGCCGGGAAAACCGTGTGGCTCTTCAACATCACGGCCGACCCCTATGAGCGCGTGGACCTGTCTGCCAGGCACCCAGAGGTGGTGAAGCAGCTGCTGCGGAGGCTCTCGCAGTTCAACAAGACAGCGGTGCCTGTCCGCTACCCGCCCAAGGACCCTCGCAGTAACCCCAAGCTCAACGGAGGAGTCTGGGGGCCGTGGTTTAAGGAGGATGAAAAGAAAAAGAAATCAGATAAAAGCAAAGGTGCGAATAAGCAGAAGAAGAGCAAGAACAAGAAAAAAGCAAATCAGAAAAAGGGGCAGTCGTTTCATTGCCGGTCACGTCTTGCTGGTGGGTAAACTCTAAACAGGCTCCTTGGCCAGGTCTGAGTTAGCCTGGCCCAACTTCTTGAACTTCTGATGGAATAGACTAGAAATTCCAGTTCTGCACTATGGATGAAAGTTGTCATCTTTTAATTTTGTTTCTGATTTCACCAGCACAAGGTACCTTAACACTCTGAGTGACCATGTGACAGACTTTCTCCTCCAGAGGATGAGTGGTCCTCACCCATCACCGACACATTCCAGATAACAACAGCGATAACATCTTGTTTCAGGAAACTTAGCTTTTATGGACAAATGATGGTTCCTTGCCTTAATTAGATGGAATCTTTGGAGAGCATGGAGATGTTAATGGCAGATGTTCTCAAACTGACAGATGGTTCAGAGGGAGAAAGGAAAAACAAAACCTGAGAACTTCTGTGGGTCAGTAAGTGTTAGTCATCAACCTGTGACACGTTTTGATACAACACAGCAAAAACTGAAGCCATCAGGGTAACTTTCTAGAGGTGCTGGAGAGGGGGGCACGATAGGAGGAAAGGCTGCTTTAAATTAGATTTTGTCCATTTTAAATAAACCTGAAATATTTCTAACAGTTCCTAGATGTGCTGAGCTCCCCCCCATTTGCAGTAAAACTCATGACCAGCGAGCACACACCACGTGTAATTTATTACAGGCACAGACAAAAACACATTGCCAAAGTGAATGTAATATTTAAACATTTTAAGATAACTATACAACAATATGTAAAAGATATAATTTATTTTACAGCAAATCCTTATTTCTCTTCCATTAAAACTTCCTGCCTGATGCAAGGTACCCCTGTGGGTGCCAGGGTTGTTTGGGTTCTTTCAACTTCGATTTTTAAAATTTTATTTCCATCCTGTCATTCGGAGTTTATTTAACAGATCCATATCCTCAGAGTACTGTAAACCAAGGAAATACTGTATACACTGCTAGGATGAGGAAGGAGAACAATTCAGGTGCGTCACTGCATTATGTATTTGCCTCCAGTGGTTTTGAATGTAACAAAGGGTTTATTTAATTTAGGAGTCACATGAATATTGTTCAGTTTCTTTACAGAAGGTAGGCCATCTTGATGTTTGGGGGAAAAATACTACTTTAAACCTTTTATTTATGTACCTATTAAAATAGTTTATTTTTATGGCATTCATAAAAGTAGTCTGCCTCTTTTTTCATCCAAGATAGCAATTCTGGCCTAGTTTATTTTAAACAAACTCAAGTAAGCTGTTTTATTACTATTATTTTTGGTGCAGGGATGTTTTATGACATTTTGCTTCTGAAACAGAATTTCTTCTCCCAATACATGTATCATTTGAGACATGCTTCAAAGTTTGCCCTTTTCCACGGTGTCTGCATGGATGATGAATGCATGGACTGGCTGCACGTTCCTGGTCATCTGTGGTAATTGATAAAATGCACACACACATACAGGCTTCAAGATGAATTATGTTAAGTAAAATTGATGATTCATTTGTTGATTGGCTATAATGTGTTTTGGTAAAATTTCAAATAAGCCTGCTTTTCTGCAGTGTGTCTCTTGACTCAGAAGTTACATAAATGGATTATGATTGAAAAATTGAGCATTCCTAAAATAAGTGCGCACAGAAATCTGAATGAAATCCAACTGTCCAGCACTCCAGCACCTCCTGACCTTTTCAAAAGGCAACTAACTGCAGGTATATACTGCCAAAACCCAGCAAACTGCATACTTAAAGCTGTAGAGCAAAGTAAAGCTGCCATTAACAAAACACAGAAACCAGTCAGGCCGCTCTTAGAGTTACTTCTGCAATGAATATGCTGTGGAGAACACAGAATGGACTTCTTGGATAATTGCATGTAAATAATAATTATAGAAGGATGGTGTGTATCTGCAAAAGTGTTTAATATTGTCATCATTGTTTTTCATGGTGTGTGGTCCTTCAGATGACTAATTAATTTCTTAGAAATCTGTCTAGCTTTTCTTCACATTCACACTATCCAGTGAGTAATCAGGAACTCAGATGTTCTTGAAAGTCTCACTTTTTTTTTTAAATGTGCCATTGATGTCCTTAAAAGAAATGAGAATAACATCTTCAGATATTACACTCCAAAATGTGATATATAAAATTCATATCTGTGAGGAAATACATTTCATTTTCCAAGGTAATTTTAAAAAGGCCAAAATTAGGCGTATAAATTAAACTATATATGGAGAGACTAAGATATTAATTTATTTTGGCATAATAGCAGCAAGGCAGTGTGATAGAGTGTTATCCTCATAGAAGTAATTATTGCCCTTTTCCCTGAAAGTTTTACGGTGGCTTTGGCTTTCCTTGGACCAAAACAGCCAGAGAACATTATTCTCTGGCAACATTGTATTCTATAATTATCTATATCTGTTCTCTCTCAGGCACAATGGGAGTCCTTGAAAGTAACCGGTGCAAGGCGGAACAGTGGATCAGTTCTCTGTGTGTTAAAAAAATGTGCCACAGGAGTAAGTGTTTGTAGAGTACACAGTGGGAGTACATTTCCAATGAATTTGATAATTTGATCTAGTAGCGGGCAAAAGTTGGCTTTGAGGGGGGTAGAAAATGGTCACAGTTTAGCTGCATTCCTGAATTTTTTGCTGAAGTGCTCCTGACATGAAAATACAGTGTCTGCTCTCACACAGCCCTTGTTTTCTCCCTGCGGCGACACAACGGTCTCTGGTTTGTGGGGATGCTGCGTAGCTCTCAAACCCCACTCTCCGTCTGCAGAGCTCTCAGTGGCTCATACACCCTCCCAGCAGGATTTCACAGCTTATTTACATCTGCAGATATGTTACGTGCCCAGTCTCGGGCAAGGTTTGATAGGTAAACACTGAAAAAGAGACCTGGGGCAAGGCTGGGTAGGTAGCAGTGGGGAGCATTTACTTACGATTTTTAAAGTTGTCTCAAGCTTTCTCCACACTCTGTGTGGGCACAAGGAAAAGGCAGGTTGAATACTAACTCTGATTTAGTCTTCGTGACAGCCACACCTTCAGGAGGGCCAGCCCTATTCTTCAGAAGAATGTTGTCTTTTCTAGATTTTCTCTGTTTTATTTTAAAGCTCTTCACAAATAATTTTCTAATGGTAAGATAATTTTAGCATCATCAGCGACTTTTAAAGTTTTATTACCAATAATATCGTTATTATTATTGTTGTATTGTTGTTGTTACTTAGTTTGACATAAATTTGGAGACAAAACACTCTTCCAGCTACAGGTAAAGAGGAGTGGAAGGCAGTGCCAGGAATGGTGAGTAAACCAGAACTGTCAGTCCTTTCCTGTGGGTCACGCTGGGAGATGTGAGGGGATGGCCGTGCGGTTGTGAAGCTCAGCCAGACTTGCAGACTTCAGAGCGTGAAGGCAGGCACAACGAGGTACTCACTCAGCAAGGTTTAAACAGCACCCGAAGTAAGGCACTTGACAAACTTAAACTTCGTAAACTTTAACTTAGCCAAACTTTAACTTACCCAGACACAACAAGGCACTTACTAAGGCATTGCTGGAGTGTTTTGGTCTGGTTTATAACGTGTTTTGAAAAGAAGGTAGGAGAAGAAAGAGAAGGGAGAAAGGTATCTAGGCAACCCCCTGGGACCCAGCATGGTCTGAGCTGCCTTTAAATCCAGGGCAGGGGAGCCCCTCAGAACACGGGCCGGGCCGTGTCCTTTGCTCTGCTCTGCTCCTCTGGGGCCTCCCTAGGCCTGGCTGTGCTGTGGCCCATGTGGGCAGATGGCGCCATTTGGAGTGAGGGGGACAGTCCGACATGTTGGGTAAGGGCGGGGGGGAAACAGTCTTCCATTTTGTGTCAGGCTGTGGGGCCACTCCACCATTTTGTGGCTGCCTGTGGATCACTGCTGTGTTGTGTCAGGCTGTGAGTTACTCTGCCGTGTTGTGTCACGGCATGACATGGGCCATGGGGCACTCCACCATTTTGAGGCAGGCCTTGGGTCACTCCGCCATTTTGTGTCAGTCTGTGGGGTCATGCTGCCATTTTGTGTCTGGCTCTTGGTCTCCCCGCCATTTTGTGTAAGGGCATTGAGGAAGGTCAGTGTGCCATTTTGTGTAAGGGCATGGTTCACTCCGCCGTTTTGTATCAGCCCATGGGATCACTCTGCCATGTTGTGTCAGGCTGTGGGTCACTCCGCCATTTTGTGTCAGCCCATGGGATCACTCTGCCATGTTGTGTCAGGCTGTGGGTCACTCCGCCATTTTGTGTCAGCCCATGGGATCACTCTGCCATGTTGTGTCAGGCTGTGGGTCACTCCGCCATTTTGTGTCAGCCCATGGGATCACTCCGCCATGTTGTGTCAGGCTGTGGGTCACTCCGCCGTTTTGTATCAGCCCATGGGATCACTCTGCCATGTTGTGTCAGGCTGTGGGTCACTCCGCCATTTTGTGTCAGCCCATGGGATCACTCCGCCATGTTGTGTCAGGCTGTGGGTCACTCTGCCATTTTGTGTCAGCCCATGGGATCACTCTGCCATGTTGTGTCAGGCTGTGGGGTCACTCCGCCATTTTGTATCAGCCCATGGGGTCACTCTGCCATGTTGTGTCAGGCTGTGGGTCACTCCGCCATTTTGTGTCAGCCCATGGGATCACTCCGCCATGTTGTGTCAGGCTGTGGGTTACTCCGCCATTTTGTGTCAGCCCATGGGATCACTCTGCCATGTTGTGTCAGGCTGTGGGTCACTCCGCCATTTTGTGTCAGCCCATGGGATCACTCCGCCATGTTGTGTCAGGCTGTGGGTCACTCCGCCATTTTGTGTCAGCCCATGGGATCACTCTGCCATGTTGTGTCAGGCTGTGGGTCACTCCGCCATTTTGTGTCAGCCCATGGGATCACTCTGCCATGTTGTGTCAGGCTGTGGGTCACTCCGCCATTTTGTGTCAGCCCATGGGATCACTCTGCCATGTTGTGTCAGGCTGTGGGTCACTCCGCCATTTTGTGTCAGCCCATGGGATCACTCTGCCATGTTGTGTCAGGCTGTGGGTCACTCCGCCATTTTGTGTCAGCCCATGGGATCACTCTGCCATGTTGTGTCAGGCTGTGGGTCACTCCGCCATTTTGTATCAGCCCATGGGATCACTCTGCCATGTTGTGTCAGGCTGTGGGTCACTCCGCCATTTTGTGTCAGCATGGGGTCACTCTGCCATGTTGTGTCAGGCTGTGGGTCACTCTGCCATTTTGTGTCAGCCCATGGGATCACTCTGCCATGTTGTGTCAGGCTGTGGGTCACTCTGCCATTTTGTGTAAGGGCACTGGGGGAGGTAATTTTACCATTTTGGGTAAGGACATGATTCGCTCTGCCATTTTGTGTCAGGCCTTGGGTCACTCCACCATTTTGTGTCAGATACTAAATTCCTTCCAGTGGCATTCTTCGGTGCAAATGGGGGTGCTGGATCTCCCAGGTTCTAGTCTGGATGCGGTCCAGGAAATCTCTGAGAAAGGAAAGAAAGAAAATGACTTTTAGTATCTTTTATAGGATTTTTTTCAGGTAAGGAGATGTATGAACAAAGGACTGTTGCTTTGCTGGCTATTGATGTGTACTATACCCAAGTCCTGGAAGAAGTACATGTTGGTTTTCAGTATGTAACACTCCCAGATTAATGCAGGTTCCTTTTGTCATGTGCCTTTAAACCCAGTGAGTATTCATCAGCGGCATTGAGGTAAAGTGAGTAAAATCTGGTTTACTTCCTACTACAGACACTATTAATTGTAGAACCAGTGGTAGGTCCACTTGTCCAAAAGATAACATTAGCTCAGACAAAGACACTGGAACATACAATGTAATGTGCCTGTTTGCTACTGACTTAATCAGCTGTACTCTCAGGACAGCAGGAGCTTTTCTATTGCCATTCTCCATCCTTTATTTTCCCCTTTCCAAGAACAGGCAGAGAATGTGTATTCCCATGGGGAAAAAAAGATTATAAGATTTAATGTAGCAGTTAAATAACACAAGATCCACTTCAGCATCCCATTCCTGTTCAGAGGAGTACTCAATAAAGTACATGATTTCCTTTCTGTGGAATATAAGTCAAGGTCTTTTGAGAAGTGGAGGATTTGTGTCAAAGACAGGCCGATGTGAAAATACGAAAAATGTTCTCTTTTCCTGAATTGTGCTTCCTTTTTCATCTCTGCCAAGCAAGCTAATAAAAACAAATATAAATACAGATAACTGCATGAAAGAAGATATAATTAAGTACCTGGGTTTGAATTAATGGTGCAACAAAAGTATAATCCATGATATGGTTAAAAGTTGTTTCATAAATTCATTCATTTCAGGTATAATCAGGGCAAAGTTGCTGAAGTTTAGCTTCTGACTGAAGTAACAGAACTGATTAACGGCTGTTATTGTGAATTCCCATAACGAGGGGAGAACAGGGTCCTGAAATGTCATACTGATGTAGCCTCAAAAATACTTCTTTATAATTCCATATGAACATCAGTGTCTCAGTAAAAGTCAAGTACTTAATCACCTGAAATTAGTGCAGGCCATGATGTTTGTTGTCGTTCCCTAGATTTGCTTAAAAAGATCACTTCTGAGCATGCTTGGCAAGGCTCTATTTATTCCTCATTAAATGCAGCTTGCTTCTGCTAGTTGAGCTGAGCCAGCATGAAACAGAGTGCAGGAGAAAGTCAAAGCCTTACTCTGAGTGTAGGAATGATTCTGTATAAGTAGTGTGCAGGGCACAGTTTGGAGATGGACATCACTAGTGACAGAACATCTCTATGGATTTGCCATTTGATCCGAAACAAGAGACTAATTCCTTTTAGATAACCAAGATGTATTTGTGTTTTTTAAGATGCCTGGAGAAGGAGGGGAAGCATGGCCCTGTGAGAAGATGAAGAGCACCAAGCCATGACAGCTGTCAGACTTTGAATGAAGAAATTGCATGTTGCTTAAAAGGAGCATTTTGGGACAGTGAACTGTATGCCATTAAAGAAATGCTTCATATATCATCATCTAATTTTCTTCTAAAGAAACAACCTTCAAAGCTCTGAATATTGGCAAAACTTGAAGGGCATAACTAGGAATGTCTTACCTTTGGGCAACATTCTGAAGTCTTTCTCTCATGGCATGCGTTTTTTACAGTAATTCCTTCCAGTTTTATTTTGGTTTTCATCAGCAGATACCATTACATTTTGTCACTCTGGATGGAGGGAATATAGTTAGTGTTGATAAAAGGCATATTGGGTCAGTGATGTTTATTTGTTCAGGCTCTCAAGTGACCCCTAAGCAATCTCTTAGCAGACCCATTTCTAATACACCTAAATAATTGATCTCTTGTTACTGTGTGGCTGTGGAGAATTTGAAATAAACCCACAAAGAAGGGTTTGAAAAAGTACAGAGGGAGCACATGGTGCTGGCCTTCAGTCCAGGTGACTTCAGCAACTTGCAGCCTTTTGTCTTTAGATGTGATTTCTTTGAGGTTTTTATGCTGCTACGTTTTTTTTTTCTTCTCTTTGCAAGGAAGAAGTCTGCATGGTTAATTCTGCTTTCAACATTGGATGTGAAAGTCTGCTTAGAAAGCCCCTGCGTGGAATGGCAGCAGAGAAGAACAAGAAGTGCCTATTTTTTGTGAGGGGGAACACACCGTGCTGCTTCCCCTGCCACAGGCACAGAGCCCTCACCAGCCGTCATTCAACTCCTTAGCCTGTGAGCGTGCCAAGATCCAGCAGTTATCCCAGGTAACGAGCGAGTTGAGATGAAGTGCGGTACCTTTTGTGGTTCCTGTCCTGCTCTCCCATCACTTTCTTGTCCCATGGCCTGACTGAACTTGTGGGATGCTTATATTAAGATCAGTAGAAAATTCTCAGGGGGCTGAGATCCCACTGACATCTGTTCCCTTCTCGTTCATGCCTGAGATCAGCATGAGGACCTGTACTAGGAGACAGCCCTTGAAATCCAGGTGGAATCATGTATTTCTTGGGTTAGCCGTGGTTGTTCCTCAGAGGCACACAGGAAACATTTCCTATAGCATAATCCTAAATTCAGCTAAATTCATAAGCATCCAGTAACCATTCGCACTGTCCTGTCTGCTTACACAGTAGCCTTCTGAAATACACAGTGTCTTGCCAAAGGCGCAGGATTCAGCTTGCCCTTCCTTATCCTTGTCTTCAATTCCCATTTCATTGCTCAAACCCAGGAAATTCTGTTTAACTAGAAGCTAACTGTTTCTTGAACTAACATGAAGAAAAGCATCCAGTTCTGACTTAGATCAGAAAAATATGAAAAATCCATTGCTTCCCATTGTAAACCTCTTGCAGTAGTTAGTATCTGAGTTAAAGGTATAAATGCCTTCTTTCTAGTTTGATTTTTGGTCTGGCTACAGATTCCAGTTTTATGTTATTTTTATCCCCAAGACGAAGAGTCCTTTGGTACCTTGTGTTTTCCTGTCATGACTGTACATCTGTATTCCATCCTTGAGTATTTTTTTTAGAAGTTGAACAGATTGGCTCCTTAGAGTCTAATCATTGTATGGCACTTTCTCCAGTTCCCAAGTAGAAGTGGAAGGTTTTTTGCACACCTTCTCCAGATTTTCAGTAGACTGTGAAAAATGTGGACATCAAAAGTAAATAAAATGTTCCAGTATTTGTGTCCTTCAAATGATGTGCAGGAATATCACCTCCTGAGGAGAAAGCCCTGTGGGCTGCACTGAGCCTAGAGCATCCCCTGCTGCTCCGGGCTCGGGATGGCACTCCAAGGCAGGGAACTGGCTGTGGAGTTTGTGGTTATTTTTGTTGTTCTGTGTGAGGCAATCTTTTACTCCCTACGTGTTGTTTATTCTTAGAAAGAAAAAACCCCACAAACACTCAAGTTTGAAACTATCCCAGAAAAAGGATTTAATGTTTTCTCACAGCATTTCCATTCTCTGTCTCAACCCATACAGCCATTTTATAAAAGCTGCCTGTGCAAAGCAGAAGGTGAAAATGTAAAAAAGAAAAAAGATACAGAATAAACTTTCTCATTATATTTTATGTCCCATAATATGCTCACAGCAGCCATGCCTATAATGTCTAATTCAGGAAAAATACACCTGTCCTTCTCTAAGAATTATATTTTCAAAAGTCCCTTTTCCCCATTTCCTAATTCCAGAGGGTAAGCTCTGTTTAATTCCCCACTAATTGAAGTCAGAGATACTATATTTATTCAGATACGGCCCTCAGGGTCTCATGCATAGCAAGAGTGTTTCATTGGTTGTATTTCCCAACAGAACACGTTGAAGCTCTTAGAGGTGAGTAATCAGTGCCATAAAATAGCTGCTCCATTTCTATAGTTAGGGGGAAAATCCTCATTCTGGTTTTCCTGGTTCCAAGTGCAACGTGCTGGTTTTCACTGCTGAAGGAGGAAATTCACTCAGTCTCTGTTCTAATTCCAGAATTATGCAGTCGGTAATTGCCTGGTGATATTATTTCCCCAAAGATCATTTATTTTATACCCTTTTTTTTCACCAAGTGCTTTCAGAACATATAAACAGAAGTGGAGTTGCTCTGCGAGGGAGTCAGTACTGCTGGAAACATTAACAGCTTTAATAATGAGCGTAGAGCAGGTCTGAGAGTTTGTAGTTCCTGCTGTGCACAGGTCCATGTGAGAGGCACACTGGCTTAAAGGGGCATTTGGGGAATTACTGAGGTAGGTGTGACAGTAGTTAACCAAAATTGTTCATTACTGGGAGGATAGATGGAAGGAAAGCCAGTTCAGGTGTAGAGTTACCAACACTGTTCTTGTATTCCCAGTGGAAAAGCCATGTCAAGGACTCTCTTCTGTATTGTCTCCTGAGGCAGAAGACTTCCCCAGGTATGGAAGTGTGTTTCTAGTGCTGAGATTTATCCTGCAATACAGTAACTGGTTCCTTAGTTTACCTTAAAGAAACAAAGGAAAACAAACCTCTTACTGTCCATGGAATGCACTGCATTTACTCACCATGCCATCTTTAGCATCTCCCACCCATTATCGCCGCATTAGGTTTCTCCTGAGTCACCCAGCCCTCAGTCTCTCACTCTTCCCCGGGATTTTACCAGTCTTGTTTGTTGTTCTGTTCCCTTGCAGTTTGAATTTCTTTTCCGTGGAAGCAGCAGTGCTGTTCCCAGCAGTGCTGGCTGGGCACTGGCCCTGTGAGCGTGTCAGTTTTTAAGCAATGCGGATGTTTCCTGATCTGTAATACGCAATAAACAGGTTACCCTCTGGATGGAAGATTAAATCCATGCTTTTGTTAGCAAGTTGAAGCACAGGTTTTAGCTAAATTATCCCCAATGCCTTTGCCTGGCCATCTGTTTCCAACGGAAATGAATCTTGGGTTTTAATTATAAATCTCTTATGAATATTATTTTTCTTTTCTTTTCTATTCCAATCTGCCCTTTTGGAGATTGGTTGAACTCTCCCTGTGTTGTCTGAAAGGTGTGTGGGATCACCAGTGTGGCTCATGGTGTGATTCATTTTTTCTATTAGCCTTCCTGTTAATGACTTTAAATCTGTTTGTGCTCTTGCTGCAAGTTGAAGCAGAAATCTGTTACCAAACTGTGTTTATAAATTTGCTACAGATATGTGTTATGAAGCAGTCTAAGTACAAACATGTTAAACCATATGGAAAATCCTCCCCAATCTTGTTGAATTGTTCCAATGTTTAATTACTCAGATTGTTAGAAGTGTGCATCCTCTTTCTAATTGTTTTTTTAATTCTAGTTTCCTGGTCTAGCTCTCAGATCATTTTATAATTCTTTATGTTCCCCATGAAGGTGTGCATAGATTGAGACCAAACACAAAAAACTCCTAGTCCAGCTCCTGCTCTCCAACAAAGCATTACTCATCTCAGTAAGGATTTGTCATTAAAATGCTGTGTAGTTTATTATTTTTTTCCAAAGAAAGGGTGAAGTCATTCTTTTTATTTTAAATTAAATGGGGGACAGGGAGGAGGACACAGAGTACTCTGGGCTAGGGTGTCAGAGGAGTCCTTGGTAAGATCCTCTCTGGAGCTCTTCCCTTTTTCCTGATAGGTAAAGGGGAGGTATTCACCTCTCGTGCAGTGCAGGGCAGCAATTCCTTTTTGTGACCAAGAAAGAAAAGCAAAGCTCACTGAGTTACGCATCCTGGCACCTTTTCCATCCCTGCTAGGGAACTTGGCCCTTGCTAGTCGGCACAAAGACCTTGAGAGAGGAACCTTTTCCTGCCAAGCTTTCCTCCCCAGCAGAGGCCAACTTGCAGCAGCATGGTGTGCAGATGAGTCAGTGCAGGATGGCCATGGGTAAACACTGTTACCCGACCTCTCCAGAGACAGCTGCATTTATTGCTTCATCCCAGAACACTGAGCTGGGCAGCTATTCAACACTCGGCACTGAAATCCTGGGGCATGTGCTGGTCTTCTGCTCTAATTTTTACCCCTGCCACATTCAGTTCCCCTCCCTCCCCCTCAGCTCTTGGTGCTTGTCATCAAATAGGCTCATTCTCTTCAAAGGATTGCCAGTTTAGAAGGGTGCCAGGTTGCCTTTTGATCTTCTTGAAGGTGCTTTCTCTCCAGAATGACCAGAGTAACTTTTATGAAAACATACTTTATTCAGACATTCTCACAGCCATGGCTTTATTTGAGTCATAAGTACTGGAGGGATTTAAAAGCTGTGTAGGTGTGGCACTTGAGGACACAGTTAGTGGTGGCCTTGCCGCTACTGTTCAATCAGCCCATGGGTTTTCTTCCATGGGCCTGTATGATTTTGCTCTGCTGAGTGCTTGTACAGAAACTGTATCTATACTAAATGCTTCATACAGCTTTTAAAGGAGTCCTGTGAAGGTTTAGCTATACTTTATAGAATGAGATAGGGAAGTATCTTCACACTTATCCCTTTCCCCCATTTCTGTACTAAGTTCGGTGGGTGAAAATGATTCACTCTGATTCATTCTCATTCCTGCCCAAATGTGCTCTTCCCTGAAAAGTACAATACTTCTTTTCATATTCTCCATGAATACTTTGGCTGTGACTTCTTCCTCCTGTGTTCCTCATAGAGAAGTTTAGCAGCAGCTCCTGTGAAGAACAGGCACCTGAGGAGCATGAGAGAAAAGGGATTGCATCTGGTACCAACTCCCTGCAGCTCTGGGAGAATAATAACCAGCCCTTGGAATAAGGGAAGGTGCTCCAAAGATTGTTCAACTGGACCTATAAGTTTCTGGGCTATGAAATGTAAAATAACACAGAAGCAGGAGATGGAAGATAATGACAGAGTTCCCCTCAAATGAAGGCTCTGGCTTTACACACTCAGCCTTTGGGAAAAAATACAGATAGAATTGGCTTGGAAAGCAGGAAAGATGTTGATTCTTCATCCAGTTCTGAATGAAGAACTCCAAACAACAAAAGCATTCATGTGGATTTTTATATGAGCAGATGACTGATGTATTCTCAATCACTGTCTATGTGTATATTTAGTACAAAACCAGATATTTAGGCAACAAAAGATAATCCAAGACACTTGTAAGTGTTACGATACAATGTTAAGAAAGTTACTCTCATAGTAAGGCAAATAGTTGTATTAAGCCTCCTGACCCCGGACTTTGGGCACCTCTACTTCTCCACCCATAAATCCTCCTAAATCAGTGACCTCTGGGTGTTGATGGCTCGTGTTAGGCCCTCTCTACATACCAGCCTTGGGAAATGAAGCTCGGAATATTTGTTTCAGGTTCCAGCTGCTGTGCCTGGGGATGCAAGAAGTGTGCTCAGGCTCATTAAATCTGCAGGACTTGGAAGCTGTGCCTGTGGTGACACCACAGACAGTATTCCACATGAAACCCAAGCACTGGAACTCTTTGGCATGAGGCACATGCAAGCACTCGGGAGCAGTTCCAGAGCCGACTCCAACATGTCTCCTTGTTTTTCAGCTGCTGACAAAGAGGTGGTTTGTACAAAAAAAAGTCAGAAGTGAAACAGATGTCCTCAGGGAAGCTGGAAATGGAAATAGTTCTCATGTGAGGCATCACACACACATGGACTGGAGGCTGCTTTGGGAGGTTTCTCCAGAGACAGTGACCTTTCCTGCAGGTTGTGGGGAACTGAGCTATCTCCTGCCTGGAGTTTTGGGGAAAAAGCAAGATACAGTGCCAGATGTGAGGTTCATATAGAGGATAAAATCCTTACAGATCTTCATTTCCCCAGGCTAAGAGAGGACAGTGCTTTTTCAAAACATGGATAAGCCAGCTATGCTACTGTACCACTTCAGTTGTTTCCAGCTATAGGCAGAGATCCAGAGACATTCTGGATCTGTAAGATGCATTCTGGATTCCAAAAGAAGGAATCTTTCCCTTTAAGCCTGCTCATTTCTTCAGTCTGACAAACTAATCTGAAATACTCTTTTCTTTTAAACTCTGCTTCTCAATTTGCTTTTGAATTGCTTTCATCTAGAGTGTGAAATTCCAAGGCACTGCAAAAAAGCTGTCTTAGGAATATTCTTGGCAGTACTGCTAGCAGAGAGTACAGGAAACCTCACAAGAGAGCTGGTTCCAGCAGCACTGCCCTCCACGTTTCACAGCTGCAGGGACATTCAGAGCAAATCCAAACACCAGCTTTTCCCTTCAGCAGAGCCTTGCTGGGGTACAGCTACCCAGGACACATCCCTAGAAGTGTCCAAGGCCAGGTTGGATGGGGCTTGGAGCAACCTAGTCCAGTGGAAGGTGTCCCTGCCCATGGCAGGGGGTGGGATAGATGGTCTGTAAGGTCCCTTCCAACTCAGACTGTTCTGTGTTCCTGTGAATACTCTTGCAGGCAGCCCCTTGAGCTGCTCAGCATTACTGCACAGGTGTATTGGCCTCATCAGTGCACAAAACACCTTTTCTGTTGCTGCTCAAGTTCTTGAATATCACCTTATCTAAAATGTCCTTGAGAGGGAAGGGGTGCTCAGCACCCTGTTTTGGCCAGGAGGTTATCCCTGTGGAGAAGACACCATGGAGGAGCCATGAGGCTGCCTTGGAGAGGCTCAGCCGTGGTGATTTTGCCACGAAAATAGAGAGGCTTCATTGCGACAGCCCAAAGATCAATAGGAGGGAGTAAGAGCAATTCAGAACTGTACTGCTGAATTCACCCTGTGTGTCAGTGTTCCTCGGATGATGCAGAACCTCAGCTTTGGTTTGGATAAACCCTGCTGCAGCTTTAGGGCTGCTCAGGGTGCCCCGAAAGGAAAGGTAACACAGACAATACAGCCAGGGGTGTACCCTGACACCTGTGCTGGAATCACTGCTCTGCTCTTGGGCTTTAATCTCATTTTGCCTTCAAGTTTGCAATACAACTAGCACTTTTAAAGCTCATTACATTCTGAATTATTTTGCTTTTAGGCAGTACAGGTGTTACTTATTTATGGTCTCACTGAATTTTCTCATTTCTCTTGGAAATGGCCGGGTTTTTTCTAATCCTGGCAACTGCAGTAACCACATGACCCTGAACTTACTATTCAGCCCACTGGTGTTGCTTTAGGTGAAACCATCAGAGAGGTCTCATACAGTTTAAAAAAATACCTGTATAGCAGTGTGGTTGTGGACAGTGAGGCGTGGCAGGAAAGAGTTTGTCAGTAATTTTGTCAGTAACTTTAATGCAGAACCCTGACTTGCTAATTTTTATTATATAATATTGAAATAATACCAATTTCATGAGGCAAATTAATTGCTGAATAAAACTTCAAAATGGAATAAAACTGGAATAAAAGTCAACTAATATGCTTCTGACACAACTTTCCCAAATATATTAAACCTAAGAAAATACCTTAAGGTATTTCATATTTAAGGTGTTTTCATATTCTTAAGGTATTTTGGGAATAGGAGATATCATTTTCTTGCAATGAATGACTTGAAAACAGAAAATAGTAATCATGTAGAAGGGCAAAATATTAACAAATACTTGAGTGCACTAAATAATGCTCTTTAAAATTTTTCCTGATTGTCCTGACCTTTTATTTTTGTCACTTAGCTGATCTGCATGTTATGAGTTACCAGTTGAATTGGGTGTACAAATAATTAAACCCAGCTCCCAAGTCTTCCAGAATGATTAAAGTAAAAGAAGATGACAGGAGATAGCTATGCAATAGTATTCACTGTTCAGGAAATAATACAAAGCAAGCTATGGAGAGCACTGGACAAAACACTGGGAAGAAGCAGTATCCATTTTTTTCCAGTTATTATATTATCTTCCAAGAAAACAGGTTGCGCACATACTGTGTTTGTAGTAAGTAAAGTTAGCACGTGGTAAAAGAAAGTCCAGTAAAAATGTCAGCATTCAAGGAAAATTATTTCTTGTACCCTAATGCACACACGCACAAATCACCAAGAGCCAGCTTTTGTGGTAAATAGTAGCTTTCCTTACAGGTTTTTATTCAGTCAGTATGAAATTTTTGAATTATGCCATACTGGTCAACTTACAAAACTTAAAAAAATCCCTTTTGGTCTCTTAATCCACTTGGTTTGGCAGCACATCCTGGCTGCAGAGGGCTGAGTGCTTGCTTCTCATACAGGAATGACAACTTGGGTCTTATTTATTCACTTATTTCTCACACATCCTACCCTCTTGCTAATGCTTTTTTCAGGGCTGCATGTTTTTCAGAGACTTCAGTGAAGTTCTTTGTGAAGTATCCGTGAAGTATGAAAATCACTTAACTGATTAGGCAGAGATATAATTTACTCAATATCTTCAAGATAAAAGAGACTGAATAACCCTTTTTGCTCACAGAGTGGATTTAACATCACAAAGAAGGAAGATAGGGTTTCATCTTTTGCTAAGGTATTACTTTTATTCTTTTTCCTTTGGCTTTTTTTTTTTGATATAAAATAAATAATGCATGCAGGAAATGCAAAGTAATGGTGTAAGGACTGAAAACCCTAAATCAAGCAAAGGACCATGGAAGGAGAGCTGTGTGGAGGTGAAAGGTACCCTCAGGACTTATTTACATGTATCTAGATAATTTACTTTTGTTTCAAGAGATTGCTTCTGTCCAATTACGGTCACTTTGCATTGTTGTAACTGTCAGGCTTGATTTGTGTACCCAGTGATGGTACAAAATCACACACAGGTGAAATACTGCCTGACAAGTCCCTTGTAACTCCAGGAAAGGTTTGTTCTATACCACATTTGCTGTGACTTGGAAACCGATGGGAAGGTGCTGGTGGGATGAGTACCCCGTGTGGGCACTTTGCATCTCCTGTTAGTGAAGTTGGTTGCTGGCTCTGACTTCCCACTCCAGAGCTAAACCAGAGGCTTGGCAATGTGGGAGCAAGGAGAATCTGGGTACAACATGAAAGCAGCACCTTAATGCAACAAAAGCCCTGAGCAGCTCCTCGTGATTTGGTGTTATGGAGTGCAATAGCCAAGGGAATGAGTTGGAACAGGCGAAAGCTGCCCAGCATTCTCCTCCACCACATGTAGTAAGTGTGCTCTCATATTGATTTCATATATTTCATATAATCAAGTGTGCTTTTCCTGGGAAGGTGTGGGAGTTGGTTGGGAGTGGCAATGTTTTTCAACAGTTGCTCAGTCTCAGTAGGAGAAATTCTTGGAAAAAGTTGGCCAATCCAGTCGAAACCCTGAGGAATTTCCAGGCAGGTGAGATGTAGAGGCACTCATTGGGTTGTAAATGCTCATTGTGCTTTTACTAAAATGTTACAAGACTTCTGTTCATTGTCTATGCGTATTCAAAATGCAGTTACATCTTTGAAAGATTCCGTTCTTCTTCCCTCCAGCAGCACTTTAGCACTCCCCAGGAGCAGGCTATTCCTGCCGGCTTGGAAAGCCATTTTAGCTGCTGCAAACACGGACAGCCTTTGGAATAAACAGAGCTACCAATGAGATCTGCAGGCCTTGGAGCAGGTACAGCCTGGTGCAGGGTGACACGGTCACCCACCCGCTCACACACAGCCTGCACAGATGCTCAGAAACACTCATCTACAAAACCCCCCAAAATCTCCATTATTGCTCAGAAACTATCAGCACAGACCAGTAAAACTACAGGGTTTTTTTCATAGCTTGGCAGGAATCACTGTAATGACTCTCAGCATGCAATAATATTTTCCCCTTGGAGTTTGGAGAGTAAGAGTTAAGAGAGCTCAAATCCTGTATTATTCTGGGCAGCTGTAAAGGAAAGTATTTTGTATCTGGTCAAGAGGAATTGCTGGAGCGTGTACTTTCAATTGAAAGTGCTCACCAAACTGAAGTGGTCTAATTTGAAACTACCTAGTTGTTCACGAGCTTTAATACTTCCATTAGTTTGATCATGGAGAGGGGAATTGAATACTAAAAAAGAAAAGCGTAACACATATACACACAGTTTGCTGTCTTTGCACTCTTTTAGGAAAATGATTGTTGTACATTTTATCCATCGAAAGGGAATCAAGCCCTTGTTTAATTCCTGTAGTGTTCCAAATACTGCTACTGCAATGATCTCTTATCAAATGTCAGTGGAACAGCTTTTTAGTTGATGTGAACTGTCAGGGGTTCTGAGGCTTTCTGGTTTTCCCTGTATTGGTGACTAAGTTGTTAAAGCCTAAAGCTAAAGGGAACTTCTGCATGTAGCCACAGAGACAACGTTCAAAAATATTTATAGTCAAGAATAATGCAAAAAGAGAGAGAATGAATATACAAGTGGTGGCTGAAATGCTTTTATTGCTTTGGTTTCTCCATTTCAGCAGCTGGTACGGCTGTTAGAGTCCTTTTACATTAAAACGGAAAGGAGAGAAGGAAGAGCGGGATACCTGGGGGAAAAATAATAAAAGAGAAAACAAAATTGTAGCTTTTGGGACAGTAATTATTCTTTCTGAGTGCAGCAATTCAAATGGGCCATAAGTGGGTCAAATAAAGGTGAATGTGAAGAACCCCAGCAGATACAACATGTGCTTGTTCTGTGATTGTGTGGTCTAACTCACTGTCTGTTCTGGAGAAGTGCCCCAAATGCGATGGTTATTCCCAGTGACAGCTGTCCTTTGCTGGTGGTTCCCCTGGAACGACTGCAGGCGATCAGATAACCAAGCCTGCTGGCCTGCTTTTCCCAGCTCTTCCTTGTTTTCTCGTGCCTTTTCCTTTAGGTCACAGCTTTCCTCTCTGACCAGCAGAGCCCTGTGTCATATAGGAAACTCCAGTTATCTTTATCTATCCAGTCTGCCTCCAGTAGAGAGGAAATGGTAATGCTTCATGTTTCTTTCATGCCCCATCATAAATCTGTCACTTTGAAAAATAAAAAGAAGGAGTTAAATTAATTACTCTCATATTGATTCCACTTGGCCAGATTCATTAGGCAATCTTATCCCTGCATAAACCCCCAAATACCGCCCTGGGTAAAACCTGGCAGAGAAATGCATCGGACTCATTTATATTTCATTGTTTTAAGTGGTTTCCTCTGTAAATATTTCATGGATGATGTATATATCGAGGTGAATATCGAAGTAGAAAACTTTAAAAAAACCTTGACTGCAAACTTTCAGGGCTCCTGATAGGGTAACCTTTCTTAATCAGAAAAGAACTAACAGCTCTCTCCTAGCTGATTCTTCTCCAAGCTGATTGGATTTTTACAAATGGTGCGTAATTGCCTAAATACCAACACCTGTACAAATACTTGCCATTAACAAACTGCATTAATTAGTAAATGCTTGCACACAAGACTCTAGCAGTGGCTCACCTGCACACAAGTCTTAATATTCACGTCAACATCTATTATTTGAACGAAATTTGAACTTTTATGTCAGGATGTAGAACAGAAGAGGTGCCCATTCATTTCTTCCATGCTTCTAATACCTGTCAGCAAAAGCATTAGTGTACTATTTATTTATTGTTATTACTGTTCCTTTACACTTCAGCTGGTTCAGAGAGACCATTGTGCTCCAAATTTGTGATTTATAGAGAGGATGGAGATGGCTCAATGTAAGTAAAGCCATAGTACTTCACAGAGCAGTGACCCAGGAAGAGTCTTGTGTGGTAATTGATAGCAAAACTAAACATTAGACTTGTAATCATGCAGGGGCCATCAAAATTAATTGTACTTGAGCACAAACTGTTGAAAAGCTAAATCTCTTCAGGGGAGGATTTGTGGAAGTGCAGTATCCTTCAGGGAACCATGCAAATCTGCATTGCAATGACCTGTTTCCTGAGGTTTCCTCAGGGATCACGGAGAATTTATAGGGAGGCTGTATTTTTTTGTAGTCACACTGCCTTTACCAGCTGCACAAATTCTTCCTTGAATGACTACATTCCACAAAAGCAATTACAGAAAATGCTGGGATCCTTATTTTCATTGCCTTTAGTTGTTCTGCGGGGACAACTTCTCTCTTAAGAAGTACCCAGAGCATGCACATTATGTGAGGGAGAAGAGCCTGCATTTTTATCCTTCACACTGAGGGTGTTTGGAAAACACTGTTATGTTTGCGTGCACATGGTATGCAGCTGAAGGGGAACAACGCTTGTGATTGCAAAAGAAATACTAAAAAGAGCCTTGACATGTCGTGCCTTTGTTGTGTGGGACTAGATACCCAAGGCCATTCAGACCAGAGATTTAATTCCTGCTCTTATCTCTTCTCATGCTGCTGCCTGGGAATTCATTACCTTTATCAATACAGAAAAATTAGCTCTTTTCTTTTAAAGCAACAGCACAGTAAAAGAAAGCAAATCGTGACCTCATTTGTTGGTAGCAGTGGTGAGATGAACTGCAGCTCTGACCTATTTCCAGAGATACTGTAATGATACCATTTTGCTTCTTAAATCCTGGATTATTGTAATTTGAGATTTAGAGAAGTTACTCTCTCTCTGGTTACAGACCTTGGTCCTTCAGGGCCAAGACAGCATGAAGGGTGAATGAATATACGAGGGAGCAAAGACAAGGCATGGGATCAAGCCAGAAGGAATTGGTAATTTTCGTTTTAATATTTTATATATATAATTTAGTAAGTTGCCTTTGTAATCCATATAATTTTATTTCCATGTACATATAAAATATATGTTTCTTTTAATAATTTTTAATATACATATGAAAAAATGTACTTCCCTATCCTTTTGTGTCCCCACACAGAATGATGTAAACCAGGGTCACGTGGTGAGGGATCTGGGTTTTGTTCACTTGTCTGGCAAACTCCACTTTGCCGAGACATGATCAGCCTCTCTGTGTACCATGGGAATGATAAATATAAAAGACTTGAAGAAATCAAGTTCTTAGATATTCAGAACCAAACCCCTTGGTGATAGAAGCTGACACAGCTGCCTTTAAATCAATTTAATACTTGCTTAAATCAATGAAAGGAAAGTGAATTTCATTGTTTGAGGATCTGGTATTTATAATCTGATTTCATTTTTTATTTATTAGTAGTGTATACAACCTTACAGAACAAACTTTTTTCCCCCGAGTTTTATATTTATCCGTATCACCAAAATGAACAGAAAATATGTTCGTATGTTTTCCTCAAGTCAAATTTCCATAGTAAATTTTCAACCTTCAGAACATACCATTGATACAGTGGGTTCTTGGCCATGGTTGTGTTTGGTCAAAGCTGGGTTCGATAGTCTTGGAGGTCTTTTCCAGCCCCAGTGATTCCGTGATTCCATGGTTTTTGTTGTTTCACCACTCGGGATAGTGTGAGCAGCATTTACAGAAACACTGTGCTGGTAACAAACAAGTCCTGCCAAGCAGCCACACAGAAATCATGAGTCAGGTTCTCACCCAGCACAGGATCAGCTCTAAAACCTGAGTTTTCAGCAAAAAAAGCCCTAACAAACCAAACCAACAAAACCAGCTCATATCTTTTTATTTACCCACTGCTTTCTACCAAATATTCAATTTTGCCCCAGCCCATAAACACTGACAAAACACGTAACACCACGACTCTTGCATAGTTTTGTACCAAGTGCTATAAACTGAATTCCCCACTGTCACCCACAACAGTGCACAGACCCTTCAGGCTGTGCATTTCACAGCAGTTTGACTTATTTTATTCAATCCTTGTAATTGTGCCTTCCTTCAGTCGAACAGGAAATTATTCCCTTTTTGGTCACAGATCTACTCTGTAGAAGGTGATCGCATAAAATGGTTGTTCAGGGCTGGTTTTCCCTCCAGTGCCTTTCATCCCTGTCAGGGAGATGCCATGAGCACCACCCACAGAATCCATGGATTTTAAAGAGCTCTGCCGTGGCTGCAGGAGGCTGAGGTCGAGCAAGGACAAGTAAACTACAACTGGGACTGCTCTTTGTGAGGGGCCTCGTTTGTGTTTGGATTTCTGTGCGAAGTCATTAAGTTTTGCTGGGGGGGAATGGTGCTGGCTGAGGTTTTGAGGAAGACATTTATGGCTCCATCCCTGGAGGGCTGACACGCAGGCTCAGCATCTGCCGGCCTCAGAGAGGGATGCAGGGAGAGCACAAGGATTTGGTGGAGCACAGGACAGGCTTGGGCCAAGGCAGCTGAAAAATACGAAAAATTCCTGCTGTTGTTTAAATTACTTAAACAAATTTTAAATCTTTCCCATCCAGGTAGCAAAGAAGAGATTGAGATTCCACTAATGGGAAGGAGATATTGCCATGGTTTGCCCAAAAAAGAGACAGAACATTTTCCTTCCTCCTGAGGGATGTGCATTGGGAACAGGCAAGAGGCAAGTGCCTCGAAGTCACAAGAGAGTTTTGCTATAAAACTGAGAACGCATACTAAAATCTCCAGCACTAACTCTAAGAGTAAATCAAACATTTTCCTCATTCCCTAAACACAACAACTCAGCAAATGCACCGGAAAAAGCCGATGAATAATCGAGCCAGTCTTGGTTCACAGCTGTCCGGGGAATTTCAGGTACTCTTGGAATCCTGTGGCTCCTAACATGGCAGTAACGTGCATTTCTTAGATAGGACTTTCTTTAGAATGTTCTTCTTTTTCTCTACACACAAACCTTTTTTTTGTGATAGTAAGAAATATACATTAAGATGTCTTCCACTATATGATCAAGTTGTTATGGTTACTATCATAATTAATTACTTTAATTTCCGTTAAAATATATGGTTTCAAGGTCAAGAAAATTTATAAATGTCCAATAATTAACAATTACCCGATATACATTGAAGTAAAATTGCTGAGAACGTCAAAAGATGTTAAGACCTTTGTTAGAGACTGAAAATTGTGAAGTCAGTTATAAAGATTTTACAATGGATAAGAATCATCAGCCATGCAATAATCTAATACAGACAAGCAAAAATATATGTATCCTTTAGTATAGCTGTAATATAAGTACTAGTTGCCTTTTACATGATGCAATGTTTAATATTAATTAAAGTTTCTTGACTTTATGTCAAATCCTGGATTATGAAGAGTATCCCATAGGCATTTTCCAGCTGTTTATCTCCACTTTTCTACAATTGTAGTAACACTAATTTGTTGCTAAGAAAAACATACATACATTTGTTACAATGTAGCTTGTTTGGGGGGGGTTTTGTTATTAAAACGTAGAGGTTGTGTTGTAACATCACTACATCTTAAAAACAGATGAACTTTATGAAGTAGTAAATAGTTGATCAATTTTGAATCAGATTTTAAAGTACGAAATTTTGACCAAAACAGGAGAAGGCTTTAAATGCTGATTAAAACCAAGTATGTTTAGAATCTGTGTCCAGCTCTGCCCTCTCCTCCCTTTTTCCATGCTACCTCAAATGTTAGTCCAGGAAGATCTGGAAATAAAATTTCTCTTCACCATCTGTTATCTGACATTTGGAAGAAGTCCTTGTTTGACTAGTAATGAGAGAATTAGGAGCAGTTGGACTATAAATCATTACTCTCAAATTTACAAATCTGGTACATTTTTAAAGGCAAAACAGATAATGCCCTATGTGGAAAGGGCCGCATCCCCCAAGAAACAGAGGCTCATCCAAGCATTCAAATACCAAACAGATGGAGGAACCTTTCAAGGGAATATACATAGGGGAAAAAATTACTGAGAAGTACAAGGTAAGAAAAGCTCAACAGGGCCACAGAAAGTGTTAATGACCCAGGGATTATCTTTTCCATAACTACATGGAAGACACAGCTAGGAAGAAAAGCATTCTCCTAACACAAACATCCAATGAGGAAATAGCATACAGCAACATGGGATTATCCCCCAAAAGATGAAATTGGAAAGGATTTCCCATCCTAATTACGTCAACTTTATAAGGATCAAGTTTAGACAAAATATCCCAAAGCTGACTTGACAACTTCACAGAGGAAGGAGAAAATCAAAAACAGACCCAGATGTTCCGTGTTACGGGTGACTTCATATTAGTGAGTCATACACATTACATAAGCAAAGGACGGGGGAAAGGACCATGGGAAGGTCACCCAAGAGCTCACTGTTGTGCTGGGCACTGGGAAAACATGGAGCGTGAGAGGAGCTCAAGCTCCAGATCAAAGCTGGGGAAGTGCAGAATGCTGGGTCCAAGGGGGTGTTCCTGGAAAGGGGTTTTGCCATGCAGTGGAAGGGCAGTGGGAAAGGAAGAGAAGTCCAGGACCACTGCAGAGCTCTGACGAGGAAGGGCTGTGGGAATGGCAAAGCAAGGCAGAAGGGAATAGCTGGTACGGGGTCAGTCAGGGCTGGGCACAGTTTGCTGGTGGGCTTCCCCTGGGGATGTGTGATGATGAGGAAGGAAAGTGCAGCTGGATCGTACCTGGTGCGAATGTTGTGTTAATGCAGTGCTGGTCAGGGGGATTCGTGGTGCTGTGGTACACTGGAAGATGATGGATAGGCAGATAAGAGACATGTACTGGTTTTTGGGGCAGAAACAGAGGAGGTAGATCTCGCTGACTGCAGCAGATTGTGCTTTCAACAAATGTGAACAGCCTTTGGGTAAGAAAGCTGTGAATAATTTCTGTGTCTGTTTCTGCATGCTGTGTCAGTTGCTCATAGAGATGATTAACATGCCTCAATACTGTCACATCTGAAGGTTATCCTGTGAAGGTCCCCTCCAAATCACCACTTCCCACACACGTAAGGCACAGGAATTTCTCTGTGTGTAGGAGTCCAGCAGGCATCCTGGCCATAAGAGGTGACTGTGTCTTTCTGTTACTGTACGTGAGATACACTCTTATACCCCACAGAAGTGAAAATGGAACGTGGTTTTTCTCCAGACATCCAAAGGGAACATTCTGCCTCAGCCGTGGCTCTGCTCTTTCCATCCTTCATATGGATTTTATTTGCTTGCCCACTGGAGAAAAGGAATAGGTAAGAGAAGCCTAATTGAGGCAAGATTAATGCAGTTCCACTGAGAATAAGGGAAAGATTTATTCTCTCCCTCCCTTCTACACGTCTTGCTATGGACTCTGCCTCGCCTAACATATGTACCTTTATTCATTTACTTCCTGCTGGTCACCTGGGAGAAGCCTATCTCATGGAATTTATTGCCTTGGCTGCCTTGTTTCTGTCCACGCTAATAGTAAGATGCAGTGAATGCTCATCTATTTGTCTTATTCTCAGATGTGAGTGAAAGGGATTTATCTATGCTGAAAAATATGTACTTTGGCATGGTACAGCCAGGAGTTACTGTAAAGAAAACATTGAAACTGGAGCCTCTGAGCTGGCAAGAAATGTAAAGCTTTGAAAGAGTGGGACCCAGAGGAGCTGCTGAAATAAAGCATCAGGTTCCAAAGGAATGGGCAGCCTTGGGATCCTGCTCTGTGATTTTCTTTCTCTGAGCCCACTCTCACCTTGGGCTGACAACGTTAGCAAGTGATGGAGGAAGGAAATGCTTATTTTAAATGCCTGTTTGATGAAAGACTGTGAGAGGAGACAAGGAGAACATAGGACCACAATTTAATTTATGTGTAATTGACTCAGGCAAGAGGAAGGAGGCTGGGCCAAGACCTGTGTGCAGTGTGTTCTTACTAAACTTGTCCTTGAGACTGGCAGATCAGAAAGTCCTTTACAGCTCTTTCTGGAAAGAACATATTTGAAGGTCACCCTGTGACATCTGTAATATTTTACCCAGAAAAGAAGCATCTTTACTCAATTGTCAGATTCTCAAACCTGTCATTGGCATGAATAAGCTTGAAACAGGCCCTGGGCTTTTTTCCCCAGCAGCTGCATTTACTGAAATTGTCTATACTTTTCTATATTCAAAATGTCATTTTCATTTTCACTTTTCAGCACAGGAAGGCAGCTGTCCTTTGCTTGTTCGTGTACAACCTGCCCTTGACATTTCACAACCTCACATCTTGCCAAACACAAAACTCCTGAAACAGAGTGGTTTGGGGTGGTGTGAGTGATGCTCCTGGTTCTGCTTCCCAAACTGCTCCAAAGCTGCCACAGACAGCATGGGGACCAAAGGTACATTTAAAAAGCTCTCAGTGTTTCAGCTCTGCTTTCCAAATGAATCTTTTCATGCCCTTCGCTTCCCTTTCTTTAAAGTGCAAGTTTTCACTTACAGTCACTGCTATCACCTTTTCCTTCTTCCCTTAGCCCACACCTAGGAATGAAGGGAATGCTGCTGAACAGAGCAAGGAAATTAAAACAGCAATATTTATCTTGCTGTGCTGTGGCTTTCATTTCCTTCAAAGCCAGACTGCTTTTTAACCTGCAGTTCTCTTTTTTTAGCCCAAGCTTGTGGTTTTGGGGGCATCTACTCAAAGTGTTTTTATTAAGTTCTCAATTGTCACTTTCTTCAGTTTAATTCTATTTTCTCTCACACCTCATGTTCCTTAAAATTGGTTTTGGCTTGTGGAACTGTCTCTTAAACACCAACTAAAATATACTGTTATTTAGTGCTGGAAAGGGCTTCTTGTATTTGGGGACTCTTCTGTAATTTGTAGGAATCCTGAGGCTGTTTCAGCAGTAGAGGCCTGAGGCTGCCATCAAGCTACAGGTAGTTACTTATTCCTCCACTTAGTGCTCAAGGATGTTCTTGTTGAAGAAACTGAGGGTCAATTCCTCTTTGTGCTTCAGTTTGTAGGGCTTTGTTCAAGACACTGAGTGTCCAGTTTGTTGTCATCACGATTACCTACGTTTTTTATATTTACTGATATTACTTCCCTTTTACCCACTTACTTCTGGCTCCAAGCAGTGACTTAGCATTTAATTTAGAAAGCATAAAACCAACCAAACCAACCCCCAAGCCCCACCAGATGCAAGTGCTGGTAGCTCAGATGGATGCAGGCTAACCAATATAGAATTCCAAATGGTTTTATTTTTCTTCTGCAATAGATTTAAATTACATCTTCCCTTTTGCTAAGCAGTTCCTTGATATTTCTCTTGCCATCTTGACTCCTGCTAAGTGATTTTTGCCTTCTCTTTCCTGTTTTTACTTTTCCATTCTGTGTTGGTTCAAGGGTCTCTGTACTGGTGTTCCCTTGGCTCACCACAGCATGAGAAACTATCCAAGATGCCTTAAAACTTTTTACACAGCCAGTGGGGCACTTATGGATTTCCTCTTTTGCTGTGGGACAGGGAGGGTTTCTATTAGGATCCTGAAAGCAAGCTGGGGAAGCAAACTGGGCTTGTGCATCTCTTCACTGCCTTCAGAACTCCTGTTAGTCAGTTGATGTGTGCAGTGAACTAATTTTCTACCATTTATTTGTTTCCCTGTATGAGCACACTGATCACATTTAATACCTTTTTGGGGAAAGGAAATGAGATGGTAATTTGGGAGTTATTTCTGAACGATGATGTTCATTTTAAATAAGAAGACACTGTTGCTGCAAGGAACTAACGATTGTTTTCACCTCATGAATAGTCAGTAGTATTTGAAAATGATTTCCACTGATCCATCTCCAAATGAAAAAGTGGCATTTCTCCTCTCAATCTGAGATCAATGCAGAGAATTTATCTTAATCTTCCCTGAACCAGCCAACCTCCCAGACTAATGGTTGCAATCAGGCAGTGGGCAGGTCACAGATACCAGCCCTGGGGGGGTTGTGGTGACTGTGAGTAAGCAATTTCACAGCAATTTTACTGCAAGACAGGTCACCAAGAGACATTTTAACCTCAGCAATTATTTTTCACAATGTCAATGACATCATCAAAGGAGCCAGAAGTGAATTTCTTTGGACAATTATAAGCAGAGATTGCTCTTGACCCTGATATTTATGGGGTGCCAACTGTCAGGAGAGGTTATGTAGGTCTCCAGAGCAGCCCTGCCAAAACTTCGGAGAAGTTCCAAGATAGCAATAATCCATGATTTCATTGTGCATGGCTAATTGTTTTTCCTGAAAGAAAAGCTCATGTTTGGCAGGTTCCTTTGTAACAAGAAGATAGCAAAGGTTGTAAATCCCTGGACAGCTATTACTGCACAATCAGACTTGGTTAACTCACATATATCTCCCCTGGAAACACAGTAATGCGCTGCTAAAGTCAGGGAAAAAATGGGATTTGGGGCCTTTACGAGCTGCACAGAGAATCTTGAGACTGTTTTTAAGAAATGATTAGTTAGGAAATAGAGCAGTATGATACAAATCAGAATGATATATATCAGTGTATGTATGTACAATATGTATACAGTGGAGTGGTCTGCAAGTTCACTAATGCAAAAAACACTATGTAGAATGAAATTTTTTTAGATACAATGGGGACAGAAACACAACTGTTTCCCACAGAAGCAAATTATTTCTATCACTGTTTATAAATGAACACAGGTAAGAAGAAAAATGCTGATGAATCAAAAATCTGGTCTACTCTAACTCAACTAATATTCCAACCCAAACTTTCTCTTCTCTCATGGAGAGGGAGGGAGTCTCCTCTTTTGGACTAAATCCCTGTTGAATCTTGGCTGTCTCTAGTTGGGTGTCTGAGCATCTAGTTTCCTTATCACTTGGAAACAACCATTTAGAGATAGGCTTGGCTTTGTCTTGTTCAGATGATGGTTGAATGGGATTTGTGGTGCCAGAATTTATCACAGTAGATATAGGTTTTTTTTTCTATTTTAAGCAGGCATAAAGAAGGGCTGGTGAGATGTCCCCCAAATAATAATTATAATCAGATTTAGACATGTAATTTTAAGTAATGTGTAGAACTTGGCTTTACCATATTTAAAAAAGAGAAAATCCAATCTGAAAAGCTGCCAGGGGGTGGAACAGCCTGATCTGAACAGCTCCGAACAGCCATGCAAGGATGACAGGGAAAAGGAAAACCTTTCTTCTGATCAGAGCCTGAAACCAAAGACCGAGAGAGGATGCAGTTGCACTCTGAACACAGAAATGGTATTAACAGCATTTGGGGACAAGCTTAATGGAAATTAAAGGATGACACTGGAGCTGAACACATGGCTCCAAGCTGAAAATGGATATTTGTGGGCTGGCTATGAAGCAAAGTTTTCTAACTGATAATGTTGTATTGGCTTGGAGTAGCATTTTAATCTGATTAGCAGAGGAAGGCAAGCAGTGAAGCCTGCCCATATTATAGATGGCTGATAGGGCCCAGAGACATCCTTCTGGTCCTGTATGTTCAATTCCTGCATGCCTACAACAAAGACAAAGCCTGTGGGCAGGCTCACCTGCAAAGGAATCAAGTAAAAAAATTGGAAAGAAAACCAAGTAGCTCATAAATGCCTTGCTGAAATTTCCTATTGCCTCGAATGTCATTCACATTGCAGTTTCATAGATTCAGCCCTTTCTGTTCCTATCAGTGCATTTTAAAATGAAGTGAACTAGCAAATGTTCAGTTAGGCACATGTATTTGTAAATTAATTAAAGATGGGACAGCGAGCAAAGACATTTTCGCGGCTCCAGGATCTCCTATGGGAGCCCTTTCATTCCCTACTGCTATTTTCCTAAATGACCTCTTCAGTTTTAATGATATCCAGGTAGTTGCCAAGCTCTCAGGTAACCTCTCCAGAAGGCCTGGCTGGAAAGCCGGCAATTAATGCCAGGCAGGACTGCGGCCAGGCTCCCCGAAAGGAGCAGCTTCTCGGGGTGAACTCATTAGCTGCTGGCAGCTTTTAAATGCTCTGTCAGGGCTGTTAGAGCCAGAGGATCAGTAGGTCCCCGTGCCCGTGTCCCTGCAAACCCCAGCCCCTTACTCTGCATGCACGCACCTCTGAGCTGAGCCAGCACCTCGGGTACGCTGAAAATGCCTCTGAGAAGAGCAGCTGCTCTTGTCTCAGGAGCATCAGAAGGTAAACATTCCTTTCTTGAGCAGTTTGCCTCCTGTTCAATCATTATGAAAATGGGGAGGTACTTCTACCTTGAATCTCCCTGGTTCCTTGTTATTCTGTTCACTTAGCTTAGCGTAACCTAAATTTTCAACTTGAGAAAGATTTCAACTGACAGGCATTATTTATAATGCCCATAATTTCAACTGTGACATTTGCTTATAAATAATTTGTATAAAAGCATATGCTCTCCTTTTATAGAGACACAGGAGATAATTCCATTACCAGTAGTTCAGTTATTAAACATATTCATCCACCTTAAAAAATAAAGGCGTCTGAAAGGCAGAGAAAATGTATTGTACTGGGAAAAATATTTGGGACTGATACTCAACCCTACTTGTTAAGAAAAACACACTGTGAGAAGTGTCTCAACCATGTGTGATTTTCACACCGGAAACTCGTAATATTTCTAGGAGCTCCCCAAAATGGGCATAATTGGTAAAATGAGTGCATTACTGGTACTTGATGATTTTAATCTTTTTTTTTTGCTTTGAAAAGAAATGAGTAAACCTTGACTGCAGGGAGAGCAAAGAACTGTGTAGAGCCACTTTGCTTTAATCATCTAGAAAATATCTTTTCCTCAAATCAGAGGTTTCAAGGTCAAGTAGATGTCTTCTTATTTTTCAGCTGAAATTGGGAAGGTGATGAGAGAAGCAATACAACCAGAATCCTGTCTCCAGGATTTACTTTATCCTGAAGTAAAGAAGGAATCTTACATCATGGATATACTCATTTTTCTGCAGATGATGAGTGAGTTAATGCGTGAGCTGTTGTTGTTTATACTTCCAGAGATGCTAAATTACAGATGCAGATGAGGGCTGTATTTTAACACTTGGGAAACAGCTTTCTGAACCCTTTGGCAGGGCTGTTGAACTGAACACAAAGCTTTTATCTCTCTGAATCTCTCCAGGCATATTAATCCTTCACTTAGAGGTTTGTCAGATGAAAAGCTGCTTGAATGGTTTGCTATTTTTTTAATTGTGTGTGAATTGTATTGGTGCTGTGTACGGATCACATAGGCCAGAGTCAGGACTCGCAGAAAGCTCCTGTGATGCCTCTGGGATGTGCAGGACACGGCGCCGCCCTGCTGCTGCTGCTGCTGCTGCTGGGAGCAGCGAGGGTGGGGCTGAGGAGCAGCCCAGCGCCTACAGCTTCACTGGCAAGGCCAGCAGTGGCATCTGGCACACACGGCACTGTGCAGGATGGAGTTTGTCTGGGAAGGGCAAGCCAAGCACATGGAGTCACAGACTGCTGGGGGCTGGAAGGGACAGCTCAGCTCATTCCACCCCCTGCCATGGGCTGGGACACCTTCCATAGACCAGGCTGATCCAAGCCCTGTCCAACCTGACCTTGGACACTTCCAGGGACGGGGCAGCCACAGCTTCTCTGCGTAGCCTGTGCCAGGGCTTCCCCACCCTCACAGGCCACAATTCCTTCCTGCTTGGCATTTCCTTCTGCTGCGAGAGACCGGGGCTGGAGGGGTTGGTGGTTTGACACAGCCCCGCGTTTCTTATGCTCTTAGGCTCGTTGGATCCTACAAATCCTTACTTACCAAGCAATCTTCTCCCGTGTAAGTAGCTTTGAGCATTCGGGCAGTACAGGAATCTTTATCTGAGCATCAGAGCCATGTTTGCTATGAAACAAAATAGGTCACAGTCCATTTTCTGTAAGGCTTTCACCCGACAGATCCACACCAAAGGTGATCTGGTTTGCCGGGTTGGAGGGGAAGCCTGCTCTTCTATGCCGAGTCCTTTGCCAGCCATTCATAAAGCATGTCATACCCAGTTATTCTACACAGAAAGGACACTCATTTTTTCAGCAAAATGGGAGAATAGCAGCCTAAGTTAATGTGATCCCTGCGATGTCTCTTTTGAAGCTCAGACAGGATTTGGAGATGTTCAGCCTGTTCCAGTCCTGAATGTCTTACTGAGTTTTGAAAAACTATTATTCAAATCTTCCTTTGATTTTAACTTAGTTTTCTTCCCCTTTTTTCTATAAAATTTGTCAAAATCAAGGCAGTATCTTTGAAAGTATTTTCAGAAAGAAAACTTGATTGCTGTTTTCTACCTAGTCCTGAAATCAAGCAGTGGGTACCAAAATACAGTGGGCAAGAATTCAGGCCCTGGAGCAGCATTTAGTTTTGTTCTGTAAGAAGGCAGAGAAGTAATTTTGTGCCACAAGTAAGCTTGGTCTCCTTTACAAACCAAAATGTACCATTCCCTTAATGGCAATGCCAGTTTTCCAGCTTGCCATTTGTACACTTGCTCATTCTTACACACCACAGTATGAAAGAACATTCCTTTAAGTGTGAAAGAACAGAAAGAGGTGGAATCTCAAGTCCAACTATTTTTTCTCCACTGTCCCACCAGCAACCCAAGACTTTCTTCATGCTGAATTAGCCACAAATGGAAAAGGTGGAGAGACCACCTGGATTGTGAATATCACCGTCATTGTGCGTGAATAGTGTGGGGCTCTATGTGTATCCTGCAGGTGTAAAATGTGTAAGAAAGGACAAAATATATATAATGAATCTCACCAAAATGGATGATTAATATGTGAACATAAAAAATTAATATATTGTCACAATAGTACAGAAAAGAAAATAAAAATATTTATTATTATACTTGTAATACTTATGCAGAACACCAGAGATTATGTAGGAGCAGAAAAAAAAAGTGCTTACATATCATGTTTTTGCATTCCAGTTTTGTATTTTACATTGATGATTGAATAGTTTATGGTAGGAGAGAAAAGTGAGAACATGGATAGGAGGAAGAAATGAAATGACAAACCAAAGGAAAAATATTGTTGGGGATTTACAGTGTGTGTTCAATAAGCCCATGAAAGAATGTGCCTGTTCTTTTTCTCCTTTAGCTAACCCATGTAGGTGACTCTGGAAATCTCTCTCCTCTTATTTTCTTTTCTTCTCCCCAGGGAGGACATGTAACCGTAGGACAAGTACAGGGGGCTGAAGAACAAATATATCAACAAGGAAGCAATGCAGGAACAGAAACCTGAGTCAATATTCAGTCAAACCCTTCAATTATGCAGCTCATTTTGTACTGATTTAAGTAAATCCTTATTTCTGAAGCAACTTGTGCCTAGGGAGAAAGAGTGGAAGAGACTCTGGTATCCTCATAGACAGCAGCTGATGGGAATCATGATACAGTGAAGAGAGGTAAAACCTTAACCAGTCTGGAATTCAGGAGTAGTGGAGGTACCCAAGGAGAAGAGATATGGACCTCAGGAGAAGAAATCATTTTAGAAACATGCATATATATATATATATATATATATATATATATATATATATATATGGATTTGCCCCATGTTTTTGTCAGATGGGAGATCCAATATAAATGGAAGTTACTGTGGTAAACAGCGTAAGGTTGTCATCAGGCCACAGAAAATCTCTTCACAAATGCTCTCTTTCCGCGTTGGAGTTCAGGAACAGAGGAATGTAAGATCAAACCAGCTCACATGCTGCAGCACTTAAAGTAGCCTATTTTAAAAATAGAAATCAGATCTGATCTCTCTTTGGGAATAAAAAAAGTCTTGTGCAAAAAGTTACGAGAAGTTCTGGATCAGATTCTGTGGTCAGCAGCTCAAGTGGCTTAAATAATCAAACTAGTAAAAAAAAAAATTCTTTCAAAAAACAGTTCAGATTGCTCTGGGTGTGTGTCTGTGCTTGAGTGGTCACAGCCAACACCTAGCCCAAAAGAGCTGAAATGGGGGACCACAGCAGCCAACTGTGGGGTGAAACGTCACTGTCACTGGAAAAGTAATTACAGCATGTCAGTCAATGAAACGTAACAGCAAATTATAGACACTGTTTCAAGGAAAAAGACTTCAGGGGGTTCCTGGCTTTGAGCCCACCTTGGTGGGAGATGTGTCTCTGTCTGGGATGCACACAAGATATCCATACAGGCTTGAAGGGATGGTCCACGGGGCTGAACACCTCCTGGGAGTCAGGAAAGGCAGAGAGCAGTGGAAGAGGCAGCAGCCTGGCAGCTAATAAACAGCACGTTACTCAGCATCTCATAAATCTCCACCAAGTCCATTTATTCTCCTCTGAAAAGGAATAAATAATGAGAACCCTCCTCTTGCCAGTTACTGTAGCACTACACAAAGCGGGTTGGATGTGGAGCTGCTATTAATAGCACTGAACGAGCTGCTAATTGGGCAGTTATATAATGGCTTTGTTACGAAACCTAGTTTGGGTTTGACACCTTCTGTTTGCTAAAAACAACAGTAAAACCCCCAAACAAATCCAGGGTTAGTAGTTCGTGACATGAAATAAAGGCTGAATAATTACCAATGTTTCAAAATTCAAATAGAATTAAAAAGGGGGGAAAATCAATTTGTTTCTCTGAATTCTAACAGAAGTGAGCTGGAAGTGAATCATTCCACAGAACTGCTGTTCAAAGGGATACTTTAAAGTAACTTTCTCTAATATCTGCCCTGCAAATACTGACAAAAAACCTCCAAGTGACCTGTTTCTGCAACTTGTGAAGTCTCAGAAACTATTTCTTTAATTTAAAAAAACCTCTACTTTGAATGAGCAGAAACAGAACATATTTTAAGGAGAAAGAAGGACCAGAAAATACCTGTGTGACACACACTGGTACAAATCACGCACTAGGATGAGGCACGAATCTCTGCTCTTGTAAATGACAATAGATAACCTATACAGTTTGACATTTTTAATGTAACTTAAAAAAAAAAAAAAAGGAGAGAAACAGGTGGGGATGACATTTTGTTCCCTGCTATACAGAAGAAAAAAAGATTGCAGTGCACTAGGAGGGAAGCTTTTATCCAGGGTGGCCCTTTGGAGTGACTCTGTTCCTAGTTACTCTAAAGGCTGGACATCACTGGTGCAATTTACAGCACCGGGAGCTGCTCCTCCTGATGAAATCCAGCTACTGTCCCCTGCTTGTGAGGTGCTTTTCCTCTGGATCCTCCACCAAACACGGCAGCATTCAGAGCCTGCAAGAAGGATCCTTATGGAGGTTTGTAGCTGTATGTGTGTCATAATATACATAGAAATGAAAACTCCCGATCAACGCTGTGCCGGCGGTTGTTGTTTGATCAGTGTTATCCATAATCTTTTGGTGATTGGGAAGGAGCCCACAAGCAATCCAAAGAACACTTCGTCTGTCCATCTACAACCACACCTTTGTGCAGAGAAGTATGTGGAATTTGCCTCCAGTTGGGTCACCTCTTACATTTCAGGAAACTGGGCACAGATACTACACTCAGCCCTGCTGACTGAGTTATTTCCCACTGCTTGTCACTTTACATTGTCTAGGTGATGATAAACCCCCTGATTTATCCAGCATGGTGTGTTAGGAAGGACTTATTCCAACAAAAGAAAACTCTACTAAGTTCCTTCATTACTAAAGTGCCCAGAGGAGGCAGCCAAAGGGCCCACAGAGGCTGGATGTACAATGTCCCAGCACCACAGTAATTACAGCCAGCATGCCTAAAAAGCTGTGATAATTTAGGGTTCAGCAAGTGTTGAAAGGAGTAAGAGTGGAAATTGGGTGGTCCAGATGGCTCCCACATATATCCAGTTAATTATCAAGATCTAGAATCTCTTACCCATTATGTGTGTGTACATATATATCACTACGCAGAAATACATATAGACGCTATTTACATCATTAGGATAATTTGGAATTACCATGTGGCAAATAATAGAAGAATCTTCTCCTAAAATAACATCAGCATGCTTTCCTACTCCTACACACGAGCTGAAAGGAGTTTTCTCCTCAGTGCATGTTTTCACTGATAGTACAGTTTGTCTGTGTTGTTACTGCTCTTCTGTAACCTCACTTGTGAGAGCAGGAGGAGGCACCAAGCAGCTCCTCGGAGTAGTAACACTGTTCCATATTTCTGTTGTGGGGCTGCTGAAGGGATCCCATAGAATACAAACTTTGTCACCCATCTCGCTGGAGGACAGAGTTCAAAATTAATCCACAGTCCTATGATTGCTTAGTTGTCAGTTACTCTGAATTTGTATTGGTATAAATTGATGCCTTTGCAATACTTCAAAAGCTTCTAAAACACTTTAAACCCTGTCTAAATCTTTAACTAGTGTTTGCATTTTAAAAACCTTAAAATATTTGAAATTGTGCTTAAAATCATGTTTAAATATGGGAATAATATTTTCCTATGTCTGATGTAATTTTTTTCCTCTGTGATAGTGTTTTTTTGCACCCTTCACGTTGCCTGCCTGCACTGATGGTACATCTCCTAGAACTCCATGTGTATACTGCTGATCCTTGGTTTTCCCAGGATAAGGCAATACAAGCCTTCTTGTTGGTGAGTGCATGTAACTAATATGTGTCTATTGTCTACTAATATCTGTTACCATTTCCTGCTGGATTTATATATATTTCATTTCCTGTGTCAGCCATATTTTAATTGATATCTGGCAAATAGTTTTCTAATGGAGAAACTGAGAAGCTACTTCTCTACAAGGATATTATCCAGGAAATACCATATTTTTGTTTCCTCTGGATTTTACCAGGTGTTTTTTCTTTTTAATAAATGGAAAGACCTCCCTGTAATTCAGAATCAGAAAAATTTCTATATAGAAATCAGAATGGGGAAGGAGCTTCTGTCAAGTGGAAGAGATGGTCTTCATTTCACTCACCTGAGCCAAGTGTGAGCCAGAAGCAAACACTTCGCACTTTAAAGTGTGTCTGGGGAGGATGTAGGCAGAGAACTGATGGGATCCTCTTTAATTTGCTTGATAAACTGAGGATGGTAGAGCTCATTACAGCAGTGCTTGGTACCATGAAAGCAGGGGGAACAAGAGATGGAACAAGAAGAACTGGCTTTAAGTTGCACCAAAGGAGTTTTAGGCTGAATATTAGGAAAAACTTCTTCATAGAAAAGGTCGTCCATCCCTGGCACAGGTTGCCCAGGGAAGTGTTGGAGTTATTAACCCTGCAGAAATGTCATAGACAAGTAGGTGGAGTGATTAGGGACATGGTTTGGAAGTTGTCCATATCCTTATTCTTATGTCACTTCGTTTTATTCTTGCTATGAGCACTCCCTGCTGTCTGGGTCATGAAACCAGCTGCTGCGTTTCTCCTTTACTTAGATTTAAAGCCTCCACAGTCTTAAAACTGTGTTTGTCTCAAAATTCAACTTCTTCCCAGTCAGCAGTGTCTCCTATGCGCTGGTTTCTTTTAAGATCTTCACCTTTCCTGACTAAATCTTTTCAGTTCAGTCTGTCCAAACTATTGTCATCAAAATTTTTCCCTTTTCTCACTGCTCTGAGTGTGTTCCCCTACTTCTAAAATCTCAGTGTTGATTTATTTCCCCCATAAAATTCCAGCCTGCCTCTTCATCGGCTCTGGTTAACTCTGTTACTGCTCCCTCCTCTTGGAAAGCCTTCTCATCTCCAGTGCTGGGAATGCCTGTGGATGGGAAGCAGGGGGTGTTGTTACTAATTTCCTTCTTCGACTTCCTCCATTGAAAGGATGCTCTGAATCTAAAACACGTGGTAGATGAAATGACTTGGAGTCACCTCCCTCATTTTTTTTAGGAAATGCCTGGAAATGTGTACAAAACACTCACCAAAAGCGTTCAGAATGAAGACTCAGCACAATTTCAGTGCTGGCATGCGAATGCAGACTCCTGTTTCCTGCTTCCTTTGCAGCCCTGGCAGCCTGTGTGTGGAGTGTGTCAGCCAAGATCATGCTTAGTTCCTCACCTTGATGATATTGAGCTTGTCACAGCCAGCTTTTCCACATGCATATCTTTCTCTTGGATTTATGTGGCAAGGTAATACTCAAATCAGTCCTCCTACCAGGCCAGAGAAATGCACCTATTTCCCAGAGTCTATCTGAACCAAAAGTAACAAACCCCTGGGAACTCTGGAAGGAGATACATTTATCCTTTCTGAGTTAGCCAATTCCGCAGGGTTCAAGACTGGTGCTAAAACTTCCAGAAGTCACAGAATCGTGGAATCACAGAACGGTTTGGATTGGAGCGGATCTCAAAGCTCATCTCATTCCAAACCCCTGCCATGGGCAGGGACACCTTCCACTATCCCAGGTTGCTCCAAGCCCCATCCAGCCTGGCCTTGGACACTTCGAGGGATGGGGCAGCCACAGCTTCTCTGGGCAACCTGTGCCAGGGCCTCCCCTCCCTCAAGGAAACATTTATATCTTTTTTTTAGTAATATTTATATTTTAAATACCTTTTTTTAGTAACATTTATATTTCCAATCCATGTCGTGAAAGCCAGTGGCAAAAGGTCTTATTCATGGCGTTACTGACTCTAATTGCTTGTAAGAAGAACTGTGTAAATAATGGAGTATTTTGTTTGCTAAGAATTCATTAAAAATTACTCAGCTCAAAATAACCAGGACAAGTGCATTAAAAAGAAATCACTCTCTTGAAAAGCATTATTTTAAAGGAGCATTCTTAATTAAGAATACTTCAAATTAAAAAAAAAAGAGAAGGAAAATGTATTCTTTAAAATTCTGAGATGAAACTTGAATCCTATCAAGAGCATTCCTTGTTTCTTTCCAGTGCAAACAAATGAAAATGTCTGTTTTGCTCAGCCTGTATTTTTGTCCTTGTCCCACACAGAAAGATAAAAAATAAGGCATTAATTTTTCATCTCTTTCTCCCTGTGGTGCTTCCAGAGGCAGAAGTTAAGTGGCCAGCAATGCCTTCCTCAGGATGTCAGGATGCTTTTTTAGGCCAGAGAGAACCTTTGGTCTCCTGCATAGCAAGAGCGTGACAGAGTCGCTGAGCTATCAAATCAGTTATTCTGCCAACATCTTTCTGGTTCACTGAGGAGTAAATTAATCCCACCTAAGAGTGCTCCAGCAGCAGAGGGAGAGAGAGCACACACACTGCCCTGCTCGGGCAGCGAGGTGCTCGCCAGGAGTGTAAGTCATGGATAAATAATTCCTTTTCTTTGGGAAACCTTCAAGGACCTACTTCTCGAAGCGCTTCCACACACATGGTGGGACAGCTGTAGCAAGGCAGCTTCGCCGGGGGAAGAAAACAAGCCCTGGGGCAGGTGCAGCAGCTCCACCGTGGATCTCCACAGTCCACCACGGTCCTGGGATGTCTGGGACTGGCACCAGCTTCTGGGTCAGCGCTGGTCAGAAGGTGGTGGTGAGGGAGCTGCTCCAGCAGAAAGCGTTGGGACAGGCCTTAGACCACCCTCATCACTTGGAAAGGAGGGAGTGAGTCTCTGGCACGATGTCACCAATCCTTCTGCCCCCCAAAAGCTTTACTTAGCAAAGTCCAGAAGCTCCAATGAGAAAATAAGAGAGGTACAACACGTGGTTGTACCCCAAATCTGTGCCTCCAGTTCCAGCTGTTACAATGAACTGCAAACCCATGTATTTTCTGTGTGATTTCTCCCAAGTTGATCCTCTTTTTTTACCCTGTTCTTACGTCTTTCCTGGTTTCCACATATGTTTTTGATCTTTTCATTGCTTTACTGCAATAATGTACCTCCAACTGCTCCAGTGTTGTCCTCAGTTGCCCTAAGGCAGTAAATGCTTTGCCACAGGAGTATGTGCAACCCTGGGAAGGACCAAGATTTCTGTTAAAGACCCATCTGGTCATAAAGTGAGTGTTTATCTAAACCCCAGATTATTCAGGTTTTCTGGGCATTTTCTGCCTAGATCTCTACTGTAAGTGGCTGTTGCATTTGTTCACGAACTAAACGTACATTATTCCTGGCAGCCCTCATAATGAGCTCTCCACACAAATGACCTCTTGGAAGCTCTGTGACTCCTGCAAAACATAAGAAAATTGAAAATCTGTATTTGCAAGGTCAGAAGTAAAACAAAAACCTCCTTTTGGCTGTCTCAAAGTAAAGCCATACAAAGTAAAGACCTCACTGAACAGCAACTTAAAATAAATACAATTTCCTTTGCCATAATAAATGTTTCAGTATAAAGTTGAATATATAATTCATTCCACTTAGCTGTAACATTTTGCTAAACATCAGGAATTTCAAGGGAACAACTTCAGTTTCTTACAGGCTTTAACTGCTCTCTTGAAAACCTTTTGGAGAAGAAAAATGTGCCCTGGGATGGCTTTTAAGCATTTATTTGGTTCATTGTTGAGATCTGACTTTCTTCAACAACATATAAATTGTTTCTGTGACCTTAATAGAAATCTGAAGCTCTAACTAGCTTTTAGAATTTCACCTCATGGACCAGATCCTTGGCTGCCATCCTGCCTACTTTGGTCTGCTCAGGAGGAATTTGGGGAATGTATGAAGTGTTTTAACGGCAGCGACAAATTAAGGTTTTCTTTCAGCTCAAGAGTGAGCTACAATTAGGACATGATTGTTGTAAGGAGAAAAAACCCTCTCAACTGAAGTGTTTCCAAGCTACTCATCACTTCCTAGTGTCTCTCCTTATGGAAATTCATCTAGTCCTGTGATACTGATCTTGTAAACAAATACTTTCTTTCCTTACCTCCTGTGATAAAATTCATGCTTGATATTTCTTTAGGAACTCCTTGGCCCCTTCTTGTCTTTTTTCAGATTGGGAAATGTGAAGAAAAAAGAAAAAGGATTTTTTTTTTAATATCTCAGTTTGGATCACTCATCCGTATAATGACTTTAAAAATCCCACAAAAACATCAACAAGAAGGTGAATTGAAATTGAATTTAATAATTCCTTCTGAACATTTTTTTTTTTATTAAAGAATAACTGTATGGCAGAGCAATAGCAGATACTTGGGCCAAATGCTTGTTGTCAGAATATACCATTAGGGAAAAAGTGATGTAGTGCTAGGGGAATATGTTTAATTTTTTTGTGTCTGTGTATATCTGGATAAGGAACCTGGCAGACAGCTCCCCTTAAATCCAGTCATCAGCCCACCCTCGGTGTTCAGCACTGCTGATTGTGTTATTTGTGCAGGTATTATACAAAAGGATGCACAACTTCCACGTTATTTTTTTGTTTGAGGGGACTTAGAAATCCGCTACTGTTTGGAGTGCTTTGTAATGCACATTCCCTTCACGGATGTGGGAATAGATCCATTCTTGCTGGTCTAAATTGAAACTTCCTCCAGTTTCCCTGTACCGGCACTGCTGCACAGAGTGTTTCCCTGGAGAGGAACTAATGGAGTAAATGCTTTGTACTTGCTCATGAGTTCCAAAGTCCCTTTGCTGCCGCCTTCATGCCATGAATTCAGTGTGTTTGATACGAGGCACAGCTGCCTCACCCAGAGGAAAACTACCTTCGTATGTAGGCTCTGGCATTCCTGTCATACATTCGTGTTCCTTTTGGGAAGGGTTGACAGGTTTTAACTCTTCCTGAGAGACCACAGCTCTGGACGCTGATTCTGGAAACTCCAGAGGTTTAATGTAAAGCCCTCTGTGGGTGTATTGTGTGTGTGTGTGTCTTCTCACTTACCAAAATGAGGATGGAGATGCTCCAGGCTGCCTTTTGTAGTGGAGCTCTACTTCTACCCGAGCTGCTGTTTAAAGCGCTGTGCAGGTGTGGATTTAACTCTTCATGTGGATACCACCACTTACTTGATCAGAAAGGAACGAAAGCAATTCAGCTTTTATCAAAATTAAATGCCCGTCGGGTGGCTTGGTGACCTCCCCATTCTGTGTTCACATCACTGCCCCAAGGCTGCCAGAGCTCAAGGAGCATTTGGACAACACTCTCAGGCATATGGTGGAATTTTGGGGGGTGTCCTATGCAGGGCCAGGAGTTGAACTCTGATAATCCTTGTGGGTTCCTTCCAACTCAGGATATTCCGGGGTTTTGTCGAAGAGACCGAGGCAGCTGTTTGCTATGACATTTCACACGTGTCCCCAGCCCTTCCCGGCGCTCTGCGCGGCAGGCACGGCGTTATTCCACGTCCCGGCGGTCCCCTGTGGCGGGCTGTTCCGCATCGCGGCGGTGCGGGGCTCGATGTGCGCGGTGCCTCCCGCGGGTCCCTTCCCGGGCGGGCGCAGCTGCCCCGCGGCCGCGGTGACGATCGCGACCCGGCGCACGCGCGGTCTGCGTGTGCGCCCCCCCCCCCGCACGCGGCCGGGGCCGCCGTGACGTCACGAGATGCCCACGGTGTGTGTCCCCCCTTCCCGCGCGCGGCCGGAGCTGCTGTGACGTCACGAAGTGCCCGGTGCGTGTGTGTCCCCCCCCCGCCGCATCCCGCTCCCCTCCCTCCCCGCACGCGGCGGGGGCCCTGCGACGTCACGGCCCCTTGCCCGCGAGCGCGCCCGCACGCGCTTCCCGCCGCGCGCCGCCACCGCGCGCCCTCCCTCGCGCTCGGGCGAGGCGTGACGTCACAGGCGGGCACTGAGGAGCGGGGCGGGGGGGGGGGGGTGCGCACAGGTGCATCCGCTTCCCTCAGGGCCCCTCCCGCCATCGTCCCGGGGCAGCGCCCGGGGAAAGGTCGGTGTTCGCTCCCTGCTAGACGGAGCTCAGGTTCTCCTTGTGCCCTCACCGACAGTGTGAGTCTCCCATCGGTGTCACGCCGTCCCCGACGGCAGGGAGGCGCGGACCGGGGTCGCTAGGGGGAGGCACGGCACTGGCGGACGGACTGAGGCGCTGAAGCGGGGGGAGCGAGAGGGGAGGGAGCGCCGCGCCCCCCGGCCCGGTTTTGCTTTCCCTTTTGCCGCTACCTTTCGCTGGCGGGCGCGAGGGAGCGGGGAGGGTACATATTTATTTATTTATTTATTTGCTTACTTACTTACTTATTTATTTAAATATTTGTTTGTTTGCTTCCCTAAAGGGTGAGGGGAGGGGAGAGGGAAGACCGGAGGAGGGCGCGGAGGCAACGCCGTCACCAGAGGAGGCGGTGGCGGGGAAGAGGAGGAGGAGAAGAAGCCGGCGCGGAGCCTCGCCTCACCTCGCCTCGCCTCGCCTCGCCTCGCCTCGCAGCCCCTCCGCCGTCCCCGCCTCGCCGTCCACGGCCGCCGGAGTCACCGGCGGCCGCCCGTCCTTATGATGGCCTCGACCACCTGCACACGCTTCACCGACGAGTACCAGCTCTTCGAGGAGCTTGGGAAGTAAGGAGAGAACGGGGGGTGAAGGCACCGGGGGCTGCGGGGGGTCGGCGCGTGAGCCTTGCGGGGAGCCGCGCCCGGGGCCCCCTCACGACTGCCTAGAGCCCCGGGGGAGCGCCCGGGCTCCAGCCATACGGCCCCGGGGCGGCGAGGGGCTCTGAGCGGGTGGCGGGGGCTGCCCTCAACGCCCCGTGCCGTTATTTATTATTATTTATTATTTACTGTTGTTATTAACTCTTAGGTTGTCGCGGGGTTGGGGTCTCGGTCTGTGAGGGGTCTCGGAGCGCGGCGGGCGCCCCCCAGCGGGGGGGCGGGAGGCGCAGCCCTGAGCGCCATGTTGGGTGTCACCCCCCACCGCCGAGGGGGACACGGCCACCGCCGCCCTGTGTCCCCCCGCGGTGTGCCGGCAGGGACACAGTGAAAACCCGCCCACCCTCCGCCCCAGCTAGCGGGATTGGTCGCACAGCTTCTACCTCGCAGAGTTCACTGTTCAGCTGAATAAAATCAATGCTGACTGTCCCTGTCAGAAAATCAGAAAATCCCTTTTGATTTTTTTTTTAAATTCTGGCGACATCACACCCCTCCGTGCAGCCCGTTAGCTGGTAATGGCAGTGCAGTGTTTCAGTTGGACTGACACTTTGCCCGGTTTTGGTTTCCAGAGGGGCGTTCTCCGTCGTGAGGAGGTGTATGAAAATCACCACAGGACAAGAGTACGCTGCCAAAATCATCAACACCAAAAAGCTTTCAGCCAGGGGTGGGTATATTTTAACCTGGTGTTTATGGTGCCTCCTCCCTGTTTCTTGTGTTCATTAACGTGCTAAGCATTAGGAAATAATAAAAATAGCTGAATGTTTTAACAAATTTTCTAGTACAATTTTAATTATTATTTCCTTGGTTTGCTTTTTTCCCTTGAGGTTTTTGGGGTTTTTTTCTGTATTAAACGTTTCATGGATTGACTGCATAGAAGTTGGAGGTTGCTGTAAAGCATTTCAGGAAAAGATGTTCAAAAACTAAAATCTAACAATGCAGTCTCTTCATTTTTGTATCTAAATAATTTTGCAAGTTTGTTTTTTGGTTTTTTTTTGGTGTGAGGATGGTCAGTAATAGGTTTCCATTACAGATTTTATTTTAAATGTTATAGCTTCACTGAATTCTGTGTTCCCATTGCATTTAAACATGCACATGAAGGCCTGTCTGACTATGAGCAAATGAGGAAAAGTGTACTTGTACCTCATATTGAACTTTTTTGTGAGAAGAAAATTATGATAAGGAAGAAAACTATGTTTTCTGAACTAACCCTTGTGAAGAAAGTCACTCTGATGAAGTGATGAGGAGTGTTACTGCTGCACAGCTTGTTTCTGCCTTCCTGTGATGTGTGTTTCCAGCAGCTTGTCAGCAGCAGTGGCCGGGTTGTTATGATGCATTGTAGGTAAATATACACATGGTGTGGGCTGTTGTTGTGGAAAGGGAGTCTTAGCGGTGCCGTGTCAGTTGCTCGTTAATTCCCAGTTGGAGTGCCTGTGTTTGGGTGTCAGGGGTTAGGGATCACTTGCCCTTAACATTATCTGTGTTTTTATATGAATTTGTAAAGAACATGGGGGTGAATAAGTAAACAGTGTCAGAGTGTAAACGTGTTTGTGGCTGGGCTGCTTCTGGCCCAAAGGAATCACTGCAGGTAAACGGCAGCTTGAAGTCATTAAATTTAAATACAAAACATTGTGGAGGACGTTATGGCAAGTTCTGATAACATTCTGCTCTCTGATAAAGATCTTTCAATGGTTTTTATTTGCAGTTGGTGAAAGCTGTGTGAAAATTTACTTTTTGCTGAATTTTAGTCTTCTCACTTTTACTGTAACATTATTTTTCTTTTATTTTTGAAAGCTTACTTAAATATAAATTTTTTTTGGTACAGTTATGGGCTTGAAGGTAGGTTAAGAAATTTATAGTACTTGAGCTAAAATATTTTCACAAGTTTTCTTTTAAACAGATTTTTTTTTTATTCTTTAGCATGTTAATGTGATCTGTTGAATTTAAAGTAAAACATCACACTCTGTGTGATTTCTTAGAGCTGAGTAATTTTCAATGTGAGAAGCCGTAACAAAGTCATCATCAGGTTACTGGTAACAGGTGCTGAACTAGGTGCCAGTAGCCAGGTTACCGATGTGCCATTGGGGTTATATGTGTGGTGGGATAAATCCTGGAATGCTAGGCTAAACGAGGAAAAACTGGATCTTTCTAATTACTCATAATTTGGATTGCACTGTATTGCAAGCTGTCATTTTTGTCCTTTGTTCATGCAGGACCAAGTTGGTCCTTGATGTGCTCTGTTAAGGAGTGGAAGCACATTTAGGAGAATTTGGCTCATAGGACGCAATGCGGCAAATTTCACACAGATTTCTCTATAGGTTCAACCCATAAAGGAAGGGGTTACACCTCAAAGCTGAGCTGTGGGATATGCATGTCGGAACACGTGTGGTGCCAAGTCCATAACACAGGGAATGCCTTTCCATCTCTGTTTTCAGACATCCCAAAAATAATTGCGAGTTTTGTACTTGGTTTGTTTTTGTGGAGGTTGTTTTGGGTTTTAGCACTTTGAAATCTACTAAGCAGTTTCTGAAGAGCAAGCTTCTTGGAGAAATCTTTGGAGTCTTCTGAGGCAATTTTTTAATTGCAGGAAGGTGCACTCGAATGGCACTTGTGGTGCAAAAAAACTAAACATGAAAAAACCTCAAACTGTGACACTTTCTCCTGGTTGATAATGGGGATGCAGTTTATAACTGAAGTGCTGCTTTTAAATCTGAGTTTTGTTCTGCTCCGTCTGAGCTGCTGTATGAGGAGGTAGCAGTTCACTTCTGAGTGTCAGACCTACTGAAATACCCATTCCAGTGTAAATCGTGGGGTCAGCTTCATCTGTGAGTGGAGTTAAGAGAAAACGTGTCCCATCCATAGTGCTGGCTTCCCTTGAAGTCTTTTAAACAAAATGTCAAATTTGGGCCTTCTTGCTTCCCGCATGGGACAAGAGCAGCTTCAGTATATGATATGAAGGAGTCAAGACTAAATGAAACTTCCTTAAAGTAGTTTTGAAATTAGAAATTATTTAAGTCGCTTCAGCCCAGTCAGAGCAATAGTTGTCTTTTCTTCCCCTCTTCATCTCAGCCATAAATGTTCTTGGAGATTGATCCAAATTCTTGTTTAGTAGTCTTTCTAAATCTGATCTGGTCACCAGGTAGTGCCGGTGAAGGTGTGTTCCCATCAGTTTCCTTGTATAGTTACAGGGAAATTTCAGGCTAATTGCCTGTGTGCAGAGGCATGGGCTTTGGCTGGAATTTGGAGGGGAAAAGGAAGCTGTGCCCCATGTTCTAGCAGAAGGAACATTGGTGCTTTCAAGTTGATGGTTTAAAGAACTTCAATTTCGTGATTTTCTGATTTTAGTAGTAGGAGTAATAAATATTTGCAGTTTGAATCTATTTCAGTATAGCAAAAATGCTTTTGCTTGTTATAATTACATATTTCCTCTTTTTCGAGTCTTCTTAAGATGCTCTTCAGAGTTTTGATCTTGGTGTTTTCTAAGTCAGCTGGAGCACTAAACTACTAGAATATCAACTGCTAGTTTTGTGTCAATAGATTATGTTCTTGTAAAATTGATTATGCTGCTGATTGTAAAAAAGGAAGGGCAAAAAAAGGTGTGTTACCCCTCTAAAATTAAGTGCAGCAGTGAACAAGCGCACACAAAACCAAGGATAAAGTGAAGTATGTGTGTTTTTGCTGGTTCTGGGTTCTGTATGGTTTCATCTGATGAAGTCTTTGGGACTTCTTTACTATTCAAGTAAGGGCTTGGGCTTGTCTGTGTTGTTTTTCATGTGTAGAAAGTCATGCAGATAAAAGTGAACTTCTGCGAAGTGACTTTACTTTTCCCCTGTCTCTTCCAAATACCAAATAATGAGCAGATTGTCTGTTTCTTTTTGCCAGTATCTGTACACCTTTTTTCTTCTCTTTTGAGAGTCTTCTAACTTTGATCCAAATTGATTTCAGGTAAACAGATCCATATTCTTAAAAGGTTTAGCCCTCATTTTTGGTCTTAAAATAAAAAATGTAAGAGTTTGCTTCTCTGATCATATTAGAAAAGGTGAATCACTGATACATTTTCACTGGGTGTACCTATTGCCAGTAACTCCTAGTGACAGTTTCTGGTGGCCAGAAGCCCAGTGCCTTTGGTGTGATGTGGTGGTGTCTGTGGAAGGAGAAGGATGTCCCAGTGCCTTTTTTTTTTGGGGGGGAGCTCTGGGCACACCTCTGCCAGCCCTTGGGTTGCTGTAGCAGAGCTACGAGTGCTTTGCTTATGAGCATATGTGCTACAAGGAGTAACGTCAGAGTCAGCTGGAGGTGATTGCTGCTCCCTGAAAAGCTCTTGTGAGCTTTCGGGGACCTGCCATTCCACTAGCTGCAAGGCTTGGAGGTGTCACTGGGTATTTGTCTTCCTTCTTAGCAAGCAATTTCCCGAATCTTTTTCAGCATTTCTACTGCTCTTTCCTATGAGCTTGTGACTGCAGGTGCATGGCACAGCCAGAGGGGCTGGAGTGATCGCACTCACCTGCAGCCAGCTCTGATGGGTGCGGAGGCTGCAAACCCCAGCCTTTGGAAACATTATGTTGTGCAGTATGGAGTAACTGGGCTGTGGGAAGAGTGTGTCTATAGCTCTCCAAGCAGGGCACCTCATGATCCCTAAAGTGATTTAAAATACATTAGGGAGATGAATGAAATGGCAAGCATATATAGGGTAGTAGTTTTCAGCACAGCTTTTCGTTACACGGAGATAGATGTTTTTGATGTGTCACTAGACTAACATTTCCTTCAGTCAGGTAGCTTGTGTCAGTCTGTGTCAGATGTTGTACAGGAAGGCAAGCTCTAATAAGGCTTCCAGCGCTCCCTAGGAGGAGAAAATAATTCTTTCTAATCTAGCTCAAGATGTTAATCTCTGAAGCACACATTTACCTGTGCCAGTTTATTACAACACATGTATTTTTAATGCTAAATTCTGTTCTTACGTACACATGACGTTGCTCCCACTCAGACAGGACTATCTTTCAGGGCATTTAGTCGTCAGTGAAGCAGATGTTGTCTTTGTGAGCACAAGATTTAAGCTTGGGATTTTAGTGGTTTTCTTCCATGTCTTGCCAGAGAGGTAGTCTTACTTCTCTGGCTAATAACCTGTCACTAAGAGTGTTTTAAAACTGTTTTTCCCTAGTATGTCAGAGGGCTCACCTGCTAACATGCAGTCGCTCTTTCTTAATGTTTGTGCCCAATGTTTGTGTCCAGCTTAGTCGTGGCGTTCTTTTCAGTTTGACATCGTTGTCACACAACACATTCATTTGAATGTTTATCTGCAAGTATTTGTTTAATTGCAAATTGCCGTAATTTAGCAGGCTACTGGTTCTGTTGAAATTGACTCCATTCAGACAGCTCAGGGTAGTAGGGAGAGAAGAGCGTTATTAAAAAAATACCTCAAAAGGGATTTTTGGTTAGGTGCTCTGTTTTGTGAAGGTTTGGAACTTTTAATTCTGTTTTGGTTTTATTCTATTTTGGTGTTAGTAAAAACCTGAAGAACTTTTGAATACCAGTGAGAATGAGGACTTTGTGATGAGTGTTGGTTGGTAGTAATTTATTCTAACAGTTCAAACTAGATTTGAAATGAAACGTACTGGCAGTTCGTAGTTAAATTATTCATAACAAATGCTGTATGATTTCAATAACGACACTTCTGGAGATTTTGCAAAAGAGTTACTTACTCTCTCCATTGTGACTGGAATTTCTCTTAGAAAGGCATGGAGGGTAAAAAGGTGTTCTGGTTTGGCCAAACTTAGAAATACAGTGTTTGCATCATCTGTCAGCTCAGTTTCAGCAAGCTCATTAGGGGAGGGGAGGGAAACACATACAAGAGGGGATTCTTGGGGACTTACTGGCTACTGCTCTCCAGCCATTTTCTGTCAGAAGTTACACATTTTGCCACTGATATGTGCTCCTGTTCTGTGTGTTCTCTTCCTGCAAACTGAAGACTTAGCTGCACATCTGAACAACTCCACTTGCAGGACTGCTTCTGTTGGGACAGAAGGGAGAATTTAGATGCAGGGGAGAATACAAAAGGAATGCCTCTCCCGAGCTTCCACATCCTGATACTGAAATAGGGGTGTGTTCTGTTCCTCCTGGTCTGAGAGAGAATGTTTTGCTGTGTTCAAATGGTACTTCTGAATGAAAGGTTTGGGTCAAATATGAAAAGAAGGAAATGGACACGGTGATCAACACTTTGCATTTATTGTAGATTGGTTCTGTTTGTTTGCACATAATATCATACATACAAAACATTGTTTTGTGGGGAACCACAGGTCAGCTCAGGCGTTTGTGACTTGGATCTGACCTCACTGGCAGCCAGGTAGAAATACACTTGTTCCTGGAAGGACTGAGATTAGGTGCAGAACAACCCCCCAGAAATCCAATTTCAAAACCTAACTAAACAGTGGAATTGATACGTGAAAATCCTGCCCTATGTAAGCATGTATTGGTCCAAATGCTAAACATTGATGCACCTTCTCAGATTGTGATTAGGGGTATGTGAAGGCATCTCTGCTATGTTTATTCACACTTCCATGATTCCGCAGTCTGGTTTGGGGTTGGAATTTATCTTTTTTTTTTTTCCTTCCATTTTTCTGGTAATTGGGGAATGTCTGATCTAAGAGACTGAAATAAAAGTCAGTGAGATATTCTGCTTTTCAAATGTATGTACTGCCAAAATAGTGCTTTTCATGTGTCTGTCCTTCATTTGACCTCCTGAGAAATGTAGGCCGGGGTGTTTGATATGTCCAGCTTCCTCCTTTGTACACACATATTGCACATTTGTCAAATGCTTTGTAAGGATATTGTGGGGGGTTTTGGGAGATTGTGTGAGAAATAGAACTTCCTCTGTGCTTTGAAAAAGGTTACTAGAGAACAAAACCCTAACTAAATGGTGGCCATTCCTCTGTTTAATTCCTTATTAAAAATAATTGTGCTTTGAATTTGAAGAAACATCTGCTGTGTTGTGAAGAGGCACAGGAATCCAATCTGTCTGTTTATTCCTTGGATGTATTGAGCTTGCGTATATCTCGGAGTGTGTGTTTATGCAAACTCCTCATCCATTTAATCCTTGTATTGTAAGAAACGTCTTGTGCATGGTATTGGGGAGGGGGGAGAATTTGTGTCATTTGTGTGACATGGGGTTGGTATTTTCTTCCAGGGAGACAGTTGTGCTGTTACCTCGTGTCATTTTCTAGATTGTTGTCAGCTTGTTCTGAAATTCATTTGAGCTGTTTGAATCAGAGAGCTCACTTTTAAGCTTTGCAGTCCTGGTAATTTCTGTGGCATCTCATCAGAAGCTGCTGGATATATTCTGCTATACTGAGGGGTTACTTAATTTCTCTTGAATCTGTTCTTCTGGATGCTGCTGGATAGAAGCAGTAGCTATCAGAAAATCCTGAGAGTGGCAACTTTTGCAAATTTGCAAGTGTGTTTTATCCCTGATGGAGTTTCTTTACTAATCCAGGGCCTCTTTAGTGGAAATTGAGAAGTGTAAATGGTGCTATAGCATATATTTGTTTTTTCTAATTAGGTTTTTCAGTCTAGAGGATGATAGGTAATATGCTGAGCAAACTATTTACAGAGATGTTTGTGCAATTATTGGTTTAAGTTGGTTGTATTTGGTGGAAAGGAACTTTGCCTAGCTGGTGCTTTGAGGTAGCTTCTGTTACATGAGTTCCTGACCTTTTGTCAATACTTACCGGAAGATTTCAGAGTAAAACATGCAGGCTTAATTAAACAAAAAAAAACCAACCCAAACCTCTCCAAAGTAACAAATTAGATTTTAATAATTAGAAATGTGATGCGTGGATATTTGCTGGTTGAGGTGAAGTATTTTATCTTGTGATGAGAGGCTTTTTTAAAATTTTTACCAATCACCAAGAATTTATAACTGCTAAACGTATAAAGTTAAAATCCTGGTGATGCTTTCCAAGAGAGCTGTCTGGCATGCATAAAACCAGAATTAATTTAGGTTTGGCAGTCAGCTTCAACTTGAGTATAGAGTGTGCTTGTAAATGTTCACAACTCGTTGTGGGGTTTCTTTTGCTCAGCTACAGCCAAATCAGTCATTTTGGGCTGTCGGTTGGACAGTCTCTCCCACTGTCCTAAATGTGCTCTGTAGGGAGTTGGTTCTTTCTAGTGTGCAGCAGTTTTGACTCTGCCAACACACAGTTGGCACTGCTGTGGAAAGCAGGGTTGTGGTCACCTTCCACTGGATGGAGAACTTGACCTAAACCCATCTTTAGTCAGAGGTTATGATGTGCAGAATTAAAAACTTCAGAATCTGATTTATAATGAGAAAAAAGGGTATGAACGGAGTGTTTGCTGGATTGAGTGAGCAGCTGCATGAATTTGGACAGATGTGTGTTGAAGAATGTGTTGTACTGTGGCAGCTCTGGGTTGCGTGTGTGTTCTGCAGGGAGGTTGAGCCCTGCTGAGCAGCTCATTTGGCCCCGTGGCCTCCAGCTGGCAGTGCCCTCACCTGGGAAACTGGTAATTAATCTGGTCACGTGGCACGGAGCAGGCGTCACACCCGCTCCCGGCCCTGCGCTCCGGGCAGCAGTGCACCCTGCCCAGCTGGGAGCATTAACAAGCCTTCCTGCAAGTACAAAGGGTAGCACATCTCTGCTGTAAAGTTTCGTCATCTCAGCGCTTGACGGGGAGAGAAAAGGAAAGCTAGAGCCTCGAAGCTCATACTTGTGGGCAGCAATTTACTGCCTGTGTTTTCAGAACTTTGTTCTTGATTTAATTGTAGTTGGGAACTGCTTACTCGTAAATTTTCCGCGATGTCAGTGCAAGTGTTGCAGCAACAGTCACGTTGCATATTCATGTAGCTGCACAAACAGATGGGGTTCCTACATAAAATCCATATTTGACAATCTGATGGGATTTGCCAAGGCTAAGCTTTCATTTAAATTTTAACCTCTTGGAGAGAGGTTTGTGATTTAATGAGTCAAGAGAGGCCTTCAGGTTATTTGTATTGCATAGCAAATTTCAAGCCAGTGCTTAGGTGTGATTCTGGTTTGGGAGATTTCTTATAGGAATGGTTTTAGTGGGCTGTTGTTCATTAGAATAAGTACTTGCCAGATTCAGAAATGTCTCTTGAAACCTTGTTTATTTGGCTGATGTTACTCATATCCTGCAGAAAGTGAAGGTGTATATGCAGTTGTAACATGGTGTAACACGGACAGGCTGCTGCTGTGGTACTGCCTTGCAGGGAGGATTTTGTTCTGTAGGGCAGATGACCTTTGGTTTCCCTTAGGGCAGCTTCAGGTGCTGCTGAACTTTGGTTATTAAAACTCACTTAAAGACCTGCTTTACACCTTCGTTTTTAATCAAAAGGTATCACTAATGTTAAGTGTCTCCGAGATGCAAGTAAGAATCAGTGCAGAAACTTTCAAAAACTACATTTTCCCATTCTTTACAAAATGCTATAGTTACGAAAATGAATAGCTCATCTTGGTACTTTTTATACAGAGTCTCCTGCTGCTAAAATAAAACCCTCTTGGGTGTAAGGTAGCTTGCCTACTCTTTGCGTTACACAGCATGGACAGCTAGGAATTTGTGATTAGGATTGCGGTGATAAATGCTCATGGGACTAAATGCCTTGCTGACCCTGGCCTAAAACCCCTCCTTTTTTAGTATCACTGCTCCAAATGGGGGAGGGGGGGAAAAAAAGGTTTTCTGTCACATTTTTGTATCTTTTCATGGTGCTTTGATGATATTCATCGTTGATACTCAGTAAACTTTCTCCTGTTAAAAAAACCTTTCTAGTTGCTCCCTCGTTCAGTTAAAGCCTCCTGGAACTCTGTTAGTGTGGGGGAAGTGTAAAATTTATAGGGAGATATGTACTGGTGCTGGATGGAAGAGCTTCCAAAGCCCCATGACATTTCTTTTTATACCTGTAGCACTCCATGGTTTTTCATGGCTGTTGCATTTTTGGGGGGAAGGAAGAGGACAAAGAGGCCACTGGTTCAGTGCTCTATGTGTGTACACATGCACGCATGAGATGCAGCAAAAGATCTGGCAGAGCCTGTGTGTACCCAGCCAATTTGTTTGCTGTAGGAAAATGATTCATGCTAAAAAATCTATTAACTTAGAGTCATTTTACTTGTAATGAGGGCAGGAGTTGGTGTCTTTAAATTCTTGTTTATTTGTGTTAAACACGATTTATCTCTCCAAATGAAGTAATAAATTGCTTTCATTGCCATGTTAATCAAAACATGTAATGAGATTAATTTTCCCGGAGCAGAAGTTGTTTATGTGTGGTCCATCCCCTTGGCCAGGAGCTGTGTGTTGGTGTTACAGATGTTTTGGGGGCCATATCAGTGACATAGCTCAGCCTTGCAGACTCATGGTGGGAAACTCAGTGTCTCATAGATCCTTTGGGGAAACCTGAAAGAAGAGGTCGAGGACTCACAAATTAGGTGTATTTAAAGTCTTTAATAGGTGCAGATTTTTTTAAGTTTGGAAAGTAGTGGAATTCAATATTCTCTCTGCATTTTTCAAATTATTTATGTTTTGGTCATAGGGTGTTCATGTAGCCATGTAAATCTCACAGCTATTATATCCCAACATTTACACTCCTAAAAGTATAAAATATTTGAAAAAAACATTTTCTTTGTCCTTTAAATAGGATTCATTCACTTCCATCACCTTTAAATAGGGTTGATTCACCTGTTTGCAACTGTTGCCTTGCTTAGATAGCTTTGAGGGATAAGGACTGGTCTTCTATCATACTCAAAGGAAAGTCAAGTTTAGAGTCATGTTTTTGTCTTCAATGGTCTCTTCTTTGTTACATGAAACAGGAAGGCCAGGTCTAGTAAAACTGAAACCTTCCACTTCCAAATCATGTTTATCTGCTGTGAGACTTCTGCAGGATAAGAGAACATCTGAACATTTATCACCTGGGGCTGGCCTTTGGTGAAAACTAGGAAATGAAATAAAAGTGTATTCAAGGTGAAGTTGAGTCCTTCCACAGAATAAAAAATCTAATTTGGTAATCAAGCTCTATCTTAAAATTAACTGGGGAGGTGAGTGGGTTGGTTATTTTCACTTTACCGAAGACAGAATTTAGTACTGTCCTCTTTTACTTCAAAGACTTTCCTGATTTACAGCTCAAATTTAGTCATGGACAGCGTTTGATGTCTGTGCCTGGGCTGTCCTTCAGAGCAGGCTTCATCTTTCATCAGTGTATTTATCAAGGACAATCTTGCTTGCATTATTTTATGTAACAGCCATCTTCCCTTAGCTTTCTCCTGTATGGCAGGCTTGCCATTATTATGGCCATTCTTCTTATGCATGCCACAAGCTAATTTATATATTTATATGTGGGTGTTTGCAGTGGGGAATTGGAATTGACCAGAAAAAAAAAATAGGTGAGGTCATCTGGGTGTCTTTAGTATCACTGATGTCTGTATGGGAGGGTCTTGTGTGGTGAATTCCAGTGTTTATTTACAAATTGGTTTGGCTGATTCTGAGGCTGATACTGAAGGAACTCATTTAGTAATTTCTCTTCAGCTTTCCCATTCATCGCTGGGTTTGCTGTCACCTCTTTTACCAGTTGTCTGATTAGTTGTTCACTAATCCCCAGATGCCTCATTTTCTTTGTTGCTGCATCCTAAACATTGGAGCCTGGCAGGAGACTTTGATCCCTGTCTGGAAGAATTCCCCAGAGTACTGTTTTAGAGGATTCGCTGTACCTAAGCAGTAACTGATAGGCAAAGATGTAGGTAGCTGCAGGGGTTTTTTGTAGAGTTTCTCAGATCGTGCATATTGAGACCTAAGTCCAAACCCATTTCTTCCATCACAGCAATGTTGGGCAGTTCCTGACACAGTAGCTTTCTACAGCCTGCTGTTACTGTCGCCTCTGTGCAAGGTCGAGTGGAAACTGCTGTGAAAATAGCTTCATGAAACAAAGCTAAATTAGGAATAGTTTCTGTTGAGTGTTGACTTGTTTCTGCAACCACAGGTGCTCGTCTAGTCAACGAAATGGCTAAAGAAACAGAAAACTTTGTAAATGCACTAAGAGCACCATAGTTCATTGTTTAGAGTTTTATTGATTCACACACTAAATAAATTGAAATACTTTCGAAATGTTACTAATTGTTTACTGGTTCAGTCAATAAGATAGAGTGTGGAAAAATGCCTAACTAGCTCAATAGACATTTTGAGGGTTTTCCCTGCAGCGTTGCATGGCCATTTCTTTTTCTTCTTTCTTTTTAATTTTAGAGATCCCTTTCCTCCGTGTTTCTTGAACTGTAGTTTATAGGCAGCTGGTGTTTCAGAAAGCTGTGATAGTGGACAGCAGAAACTTCCTGAACAGGAAAATGCCTGAGCTCCTGGTGCCTTGAACTGTGGTTTGTATTTGTACAGTTTTGTGAGGAAATTGTGGCAGGTACCAGTGACTGTGTTGGTTGGAGGGGTTGTGTAAGAGGTCTTGGATGCTGCTTGTCCCAGGTTTAAAGTCTTGAACTTGGGGGATGTGTTTTGAGGGTTTTTTTCCAACAAAAAAGTTCATTCTAATGATACCAAGTCTCTACAACCTGACCTTGAAAATGAGGTGATTTTACGTAAACCAGCAGTGGTTGTGTATTGAACAATAACATAAATGTGACAAGTTACGTGCTGAGTTTTGCCAGCAGGTATGAGTATTCATGAGATCAGCATCTGGGTTTGCATCTGTCCCCTTTTCTTTCCTATACAGAAAATAGGCATTTTTATTAAAATTTACATGAAATAGGTTTGGAAATAAAATGTTTTATTAGTAGTAAACAGGAAAGTTCCACTTAAAGGTACATGCTTTGTCTGTTTGGCATAAACTGTTTTAAAAAATGGAGTAGTGTTTTTATAAATATGGGAGATAATGTCTTTACATGAAAGGAGTATTAAGTTCCTTATTCTTGTAAATATTTAGGTTGATTGACAGATTTAACTTTTTAAAGGGGAAGCATGTCCTTTGATGTTGAATTTTTTACTGAATCTTAATAATGAACAATGAAAAACTAATGCTACAGAGATTGTAAACCAGAACAACAAAAAAACTCCTGTTATTTTTAGTGAAGTGTTTTGGCTGAGATTCTTGCTGCACCCTGTCTGACTTGGATCATCCTCATTCAGAGGGAGGAAGGAAAGATCTCCACAAGGAGGGCAATGTTCTCTTGTAGGACATGTTACAAGGCACAAGAGTTAGTTTTACAGAAAGGCGGGAAAAAAGAAAAGGTAACAGCTTGTTTTCAGTATTGAAATCCAAACTGGAGGTATGAAACACGTCTATGGTAATTCAGAATTAGCACTGCCTCAGTCAGTAAATAACAAAATTCTGCAATCATACCAACTTAATATTTATATTGTCAGACTTAAACGGCAAAAGTCAGTGGAACCAGATGCATGTTTTTGACATGTCTCTAATATTCATCAGACCATGCAGGTTCTAGATAAAAAATGGGATTTGGGGACTGAGAACAGAACTATATACCTAATGCTACAATGGCATTCCTCTCAAATCTTGGTAACGTGACACAGCTCAGATACCTGAAGTTCACCCACCTGCATCTGTATTTCATAGCACAGAGTTAATGAATAAGCTCAAAGATGATTGGAAAAGCATTTTTTAAATTTCCCCAAATTATATTCCATAAATGCTTTTTCAGTGTCAGAATGATGTATACAGCACCTATCTAAATTACTCAGAGCGGCTCCAGAATAAGAGATCAAAGCCCCACTAATTGTCTTAAGTAGAGATTGTCAGCTCTTTTTGCAATGTTACTACCAATATTAGCCAGAAAGTTTTTATGATACCATGATATGTAGCCATATAAAATTACCACTGTGAGTTTTGGGCACTTGCAGACTAAATCTGCTTCTGGACTTGCGTGCTGGGATGCACAGAAAGAAGGAATTTGCATTTGATATTTATATTTTTGAAGGATTGCCCTGCTCTTATATATTTTTAAAACATGGGTTTTTTTCTTTGCCCAGAAAAGAGCGTGTAAAGGAGCTATCCAAAAGCTGTGCATAGAGACTTGGTCCGAGAGCCTCTGTAGAGAATGTTTAAGCTCATGTGCTTTATTTTGCAGCAGTTGGGGAGTGCCACTCGTGGGCAATAATTTTGTTCCATTGCTGTAACCTGATCATGTTTAGTCTGGTACCTGTATCCTTAGCAACTTCTGGTGGGGTAATAGAGGGATGTGGATGATGTCTGTGTCTGTGCCATTCATGTATCCTTCTGGTGCACACTTCTTCCACCAATTTTGTTAAGCTGTTAAAGAGCTCCTGCATTGAGAACCATTGTTCTCAGTCTGATGCTTGAGAAGATTTATAAAATAGACATCTGAGAGGCATGTGTTGGTTTGTTGGAGGTTTTTTCTTCTGGTGGGTTTTGTCTGTTTTTCTTTTGCAATTGGTACATCCCGTCTCTGAGATGGGGTCCTCATAACCTCATTACAAGGTAATCTATTTTAAGCTCTGTCTCTTTCATATTGTCCCTTTTGCTTGAAATGTGCTTGTTCTTCTTTTCTCTGTTATGTGAGTACTCAATGTAAGAGAAGTTCTTGTAGTTAAAATGTTAGAGAATCCTCTTTTAAAATGCATACTGTTTTTGAATTGAATGTGCTTAGGTTTTGGTTGTGTTCAACTGTGGCATACATTTTGACCAAAATATTTTAAGCATTTAAGGAATTTTTGCAGGTCACTCATTTTCCTGGTAACATTTACCCACTCCTACCAGAAATCCATTCTGCTTCAGTTTTACTTCAGCTTTCTGAATTTCAGTTTCAACCTATCTATAATAATATAAAAATAATATATGGGATGCCAGCTGGGGTCTCTTGATGTAACAGGGGCTTGTCATCGGAGTGTGGACTCCTTGCCAGGTAGAGGAGAGGAGAAAATGAAGCATTGGCATGGCAGAAAGAGTTCCATGGGTACCAAGAGAGAAGACTTCATCATTAGTTTAAAGGGTAAAAAATCTGGAAGGTCAAAAACCTGATTATCTTATGGGGAAAGTGTCATGGCTTTTTTAACCTGATTTTTGTTGGTAGTCTTATCAAGAAATGAAAACGTTTTTCTGGCATCCTATTATCCTGTCCTTCTAGCATAAGAGCTGAAGAAAAAATGTTTGCTGCTAAGAGAGTATTCAGTGATAAACTATAAAGGTGTAGCTTGATCTTGCATCAAGATATCAAGCAGAGTAAGACTTATCAGTACAGTTAACTTTTAATTGCCTATTTACAAGGATACATTTACCTTAGGAGTGTGGGAAGATTCTTCATATTTTCATGGGACTTTCTATGAAACAGCTGAATAAAACTGCTTCAGCCTGCTTCTTATTAAATGCATTGATATTCTGTGGGGGATTGTTGAGTGACAAGCATTGCAAATGTGCTTGAAGTTTTCCTTAATGACTAAGCTTTCTTGCCTAATATAAAAATGAGCGGCTGTGCAGGAGTGAGCAATGTTGTCAAACCTGTCATCAAGTTCTCAGAGTTGGTTTGAGTGCTGGTAATGTTCTTCCTTTAATTGACTTGGAAATTGGCAAAGGTTGCTTATAAAAGGGGAAAAGCAATTTTTAAAGACAGTGGGAAAGTTTAGCTTTATAGTTAACTGTGCAAAGGCCTCAATAATTAACTGTGGTTGTATTGCCTGCTTTCGTCAGCTTGGGTTTTTTATTTTTTATTTTGAGTAGGATGAAATAACTTATTGAAGAATCTGCAGCCCTTTGAGAGTGTTTGTAGGTTGAACTAAAAAAAAAGTAAAACATCTTTTCATTTGTTGGGTGTGCATCTGTTGTCATTACCTGAATGTCACTGGTTTTCTTATTGTCAACAAAAGAAAAGAAAAACCCTACCCTTACTGCTAAAGAGGCCTAAAATGAAAATTTTCAGTGTTTTGAGAAATGACAGATCGTGGTAACAGTTTGGTGACAACAGGTTGAAAATGAAAAATAATTCAGAAACTGTAGTTACATCTTCCTCTGCTGCAGAGGTGGTAGTTAGAAAGCTGAAGAGTGCACAGCTTGGTAAGAACTGCTCATAATCATCCACAGCTAAACCCTGTGAAGCTTTGGGAGCATGGCAGGGTGGGGATCTGAGAAGAATCCCTGATGAGCTCTCCTTTATCTGATCTTTACATTTTAAGATGTAAATCTCAGCCTAATCACCTGTCTGTCTGAGCCAAAGGCAGGGCAGTAGTTGTGTCCTGAGGTGACAGGTGTCTGCTGTAGTTGTCACCAGTGTCGTGACCAGCACTCGGTACTGCCTTTCTCTTGTACCTTTGTGTGATCAGAATGGTACATAATTCCTCCTCTCAACGGTATTTTTCTGATTCATCATCTCAACAGAATTAACTTTAGAGGATAACTTGGGAAGCTGTTGGATCTGTACAATTGCAGTGCCAAGGACAGATGGGGAGGCAATGCTATTGAAATGGCAGATGTCTCTTGCACCCTCTGCCAAAGAAATTGAAAAAAAATCCCAAGAGTTTCCTTTAACTTTTGATTTCTCATGTTTCTTTTAGGAAATAGCATATTATATTTTTGACTCCTGTGTACTTCCCCAGTGATTCCTCTTGAACATCAGGAGCTAAATCAGGAACCAAAGAATTGCCCCTGGGAAGGTGATAAAAATTTATGGTATAGAGTGCTGAATTGTCTTTTGTCTTTGAAAAAATGAGCAAATTATTGAAATGGTGTCAGTAATTCTGTGTAGATGTTCGTAATGCTTCATCCTGTGTTAAACCAAGCACAGGATTCTCCCTATCCTGTTGATCCCTTCACCAACTTGGCTGAATCCAAGGAGAGTTTAAATGGGTCAGAACATGTGGGTGAAACTTGCAGTGTAATTTTGACAGGTGACAGTATGAAAAATGGCAATTTCCATCCCTTTCGAAAAGCTTGGATGCAGCTTTGACAATTACCTGTGCATTTTCCATGTGGAGTGGCGTTACCCAGCAAGTGACCCTGGAAGTAGTGTCAGGGCTTTATCCCATGAACACTGGAGCCGATAGGAAAATTGCAGAGCATGTCATAAACATTTGATGTCTATACAGTAATGCTGCCACTCAGTCAGGCAGTGTCGAGCCTTATGGAGGGAACTTTAACTGTCCTATGTGCTGATTCCGGCAAGCGCTGTGGGGAGAATTTTCAAACAGTCTGTCCAAATCTCCCTTTTCATCCTCCTTTACACCCAGAGCTAAGTGCTGTTTGTCTGACTGCTGGGGTTGTGTATGTGTGACGTGGACTGTGACAACAGTTGTACAAGTGGTCTTGGCAGAAAGTCATGTGATTAATACATAACCTATGTGATAGATTTAAAATAGCACCTGCAGCAATCTTCCGTGATTGAGTAGTTGCTGTGCAGGTTTTGCTTAGATCTTGTGTACAGTTCAATACATCTGTAAGTCAGTTGACTTTTCCTTGGAGAGAAGTTTTTGCCAGTGTAAGCTCTGTATCAGGGATATTTTTTGATTAAATCTCAGATGTCTGCTTTTTTAGTGTAGATCATGCTGTTATTTTAGGTGGAGGATTAGTGTTTGGGTTTATGTTTGTTTTATTGTTGAAGTTATGTTGGTAGATTTGAAATTAAAGATCTCATTTGTTTTATGTATTAATACAATTTAAAATAATTGTCCTGAGTGATGGTTTCCACAAAAATCTGGTTTATATCCAACCACGAAATTACTATACGCTTGCTACTTCTTGAACTGTACTGGTGGTTAGATTTTGGAAGTATTTGCTACCAGGCTATTTGATTAATGATTTGTGTAGAGCATTCCGATGAGGAATTGTAACTGAAGTGAAGAATCAGAGCTAATGTATTCCCATCTCTAGAATACTTGTAATAGAGACCTCTCCTGTATCATATGGGATAGCCGGTAGCGGCTTGGAAAGAAGGGTTACTTTAACAAAAAGGTACACATGGTCATTTTACCCCATCTTTGGTGGTAGTGCTTTTAGTGTTAGTGAAATTTGATACTGTATGATGTCAAAAATCAAATTGCAAGGTGGTGAGACTGTGTCACTTAGGAAGCTTTATATCCTGATTCAACATGATTATGTAACTTGTAGCCTGTGAATAATCCATGGGACTGAACATACCTTAAGTCTGCTTGTGCTTACATAGTCTGCTAAATCATAATTTCAAATCCATTTCGAACTCAGAACAAGGAACATCTTGCTTTGCTCACTGATTGCCTGATTCTACTAAAGCCCCGGTGTGCCAGTAGCGCAGGTGATTAGTGTATGCCATAGATTGGGCGGATAAAGCCACTTGGTGGGTTGGCTAATCTCAAATGTGATGTTTTATGTGTCTGTGTCTCTCTATAGCACATGGATCAATTACCAAGGTAATTTAGACATGATGGGTATTATTTGTGTTTACTAAAAATCCAGAGGCAAGGAAAGGTAGCATGCAATTTATTAATGGTAGAACTGAACAGCTACTATTTTTTTAAGGTAGTATTTACTTACAGTAATATTAAATAACTTACCAGAATGTGACCCTTAAGTGAAAACCCACATGAAATGAGATTTCTGTCCTTGGATCTTAACAAAGGACAGTTGTGCTTTCTACATGCTGCAGTGTGAACTGTCAGCGCAAGCTGCTAACTGGTCACTGGTTTGATTCAATCATTTTCGTGTTGAACTCCTATGTCACTTTCTTGCCTCTCTGGGATGTAGAGAGGGGCGAATTCTTTGCAAGTAGCTCTGGGAAGCAGTCTGAGAGATTTGAAACAGTTGTGTGGGGTTTACTGGAACACCAAGCAAGGTGTGCATGTTTGGCACCTTGCCTGTACTCTGCCTGCCTCTTATAGCTTCTGCAGCTTCAGGTGTAATCATGTTAAGGGTCTTCTCCACTGATGCAATGAGCAATATTTTCTCTTGCTGCTGATACGGCACAAATATGACAGTCCCTATAAGCTTCACTTCTAAACACTGTTATGTAAACTCCATCAAATATTTGGAAGGGCTGGGGTCAGAATGACTTGTTTTGGATTAGCATCACCGAGTTTTAACGACACGCAGAAGGGAAATGTAGGCTTCTGCTTTCCTCTAAGATGTTTCAAACCCAAGGGATTAAAAGGTATTTTTATCTTCAGAAATGAACTACTACTGGTGTCCAATATTGTGTAACCTGCATTTCTTATTGGTCTTATTTTCATATGCCATAGTAAAACGTTGTTTAAATGGAATAATTTTTTTGCTGGTAGTTGACTGAAAATAGTAGAGAGCAGTATTTGACATCTTAAGACTCAGCATTTGCTTTGATCAGTATTAAAAACTCTGTATATAGCTAGGAGAAATGGATGTTGGAAATATTAAGTATTTTTTTTACAGGTGGGAAGGGTGATGAAAGGTGAAAGGCTGTTTAGCTTTTTGTTCTAATTTGATTCAGGTTTGGCACACTGTATTTAAAATAACTGTTGGATCCGATGACAGTAAAGGCTCTCCAGTGTTGAAGCAATATAATTTCTGACAGAATTTTTCATGAGAGGTGGGGAATAACGTGCAGCTTAACTGCTGCAAAATACTTGTCGGAGAAAGGGGCCGTGCTTCTGCGTGGGATGCTGTGTTGCTGCGTGCAGTGAGGTGGTGAAGGAAGTGTCCTGCAGTGACAAACTGAGCTCCTGTTTATCACTGTTTGACACAGGGAGCTGCCATGGCTCCAGTGCTCACAGCTACTGCTGCAGAGGTGCCACGGGTTCCCTGGGAAATATGGGTCTTGTACTGCCTCTTCACCTTTCCCAGTGTCTGTGCATGTTCTTGAGAGGGATTAGCTCTGTCTAATAAGCTCCTTAGCTGCTCTGCACAGGCCTTCTGCACAACTCTTCCCTCGAGATATTTATAGGTAAGGCATTAACACGATAGACCTTCCTCTTACAGGGCTGAGGTGGACTTTCGTGTAGGCCTCTGCAGGCTCACTTGCTAAGGAAATTCAGCTATTGAGTCTTTAAATTTTGGAAGGTGGTTGTTCATTTAGAATTCCATTCATAAGGAATATTTATTTCTTGTGAGCAGTGGCCCTCAGGGCTTTTTTCACTCTTCTTCCTACATTTCTACAAGTCTACATGGGACAGAGGTGGCTTGTGAACTTGCAGCAGAAGAAAAGAGCAAATAGAGGAGGCGAGGTTTGAAAGAGAGTATGGGTTTTTTCACTTACGTGTTGGAAAGCTGTGAAGCCATAATAGCTGTTTCTCTTTCCTTATGATACTGTGCCATGACACTATGGAATCAACCTTCACGAGATAGAGAATGTCCTTGTGCTGCACAGAATTACTCACAGGAACCCATTCATTCTAGAAGGCAGACTGTAACGTGGAAAGGATGTTTTTCTGCTATAATTACCTGGGTTATGTTTATATATATCATCTCTTCACAAGAAACTCTTTGAGAAGATGACTGGGCCTTCAAATCAAGTTAGGCTTTTCAAATGGTCAATAAAAAGCACATGGAAAAGATGACAGCAACAACCTGTGAAAAGGCGACTTAAATGAAAAGCAGAAATTATCCCTTTTCATGGAGAAGTCTCTCTCATGTAGCTTACAGTGATTTCCACATGAAATATTCAGGCTATTTTTCTTTCCACACTTAAGTGTGCCTGTAAGCTATCGTTAGTTACTGCACACTTGTACAAATCTGTGGAGGATGTTCTTCAGCTGTTATTTCTGTGCTTAAACTCTTCTTAAAGAAATGGCGAAGCTGTTAATATTACGCTATTTTAAAAAAGTGTTTCCTAAGTGCTCTTGCCTTTCTGGCAAAACTAGGAAACACGTCTTTTTGCCCAAAGCAAAAACATTATTGCTGTTGAAATTGGTTTAAAAGCATCAATGTTAGAAAGGCTTCAGTGGTGCCACCTGGTAAATCATTTCATGTGCTTTTACACTCTAGAGTATGCAAATTGTTTATGAAGCTTTGGACTGTCCAAGAAACAGCCTTCATCTCAGTTATTTCTCTTAGAATGAACATCACTGGGTAATAGCATAATTTCAAAGAATGACTTGTGAGTTTGGATAGTGTAATTCTGTGTGGTTTATACTTGTAAATGAATATCTCTGGATAAGTACCTTCCTCACTTCATAAATTTTGACATGGTTCGGACAGAAAAAAGCTTATTTGGGGATAATTAGGTTAAATAGAACCTTTTTCTGAACAAGTCAAGATGTGAAGAGATTTGAGAAGTTTTGAAAATTTCAAAAGTGCAATGAAATGTGCTGAACAAGCTCTTCTGTTGTGGAAGGGGAAGAAGAGGATTCCCCTTTGCTGGAGGGAAAAAAACCAAAATTGCAACCCAAAAATTAAGAGTTCATCTAGAGATAAATGGACAATTGAGGATCTCACTCAAGACAGCTAGATGTCTTTTGTCCAGCCTGTGAATCAAAACATTTGTGAAGTGCTCACGGAGGAAGGTGAATGGGAAGCACTGTGGTCCTCATGTACCACGGAAGAACTGAGGATACTTCTGAAGAGGAACATTCTTTTCTGTCCAGACAGAATGAGGTCTTGACCCCTTTTATATTTGCTGCTGTATTTTTGGATTAATATTCCTCTGGATATTAAAGAGGAAATTTTTACTTAGCCCGAAGGAACTGAATCGTATTTCTGCCAAGGCTGTCCTTCATTCCAAGCTAGTGATTACCTTCCCTCCCTTTCCCTTGGACAGGTTATGTTTGTAGGTCATAAAGAAGCACCAGCCAGATATAAAACAAACTTATTGAGCAGAGGAGCAATACATTATTCAATATTTATATTGAAAGGAATGTAAACACTTTAAAATTTCTGGTCTTAAGTATTTAACTGTGTGATTCTGATATCCAGTTATGGAACATTTCAGCTATAGTGAATATAGTGGCGTGATTGATGTGGCTTTGTTGGCTTTTCTTTTTTTACAGGTCATCTACCAGAAATTTTCTTAATTTGAATAAATTAAATTTACACTTCTGAGGCATTTTTATCCTACTGCTGTCACATGCGTTCAGTGCTAGCAACTGTTCAATAGCTAGCAACTGGATTGGTGAGATCATATGAATAGATGAGATCATATGATATAAGAAAATACATGAGTAACAAAAAACCATCCAGCTTAGAGGTGGGTTGGGCTTTGTTGGATTTTATTTTTTTCTTTTATGTGTATGTTCATGATGTGCTTTTCAACGAAGTTGCCTTAGCAAGTCTTCTGGCCTTAATGAGAATGCTTCTCAGCATGTTCACTCGACTGGCTGCTTACTGATGTGCTAATCTCTGGAGTCATCTGAAGAGCCAAAGAATTTTAACAGGGAGGCAATGTGAGTTAGATACAGCTTTGCTGATCAAAGGTTAACTTGCTCTTTAGGATGCTTTTGGTTGGCAGCTCTTGGAAGGCTTTTTCACCGTGGAAGTCCTTCATGTTTCAACCTGGTCTGAATCCTTGGGTGACATCCAGGATCCAATCCAGTACTTTTATTACTTGAGTTGTCTTCAGCTGAGTCCAGATTTGAAGTATTTGCTGTGGATAATACTATTCTCCTCTCTCAAATCGCTCCCTTGCTCCCTCCCTTCACCCCTCATCTCCTATTTGGAGAGAGGATGACACCTGTCAACGTTAACGGGCTATCAGAAGGGTTTTGTAAAGCCCATGGAGTACAATTTCCAAAAACTGGTGTAGCTGATAAAGCATTTGTACAAGGAACCGTCAGGGAGCTTTTGGGCTGCCAAGGCCAAAGCTAGACTTGCCCAGTGCACTGAAAGCCAAATGTGGCCATTTTGTGATCATCCTTTGGAGCACTCAGATGCGCTGAAGCCTTAGTTCACAAATAACTAGATTCTACATGGAAATTTTTACAATACATGGATGTGTAGTATTTAATTGCCATCAGAACACAGATTTTATTTTTATTGGATAGAATTCAGATTATTATTTCATATTTTTGGAATAATTAAGAAAGAGATCAAGGAGCAAAATTTCATTGTTATTAATGAATGGACGATTTTGTTCTGTCTGGAATCATTTCTGCGTCCCATTCAACCTTTTGAACTGTCTAATTTGATCTGTAAGCAGAAATATTGACACACGACCCTTAACTGCAGATGTGTTGAATTGAGATATGAGTGGGCAATTAAAAATGTATCTGGAAAGAGAAGTGCAATCTATACAGTATCCAGTCCATTAAGCGAACTGTCAGATTGTAGCTTGGAATTCTCTTTGCTGAGAGAAACTGGAAATTAAAGTTCTTGAGGTAGTTCAGTAGTGACAAAAATAAAAGTGGGGCTGGGGGGTAGAAGATGGGATTTAAAAAAGGTAAGCATGTTTCAGTTACACATGTTTATTGCAGTAATTTATAAGTGAAACTCTGAACTTAAAATCCTCTGTGCGAGATGGTTGATATCTCACATTATTACCCGCTAAACAAATACTTAAAGGGGAAAGAAGAATTATTTTTAAGTTTACACTTGAACCATGAAACAAGGAATTCACATCACTGGCATGCTGCACCTGGCTGGTAACTTGGGTCCTTCTGCATGCTGAGTTCTGTAGCCTGCTCAGAATGTTTCATGGCTTTGGATAACTCCGTGATCCATGTGGGTCCCTTCCAAGTCAAGATCTTCTACGATTCTATGAATTCATGGTAGTCTTTTATGAAAGTCAAGAGAAAATGTGATGATGAGCTCTGTGGACTGTTATGTGTTTACTGATAAGTTGGTACAATGGGTTCCTGTTAAAGCAAACAAACCCCAGTTCCTGCTTTGCTGCCCTGAGCTCTTCTGGTGTGTTATATATAGAGATGGGGGCTGGGCAAAGGGGTTTCTTCACTGTGTGCTCTGTCCTGGCTCTGGCACAGTACGGGGAATTCACATAGGCTCCTGATGCTTCCCTTTGCATCTGCTGATGGATTCCTGCAGCACAAGGGCTTAGGTTGTTCTAGGGAACCATGTTTCTTCTCCGCTGAAAAACCTGGAGTACAAATGCAGAGGGAAATGTCTTCACATTGCAGGGTTTTCTTGTTTTCTTCGCTTTTGTCTTCCCTGTGGGAGTTACCAGAGCTCTCTTTGGTAGAGACAACGAAGCCTAGTACACAGAGCTTAAAAGTATTTGAGGGTTTGACCCATTGATCTGGCTTTCTGCTAAGTTAGAATGAACAGTTAATTGGTGGTAGAAACCTGATAGACTTCCAGTTGCTTAACAACGTCAAAGCAAACAATACTGCCGTGTGTTTTCTCTGAGCTTGTTTGTATTTAAAATAGCTGTGAACATGTCAAGTGGGGACATGAATAAAATGCTGTCTAGATAAATTACTTGCAGAATTAAATTGAATTGAATTTTAAGTACTCATTTGTTTCATTTGATGATGTTGCATTCTGCAAACCTATTAAATTGGGGTTTTTGCAGCTGTTTCACATACACTGAGATCTAAAGGGAGCTTTGTGTTAGTCTGCTGCTTATGTGCAGCAAGCATCGGAGCCGATGTTAAAATGCTGGCACAGTGCCAAAGGTGCCCAAACTTGTCTGCTTTTGGGAGTCTCCTGATAGGTTGGGAATGATGAAGAAAATGCATGTTTAACAATGTCTAGTTACATACCTACTTGAAAGTCAATTGGCATCGTGTAATTAAACCATGGATCATTTGGCTTCATCAATTTGGAGTATTTATGCTGTAAATAAGGCCAATACTGCTTGGTGCAGTGGGTTTAGTAGGTTACAGACAATAGTTCTGCATGAGGGTTGCCAAATTAACCAAAACCTTGACATTAAGTTATTTAAATAAAGGAAAACACATAATCATAAAAACTTACATGTAGAGCCTGCATGGCTGAAAGCTTACACAAGAATTTGAATTTTGGTACTGTTGTTGATTCCCTCCCTTATCTCTGAACTGCTGCATGCAAAGGTAATGCAGTTTCTGTATTGCAGCTGGATGCTAGCAGGAGCCCAGCAGCTTGTATCCAGTTGTGCACAGGAATGAGCTGCAGGCATGTTTTGACATGCAGGCTGCTCCTTAGTGTCCAGTTTCTGTTTTCGCTTCCAGAAACATTGGTTGGCTTGGTGGAGAAAAATTATGACTCTCCAAAACAATAGTCCTAAAATTCCTGAAGTTATTACATCATAAAATAGTTAAGGAAAATAATTTTGTGGTCTTAGAAGTTGTGTTTCAACTCTTCCGTTTAGGTGGAATAAATGAGCCCAGAGATTAAAATATTGACAAAGAGTATGTAAGACCTACATACTCTTGTGTTACACATGGTGATATGTGTACACAAGAGAATTTAGGTGAATAAGAATGTGAGCAAAGATGGGTTCATTCTGTGGAACTTCAACAGGTTGTATGGGAAGGTTCAGAACTGCATAGGAATGTTCGGGTGAGCTGACCAGACTTGAACAGCAGGAGAACTTTAGTTTGGGACCAATTTATTCTTGGATTCATTACTCTGAAAGGAGAAAAGAATAGGAAATTACTTAATTAACCAAGTTATGTAGCATTTCTTTCCTTTTGGATCAAGGATTCCTTAACTGAGAGCAGATCCGAATATTATTCTGCTTGTCATCAAAGTAGATTTAGTACAAATAATTGTTTTTAATTCTGCTATTAGTTCATTTTAGTGATTGCAGTGATTAATTTATCAAGTAAGTATCCTCGGATAATGCAGAGAGGACCAGCAGTGTTATTTTTTTCCTGTAGGAGTTGAAGAGGGCTTCCCAAAGGGAAGGCAGCTCCTGGGCCCTTTGCAGTTAGTACAGGTAGCAGCTACATATTTGCCTTCTGTTCAGTGTCCCTTACGCAGATGTTGCTGCTGGATGTCAAACAAAGCTTCCTGGACATTTTCCTAAGGAATAAAATGAATGCAGATCAGTCAGATCGTGGCTGCTTCAGGCCAAGGATTGAACTGTGCAGTCAGAACAGCAGATCTTCTGTGCAGTGAGAAATGAGAGCTTTTTATGACTCTCTGTGGCTTTTGTCTGGAAAATGTCGGTGTGTTGGACACGGCTTGGCTTAGCTCTGGTCAGAATTCCCTGTTTCCACATACTGCTTTCCATGGGTCTTGTCTGCAGTGGGGGGTCGGTGCCGGCATTGCACAGCACTTGGCTATCACGCTTTTGTTAGCAGAGAAGTTCATTTTTAGTCTGTAGTTGCTTCTCTTTGCAGCTCCTAGGAGTGGTTCTCCCTCGTCCCTGTTTAGCAGTTCAGTTTTTAGTTTTCTAGAGATAACATTGGATGGCATCGAAGAAAAGTCTCATCATCTATACCAGTGCTTCCAGGTATAAATAGCAGAGTTGCTGTTGATAATTTATAGCTGATGGCTGTGCCAGTTTGCTGTTTAATCTTTCTCACACCTCTGATAGATAACTTGTGACACACTGCTTCTTGTGAGGGGACTTTTTAACAGATGCTATGAACTAACAATATTTAGTAGTGGAATTACTGATGTTTCAAGATGTATCATTCCCAAGGCAATCCAGAACAGTTATTTTCCCCTCTCCTTCTTAACTGAAGTTAATAAATTACTGAAAGAGATGATGTTACTTCAGTGAAACGACAGCATGCAAGGTGTGCTCAGCAATTCACACGCTAAATAATCTTGTTTCGTATTTCAGCTTGAGACCTTCAGGTCACACCTGGTCATAAATTTGCTGGTGGTGTTAATCCTTTTCGTTTGAAAAAAATGCTTTGTAGTTGAAAATGTGACACAGGAAGTTTCTGCTTTATGCTAATCTTTTATTTTGCAAGGCAGCTGGCAGCTGAGGTACTCTCTCTACACATCTGAATGATGTGGTGTTGCTGACAGCCATCTCTGTCAGGTGTTCTGACGCTTGGTGTGGTGGTATTAGGAGTCAGTTGTGCGGGATCTGAAGACTGGACCCCTTCCTCTTCCTAGCTGGCAAAAAGGTGAGATCATCTTGGTTGTAAGTGCTGCAAACTACCTTCTATTCCCTAGGATGAGGTATGGGAACAGAGGTGGGAAGGGAGTAAGAGGAGCTGTGCAAAGGCAATGACACCTAGAAGAGTGACATGAATAAAAATCTTTGAGAAACACTACATGATAAGTCGGAGGTGTGACAGCACCCTTGGAGAGGGTACTTGAAGAATGAATGTACTTGAGAATTTAACTGGGTTTGATACCACAGCATTATAAATTTAATTTACTGTACATTTACTGAAAGGAATCAGGCACATAATATTGAAGTAATTCAGCATCCTGGTGGAGGAATGCTGTCAGGCATTTGGATTAGTCTATAAATAAGTGTTGGATTTGATTGCTTGGAGCTGATCATTAATCTCTAAGAAGCACTGTGGGACTTTTTGTGTCAACTGTGTTCTGATCTCACCAGTCATACTAAACTGGGAATGTATTTAGTCATTAGCTTTTGTTTTATTAGAAACAATGTTTTCAGATCAAGTAGAATCTGAAGCATAAGAGGTTTTCATTTTAGGCCTGACTTCTCAAAATCTTCCCAGTTGCCTCTCCCTTAATATCAAAACATGTTTCTGAATATCCATATGGGTGCTTTCTCCACATGAGTAAACTCAGTTTTGCCAAATTCTCAGTAACAGAAGTGAGGATCTGTGGGGGGGGGTCTCTGCACCTTTGGCTAATATCCGGAAACCACTGTTGGTGTGATGGAGCCCTGAGATTGTTTCTCTCTGTACTCTAACATGGCTTCAGAAATTTCTAAAATCTGTGTGGTTTTATAAGTGCTGCATAGCCACATGTGCCAGCAGGAAAAGGGAGGTGTTCAGGAGAGCAGGGAAACCTGTCCCTTGATTTAGCCATGCAGGACCAGTAGAGCTGCTGGACACTGTGGCCTTGCATCAAAACTACTGCTCTTGCTTCTTGGAGCGAGGGCGGGAGCTGGTTTTTCTGCAGTTTTTCAGCCGGACATCCTGTCTCCTACGAGTCTGTGCACTTTTTGACCATTCTCTGCTTTTTTTTCTCTCTTCTGCTTGTCCATGTTTGTAGACTAAAGCACCTCCAGGAGAGGGACCACGTATCCTCCCCTCTCTGTGTCAGTAGGGGCTGGGTCAGAGGTGGTGTGTGGGTCCTGGGGCAGTGCCAGAAGTTTAGCCTGCACATGTGTGGAGCGTGAGTTCTTGGGAAGGGAAGAGTGGCTGGCTCTGGCAGCTGTGAGGCGCGCAAGTGGAATGAGACGCAGCCATGTGATGTGCCTGGTTTCCCGGTGATGTTTGATCAGCACTCATGACCACGCCTGGGACATGGAGCCAGCCAGCCATGCACTGCTTCGTCTGGGAAGTGCTTCAGATCCTTGTGCTGACTTAACGTGCTCAGCTGGGTGAGAAGCATTATTTGGTAATTGCAGACAGCTAGGAGTGGGTCTTTTTCAAGTGGAGTATTCAGAGTGGGGAATTGAAAGAGGTTGCATTTAAAATGACATCTGTGTGGAGCTGATCTCACCTTTCAGTATCTAAAGCATGAAAGAATAACTGTTCTTAGTGGTTCACCACTTAGATTGCTCCAAGGGAGATTTGGGGTTCATAACTCACTCTGGGCACATCTGAAGTTGGTGAGGGTAATTTGATTAACATTAGTCAGATTTGAATGTAGCATGTTAATCAAGACTGCTGTTTCAAGGGGCAGTAATGCCTCTCTGATGCTTTTCACTCCTGCTTTTACTGCAGGGAATTATGTTCAGAATTTCTACTTGGTGATTTTTTTTATGTGCATCAGCACTGGCCTGATTCCTTGCATTGTAAGGAGGTAGTTGCACAGAGAATGTTCTTGGCAGGCAGAAATACAAATAAAGACCAAATTTTGTTCACTGCAGTTTTGTTGTTAGAAGTAATGCAACTTGATTTTTGAGTTCTAGGATGAGCTCGCTTTTCAGAAAAATGTTAATTTTGCTATAAAATCCATGTGGATATAAGGGAATCCAAGTTATTTTGTCCCATTTTTTAAAAAGTGCTCTTCTAGAAGCAGGATCAAAGTAATAAAATGTGCCATAATACCTATGTTAGTATGCTGCCAATGGAATGCTGTCCTGGTTATACTCAACACAGGTAACTACTGGCTTGAGTGCCTCATTTCTCTCATTAGATGTTGAATTTCTTTCAGAAGTAGTGGGTGTTAAGCGTCAAAGATCACTTGCAAAGTATCCAAATGGCCTAAAATACTGTGTTCTGGAATAAAATGATCGACCCAAGAAGGTATCACGGTTCACTTATTTTTAAAAGGAGATTCCAGTGTCATGGGTGCTTTGCCTCCCTTGCCATTGCTGGCGCTGGTCTCTGCCTGGCCCCTCAAAGGCAGGAGTGTTCCCAGCTCAGCAAGGACTGACCAACCATCTCCCTTGATTCTCTTTTAGTGGCATTTGCTTGATTCTTCAAGCTGCGAGTCCTTGCAAGTCCTACTGCAGTATTTCAGTGCTTCTGTTTCAGCCTTCTCGTGTATTAAAATGTCCCCGTGGGTATATACTGCAAACACAAGCCTCATTATCACATTTTTGTTTTGCTTTTTGACAAAGTGATTACACATTTAAGAAGTTTGTTACTCGCTCCAAGCTGCTTATTTTCATAATCTATCGAAGATACTGAGTTGATAAAAATAAACATGTCTCCTAAATCTTAAACGATGGGTTGCCAAAACTGCACATGGTGGGTGGCAGCTTCTTAAGACACTTCTTCCTTACACCTGAAGCTGTAAAATAGCACTTTGCAAGAGCTCTGCTTCTGAATTCAGGCTTGTAAATCACTGGAGTTGGGAAATCTTGTATTTTGTAGCAGAATTGACACATTCCTGAGTACTGCAATCAGATGCTTTAAGTACGGGAGCTCCAGTGTTAACAGTGGTGTGGTCTTATTTAAAATACATTGCAAAAGTTACTGCTTAGGGAAAGGCATTTATTTTATTGTAGAACAATGAAAAAGTAGGAAAGAAATGGCACAGTGCTACCAAAACTACATTTACGTCAGTGTTGCTGAAAATGCAACGTGAATTAGTGTATTTTTTAAAGAACCACTTAGAGCCCTTGTCTTAGTAGTTTGTGTCAGTGAAATGTTTTGGCTTTGCAAAAGTTCCTTCTATTCGAAGTTTCTGCTTGAGTTTTTCTAGGTTAATTTCCCTGAGAGTAAAGTCTTGCTTGTTTAAATTGTTAATGGACAGACCTTTCTTCACGTAGGATTGTGTGTTATTATGTGTATTTACTATGCTGTGAAAACAGTGGGGTGAGGGTGGGGGGTACTTACACATGCATGTTATGTGTAACATGTCAAGTTGCACATGAATTCCCCTCTGTAGTCTGGCTCCAGAGGGGAATTCAGCGCCTTTAGCTGGGACAAGAAAAAACCTGATTTTATTGAAGCTGGAAAACTTGCTGTACCAGATGGTCAAAACAGACTTACGTTGTCCTTTAGTCCAGCTAACTGGATTTGTGGCATTTGCTATCGGTGAACTCTTAAGTTGTGGGATGGGTTTAGTAGCAACTTGTCAGACTGGTGCTAGATCCTGGAGGGTGTCTCACTGCAGGCACTTGCGACATTTCAGCTGACACGGTGAAAAACCAGTTTCAGTAGGTGCAGAGTCTGCAATATGTGGAAATCCCTGCTTTTTAAGGCTGCTCCAGCTCTAGCCTGTGCTGCAGAGGTGAAGTGGAAGTGGTTTCTGCTTTAGCACTGCAGTCAAGTACTTTTTAGATCTGTTCATATTCCCTGTGCTCTTAACACGCTTGTGGTTTGCTTTTACCTTCTTTGCTTCTGATGTTCAAGTTGGCACTTCATCCTTGCTCAGTCATTTCATATTTGCAAATTCCACATCTCCAGCTGCTTCGTACCTGTATTGATGGGATGCACTAAAGCACACTTGAACCAGGGGAGTGCTTTCAATGGTGATTTTTTTTTTCCCAACTTGTATGTAGGATTGTTTACGTTGTTTACGAATGTAGAGCAGGGATTTCTAAATGCGCAGAAGTGAATGTAGAGGCCCAAAGCCTGTAGCTGGGAAAGGGAATTTCTGGGAATGGGATACCTAAGTCTAAATCTGTTTCAGCTTGAGAATTAAGAGGAAAATGCAAATCTTGCATCTGAAACCTGTCTAGCTTTCATTTTTGCTATCTAGCTCACCGATTGCTGATAATATGTTAATATTTCCACATTTTATCTTAAGAACCTGGGATCCAAATAAGAACTACCTTTGTCCTTTAGATAAATGTTTTCCTGAACTTTATTTGTAAAGAAGTTAGATATTCAGTTGATGGTGACTTCTTCCTGGTATAGGACATCAGGCTGCTCACACAGGAGCAGAAAGCAAGTCAGTTGGTGCAAATAGCTTGTACAGCAAGGTGTTTTGTGGTGAACATACAGGAAGACTTTCTGGTTTCACACTGAAACTCCACAGACTGAAGCTTAACTTCTGTGTACTTAAACCTCATTTGCTGTGAAACTGCACAGTAAATTTTAGTGGTCTTTCCACTAGACTTTGTGCTCTTCCTCTCTCAGGGTTGTGATTCTCTTGGCCTCTGAAAGCCTGACAGAAGTATTTCTGCTGTTGTTTCATGACCCTTGCAAAGGTGAAGCCTGAATGTTTTTATTAGCAGTGTCAATACCTCAATATTTTTGCATGCTGGCAGAGTTTCTCTTACAGCTCACACTGTGACCAGCAAGGCCAGCTTGACTGGGAACACCAGGGCTCAGGAGTGAGGGCAGCTGTGCTCAAAACCTTGAAGGAAATACAGCAGTGGCTAATGATTTAGAATTCAATTAAAAGCATAATTTGGACATCACAAACAATGAGAAATATCTATGTTTCAGAACGAAAGACTTGTTAGTAATGGAAGAGTCCATTTCCTGCCTCTGGATTTTTAAATATCTAAAGAATAGCATTTACAGTCTAGTAAAATAGGCGTTTAAAGGTGAAGGTTTTTCTTCTTTTACGTCTTTTGTACTTTGATTACAATATTAGTAGAAGTATTGGTTTCGTTTTTTATTCTTAGTAGGAATGTTGGTTTTACTTTTTGTGTATTTTTGATCATGATTGGATTTTTTTTTTCCAAAGGCCGAGACAATAACAACTCCTTTCATCTTCTTCCATTTTCATCATTTCTTAGTGGTTAAGCGCACGCTTAAGAAACTTCACGTGTGACTTCCTTTTAGCAACCATCTGCCAAAGGCTTTGGTTGTAGTTTGATCCACAAGGTCACATCAAGAGACAAACCCGAGAGATCTTTTTTGCAAGAGAAAAATGTTCGTGTAACATTTTGTCTTATTTCTGTGCGCGTGATAGTTGCACAGATCACCAGATCTTCACTGGTATCTTTGGACTGTCTTTTGAAAAGAGAAGTAGCAATAGAGGAAATTGTCCAGAGAGTTACATTACAAATAAAACTAATAAAGATAAATGAGCTAAACATTGCTTCAAAACATCCAGTTAAAATTAAAAGGCGACAGAAGGGTTTGTACGAACCCCATGGGAGGAAGAAGTGAAGCAAGCCGTGTTCAGTAAATCTTTTAGGCTAGCCTAAAATACGTGGCAGCAGTTTACTTTGTTCTTTTATGCTGTACCACTGCTGCTTCCATGGATTCTTGGAAAAAAAATCCAACCAGGCAGCAGCTTAATTTCTGGCTGCCTGTAACTGTGGCCGTTGAGGAGGCAGGCAACAAAACAGATTATTTTCAGTACCTCTTTCAGTGTTAGGTGTATTTGCTACCTCTACAGCCAGTTTGTGGTGCTGAATAGCCTTTTGGCTGCAGACACAGATACTGATACTGTTATGGTAAAAGCTGGATTGTAGGATGTTTGAGTGAATTTTAATTAGATGGGAAACAACTCCAGGAGCCAAGTTTTTGCAGCATGAGTCATGATGTGCGTGTCGTGGAGCAGTTCCATCAGTGAGAGTTCTCCCAGAGTAATGACTACAGTGCCTGGCCCTCTGCCAAGGAAGGGTGTGAGTTTCTGCCTTTGTTGGTGACTATTAGCTCTTCTCTGAGTAAGAGCTCCTCTAAATTCCTAATTAAAAAAAAAAGCTGCCTTTTGGCAAGTGTTAAACTCAGGAATGAGCAGGTAACAGTGAACTTTGTGACAGAGGTAATTGTGCTACTGTTATTTCCAGTGATACCTAAGATTTTGGTGCTCTGTGGTACCTTTGAGACATGGTGAGTGCTGTGCGAGGTTGTGCTCACCTTGCAGAGCAAGGCCTTTATTTGCAGCATCACATGTGTGGGAGCTGAGTGGGTGAAGTCTGGAGGCGCCTGTGTTCATACATGGTATGCATACAGTTCATCAGGAATACAGCTCATGAATCAGGCTGGAAGAATGTGGAAGTTGGGCAGTTCAGAGCCATGTTTTCCATGGCACCGTCATTCCTTTTGGCATAGCGTAAGGGAGTGTGTCATAGTCATCGTGCTGAAGTTTGAGTTGCCTGAGGAGCAAAAAGGGGGCAGATTCCAGAGGCAAGTCTGCTCAGCTGTCTTTGTGGTAGATATCATTGCATGCTCTGTTCAGGAGGTGCAGCACTAAGTGCCAGAAACCAACTTTTCCACACCTAGTCTGGGGAATTTGAGATATTTCTGCTAGCGGACTGATCCTGGTGCTCTTGCCAGCAAGTGTCTCTCATGCTGGACACCCTCTTTAGCTAACAGATGGCTTCCCTTCACGCGTGGTTACCTGAGCAATCACAAACTGGTTCAGTGTGCGAAGAGGTGGAGTGGGTACAATTAATTGGGATAGCTCAGAGCAGCAAGTTCATGGCAGATTAGTCAGGGTGCTGTTAATAAAATAACAATTACCTAAGCAGCAAGCTTCTCTGAGTTCTTAACATGGGAGACATCTACTCAGCTGCACAAGTGCAATCTTGATGTACCGGGAGGTGAGGGCTTTAGGAACGTCTGTGCTCTTACGAGTTCCTGTGGTGGCATGAAACAGGTAATTCTCCTTTGAAATAGGTATTGGAGAGCTTGGTTTAACACCCATCCAGACTTTGGAACCCTCTCTGGAAAATGCCTACAACTGTTTGCTCAAGGAATGAGGACTGTGCTGGTCATTTGAAACACTTGTGCATGAAGACACTGAAGCCAAATGTCTGTGACAGTCAGCTGGTGTGGGATATCCAGCATCTGGGATTCCTTCAGGCCGAGGGCTCCCAGAATGGCTGAGGCTGGAAGGCACCTCTGGAGGTTGGCTGCTCCAGCCCCCCTGCTCAAGCAGGCTGCCCAGGGACATGTCTAGATAGCGTCTGTACAGCTCCAAGGATGGACACTGCCCAGCCTTCCTCACTGGGCAGCCAGGTGCCAGTGCTCGGTCACCCTCAGCAGAAACGGATGAGCTGCACTGGAAAGAAGCTGAGAGTTGCTTCTGTGCAACGTTTTCTATCAATGCTTTTTGTGTCAGTTCTTGGATGTTATAGGACAAGGTGCTGAGGTCCTTTTTCTGTGCTGAACTACAAAGCCTTTCCATCTCTAAGAGCTGTTCCATACTGGCTGTGAGCTCTTGGAACTAGCTGAAAGGACTGTAGGCAAATACAGCATATGAGTAATGAACTTCTGTTTTATAAATTTGGTACAGCAGTGGGACTATTTCCCCGGTGCTTTGTCAGAAATTTAATTAGAAGTGGCAGTTTTAATTAAATAACACAACTGGAGGCTGGGTTATTTCTCTCCTCCAGTTCCTTCTCAGTTTTAGAAGAGAAAGGTTGGGTTTTTTTCTACAATAGTTTCATTTTCTACAATAGTTTCAGTTATTCTATATGGTAAGTAGAACATTGAGCTGTACCATGGAAACCACATTAAATGTGGCACTTTAATAATAGTGATACATAAGATTCATAATTTAAAGTATTTCCATTAAATAACTTTTTCAGTTATTCAGCAGATTCTAGAAAAATGACAGCAATGCCAGAGGCTGATAATTAGAGGGGAGAGGGTTTGAACAAAACACTATTTTAAATTTTTTTTTTTTTTAAGTAACCTCTATCCGGTTGAGAGGTTTTCTGCTGAGTAAATTGAAATTCTGTCCTTTGACTCTGAATTACATATAATTCTTGCGGTTTAGTTGTGGTTTGGGCTGCTTCTTTTTTTTTTTTGAGGGGGCCTGGGTTGTCATGGGTGTCTGCCATTTTTTGCCAGTGCCCTGTGCTGTGATTTTTTTCAAAGCTGTACTTGCATCAGTGATTGGGGTTTGGCAATAGAACACCTCAACCATACAATCTCAAATCAGAATAATAAAATTCCTGACTGAAAGTGACAGCATGGGTATTTAGAACAAATCACGTTGCTGTAAATATATTCTTATATACTTATTCTCTCTAAATCATCAGGCTAATCAGATTCAATAATTTCCCAATTAATATTGATTACTTTGTTTTCTTTTATAACATCAGTAAAATATCGTGCAATGCTAATATCAGTGATACTACAGTATTTCCCTCTTAGCTAATATTTGTCACCATGCCAGAATCTGGAGTCTCTGGACTATTACAGTTCTTTTTTTACAGAAACGAGGGATAAACATGCGTTATGTGGAATGGACTATTGGCTGGGTTTGTTATATCCCTGAGAGAGTGTGGTTTTGAAAGATTGATCATATCTTCAGTGCTCTTTAAGTGGTAACAGGGATGAACCTGACACTGTGAGAAACCGGAATGCATCGAGTGTTCTTTTACATAGTGGGATTATTGGGTGGTTCTTTTATTTTCCTGAGGCACAGAATGATTTGCTTGCCCTGTTTGTTTTGCCAACAGAGAGATAACCCAGTTTCCAAGTGTTTCCCAAGAAGCTCGGTAGCTTGGGAAAAGGCCAGCAGCTTGGGAACTAACACTATACGTGCAAGTAAACAAGTGTTAATTCCCTTAATAGTGGGAAAAAGCTTAAATCCCTTTAGACTGGTTTTGTGCAACCACTGTCCATTAAGGAGGATGGCTGTCCTCCGGGGACTTCCTGCTTGCAGCACTAGATGATGGCTTCATCTCCTGCAGGAGTTCTGTATACTTACACTTCCTTTGGTTATCTCATATATCCTTCTGATTGTCTTACGTACTTTGATTATATTCTGTTTTCTCTGGGTATAACGTATGGCACACAGTGCAGAAGCTGTGGAAAGCACACATTTAAGGGAAGTGAGTTTGTTTACACAATAAATGCCGCAAATTTGTCAAAAGCTGAAGTTGAACTACCTGTTAATGCTTGCTTGAACTTCTATTTGTGGCTGGTTATAAAAATCCTGGTTTTTTTCTCCTCACCTTAATTAAAAGAAAAAAGCCTCAGACTTCCTTGCCTGGGAGCATCTTTATTCACTGCCTGTAGAACATGTGGAATGATGCAGCTCTTGAGTCAGACAAGCTATTTAGGCATGTCTTATTGAAATAAGACAAATTAGGAATTGGGAGGCAAAACATGTGGAGGATTTCATAGAATCCTAGAATGGTTAGGTTTGGAAGGGGCCTTGAAAATCATCTCATTCCACCCCCTGCCACCGACACCTTCGACTATCCCAGGTTCCTCCAAGACCCGTCCAACGTGGCCTTCAGGGACGGGGCAGCCACAGCTTCTCTGGGCGGCCTGTGCCAGAGCCTCCCCACCCTAACAGGGAATTTTGTCCTTGTATCTAGTCTTACCTTTTGTTTGTTTGAAGCCCTTCTCCCTTGTCCTGTGATCCAAGGCTCTTGTCACAATTCCCTCTTCAGCCCTCCTGTAGCCCTTTAGGCACTGTAAGGAGCTCTCAGGTCTCCCGAAAACCTTTTCGTCTCCAGGCCTGGCTCCAAAGCAGAGGTGCTCCACCTCTCTGAGCATCTTCATGGCCTCAACTCACTCCAACATGTCCTCATCTTATTTTGGGAGCCCCAGGCCTTGACACAGCACTGAGTCTCCTGAGAGTGGAGTAGAGGGGAAGAGTCACCTCCCTTGACTGGCTGGCCACACTTCTTGGCATGTAGTCCAGGATATGATTGGCTTTCTGGGCTGCAAGTGCACATTGCCAGGTCATGTTGTGCATGCATTTGGCCTTGTTGAACCTTCCTGAGGGTCACAAGGGCCCACCTCTCCAGCCTGCCAGGGTCCTTGTAGGTGACATCCTTTCCATCCAGCATGTCAGCCACACCACACAGCTTGATGTTGTTGGCAAACTTGCTGAGGGTGCACTCAGTCGCATTGCCCATGTCGCTGATGAAGATGTTCAAGAGCACCAGTTCCAACACTGACCCCAAGGAATGCCACTCATCACTGGCTTCTACTTGGACATTGGCTCTCCTCTGTGATTTGTTTTTTAATGAAAAACTTCTTTTGGGGGACTATCTCTTACTAGTCTGTGTTTGCAAGGCTAGTATTGTGTTTTGTTTGAAAGATGGGTTTTACAAACAAAGCGAATTGAGTTACAAGAAAGTGACTCTAAAAATAACGTCAAGACAATCCTCCTGCAAAAGAAGACCATACTTGTGTAGCTTAGAGGCCATGGCATCAGTGTCCTGTTATCAAAAGATTGCTGTAATATAAAGCTTCAGATGGTTAAGAGCTATTCATGCACATGGTATTTGAGGAGATTTGTTTTTATTATGAGCAAAGGCTTAGCAACTTGACAGAGCAGAAAAAAATTAATACAGTGGGTTAGTCATAATCCACTTCTTTGTTTTAAAACAAGTTAATGGACAGAAGACAATCAAGTTAAAACTTAATGTGGAACTCCTTTTTGAGTTTATTATTTCGGTTGTTTTAGCTTTTTATGGGTCACGTAGAAATACTGACTTTACTTATGACCTGCTGTTTGGTAAAGACTGAGGTTTAGGCATCAGGATATTTTTATTAATGCAATTGTATCTTTAGTCCTATAATACTGGTCCAGCCTACTGTTATTTTTGATGAAATATTCCTGTAAGCATGTGCTTATGTATTCTTAGTGTTTCTTTTTGTTATGAAAAGCTTTGGCTTTGATGTGCTGCTTAAATTTCCTCTGAGTCATAATGCTAGTTGCCAAACCATTGTTTTTGTTCTATTTGGACTTGATTCTAGTTCTACAGTTGTTTCCTCCTAGGGGGTTAAAGTCCATGAGCTTTTATTAAGATAAATGTCAGTGATTTTGAGTAGATTTGCATAAAAGAAGCCCTTAGTCTCTGGTAGGATAAGTCATGTATAATATTTAGTTTTAAAGTAACAGTGACTACAGGAAATATTAGAAATAAAAGTTGTTGACCTTTTCTGCACAATGGTATTTCCTTTTCTATTAAATGTGGAGCCCTCTCTCAACTGTAAGCTATCAGCAAACTGAACATCCTCACTGGTCATCCTGTGTTTAAAAAAATTTAAAAGTTTCTCCCTCACAAACAATTAATGCAACATCTTGTAGAAATTGCATCAAGGCAAATGATGATGATCAGTGATATGATTTCTAAAAATAAACATTGCCAAAGTGAAAACCTCAAGTCAGAGTTCAGAATTTGCTCTTCGCAGCAGCGTCAAAATCAGTAACTTCTGCCTATCCCAGCCAAGTGGCTGTCACAGATCATGACTTGACACCAGTCTTACATGTAGTAATTACTCAGTTATATTAAAATAAGATGGCGTCAGTCAGAAGGTCACAATTTATTGGCTACTATAGTTTACGTATTGTTGTAGCTGTCAGTGGGTTTTGACTTGATATTGAGCTGCTTTTTTTCTCTGTGGTTATTAGACAATATTGTTTTAATAACATTTGGAAGGAAAATGAGTATTTCTTATGCATGTCTCCCTGCATCACTTCAGAACTTTGAGGCTGCCTTCGAAATTTTAGTTGTCAGACAGAAGTCTGCTCAGAGTTTACAATGCTGCTAATGGATTTAATGTGTTTAAGATGGGCTCTGTAGGACTGGAGTTCAGCAAGGCAGCCAAGTATATCCTGCAACTCATCCCTCTCCAGTGAAGTATTTGAGGGCAAACAGATGCTTTAGTGTTCATTAGACTGATGAGTCAACACCTCGAGTTCCGGGCATCTCTTACATGATTTATTTTTCTGAACTTGCTTTCAATTCCTAAGATCTTTTTTCCAAATATTGTTTCCTGAAAACTGTGACTTTCTGCAGGAAATGAGCCAAGAGAGAACTGAGAAGCCTAAAAAAATTTAAACAGCCCAGAAAATAGAAGCTGAAACAAACTGAGGAATAGTGAATGCACTCATATATTTATCAGCAGAATTTAAAAGGGCAGAGGGCAGGCAGCTTAAAGTTGAGAACCAAAATGAAAGGAGGGCAATGAGATAAAGGAAGAGCTTCCAGCATGCAAAATAAAGGACACACATTTGTATAGGGATGGAAGGGGAATGGTTGAAGAAGACTTGGCTGACCATCAGCTCTAGGAATTGTCAAGTTTGAGTCACAAAGGAAAATACACTGCTATTGGGACAGAAGGAGGCAGCAAGGGGAAGATGAAGGATGAAAAGTGCATTCAGGTTTTCCTGTTAAGGCAAGTGTAAGCCTTGCATAAAGATGTATCAGGGAGGTGCTACAAGGTACAGCACTGGATGGGTCAGATCAAGAGATGATACCGAGAATATGGGACACAGGGTGCACCAAGTTAAGTGTCAGGTGCAGGTTGTTGGCAAACAGATGGAGGTGACCAGGTAGGTGATCAGACTCAAGCTTCTGGCTCTCAGGCCCTTTGTTTACTTTGGCACTGAAGAGTTTACAGTACATCATTCGGTTTCAGTAGATGTGCTCTTTATATAATAAAACACATAATAGATATAAAACTACTATATGTAATTGTGCACATATCTTATATAGAAAACAACAATCAATATATGTATATAACAGTAGTTCTGGACTTTTACTAGTACTTTTCTTGCTTTTCTAAGTCAGAAGAGTGAAATGAGTGAATCGCCAGCTGGCTGTTTGAATCCACAGCAAATGAGAGTATAAAAAGATGAAGAAATAGGATTTCTTAGCTTGAACTCAGCACCGTGTGAATGTATGCTGTTAGGAGCTGTTTAAAGGTTCCCAACAGTTGGGTAAAGGCCAGTTTGCATTTGTACCATTCTGTTGATCTCTTCTCTCTGTTCATTATGGACACCATTAAACACAAATCATGGAAAAAAAGTGAAATTGTGGGCTCAGTGCTTCGCTATTAATGTCATGTGTTGTCTTTACTCTTTTTGTCAGCTCACTTGAACTCATGTACTCCTCAATTTCTGCACGGTGCTAGAAACAGGACAAATTCAGGAATGCTGCGCACCTTTTGGTCATAGCAGGTGTCATAGAAATCAGGGCTAAACTGTCTGATAAAGTGACCTAAAGACACTTGCAGTGTCTCTGCCTCTGTAATCTGTGCATTGTAGGTGGGAGTCAGGTCTCTCTGTCCATTTATCAATTTCTTGTGCACTATGAAGGGTAAAATACTAACACAGAAAGCGGGTGGGAAGTGGAAGAAAGCCCTGCAGGAGCATCAGCCAGCTGAGAACGGTTATTGTTGGAGGCCTTTGCAGCTGAGCACAAATGTGCCTTTTGGTTTCTTAATGCCCTGGGGCAGAATTTGAAGCTCTACAGGTGTGGGGTTTATTCATTATTTTACGAAGCATCTTCAATTAATATATTTTGCTTTTCCTTGATATTCAGTAGCTTGTTGAAGAGAAGTGTGTATGGGAACACAGGCACAGAAATAACTGGAGGCATACTCAGTGCCCTGATTTCTGCTCTGTTGATGCTTTTGACCGATGGCCTAATAAAAGAATTGGCTGTGCTATTGTTGTTGCATGCTCCTACCCATTACGGAGCGGGGTATCCATGGAGAAGATGCCTTCATAACAATGAACACCTGGCGCGTGATTCTGCTCGGGAAACATTAGGAGGGGTGGGTCGGATGAGTACTCGCAATGTCTGTAATTGTTTATTCTAAGAATGTCCCACTTTCCGAGCTATAAATACTAGGAAGAGAGGAATAAGTAAAGGCTCTGTTCAAATATCTCCCCAGGAGCAGGTACTGAATGCTGGAGCATTTGTTTTGAAAAAGTGCTTTTGGGAATTGAGGGACTATATTCCTTAGCATTTACCTCTGTAAGAATAGCAGAGGGGGTAACTGAGGTTTATCTGTGAGCGCTGCTGTAGCATGAACTCAGTAATGGAAGATTCAGAGGGCTGTGGGATGGGCTGTTACATGAATAAGTGTGTTTCTTGTTTTATCTTACAGGCTGAAAATGAAGGCTTGCAAATTGCTAAAGGTCTGTAAATTGCCTTTTATAAGAACCAGATCAGGCAGGGGCTTAGTAATGCTATTGGTCCCTGCTCTCGTGGTTTGACCTGACAGGCAGCTAAACACCACACAGCCTCACTCTCTCCCTCCTCCCACACCCTGCAGGAGAATGGGCGAGAGAATCGGAAGAAATAAAATTAAGATTTGTGGGTTGAGTTAAAAGGTAGTTCACTAAGACAGAAAAGGAAGGGAGAATAATAGTAACAAGTAATAGGAGGAGGATGATGACTAAAGAATTGAAATATTCAAAACAAGTGATGCATGATGCAACTGCTCGTTGACCAGTGCCCACCCAGTTCCTGAGCAGCAGCCCGCAGCCAGCTTCCCTCCAAGTTTATCCCAGAATGTTTGGGGTTGGCAGGGACCTCTGGAAATCCTCTAATCCAGTCCCTTGCTAAAGTAGGTTCACCTGGAGCAGGTTGCACAGGGTCATGCCCAGGTGAATGTTGAGTATTTCCAGAGAAGGAAGCTCCACAACCTCTCTGAGCAGCCTATTCCAGTGCTTAGTCACCCTCACAGTAAAGAAGTTTTCACTCATATTCAGATGCAACTGCTTGTGTTCCAGTTTGTGCCCTTTGTCTCTTGTCTTGTCACTGGGCACCACTGGGAAAAGTCTGGCCTCATTCTCTTGACAGCAACCCTCAGGATATTTGTCTGTATTGGTAAGATTCCCTCTTAGTCATTTTTTTCCCCAGACTAAAGAGGCCCAGTTCACTCAGCCTTTCCTCCTAAGAGAGGTGGTCCAGTCCCCTCATCATCTTTGTAGCCTCTGCTGGACCCTCCCCAGTCCTTCCTTGTCTGTCTTGAGCTGGGGAGCCCAGAACTGAAGCCAGTAGTGCAGATGTAGTCCCACCAGGGGAGAGCAGGGGGGGAGGATCACCCCTCTCATCCTGCTGGCCACACTTCTCCCTGTGCACTCATTGGCATCCTCAGCCCCCAGGGCACTGCTGGCTCTTGGACCCCTTGTTGTCCACCCAGACCCACAGGGCCTTCTCTGCAGAGCTGCTCTCCAGCAGGTCAGCCCCAACCTGTGGGGTGCTGCGAAAAGCTGACTTAGTGCAAACTCTGCTTATAGCAGCAGCTAAAACATCAGTGGGGGATCAACATGATTCTCATCCTAAATCCAGTACTTAGCACTGTACCAGCCACTAGGAAGGGAATTATCCTGGCTGAAACCAGGACACTCACTAGTGACTTCAACTTAGAGAAATGGTCAGGTCTAAGAAATAGAACTGGGCTGTTTCCAGAGCCTTAATGCTTCATCAGAGAGAGTTTAGAAACTGCATTTGATGCATTTAGATTGTGTATAAACCACATTCCTGGACTTAAAGCAAGTCTCTGTTGTAGCACTATTCCTATACACAGCATGCCCTTAAATCACAAATATTTACATTCCATGAGACGGAGGATACTTCATCGTGCTCTAGACAGTTGCCAGCAAAGTTGACAAAATCAGGGTGGTGATGGGTGAAGTTGTTGCTCTGTTAACCTGTGCGTCTTCCTCACTGAGTTACAAACATTGGTTTGCATAACTGCCAGGGAAAAATGTGTACAAGGAACGTGGCTGCAGTTTCAATCACTCAGGCTGCACGTTTGATGTTTTGATATTGCTGAAATGTAAACTTTCCTTGATGCTTTTTCCCCCCCTCCAAAAATTTTGCAGCTCTGTGGGGTTTTTTTGGCTAAGAACCTGCACATATTGAAGGATTTGTCATGGTCATAACATTTCAGTTTTGCATATTTGTACTACAGGCAGCATATTTATTTCTCAAGAGAGAGTTCCATTAACTTCATCTGTGCCACTGCATTATAGCAACATCATGCATAGACTGGTTCCAGGTTCAGTTCGAAATCCTTAATCTTACAAATGCCCTGGATGTAGTGAGTAGGAGTTGGATATGACACAGGAGTAAGTCTGTTGTGCACATGCAAATTCCCATGCAGTAGCTATCTGCCTGAATGGTACCAGGTATTCCACATCTCTCTGCACGCCCAAAAAACTCCTCGCAGGTTGGGTGGTTAGGTTGTCCCTGGCCCCTGAGCTGCCTAGAAATTTTGTGGAGCAGGGCTTCAATTTCTAGGGAAGGGCTTCATCTCCTCAGCAGCTTCTTGTATGATAGAAGAGCTTATTCTGGTGAGATTTTAGGTGCCCAGAGGATATGTTCTTTAATAGTAAAATTTAAGTCCTAATAAAAACAAAAAAGACATGAAGAAAAGAGAGTTTTAATGCATCACAAGGTTTCCTTTTAAAGCTTTGTTTTGCTAGGAGGGAGAGTGACAAAGTCCTTTTAGTCAGTCTAATATCAGAAAATTAGAACAGGTGTGTCCTAGTACATCCTGTTGTCAGACTTTCGGCAGTCATTTTCTGGTTTCCATGGCAGAATGTAGTGGCACCAAGGTGGTCTGGGTTTGCAGTGTAATCTGAAGAGCCTCTTCCAAGTTAGTGCTCCTTGTTTTCTCTTCATTTAGCTGTGTAAAGAAAAACATGGAAAACAGAGTAGGAAGCAGGTTGTAGAGACCATCCTCAAAAAGATAAGCAAGCCGTTTGACAAAACATGCATCACCTCATACTGACTAATAATCTATCCAGTCACTCCTGGGGGGAAAAATAAATGTACAGACAGTGAAAGGCACATTGGGAAAATGCTTTTATATTGTTCGCTGTGGACTGCAAGCTCTAATAATAAAATTCAAAAAAGCAACTACAGAAGTTGCAGCAGATAACAGAAAACTTCTTTGCTTTGGAGAAGTTTGCATTTTAGATACCTGTGTTGATAGGTAGTGAGAGGTGCACATTTCTGCCCTGGTGATAAGCTCAGTTTGGGTGGTCATGCAGGATCAGCACTTTGGGTGAAGATTCATGGCACTTTAGTAGAAGAGATATATGCTGAAGACTTTAATTAGATGTCTTAATATATTAAGACATACAATGCATAATTAAAGACATACATTATGTGTCTTTAATTATAAAATGTTGTGACGTAATTCAAGAAATGTGTGTAGTATACGTATGTAAGCTTCTGTAAGAAAGCAAATATTAATACTACTGAAAAAATTAGTTATTTTATTTGCCTACCTAGTAGAAACTCAATGCAGACAGTCTGATTTTCTCATGCAGGTATCATAAATTATAATACTAGCTTGTGGTCTACCAAAACATCGTCATATAAATGAGGATTAGTTGAAGATTTTACATTTATATGGTCTATGAGTACCCCCAGTTTTACACAGCTATATTCTGTTTCAGGTTTCACGCAGTTTCATTAGTTATTGTAAAGGCTGAGATTTTCATGGTTCAGTGCATTAAATCTTTTTTTTTTTTTTTTTCTTTTTCTTGGCCTCATGTCAGATTAAAGTTATTTGTGGGTGGCTGCAAGGTTTTTTCCATTAATAAACCTGCATTATTCTCATTGCTGCCTTCCTTCTGATGGTATCAGTGGTTGACAGGCAGTGATCTTTTTCCAATCTCGGCAATGGGCTGTTGCTGTGGTAGAGGCCATTCACTAATGGAGACTTGCTTTCACAAAATAATCTCGAATTTGCAGAGGATTCCTTCTTCTGTGTTGGCTTTGCTGCTTTTCGAACTTCAGCTTGTATTTTTCATTTAATTACAATCTCTTAAGTAGACAATGTAGGAGACCTGTTTGTAATTGAGTCTAGGTAATTAAAAGAGAGGAAAGGAAACAAGTATATAGATGTATTTGTGCAGTCCCTTTTTATTATCTGTGTGGCTTTCAAGCTTGGCTTCCTGTTCCTGATAATAATTTTTCCTGTTTCAGGTTTACCTGGCAGGTAAACACAGTTTTAGCTGATGAATTATATGCTGTCAAAATTGAGAGGAATTTACTCTTTATTTCAATAAGTGACCTATTATTGCATTTATTTTTTCTATAACTTTTCCTGTGATACTGTTGTAACATAATCATTTTCCACCAGATGCTATCCCAGACATTCTCAGGGTTTGTGGGGGGTTGTGCCTGCTTGGTAGTTTCCCTGGCTGTGTGGCACGGCCCTTCTTTCCCAGTGAACTCCGCAGTGGCACACCTTACACTTCAGATATTTGGGAGCTGAGTGCTTGAAGTATTTCGGTGTGCCCTGCCCTCTGACATTCACCTTTAGCTCCCCAGTACTCAAGCCCTGGCAGGAGGCAGGGTGACACAAATAGCTACGGGTGGCACAGCCCTTGCAGTTGCAAGTACTTGTAAATAAACCGAGTGGAGAGAGGAAGGAACGTGATTTCCCGAAACTCACAGAAGAAATGTGCAGATTTTACAGGAGAGTTGTTTTCTTGGCTACCCCATGAAGTTAAATTTGCAGTTGGTCCCACCCCCAAACACACACTGCAGACTTACTCCTCTAACAACACTAAGGCATACTCTATTTCTTTGGAAGTGCCACTGTCATCTTCTGGACCTTAATGTCCACGTAAATCCCTGACTCAGGGAGTATTTAATGTTCTTTCTGCTGCCTCACAGCACAATGTGCAGGCTGTGAGGTACCTCCAGTCACCCAGCAGGTGTGATAGCAATTATTGTGACACAAGCAACTGAAGGAGTTAAATGCCCAGAGCTCATTATTCTAATTACACGACAGCAGAGAACACCTCATTGGCATCCATCAATATACTGGTTCAGTTTGAAGTGAAAACCTGGGAATTTATAATGCAGTCGATAAAAATGATGATGATGGTGTAGATGTAACCTTCATATATTGCAGTGCATCCAGCAGCATCTCTAAGATATTTTTGCTGTGATTTGAAAAATATCAGGCGTGCTTTTTTAATCAATACAGTTATTGTTCTTAAACCATGCAATAGCATTTTAGCCTCTCCTCATACCTGAAAGTGTTCAGCTCTAGTATTTGTTACCTGAGCCCACTGTCATGTCTGCAAAGGAGAGCTGAATATTAATCATACTCGGTGTCAGTTCAGAAGCTGTGATGCAGCAGTTAATAGCAAAGAAATTTCAAATGTTTATACTTCATATTCAAAGCTGGAGATGAAGTTTTTTATTATATCTGTGTTGCCCCGAAGAGTCGACACAGGATGTTTTTAGCATTTCACAGAAGACTCTCGGACACCTTCCAGGTTTCTGGCTGTGCTGGGGGATCCTGTAAATACAGCTGGGGGTGGTACAGAACAGCCTTCGAAAGCAGAGCTGGTAATGCACCAGTGATAGAGCTCCTATGCTAAACAACCCACAGCCCTGGATGGTTTCTTTGCTTTTGAGGCAGCGTTCTCATTTTCATCTTTGTTCTCACCCCATGTTAGTTCAGTTTGCCTTTCAGATCATCTCCTTGCTTGCTCTGGGTCATGTGCCAAGTGCTCAGTCCATGATTAAGTTACAGCCAGGGCTGCTGGACATGAAGGTGCTGGAACTGTAGATGTCTGTGCTTATGTTTCAGTCTTGTTGCAACTGGATTAAAAAATCTTAACGGGAAACCTCAGTGGCAGAGCTTAACTTTAAAAAAAGAGCTTTAAGCTTATCTTGCAGATTTATATATTTTTTTAATGCTTTTAACTTCTGAATTTTTTTTTAAAATAAACATTAAGGTAACCATGGAAGAAGGCTAAGCTGACACATTTTCTTACGCAAGTGATGGAGGCTCTGAGGCCTCAGAAAGTATGATGGGTCAGTTGACAAGCAGTGGCTAGCTCAAGAACTATCCCAGTTCTTTAAAGCATAAAAAAAATAATCTGAACTGTTAACATATGTAAAATTGATTCAGTTATTGTTACAGTTGACTGCAAATATTAGGAAGTACAAATTACAGAAAAATTAAAGAAGTTTTCCTTCTTGTTCTTCCCTCGGGATTTAAAAAGTGTTCTAAGAAACTTGACGTGTTAAGTATTTTAAAGATGGTGTTTGCTTTCTCTGTTTTATTTTAAATCTGTTGCTAAAGTTCTTTTAAACCTAAATATCTAACTGGACACTTTGCAGTAAGGATTGAACTTTCTAATTTTAATATCTGATGCTGAATTTTTGACTCTTTAGAGTTATCATCCAAAGCACCTTTTCCTAAACTTGTTCATTTCTTAGTATTTTCAAGGTTCAAAGCATATTTTTTACATTTCAAACAGTTCTATTTTCCAGAGTTAGTATCTTGGAGTATTTGTGTTCTTTATTGTAGAAAACAGAGCTTGACACAAGCAGTAGTATTTTATCTCCAGAAATGTTGTTAGGGCTTGGTGATGTACAAGTCCAGAGCTCCAGCCTCCTGCTCTACCCAAAGGTTAAAAATAATCAATTCAATATTACAGTTTGGATGTAAAATATTAGTGGATTTAAATAAAGGGTTTTTTTTTTTAAAGATCACATTAGATGATGTATTGGTTTTGCTTCTCTAAAGCAAATAGACTAAACTATGTCAATCTTCATAGTAACAGCAACTGTTTTGCTTTCTTTTGTTGCAGATCACCAGAAACTGGAAAGAGAAGCTAGAATCTGTCGCCTCCTGAAGCATCCTAATATCGGTAGGAACATTTCATTGCCTAGTACAGTATTTATCAGGTTAGAAAATTTAGGGGAAATGGAAATTAATAAATACAAAGAGCAGCTCAGAGAAGTCAAGTGCAAGTATCTCCAGGCAAGGCTCTTTCTTTATAATGTGGTGCTCCTTACGAATTCTGCTATGGGATGCAATATTCTGTTGGATCACCTAAAGCACCGTGCGGTGTTCTCATCTTTGAGCCATTGCTCTGCCATCAATGAGCTCTCTGTGCCAGGTGTTTGGGGTTTTTTTGAGCAGTGTGTAGTGGGGTTTTTTCCAGGATTGCTCATGACTTTTGGAGACCTGCAGAAGAATTTCAGCGGACAGTGTCTGTTGCACAGTGAGCCAGACCAATGTCAATAGTTAGTGCTGGTTTTAGTGAGATGCTTATTTTATACTGTGTTTTGTGTTGAGATTCTGTCCTTCCATTGATGAAGAAAGCTCTGCTCCTTTTATTTCCCAAGCTGTGTTTTCTAACCATGTAAAGCAAAAAAAAAAGTGTTGTGGAGGTGTGTCTGTCTCCTTGCTTTAGAAACAGTGTAAACAGGTAAGTACCTTGATCTTAAGGGAACTGTAGCTGGGGTTCTAAGTTTTTCCAACATCAAATTATATACCAAGGGTATCTCTCACAAGGATATTTGCTGTACCTGAGACTTCTGCAGAAGGGTGGGAATTTCCTGTCCTTTGTGGTATTTTTAGGCTAATAAAATTGTTTGGTGCCTGGGATGAAATCAGCTCCTTCGTTTTAATGATAAATAGAAAGTGAAGACGAGTGTACCACAGCTCAAAATGACATGTCAAATTTCTGTGGCATCTCTCTTAAGCTTACAGGTTTGACCTCGAAATTTGATTAAGGAGGAAGAGGAGTGTTATCTGTGCTATTTTATCCCACCAAAGATTTTGCATTGTAAAGTGGTGAGAGATAAGGGAATGTCCTCTTTTTGGGGAGGCATTGCAGCCCTTCTGCAGCTGTGGTTACACATATGGTGTAGTCGGACTCCAGAGTCATTCACCTGGGCCTTGCTGGAACCAGAATGTATTTGTGAGCTTCCACAAGCCAGGCAAGACGAACAAAAGACAATAGTGAACTGGTGCAGAGGAAGGGCTGAAATGCACAGAACTCAGTTGAAACAAAAGTCTAAATTGGTTCTATGTGGTCACAAATCTTCACCTTGTTGAGTGGCTTGGAGCAGTGTAGGATGGAGTTCAGCTCCTCTGTGGCAGACCAGCTGTTCCACATGCACAGTTTCTATCTGTGACGTTTGGCTTGGAGTGCAAACAGGCAATGACAGCCTTGGTGACAGGCAGGTAGGGCTCTGCAAATCTGCACGAACTGTGTGCATCACCACCTGCACCAAGGGGCACAGTTCATGGGATAATGGACAAAGTGTTCTGCTCCTCTTTCAGAAAACCTGCAATTAACATGCCCGGGGTTTGGCAGCAGGCATTGTATTCTGTCCTATTCCTTCTCCTGCAGCCATGCCCTCAGGCAGCTAAATGATGACCCTAAAATCATTCCAAGTGCTGCTAGCAGCCCACTGGAGCTCTTACGCCTGGGTCACTACCATATCCCCCTTTAAACTGTTACCTCTGGTGACTAATGGAGCTGCATCACACCAGGAAGCACTGAGAGTGAAAAAGGAAGTGTGCCAGAGGAAGGCAGCTCAGCTCTGACAATGAGTATGTCTAAGTTAAGAAAAATAAGAAAAAAATGATAACTGTTTTTTCCAGTGTGATTTCTGTAGGATAGCAGAGATCTAGTTTAATTGATTGGGTGGTTTCTCAAAGATGACATGCATCGTTTTCTTCACTTTCCTCCCATGTAGCTTTTTTTTTAGTTACTCGTCTTTTTAAATTACATATTCATTGCAGAGTGACAGATTTCTGAAATTAGACTTCACTAATCCTTTCTCTGGTAGTTCAGGCCTATTCTTTATTCTTCCTAGTTAGCTTGATTAAATGTCCCTTCAAAAAGTGACTTAGTTTGAAGGTGTCAGTTCCAGGGTAACTTTTTTACTAAAGTAATACACATATAATAATAGTACTCCTTTTTTATGGTGTTGTATGATCTCTTCTATTAATTACCTTCCAAGTCTTAGCCTGTACCAGATACTCCAGGGTGAAAACCCCTCTTTAGTTACCTTTTTCATACTTTTCTCCAGTCAGAAGAAAGCAGCCCAGCTGTGGTGAGTCACATTTTTTGATTTTAGCCTGTGAGTAAACACATTGTACTTTTCAAATGAGCAAGATTTATTTCTTTAGAGAAAAAGTTAAAAAAATAATCTTAACACCGGAAATATTTTCCAATTATTTTTGCTGTGAAAATAGAGAATTTTCAAAAACTTCTGCAGATCACTGGTTTTGTGTTTCCAAGTTAGGCATCCAATTAGTACCTAACCAGAAAAATACTTAGTATTTAGTTATTTCATGAGGATAAGAAAGATTTCAGGACTAAACTTCTTAACAATCAACATACCTGTATTTTAGCTTCCCAACGATGCCATATTTCTATCTAGTTCATATCTGATTGGATGGCGGGTCTATTTAATGAGTGCCATTATGCAGTTAGGAAATCTTAGGATGACATTTGACAAAAGCTTTCCACTGTAGTCTGTAGTCATAGGTCCTAAACTTCAGAAGTTCCTCTGGTATTGGCAGAGGAATCTTAAAACTGGATGTGAGTAAAGCAGAATTTTTTCTTTCAGAAAGATAAAACTTTGAAATGTGGAAAGTAAGGAGACACATACGAAAATATTTTCACTTCAGTTCCTGATTTGAATCTCCCAGAGTAATCACTGCAAACAATAAAATCTGAGGAAACGAACATATTTTCTGCTGGCTTTTTGGAAGTATTTATGAAATCAGATTATTATTTAATGAATCAAGGTATCTACCAAATATTCACAAAGAAAGTATTTAAATATGTTTGGAGAGAGACTAATTCTTCTTAGGCATTTCTACTGAAGGAGTGATTCTGAACTAGGAAAGATACCAAGTTCTGAATTCACGTATGAAAAATTAAATCACTGATTATTCCCACCAGACAAGTGTTGGAAGGGAAGCTAAGAGATCTTCCTTCCACTTACCCAAGAACGTGTATGAGCATTAAAAGGGGAGGTAGTTTTTTGGCAATGGAAGCGTGAGGATAACTTAGGGGTATGATGTTTTCTGACTTGTAGTGTGGATTCTTTTTTTAAGCTTTATACTCAGAACTGTCTATTCCTGAAGACGTATTTATTCCTGCTATTCAGAACCGTGTACAGGCAGTTATTGTTGGGAAACTAAATATTGTTGAAGAAAGGCCAAATGTTAAGTGATTCTGTTTCTGTGCAGTCCTTACTGTTCATGGTCATAGCCAAGAAGTGTCATGAAAATCTTCCTTGAAATTGGTTTCACTTCTTCTACGAGCAGGGCTCCAGTACCTCTCTGAAAGCTGAACTTTGCTGTGCAGACACTGCTTTGCATATAACTAATTCAGTTCATTTTTCAGCATTGCTTTCTTTTATTCATCCTTTTAATAAATCTATGGTTTCTTTTCTGTCCAGCCTTCTAGTTATGATGCCTAGTGAATGGTGTAGAAAAAATAAGGAAAGTGGATTACAAACAGTGTTTTCTGTTCTCCTTTTTCAAATCTCTGTTTCCCAGTTGAGTAATATGTATGTGAAAGTTTGTTTAAAACCCACAGAATTTCCTCATCCTTTCCTGTTACAGCTGGTGATGATTACAGCTGGTGATGGGGTCAGTGGCTCTGACCCAGGAAGAGGTGACCGGTCCAGGGAGATGGCCCCGAAAGGAATCGCCTTCCCAAGGCCCGGTGTCTTCCCTCAGCTGCTGGCAGGAGGGCCCTTGCAGAGGCTGTCAGCTCTTTAGTGGTTGTCAGCTCATGATTCCAGCTCAGCTCTGCAGGGCAGCCTCCAGGCCAGACCAGAGAGAGAAATGAGAGGCTCGTGTGGCTGGTTCCGCACGGAAGGAGCTTTATTGCTGGTCCGTACTCCGGTGAAGGGGAAAGCCAGGGACGAGAGCTCCCTTCCACAGGGGCAGAGGCCTTAGCTTTTATAGGGATACAGGGGATGGGTGAAGGCCAGTGGGTTACAGAGGATCTGCATAGGGTCTCCTAAAGGATTGTGGGTCTGTCTTTTCTCACCATGACCAAAGAAGTGGTTGCCTTTCCAGGGAGTCCTGCTGGGCGATTATGAAATCTCTTATCTCAGCAGAGATCCCTCCAGGGCAGGGGCTGGGCATACCCAACAACTTCCATTTACAGTTACTCCTCACCAATATCATTGTTGAGATTTCTGCCTCTTGTTACCTTAGTCGTTTGTATCGTTGTAGTAGAAAGTGAGCCCTGCTGAATTTTGTTCGGGAATTAAAATGAGGCAAAAGCCATTAGCTGAACTTCCAGGCCTTGAGAAGAAACTTTGAGAGGCCTCAGAATCCTTTCTTCCGAGTCAGTCTTTGCAATTTTGGTATTTTCTTTTCTTCCAGCTTTGCTTGAGTAATCTGGCCTCTGCTACACTGCGGTAGGAAATTTCTAGGCAAACACAGCTTGTGTTCCTGTGGTAACAGAGTTCCTGGGCTGCAGGATTTTGTGCACTAGGGAGATTTGCAGAATTGCTGTGTTTCTCAGGTTCTTACCATGGTGACATGGCTGTACATCAGTGCATATAGGGTTGCTTTTTTACAGAGAGTTTAAAATGGATGGAAGTGTAGGTTAAGCCTTGCTGTTCGGAGAAACTAGTGCTTTTTCTTTGTGAGATTGCACATCAAGCTACCTTAAAAGCTTACTTCCTTTGCTGAGCAAATACCCATGGAGGATTTGTCATCTTGGGTAACTATTACTTTTCCAGCAGTTCCATGTGTACTAATGCTCCCAATTTTTTAATTTAGCAATTTGGAAAAAAATTGGTGAGGAAAGTAACCATCTCTTCACCAAGAAATCCAGTGTCATTTTCCTGGTTTCTCTCGTTTATCTTCTTTTGGTGAACTTTTGATTTCTTGGTCCTCTTTTAACTTTAGGTAAAGTTGATTTTTAGCACTCTGATTTTTAGTCTTGCAATTCATATAATTTCGGTGGTGTAACACTGTTGCACCATCTCGTTACGAGTTTTGGCGTTGATTTACAGCTGCTTTGCTAATTTTGGTTTATGAGATCCCAAATAATGATAAAATCTGCATTAGCCTGATGATGCAAGCTCCGACCCAGTCTAGAAAATTGCTGATTCAAACCTGGTAAAACCATGGAGTTTTTTTCCCAAGTGGAGTTTGCTCTGGCAGGGTTTGTGCTGAGTCTGGGTAATATTTTCCTAATGGGAGTTAGACTGTTGAGATGTCTCTGTAACTGCTGGAGGGCTTCTGCTGGCTTTGCATTCCCATTTCCTTACAGCCCATCATTGCCTGCCTCTGCCACCTCCTCCCTTGGCCTTACGTTACCAGTGTCTAAGCTATGGCAGGCAGGCTAGGTCCATTAGCCAGCAACATCAGGCTCGAGTCTGATCAGTCTTCATTCCTTCCCCAAAGGCAGCAGCAGATTTTACTGACATGTGGCAGCCCTTCAGGTGATAAATGAAGTTCTTTTGGCACGAGGCCAGGCTGTCCCTGAGTGGCTCTGTAAGTCAGGGTACTTAGAGGTAAATAGGACTGCCAGGCAGAGATGGGGCTGGGTCACCTCCGATAGGCCTGAGCCTGTTCCTGTGGATCTGCTTGTCTGGCCTCAGCGGGGCTGGAGCTGTGGCATTGCCACGAGTGTGCTCTGAGAGCAGGAAGGTCTCTCCTCCACGAAGAGCTGGAGCTGCACCAGCAGGTGGAAACATGGGGCAGTGTCTTTCCAAGGCAGGCTGGCATTGCAGCAGGCCAAGAGGCAGCCTAGATGCAGAACAGGCTGGGACACAGGGGAAAAAGACAAATCCCTAATCTGCTTTCATGAGTGTGTTGGTGTCTGTTTGGAGTCTGCTCATTTCCGTGCTTTGAGCTGGGAACTTGTCATCAATGGCTGAGGAAATTGATAGCCCCCAAACTTGGCACTGCTCCTCACCACACTCTGTGCTTGTGTCCAGCTTACTTACTCCTTTTGCCACAAGGAAAGGAGGAAAAGCCTGCATTTGGAGGTTACTCTGCCTCCCCACCATAACACAAAACATGAGCATCGAAGTCGTTAAATTCCTCATGTGGGGGAAAATAAGAAACTGCATATTGCCTTATCCTTTTTGAAAAGAGGGCAATTAAAGATATGTGGGGGGTTTGTGTCCTTTATGCACAACAATATGTCCTTTATATTTGCCAAGTATGTGCATGGCACTTCATGGAGTCCCAAGAATCTCAAGAGAAACGCTGTTAATATACAGAAAATGTGGATGCAGTAACTCTCTTCTGAATTTCATTTGTCTTAGTGTGGCACAGTTGTGAGTAGCTGAGCTGGTATTAGTTAAGTCACTCTATAAACCAATCACAGGGTGAAAATCAGGCCTGTTCAGGTCGAGTGGATGTAGTTCTTTAGCACAATATTTTTTCTGAGGTTAATTTAAGGTTTCACTCTTTACATCGAAAATATATAGTTCTTTCCTGATGCAGTGAAAATCAAACCAATTCCCAACTATATAAATTGATGTTCAATAAACATGGTCCTCGGGGATATATTAACTATAGCTATGCAAATAAATAAATAAATAGAGTTTTTAATATAAAGCTCTAGTTTATGTGGGACTGATGCATTAGAGAACCTCACTTCCTTTAATTATTTTTATTGCTTAGATGAGCTGATCACGTCAACAATTTTAAATCTCATCCATTGTGTTGAGTTAATTAAATTTGCAATTTCTCTGATGAATAAGGTGAACCATAGTCCTTGAGACAATTAAAACATCAAGAAACCAAATAAACGGGTGTTACAACATGATTTCATACTTAATGTAAAAGCCAATTTAATGAGTATTATAAAATAACAGATTGGATGTTTAAAGTCAGCCGTGGCTACAGCAAGTAGCTGACTAGTGAAGTGCAACAACAGGATACAGAAGCTGGTTTTGCAGTTGCTATTTGTGAAATTAAATGTACTGGAACGCAACTGAACCAGGCAAGAGCACACAGGGGGGCATAGTGGGGTTTGTTGCAGCTGGGTTTTCTGCAGGCTTTCTCCTTCTCAGCAGTTTTTGTTACTGTTTTGCATCTGATTCCTTTTAGTTGGTGAAGTTCTTGTGAATGTATGTTGATGTTTAAGAGGAAAAGCCTGAAAGTTTTCACTGCTGTTCTTGTAAGGATTTGGTGTGGAAGGGCTTTCTGTAGAGCTGTTGGTGGCCTTGAAGTGAGTGGAGTATCAAAATCCCCCAACAGTTAAAAGACTTTAAGTTGTTTAGTGCTAATCAATGTGTCACTGCTTTTCAACATGAGCCATATGAAGCATCAGATAATGTGGTCTGAGTGTGCCAGCAGAGAAGGGGGAAGGCAGCTTTATTGGGTGTTAGAGCTTTTGTCCATTTTGCTTGCAGCAGAATCCTTTCATTCTGCTAAAAGTGGCATTGCATCTTTAAGTTTCCCTCTTCAGGGTTACTGTGGAGCATAAAAATGTCTTTGAGTGCAGACAATGACACCACTCTTTGCCATGCTACATTAATTCTCTTTCCTTTTAATGGAGCACAAGGTTATTTTAGCTCAAGTGAAGCATTGCTGGCTGTAATATCCCTGATAACTGTAGCAGCATCCATAATAGACCGAGGAAAGGAGGTTTCACTAAGATTTGCCACCAAGTTTGTAATTTTTTTCCTCAGAAAGTATATGCCTAATTTGCACCAAAATAGGTAATGATTCAGTATAAATCAAGTGTGAACTAGGTCTTGAAGCATTTTCCATCCCTGTTTTATAGCTGTGTTTGTATGTTTCCTTAAATGCATGAAAATTCTTTCATTGTGTATCCAGAGTCTCTTAAACATTTTTTCTGTCTGTGAAGTCCACTCCACTTTTGCAGCAAGTCATTTGAAATGTAAAATAGAGTAATCCACAGAAGCGGGAAGTGGAATTTAAACACCTCTCTTGAGGATCCTGCTGTTGGGGGTGAGGGCTTGGATGGCTGCCACACTTCCCACTTGTATTTTCATCTCTTTTTCTGCTTTACTTTCTATATGTGTTTCCTGGAGTGAAGAGTTTCATAATTGGCTGCATTGCTGACTTCAAGAGCCATGGAAATAAGCTCAACTGAAATGAATTGCTCTCTCTCTGCACACACAAGATGGATCTTTGGGAACTCACATTTTTTTGTTGTTTGGAAGCTTTGTTTATTATGAATCTGCAACCACATGTTATGCATACGGATAGACATCATGACTCCCAGCTAAACCACAAATATGTAATTTTCCTCTGGACCCTTTCCTCCAAAAACAGAGATCTCTACTACTTCAGCTAAACTAAGCTTTTTCTTTCAGTAAAGCTAGCACAGACATTTTTAGAGTATTTTTGGGGGATATTGTAAGTTCCGTTCCCTTTGCTTTTACAGTGTTGCTGATGGTCTAATAGGTGGATTTTGTACTGGTTCTTGGACTGATACCCAAATATTGGAAATCTTTACTTGATCTGGGGGCAAGGAAAAACCAACCCCCAGCTGAAAAAAGGTTGCAGTGTATTGGATGGTGTGGATGGGTGTCACTGGACAGCATTAGAGCAGCTCCTGCAGGGGTGGTAAAAGTGTTATCATGCATTTTCCATGATAATCCTGCCCCAGCCTTGACATTTGTGCCTCTGGGCTGGCCACACTCTGTGGGGCACTTCTGTCTTGGTCTGTTCCCTTTCCCAAGAGAAAATAAGGAGTTATCATCCAGGCAGCATTTGTCTCCCAGGCAGCCTAAATCTGCCCATTTGGAGTGTTTGTCATCCTAATGCATGGTGGGTGAGCTGTCACTCAGGATGTCACCCTGTCACCCTGCTTCTGGAAAAGGTCCCTCCAAGCAGAATGTGTTGGGCTGTCTGTGCCACCTGAGAGCTGCATCCCACCTTAACCCTCCCATTTTCCTGTGGCAAGCAGAAAAGGATCTGTTTAGACATGGGGGCAGAGAGAAGGAAAGGGATGAGCAAACCCTGGGCATGTGAGCTGGGAGCAGTAAGAGGCAAAAGGAAGGTCTCCTGACTTCGGACTGTGGATTATGTTTTGACTTTGCGACCATAAATCAGGAGTGGTGCTTTGGGAGCTCACTGTGGAGCTTTGGAATGTCTTTGCTCCTTTTCCAGAGGCAATACCAAGCTAGGAAGCTCATTAGGAGGGACAATCTGTGGGGCTACTCCCATCTGCACAGACATCTTGCTTTACTTACATACCCAGCCCCTGCAAAAAAGTACCATGGATCATGGAACCATGTGGGTTGGAAGGGATCTCTGGAAGTTATCCAGTCCCAGCTCCGTGCTCAGGGTAGAATTAAGTTACTCAGAGCCCATCCTGCTGCATTTGGAGTCTCTCCAGGGAGGGAGATTGCATAGCCACTCCAGGCACCACTCCAGTGCTTGACCACCTTCCTATGCATAGAAATTAAATAAATAAATAAATAAATGTGTCTCTGTGCCTAGCTGGGATTTTCCAGACTCCAGCATGTGTCTGTGGCCTCTTGTCTTGCCACTTGCACCCTGGAGAAGACTCATTTCAGTCTTTCCTGCTGGTCAGAAAACCAGGTACTGGAAGGAAAAGTGGATATTCCCAAATACAGCTGCATCCCTGTTTGGATGTTTTTGATCTTTTCTTAAAATTCCATTTGCTTTCAATTTTAAATATTGTGACATAAATTCCTAAAGAAAGTGTAATTCGACTAAAAACTGTATAAATGGGGACAGACTCTTTGGAATGCAGGATTTCCTTAGTTGCAAGGTGTGGATTTGGAAGTGCATTTTATAGGCTAAACTTGTCTGTGCCGTTCACATACAGAAATCCCTTTTCTGCTGGCATTTTGCATTTCATATGCATCTTCTGCATCTTTACTAATGGAATGCCCATTCAATAACAGATGTTATGGTATCTTAGACATTATATATTGGAAACAGCACATGGGAAATCAGGACTTGGGCTGCCTGCTTGGCCCAGCACGTCCATAGCTCTGCTGAGATGTCACCCTTTCCTGTGCATGGCGGGGGTGTGAGAGGCTGTTCCCAGCCAGGCTCATCATCCCCTGGTGCCTGAGGGCCAGAGGACAGCACCAATGAGTTCCAGGCTGACAGACATCCTCCTAACTACCCCTGGCTTGTAGCGAGTGTTTCAAGTGTCCTTCAGGATTTTCCTTGTTCCTTCAAACTTTTGCCTTTAAAAAGTCACACGTTCCCTTTTCATCCTGATTTTGTTGCTGTGCTGTTGGGAGTATCTGTCAAAGCCATGGCATTCCAAAGGATGCAAGCTGGTCTGCTCCTCAGCTTTCCACTGCCATGCTGCATCCTGGCATGGAGTGAATGCTCTGACCCTGCAAATACCACCAACCCCCATCACTGACAGTGGATAAATAGTTCGTAATTGCTCAGTTCAGGCTGGGCTTTTTCAGATTTCAGCACTGGAGATTTTCCTGCTCCTACAAAACTGCTGATCCAGGCATTTTTTTCAGTTGAGAGGGATTTAATGATACCTCTTTCCTCCTAGTCACCTTCCAAATTTGGAAGTTCTTTTTATAGTGGCTTCACCAGAGTGTTAGTATTCTCATGGACTGCCCATGGGAATGTGCTTCTAATTTTAGTTTGTCCTCTACATGTCTGTCTCCTTTAAATGCATCCAGCTCCTCATTCCAGCCACACTGGGCCAAGCATGATGCTCTGCTCCTCATACTTGTGCATTGAAGATGTTCTGGTATTGCATTGTAATCAAATCCACAGCTCCTGCCCTTGTGCTGCGCAGCAGTGAGTAGCACTCGTGTCTCAGCAATTGTACCACCCAAGCAGTGCTGTTTAATTAACAGAGTTGGTGTGCATTTATTTACTGGGGGACCTTGAGTGTTATTTATTTGTGTTTCAGCAATTTATGCTTGGTCTGATGTCGATGGTGCTAGTGCTGGGATTGTGTTGAATTTGACTGTGCAGTCTTGCTGGGAAGGACTTGGTTGATGATCTATAACCATAATTGCAGCTGACTGGCTTGCAGCTATCTTCTGTAGCATATACGGATTTTGGGAGTTACTGGATGTGCTATATGAGAGGAATATTTAGAAAGAGATTTCAACTGCAGCTAGTAGTCTCAGTTTGTGAATACAGACTGGCTTCAGCTCTCTCCTGCAGCATTTCTTTCCAAGTTTATGTGGGTTGTCACTGAGCTAATTACAATCTTACAAATGGTCCCAGGGGACAGGACAAGCTCTCTAATTTTCATTTATTGTGAGACTGTGATTAAAAGACAATGGCAGTTTCTCATCATAAGCCTCAAGTTTGTCATCTATTAAGTCAATATGCATTCCCTGGTTTTTGTAAAACAAACACTTGGAATCATTTGGGATCATCATTCACTTGTGAGCTTGCATGTTGGGAAAATGACAGTAATTTATAGTTGTCTTCAGCTGTGGTAGCATGACTTACTGTGATAGTTAATTGATAGAGGGGGAAGGCACATTCACTCCAAAAATAATACAGATGGTTTTGAGCCCAGCCCAGTGGATAGAGATGGAGTGGGATCATTATGGGAACACTCTGTCTGGGCACAGTACTTTGAGTTGCTCAGTCTTACGCTCTGTTAACTTACTGAGAGCTCCTACTTCTTAGATGTTGTCTTGGGTAATTGTAGAAGCATTTCGTTCTCCAGGTTACAGCGAGGTTTTGTTCACTGCATTTGATGGATGGATGTCGGCAGCACCACACAGATGGAAACAGGAGACCAGTTACCTAACCTGACTTTTTTCTTCTTTGAGACTTTTCAGACAGTGCTTTTTCACATTTGCTGTGAGTATAAGAAACAGACTCAGTCCTTACTTTTCCCCTGTTGCTCCCATAAAGAAATTGGGAGGGGACAAACTGCAGTGGTACGGATGGAGCTGGTTTCTGGGATGCTCCTATTGCTCCCATTCAGGATATTCAGGATTCATGGTTGTTAAAAGAGGGCACCAAGGACAGAGGTGTCATTATAATTATGCTTTAGGTTGGTTGCATCCATTTTAGGTCTTCTTCTCAAAGCTGGTAACACAAAATTTGGGAATCTGATCCTATGAAATTGGCTTTAGCCTTCTTTGCTTGCATAGATATAAAAAACCCCTATCAGATAAAGGAAGGGAGAAGCTGAATTTACAGTGGTACTGTATAACATGAGAAAGTAATAGTTAATTCCATAAAATACAGAATTTTCCATGAAGTTGACTTTATTGTCCTGGAACTAATTTTTTGCTGGAGCAGGTCCATGGCCTGCCAATGCTGCCATCGCTTCAGAATAAACCATTTTCTGGTCTCCAAGGGCTACTGTATATTAGAGTAATACAGAGCATAATCAAGAAGTGATTTGCAGAAGATGTAGACTCAGTCTGCTTCAAGAGAAGACTTGGTGTCTTAGCACTTCTTTTCATTTTAATTTAGGTTTTTAATTTGGAAAAATATCCAGCATTTAAATGCCATATTCTGATACTTAGTATTACCATCACAGGTGCCTGGAGTCTGTCTTAGTCCCTGGAGTGGAGAATAAGTGATTTAATTGTCCTGTTACCAAATGAAGGAGAGTCATTAAAAGGTGGTACCTACTGTGATTAAGTGAATTGGTGGTTGTAGCTCATTTAGTTGTGTGTGGGTCTTCAGAAAATGAGCTTAAATCTGTCTGATGTTTATAACCACATCACTAAGGGGTGTGACTACATTTATACTCTAATTTATAGGGTTTCAACTTCTTCTAGAAAAGATGATACAATGCATGATCCTCAGTGCAAATCTGGAATATTCGAAGGTCCCACTGATTCCAGTTCTCAGCAATGATTAAGTGAGGGACTGGCAGTAGGAGTTACTTTTGATGTAACACTTCCAACACGGTGGTAATTAATGTTGCACTTAACCATGTGGGAAGTGGAATGTTAGGCCTGTCTGCATATAAAAGCTCCCCTAACTTAATGAAAAGCTAATTTATTTTAGAACTGAGGTAGCTGTTTCTTTGTGGCCACCTACTGCTCTGTAAACTGGGAAATTGGTTCCGTTTAAATTAGTTGACGCTTTGTTTTAAGCTGAATTAAGAGAGCATAAACTTTGGTTTTATGCCGCCGTAATAACATAAACTAGAGCATTTTTCTCTTGTAGACAAAGGTCTTAACAAGCAGTATTTGTAATGCTCACTCCACAGTCTACAAGAAATAAGGGTAAATAAGATTCCTTTGTATATTCTTTTGTCATCTTCCCACAGGGAGGGTTGGCAAGAATTCCCGGAGACAACTTTATTTGAAAATGAAGTTTCCATTTTAAATGTTATTTATTCCAGCTTGAGGTAAAATGAACTTTATAACGTTAAAGTTATTTGTTGTTTACAAGATCTTAAATGTAGTTTTTGTGAAAAACCAAAGCACAGTAGCAGCTTTTTCTGAACTGCTGTATTTTCAGGAGCTCAGCACGACAGTAATGATAATTTTGACATGTAGATATGTATATGTTGAAAAACTACATCCAGCCTATTTTATGCAGTGTCTAACATATATTTAAGGGCAGAGCCTACAAGAGGGGGTTTTTCCCTCTGGTTCACATTCCACAGTTGGCACTGGGATGGCGCTGGGAGTTGGATGAGGCAAATCCAGTGCACTTGTGTTTTCTGTCCCCCACCACAGTAATGTTTTAACAGTGAAATTTGCTGGTTTGGTTTTTTCTCCAAATGCATGTTCTTGTTTGGAAACTCTTGTAGGAAGTGGAAAGTTTAGCCTCATGGAAATATGGTTTGGATTCTTTGTTGTAGCTGAAATGAAATGTGATGGGATTCCTTGATCATGAGTGTCAGGAATTTGTTTCTGCAGGGATAAGTAGAGTCTTTTATTTACTTTACAATGCCTCTTTGCAGAGCAGGTCTGTGTCTAGGATGAATAATGTGATAAAAGCACATCTCTGTGTGCTTGATTATTACTTACCTGGGAAGCTGCTGTGGCGGATTCTTTACAGGCTCATTGGCCTGCAGGTCCTTGTGAGCTGTTTTACGCAGAAATCAGGGCAGAGACACTTTTACGGAGACAGTGGGTCACACTGGAATTGTGTGTGTGTTCTTCCCAACAGATGCAGTCCATATGGAAAGGACTTCTGCAAATGTTTACATGTGTTTATTTGTAGGAGTGTATTTGTTAAAGCTTTTTGTTCTGGTCAGGTTCTTAGAGTGGTTAAATGCCTTGGAACAGCCAAGTGGAATTTTGTCTGTGGCCATTTGCATCACAGCTGGGGGATATGAAATCCTTCGTAACTAAGGATTGCATTCCGTTAAATAGCAAATGGCCAGCTTGCTCTGTGGCATCACATGATCATTGTTTAAATTCCTTATGAAGGTAGTTTGTTAAAAACATCTTTTTTTGCCGTAATTTATTGATCATATTCCATCAAAGTGACCAGGACACTCTTCTAAATAGGTTCTAGAAAAAATTTCTATTTCAATTATTTTCTTCATAATATATCTGCTTTACAACAGAAAATTCCTGTTTAGTCACAGATTTGAAAGTACTTCCTTTTAAAAATGAATGTATGTATTTTAAATCAGTACTGGGTTTGGGGTTGGATTTATTTTACTCTTTTCATTTTTTAGACTGGAGGATTTAGCCTAGTGTAGTGGTTTGGTCTAAAATACTCATTACTGTTTATCTTCTGTGAGATAAGAATTAGGAGAAATGCAAAGCAGGCACCAAACTTGAAAGAATATAAAGAAGTTTATTAACAGACCTAAAAGAAGGGAAAAAAAAAAAAATTATACCACCTTCAGAACTCTCCTCCTCCCCCCACCTTCCTCCCTTCTCCCACTGACAGTGTAAAAAGACAACCCTTAAGATGTTCAGTCTGTTTACCACTGCTATAATAACCTTGTTCAGTCCATTTAGAAAGAGAAGTCTCTTCTTGCTCATGCTATGAAAATATTATCACAACGAGACAGCCGCCCACTTCCAAATATTGTTCAGTCCATTTAGGAAGAGGAGTCTCTGCCTGCATGTGAGTCCCTTCCCCCAACTTGCAGCTTGTTCAAGGTCACACACAGATAGCAATTGGTTTTCCCACATTCGAGGGTCCACTCTTGAAGTTTTTTGGGGTACAGTTTTAAGGTTGAGCCGTTCGGAAACAAAACCAGAGGCCCTTCTCCTTCCCTGGGAGCAAAGGGTCTTCCTCATCTTCATTGTTAGGACTATCTCTGGGAGCCTCTCTAGGAACTGAGGTTTTCTCCTTTCCCGTTTGGAGCAAAAGTCCTCATCTGGTTCATCTCTCCCTGTCCAAACTTCTCATGAAATTACAGCTGCGTCAGCATCTGCCTATCTCAGCGCAGGTGCTTCTGCTCACGAGTTGAACACTCCACCCCCCATATCTTCATGGAATTACAACGGGATACTCTGATATATCATAGCTTCACAACAGAATTTCAGCTTTAAGCATCTCCTCTCTCTCTCTTCCCTCAGGTTTTCAGCTCTTCACAAGAATAAAAGGGTTAATCTCACCTCGGCCTTGCAGCTTTGCAGCTGGAATGTTGAATGTTTCTTATCGCAGTGGAGAGGGGGGAGAGCCGAGCCGCTCCAGCTGCCCACGGCAAGGCAGTGGGGGGGTTCCACGGGTGGAACAGGTCCATCGGCTCCAGGATGGCCGTGGCCTGGCCCAGCCTGGCCCAAGCAGGGCCTGGCCGGGCCCGCTGGCCCCCACACGGGGCCTGCAGCCACCTGTCCCAGCACCGGAAACGAGAGAGAGCTTGGGGGGGAGTTTGTCTGTTCTTAAGTGTGGATCACAGAGGTGATCACAACTTTAAGTGGCTTAGAGAATTGTCCATATTCAAACTGGCCAGCTGATAGGTTCTATCAGGTCCCAGAGGAAACTGTAAGCACCCCTTAGCAAGGACATCCCTTCCGGGACTATGCTTGCTAACCTATGACACCTAGGTTTTCTGGAGGTAATTGTTACTGAATGAAGGTGCCTTAAATACAGTGGTAATTGCTTTGCAAACATTGTCTAAGGCTGCTTGGGGCATACCTGGCTCCTATGTGAGAGGTTTCTTTTCTGTGGTTCCTCTTGAGTCATGCCACAGGATTGCAATTTTCTGCTTTCCTTTTTGTTTAAAATATTTAAAGTAGAGTGACTTTGTTTTCATAAGCTAAAGCCTTTAAATACCTTGAGGCTTGGTCCTCATGAAAGGGGAGCATTTAAAAATAAACGTGCATGCTTCTCTGGGTGGCCATTATATAAATTGCTTATATGTCTGTCTTTAATGTATTTTAAGAGAGGAGAGCCAAGAAGGAAGGCTGTGTCCTACCCAATGATTACAGTTCCCCAGTAGCAAATTTTGTGGACGTGTAGGCCCTACATAGTATTTATATAAATCTGTTCCCAGGGTTTTTTAGCATTGTAAGTATTAAAGGGGATAAAGTCTAATTTCAATAACTGAGCAGTTGCATTCCCTCCATTAAAGTACACTGTGTGGTTTCCTGAGCCTGTTAATTTTAATTGATGTAACATCTCTGTGTTACAGCCTGTCCTTTTATTATTAACACTCCATGAAATTCTTGTGTCTTTATTCCTCTTCTTACATGTTCTGATGAATGCTAAAATAATTTAAAAATGTTAGTGCTTAAAGCATCAACACTGGCAGCTGAGACATCAGTTTGCTCGTAGCAAAAATTTGTGTCAGACTTGGTTTTGATCCATGCAGTTATCCTCATAAGGCTTAATCTGATGATATTTGCAAGGCTTTTTGTTGCTTTGTGAAAAATCTTGTTAAACTTACAAAATCAGGCCTTCAGCTGCAAGGAGGAATTGACTCACCCTGAAACACAAGATTTCCAGTAAATGACATGGTTGTATTTTAAATGAAGACATGAAGGTACAGGTGTACATTTTAGTCCCCTGTTCTTTTTCGCAACAACTCCATACAATTTTGCTGTTTTCATACATGAATAATTAAAGGTGTGTAGCTCCAGCTGTTCCTTTTGACTTCATGGATACAGGATATAATTCCTCAGAGCTGCTCTGGGCACGTGTGCACACATAAATGCACACACACCTGTGTTATGGTGTGCTGAAAAGCAATTAAAGCCTGTGGGATAAAAAGATAAGTGTCAGTCATCACAACTGCTCTCCCTAGAGACTACCAACACAGAATTATATATTTGGAATACCTCTTGGGTTTGTGTTCTTTTTCTAATTAGTTCATTTTATTTGGGATATTTTGTTTTTATAAGCCTGTTGGTCTTCATCCAGCAGGAATGAAGCAAGAGTCTCTCCATGACAAAAGAGCTGGTAATTTGAGGCCCTCTACTTTGACATCAGTACCTGGAGTCACTCAGTCTTGCTGCAAAATGTGATCTTTTATCTACTTTGACAAGTAATTTTTCATTTTCTCTGTAGCAAGCATCTTTTGCCAACATTAACACTTCGGTAGAGTGACCTCTCCACATGCAGTAGACTGGCACTTAATCAGAATACTGTTGTTTATTGTGTGAGGGCCTTGATGGGGGAGGGTTTTGCTCACAAATGAATTTTGGAATAGACAGCATTTTGTTCGTAGTACTCTACACTTGCTGTTGCAATGCCTTGGGGAAAAAGGCAGTAGTTCCAAATACTAAATTCTCTAATTATTTTTCCCATCCTTTATCATGCCAGTTTTTGTGATGCAGATGAATAGGATTTTTTTTCTCAAGTTTTTGGCCCTAAAAAACCATGAATTTGCACTGTTATAAAAAAGTTACCTTTTGAATGAATTTGGGAGCTATATTGTTTTGATTCACTGTTGCTGAATACAGGCAACCTGTTAATAGTGTACACAGCACTGCTGACTTGCATAAAGTCATTTAATGACTGTAAGTATTGCATTTTACTGCTGGTGCGTTTGACAGCGTGGGGGAGGATTATTTTCTTAGATATGCAAAGCATTACTCTGTGTTTAATGTTCAAAAATCAGCTGCCCTGGAGCATTGCTACTGTACTAATCTTACCAGATTAGCCTCTAAATATTTCAGATTCTTAGGTGACAGCTCTTAATATCTGCCAGGTTCTCTCTATTGTACCTGATGAGCTTTATTATAGAGGGCCCCAGGCTTCCATGGTCTCAGCAGAGCAGTGTTGTTTGAGAGGAAAAGTGAGTGTAAGGAGCAGTGAGGACAGCACAGACTCCATTTTCATGCTAAGTTCCCTGCCTGGGAGCTATAGCTGTGACTCTTACACACCACTGATTTAAGGGCTTTGGTGGCTCAGCAGAGATTATTTATACCCTTTATAGGAGACATTCAAAAGAGGATGTAGGGACACGAGGGAGCACTGAGGTGCCGAGAATGATGCTGCAGTGAGGACATTTTGTTTGAAGGGAGCAGATCAGTGCCAACAGCAGCACTCCTGAGCAGGGGGTCACAAAGTTTGCATGCTCAGTTCTGCTCCCTCATGCAGTTTTACTGTGTTTACCATGGGATCCCATCATATTTCCCTTGGGATCTAGGTTAAAAGCTGTAGGATGAATGCTGACTTTGGTCTCAGTTCTTGGCACTGGTACAATGGCGCCTGCAGTGGTGTCCACATGAGTTTCTGGTAAAGTTCGAGCAGTAGCTTTGTTTTCTGTCCCTTGTCACTTTGGTTTATGCAGTAGAACAGGAAAGGTGGCAAAGGGTGACTTTGCAGGGAGATGTGGGTCCTGACAGTGCTAAGCCACAGCAGATCTTCCACTTCCCAGCCAAGCCGTTGTGCTGAGCACAGGCCTTTCTTTGTCAGAGACAGGACAGCAGAAAGTGCTTATAGACAGGTGTTTGGATAGAAAATTGAGTGGATCAAATATGAGTAAAAACTTACAGGTTATGGCTTTTCAGTGACGGAGGTTTTTTTCCGATTTTTGTTTTGCCTTTTTATTTTCAAATGCAGCAATTTATCCCATACCTACTGGCAGGCAGGTATGAATTCATAGAACACCCAAAGTTAAATAAAGCCATTCCATGAAGTTCCTTTCATTAAGTAATTAAGTTCATTTTTTAAAGGGTATGGGGGTTTTGGTTTGAGGTGTTTGTTTATTTGTTTGTTTCAATGAGAGTGGTCTATGTAAGCTCTGCATGAATACTCTAATACACTTTCGGAAGTGAACATGGAGAGAAAGCACCTTTTTCCCTATTGCAGGGAAGCAGAAACTTGAAGTTATTTGCATATTTCAGCAAATATTACGTAAGCTTTTGTGACTTTCAAACCCATTTTAAACCTCTACTATGGATGAATGAACCCTTTAACTTCCTAGTGGTGCACTAATTTGAGACATCAAACTTCACAGAGTTACAGGATCAGTGCTTTTGGGGGTCCACAGATGTTAATCTTTAGTACCAAAGGGAAAATGAATGCCTTTACCGTTGGCTGTTAATCCCTTTCCATGCTCTGTTAATAAACACAATGAATGGCATTGCAGGAAAAAGTTTTCCCCAAGGAGCATCACTCTGGCGGTTTGACACCTCGGTGCACATCTGTGAAGCTGCTGTGCTGACCATGCACCATAACTTCGGTCTTCTCCAGTAATTTGTCTTTGTAACATGAACTAATTTGGGTACCAAATTGAGCTAAGTGATCACTTGAGCAGTTTCACACAAGTATTTTAGGCAATAGGTTTAAATGTGGTTAAATACCTTTATCATGGAGAATTTCCCTCTGTCTACTGTTTGACTTGACTTCTTGCCTGGAAAAATTTGATTTTCAGTGGAAGTACGTGGAATACTATTATTTTCTATTTTTTTTTTTTTTTTCTTTAAAGGCAGAAATTCAGAAAGTTATTTGGCCATTATATCAAGCTGTTTTCCATGGGATAGGCACAAAATAGTGCAGTTCAGCACAAAAAGTCACATAAAGGAGATCATTTTACTTTTCAGTCAGATTGGAGCTGGCCCACACTAATGGCTAAATGAAAGCTAATCACCTAATAGGAGTTCTCCCTAAAATTATTATAAGGATATTTCCAGTGTGATGATTGGAAAGTATTTCAGATGAAAAAGAGTGCTGAAGCCAAAACAGGGGTATTCCTGATGTTTTGTGGGCTTACAGTATTTCTCCAAAAGGAAGAGCTGTAAGCTCCCTGGATTCCTGTCAGGCATTCCAAGTGGTTTACTTAGGAGCAACAACTTTGTTGTCTGAGGTTGTTAAGCACCTTCTCTGGACCCCAGTGGAGGAGAGTGACCACAGGGCTACAGCAGGCAGGAGGAAATGGAGTTACCCCAGTTTCCTTTCTGCCCTCTCATGTGTTGTTTGATAACAGCACTGATGAAATATGTTAATAATGATTTGATCTAGCGGAAATCCTTTCAGAAAAGATAAATGCAACTGTTACTACTGCTGAATGCTTTGTGACTCTGGAGAAATAGGAGTGGCAGTGTGAGCTTCTGATGGGAGTTCTTATATTGGATAACTAATGTTTGTAATTGTTGCCTTTTGGTTTGTCGTGCCAGACTCCTGGTGTGTGTGAAGAACTGTATCTGTCTGCAGTGACTGCACAAATACTTCTTGTAGTGTGTCCCCTCTAAAACTTAGTGTCTTCTCAAACTGTCATCCCAGCATCCCTTGTCTTTCCCATGGCAGGCTGAGTGCAGGCAGAATGTCTGGGCCATGCTGGATTAGCCTTTGTGCTGTCGTGCACCCTTTGCTCTGCACTCACGCTTGTCTGCACCAGAGATTCTTCTCCTCTGCCCTCGTTTATTTGGCATGTTCGCTTCAGAGGCATAACCATGTGCCTGGATTGACCAAAGACACCAACATAAGCACTTGCCAAAAGGCAGCTCTCATCTTCCCTGGCTGCCTCAGCCTGTTTCCCTTTCAGGAACAATCAGGGGCATATGATCCTGATTCAGAGAAGGATTTGTTCCATCTCGCTTCTGTGATTCCTTTCCTTTGGGAGGAAAGGAAAAGAAAGAATGTGATCCTTGAAGAAGATAGCCTTGAAGATGTGTCAGACTTGAGTTTGGCTAGCAAGGAATTAGGCTCCCCAGGCTGAGCAAAACATTGCCCATCATCTCAAGTAACAGCCTCTTTCTAGTCCTAAGGGACAGATCTGTTGTTCTGCAGGCACTTGGAACCAAGTCCTGTTCTAGAGAAGGAAGTGACAAAGCAAGGGCACCTCCTGCTTCGGGGGGCACCGAAGCACGAGAAGCCCCTTCCCATCCTGGCCTGCTTGGTAACATGGATATGACAGAGGAGAATGCTGCTCTGAATTGAGAAAGTGCTCACAGAAAGCCATGCTTTGAGTTCTTACTAGCCTATTTCATGAACAGGACCTTTCTATCAAAAGGTATCATTTGCTGTGTATTAAGGCTTAAAGAGTTTTTAACTTTTTTGTAAATGTATATCCAAAGCAGACCAGCTGCAGGTTTAGGGCAGTGTTTCATCTGACATACCCAAGGGTCTGTACTAACTCCTATTTCATGAGTAGTATCTTTGATGCTGCAGTACAAAGGAATGTGCCCAACAGCCAGATGTTTTAGGGGGCCTCTGTCCTCAGCTAGAAGTGTGAGGATACTCTTCTAAGCTGGTACGTGGTGTCTCATCTCACATTTGGTTTGCTTTAAAAACAAGACGTTTGGCGGTATTGGAATCTCAGCTCAAAGAATCCAACCAGACAGAAAGTTGATTTGGGGATGTTTGGGGTTTTTTTGGGAGGGTGGGGGGTGGTGTTGGCTGGCGCTTCATAAAAACATGGACTAATCTGGAATACAGAACCAGCCAAAACCACAAACTCTGATTTAGACCTGCTTGGCTCTTCTGAATCATCACGAGCTCTGCACACTGAGTCAGCCAAGAGCTGGTTTTCTCTTTAGTATTGTGTAAACACAAGATGTTTCTCTGGGCTAAATATTATTAAGTTGAAAAGTCATGTTTATTTGTCATGTATAAAAAATGATTAATACGTAAAGTTACCATCTGGGGAGATCTGAAAATTCTTTTCTTTTACACTTTCTTCATCAGCTCAGCTTTGAACACAGATCCCTTTTAGGGTACCCTGATTTTTTCATTTGCATCTATAAGTGAAATTATTTGGATCAAACTACTGACAAAGCTTCCTGTATTACCTTTGGAAATTGCAATTTCATTTAAAGTAATAATTTAGGATAATTATTTTCATTTAAGGAAAACCGCAGGACTTAATTCATAGTTGTACCACGATGTGGTGTGAATTCTTAAAATTCAAAGGGAAGATTCTGCAGCTGACTAGCACATTTTCAGGGAAAACTTTAGATCTGGACACAGAGGGGTACGTAAACATGGCATGGGGGCTTAAATAGGATGCTTTACACTGGCCAGGAGATTTATGTCTTTGCAACTCTTCATGGTACATGTGAGAAGTTGTTAACAAGCCCTGGAAGGTTGTTACTCTGCTGAAATTTGTGACTAATTGTGGCGGGATTTTCCTCATCTTGCTTTGTCCACAACTTCTAAGATGTAATATTGCTGAGAAGAAAGTTGTATGTAAAAAAAAATCGTATGCTTATTAGGAAAATAAGAGTTATGGAAAAGGCAAATTCTGAGGGTAGGGCATTTAAAACAAAAGCCCCAAACCCCACAGCTGAGAACACACAGAGATGCAATACCAGCTCTGCCGTAGAATTATAACCACCCCCTTCTCCCCCAGACCAACAACAGCCATCAAAGACGTTAAAAAGGTGACTGGTGTTTATGTTTTCTTCCCCCTTTCCATAGTGCGGCTCCATGACAGCATATCAGAAGAAGGATTCCATTACTTAGTCTTTGACTTGTAAGTATTTGTTTTGCATATGTTTAGCATGTTGGGGATGTGGTGTTCAAACTTGGAGATGCAAGTGCAAGCTCACGAGATAAATGCATGGTTGTGGTGTGATGAGCTGGACAAATAGATGGAGAAAGCTGGAGGGACAGGAATGCATTTGGTCATTTGCATGTGCAAGAACTCATTTGTAAGTGTCACTGTAAGGATTCCATATTAAAAACTATTAAAAATCCACCGGTGAAGTGGATTTTAATATAAAGTGTAGGTATGTAAGCAAAAGTTGCGTGATACCTGCCAAAAGTAAGCAAAGATAGACTCGGAAAAAAATATTTACTTCAAGCCAGTTGTCTAAACGAAAGATTAAAAAAAGCATGTGGAACACTACTTTGGCTGCAGAAAATCTCCACTGCTGCATTAAAAAGGTAAGCCTGAGTGTAGAGAGGCAAAGATTCTTTCAGTATTTTATTCCCAATTGGTATTTTACTGCTCCATAATGTTTCATTTTGACACCATTCAGAATGTGAAGTTCCCAGCATACAGAAAGGAAGTTTCCTACTGATGTCCTATTTTGTTTCAGGAATTAAGATCCCACGAGTTGTTCATGTAGTGACTGTGCCTGTATGGAGCTTGTTTTTCCAGATAAGGCTGTTCACTGGAAGCAGGGATGGTGACAGCATGAACTGTGTGTCTTAGGCTCTTAAAAAGAGAAACTGATTTCCTCATTCTTCCTGGAATGGGCAAACTTTTCCACTCACTTGAAAAGTTACTGCTTATGGTTTTGGATATGGACAAACCTGAATGTTAGGAATTGTATTGCAAAACTGAGTTACTTAAGTAAAATTATCTCTTTTAACAGTAAAGTTTTCCAGGGCAGTTTATGGTTTAACAGAGAACACACCCACCCACCTACCTGAAGAGCTTTCTTAGGCTCCCCGTGGTTTTGCTGGTTAGAATGAGAATACATTATTTCCCCAGAAATGTAAAATAGCTCATTTCTAAGCATACAAACAGAAGTATTTGCATTCAGCATGGCTAAGTTAGAACCTGGATCTTCCACAAGCAATTGTGTGCTTTCATGTTCAGGTTACATTCTGGTTTACTTTCTGACTTAACTTTTTTTAAAGAAATCTATAAAGACTTCTTCAACACTAGATTTCAGACTAGAAATACACAAATATTAAATAGTCTGTCTGCAGTGAAGGCATTTGGGATTCAGGACTCAAATCCTAACTGGGCTCCACAGAAGCTTGTATGTGATTTGTGTCTATCCCAGGTAAGTGCAGTGACTGTTGGCTTGGAAATGGCTCCAGGGCACCACTCACATATTTGTTCTCTGACATGCACTGGGGTTTGTTTTGCCTTTTCTTTCCTTAAGGGCTACGGAGGAAATCTTTCTATGTGGAATTGGAAAAAGCTTCTTAATCCAGAACTTTTGTAAGAAGTGCATGCAGAATTCTTAGTTCTAGGGACAATATCCCTTTTAAAAACCAGTGGCTATTTATTTTTTTTTGTTGTACTGCTGTACTGTGAGAAACTGGGGCCTACTATAATTGCAGTTAGTCCATGTCTGCCTTAAATTTAATATGTAAAGCCAGACTTATCTCAGGGGGTTATGATTGTGATGTGAACTAGAACATTTGAACAATTTCAAAGTTGTAGATAACAGTATCTGGATCTCGATAGTAAAAGGAGCAAATAGAAGCTTGTGTTCTGCAATAAAACATTAATGCCTAACCCAAAGATACTGCCTTGGCCAAAAACTGGATTCCACAGGAAGTGTTCTGCATTGGCTGGAACTTCCTCTGTTCCCTGACAGTCCCATTCAGGACAAACAACAGCCTCAAACATTTATATAAAGCTTTTATGTTTTGAATATGTGGTTTGAAGGCTTTGTAAAAATTACTTATTTTGCAAAAAAGAAAATGTCTAAATGGCAGAGGCAGTCACTTTGCTGACTGATCGTTGTCTTTGGAGAAGCAACAGGTTGCATTCTTGAGGAACTTCTGCCAAATTACTGAGAATGCCTGTTCACAGTTAATTTTTCACATTCAGATTAAGAAATCATTGCTTTAATGCTCACTAATATTATTTATTAGTGAAACTTCACCTTTTATTGCAGTTAAAAACATGTGGTTACTGCCCTGTTGACAAGTATATAAAAGAGCTGCCGCGATAAAAAGGTACCGTATGCACTTCTTGAACACAGAGGCCAAGAACCTGCTTTTCTTTATTTAGTTTTTATTCAGCAGGAGCCTGACTGTGGTGTAACACTGTCACTCCACCCACACATGCCATCATGTCATTTTCTTAATGATTTCTTTCAGACTGTGTGGGATTTGGTACGACTGTTTCTTCAGAAATTTCTTGCAGACTGCGTCCCACGTAAGAGAGTGAAGGGGAAGACTGCCCTTTCTGTGGATAGAAAAGAATAATCATTGTTACTCTCTATTTTGAATTTCTAATAATCTCTTTGGATTAAATGCTATAGAGATGTCTGCAGCCTCTTGCTTCACTTGTATACCTCAAGCATAGCTGTGCTTTTATCCAGAGAAAGAAACAGTGTTTAATGTACTCTGTTACAGACGTGCATTTGGGTGAACAATTCTGGTGTCAAATGGGAAGGTGGGAGTCTCTGGAAATCCATGTGGAAAATGGGTATTGAACAATGAACTTCATGAATTTAATAATGGACTTCATGAAGTTTTTGCTCCCCTTCCCTATTGGTTAAGGCAGCTGCAGTCAGGATTTGCGTCTGTTGGACCATTTCAGTTGCTAAGCACGAATGAGACTGTCTTCAGTGTTAATGATGTTAGATGAGTTCAAATCCAATCAATTCTGTCAGTATTAATTGCTGTATCTGAATGGAAACAGCTGTAGCACTTGAAGACTCTCTTGTGCAAGTCAATGAGATTCTCTATTTTCAGTGTCTCCCGTTTTAATGCGCTTGATGAGATGCAACAATTGGTACATTAAGAATCCTGGCCTTGCTTTTAGTATTCTAAGTGCAGGGACCATACTGTGTAGAATAAACAGAAAATACAAAAAAATAGCCTAATTTGCAAAGCAGTGTTAGGCTCAGGTAAGTGCCTGAACCTCTCTTTCAGAAGTAGAAAGGCTACAGATAAATGTAAAAATTCTGTGGCTGCTGTTAGATTCCTCCTCCCAGCTCCATTATGAAAGCAATTGAAGAAACAAATGTAAGCTAGGCAGAAACCACACCAGTGTGATCATCAGCAGAGGCTGGTTTAGCTGTCTGTGCTAATTTGTGCGTTCCTTTTAATTATTCTCTTATATTTGTAAACATAAACCAGCGTTTTTCTGAAAGTGGTGCAGAGGGCCTTGGTGCTGCTTGTAACTCTTCTGTGTAAACAAACCCATGTGCTTTACTTGTTGCCACTTCAGTATTCTCTTCTGAAAAATCACAAAACAACCATAGCAATTTGTAAGAACCAGTGGCTTTTAGGTTACTGAAAGTTACTACAGCTTATATAATGAATGGGCTGCCATGAAATACAACGTCCCAGGATCCAGGTACATATCTGTGTCAGAAGAGCATTGAGATCCATTCCTGTTTGCATCCTGCAGGGCGATAGTACCCTGGCACCTGTTCATGTAGCTTTGTAGTGAAGGGCCAAAGTCGTTTGTGAGTGGCTTCCTGGGACCTGTGGGCTGTCCTACACTGTGATGCCCATGACCTTTATTGCTGCAGGGGCACCTTGCTCAGGGACACTCAGTGAGCCAAGGCCATGAGCACGGCTGTTGTGGTTTGCCCAGAATGTGCAGGTGGGTTCTGGCCTCTCCTCATGCCCTGCTCTGCGCTGCCCTCCCTTCCTTCATTGTGGCCATTTAGCTGTCTTGGGAGAGCTATTCCTAAGGTATCCTTCAGAGTGACAGAGCATGGGAATTGCTGACTGTCTGTTTGGTTGTCGGTGAAATTCACCTGCTCTGTTCCTGCTTTAATCTTTTCGTCATTTAACAATGGTTGTGCCTACCAAGCAAATGTTTAGTGTCAGCAAGTAAGATTTCATATCCCCTTCTTCCCTCTGTGCTGGAGAAGAACAAACATCAATTTGGTATTCTCTTCCACTGTGAAAGGCACTTTGATGACTAAAGCTTCCTGTTTTCTTTCTTTGTCTTGGATCAAAAATAAGTGTCTTAGGAAAGAGTAAGATCAAAGGATGCTTTGTTTTTTCTTTCATCACAGAGTGAGAATTATTCCTCTTTACCAGAACTGTGGCAGACAAATATATATGCAAAAAGGAGTTATGCAAGACTGTCAAAATATGCATCAATCAAACCAAAGCCAGTCTCTGGAAGGTAGAAGACAAAAAGAAAGAGAATACAAATTAGGCAACAAACCACTTTACCTCCTCCAGATTTTACTGCAGACTTTTGTACAAAATAGCATTCTGCTACCTGAAAGTCTCTACGTTGAGAGTCAGTCAGTGTAAACCCAGAAAAAGGATGGTGTAACCCAACTATAAATGAAATCATGAAAATGAAGTTCTTGAACTGGCCTTCTCAAAGAAAGGAGCAGTGCTGCTAGTTGAGAAGGGCATTTCTGTCATCATCTAATGTGACTGAAAACTGGGATCCTCAACGAACTCTTAGTACAGCAGTTTGCAAGTGAATGTTACAGTTCTGAGCATTCCAAGTATTATCACCTTTAATTTTTTAATCCTAATAAACTTAATTGTATTCAACAATAATTGTGTTCACTGTAGTATAGATTTTTAAGCATCTCAATCTTTAAGTATTTTGTTGCCCACTGAAGCTTTTATGTTTGGGAATTCACTGGGAATATAATGTGCTAATATCTGCATTCGTAACCAGTAATGAAATACAAACATTGATCTCTCATTCTCGTCTAGGAATTATTTATGTAAGCGCCTGTTTATGTGAAGAATTGCACATAGCTGTGCAAGTCTGTCAGCCTACACCATGGAACAGAAATGTTACAGGAAGGGTCTTCCTGTGCTGTGAGTCCACTCTTGTGACACAGGCAGACAAGTTTTATGATATTATTGAAAAGCTCATTAATCTTCATCTTACAAAGATTGCTTGAACTCTTCTCCTGATTTTAACCTTATATTCACTCATAGGTATTGTATGCTCATGTACTTTTGTACCAATATTATCCCTTACAACTCTCCTCTAGGGAGAGTCAGGCTTATGCTTCTCTTCAGTATTTATTTTCATCCCTCTTAACTTTTGTTTTGCCAAGCTAAACGGGGTTTGCATCTCTGAAGAGATCTGATGAGTGAGTGACGGGGTAGCCTGGTAGCAATTTCTCTGTTCATGCCGCTCTTCCAGTTCCCTTTTCTGAGCATGAGTGACCAGAACTGGTACAATATGAGGAGGGATTTTACTGCTGCACTTGAGGACATTGCTCTCACCCTATTTCAGATGCAATCCAAGATTGTGGCAGCATCCTGCTCAGGGCTCATTCTGGACTGTGATTTTTGGGATATAAAAACAGTTTTATTTCTTTTTAATCACTTTCTACCATTAAACCACTGGTGGTCCAATGAGCTCCTGGGTATGCAATGATGCACAGCCACTTCTGTTACTGGCCCTAGGATTGTGCAGTTCTTCCCTTGTACTTAACTTAAGTGGTACTTTAACTAAGCTATTCCTACTTTCTCCACAAAGATGAATGGAAATTTTCTAGGAAAAATCTGCTGTTAAACTGTTTAAGGTACCCCGCTTCTACTGATACTTCCCTTCCAACTCAGTAACGCTCTTTCTGGCCAAAGCACAAAAAGCCAGCCCCTCTGGCACCTGGGTACACCTCTGTTGTGATTTGACCTACACTGAAAGGCCCTTTTCCTTTTTTAACATTGTTGTATTTTAGCATTTCTTATCTTTGCAGTTTTCAAATTATCCTGAACTGTTCTGAACTTCAGCCACAATTTTCCTTGCTGGTCACTTCCCTTTATCCTTGTAGTTTTACTCCTTCCTTTTGACATTCATACTTGATGTCTGGCATCTTGCCCAATACGCTGCCACCCTTAGTTTTTATTTTCTCTTTCTGATTGCACTTCCACCATATTCATTTTATTCATGTAATGATTTGGACGGACAAACCTTCCACTTTAGTTCCTGCACCTTGCTGCAAAACCTCTTGCATTTCTGTACAAATATTTCACTTACTCCCCTCTGACTTCTCCTTGTCAAGTTAATTTAAGATGTGCATTTTCACTTCTGAAATCTCCTTTTCCCCATCTTGCTTTTTGTAACAGAGTCACTGGAGGTGAATTGTTTGAAGATATAGTTGCAAGAGAATATTATAGCGAAGCAGATGCCAGGTAAGTAATTTGTTTTTCTAATGTTGCCTTTGATAATTCTAGGATAGTTACTTAAATATATCCTGGTGTTTGGCATCAGTTTCCTTAGCCCAGTCTGTGAGACTCTAGGATTTCTCCAGGAGTTCTCTTAGACTTGGAAGGACACAGTTGGGCAGTTTGAGCTCACGACTGCATGGTGGAGAACTCACGGGAAGTCTTGGTGTCTGCAGATCTGAAAAAGCTGAAAATGGATCTCAATTTGTTAAAATGTTACCCATTTTTTCCTCTGCAAACTGGACATAACAGTTCAAGCAGCTCCTCCATGGATTCTTACATTTGCTGATCAAAGGTTGAAGCATAAGTTGGTCTTAAAAGAATTTTGCATTAAATATGAATTTTGTTCTCGGTCTAGAAGTGCTAACTTCCTTTTCCTATTTGAAAATCTTTGTTGTGTTTCAGCAATAAGCAATTACACTGTGCATCTCATAGTCTGAGCTCAAATATGAAATCTCTGGCAATTTTCTGCAAGTGCTTGTTGAAAAACTTGAAGAATAAGTTGACAGTTATCATATTTTCTTGCATAAAGTATCAGGACCACTTATCTCATGTTTGTCCTCATGTAATAATAAATCTTAAATATTCTCATAAAATTAATAATCTTAAACATTGTGGTCAGTTACTTTAAAGACAGTATGTTCTACCATCACACTCTTCACAGAAATTGCTCTTGAAGTAAATTTAAAGAATCCTTATGTTTTTGTGTGTTTAAAAACACACCCCCTCAATGATACGTATTTAGTACATATAACTTTAAATTATGCCTTTACATTTGGAATTAATTGAGAGATGACTGGAAAGAATTAAGTGTTCCACACAACAGTGGTTGGATAATAACGAACAGACAAGAAGTTACTCTGAGTATTAGGAAGCTTCCACTGTTTTTGCTCTTACTGCATCTGTAGGAATGGTAGAAACATCATTGCTTTAGACATTTAAATACAGAACAGCACATAGCAAAACACCCTGTAGGAAAAAAACCAGCATTAGGGATTTAGGTGGGGTGAAAGAAGAGGAGCTATGTTAAAAAAAATTTCAGATCATTTTTTCCTGCTGTGAGTGAAGCAAATTTCTAATATTGATGCCAAAGGCCAGTATATGGTGTCCTTGTGTGTTTTTAAGGTAGCTGGGAATTATAAGGAAAAATTGCAGTGATGATTTTTTCCTGTTCTAGAATTATGACATATTGGAAGGGGCTGTGCATATATATGTGTGTATATATATATAGAATATATATACACATTTTATATATTCAGTAAAAATTTGACCAAATAACTGAAATATCTAGTTATGATGCATCTCTGTATTTTGTGTATTTTTATATAAATATATATGTATATCCATATATATATATATATAAAAAATATATCTAGTGTGTGTGTGTGTGTATCCCTCTAGAAATAGTTCCTGTTCTCTGTGGATGCCTCTCCCAAGACTGTCACACTGGTCTGCTCCTGCAAGCCCTTGCTCACGCCAGTAGTCTGTACTCAAACAGTGCAGTGAGTTGTGAACTACTTGCCTAAGAAAGGGTTTTCAGGCTTGGGCTCCAGTTACTGATTTATGACCATTCCTTCTGAGTTCCATGGTCAAAACCTTTTGGATGAGCAGCATCTTGACTACTCTGTATTACTTACCGTTACTCACTTGTGCCACAAAGATGTCTTTAAAAAAAAATTATAAGGTCTTGTAGTGCCAAAAAAAAATCTGAAAAAGTTCCAGTGCTCTAAAAGATGAATATTTTAGTTGTGCTTTTTGGCATCATAGACTGGCCAAAACTTGCAAACCTGGGCATGGAAAAATAGGTGCTAGTTCAGTTACTGGAAGCACCAAACTAAAACATTTGTCTGAATTTTAAATGTGGATTTTCACTTCCTGAGTTGACTCCTAACTAAACTAGAGCTGGACACTATTTTAAATGAAAATGCATGCCACCTTTTTGAATGACTTGGCTTTATTCTACTAATCGTTTTAAAGAAACGATTCGATTCAAAATGAAAAATGTTTTGCTTTTCCTAGCTTTTGACTTTTTTTGTTTCATTTGTTTTCTGTATATCATGTCATTTCTGAGCATTTTCTTGTTTGAGCACTTGTTGAAATGTTAACTTCACTACAAAAAATTAAGAAAACCAAAACATGCCAGTAATTGTTTTACTGCCTTCACTTTATTTTTCCTATAGCAGTTTTTGGAAACTGCAGAAAGCTTCCATACTGCTGAATTGAAGTACAGTCTGATGATTCTGTCTCATAAGTGTCATATGTTCCATGCTAAATGTCTTTTTTTGTTAGGTTTTGGGTTTTTATTTTGCTCTGGTTTTTGGATGTGTTGGAGCTGGAAATATCTCTGTATTCAACAAAGCTGTTGTTCCAGTTCAAAGTACAATCAAGACTTGTCAAGAGGTGTAAAATTGTTTTTGTTCTTTACCTTTTGCTTTTAAGTTTTATTTTATTTTGTATTTAATGTGATTATGTGCCTTTAAAATGTTCTCCCTTCCATTCTGCCCTTGTATCTTTGCAGTCATTGTATACAGCAGATTCTAGAAAGTGTTAATCATTGTCATCTAAATGGCATAGTTCACAGAGACCTGAAGGTCAGTATCTGGTGCCCATCAATTGGATATAAGAACTTTCGGGTTTTCTTTCCGCTGGGTAGGGGCAGAGGGTGGGATGTCTGTGATGTTCCCTTGCCTATCCTCCTCACCCTCTGAACAACCAGTCCAACCAATAATGCATGACGCCTCTTTCCAGTTTGCAAGTCTACAGGCCTAATATACATCATGGCAAAAGGGGGAATGGTTGCCCAAAAAACTGTCTCGTGCGAAGATGCTGAATTTTGCCCACGCTGTGCCAGGTGCCGATGCCATGCTGGGGCTGTCCCGTGTGGCTGTGTGGGCACAGGGAGGTGACCCCTGGCTGTGATGTATGTCAGCTTGCAGATGTGACCGCCACTGCTGTGCTGAGGCCCGGGGGGCAGTAGCAGAACGAGCGGCCGCACGCTGCTGCGCTCAGGTGTGACGAGCCCTCAGGCAAGTGCCGCTAATTGCCGGCTAAATTTGGCGGCAGGGAGCTAATTATTGACCTGGAGCACCTGGCTTGGGGGCTACCTCCACGGCCGCTGCGATTTCTAACCATTTCTACAATTCTTTAATGCCTCTGTGAATGCTCTGAGTAAGGAAGGAGGAGAAAGCACAGAGGATGCCAAATATTTAATACGACCTTGAATTAGTGGCAAAATTTCTTTCTTTTAAAAGTTGTCATGGAAAAAGAAATTGGTGTTAAATTCAAACCAAAGCCAAGGCAGCCGCTCCGCCGCGTGTCTCTGAGGGCGGCGCGGGCACCGCCCGGCGGAGCCTGAGGCCGTCGTGCCCCGAGCGGGGCGGCGTGGGGCAGGGCAGGCCGGGGCGGGAGCGCAGCCACGCCCGGCCTCGCCCTCGGCCGCCGCCCCGTCGCCTGGTGCTGGAACTAACGGGCGCCCATGGTGTTTGCATGCAGTCATTGCATTCAGCAGATCCTGGAGGCCGTGCTGCACTGCCATCAGATGGGCGTGGTCCATCGCGACCTCAAGGTGAGTGCTGCTGCCCCGCCGCCCTCCCGCCGGAGCAGCATCCCTGCCCCGCAGGGCCGCCAGCAGCCGAAATGTAAACGCTTCCCTCTTGTTGTTTTTCCCCTTGGTTCATTTATTTTTACTTGGCTTCACCTACATGCAAGAGCAAGCTCGTTCTCCCCAGAGGAAATCTGTTCGAGACTGGCCAGTACCTGGCTGTCTAGCACTGGGCAGTACAGGGAGAGCAGGAGGTGCTTTTCAAGCACTGCGTGCATTCGTTGAATACATGGTCTTCGTCTGTGTCATCCAGAGCTTTTGGGGCAGGGCATGAGGGCAACTTCCCATCTCTCATCAGCAGAATTTGGAGTGCTGCTGGGAAGAACAGTAGCCTTTGCATGCCATGCATTTTAGTAACAGAAGGTCAGCTGCTCTGGGATCGCTGGCACAGAGACCTCTCTCCTCCACATGATGGCTGGGCTGCAAAACATCTTTAACAAGCAGGAGTTTCTACAGTGTTCTCACTACACTCAACTGAGGAGTTCAGTTCCTTCCAGACAAGCTTTAGTGTTGGGATAGAAACCTTTCTAAAGAAAACTCTGTGCTGAGAGAGCATTCCCTCTTTCTTAACTGTGTCTATATCCAAATGGCTAGAGGCATCTGCTGCAGGAATGCTCTCTGCATTTAAAATATGTTGGCAAGGAAAGAAGTAAGTCAAGATCATTTTCTTTTACTGTGAGGCTCCAAGAGAGAAGGCTGTCCAGAGCTCATCGTAAGCTTACCTTTTGGATGAGGGAGAGGACTTCATTTGGGCACTTGGGCTTCACGATCCTCAAGGAAACTAAGATGGTTTATTTTGAAATCAAATGGAGGTCTGAACTATCAGATCCGTTATGAGGCGGAGAAAAAATTGTGTGTGGGCTGAGGCAGCGAAACACGCTAATCCCTTGTGGCACAGCTTCTTGGGCTTTAGTTTTTCTTTCTGAATGAGTTCTGGGGAGCAGAAATTTCCTCCTAGGGTAAGAGTTTCTAGTGGTTATCATGAGTAATAACATTGGAATCAGAATGCTGTCGCCTTTCTTGCCAACCTTCACTCCCAAACAAACTGTTCTTGTCTGACTTTATAAGGTCTATGTTGATGTCATAAAGGAACACGAAGGGGCTTGCTCCAAAAGATCAGAGAGCAGGATGAGTTGCAAAGATGTAGACCCCAAATTTTCCACCCATTTTGCACTTTGGGATTTTCCTGTGTCACAGTTGTACAACAGGAGACTGACAAATCTCTGTCCAATCTGTAAATCTTGCATGGCAGCTCGTTAACATGGAATGAGTTTAAATGGAAGGATGTCAGATTAGTCCAGCTGCTGCAGTGATTCCTGTCCACACCGTATATGCAGTCCTATGCTTCTAGCATCAAAAGGAATTTTAAAAACCAGGATGGTAGCTATGCAAGCTGATGGAATAAGGGATGCTTCCTATTACTTTTCATACTTTCACACAAAACAACTTTTTCTTTGGGAATGCATTAAATCCAGCTGTTGCCTGCTCCAGACCATGTGTGGATTTCTTATTCTGGCAAATCCAGGCTGAATTGAAAAAACAGTGTGAGAAAAAGTGTTTCTGCCAAGCTGTAGTGCCCAGTTTCATTTGTGAAAGTGAAAACTTGAGGAAGCAGAAAACCATCCTTCTTCAGTTACAACTTTGTGGTAAAAGCCAAAAAACCCAAAGAATTAATTGAAAGACTGGTGAAATCTGAGCAGAATGCCATGTGCTGAAAAGAAGATGCCAGGACCAGAACAGCAAGATGTGGAAGGTGGTTATGGGCTGGCATGGATCCTTAAATTGCAAAACTTGATGTATTTTTTTCTGATAACTCAGTCCACAACATGATGGCATGCTTGGGGGTGGGGAGATTTTGGGTGATCTCATTTTATTTAACTTTACTTCTAGGCTGATTCAGTAGCAAACAGACAGGAGCTTTTGCAGCCTCTTATGACCTGCAAGAGTGCTTGTTGCTGCTCTGTTTGTAATCACTGGCGTAAGTCAGAATGGTGGTGGATCCTAGACCCAGAAAAAAATTAACCTTTTAGTGGCAACCTGGCTTTACCAGCCAGTAAAAGTGACTTCTGGGTAGGAATTCCAGTTCTTGTCAGGCCAGCAGCATTCCTGCTTTTGCGAAACTTCTGTGATTTTGTGGCTGTGACCCTCTTACCTTCCGCCACAGAGTGGCTGCTCTAGGTATATGCAAGGAAAACTACACAGAGGCTTAAGTACTTGGTATCTTAAGGATTAAAGACCTTTGGAAAAGTATGGCATAAATCACGTTAATTTATTTGTAAGCAATTTTAGCGGTTAACAGTGCCGTTGTGCATGCTTGGCTGCCACCAGTCGCCGGGGAGCACAAGGTGACACCACTGAATCCAGGGAACAAATCTTGTGCTGCACTGTTCATGTTCCCAAGTAATTGCACTCATTCCCAGTTAATGCATGGTAATTACCCACATGCCTCTGGCCAGCCTCAAATGGCTGCTGCATGTTGGCTAAGCACACAGTCCCACATGGCATGGCCCAAAAGGAGGCTCTTGTCTTTGGCATGAGAGTAAATCAGGAATTCTGGTGGAACATACCTGTGAAAGTGGTACTCTGCAGAGCAAAGGCATGTAATGGAATAAAAAAACAGTCCCAAGAGGAAAACAGAAACCAAAAAAAAATCAACCCAACAGAAAAACAAGCCAGCAGCAGAAAACACAAAACCAGTGTTCTGAGCACAATCACTTTTTGGGAAAGCAGTATATGGTCGGTGGGGTAGTGCTTGTATTTCATCCAAAGGGATGAGGCTTTTCACTGCTTTTGGCTTGCCTGAAGGTCACAACCAAACAGGATCATCCATTGCTTTAAGAGGTTTATACAAGAACAGGCATTCCAGGAATTAATTACTGTGAACTTCTCTCACTCTGACAGGAAACCTTGCAGAACTATGTGACTGTGTGTTGAAATTAATGTTGTTAAATGGCCAGGAGTGTGACATGGCTTAAATCAGTGTTGATGAACCTAGAGAAGAGTCCTCAGCTGTGCACTCAGTATTTCATATAATGTAGTTGAGGTGGTTACTGACAATTTAAGTGAATATAAAGATTATATTTTTTTCTGAGTGCCCTTCATCTCGGTTTTTAAAACTGTGGAAATAGAAGATTCATCAAGTCACTATTGATGAAAGTTTTTTAATATTGTCTAATCTATGACAGAGCGACAAAGGGATGAGCAAGAGAGCAGCGTTGGTAAAGTGCTGAAAAAATGTTCCTTCACAGTCTGGTGAGAGGGGGAAAAACCAAACCACCTTTAGGCTAAAGAGTTTGTCAGGGCCTGTTGTGTTGTTAATTAATAGAAGTATCACTGTGGCTGAGGCCTTAATTAGGCTCAGGCATATTTTGCTGGGTACCTGACATGTATTAAAGATAGCCTTTGCTGAAAGAGGTTTATGATCTTAATTGTTTCCAGCGTCAGTACCTGCATGGGATTAACTGCAATCGCATAAATAGTCCCTTGGAAGTGATATGGTTGCTGCTGGGTTGAACATGGAATACGCCTTGAAAAGTTTGCAGGATTGGGGCCCCAGCACCAGCCTGGATATAGTGAAGTCCCTTGTCACAGACCACTGCAGAAATTGTTTCTGAGGAGTCACAGCAATAGCTGTGAAAGTGGGGTTTTGTCATTCTGTAAATGTAGAACAAAGCCTTTTTTAAAAATCGTGGGGATTGGAAAGAAGGACATGGCAAGAAAATGCTATGAGGGTCGCAGTTCTCTGAAATAATCTATTGATTTCTACAGTAGTTTATTAGTTGTATTTTTAAAGCAAACATTCCTACAATAAAGTTGTCTTTGGGCAATTTACACTTGATGTATTTGCTAACTGGAGTTAAAAGGATTTGTTATGATCAGTAGAATGAACACAATTGTTATGTTCAAATCCTTTACCTTTAATTGTGCAAGCGTACTGTAGCATTTCATTTCAGATGTGACCAACATACCCTCTAAAAAAACAGCAAAGTGGGAACTTTCACTAACTAACATTGTTATATGTAAAGGTTCTCTGCAGGCACAAACGTGGGTATGCTGGTTTTGCTGAAGGATTTGCAGTGTAAATACACCTGCCCTCTAAATACAGATACGATCACAGGGCTGTTATTGTTGGGATGTCATGCAAAACATTTCTGTTTGACGGTTGTAGGTGCCTGATCCTGCAAACTGCATGGGCTAGACTAGTCATCAATGAATCCCTATCTTCTGGGAGTTTCCTGCCTCATTTTTCCAGCAGTGAGCTCTTGGGAATCTCTGACCCATCCTGTCACACCAGCGGGTGTCACAGCTCCTTACGCCCATTCTGGCCATCCTCCTTCTCCGCACGCTGTCCTTAGTCTCGCTGGTATGGGCTCATGAAGGCTCGTTACAGGTCTGGTGGTTCTTTCCAGATAGGAAGGGGAAGTACAGTTTTTGAAATCTCATGGAGAAAACTCATGGGTTTCTTCTCTTTTTCACTCCTCTAAGTATTTGTTCTTTTCCAGACTACCATAACTTTAAAAAAAAAAAAAAGTGAAAACCTGTCAAAAATTTATTTACTTATCTTTTTGTCTCACTTTCTTATTTTTTTCTCTCTCTGAATAAAGCCTGAGAACTTACTTCTAGCTAGCAAATCCAAGGGAGCAGCAGTAAAACTGGCAGACTTTGGATTGGCTATAGAAGTCCAGGGAGAACAACAGGCTTGGTTTGGTAAGTAAATGCCGTTTTTTCCTCACCATTTGTTCAGTGTTGTGGTTTAGCCTCCCAAACAGCCCCACTCTCACCCCAGACTGAAACGTGGAGCTGTGTGAATCCTTGAGCCTAGAAAGCCTGGGTTTCCTCATTCCTAGCTTGTCCTAGCTTCTGTCAGCCTATAGATTTGACTTAGGTGCACACAACCCCTTCTCTCCCACTTTCTCCCAGGTAGCTAGAGGCAGGAAATGTGGGTGTAGAGCCTGGGGGGGAGACAGGTGGTTTCCCCTCAGGTGCTCAGGTGACTGAGGAATAAGACAGTAAGGTACTGCTGCTGAGTGTACCTGCCCAGTCATCAAAACATTTTGTCTGAACTGGTCTCTGTCAGCTGGAAACACCTGAAATTTTGGAATGTGGCTTGAATGAAAGGGAAGATAGGGGGGATTGAGCACCTGAGGCTGTAACCAGACAGTAATTACAGATTGCTTGTTACGGTTAATAGATGCCCCAAGGAGAATGGTGGAAAATATTTAATACTGGTAATTTTAAACAATAGTGCGTGTACAATTACGATACACGTGTCTCACGTGCCACCCTCTTTGAACAGATGTGAAGCATGGGGAAAAATTGGTTGTAAATCCCAGGTGGAAAAAAATACAGAATAAAATATTTATAGCAGCTGCCTAGTCTCCCTTAGAGCAGCTAGAAAGTGCAGTTTGAAATGGAACAAAGTGGTTGTGAGCTTGGAACAGAAGCACAAAGGTTTTTATGGGCAGTGACTTGGGAGGCTCTGTTCACAGCTGTAAGTACGTGTAGATGCACAGGCAGTACCATTGGACATATGTTGGCATCTTTATAAGCCAGCCTGTTGTTTTAAATCCAGCCTTTTTATAAATGGATTTCAGTAATCCACAAAAGATGCAGATTGCTCTTGCGCATCAACAAACAGAGCAGTACAAAAGGAGTGGAACAGCAGCAAGGCAAAACGCAAGTGGTTTGTGTTTTGACAATGACAAAAACATCAGGTTAACAGGAAGCAGCTCAAGAAAAAATCAGCAGATTGAAGTTGACTTCAGGGCTATTTTCTGTACGTAGTGTACCTGCAGGTGATGCAGGGCAGGTTGCAACGCCCTGTAAAATTTTGCACTTAATTTTTTTGTCATTTGGTTCTTCTGAAATGCTTGGTTTAGACTCGTAGCATCATGAGAACTTGGTAGAAGGGAATAGAATGTCATTAAAATATATATGTAAGGAAGAGTCAGCAAGATAATGAGAAGAAAGTCGTCTAATGGGGCTCTTTCCTTAAAAAAAAAGTGTTACTCCATAAGATGAGCGGGTTCTGTACCTTTTTGGAACTTACTCTGCAAAACCGGTCCAGAGTGGGCCGAGTGCCTGCCTTCAGCTTCAGGGACTGCATTAACAGGGCAGAACATGAACACCAATGCACTGGGCATTTTGAACTTTCTCACTTTCTTTCAGAAGATTTTTCTGCTTTCTGCTGGCTCCTGCAGCACTTAGTGACTCATGGTGTGCTCTAATTCTAATTATAGCTCTGCATCAGTCTGTTTTTCTTCCTTTTTTCTTTCTTTTTTTTTTCTTTTTTTTGCATGTAGTCCTCTGGTGTGACGGTCCCTTTTCTGCTTGAACCATGGCTGTGCCTCAGCAGGAAACTGGCTCAAGCTCTGGGTGTTTGAACAGAACCAGAATACTTTCCTGGTTTGCATGTTTGCAAAACAAACTTGTTCTCTGCCTATTTGTAGAAAGCGCTACAGGGTTTAGTTGAAACCTGCCACCCGCTTAGCAGGTGTTTAATGTACTGGGAAGGTGTCAGGCAGGTTGAGCTCAGCAAAGCACGGATTTTGTTTTGGGCCTCTCAGCACTTAGAGAAATCATACAGGGATAGGAGTACAAGGTGATGCAATCTCTTCTAGACACTTCACAGTCACAGTTTCGAGCTTTGCAAGTTGCTTTAGCTAAAGGAGTTACTGCAAGTAGCAACACCTTTCTGAAAAGTACACACTTGTTTGGGGGTCCCTCTGAGCAGTTATAGAATAACCTGATAAATAACAGTTACCTATTTCAGTGTGTTCTTTCTTGTTTACTGAAATCAGGGCTGTGTACCCTTCTGTGTTTGCTGCTTTAAACCACTCACAATACTGGGGAGAGACTATTTTACTAGAGCATGTAGTGAGTGACAGGACAAGTGGGAATCACTTCAAACTGAAAGAGAGTAGATTTAGATCAGATGATAGGAAAAAATTGTTCCCTGTGAGACTGGTGAGGCCCTGGTGTGGCTGCCCCATCCCTGGAAGTGTCCAAGGGCAGGGACAGAGTTTGAAGTAACCTGGTCTAGTGGAAGGTGTCCCTGCCCATGGTGGGGGTTGGAACAAGATGATTTTCAAGGTCCTTTCCAATCCAAACTATTCTATACTTCTGTGTACTAAAATTGTACCAATTATTTCTGTTTAGACCTATTTTGTATCGTCATTGAGAGATAAGGTTAGCTACATACTATATTTGTTTTTGCTTTAAAGTTTATTTTCAAGTCTTGCATAGTAATGTTCATTTAGCTGTGGTAAGTTTTAGAGTCAAGATGACTTTGGTTCCCCTTTAAAATGCGCACTGCACTCAAGAAGAGATGTGAAACAGCATTCTATTTAAAGCTACTTAGAACATCTATATTTCAGCTTCTCCAAGGAGCTTAAGATGTGTTTCCTGTGTGATAGTACTCCTTAACAATTCATAGCTTCCATATCAGGAGACTGCAAAAAACAAGCTTATTTCTCATGACCATATTTTAGCTCTTTTCTCAGTAGAATATACAGAATTTCCTCCTCCCACTCCAAAATAATTGGCAACTGCAGGGCAAAGGCTTCTTTTTTCCTGTAGCTGTACACTTTATATGTTATCACCGTCTCTCACGAGTTTTGTGGAATCCAGGGAGGTATTGCACAAATGGCATGTGGTCCTTCATGAAAGCCGCCAAATTCTCACCCCTCAGGAATTCCCAAGCACTTATATTAGGCAAAGATGCCTGAAAGAGCAGGCATACTCACTGAAATGGTGCAAACTGTCAATGGTCATTAAGTTTCTATCCTTTACAGTGTCCTAAGAAAAGGAATATTTATACCTTCGTTTTGCATTTCTGCTCAGAGAAAGCAGCACTGCTGGTCATGAATAAAGGATGAAGAACATGTAAATTTTAAAGGCCAGATTGCTTCAGAGACGCTTCCTGTAAACTTTTATAAGGAGGTTTCCAGAAGTGGAATGACTTCACAGAAATGAGTTCTGCAGTGGAAAGATGATATTAGATGTAGCTCTAATTTTGTGTAAAATATATCTCCTTTTATATAGGATACTGTAGCTGCTCCTCTGCTTTGTTCGTTGGTCCCCCATAATGTCAGCATTACCTCTAGGTCATGTGCCATAAAAAACAAATGGGCAAATGAAGCAGGTCATATCCATGGCTTGGGAGATGATGTCCTGGGTCTTGTGGGCCAAGATGAGAATCACTTGCTTTTTGCAGAGCCCATACAGGTTTTGACCAGAGTTGCCTTGCCTTTTGACAGGCTTTGCTGGTACTCCAGGATACCTTTCGCCAGAAGTGTTACGAAAAGATCCTTATGGAAAACCTGTGGATATGTGGGCATGTGGTAAGAAATAACTCTGGAAGTCATATTCAGTCCACTGTAAAGTGTTTTAAGGGTGAGAAATTATGTCCAGGGCGCATTATGTTCTGCATCACCAAATAGGTATTTAATAAAATTCAATATTAATTTCTGCTAGAGGCCATTGGATTTTTTGTTCCTCTACAAGCCTTTTTTTTTTTTTTAATTATTTACTAAGTTGTGTTATCATGGCATTGTTGGCCATGTCTACACAACATACTTTCAAAAAGTATTAAATACTGCAGGTGTATCATGTCTCATTAGTTAGAAAACACAACAGTTCATACTGTGAGCTGGACATTTAGTTTTGGTTCACAAGCAGCCTAAAATTTGGTCAGATCAATATACCCCAACTGCAGGTATAATGCAAAATCAAATGTTTTCTTAACTGGAGTACAGAGCATTTACTTTATGATCCAGTTCTCGAAACGGTGCCTTCTTAGGTACCAGCATGTGGCAGCTACCCAGCTGAGAACAGTGGCTGGTTTCCTTATTTTACTTCTACCCACACTTAGTACGTGGTTGTATTCATGGCAGCACTTTTCTTTAGTCACAGGGAATCATCTCAGACTAGTAGGTGGTCTATTCAATTTCCTGTTGACCGAATACAGAGAAATTTGGGTTTCCCAAATTTGCTTTGCATGAGAATAGTTCTAACATAATCTTGCAGACACCAGTACAAGCCGTGATAAAACCAGAAGTAAAAAATGCATTTTTCTAGAATATCCAGAATCATGGAATATTATTTCTCCAGCTAGATCAACGTTTCCAGTGTTCCTGAACTGATGTTGTGTCAAACACTTGCTATTGCCCATGTTTTCTGTAAGACGTTACTTGTGAACCCCACTTTTACTGTTTTCTCCAGTACAAAGGCGCAGCATTCTTCAGTGTCTGGGATGATACTCGTGAGCCTTCTGTTTTACATGGTTGTTGGGTGCAGAATTAATTTCTGTTTGTTTCTAGAAAGCCCTTAACACTGGTGTGAATTTTCTGCAGGAGTCATTCTGTACATCCTCCTGGTGGGATACCCCCCCTTCTGGGATGAAGACCAGCACAGGCTTTACCAGCAGATCAAGGCTGGTGCTTATGATGTATGTACCATACTCAGTCTATTCAATTATTTATAATTGTACCTCTAAGCGGTACTTTCCTAGAGGGAAAAGTTAAGAGCTGACAATATGGTGGCATATGAATTTTGCAACATCACCTAATCATACTATGTTAAACAGACAAGAGGCTGTTGTTCCTCAGATTTAGGTAATTTGTAAATGATGATGAGGAAAAGACAGAGCCTTATCGTTTTTAAGCTCCTATTTGAATCTAGTACTGGATCCTTAGGTAAAATTGTGTAAAGATATTGTACAAGACAATATACACCTGTGTATTTTTTTCTGAAGTTCCCCTCACCAGAATGGGACACAGTGACTCCTGAAGCAAAAGACCTTATCAATAAAATGCTCACCATCAACCCAGCAAAACGTATCACAGCATCGGAAGCACTAAAGCATCCATGGATCTGTGTAAGTAATTTCCACAGGTTCAACAGGATCACTTGGCAGACAAGTCAGCTTATGGTTTGCTTCAGCATATAGTGAAGGTGTTCAGAGGATAACTTCCGTCCTTGTTCATGCAGCTGTGTAACTATAAACTGTAAAATTATAATTACACAGATACAGTCAATAGTGGTCTATATTGAGATCTCAGGTTGGGATAAGATTTTTGAAGAAATTAGCTCCTTTGCCTTTGACTTTGTTGTGCAGAAGTTCCCTGACAAAATTAGTGTGTTATTTTACATTCTCAATGAAAAGAAAGTGCAGGAAAGTATCTTTGAGTTGGATAGTGCTTCACATCTTCATTTCCTTGAAATCATTCAGATAAGCCTGAAATGTGCAGGCAGGAAGTTAAGGGAATTCTGAAAAGTCGATTTGCAGGTAGCCAAGGCTGCTTGTCTGTTCCTGGATCCAGGACTCTTCTCCTGTTCTCAGTATATTCCACACAGTGTCTTTTCAAGTGGACTTTATACGTGGAAAAGGCGGAGTAAAATGAGCACGATGGGATAATCAGACAAGGTAGAAATTAAAGACCCAAGTTGGGGACCATGGGTTGTAATATGTGTGTTGTAGAGTAAACAAACTTCTAAACAGCTGGGTGGGTGCCTTAAAATAATTCTTTTCTTCTTGTCGCAGCAACGTTCTACTGTTGCCTCTATGATGCACAGACAAGAGACTGTAGATTGCCTGAAGAAATTCAATGCAAGAAGGAAACTAAAGGTATGAATGAAAACTTGTGCTTGTGTTCCATGTGCAAAACAAATGGTCTCTGTGCACAGTTTTTCTAGAATATTATTCTTAAATAACCTATTGATAGAAGATCAGCTTTTGTCTTGAAGATATTAAACTTTTCATGAAAGTGAATAGAATTTAGCTTTTTTTAAAAATTCAAAATAATATCAATCCTCTGTATTTAGACACACTAAAAGTATTTTGTTGAAGGAAAATCCTTAAGGTTATTCTTCTGAATAATAATAATTCAGAAGAATTTTTTTTTCCTGGCAAGACAGGATAACTTTGGAGATGTGAACTTTTCTAATGTGCACCTTAAACTCCTATTCCTCCCTAAAAAAAAAGAATCTAAGAACAGTAGTAAAGTCTCTTTCATGTTCAGCCATGTGTTTTGAATAATTACTGATCCTCTGAATACTCTTGGCCTGTGCATTACATACTGTCAATTGGCAAATATTTGAGATTAGCAAGATTGCTGATAGGTGTGTAATTAAGATTAAATTACAGTTTATGCACTCATGGCATGGCACGTGAGAGGTAATGCACAGAGAATCCATTCTTTCCAGGTTAATTCAGTAATTGGTATAATTATATATTGGTATATTATTATAATTCCTTTGTGTTGTGTTGGCATTTGGAGTTTTACACAAGTGTGATGCTAATTTGAGAAAATGTGTGTGTACACAGGGGGCCATTTTGACAACAATGCTGGCTACCAGAAATTTCTCAGGTATGTTCATTGAGCTCCAGATTAATGCAGTCTTCATATTTTGATGTCTGTGAAGGCTGAGATCTAATTAGGATTCATTCAGGAGCATTTGAGTATGGTTTATGTTCTTTCCTGTGATGAAGCGAACAAGAATTTAGTCTCTTTGGGCCAAAGAAATTCTCTTGTAAGTGACAATCTGATTTTTCTGTAGAATTTGAGCTCCTTCCCTGCTTTTTGGTTATTACTTGTCATAAGACAGGCAGTGTTTTTATGCCTATTTTGGTGCAGGAAAATTGAAAGTTATGTGTGTAGCTCCACATGCATAAGTATCAGCAAACAACATTTAGAACTTATATATTTTTATGTATGTGAAGAGTCATTCCATGATTCTGTTGCATCCTGTGTTAAAAATACCATCAGTACACATTCATTTCTTTATTGCTTTGCTAAGGAGTAAGAAATGTAGTAATGTGAGTCCTCATTTTCTTTCTAATGCCCAGCAGTGCCTAGCTGGATGTAAGGAGCGTTATTTCCTCCTTAGGAAACAGTTTTGTTCTGATGACTCTGGAGATTTAGATCTTACACCAAACAAGTTCTAATAGCAAAAGCTAAAATACATTTGCAGTTAGCAGAATTAGAATTGTCCTCGGTAGTAGAATTGCCACAATATTGATGCTGTTGAATTTTTCGTTTTGCCATTTGAGATTTCCAGTGAATAGTGAAATAGAACACCAGATTTAAAAATCAGTAATTTTACATATCCTCCTACTCTGTGATGTAACTATTGGAGTGTAACATAAATTACTGTACAGATAAAAACATAATAATGCTCTGGGTATGTTTTGAATAATAATAAACACTGACTCATCCCAAAAAAATTACATAATCATGAATGCAAGAACAACTTGTTCAATTTGCATAGTACTTGAAATACAATTTCTTTCTTAGTTAAGTTCCCTTCTTTAACACACACCTAAACACAGAGGACTACATTTATCTAAATTACCTTGAGTTAGTGCTTAATGAATTCCAGTGCCTGCCAATTCATTTAAAAGGTGGGAAGGCTGTGGGCTGCGCTTCTTGTAAAAATGAATTACTGTTAAATATCAAACAAACAAATCATTCCTCATCCCTTTTCATAACTGTCACTGTCTATATATGTAAGGATCAAATTCAACTTCCATGAACCAAAAAAGCTGAAGTAGTTTTAAAACAGTATTTCAGCATTAAAAGCACACAGGGTTTTTGGCATTTTTTTTGGATTTTTTCATCTTGTCATCTCTTGTTTTACACCAGAGCCACTGGTATTTTTTTCTTGATGACATTTTATTTTTTCAGTTTCTTTATTCATTGTATTTCATTGCAAAGCATGCTTATGAAGGTCATTTGTCCATAATGATGTGGTTATAAAAGTGTTTTATTTTCCTTTTTTTTCTTCCTTTTATGTGGAATGTATATTTCTTGTGAGGTAAGACCCTCAGCACGTGAAAGGAACATCTTTTTTCTCTTCTCAATCCAAACTGCTGTTTGTCCTCAATCACTTTAATTTCTACATGTTGTCACAAACCATTTGTTTCCAGTCTGCTTTCTGGCCTAGTAGCGCTGCCTTAGGTTTTATTTATAGCTCTTGCTTGTAGTTGCAAGAAATCTCTCATTGTGGGCTTCATTTAGAATATGCTGATTGCTTTGCTCCTGCAAATTCTTTATATATTTCATTTGTATGCAGTATCTGTGATTAAAGAAAGATGAATCCAAATACTATTAAAAATACATTTCAGGCCAAACCCAGCAGAGTCCGAGAATACGTCCTGTAACATGCAGTACTGCGTAGTAATCCACCCTGGGCACATTCTGAAGGACGCACCGGCAGTGCCACACATGCAATAAATACTTGGTGTTACTGCTTGTGGTGCCCTCATTTTACTGCCTCTCATTTAATTGTTTACATAGAACGTGTAGTGTTTGTCAAGCATTAAAAGAGCTCCGAAGTTTCACGCACAAATTTAGCAAAAGGACCTACAGCAGCCTATAAGAATTAATTGATGTTTTCCCATATTTTTAAGGGTGTAAAACAGGCTTTGAAAGCAATTAACTTCTGAGTTTTTTTATCCTTAGGTTTCAGAAATATCTCCTTCCCTTTGCTTTCCCTAAATAAATTCCTGAAGTTAATGGAGTGCCCACAATATTTGTGGTAATGTAAAATCTAAGGCACTCTTGCCTCAGGTCCTGAAAGCACACTTTGCCACAGGGAGTGTTCTATCTCCAAAGTGTGTGGAGAACAATTTGATTTCAATATTACCTTATGTGTTTCTCTAAATAAAAACATGCAGTGGTTCTGCTGTACAATACAGGCAAATTTATTTTTGTTCATTTTTGATGTAAGACATGGCTGTGTGGGTAGCATTGGCTGATGTCCGTAATTATTAAACTGCATTTGGAGGGCTGATATATTAGTGAAGTGAGAAACATCAGCCTGGCTTCACCTTCCAGGGTTTGTTTCATGTAAACTACATAATAATGGACGTTAGTCACTTCTGTACAGTTGCTGAGGTGGTCCTACATTTTCTGTGACGTAAAATGAGCACTTAATACAGTTGTAGCTCGAACATAAGCCACAATTACAAGAATTAGCTTTAAACATAAACCACATACTCAGTAACTCCGGTATCCTCAGCCAGTCTGGGCAGCCTTGGGTGTGCTAGGTCCAGTTGCTTTGGGGTTTGGGGGTTTTTTTTTAAGATAAGGATGCCAGTAATGGTGAGAACTCCATGTCAGGACTGTCTCCCTTATATACAGAACAGCAACTTCTTACAATCTAAGCTGTGGAACACTTTTTGATGGGAAGATTGGGTCATAAACAACAATAAAACCCCAATAACACCAGGCTTGTTGTGTAATTTATTACTCTTCAAGTCTTTGGCAGTGATTCATGAAGCATTTACGCTTTAGTGAATAGTTGATATGGATTTGGTAGGTCAGCCAGCACATATTTCTGCTGTGAATGTTTTCAGGTTCAGAGCTGTGCTGTGCTTGTTTGCATGTTAGCCTTCTAAATTTAGTAAATTGGAATTATTTGATGCTTGTTTTAAGCGGTGGAATTTAAAGCCTGACACGTGAATAGCGTTATGGCAAATGAAATTTTGAAGAAATTTGATCCGTGTACAGCGAGATTGAGAAAATAGCAGGTTTTCTTCATTAGGAGCTGAAGCAAAGCCTGAAATTCGTTATTATTGACTCATGGGCAGCAGCTCTCTGAAACAGCCCCTCGCTAGCAAATCGTCCTTCCCTTCTTCCTTGCAACTGTGCTGCCCTTTCACACAAGGAGGCTGATGCTGTCATGGTGGGAAGTCCCCAGAGGGGGATTATGGATATCGATACCCTCATTAAGATACCAGTGGGCTCTGCAGACACCTGGTCTAAGTCCCTGCCATCAGAACAATGAGAGACCAATCAGAACGTTTTCACAGTCATATCTAACTATCCCCATCAACAAATAGAAATATATTGCAGTTGAGGAAGTGAATATATCCAAAGCTGCTGCTTTTACACTCATCCTGCTTCCATTTCCTCTCTGCCACCCGAGGAGCTCTCTCCTTATATAACTACAGTCAACCTACAGCTTTAGTCAATGGAAAAAGATGTTTGATAATCCTAAGGATTGGTAGTTTATCCTAAAGATTTCATTCCCCATGCTCAGAGAAGTAAAAGGAGGAAATAAAAGCTGAGAACATACCTGGAGCTGGGAGGCATTGGGGGTTTGCTGCACAGCTGGGGTGACCTCTGGGGAACCACCTGACACTGAAATTATTGGTCTTATTTTACAGCAGCCAAGAGTTTACTGAAAAAGCCGGATGGAGTTAAGGTAGGTTAAACACCTGCTTTCAATTTCAAAGATTCATCTTAGTCTCCACCTATCTGTAACTTCTGCCAGGTTTTAGGATTGTATATTGCTATTTTTTTCCTTCATAGAATCTGTTAGCAAGTGCTTCTCACTAGCTATTTGGAGTGGTTAAAATTAGTAGGTGAAGCTTAAAAGTGAAATAAATACTTGAAAAGCCAGCATTAAGTAAGCAGAAGATAGAAAACTACTGGAGAAAATGCTTTTTCTTGCTTTTTAAATGAAGAATGATTATCTAATGAATGACTCAAAGTTGTCAATTACCTTGTAAATAGTGGTTTGGTGGTGGGCTTTTTAAGCATCAGTGTTTACATGCAGTTATGTTGCCTCTGTGTTTCCCCTTGACTTTCCATTAGATTTCGTGTAAGACCAAAAGTGTATGGGTAGGCTTGGCTCCACATGAGGTGTGTTCTGCCAGATGTACTTGCTATATTTGGCAGAACTTGAGGGGTTTACTGTCTCAGATCAGCTCATCCTGACTAAGAGACCTTGTTAAGAAGGGAACATTTTGGCAGCTTTCGTACATGATTTAGAGCTCCTGTTCTCTCGTCACCAGACCCTGCAGGAGGAGAGATGCTTCACAAATGAACATTCTGCATAAATGCTTTGGAGAAAAAAAAAAAAAAACAGGAATAAAAAAACACTCAACAGAAAATATGTTTCATTTTTTTTCTCAGAGGATTCTTGAAGACTAATATAATGCCTCAAGCTTTCATTATAAGATTCAAAAGATACTCTTCTGCACAGTGTGTTTATGCAGAAGGGTGTCTTTGACCTGAATTTTAATTTTCTATTTAATCTTAATGTCTTACTTTAACAAAGTATTATAAATACTTGCTTGAATACCAGATTCACAGTATATTTGTGCCTGCTGTCTGACATATGCACACTTTTCTGATGAAAAAAATCCCAAGCCTGACCTACAAAGAAATGAGTACAGTACCATTTCAATGCTTCTCACTGCCAAGCAGTGGATATCCCAGTCACATGGAGAAGCACACATTTGCAACTATTCTATCAGTGCTGGAAAACCCTGAACGTGTTTCATTGTGGAATAGATAAATTTTGTGCACTCTCTGGCCAGTTTTCCTTTTTAAATATCATTCCTCCTACAGGTCTACGATGCTATTTGTTCTATTGCAATCTCAATTATAATATGGGAAACAATGGTTGCCAAAATTTTGCCTAAATTGCACTTGTTGGGATTCAGTTCTTTGGTTTTCAGCACGTTATATGTCTGCTGTTAGTCTGCATGGTCATGTGGAGCAAAGGGAGTAAATGTACATCTGGGGAAGTCTGTTTTTGTCATTTCTGTTAATTGGGATGCTGTTATTGAGATACTCCGTAGCATTTTTTCCACCCCTTCCAACAGCTGTAGCTGTCTTTTTCTTATTTAAAAAAAAAAAAGCCAAAAGAGAAATATACTGTACTCCATGCATTGATACTGCAAATCCAACCAGTCACGTTTTCTTCTTTTCCTTTCTCTCTGACTGGTCAATTCAGAAAAGGAAGTCCAGTTCGAGTGTTCAGATGATGGTGAGGATCTTTATCGACAGATTTTTTTTTTTTTCTCCTGTGAAACATTCACACTTAGAAATCAGACAGTTGCATTTAGCTTTGTTAACATACTGTGAGAACTGCAAGACTTTAAAGTACAATCTTGTGAATTTTAAGCCTGCAGTTGCTATATGCCATCCACAGAGAATCGTTCAGCCGTTCTTTCAAGCAAGTCTTTACTTCTTTTTAACCTGGGGACATAAAAAACCAAAAAAGTAGATGTAACATCAGCCAATGCAGCTGTTCTTAGTAAATAAGAATGGTAACAAAATAGTAATCTTATAACAGCCTTCTCTTCATTTTTAAAACATCTTACTTTAAAAGCTAATAGTATTAATATCATAAAATGTAACACAAAACACATTGCACAGTGATACCGTACTGCATTAATCGGGCCACTGTAGCCCAAGATGCCATACTAAATGCTCAGGAGTAAAAAAGCCAATTTCCCAGCCTTTCCACACTAGTTTCCCAGCCAGCTTCCTTCACAGCTCAGGGCTGTGTCCCAAGATCTCCCAACTGACAGTCTCAATAACTTTTCTTCCTCCTCAACCTGCTCCTCAGTTTTGTATTCATTTGGCCTCCGTGACCCTACATGATAACCTCCTCTATTGCTGTTTATGATGGTTTTGAATGTGACCTTTAAGGTGTTCATGAGGATGGGCTCTGCCTGCTGCTGCCGGCAGAGAGAAGGCGAACAGCCCTCATCCGCACCTTTCACTGGGAAGCCAACTCTCCTTGGAAAGCAAAAGCTGCTGGTCAGGTGTGAGCAGCCTTGCCGTTATGTAGGTAAATCCTCTGTTCCTTGGGGTGAATATAGAATTCCAGTGACAGGATCCACGGTGTCCAAAGGAGGGGCACTGGGAAGGTGCAGTGTGGATGTTGCCAGGATCCCAAACCTGAAGTGTGTGTTAACTTTTTGTTACAGAAGTACCATGTGAAAGATAAAGCCCCAAGATACAGGCTTTGTTTGTTAAAATATTTTCATATTCTATGGAAAAAAGGCCAATAATAATTTCTACAGTTCATGCCCAGCTGTTTGGAGAGAGTGTGTGTGTGTGTGTCTGTCCTGCACTACTGTCACACCTCAGAGTGTGACTTTTGGCAAGCAATGCAGCACTAAAACGTTCTCTGTCTTCAAACAGAAGGTCACTGGTTAAGCACAAATTAACTTTAAAGTAGCTGTTTCATATGAAATTATTGTAATCCTTCTGGAGTTATTTCCCTTTGCTGTTAAAAATACATGCAAAACGCACCACATATTCATAGATTAATATGTCTCTGTTCTATGAGAGACAAAACATGTACAGCTTATTGCAGTTTTCTCTCAAAGTTTCAAAGGGTTTTACCAAGTTCTGTTTACGTGGAAGAAATAACTGTATTCTGAATCACATTCTCTCTCTCTGTTCCTAATGAATGCTGGATTCTCGATACCTGCTGAAGAAGTTTTGAATAGATTTCCTGCAGTTTTCAGCAGTAGCTGTAATTAATATTGTTTATTTTCATAGGGCTTCCACCAAGGGACTATGGACCCAAGCCTGCTCTGCTTACTCAGGCAAAATTGGAATTGAACTTTGACTAACCTGTTTTCCTTATGTATTCAACCAAGAGCACTCGTTTGGGATATCACTTGAGTTTTTGTATTAAGCTACTACTGAATAGGACTGTATGAAATCTGGTGAAATCTTCATTTCTTTCCTTATGCTTTTCCTTTATGTCTGTTTGCCTTTTGCTAGGGTCTTTTTATTCGTAGTCTCTCCACGACTACGCTGTCACAAAAATACGAATTTGTAGTTATGCTACTTGATATGCGATTTTTGTCCTGCTTGGAAGGTTTAGTTTATGCTGTCAAGCAGTGTTGTGTTCCCACTATTCTACAGTTCTCCTGTAGAACTTTCATTTACTGAAATGGGTGGGGTTTTCTTTAAAATTTTTTCCTGAGTGAGGAGTTCAGGATTCTGCCCATCTCAGAATCCCGTAAATATCAAAGCAAGTGAAATACTTGCCGATACTTAGATCTCCCTATGAAAGACTTTATACACAAAGGTGTTTGTTCTCCCCCTGTCCTGACTTCAGACAATCCTACAGCTTATAGCTGTAATTGTGCGTAGAGAAATGAAATTTATTTGGCAATAACTAGGCCAAGTCGGGGCGTAAACACTCTCAACTCAGTAATGACTCATATGTGCTCTTAATGACAATTTCTGTAGAAAGACCATTGTTTAAAAAATAACTGCTCTGCTATAAGCGTCGTGAACTTCGCTTTTAAATCAAAGAAAATTATTTTTGTTCTATATGGGAAAGTGGTTTCTATCACAAGTATTATTAAATAACATTTGGTGTCGACATAACTACTACAACTAACAAAACTACTTTATATTCTTCAAAGCCAGTTAAATGCTGGTTAAAATAAGAAAATTTGCAATTTGTAATTAATTACTGCAAATTCTGTTGACGTTTCCATGATTTAAACATACCCTAAGTAAGATTCATTTCAGCTGCAGGCTCAATTCCTGAAATCCACAAGTCAGCTGCCATGCCTGGCCCAAAGTAAAATAAACATCAAAAAGTGTTGAGGACATGGAGTCTGTGAATTTCATTTCTTTCTCTTCAGTAAAGTTAATTACAATTTTAGGAAAATCCATTAACAAAACAGCTGCACATTTATTACTAAGTGCTACCACTAGAAGGTTCAGTAGAACTTGGCTTTTTTGGATCGAAGTCTTGTCAGATAATCTGTATCTGTATACCCAGTTCCGCATGATGCTTTGGACTACCCTTGTTGAAATTAGACATGACCAAAATGTACATAATATTTTTTCCTAATTATTGTTAGAGAAGAAAAAACACATCTTTCAAACCAGTTTTACAACACTTGAATTTTGCTTCTTAGTGCATGTATAAAGTGGCTTGCTACATTATTTTCAGTATTTCTGTTCTTCCCGTACCCCATGGTATTAAAGAAAGTTAAATCTTAGAAAATATTTTTAAAAGATCAGATACTTTTAAACATCCTGCTAAGCAGTTTAATATTAATTAATATTTTGTACAGATAAAAGCCAGAAGGTGTAGCACTGTGCTAAGCTTAAGAAGTATCGTGATGACCTATATGTAAAGTTAAACAGAGAGGTGGTGATTGCTGGAGTAAGACTACAGGTACCATAGTGGGAAACCTTGTGCTTCCAAGTCACAGTACCAGCCCAGAGAAGCTGCCAATTATTTTCTGCTAAAATTAGCACCAAAAAAGCTAAAGGGGCACCAGTCTCTTTCTAGCGTCAGTCATATTTATTCCAAAGTGGAATCAGAAGCCAGTAGAACAAATTAGAGATTCTTGGAGAGCTACGAATAATCAAATATTATTTATGGTAGGGATAATCCATGAGAAATAAAGAACTGTTGTGTGCAATGACTTAACACCATTGCATGTCAGGAAATGGCAGTGGCTATTTAGGACTTCATTCCAACCCGTATTAGTTCTTTAGTCTTCTTAGACGTGCCTAGCTGCTACTTAAGGGCTCTCTGTTAAGTGTCTCAGATGAACTCATCCATTCCTTACCTAGGCCTTGGTGCAGGGCTCTGACAGCCCTTGGTGAGGAGCTGCCAGCCAGCTCCCAGAGCTAGTGTGTTAGTGTTCCTGCAAGTTCCTGAGTTCATCTTTCTGTATTCTTTATTTCCATATCTATATCTATCTATAGATACCAATACGTGTCTATAGATGTTGTGTGCAGAGATATAGATACGGTGCCTACCGTGAATTCTAAGGCCTGTCTGTTTCTGTTTTCTGCATACCTACAGATAAACAACAAAACCAACGTGGTAACCAGCCCCAAGGAAAATATTCCTACCCCGGCGCTGGTATACCTGGAATTTTCCTTCTCATGCTATCTGGAAGTTTTTGACTGTCTTCTGTTTGTTCTTCCTTTTTTTTTTCTTTTTTGCTTTTTCATGCATTTACTCTGTTTGCTTTCTGAAAACAGGTTTTGGAAAACCTTTTTGTTTGAATTATGCTGTCTTTTTTTTGTGAGGAAGTCCATTAGAGCGTGTTTATTGACAGAAAATGTTAAATGGAAGCTGGATGCGGTAGAGTCGTAGCATTTGTAACTGTAGCTGAATTTTTTGCATGCTGTGCCAGAAAGTGAGTAGAATGCGCTTGGTGTTGCTCTTTGCTCTTTGCCTGGTGACTGTTTCCACATTCTAATGCTAACCTTTTGCACCAAAAAAATTTTTTTAAAAACAGCTCTATTATTTTCTCTGCTTTGTCTTAGTTAAAGTATTGACATCCAGGAGAGCTAACAGGATTATTACTGCCATAAAACAGACCTTATTCAGATTTTCATTCCATATTTCCTGAAACTCAGCAGGACTTTGCAAGTCTTCTCTGGGATCAAGAGGCATCTTGAGCTAGAGCTAAACATTTTTTTGGTTTCTCTTCCATTTAAATCAGCAGGAGACAGTACTCATTAATAAGCTCTGTTAAGGACGTATTACAAATCAAAGTGATGTTCCTGGATGTTTACTGCAATCTTGCTTTTATTAATAGCCTATTTCTAAGGCACCTGTGTATCACGGGGCTCACCAATGTAAATGCCAGCGCCTAAGTACACCGTGTTGTGACCTCTTGTTTCCCATGTGCATATAAAACTTTGAAAGTGGGGTAGTTCGTACACATTTGGAGGCATTTTTCCTCTGGAATTTTTTTGAGCAGCTGGCACTGAGGCATACAGTAAGTACTTCCAAAGGCCCAGCCAGCAGGTTGCATGCAGGAGTTTATGGCAGTCTGTTCCCAGACAGAGCTGTGCCCGATGGTCCATGCTGAAAGCGTGCTGGCTAACTGCCATTTCAAAGATTATTGAACCTTTTTTAAAGGGAAAAGGATTTGGGGAAATTACACTCTTAAATGACACAAAGATCACTCTCACTTGCTTTAATGCAGCTCTGCCAAGGCAGCCACTGGGGGCAGTCCGTGCTTTCCAAACCACAGTAGTCATGGGATAGTCAACTCATCCTTAATCCTTATCAATTCCTCTGTATTTCGATTTCATCACTTCATGCTAGTACAAGCAAGCACGATTAAAGAGAAGAGGTTATTAAAGCTTAAAGATTTGTCGTGCCCTGCCTGTCCAGGCTCCGACAGGACAGCACACGGAGCATTTGGTCTGCCCTTGTGCAGAAGAGCCTCTGCAGGTCCCCAGAGCTTCAAAGCCCTGCATGCCCCGGTCCTGAATAAGGTCTCTGCATGCTGCTGCATTAGGTGAGATGGCCTTTTTTTCTGGCTTGCTGTTGGGGAAATCTGTGTTAGAGACATCCAGTTTCACCCCCTGGCGACAGTTAACATTTGTTTTAACTCTTGTCAGTGTTCAGCATTTGTGAGCTGGCTCTTCTTGCACTCCCTCACACCAATGAAAATGTATTTACCAATGGGAACTCTTTCTCTCTTTATTTTGTTCTTGCTCAGGAGCCCCAAACTACAGTAATCCACAACCCTGATGGAAATAAGGTATTCAGAAAGAATCAACTCCATCTTGCTTTTCCACACCACACATCCCATCCACTATTCCACAGCACAATAGGTTCATTCCAAGAATTTGTGAAGGAAAATCTCATTTGTGCATTTGTTATACCTGATGTCTCTTGAGCCTGTTTTCATCCATGTCCATCTGCTGTGTGCGCCCTGCTGCTTCTGAGCTCCTGAAGCTCTTGGGGGAGTTGGTAGCAATGGGCAGAGCTCACAGCCCGGCTCGGGAAGCGAGGGGGTCTCTCTCATTTCAGCCAAAAATGCTGCAGTCTAAGGGAAACCTAAGAATGCTGTTCTCAAGAGTGTGGTGAGATGATCCCAGCGAGTTTTACGTGCAGTCGTCACCTCAGACAAAGATGTCATTTCAGTTTATCCCATCTGCTGTTTCTCAGCATGCTTATACACCGTGTCGTGACATGTCTTTCGCACAGGACTTTGGTTTTCTTCCATAACATCACTGGGCAGTTTCCAAAAAAATTTCACATTCCAAGTGACAAAGAAGTCTTTTGATTTTTACATGTTTTCTTCATGCTCTTTTCTTTTTCTCATGTATTGTGGTGTTTGCGTTTGGCAGCTGATCCCTAAATTGTGTTTTGTTCTGTTTTTTTCATGCATGGACTTGAAAAGGGACAGGAAATACCATCATTTATATATAACACATGTTCCTAGGTTTCCTGAAAAGAATTTATGCATCAACAAGAGTTTCACTGTTTGCAGTGTTGACTTAATTCCCATCCCATTTATCTAGTCTGAACTCCCTGTGGTTATTTCATAAGAGAAGGAGTGGATCTGAGTGACAAAATAACGCATGCAGACATTCCTCAAGCATGGAAGTGCTGATGGTGTGTGTTGTGCTTGTGTATCCCGATCCTTTATGTCCCCTGCATCTGTCCAACACAGAACTTGCGTTTTCGTGTTACTACTCTTTCAGCTCCCCGAGTTTAAACCCATAGGCCACGAGCAGCCTGTGTTTGGACAGCAGGCTGATCTTTATCACTGAAGTCCACTAAAGCCCAGAAAACCTAGATAAAATATTGGTGTGACTACATCTACTTGATTTTTTTACATAATCTTATCAACTAAGATACTCAATGTCCCAAAAGGTCACAGCAAACAAACGATCCACTTAATGCGGAGAGCTCCTCCTAAATTTATCTGAAAGACTGATCCTTGTAGTATGGCAACTGGAGTGGATGCTTCAGTGTTAGAAGCTACATCTGCCCTGTGAGCTTTGCATGGTGTTTACAACTTGTATTTGTGTGAGGTTTTTATTCACTTGTAAGTACTTTATTTAATATTTGAAGTGCTAGAGCATGATATGTCCGTGTAGAGTGGAACGTCTAACACAGCGAGGGCAGGGACAGCATGGTGGCTCGTTCAGTTCTGTTTGTGTGTAAATTAATTCCTCTAGTTTGACTTATCAATGCACATTTGGGTTTTGAAGGTCTGAGTAATGGATTAGCCCTCTTGAACATTCCTTTGACTCAGCCTTGTGAGGACACAGTAAATGAAGGGCACTGGCAAATTTACCTTTTATTATTTAATTGTAAAATCCTTTAAAGAATTAAATATGATAGCAGTCCTGTCTTCTCTCCCAGATAAAAACAGATCAGTTAACCTTTTTTGTTATTGAGCTGCAAAAAAAAAAAATTTAATGTTTTACTTCTCAAGAAAGTATGGAGATAAAAAAACCATCCCGCTTAAAACTTTCCAGCTCTCTGAAGCTGTTAGATTTGACAGTGCCCTGTTGAATTTGCCCATTGTATTTCATGTTTCTGGTAATTAAGGAAAGACTAAGATACAATATCCTTGCCTTTTTAAGTGTGATGGCTTAAGAATAAACTGTCTGATAGATGAGTCATTCCTTTGCATGACTGGTTGGTTGAAGAATACTGCTACAAAGATGCCTTAGTTTGTCAAAGTTTTTACCGTATGTTTATCAATTCTCCATCTCCTTAAAAAAAAAAAAAAAACAAACCACAAAACCAGTATAAAAATGAGATAATCTGATCCAATATGCTTCAAGTCTCTGTGAGACTTCTTTTGAATATACATTGCATAAGTCACATGAACAGGAAATTGATTGTAAATTGTAGCTTGCAGCAGCCTGCATATTTAGAAGGTGGAATTGGAATGGAATGACTTATTTTGCACAGTTGGTTTAATCACTAAGCTTAAAATGGCAAGCTCTCCTACTTGGCTGAGGTAATTCATACATTTCAGATGGACTTTGTACAGCTGGATGTTAAAGAAAAAAACTTTCCTGTACATTCCTGTGAAGTAAAAGCATCAGAGTGCAGGAATTGTGTTTCTGTTCCCTCCTGTGGAGAATGGCAATGTTTGACATCCATTTCAGGTGGAAATGTCTCAATTGGTGTGTGACCATTTGTTTGTGAATGACATCCCACCCCGCTTCAAGGCTTTGCATGATTCCTGTAACTAATCCTGTCCTTTTCTGAGGCACGCAAATAAGGCTTGGCTTGTTTTATACATTCAACTCATATTTACTTCTCAACAGGAATCAACAGAGAGTTCCAACACGACCATCGAAGATGAGGATGTGAAAGGTATGATTTTAAGCTTGAAATGTTTGGAGAAGCAGTAACGTGAGTTTCGTGGTTGTATTTCATGTAGGTCATTAAACACAGAAACCCCTAATGTATCTTACAGGAGAATAGTATTTTTCCTTTTGTAGAAGAAATTACTTTTGATATGTTTTGGACTTAACTTTAACTTTTCCGATCCCAAAACACCATTTCCCAGGATGTTTTGGGATTAAGAGTGTAAGGTTACTGCTTTTTAACTAAGATATTAGTTCCAGTAATAATAGAAGTAGATTACAAATGTCTTAGTGCTTTGTAGCTTTTACTTAGTTTATGTTTAGCATGCATTTGTGTTTTGGGTTTGGTTGTGGGGTTTTTTTCATGTCACCATTTTTATTTTTCTTCTGTTCAGATGCCAGTGTATTTTTTTTGTTTTCTTTTGTTCTGTCCATACACTTATTTTAATCTTCTTCTATTCTTAAAAAACTAACATCAAAACTTTTCGTACAAATTTAGTTTTGTAGTTTCACAGATAATATTTTTGTTTCCATTTTTTCCCCCTCTAAATATTATGCTGTGATGCTAACGTACCTACTTTAATAACATTGTTTTAAAGTGCTAAGGGCTTGAAAAAGTGAGTATTAGGTTTGTGTATCTCTGATTCACAAAAAAGATTGGCTTTTGGCCTCAAAGAAAAATGGTATATGTACAGGTGATAGTAAGATAAAACAGGGAGAATGGATGCAACGAAGTAGTGGTGGTTTGAGTTAATGTGAAAGGAGAGAAGAATTACAGGGATCCGCAGCTGGTGCGTTGGAAAATACAGTGTAATTTACCTCTAATCATAACAGTTTGTATTTCTTCCTTCAAACTATTTTGTGCAGTTTAACAACTAAGCTTATTAAATGAATAATTAAATTGTAGGGCCTCTGTGTGATGATATAATGTGGTGTTACTACAGTAGGATTTTTAGAAAATTCTGTCAGAAGCTTAGCACACAAAATTGTACCTCAGGGGGATACAACTACAAGGAAAAACAGCAGTGAAAATAATTGGCCTTATTCTTTTACATGATTCTGCAGTATCACAGTTAAGGGCGGGTTGGATGGCCGTAATATACGGTACTCCCAAAACACAAAAGGGGGATCTTGCAGTAAGCACAGGTCTGAGGAACAAGATACTTCTTGAGTCTTTCCCTGCACAGTGTACAGGGATTTCATTTTCTGTTCATTTAAACGACAAATATAATCTCCCTCTTATTAATTGCTTGGGAACTTGCTTGTTTTGCACTTTTTAATATTCTTCTCACACTTCCCATCTTTCCACTGGAGGCTGCTGTTCATACTGTTTTGTTATAAATTAAAGCTAACACTGCCCCCAGGGTCTAATTTGAAGATTGATTCAGGGAATAGGCAGTCCTGCAACCCTGACACCTATTACAAGCTCAAGCTTCCTGCTCTAGCAAAGCACTTACGAAAGGTTATTTCCCCCTACACCAAACTTGATTCCTAGATGTATAGTTTGTAGGAGAACAGTGAGAAAGCTTTCTCTTGTCAGCAACAGCCACTGGAGATAAAATACTGATAGGGACAATTGGATTTCAGAGGTAGGAGAGAGAATTCTCCAGGTCCTTACACGTATGCTCAAGATGATCAAGACGTTTGTCGCCACATTTGAGACCTAGAAGGAGTGTTTTCCACCTTAGATGATAAAGAACATTTAAACCTTTTTGCTTTTCTTTGCAGCATGGAGTACAACATTGGAGGAGGCTCTGTGCTTTCCAAGAAGGAGCGGGGGGCTGTGGCTGGAACTGAGCAGTAGTATTAGTGTGGTTTATGGCATTGCAGTGTGAGGCACACCTCCCAGGGAATGGCGTGTGGGTTGTGCGCGTTACTCCTGCTCCCAGTATCCCAACGCCGTGCTGGACCGCACAAACAGGGCCAGGGCTCCTTCCTTCATGCAGCCCACACAGACAGAAAACATCCAGCTGTGCATCAAGGGCTTTGTTCTTTGTTACTGATTTGCCTCTTTGCAGAGGTGTGGCACACGGGTCTGTGTGGGGTACAGTGTCCCCAGCACACTCAAGTCTCGTGTGCGCTGTGGAAAGGGGTGCACGTGCGTGTCTGTGCCAAGTATTACAAATGTTAGGATTCATTAAGAAAGGGAGCAGTTAAAAATGTCTTATATCACTTATCATAAATATGTCTTCAGGATCAAATTCTTACCTCCTGTCTGTCACAGATGCGTAGAGCATTCTCTCATGTCAGGATTTTGCCCCGTTTTCACTTTTGAAGGCAGGTGTTTAACTTCAAGACAGTAAAATCAGGCTTCTTATTTTTTATTTACTGAAAATCTTGGTATCTGTAACTTTGCCTTGTTTGTGTATACATTTACCTCTTTTAGGACTGGAATATATTTCTTTTACTAGAAACAGTGCTTGGCAAACAACAGTGAGCTTTAATAACTCAAGGATTAAGCTAATTGTATCATTTGAGACTGAAATGAATTGAAGCTGTAGTTCAGGTTCCTTGCTAAGATAAATTTCCAACATTAGCCATCAATCATGGGCTTAATCTACATGACAGTGATCCCTCCTAAATATGACAGGAGTGGGCAGGAAGAACATGCTGAGAACTGGACTGTAGGCAATGCCTCCTTCTGGGATTGCTTGTGGGATTTCTTCTTCCTGTAGCAATGAGTCTGGAACTTTTGGGCAGCATCTCTGTGATATGGGTTTGATTTTTCAAGTAACGCTGTGGAATATCACCATTATTTTTTGTCCACAGACTGTCAGAAAGGTGCGTTGTTAAATGTACCATGAACAGAAGATCTGGATTTCTCATGGTGTCTTTTTGCCCCCAGAGACAAATTAACGAAAGCGTTAGTAAGAATGATGCTTCCCAATGGGAAAAATTGCTGAGTTGTAAGGCACTTACAGATTTGACAAATTGTGATTTACCTGTGCTACTTAATACATCTGGAAGGTACATTGCTCTGAAAAATTTCATATATTTGTAATTCATCTTGTACCTGCTGGCTTAATTTTATTTAACAGTAGAAAGAAAGCACTTTAAACTATTTCTTTTGGAATATACATTCCTAAAAAAAATCCAAATTTCTAAGAACAATTTTTCCGTAGCTCTTTCAAGTCCCTGTATATCTGAGTACTTGATACAGGGGTGAATCTGTGCTGGCATCTGAACAGAGTCACTCACACCTTTACAACTGTTCTTTGGCACCCACACTGCCCCTGAAAGTACATCATTAACGTTGTTTGTGTGCTCAAAGATTTTCTAAGTTCTTGCTGCTTCTAATTAAATTATCATTATTTTTCTTTTGGCCTTCTTTTTTTCTTCACATGTACTTGACCCTCACACAGCTTTCACAAAGGAGGAGGACATGGAGAGGTTGAGTTCCACCCACCACTCCTCCTCTTCCATTGCTTCTTCATCCCACTGGTCACCACCCTTGCCGTGCCCCAGAGGCCGCTCCTGCTGCCAGTGCCTGCTGAGGAGTCTGATCACACTCTACCTCTTCATCTTTGTTTGTTCATATGTTGTGTTTCTTTCCATCAATTCAGCGGGCAAGTCCATGAGAAATGCAAACTCAGAGAGTCAATCGCTTGAGTCTGAGCTCTCCCACTCCACTCCTTCCTCTGTACTATGTAAGTTGAGAGACTCATTGGTCAGATGATCTCCTTTGTCTCTCCTCCTCTTCCCTCCCCACCATCTGAAAAAAGCTCAAAAAAGGTCAATGCTGTGATCTGCCTGATCTAGGAATGCCCTGTGATTAAGCTTGACAAAAGTAAAAATTTTTAGGTTTTTTCTTCTTGTTATTAATTGTAAAAATATTTTCATCACCTGTAACAGCAGGATAAATAGGTCTGTATTTCAGAAAGCTGTATCTTGCAGGAGTAATCCTTGCAGTAGTTTTTAGGTTAGGGAGAGAGATTTGCCTCACCTCTTGCTTGGATCCTGGATAGGGCCTCAGCATTAATTACCTGTTACATTTATTATATCAAATTCCTTTCTTGAGCATCCCCGTTGATAAACCAGTCTTGAAGCTGCTGTGGCAGCTGTTAACTTGCAGCATTGATAGGACAACTGGAAAGTGTCCTGCTCTGCTCAGGAGGAGATCTGTGATGGTCAGTGACCAAGTGACTAAAGGAAATCTGCAGTGTTGGTAGAATGTAAAAGACCTGGGTAGAGCCTTTCTTGTTTATAAATGAACTCAGAAATTCTTCAGAAATTCCTTAGAGGGAAGGGACCTTGTGAGTTGAAACCGGGAATGACTTCCTGGGAATGTAGGTTGTGCTTGCCAGATTCTGATCCTGCAGCCAACATGTATTGGGGCAGTTGCACTCGTGGTGAGAGTGGTCATTTGCACAGGTAAAAGTGAGATCCAGGCGGGCCCTTGGGAGCATGGGCTGTGTGTTATTGGTGTGAACCTTATTTTAAACTTGAGTGGAATTTTTGGTGGGGTTAGCTAATGCAGGTGAGAGAAATCAGTCCTGGAGAGGATGGGCTGTCTCCGGTCACAGCTGTTGCTGGGTAATGCTGAAAGCATAGCTTCATTCTGAGGGAGGAGCAAGAGAGGCTGTATCAATATACGGGTGAGTGTGTATCAGACTAGAACTACAAATACTGCCAGCACAAAGCGCCCAGAGCCTGGGAAAAGAGAGGCATTAATAGGAGAGATCTGGGCTGCGTAACACTGAGGGTTGACATGTCAGTAACACCTGCCGTAAGGCTTTATTCCATCCACAGTGGATATCCACACAGTATCCTTTATGTGCCCAGCATTTTCAGATCTGAATGCTGGCAACCTCACATGTCCTGTTTCTCTGAACTAGTTGAGGGATTAGGCAGGAGCACAGTTTAAATAAAAATGTGCACAGCAGCAAATCTTGTTAATGTCTCGCTCATCAAGGCTTCAAACATCATTCTGGAGACAGCAGCCAGATTCCACGATTTAAGTAGCCCGTTGGGAAACCACAGAGCAGTGTCTTGTAAGTGTGGTAACCATGATGCAGTTTTGATCTGAGGCTGTAGGTGATTTGTCGTCAAAAAATAAACATTTGCCAACATTTGCTGTGCTGCATAAATATTAGTGTAATTTTTTCGTATAATCACATAAAGAGAGACCATCTTTAGACATAATTGATTCCATATAAATGAAAATATACTATGTATGGCATGTGACAAGTTGCTTAACATTAATTGAAATAGACACATTAATTTTATTGCATCTGTTTTGTCAGTACAGGGTGGAAAAGTTCTGGGTTAGTTTTTCAGATATTTGCCTACATAGCTAAAGAATTTAAATTTTTTTTAGGGCAGTAGCAGGCTTACCAGTTTTTAGATAGCTGAAAGATACCTAACCTAAAATAACCTAAATAATATTCTGCAGATCATCCATCCATGTTATAATTCGATGAATCAGAGTGAGTCTTTGGAATCAGCAGGCTCTAGGAAAAGGGTGTGCATGTGAGATAACAGCTCAGATGTCTTAGTCCCTATCAAAGTTTAAGTGTGAAGTAAGAGATAAGTGCTGGTCTTCTGTACACTGAATCTTGATAAACTTCTTAAATGACAAGTCCCCTGGAGCATGCCTTGTCAGCTGAGGGTCTAGGTGGGTTTTGTGTAGATCTGAGACCCAGTCAGTTGTTAATTCATGCTCCCCTCCCCTTCCCTCCCCTCTATTATTTAATTGGAATATTTGTGGCAGAAATTGTAAGAAAATTATCAGCAGAGAATTTGCGAATATTGGTGTGATCAGAATCATTTGGAAGAACATTGTGTGATGTTTAGGAGTCCACGCTGTAAAGCTGAATGAAATCTGTTACATCCACGCAGCCAGAACTTGTTATACAACACAGGATAAAATTTCTAGTCTCTTCCTCTTTCTTTTCAGACTTCGGTCATTTCCAGAGTATAGAAATAGCTTGACTGGCTGTGTGCTTTCCATCTAACTGCTGTTTGTTGGGCCGATGTTCAGATGGGAAGTGAAGCTGAGTTCCCCCTGCTGTGCTATTCCATTTTAGCAGATCACTGTCACCTTGATACCAACTGTCCTGTTTTAAAACAACAGCACAACCAGTAGGATTTGTCCCCCCAGATTTAACCCTCCTCCACAGTGTAGAGATCTGTGTTTGAGCTAGTTGTCTAGACTCCCTTTAGCCAATGCAAATAGGTCAGATGAGTCACATTTGTCTTAAAAATCTATTTTAGGATATGATGAATTGTGCCCTGAAAGTGCTGATTTCTCTCCCTTGACTGTAAGGGAGGAGAGTTGAGAGAACTCACCTGTCCGTTCTTACACACGTCCAAAATGTTGTGAGTTTAATCCAGTCTGAGGTATACTGAGATATGTAGTTAAGTGTACTGAGTTGAAAAGTTTTAAGCGTTTTTGCCTTGAGAAACATCTGAGCAAGTTAGAAGCAAAATCATTTTAATCGTCTCCAAGTGCATGTGCAACTCTGGAACAAGGTTACCTTGTTCTTCTGGAAAGGTGCTTCACTGCTTAGCCGTTGCAGTACAGCAATGACATAGTCATCTGAGGGGGTGATGGCAGGAGAAAGACATTCCAGTATCTGAGTGAAGCATAAAGTGGTTTAAATTACTATTTTCCCTGGTGTCAGTTTTGAAAAACATGATGGGTAATACGGTGCTCAGGGTTCTTTTCTTGTGTGTCATAAAACGCGAAGTTTCTGGTACAGATATTTCTGAAGGCTTCACTTTCACATATCTACAGCTCATTTTTATGTTCCACTTTCTCCCTGCAATCAAAATACCAAAATGTCATTTCTATGTGATTCTTACAGATTGAGTTTAATATATTTCTTGGGGCTACAGGAAAGGAAAAAAAAAGCCACAGAGTTCCTTGCTGGAAAAACAGTTTTTGCTTCTGTTTTGTACTTCTGTTTTCCTGTGATACTTGATTTCACTACCTAGGGAACTGCTCCTTGTAGGTTTAATGTATTGATAGTGTTAGATTCTTTTTGCTTAAATGGTGTTTCTCCTCATTATCTTGTTTAGATATTAGTGTTAATGGTGGTCTTTAATTTTGAAAGATTATCCCTCATCCTGTACCTGAGCAAGGAAAAAAGTGAAATATAGCTAGAGGTTAATGACTCATTTAAATTTAACACATGTGCTACAGCAGTACTGCACAAATCATTTTAGCCAGTGATTGGAAATGTTCGTGTTTGTTCTTTTTCTTATTATTTGGTCTTTATATAGCTCTTCTTCATAATATTTTTGTTTGAACTGCCTTTGTATTAGTCATATGCCTACTTACTTGCCAAAGCAGGGGATTTATTTTTTTTTACTGCTAAACCCCTATTAATTACCTTAACTCCTTCACCTTATGGGGGTAAAGGTGCTCTTTAAGGAACAGGTCCATGGTCTTTTCTGTAATGTATTTACTTCACCCATATTCTGAGCAAAGAACGTCAAAGCCACCATCTTTTCCACATAAGTTTGCTATGTCTGCAGTCTGTTTCCTTACTAGTTTTCAGGAAAATGGCTCAGCACCTTTGGCTTCTGTCATCAGTGTTCTTCCCTCACATCTTAGTCATTTTAAAGGCACCAGGTGTATTCTTGCTGAGTTATCCTTTGTGTACAGAGTATGTCATTCTATGCTGTGGAGAAAGCCATTGTCATATTCTAAGAAACTATAGATGGGTCAGGCTTTACTTTTTGAAATGACTTTTACCACACTCTGTAGAAAAAGCAGCTGAACTAGTTTTACCATAATCTCATTACAGCTGTCAGTTTCGTTTAGGAAGTTTAGTTTCTTTAGTTTTATTTATGGAGTCCTGACTGCACATCAAATGAAAAGTATAATAGCATGAAATTGCCACTGTACATCAAACAGCATAATTGTCCTAGAATTCGATACAAGCCAAGTTTACTATTGGATAAAAAAATAAATAATGAAAAAATCAAAGGCAAATGGTGATTGTAAGTGACAGTTATCAGGCAGATGGGAACTGGCTAGATGCCTCTTCCCTAATGCCTTGTGTTGTCCTTGCATAGTTTGGAGTGTGTATTTAGATGGAAATCAAAATTGGAAGTATCGAAGAGCACACGTTGGGTGGAGTCCATCAAACTTATACTGAAAATTCAGTGATTTTCTTGCCACTCTAAAGAACTGACAGTTATTTCTCAGATGCTGTCTGCAATAGCAGGACATGGCTCTTGCCAATACTGTTTCACCTTAGTTTATCTCCACTGCCCTCCCTATATCTTCCTTTGCACTCAGGGTAAGTACAAGGATTTGACTGGATGCACGTGGCCACCAAGTCACAGCTGTATTTTCCTTCTGCTGCTTTCCAGTCTCCTTCCAGTTTTCTGTTTGCTGTATTTCAGTTTTCCCACCTCCTTTCTCTTCCTTCCTTCCTTGCTTCCAGGTTAAACCTCTGCTTCCAAGACAATGAAGCAGAAACACTTTTGGTCTCTATTTGTAGTCTGTCTCCCTGCACCCCCACAAATAGCCACAGGAGAAGGTGTAAAAGCTAAAAACAATCAGGAGGAGGTTTGTGTAAAATCACAGTGGCTCCTGAGTATTTTAATTAGTCTTTGATGCCTACTGTTATTTCACACTGCCTTGTTCTTGTATTGAGTAAGGGCTGAGAACAAGACAAAAGAGTTTTGCACAATAGGATAAATCAGTTCTGGAACTCCACTCTCTAAATTGTGCTCCACTTCTCCCTTTGGCTCACTGCCGATGAGAATGTCAGATCACCACGTAGGAAGAAGTGTAATTGTCTAATATATGTGTAATTGGGTGTTGCTGAAAGGTGAGGGTAGCATAGTGACTTTCACAGAGTTTCACGTGGTGCTTGTAATTTTGTAGAAAAATTGAGGACTGAGTAGAAAGGCAGATGATTTGGCAACATCTTCCTGTTCCTGAGAGTCTGCATTGGGAACTGTGAAGTCTTTCCTAAAGTGTTGACACCAGTGCTGGAGTTGGATGCTGATTGATTGGATGGAGCCAGCGATAACTACTGTAATGTCCTTTGCTGGCTTTGCTGGCCTCTAGAGCTTCCTGATGGATGTGTTTTACATCCCATGGATACATCTGCAGACACAGCTCTCCTGGATGTTAGTACAGCCCAGAGAAACTTTGCTGGAACCACATTCTCCAATATTAGGTGGCTTCTGTCAGAAAGCTTAATGAAAACAAATGTTCCGCTGCAATTTAATTTTGGAACGAAAACCAGGAAAACCAGCAGTTTGGCAACACAGTTCAGTTTCTCCCTTTGGGGGTTGATGTGGAATTATATCTTGCATATCTCAACATCAAAGGTACCATGGTAAAACTCGGGAAAGGCGTGACTGATGTTAGTGAAAAAGGGAATATTGCCAGTTGTCTTGAGCCAAGTGACGATAAATTATGTGTCCATGTGGTTTTGTGTCTCTTGTGTGTGGAAACTTAGAGTACCTTTGTAGACATATTAATTGCTTATATCGTTATCCATTGACATGAGCTCATGATTATGTAGCAACTGATCAGAGATTTTTACCTCATTTCCCACTGTCTGATTTAATGGTCTGTAATTTCCTCATCTCTGATTGAGATGTGTTACTGGGTTATTTAATCAAATCCTTTAGCTCAGCTGTATGTATGTGAGCTGTTGCATGCAGAACTGGTAATTTCCTCACTGCACGAGGTCTGCTTGTTCTGGATTTCTTTTTGCTAGCCTTCTGTAAGACTGCACTGTTATTTCTGACTCAGCCATCCCACCACTTGGCTGGTGCTGGTAATGCCATACAGTGTCCACACAGTCTGGCCCATGTTAATTAAACCTTTGATAATGGAGGCATTGCTGCTCTCTTCATTAAAAGTCCTTGTTCTTTCCACAGTCTTTGTGAAAAATAAGGCAATTCATTCTTGAAATACTCTTAGCCGTAGTGCTAATAGTCAAGAGCTGCTCGCAAAAAGCCTTGCTAGACCTTTATATCCACTTTTTTCTTCATCGCATTTTTCCTTGCTGTTTTCTTTTTGGTCCTTTGTACGGGAATACTTTAGGTGTGCACTTAGGAGGAGGTTAACACCACAGTGCCAGTTTTGAGCACAGCATTGGAAAGTTACTTTCTCTATGTGCTCCCCAGCATTTTCTTTTGAAGAAGGATGTGATCTCTCTCAGTACTTCAGTTTTAACATTCCAGGCATGCTTGTGTTAATGGTCAAATCCATGTGTAGGAGTGTGCTGGGGAATTACAACTGTTGCTTGCACAAGAGAGCTGCTACAGCCTGACTGTGAAACAGTAGTCAGCTTCCTTGAGTTTGAAATTTAGAGTTGGGGTTTGGTTCGTTTTGCTTTTTAAACAGCAGATCCTTCAGTGAAGGAAAGATGATTGTAAGTGTGATAGGGAAGTGGATTGATCTTGACATATGTTTAATTTCCTTGTGGATACAAGTGTGCACTGAAGGCAAATCAGTGTAAAGCAGCAATGTAACATCATGTCCTTTGGTCGTAGAAAGGAAAAGAAGTGGCAGCTGGGAAGTGGCAGAATACCTATCAGCTGTCACCTTCCACTTTGCCTTCCTCTGTAAGATTGGGTTTGTGTCTCTCCCCAGCTCGTAAGCAGGAGATTATCAAGGTGACCGAGCAGTTGATTGAAGCCATCAACAACGGGGACTTCGAAGCTTACACGTAAGCTCCTCATTTTGGAGGGAGTGAGGAGAGGTGGGGTATTTGCCACTGTCTCTGTAAATACTCCTGTTTATATGTGAGTGCCTGTGCTTGGAGTTACGTACTGTTGAAATGCCTTCTCAGATACCCCCACAAAACACAAGATGTGTTCATGGCTGCTTTGCCCTGGCTTCAGACATCGCCAGTTTCAGAAGAGCTGCTAGTATAAATCCATTGTAGTTAAAAGAAAATACTTAAATCTTGCTTACATAATGATGTGAGGCATAAAGAATATCCCTTGCATTGCACAGCAGCAGCTTTTATCATCACAAGTGAAAATTCCTACTTGGAATTACACTGACCTCTGGGTCTTTTTTTGGTCAAAACATGATTTATATGAAATGTGGTCCACTTAAAGTAAGCTGCCAAATTTACTAATTGAGTTGAAACCAGAACTCCGTGCCCTCTCCTCATGTAAAGTACTGTTCTTTTCCAGTGTGATGGCATGAGTAGGTGAAATGTTTGAAAGGAATGAAAGAAACAATTAGAAATAATCTCTCCAAAGTTGTGATCCGTAACCACATGTGCTCATTGCAGAATTTCCTCTTTTCCACAGAAAAATCTGTGATCCAGGCCTTACATCTTTTGAACCTGAAGCTTTGGGTAATCTGGTAGAAGGGATGGACTTCCACCGGTTTTACTTTGAGAATGGTAAATATTCCCTTTTCATCTCCGAATCTTCATCTGTTCCTTGTGACTGTGTGTCTCTCACCTGATGAGCATTTTAGTTTGGGAGTTAATCGACTTGGGCAGGGGAAGGGAGTATTATTTTTTTCAGAGTTCTGCTATAGGTGTTTTTCACTCTGCTTCTGCTCTGCTCATTCACACATCACAGGGCACCTCAGAGAGTGGAGGAGAATTTCAGGTATTTGGAAAGAAAAAAATCAATATAAAGAATGAGTTTAGAGCTGAATTATTTTAACTGAAAATACTAAGTATAAATGTCATTAGACATAACAGTGAAACTGAAATGTTGGAAAACTCCAGATGGTGCTCTCCACTTTATTTAATCTATATATGTACATGGATTAAGGATATGTACTTATTAAATGGTGTATAATAAGGGATTCTGCTCATTCTACAGTGTGTTTTAGTTATCAGGTATGATTATCGTTTAACACTAATTATGAATTTGTATCTGCTAAGCCTGAGTTTTTTGTTTGTAAAAGGGGCTGGCATGAGTTCCTTTGGCTTACTTCGAGCAAATGTGATTTCTCCCATGCGTGCCTCTGTGTGTGTGTGTGTGTCTCGTAGCTCTGTCCAAAAGCAACAAGCCGATCCACACGATTATCCTGAACCCGCACGTGCACCTGGTGGGCGAGGACGCAGCGTGCATCGCGTACATCCGCCTGACACAGTACATGGACGGCAGCGGCATGCCAAAGACTATGCAGTCCGAGGAGACGCGCGTGTGGCACCGGCGCGACGGCAAGTGGCAGAACGTGCACTTCCACCGCTCGGGCTCGCCCACCGTGCCCATCAAGTAAGGAACAGCTCCACCACCAGCTCCCACCTCCTAGGCACACCACATAGTCCAGTAGCTGCTTTGGGCCTTAAAAACTGTGAGCCGTCCTCTTGGTAGTGTCTTTTCTTGTGGTTGTTTATTATGCATTAATACCCACTGGTGTGCGTATGGTATTGGTGCAAAGATTTTTAAAACAATGCGCTTTTTTGGTTGTTGTTTTCTACTGTGATGCCCACCGATACAACTCGGTCCCTGAACTGACAGCTTGAAAAGCAGAAAAGTGTTTTAATGTAGAGAAAGCTTGATAGAAGCCACTCAAAACAGGATTAGAAAACCTGGATGAGAATTGCTGGAAAACCTGGAAGAATAAAAAGCAGTAGGGTATGTGGAGCTGTGAGAGCTGACCAGAAAGTTTCAAGTAAAAAAGTGTCGCTATTGGGAAAAACTGAAGTTTGGCTAATATTTAGGGTGATTTCCAGCCACCTCTACTTTCTCAGACCTAAGTATGTTCGCTGCAAGTTGGGTTTGAGCCAGTTTACATATTTACCTTGTAAACTGAGCCATCCCAGTACCTCTCACGTTCTTATCTCTTACCCACAGTCTCCGTGCGTAACTGCTGAGTATTCCCCATCAGACAGTTTCGACATCTCTGTGGGACAGCCTCGCATGTCTCCCATCAGCATTTCTCTGTTGTTCATCCAGGCCCTGCCACACCCTCGGAGTCAGTCAGTGACAGAGTTCCTTGAGCCACACTGTCATCCGGGTTAATAACAGCGCACTCAGGGTTGCAGTAATAAGATAAAAAGTCATGGCTTCCTCAGGAGGTTCTGCACAGGCCCTTGGCTTTCCTTCTTCTTCTACAGCCTCCACTAATGAGCCCAAACATCACTGACTTATGGTTTCCCAATTAGGCAGCACTGGTCCAGGCCTTGCTTCGCTCAGTTGTGAGCCCACTGTAGGACACAATGCCATTTGTGTGAGGTGTCTTAATGTGGAGAGTGGCTGAATTTCCTGGCATGGATAATATGGGCTTAGATTTCATGCTTTGAACTTCTTCATCTCTCGTATTTTACTTCTTGCAACACTGTTCTCCTATTATGAAAGAATACTTGATGAAGTAAAAAATACGGTAGAATGAAGTGTTAAACTCCTTAGTGATGATTTTGTATTATTTTTTTATTCAGGAAAAAAGAAATTTTATTACTTAGTGATAACTGGTTTATTTCAAAATGTGAAACCAATGGGAACAGGAACCGCATTGTCCTTTGTTTCTCACATTCCAGCTGCACTGCCAGTGTTTCAACAGATAATATTGGAAGAGCAGTTACACTTGTTTGAAATGCAGCGTTAGGTAAATCTTTGAGGTTTTCGTAAAGCAGTGTTTGTCAAGGGATCTGACCTGGGTGTGTGTAGAGCCAGAAAGCCCAAGTGAAGCAGGTTCACCTGGCCCACTGCACCCTCAAAAGTCAGTGTTTACAGCCCAGTGACATGAATTGGACTAGAGAATCATTCAGTCTTTTCCTCTGCGTTTGGTTTTTTTTTTTTCACCACTTGTGTTTTTGGGAAGGTATTGAGGAGGTTCTTTGCGGCTGCTTGTGTTCTCTAATAAAGGTGAGGATTTCTGGGACTGCCAGGGGTGGAACGAGAAGAAAATTTACCACTGAGTAATTTTTTTGAGGTTGCAAGGCAGTTCCTGTATCAGTGAATGTTCCAAGCCTATGAGGCCAGACAGAGAGGACATTTCAGCATTGTGAGGGATGTCCAAGCTTAAGGGGTCACAGAGCAGCCTTAGAGCTGGACTCAGGCTTAAGGAGAGATTCCCTGAGACAGCAACATAGCCCTAGATATGTCACACTGGCAACAATATTACATAAATCCCATAATCAGCTCTCATCTTGAATTCAGAAGAAGTTTTTGGACTTGCTCATAGCACTATTCCGAAATATCATTGGTCTAATGGTTAGGGGCCTCACTTTCCAGTCTAAAATTTAGTCATCTTCAGTGTATCCTTGGTTCTTCTATGCTATCATTGTTCTTCTGCACTGGATAGATGTGCAGACATGAACTGGTTTGTAGGAAGGCTGATCACATCATTCCCACCTTCTGCTTCTGTAGGGTAAATAGCCAGCATTACCTCAGATGGCTTTGTCTGATAGGATTTCCATTTTCCTGGCTACCTTATCTCCTTACTGTCTTTTTGGTTTGGGGTTTGCCTTTCCATTAGCTTGGCTTCTTCTGAAATCCTCTGTCCAGTTGTGGTCAGGGCTTTACTCAATTCCACAATGTCTTTCTTTTCCCTGCTCTATTCTGGCACGATTTTTGCACTTTTCTCATCTGCAGCTCATCTAAGCCAGCCACCTGTTTATCCTCAGCTCTCATTTCCAACCACTGAGTACATAGAAACTTTTACAGAGCTTTGCACTTCCTATTATTCCATGTAGTATTTCTGGATTACCTGGCCCTCAAGGTTATTTGGTTCTTCTTGCACAATGCTCCTGTTTTCTTTTCATAGTGCCTTCCACCTAAGTGTCAGTATGCTATGTGAGATCGGTCCTACTGCTTGTGCTCAGGACTAGTGAGTCTTCTCTAGGCTGATAGTTCACCTTTCAGCACAAACATTGTCATTCTTCTTTTAGTTCTTTTGCATATTCTTTATTTCCCATCTTCTTAAGTCTGACTGGGAGATTCCCATGTAGCACCATGCTAGAATCACCTTCTATAACCCATCCTGACGACTTTTGCACTGTCTCAGATTTCACCTTTGCTTTTCCCAGTCAGAGCAGCAATATCTCCATTTTGGAAAACTAGAGAAGAAACTTAATTAACATATTGTTCTAGTTTATCCTTCCTTTATTTGAAATGCTTACAGTCTACAGCTACTTACGTAATTCTTACCAATGCACAGTAGTTAATAATGGCATTTCCATAGTAAAAAAGTATGCTGTTCATCATGTCTGAAGATGAATCTCAAATCTAATAAAGTTGCAAAAACAATTATAATTGCGATCTGCTTCTGCAGACATGGTATACTAGATGATGTTAAGTCAGTTGCTGCAAGCACAGTAGCTTCCTTGTTTTCAGAATTGCAGGAAGGAGTGTGCATAAATCTAAGGATAGAATTGAGCTCTTTGGTAGCTATAGATATAGGGAAATGTTTTCTTGTGGCAGAGGACTTATTTGGAAAAGAATATGAGCACAAATACGTATCTAGTTTATAAATAAATTTTATTCGTAGTTTTGTTGTGAGTTGGATGAGGCAAACTTGGGTTTCTGTCTCATCCATTGTTTCTCTCTGAGTCATAGAAGTGACGGTAGAATTCTTCTCTGTATCTATGTTCTTAGGGACCTGGGCTAAAGTGTTTCTGTAGAGCTGTGTCTGCTTGTCCTTGGAGAGTGCACCTGCCCAGTATGGGCAGTCAAAGGGCTGGTGGACCTAAAAGCAACTCCCTAACCTGACTTCAGCCTCAGTGAGGCGGGCGTTCCCTCCCTGATCATGGCTCACACCTTCTTACACTTTGCTAGTATAAGTGCAGTGCCAGCCAGCAGAATGCTGAGTAAAGAGTTTGTTCTGTGTTTGTGCAGTGCCTAGCGCAGAGGGATCCCACCACGGCTCCGGCCCCTAGATGCTACGGTAATAAAAATGATGCTACAGCCTCACTTAGCTGCATACTTGCTTCCAGCTCCTTTCCGTTCCTTCTCTCTCTGCGTATGGCTCTGGCATGTCTTGCATGTGAATGACACCTGATTATTCCTTGTCTCTTGGTCCAATCTTTGTACGAGAGCCTCAGTCCATGGCAGTGCCTGCGATGTCCATGCTGAGGAAGTTAAGTTACTGAGATTCATGGCTGAATTCCACCCTCCCTCCCTTAAGGAATCCCTTAAGGCACTTAAGGGGGAATGCTTTAAGGCACTGGCTTCCTGCCTCAGTTTCCTTTTTTAACAGCCTCTCTGGCATCTTGTAAAGATGGAAAATGTCTGTAAAGTGGTTTGAAAAATAAAAGAATGCCTTTCCTGATTGGAGGTTTTTTCCCTTGTTTTTTTTCCCTGTATGGTGTTAAGTGATCTTGAGAAGGTGGCTTTTTTTCAATAGCACTGGCTAACACTTGAGCATGTGTTGTTACCTGGTGGTGATGTTACCTCAGTAATGGAAATCTGTTTTTTTTCCTTCCTCCTAGCTAAAAATATCAGCGGTGCCGCTCTTGCATTTTCTGTACCCAACGCACCTGGTCGATTACCATCTTGGCCATCCTGTTCTCTTCATGCATGTTTCTGAGTGCATGAAGTTGTGAAGGTTCTTCATGTAACACATTTGTGATGCACCACGTTGCTGTATATTCCATCTGTACACTGTTAACATTTCAATGAAGGTGATGTTCCATGCAAATAGAGAATAACAAGGCGTAAAACACGAAAAGAGATATTGGATGGACAGCAGTAGACACACAGTACATTTGTCACTTGCTCCATTTATGCCAAGTTTTGACAGACAACTTTAAAATCTATCATGTTTATTAAAAAAAAAAGAAAAAAAAAAGAAAAGGTATATTTTACCTTCTTTTTTTAAGAACTGTTTTTTGACTCCTCCTTTTCTCCCAAGTCCCAGGATTTTGCTTTGGTTCTGGTAGGAATGGTTAGGATGTATGCTGGCAGCTCCGTTACTGTAAAACAGATTTTTATCTTAGACGGACAAAATCACTGATAAATGTGAAAGTGTTAATATCTTGGCTTTGGACCAGCTGGAGCCTTCTTAGTTTATTAGTCTGGAAAAATCTCCTCATTTGCTGGTTTGGCCACTCCAGAATTAATTGTCAGTGTTCTGGTGAGTCAGCAGCTTCCATTTTCCTTTTGAGTTCTTTTTGCTTTATTTTGCTTAACTGAAAGTCACTGTTGGTTGATTAAGCAAAACTAAAAATTGTAAGGAACTAAGTGATAATTGAGAGGCAGTTTTTGAGGATTAAAATGGAAGGAAAGAGAAAGATTTTTATCACTTTTAGGATGTACTGTAAATTTTTTAAGGAGGCTTTAAAAAATATAATATCTTGGTTAATGTATAGACCAGCTGTGTGGTTAATATATTCAAGAAATATTAGGCCTTAAAGCTAAGTATGAAGAGTTTACTTACATTATACTGCTGCTGTTGCTTCTCTGGAAATGAATTATGGAGACACCGGCTTTCCGTGGGACCCTAACACTTTACCACAGGTTTGTGTCTCCCCGCGCTTCCCCTGCATCCACTCTTGGCTTCTCAAGCTCCCCTGACAGCGTTCGCTGTCGAGGCCGGCGATCCCGACGGGTTTGTCCCGGCTCCGGGCCGAGGGAGGAACGCTCTGCTGGCAGTGTAGAACGCAAGCCTTGCAACAGGGACTAGTTCTCCTTCCCTCGCGTTGCTGTAAAAATACAACCTCACAAGAATTTTGGTTTCTCCCCTTCCACTGTTCCAGGAAAGCCCAGGCCGGGCTGCTCTTGTTCTCCCCATGGTTCTGTTAGCAGCAGGCTTCTGCTCCCCGCAGCGCTGTACAGTGCATGGTATCTCAGTGTCCTTTTTAGCTGTCCAAAATTTACAACTCGGCAGCCTGAACTTTTTAAAATGGGAAAGCTTCCTAATTTGTATCATTTCACCCTTCTGTGTTGATTACTAATCAAAAGCAGTTCTTAAACATGTTGATGTTGTTACTAGTGGATGTATGGTAGATGGACTTAAGCTTCTTTGATAATTACTACATGATTTTAAACAATATATATTTAAAATAAGCATCTACAATAAATGTGTTGAGCCATATTAACCTGCCAATGGGATCTGTGAAAAAAGTAATGGCCTCATTTTTTTCTCATTAATTTCTTTTCTTTTTTTTTCTTTTTTTCTTTTTTTTTTTTTTTGTGAAGCGGCTATAAGTGGCATAACTGTATTTAAAATTAACAAATTAGGTGTAGGGTGGTTTTTTTATACTTCTAACATAGCATGTGGTGTTGACGTTATTACTGTAGACCAAGTTTGTCTTCCACACCAAGACGTGAGGAAATTGTGATTTGTTCTCTCCACCACAACTGAATTATACACTTCTGTCATTTTGGAACACTGCAGTTTACCATGGGACACAGTGTACATATTTCTTGCCATAATGGTAAATGATTGATATATTTAAGGATTAATAAATTTGTGATTTCTGCTGACATTGTGCTTGTGTTTTAATTTCCCAATGAATTGTGATCTTTGCAGCAGAAAACATGTAGTGTCTGTTTGAGTTAAGACACCAGAGGCACAGATGCACTTTCTTAGGAGCTGAATTTTCAGTTTGAAAATATGAGTGTTTGCTGTTGCGGTTGTCTTTGGGTTAGTTCCGAAGTGCCTTTCCTGGGGGCCGTTTGCACACTGCTCATGCTCTGCTCTGTTGGTGGACTTTGCACATACCTTGTGCTTGTAGGGCCATATTTAGAAATGTTTTAGGTTGTTCCAACATTTCTGTTGCTGCTTTGCTGTGTTTTATGTATATGCTCAGCCTATGCCACAAGACTCTGTAAGAGCAGTTGTTGTATGCTATATAATACCATAAAATATATGTAGTAATATAAAAACATGCATATAGAAATAGGAAATGCGTTAAATCTATAAATAATTAGGATTTAAAATAACACACCATTTTAAAAACGTGCATCTATGTCTGTAGTGATTTCAGGCTGTCTTAAACCATGCTGAGCCACGATTGAGGACAGTCTTTTATACCAACAGAAAAGAAGGACGAAGGAGAGGAAACAACTTGCAGCTTTCCTTGTTCGGGGAATGCAGAGCTGGACCGGGGCCAGGACAGCGTAGCTGGAGCAGCAGCATTGGTGTGGCAGGGAGCCAGAGCCTGTCCTGGGTTGGTCACAATTCCAGTGCTTCTTCCTGGGTGGCATTTTGTAAACAAAAAAAAAGTAGTTGGTAGAGAGCTCAGGGGGCTGGATTTTTTCAGTAGACCCCAGAAGGAGCAGAAGCAGTTTATTCTGTTGGGGGAGGTCTTATATTTTGTCATGTTGCTTTTACGTACTTTGTTTGCTCACTTTTTCCAGTGAGTGCTGTTCCAGAAATCAGTTTGATTTCTATTTTAACCATGCTCCTGCATAAAGCTGCTTGACAGCAGCGGAATTGCTACCGATTTCAGGTATGCAGAGAAAAGAGATCAGTGGATAAAGCAAAATGATGAGCAGGGGACTGGGAGAACACATTTCCTCCGTATCAGGCTGAAGATTTGGGAGAGGGGCAGGGTTTGGGGGCTGGTTTGGAGTTTTTTTAATGGTTGTTCTTTTATAGCACAAATATTTTAATCTGCTGCCTCCTCGTGGCTTCGTAATACTGTTTTCTGTTTAGGAGTGCACAAGAAGAGGCTGTTTATTCGGAGCAGAAAGGAACCCAGTGCTTTCATTTATTCACTCTTTAATGTGAGTAAGGAACACAATATTTCAGGGCCTGAAACTTACCATTTCCTGGGTCTTGAATATACCCTATGCATATACCTGAAGTAATCAGATTGGTTCTATTTTCTAAAAATGGGTTCCCAGGACACATTGAAGAAAAGTGACATCTCCTAGGGCTGTATATTAAATCCAGAGTTCATTGTGTCTACAATTAACTTCACTTTTTCTTCAGTGAGCTATTAGTCCTTGGTAATTTATCATCTCCTTGGGCTGTTCTCTCAGAAAACAGAATTACTTCATGCTTCTCAGGGCTTGTCTTTCTTCTTAAATTTGTGCAGTCATACTTTATACATAACCCATCTTAAGAAAACACCATTAGTCAAAAAATTAACTGTAGTCATTGAGGAATTGATCCAAATTGCTTCAGGAGTTTCATCTTCTTTCTTCCTAACAGATTATTGGTAAAAGACAGATGTGAGTGAGCTGGAGATCAGTGCTGCGAAGTCCAACTGCTAAAGCTCTGGTTCCTGCAGGGAGAGCTGTGGGCTCACACCCCTGTACAGGAGTGTAGGGAGGTTTGGATCCTCACAAAAGGGGAGACAGTAATTCTGCAGCCTATCCAGGCCTCACAGGAAAGGAAACCTACACAGAGCAGACTAGAAGCCTTCCTTCCCTTCCCCTCCTTCTCTTGCACAGATCCCCTGGCTGAGCAGGACATGTTGCAGGATCTGCTTCCAAGGTAGCGTGCGTGTGGAAGGAGGAGGAGGCAGGAGTTCTCTGTGCTCACATGCTGCAGAACAGCAGTGCCAGGCTGCCTGTTTCAGCATGTTCTTGTCCAGACCCAGCCCAGGCCAAAGGCACTGCAGACAGTAAGTTTGGGGAAGGGGAGAGCACTTAATCAGAGTGTGAGGGGAGGAAAATCAATGCAAAAAAAAAGACAAACTGATAGTAAACAAGATTTCCAAGGCAAAGAGATAGAAGAGCAGTATTTCTGTGTTACAGACATGTCTCATTCTTTCTTCAAAGATGCTGCCAGAACCCAGCTGTAGGGCTGGACCATCTTGGAAACTAGTTGGGAATTCAGCCCATATAACCTTTTTCATCACAGTGACCTCTAAGTAGTTAACAAAGTTAAATAGCTAAATGTGACAAGTGGTTGAGACAGGGTTGCTTCCTTAAAATAGCGAGGGCTGAGTGTGCATAGCCACCCTCTGAAAAGTTGTGTTAAATTGCAGCAACACATTTATCAGGAATCTGACACACCTTACAACAGCCAAGGCCTCGGTCTTACTTCTGCTGTTCCCTTAAGTCAGCCCACAATGGAAAGGTGCTGGTTCCTGTCAGGGCCAGACTAACAGCTGTGGCTGTCACTGAGTCCCCTGCTCACTATCAGGTAATTCCCAGCATACAGCAAGCTGGTGCAGGGGAGAGGGGAGTATTAATTCATTAGTATCCAGCCCAGTGCATTGAGAGCGAGCTCATGGCAAACAGAACGGCCCTGGGGAAGGAAGGGACTGCTCAGCTCTCTCACCACTCCTTTTCCCACCCTGCTGAGGCATCCAGGGCTGGCTCTCAGAGAGGACAGCTGCCCAGAGTGGTGACGCTCACAGGACCTTGAGTAGCACCAAGGGACCCTACTAGCAACAGCCAGCCTGAGAGTAGAGGTAAGAACCTGCCTTTGGGAGCCACACAGCTCATTGGATAAACAAAGTTATTGCTAACCATTGGTACCTAAACAGAAGTCAAACCCTTAGTACGGATGGAGAAGAGAGTGCTCCCAAGCACATACCTCTGTCATGTTAGAGCAAGACATCGACTGAGTTAAACATCATACAGAGCTGTTGCCATGTCCTGTGCACCAGGGAGAGGTAAGTACCAGAGCAGGAAGCAAGAGTTCAGTTTAATGTACTTGGGTAAGTTCTTCAGACAAAACAGGCACCTGAAAATCTACTCCTTAAGTAAAACTGGTGATCCGGGGGTTTTTTTCTGAACAAAACTTTCTAGAGAGCAAAGCACAAAAGCTGGGCCATGCCAAAATCTGCCTGCCTTGTTCATTGTAGTAAACCTTCATGGATGAATGAAATTACTCAAGTGGATACCTCAACTCCAAGCAAGTCTTTACAAAGACAATGCCAAGCAAACACAACAAGTAAGTGTGTTTGAATAGCCTTGTTTATATCCCACTACATTATCAAAATTCTAAATCATCAAGCCTCTGGATCACCCAGCAACATAAAGAGACTGTCAAAGTTGTAGAGATACACATTTCTTTTTCCAGTGGTTCAAATCAATCCTGCATCAACACAGGAAGGCTTATGGAGTTTAGCCTTAATTTGCACTGTCATATGGGTATTCTTTTGGTTTTGATCAAAAGTAAATATTTTTAAGTAGTATAATTTAGTAAATGAGTAAGATGGTTTATTAAAGTAATTTGGAAATTGGTTGGAAAGGAGATTAGTGACAAGTAATATATGTTCTAGGTGAATAATTGACAGCTTTGCATTCTTTTCCCATAGCAGCTGCCGTGTGAACCCCCAGAGACAGCACTCCTCAGATCACAAAGTAACAGAATGTTTGGGGTTGGAAGGGACTTCTGGAGATCATCTAGTCCAACCCCCTGCTAAAAGCAGGTTCACCCAGAGCAGGTTGCACATGATGATGTCCAGGCAGAGTTGAACATCTCTGGAGGAGACTCCACAGCCTCTCTGGGCAGCTCCTGCCAGCGCTCTGTCCTCCACAGAGCCTCTTCGTGGCAGGTCAGCCCCTCACCTGCATGGGTGCAAGGGGTTATTCTGCCTGAGGTGCAGGACTTGCTTTTGTTGAACTTCCCTGAGTTCCCCTGCAGCCTGTCCAGGTCTGGCTGAATGGCAGCACAGCCTGCTGGCCTGTCTTGCCCTTTTGGAAGACTGGAGTGACATTGGCTTTCCTCCATTGCTCCTTTTCTCCATGACCTTTCAAAGACACACTGATCAAAGATAAATCTAATCTTACTGAAAAGTTACTCTAAAGAAAATTTTGAATATGGTAGAGCACCTTTACACACAGGGAGAGGGATCGGTAGCATGGCCAGCCATGTGTTGGCAGGCTTTGTTTCTGATCCCCTGGTTGGCCTTGGGCTGCCTGGAGGATATGTGGTGCACTTGTGACTGATGTGGCAATTCCCATTTCCAGCCTTCATTGCAGTTCTTTGTGTTGGTAATGTTCACACCACTTCTCCAAAATCTGAGGAACCTGTGGATTCAAGGATTCTGAGACAATGAACAAAATTACCCTTCTCTTAAGGACCTAAATTCACTCTACGTAAGTATTTTGAAGAACCTGGGAATATTAACTACTTTTCAGCATCTGAGAGGGTGTTAGCACATCATTGTGGGATCTGGTTTTGGAGGCACCGTTTCAGTCTCCTGTTGGGATGAAAGCACTGTGTATAAATAGTTAAATTCTCTGCAATGGAGCCAGACAAGCACAGCAGCAGCAGGCTAATTTCAGGGCCTGGATTTAGATCCACTCACAGGGATCCAGGAGACGCGAGTAGGAGGTTTTGCTCTTTTTCATTCAGGCCAGGAATCTGAGCGTGTGTACCTTGTGCAAGGTCAGTGCCATAACCACTGTGAATATCTGAGACAGTTTTTGTCCATTTTTTCACTGAAAAATAAGTAGGGAAGGATCTAATTCTTGTTTGGATGCAGTTTTTAAAAAATGGTCAAAATCTGCCTCACAACAGCAGGAAGGATCCCTTTCCCTGGGCATTTGTCAAGTGAAGGTGCCACAAAGGCTAAAAAATGCCGTGAGGGCTAATTAACACAAAGCTGAGAGCAAGAAACATTACAAGTCTCTTCTCTTAAGCAAATGGATGTGTTTGAGGATCTCAATATGTGAACAGATAGAAACACTGAGGCTTAAAAGGCCCCGGTGCTTTGCAGTGGGTTTCCAAGGTTAGAACCCTGAGGTGCACTGAGAGTATTTCTTCTCTCCTCTGTAGCTGAATGGGGATCTCGATGTTTGAGTCTCACCACATTCACACCTTTCTATAAACAGCTTCCCAGTTAAGACCAGCTTTTCACACATGACAAGGCAGAGTTACTTTACATCCCACCAGTCTTACACCGCCTGCCAAAAGGATGTAGGGAGGATATTTGGGGAGTGGAAGAGCTGGAGGATAAGGACTACGCTGTTTTCATTAAGAGGTCCAAGCAGCTCACGTTACTCATCTCTGAGGAGGAGTAGCTGGCACAAAGATCCAAACATTTTGGTGGCGAGAGGAGGAAGCAGGTTGAGGCTTCTCTTCTGTCAGATCCTTTCACCACTCCATCAAAACGCCCCTGTGCTGCTCCCTGCCCCTCCGTTCAGATGTTCGCCTCTTCCCTTGCCTACTGCTCCTGCCCTGCCTTTCTTCTCTTCCCAACCTTCTCATCCTCCTCCCACATGAGACCCTGAGGTTCTTACCACATGCCATTCATCCCGTTAAAATGTGTGTGCCACTCCTTGGAATGAATCATCTGCTTTTATGTCTGAAAGCTCTACTTCCCCATCTTCCTTATTTTTTTTCCACTTCCTTTTTGTGTCTCCCTTTTATGTGAGACCCGTTCCTGGGACACAGCCAGCAGTGCCCTGGTGTTTGCCTGGGAGCCTTTTAAAAGCGTTAGCTAATTGCTCCTCATGGTGTCACTGCATCATCTGCCTGCTTTCGGCCTAAGACCCTGGCTGTGTGTAGTTTGCCCAAGGTCACAAAGGTGTTGGATGACAGGGGTTTCTGGGTCCAAGGGTGAGGTTCCTTCCCTGAATGACAGTGACTGCAGGCTACCTATGAAGGAGTTATGGCCGGAATTACAAGGAGAGCCCAGAGAGCCTCGTGCTCGCTCGCTGCCCGGCGCTAGCCCCAGGTGAGCTCCCTCTGAAAAGCCAGGTTCACATCCATCCTGGCAGCTGGAACTCTGCAGCAGTTCCCAGGTTCACAACCATCCTAACAACTGGAGCTCTGCAGCACTTCCCAAATCTAATAAAAGGCACATCACACTGTTGGAGGGCAATACTGAAATTGAGGGCAGCAGCCACACACTGCTTTCCTCACAGAGCAGGAATATCCTGGGAGTTTTGAGCGCCGCACTAGTTAATTGCACTAGCTAAACCCAACTTCCTGCATCTGTCAGCAGTTCAAAGGCAAGACAGCTGTCAAATATTAGCAGTATATTGTCTATGTACATCCAGAAAAAAGGAAAAGAAAAAAAAGGAAAACACCATCAGAAATCCTTCCCAAGAAAAACCCAACCCCAGAGTTACTAGGGTTTCTTTTTTTTTTTTTTTTAATTGCCACTGATACTGACCTAGAAAAAGGAAAAAGAACCTGATCTGATATTTAGATGCTAGATGAATTTTCTGAGCTGGCAGTTAGACAGAGGGAGGTTTGGGATGGTGAAGAATGATGGAGATGTAACTACAAGGTTTCGGTTTTACAGTGACTGGGTTCCAATGTGATGCTGCAGAGCATACTCACACACACAGCCTGGGACACAACAAAAGGTCCTGTTAGATATTTTTGCTCAGGGGACTTTTTTGGAACCTAAGGGCTGACAAGGGGTTAAGAGAAGTTTAATGACCAGCCCAAGATAGTTCCACTACCTAATACGAGGAGATGATACTGAAATTTCTGGGAGCTACTCCAGGTCCATGAGCACAAAAAACCCCTGTATTGTTCATAGAATCATAGAATCCCAGAATGGTTTGGGTTGGAAAGGACCTAAAAGTTCCAACCCTGTGCCATGGGCAGGGACACCTTCCACCATCCCAGGTTTCTCAGGGCCCCATCCAGCCTGGCCTTGAATACTTCCAGGGATGGGGCAGGCACAGCTTCTCTGGGCAACCTGTTCCCAGGTCATTGCTGTGATATCCTGTCCTTTGGCCCCAGTTAAAGAGATCCGGCTCTGTTCCGAGGGCTGAAAGCGCTTGGTGCGCTGGTGCAAGAGAGGTGACCGCTCAGGTAAGTGATCTCTTCAGCCTGTAATGAACTGTGATGGAAAAGGGGAGTTAGGGATTGTAAAAGCTTCTATCCTTCACCCTTTCGGTAGCATCTGCTGGCAGAGGTCAGTGCTGGGCGTTTATTACGTTTCAGAAGAGTGGGCTGGGTAGCAGGGTTTAGGGGTAGTCTTACTTTTCGCAGTCAGTTCCCTCCACTTGCTCGACTTAGATCCTTCTTCCAGGAGGCAGAATTTACCTATACACAGCATGAAATAAATCTCTCTGGTTTAGGCCTTCCATCTCATTTCAGGGAGCACGTGCTCTTGTGGGAGCTATGGAAGAAAATCAAGGCCTACTTTATTCCTGTTGCTCCTCAGAGAAATTAAAGATGCGAATGGGAAATAAACTAATCCAGTCTTAGATTTACAATGCAGATCTCATTGGGGCCTAAGTCCCTTTGAGATGATTCACATTTTGAGATGTCCACAGCACAACTTGTACAGCTGCAGCGAGGCCATTTGGGCTGTGCGCAAACGGGTTTGACCAGAACTGCTCATTTTCATAAAGTAATGCAGACTTTGTTGTGCTCTGTGGCAAGAGTCTGATGTGACCAGGTGTCCCACCATCACACAGAAATAACCCCAGAGGAGTCATTCATCATTTCGGTGACAATTTAGTGGAGCGCCCACTTTTTTTTTGTCAGCAGTGCCACCGCCGCCGATGATGATGAAGAATCTGAGAACAACCTAGAAAAATGCATATTTTTATTTATGAGAAACATTCATTTTGTTTCACTGCTGCCAGCCAGTCTGTCTCCCCTCAGGAGTCAGCATAGGTCAGATGAGTGAGGAATGAGATGCTTTTTATTCATAACTCAGGATAACATTAGAGAACTTTTCGGGAATACTTTTTACAGATGAGCTGCAACTTCTCGTAAGAGTTTGGTTTCAGAGAATGAAACAGCAGTTATGGAGACAGAAAATGGGAGTGTGAGGGAGAGAAATATTGTGTACATGGCTTCCATTTCCTCTTTAGACTGTAATTATCCCCTTCATTCTCCTTTGCAGTCAAGAAATAAAACGTGAATTTAGTGGCAGGTGAGAGTATAGAGATACAGCATGGGCTTAGTCATCCTCTTCTGCTGCACGTATCTTCTTTGAACTGCACTTAACCATGTGAAGGTTCTTACATGCTCATGAGCAGAGCTCCAGAATAACACAAACAGTTTATAGGCATTGTAAAAAATAAACTCAGCTTCCATTTGGGAAAAGAAGGCCATTTTCAGATGCATGTAATGATACAAGAAGCATTTGTAGTGCAAGTACATTCTCTAAGCTGGTGTGAAAGTCTGACCATTTTTCTCACTCCCGTATCCTAAAAATACCACCTGGTGGTAAAAGAGTTCTTTTCATGGTTCTTTTTCATCTCTATTCCCAATTTAAGTGTCAGGATTCTTTTGTGACTAGGCCAATGCTTCAAGGTGTGCATGGAGTATTGTGTACAGGCAAATAGCAACCTACAGGGGAAAATTCTCCTAATGGAAGACGTAACAGTTCAGGCAGCATCAGAAACCATAACAAGCAGGTAAAATGCTTGCTGTAATTAGTGGAATGGGGAGGTTAGAAAAATGCTGAGTATGAGTGGTGTAAAGGCTTGGCACAGACTTAGTGCATTGAGGGACTTGGGCTCTGAAGCAGTCCTTGGTATAAATTTGGGGCTGTACTCGGTGATTTGTAATGAGATTTCTATTGAATACAATTCAAGTCTGATAGCAAAATGATGCTGAAGATGCTTGCAGACATAGGCTAGAGCTCAAAAGCTGTTGTATAGAGGCCCTGTCACTATCAAGCAGGGTCTGAATTCCCATGTGCAATTTTATGCATCTCCTCCTACAGAAGTGTTTCCACATCCCATGGGATCAGGCATTTTGCTGTTTCTGCCACATAATTATTGGTAAGTTTTGTCCCTGCACAGGGTTTTCTCTTTAACACTGAAATACTGTCTGTCCAGGAGACCAGCCAGAAACCAGCCAGGACCAGTCAATATTCCAGTGACTTAGTGTCCGGAATCTGCACCAGCTTTTCTGGTACCTTTCAATTGTCAGGCAAGGCCATAAATGCCACCCTCTAAAAGGTGTAATTCAGAGTCTCTGTTGCAAAGACCTCAGAGAAATGGCAATTTCTTTTCAGCACGTTGGGAGTAAATGCACAAAACCTGCTGGATGCTACTCAGTCGTGATACTCAGGTAATAAAATAAGTGAGCTAGGGAAATGTAGTGCAGAAGCAAAGACCTCTAGGCAACAATGTACTAGAACACAGCAAAGATATAACTCAATTGGAAATAGCCAGCTGGCACTAATGGCTCATTCTTTTAGACTCATATTTCTGGGCTGCCTGGCTTTTGGTGAGATGGGAGCAAGGAAAATCACGCCTGCCTGCCAACGGCTATCAATAAAAGCGCTATTAAACAGAGCCATCGCCCTGCAGCTCGGGAGGCACTCCAAACCACCTCGAGAGTTGGAGCTGGTTTGAGGAGATGGTCAAGGACCCGAGCTTTGTCTTCTCATCAGTTTCCTGTGGTACTGAGAAGGTTTGGATAATGTGCCACTGGTGGTGGTGGAGACACCATCCCTCACCACACGCGGCCACGACAGAGCTCTCTGCTCTGCACATGGGGGAGGCCCCATCTGTGGCCAGCCTAAACCAACTAAACTCCCTTTTAGGCCCCTTGCTGGGCCTGACAACACAGCTTGGAATGACAAGCCCAAATCCAGAGTCTTTAGATGTGCTGGAAGAAGGGTGAGAGTGGTGGGAAGAAGTGGGCACTTACCATCTGGCCGGGAACGGGCTCTAACGCAGGATAACGTGACCCATCTGTCTGGGCACTGCCATTTTGGGATGGAATGCATCCTGCCTGCCTTCCTCCCTCCCTCCCCTCTGGGCCTCCTGGACGCAGAAGCAGGTTTGACTCCTTGGTCAAGAACACAGGTTCTGTTTCATCGTCCTGCTCCACCTGCTGTGATCAAGCACAGGCACTGTTCATATGCCTGTATTATCCCTTCTCCCATTTTTGGCCCTCCCTTTTGCCATCCTTCTACCTCACTTTCTTTGCCTCAGTCCCCTCCTGAATTAATAACCTGATGACTTTTTCCTGGATGGTCCTAGTTGTAGTAGATCCATAGCCACACTTGGTATTTCTGATACTGTTACCTAGAGGAAATAATAATAATAATAGCAACAGCAATAACAAGGTTATTATTATGGGGTGCCTAGGAAAGGGTGACTGAGTGTTTTTGCTGGCAGGTATCTGTGGCACAGTGGTTGCAGCTGTGCACAGGGAGCAGCCGGGCCACAAACCTCCTGTCCAAGAGGAATTATCTTCCTGAATGTTGGAGTGAATGACCCAAAGCTCTTGGAAGCAAAACACAAAGAGAGAGTAAGTGTGTCCTGTGGCACCAGGTAGACATGACTCATAGTGAACCATACACCATACATGAATTTGGGTTGGAAAGAACCTTAAAGTTTATCTAGTCTAACCCCTCTGCCATGTGCAGGGACACCTCCCACTATCCCAGGTTGCCCCAAGCCTTGTCTACCCTGGCCTTGGACACTTCCAGGGATGGGCCAGCCACAGCCTCTCTGGGCAACCTGTGCCAGGGCCTCACGACCCTCACAGGGATCAATTTCTTCCTAATATCCAATCTAAATCTGCTCTCTGTCCATTTGAAGCCATTCCCCCTTGTCCTGTCACTCCATGCCTCTGCCAAAAGCCCCTCTCCAGTTTTCTTGTAGCTCCTTAGCTGCAGCGACTTCACATGTGTGTGCATTGCTGGGGTTTTTTCATTATTTTTTATTATTCTCCTTCACCTTTCCAAAGAGTAAACATAACCACACCTGGAGCTGAGTTATCATAGGAAGGTTTGAGTTGGCTCTCTAAAGGTGGTTTAAGCCCTCACCCTCTTTTAGGGGATTGGCTGCACCTGGGAGACTGGCGGGGAGGGTGTTGGGTAAGGTGCCAGGTGTTCCTCATTTCCCATCAGGAGGGAGCACAGCTGCCTGATTGCTCTGACAGTTTTTAGAGGGAGATGTTCACCCATTCCACGGCATTTGTTTTGCACTCCTGTGAGGGAAACATTTCCGGAGTTTGCTGTGGAATTTGGGGTGCTTCAGCCTTGATGAAAACGAGCAGATTTTCCTGTGAGCCGTCTACAAACAGTGAGTCTTGGCCTCAGTGGCCTTGTTGTACATTGTGTGGGGATATGGTGAGGCAAAGAGCATATTTGGGGGAGGGGGTGGGGGGAAAAGGCTGCCGGAAGCTGGTGAAGCTCTGTGGATGCTTTTTTAAGAGTTTATGTTCTGCTGCTCTGAGCTCCTGTTAGGAAAGCAGGGTTTGATCCTGTTGCAGGGATTACTCTATTGTAAAACCTTGAATAAAAGTTGTGGTTTTCATGGTTTTACCTTTTGGGGGGCCTGGACCCTCATGCATGGGGCTTGGGGCCTGGTGTTTTACACGGCAAAGAAAAGAACCTGGAGGTAATCTGCCACTGAATGTGGTTTGGTTTGTTCTGCTTCTTGTGAGGAAGAGGCTTTAATATTAAAAGTATGGTTTATGGCTGGAAAATGGAGTATCAGTTTTCCAGGTGAGCTTCCACCTGTGCTGACACATAGCTGCTCTTGATATTCAATTGGAGCACATGGGCCTTTGTTTAAATGATGTGTTTGATTTTTTGGGAACTTTGAAGTATGTACAAGTCACACAGTGAGAGCAGCTTAGTTAAATGTGCTGGTTTATTTTCAGAGGCTTGGAGTTAAGTGTCCTTTTGTGACAAAGGCACTGCTGCTCATGTTCCTTTTTTATGAAAGTATTGTTTATGAGGGTAATGGGTTTTCATGTTGCTGAGGATTTTACTGGGTATGTGCCAGAACTTTAATGTTGGTGAATTTTTAGTATGTTCAGAATCGTCCACACCTCAATAAAAGTAACGGAGCTGCTGGGGGTTTGTGGTTCTTAAAAGGTACTGATTGGAGTAGGTGTTCCTAGAGCTGAAAGCAATTATGGAAATGCTCTGGCTGCTGTTGATTATTTCCACATGTTCTTGTTCATCCTGGTCAGAGCAGAAGGAAAAGAGTGTGAAAATATTTCTTTGTTATCAGACTAATAGTATCAGCTTACTGTTTATGGAAAATAACTTTTTGCATTCCCTTTTGTTTCTCATAATGTTTTCACGGATTGGTAAATGCTGAAATATTTAACTGGATTGGGATGATCATAAAAGTGTGCTGTTTTACGTGAGGTTCACTTAAAACACCTCTTTGCTGGCAATGGGATGTTAGTCACTGCTATTCTGGTACCACTGTGGAGAGATGGAGCCACAGTTTCACTCTCATTGAAGTTTTTAACTAGTTTTCTCAGATGTGCATGTGACTGAGATGTGCTTATGTGGGTTTCATTGTTTGAACAAGTAATTGCTTTGCCAATAAACTTGAAATGCTGGATTGTGGCCTGTTAAAATCCTCGAGCACAAAGCAGATGAACCACGTTGCAGTTTCCACCACTGAAGTGCTGTAGAAGTTGTGTTTCTCCCTCCATCCGGTAAGTAAGCAAAAATATGTTGTGGTTTGAATTCTATTTGCCTAATTTCAGCCTCGTAACTGAGAAGAGTCTGATCTTGTTCAAAGATGCACAGATTGCAAGAAAAATGATGAAAAGTAATTTGTTAAAAGTGCACGTTAAGCTGTAATAATGGAGCTTTCACGTGTGTGGAGGAATAGGGGAGGGGAAAGTGGAGTTGGGGCTTGTATCCCTTCTCTTTCCTGATTTATTTTCAAAGGGTCTGTTTGTAAGAGTCTTGAAATACCAACTGAACAAAATATGGCACTGCTTTTTAGTTATCTTGGTTAGTTAACTGGTCTGATCTTGTTCTAACAAACTCAAAGAAACAAAAAATATTTATTAAAATGGTTGTGACATCATTGTACTGGAGATGTGATCATCATGTTCTACAGAGGTGTATGAGGAAGAAGGGGAATTTGAGTTTGAGCTGAATTGGTATCAGCAAAGGATGTAGTTATGTAATGCTTGGTTTTTCTGGAGTATTTTCATTAATCCATCTATTTCTATGAAAGATAGCGTTGTGGAAAATGAAATTAAGAATTGTGTTCTTAGTCTCCACTGACAATTAGCCTGATGATTTGTATGGCAAAGGGCAAAGAATCAAATCTGTGGAATCATAAGCTGGCCTCCCAAACTTTAACCACGAGTGATCTTTCTGTGTATTTCTCAGTTTATGTAACTCTAGATAAGCACTGTTACTGTTGTAGAAAGGCATAGGAGAAGTCTTTGCCATGTATTTTGACTTCAGAATCAGTGAGGATTTTCAATACAGAGATGTTGGAAAGCATCTCTAAGTCCTATTTCCCAGGGTGGTTGGTAAAACACTGAACAGTTTTAACTGCAGCAGTTTTGGTTTGATATAAAGCTTCCAGAAGGGTCAGGTTGGGCTGAGTCCCCAGGTGGTCCAGCCTGTGCCTTACCTTTACAACCTTCTCTGGGTTTAGTCATCTAAGGTAGAAATAGGAGGGCAGAAATGTTTCACCTTTTCCCCTTTTTTATTTCTTTTAAATGTTTTTCACTGAGCAGAGAAAATATTTGTGTGATTGTAAATGAATTTAAAAAGGGAAAAAATTTCGGGAAGCTTTACAGACTAGGAAGAAAATACTAGAAATAAAAACCCAAACCCACTACACAAACCCCCAAGCCCCAGAGGGTTTGCAGCCAGTGGTTCTAGACAGATCAGAGCACAGAGTCCTCATGTCCTGTGGCTGCGATTCCTAGAATCAGGTGAAGGGTGGGAACATGGGAGCACTCTGAGTGCAAATAAATACATGTGCTCCTTAAGTTCTACAATTTGGAATAGGGGATGGGAAGTTCTGTGCCAACAGCGGAGTATTTGACTGCAAAAAGCCCTGTAGGAGCTGTAGTGTGGTTTTTCTGTGCAATACTGATGGTTTGCCGCACTCTAGCGGTGGTGAATAGGAGTTCTGTGTGAGGTCAGTTTGCTCAGAGAAAGCTGGGAGGTTACTACTGTCTGACCTCACAAAAGTTCAACCAGCTCGTCTCAGCTGTGTTTTAGTGTTTTCCTTGTCGCACTGGAGACAGTAACAGAAATAGGTACTTGCAGATGCTCCTTGTTGTTATTCTCTGTGTGTGTTTGGGGTGACTGGGTGAGGAGGGATGGGGCATTTTGTCCTTACTGCTAGTTAGGATTTAGATTGATACTCAGTATTATCAGCTCAGGCCTGCTGTTAGCACCGGTGGCTTTTCATTGCACAGCTCAGACTGTTGGTGCATGAGGAAAAGGCTGGGACCGACTCACTGCTTTGCCTTATTTCAAGGAACGGTCCTTGGGATTGTGGGATTCATATTTCTTTGGATCTCTTTGCTTTCACCCTGGCATTCTGCAACTCGGAGCTAAGAGAGCATCCCATGGAGGAGGGAGGACTGGGTGCAGCCTGTGTCATTACCAATGCCTGGGATGAATGGCTGGAAAGATTCTACTGTCTTGCCAGCAACTCGCCAGTTGAAGTCAGAGGCGTTCTGCAGGTACAGCAGAACCCCTGTGTTTCTGTGTACCTTAGAAAAGAACAGGCTCTCTACAAGGCAGCTTTCCCCACGCCCTCTCCAGACCTTAGGTGAATGTTGGAGCCAGTGTTGTAATTGAGATCTTCGTTTGGGGTTCGTGGAGTAGGAAGCTGTCCTGGGCAGAGTGGGAGCTGCAGGCCGAGGTCAGTGGAGAAGGGTCAAGAGCAGCCGAAGGGCCCCCTTGGCTTTCTAAGCTTCTCCTCAGGGAAGGGTCTAGGTGCAGGCACATCCAGGCTTTGTTCATGGTTTATGTCCAAAGGTTCATACAGGTGTGATGGAAGCTTTACCCTGCGGGATTAAGGATGGCGAGCCACATTTGTAGAGAGAAACTAGAGGAAATTATTTATTATGATAATAAATAGGCTGAAAGACCTTAATCAAAATGATTTAGTACACAGTGAGGGTAGCTAGAACTGCTAGTGCAGTGCCCTGTTTCTGAAGGAATGCTGAAGCAATGATTTTAAAGCTAGCAAAACCAATTAGTACATAGAGATGGGTATTGCTCATTCATTTCAACAACTGTGGGCCTACCTTGTTTCTCAGCCTTGAGGAATAACCTTGAGGGGAGATCACACTCAAAGGAGGCATCTCCACACACAGTCTGGGAAGGGGCGTGTTAGGGGACCCCACCATTTTACTCGTGATGTTATTATGGTATTTCCTTCCAGGGTTCATACAGGGAGAGGGTGGTGTGGGTAGCACAGGAGTTTCAGACAGATTTGTGGCACTGCTGCAGGCTTTCACCACTTTTCAGCCACTTTTTTTTTTTTTTTAATTTAATTCTATTATTCTGACAGTTCCTGTGGGTCATACTGGCATAAAAATACAGCAATGAAACTGTAGCCTGACAAAGGGGAAAAGATAATCCTCATGGTTAGCCAGGTGCTGGAACAATAGGAGCAGAGGGAACACCAGTTAATTAATTGGGTTGAGATATTCCTGTGTGTCTATTTGATCTTCTAAATTTATTTTTAATTTAATTGTAGGGGAGTGACGTGTCAGGTGAGCTCAGTTTTAGCCTTAAGCTCAGCAATAGCCATGTTGGGCCTCACGTGATGATCACTTGGGTATTGTTTTAGTCAATAGGCAAAGGAGGTGTTGGATTTATTTAAAAACAACCAACCAACCAGAGTTTGACCAAAAAGGATGTTGATTTGATGGAGCAGATCTGAGAAGCAGAAGGAAAAGGGAGTCAGTTGGTTTTGAAGTAAGTAAATGGGTGCCCTTGCTGGACATTCCGTGATCTGGACGCGTCCTCTTGGCTCAGTGGGACCAACGGGTTCAGGGCTGTGGTGGGGTGCGAGCAGCTCTCCTGTTTGGGGCTGGTTGTGTGGCTGCACATCCTTGTTTGGGGTTTTATTGGAACAGCTGAAGAAATGAGCTGAGGGTGCAGTGTTGTGTCTAAATGGCCCTGCAGTGTGCACGTAGAGTGAGGGTTACTCCTCGCACCCTTCCAGTGCATCAGAAATTTAGATGTTCACAGCTCACCTTGCTCCCTTTACCTGCAGAGACCCGAGCAAATCCCCCCCTGCCCGACAGGCTCCTAGGTGTGTAATCCTCTCCTGATGGCAGAGGCGGGAACCAGACATGGCAGGGGAAGCACAGGGGGGACTGTGCCTATGGCTGCTGCCACAGCTGAGGGACAGGGTTAGGCCTGGCAAGACAAGCCAGCTCTGCCTAGGGGACTGAAAAATCCGGCAAAGGCTGAGGATCCAGCTGCTCTTTCTGGCATTGCTGCTGCACTGACGAGAGTGGCAGCCAGCAACCTCTTTACCCCACATGCTTTGAGACCTGACAACTGCTGCAGCTTCGGGCTGTTCTCAAACGCTGCTTCCTGTGCCAAGTGCTTGCAGCAACTGCAGAGTTCAGACCTGGGCTATGTTGAATGTTTTAAGGTGCAGGTGAAGCCATTTGGGTTCATTTCCTTAGGGAAAGGCACCGGATTTGGAAGTTGCACACTGTCAAAGGCCTGTAGTTATAGGCTGTAGTGTGTGGAGTAGAGAGCTTGTAGCTACAAAATGCACTGGTTATCTATGCATGGCCTGAGCTGTCAGCTGAGAATCGAGTCTGTCTGTGTTTTCTGGCTCGCTTAATTCCACGTCGTGAATCCATGTGTTCTAGGAAGCGCCCACAGGATGCGCCATCACGTGTAGTCCAGTTTTATGGAATGTTAAGTAAAAATATTAAGTCATCAATGGAAGGGGACAGTGACCACCCTTTGGTGGTACCTACTACCAGGGCTGTCACAGGTGGCAGAATTTACTAAACTGCTCTCTGCTGGTCACAGAGCCACACCGGCATCTTCCAGGGTTTGCGGGGAAGAGAGGCAGGAGGTAACAGGCTCTGCTAATAACACCCTTTTTTGAGCTGTGTTATGGTCAGACTAAGAAAAAAGCTTAGAAGATGGTGCTGGTTCATATAATTTGTATACAGAAACAAAAAAACAAAGCCTTTTGTGTCGCAAGGTGTAAAGCAAGAGTAATGTAATAACTCTGACAGCACAGCTGAGGTCCCTGTGCGGGCACTGTCCCCTTCCTGCTGCGCCGGCAGTAAAAGCGAGCGAGCCACCGTTGCTACATTTAACACTTGTACATTTTTATTTCGTTAAATCAGCCATTGTACACATTGCAGCTATGTATTGTTAGTGTTGTATCTTTTTAATTTTTAACTAATACATGCCCTCATAGATATATTCAATTAGTGTTATCACCATGGGAACAAGATGCTGATTCGTCAACTTAAAATTCACTTCTTCTCACAGTATTCAAGTTCTCTGATAACACAGCAAAAAATCAAAATAAGAGGTGAATAACCATTATGCTGTTACACAGAACATCATCTGCACCGCAAATAACACAACAGAAATGCATTTCTTGAGAGCCCCATCCTTGAAGACCCTCCTGCGCTGCCTCAGCCAGCCAGGAAGCCACAATGCGCTGTGAGATGTTTCATCGCGGGTCTCATTTGGTTTGGCTGCCAAAACACTTTTTTCTTTTCGTTTCCTTTCTCGCCTGCCCAAAAAGTGTCAGCACGGCACCTCAGGTGGTTCTGCCCACAGGAAGCCAGAACTCCAGAGATGTTTCCATGCTTTTGGCATCATTACCTTAATGAGGAAGTGCCCTTGTTCTGAGCACTGAGTGAGTCGCTAAAAAAAACAAAACCAAAGAACCCTATCGTTGTGGAAGGCCAGATAAGCTGGGACAAAGGATTGCTCCTAGAGGAGAGGGTTGGTTTTACTCTGGTGTTGAGTCTACTACTAAAAAAATTAAATAGCTGTTTAAAAACATTAAGTTGGTGTGTTTGTGTGTGTGCATGTTATGCTAAAACCCTACAGAGCTCCCTCCGTTAAATATTAAGGTATAGAACACCCAAAACGTCAGATCCTATGTTCCCCTTTTGGAAAATAAAAGTGCAGACATGCTATCGTGGTTTTCAGAGGGTCGGTTTAGAAATATATATATATTATATATAGTTACATAACAAAATATGAACAGAAACCGGCTGCCAAGGATTGTGAGCACTTGTTCTTTAAAAACACTTGATCAGAAGATAAAAACTGCTCGCTCAGTGCTAAGAGGGCCAAGAAGCTGACATGGTTCTAGGAGGGTTTGGTTTTGACCTTCAAATGCCGCATGCGTCTATCGGCTAAGAGGCAATCTTGATAAAACACGGTGAATTAATTATTCTCCTTTTATAGTGGGTAAGTCTTTGTCCCGTAGTTATCTACAGTGCAGTGGACAGCAGGAAGCACCCCCAGTCAGTCGGTGAGGTCGGCTAAGCGGTGATGGAAACGGGAAACTACCGGAGTTAGAGTTGTTTAATACACCCCGCCACAGGTCCGGATCTATAGGCTTTAATACCGTACGCGAACGTGCCGTAGCTAGAGCTGCTAGCAACTTGGCTACCTAGTGGGGTAATTTGTCTTTCTTGTTCTTTTGGAAATGTTTGTCTGGAAACGGCTGGCTAAAGGTGTCTGCACTATTGATGGCCACAGTCAGCTGTGATTCATGTGAACAGCTGTCTGTTGCCTGACTCTCGCAGCCTTTGCCTAGACCAGCTCTCTAAACAGTCAGTCTTAGTACGTGGTGGCTCTGCAGCGCTTCCTCCTGGCTTAGTCAGCGTCTGCAGTCCGGGCGGTGCCGTTCCGTGAGCCGGTGCCGTTCCACAGGGTCACTACACCTCGTAACCCACGACGCCAACGGGCAGAGAGTGTTCTGCGGTCTCGTGAGTTCAAGTACTCTGCTATTTACAGTTTACACGTCAACTCCTTTGTACGGTGCGCGTACACAGTCAGTGGAAGAGGCCTGGAGATGAAGTCTGCTTGGCAAGGGCCGTGTCAGGAAGCGAGCGCCAGAGCGAAGGGACAGGGACAAGCGGTGACGCTGGCAAGGGTGCCGGCGAGGCAGATAAATCATCCTGCCTGAAGGATGCTATCTTTGGTCACAAATTAGCTGACAGGGTGAAAAATCATACCAGCACAAAATGAAATTTGGGATGGGGAGAAATGAATTCACTGCGGCCGCACAGGTAGAAGCGGCAGTGGCTGGCATCGGTGATGACTCTGCTACCCAGGGATGGTGACGGCTGCGTACAGGAGGGGTCGCGCGGCGCTGTGCGGGGCGGCAGCTTCTCACTTGGCCTCCTGCGTCCAGTCCTCTTGGCAGAAGTGCCTAAGAAGCTGCTGGAGGTCATGCTGGAGGTCATCCCTGGGGAGCGCTTCTGGGGTGTCTTCCAGCTCTTCTATGTGAACGTGTTTTCCATAGCGGTCCTTCATCACGGTCCTCTTCTGTGTGCTGGCTTTACTTAGTATTGTCCTGGAAACAAAAAAAAGGGAGAGACCTGACTTAGAAAGGCCACAGTTCTGAAGGTCTGAGAATATTGTGGTTTTCAGGCTTTTCCAAGGCAGAGTTGCACGTGCTAGAGAGAAGGCATGGCAATGTCTAAGTATGATGCAACAGTGCCAACTCCTATCGAGGACTGCCTCAGCTGATGCCATGCGCACCCTGGGGAACGTGTCCTCAGCATAACTCAAACCCTGTGTCTGTACTGCAGTGAGCCCCGGCCGTGGCCTTCATAGCGCTGGGTGTGGAGAGCTCGGTGGACAGGAGAAAAGAAGGAAGAAAGAAAATGAAGAATGAATCAATGGAGAATGCGTGATGGGTGATGAATGAATGGAGGATGGATGAAGGGATGATGAACGAATTGATGCCATCTCGATTTTTACCTTTTTTCTTCTATACGTTCTCTGTATTCTTGACACACACATTTGTAGCTTTGTAGCCTATTACTGTAACTTAGCTTAGCTTCAGGGTTTTCCTAGGCAGAAAGACAAAACCAATTCCAGGACCCCTATGCTGTCTTGGTTCTCCTTAGAAATCAAGGTTGAAACTAGCTCTGTACGACACGTTTTTATAAACAGAGTCTAGTCTTCATCCCAGGTGGGGTGGATTTAGAAATAGAAGTACTAGAGCTGGGGGCATTACTTCACTGGGCATGCTTTTAACTGGGGGCAGCTCTTATCAGATATGCCAATTTGCAGAATCAATACAAATTGTACATGAGTTGCTTGGGGCATGCATCTTCGTCATTTCCCGCCTGAGAAACTGTGCACCTAAGGGTGCACCTTATATAAAGGGACCCCTTTTTATCACCCTGTGTCTTGCTCTTACTTCTGCAGAGAAAAAGGCATCAGAATGGATGGATGGAGGATGGCTGGAGACTGGATGGGTGATGGAGACTGGATGGATGAATGGAGGAGAAGGAGAAAGAAGAAGGAGAAGAATCTCTATCCATTCTCCATCCCTTCATGCATTCTCCATCATCCATTCACTATTCATTCTCCCTCAATTCTCCATTCCATCAGAATGATGATCATTTGCTACACTAACAAAACTGTATTCACCCCATCTGGGGGTGGGCATTTTTCCATATCTGCCCCTGGAGGCCTCCAAGAGAGACCGGCCTTCGTGTTACCTGCTGTACCGATATTGTCTAGAAAGTGTTGTTTTATTTCCAGGTTCTTTAAGCCATCACTTCCATCAGGTTAGGAGTTGCTTTAGTACCACTGCAACTAAAGCTTTACATTCACTGCAGGCACTCACTGCAATGCACTCATGTGAGTGTGTTAATTCATTTGCAGTCACACTTCATCAACTTGCCAAGCCAAACCTTTTAATTACTGATCCATCTTCTTTCTTGACTTCTTTCTCTACCAAAGCAGGGACTTGGACTGTCACGTGGTGACCTGTGTAGCTCAAAGCCTCCAATGCAAACATAAACTTCAAATTACAACACACCCCAAACACGTGGAGCTCTTCCTGCCTTAGTCCTTTGTACTCCCACAGACCAATGCTGAGGAAATGCTGAACAGGCACCTAAAGCAGCAGCTGCCTCCCTGCTGCGCACACGTCAGATACAGCTCCTCGTGCGCGGCAGTTTGACTGCAGTAATAATTGCACCAAAGCACCTCACAGTACGAGCTCCTCCTCCCGGCCATCCGGGCTTCCCGATGTGCTGAGGTGGGAGCTAGGAACTAACTACGTGTTCCTTCCCAAGCTCTCTCTTTGAACCTCTACCAGACAGGTTTTGCCCCTTGTTTGGCCTCTGTGCAAAAAGGGGGGACCAGGCTGCTGGTCTGGGTTCCTGGTTACGAAACCCAAACTGCATACACGTGTCACCTGCTGCCACACAGCTTTTATCTGTTTATCTACTTGGTAGGTAGTTACTTTAGCCTCTAAGACATGCTATTCAAGGGGACCATAGGCTGGATTCAGAATGAAGTGCTGCCACTTACTTGTAGAAAATAAAAAACTGTTTTCATCCAAGATCACTTTTCTCTTACTAAAATGTCTCAAGTGATCAGAAAGAGCAGAACACCAGAGAAGTGCTCATCAGCTTCGTTGCTGTTTTGTCCTTTCAAGGAGAAACACATCCCTTTACCCAGGGTGGGGGCTTAACTGTAGTCACTTCTAAAATGAGCTCCCCGAGTGGTAACACGTGAATGAACTTTAACTGCACTCACACCCGAGACTTCTAAGAACTCCACACAAAGCCTCCATGATGTTTTTCTTTGGTCTTAACAAGTTTCTTAGCTAATTCTGCCACGTCAGCTTTCCCTACGCATTCTTTGTATGCGCATCTTTTTGGAACGTGGACTCGCCGGTTGAGGCTGGGGCACCACCACCAAAACCTTTCAGGAGAACAGAGCTTTTCCCTGCGGCTGTGGTGATGCTTGCTGTAATGCTGACATACAAAAATTATCTGTACCTCTTCGAAGTCCTCTTTGGCTGATGGAAGATCAGAAGCCAGGCTGGCATCCCCCAGGTGTTTCTCCGTCCTCTCTCCATGCACTACAGTGGTCTTTATGACTTTGCTGACTTTCCGGCCCTCCACTGGTTCGGACTGGAATTTGGAGGCACTAGACAGAACGGCAGGTTCAGACAGGGTCACCTGCAAGGTCAGAAAGCACAAGTAAGCTGGAGATGAACTCCACACTTTGTGATGTGCACTGGTAAAATGACTTTCCTGTCTGTGGGCTCCATACGGTAAAAAAGAAAAAAGAAAGGGGGGGGAAAAAAGGAAAAAAAAAAAAAAGAAAAATAAAAAAGGAAGGAAAAACAAGGAAAAAGAAAAGAAGAAAGAAAAGACTCTTCTTTCTTGTTACTTTACTCCTAAAGAATTAATTCTGATGAGAAATGCTGGCAAGAAGTTTCAGTGAGTTTTTTCACAATTCCGATAACCGCTTGCTACACCTTGCCCTTGGCCCAGGACTGCTGGAAGCACATCCTATTGCCAGCTTCTGGCCCTCTGTCACAACTTAGGTACGCCGATCCAAATGTCTGTAGGGCCACGTGGTGAAGCATGGCAGGAAAGCACTCACCTTCTCAGGTTGCTTCTGTTTTTATTACCTGGCTCTAAACCACTTCTTGTCTAAATCATAGGTGGTTTTAGCCTCTTCAAAGCAAGAAGAGGCCAGTAAGGTCAACGTGCTGTAACTGTGGGGTTCTAGGACTGAGTGGCAAAATAAGCACACCAAGCTGCAGTGACTAAGAGCCCTGTTGGGGTGCTGCTGCTTTGTGCCACAGCAGGCAAAGCACACCCTACCTCTGAGTGCTCACTGTCACTCTTCAGCACAACCCGCTTCACCACTTTGGAATAACCATCTCCCTCTTCCACAGTGACGGGGGCTTGAGGTGTTCCCTGCATTACCACTTCCTCTTTTTCCGTGCCATCTGGAGCAACAAATCGCCGGATGATCTTCCGAGTCACCTGAAGGAATGGAGTTTAGTCCCCAAAGAATTAGCAGTAAAATATTCCTCCTTGTTCTCTATCTAGTATTTTCTACTCAAAGGGTGTTTTTTCCTACGTGGAAGAACCTGCGTAGATGGTTGGGTGTTTTATTCTTCCACACCTACTCAAGAGACTCCTCTGGTGCTGAAGCTCTCGAGGCACTGGCAGGCCAAAGCAAGAAGAGAATTACAGGGTTCAAGATGTGAAATTTCTCAGGAGGACGGGTGTGCATCCGTCTGTGGATGACCCGAAGCCGTGCGCAGAGTGGTTCGAGGCACAGACCTATCCGCGCGAGCAGTCGCGCTCGCTCCTGTGCAACACGACCAAGGAATCTTTGGCTGTGTAACAGGAACTCCAACAGGTTCCAGAGACAACCCATCCGGCTGAGGGGCTGTGACAACTGCTCGAAAGACAGAAGATGGAGTTTGCCACAAGCCCAGCTCAGCCATATCCTAGACCAAATCACTGAGCACCAAGCTGTCAGATAAACAAAGGAGCACTGAAGTTCCCCTTTCACTTCTGTGCTGTGCAGAATTTGCTTTTCTAAGCATGACCTGGTTTTGAAGATCTAGAGTCTGGGTTTATCTGACTCTTACAGACCCAGCCTTCCATTGCTTTCATTAGGACAAGCCAAGAGAGATCCCAGATCAGATTGGGGCAGAGTGAGTTTTTTTGCTGGGGCTTTTTAAAGGAAATAAACAACTTTCTTCTAAAAAATGTGGATCTATGCAGAAGTTTCATTGGCTTTAAATCAAAGTTAACAAAATATGTCCTGTTAGGTTATATACCGTAACACAGAATGATTTTAAGAATCTAAGTAATTCTTCCAACTTTGGTGTCTCTCATGAGCAGAAATTCTCGTTCCTTCCACTCTTTACTCTTCAAATCACGCCCCTTCATAGCAGAAAGTTTGGCATTTCTGTGGATGATTTCTCCTTCCTTTTACAGGAGAGGAAGACGGTACCAAGGGGCAGAACTGACAATACCTTCTTTACCACTGTGTGGCCGTGTTCATCTGTGTACTGCTCTTCTGTGACTGTTTCTGGTGGCATTTCAGGCATACTATCAGCCTGTACGACAAAGAACAAAGTTGTGTGAAGCAAGGCCTTCATGTGGGTCTCGAAATAAGCAAGTTTAAAATCAGTTAATTGGTTGCAGAATGGAAAAAAAATCAGCAATGTTAGGAAAAAAACCTGTTCTGCAAATAAATCCTTAGAGAGGCATGCAAAGAAAAGTGATGCCACGGCACGCAGGCAAAGATAGGTTAGTTGGCCTTGTTGTATACGGGGCTGACAAGCCTCCATCCTCCTCCTACCGAGGCGTCTAGTGGAATTTAGAGTTGGGTTAGCAGTGTTACTGTAATCCTGCGGTATTGGAGAGGCTTATCCGGTGGAGATGCATTATTTGGGAGCATCCCAGCTTGAGGTGCAGCACCAGCTCAGGGCCTGAGGCAGCGCAGGCTCGTGCAGTCGTTCAACACTCAGTACCTGAATAATCACCCGGCGCCGAATGACCCTGGTAGTGACCATCTCGTCATCGTCCGAGCTGAGCTCCAGCCCGCCTAACTCCTCTGCTAACTCCTGGGGGAAGCATGGAAGCAGGGCTCTGTACGTGGCACTAGCAGTACCTACAGCTTCTGTCTTCCTACACCAGCTCTGCAATTCCTACATTTTGCAGACGCTTTCTGTGTTAATGACACAGGAAAATATAGGAAAGCCTTTTAATCCTCCCCAGGGGGCAGTACAGAGCACAGTGGACAGAGAGTAGGACTGAGCAGTTTGAACTAGAGGACAGTGTAGCAGTAGCCTCAGGACTAGAAAGATCAAGAGAAATTAGCAACCAGTGTTGGAGTTGTCTCTCCTGCATAGGGAAGAGTTAAAAATTTAAAAATTGCGTCAGAAGGCAAAGAGAGGCTGAAAAGAACGAGGTGGGAAATGGCTGTGTTATAAAAAAACGTAAAGGGGAAAATAAATAAGGGCGGGGGGGGTTCCTTTTTGGTGGTACCAGTTGTTGTTGTTGTTTCACTTTAGTAAAAGAACTGGAGGAAAAAAGCAGTGCGTTATTTCAACTGCAGCCTGTCCTCCAGCAGCCCTTGTGCTGGGCCCTGCTGGAGATCCTCTTTCAGTCATCTGACACACTTTAAATTCCACCTTTTCCTGAGATCCCAGAGGCAGAGCTCTGAAACCCTTTATTCCAGAGGGGATACCTTTGACCCCACAGTAGCAAAGACTGAAGGGCTTGTTTCTAATGAATGTGACGGTGCAATAATTTCTGCTGCAGTAGAACTGGACCACCTCTGCTCTAACTAGACTTACAAAACTAATTTCCTCCCCAACGGTGCCTTCTCCTTTTCTCCCACTTAGAACGGGCAAAGCAAGTTGCTTATTCTTAAACCTTTATCTGCCAAGAGATTTTAATTCTCCAGTAAAAGCCATCTGGTTGCTCTCTTTCCTTGCTGCTTGATGCCTTCCCCTCTCTGACCACTGCAGTGAAGTCCCTTTGTCTCACACAACCCAAGACCTGCCTCGTGCGGTTTTGATGTTCTCCCTCTCCTGTCTCTGTATCTCTTTACTGCCTGCGTGCTACATAAACGCCGTTCTTCCACTACACCCTTAGTAGGCTGCGATGCACAACTGCTGCCTCTTTTCCATCTCAGGGACTTTACAGGCCTTTTATGCCGCTTCTCGTGCTGCTCTGGGCCAGCCTTGCCTTGCTTTATGAGCTTCTATGTTCTTACTTTGCCCACGTTACATCTGTTTCAGCTTTTGCTTGTACACGGTTTGTTTCTGCCCCCGTTACTGACGCTCTCTGTCTCTCTCAGGCACAGATGTAACTGCCACAGGCCAGAGGACACAGAAGGGTAGGGCAGAACCAGAACTACCGGTCTAGACTTTGGGATCTGGGGCTTGCGTCAACTTGGAAAACCTTTACCCGACCCTTCTAACCACAGAGGGAAGGAGAAACAACTCAGTGCCGGATGCAAATGAATTACAAATATTCTCATCTTAAGGAATGAGTGAGACGCAAAACTCGGGGTTTTGTGTCAATTATTTTGAGGCAAAGTTGTCATTTACCTTTTCTAAGGATTCCTCCTCGCAGCCCCTTCCAGAATTCTCCATCTGCTCCTCAGTTGACTCCACTATCACAAGACTAGATCTCCTTGGCGAGAGCTGCTCCCGGTGGAGGTGGGGGTCCTCGGGCTCTTGGATGATGGGGGAGTCCCCTCTCTGGGCAGAGGACGGAGGCTGCAGGGGTGCTCCCTGCACCTCTCCCTTTGCCGTGCTCGAGGGTGCGGATTTTCCGCTCGCTGCTTTTCCAGCTCCCACGGACTGCTCCGTTCCTGGACTCGTGACGCTGTGAATTACAGGTTCAAGCGAGTTACTACCGTGCAGTGCTTCCCAGTTTCCATCAACGGAATATTAGGCACTGACTCGTATTCCCACATAACCCATATTATTATGTTGTCTGGCAAAGTCTAGAAATAACTGATACTTCTTGACAGGAACTGCAGAGTAGTCTGGCTGGGAACCCCACGCGTCTTCCCGAGCTCATCTCCAAACGGATATCCAAACCCTGCAATTTTTGCAATTCTGCAAAACTCGGAGAGAGCTTTGCTGTCACTTGCGCCCTCACGTCTCTACAGATTGCCATTTATTTCTTTAGAGGAAGAGCCCGGATCACTGTAGGAGGATGTGAGGCAGCTAAAACACTGAGCACAAGCCGTGCAGCTGCAAAGTGGAGAAACCAACTTTTATGTAGCATTCTGGAGCTTTAGCAAACAGAAATCTAGAAGAGGTTCAGGTTTTGTTTGTAATGTTACTTTCATGGTTGAACGCCGCTATGATTAATCGCTGCCCCAAGTTAGTTTAACCTCTTATTACGCATGTTACTATGTAACACAAATATGAAGGAAATACATCTAATTCAAGCATATGTCCATCCATTCAATATTGTTGTATACCACCTCTTGGAGCATGTTCCTTACAAGCTATTCAAATCTAGCCCAATTTCCCCTTCAAACTCGACCTGCGGTGTAGCGATATTCCGCTGTCGTCGCTACTCTCGTGCAGTGTCGGCAGCACTGTCTCACAAGGATTCTCTGTTCCTCACAGACATTCCTTTCCTGAGGCACAGCCTTAGGGTGCATTGGTAGTTTTGGCTGACACTGCAACAGCAGCTTTCTTCGATGGTATTTTGTGTCTCCCACACTCTCTCCTGGCATATCCTGAGCAAAAGAATGCCCCAAAGTCCGTTTGCTGGACTCAGCTGCCCTTAGACTGCTGGGAGCTGCATCTCTGCATCAAAGCCAATCACCTCCAGGAAAATCACTTCTTTGGATAGGGATTCTTGGTATCTTGCTGGCTTATTAATACCTGAATCTACCCTGCAGAGAGCTCTCAGCAAGGGCACATAATCAGGGAAGGTGGGGAGAAATAGACACGATCTATTTCAAATTCCTTTTCAAATGACACCAACCTCACTGACAGCCCCCACCTCAGAATTCAAGTTTTTGCTGCACAGGCCTTCTAAACGTGTGCTCTGTCGTGTGTTATTCCGTAAGTGCAAGTCCTCGTGTCTCGTCTCTGTAAAACCCTGCTTCTGCTCCCTTGGCCGTCTGAAACGCGCTTTTAAAACCCCAGTTCTTAATAGAATAGTTGTGAGTTCTGTAAGTAATGAATACATTGAAAAAATTTTGCCTCCATTGAAAAAGCCATCCTGAAGTTGAAGAAAGGGTCCTTTAGGATTACTTTCATGAAGATGCCATCACTTATCATCCAAAACACGAAAAATACACAGAAAACCCCCTTCACTTCTCTATTAACCCTCTTTTCTTTCCTAGGTACTTTCCTAGACACAATTACTGCTTTGTGTTCACAGGAACAAACTGACTTTCTCTCTTAAGGCTTCCCCCATGTGGATTAAGAAGTGGAAACTGCAATTGGAGGAAAATTCTAGCGTGTTCCTAAGCTTCAAAGGACGCTGTAAAATCCTCTTATTACATAGAGATGTTCCCTATGGTTTCATCCTGGTCTTTTGACACTTACAAATATTCCTGCTGTGAAGCAGATGGTTTCCCTGGCACGTCTTGGGGTTTCCCTGAGAATTCAGCTTCTACTTGTTCCTTGTGTGCTTGCCTCAGAAGCTCAGCCATGGACACTTCTGCCTCGCTCCTGGGAGTACTGTCCTGGAACGGGGAATAAGTGACAGACACGTCTTCCTCGGAGACCAGAGGGGGGTGTTCGGTTGGCTCGCTGTCCTTAGATACTCTCTGCTGTTCTTGCTTGTGCCTCGAGCTGTGCACTTCTTCTTGCAGTGCAGAGAACCCTTGCAGACAGAGAGAGCAGAAATCTCGTTACAAGTCTGACCAGGATACAGGAAGCCCTTCCCGTGCTCTCTGTGCATTTAAAATCCCTGGGCACAACTCGTTACCTGAAATTCTTGAGCACCTTGAGCGGGAGGGAACCCGGCCTCTCGGAATAGTCAAAGGAATGCTGGATTGCCACTGCTATGGCCAGATTTGGAAAGTAACAGGCAAAATAACATTTACCCAGAAATTTACCTCAAGTAATTATGCTTGAAACCCTCAAAGTATAGAATAAGATTCACAACAGATTTGTTTTCCAGCAGATTAGGATAGATTTTAGTGACTTGTCCCCCCATATTCCTTATTTATCTGCTTCTGGAAAAATCAGCTGTACAAAAATAGACAAAAACACTTCACAGAGAACTAGGTATAGGAAGTAGTTCATTTATGTGCCATATTCACTGGAAGCCTGGTGAACTCTGGACAAAAACTTGGGGGGAAAAAGAAAAGCTTGTGCTGAATTTGAGCTGGACAGAGAGGTTATCATTCTAAAACGACTTGGCTGTGATATGAGAACGCTAATTGTGACAAACAGCCTTCTAGTCCTACGTTCTCTTCAAGATGGGACCTTTGCAGCTGTCTAATATGCTTCAGTATTGAGTTAGGCACACGAAAGTATCACTTCTGGAAAAGAGAATTTAATGCCAAATGATTTGGAGGTGTTCCTTCAGTTTGCAACCATTGGATCTAATCCACTGAACTTCCAAACTTAAGAAACGCCATAGCATCCTAACAGAATTACAATAACCTGGATGCTCAAATCCAAAGGGGGTTTTGTCAAAGCACGGAGTAGTTTTCCTTTGACAGATCTTGGTCAAATTCTAATACGACCTTCTGAGCTTTCATGAAAGCACTTGTACAAGCAAAAGAAAAACCAATCCCAAGGTAAACTGGGCAAACATTGCCGGCCACATGACTTGCTTTTGAAGAATCGGCTAAAGCACAGATCATCTGCCTGGTGAAATGTGACCCGTGCGATGCCAGTGCGATTCGCCCGCAGTCTCTGCTTTCAGAAGGGGATTCTAGTGCTCCGTCACAGGCGCTCGCAGAGGACCCTGGGCCAACGCTCAGAGCAGAGCGATGCTTAGAGAGGTACCCTGGGCAGTTTGGGTCAGGAGCCCTTTACCTTCACTGCGGTCCAGTGCCATGGACTGCTCCGTGTCCGTGTACGCGCGCGGGCCGTGGCCCTGCACGGGGTCTATGCCGCTGGTCTCCATCAGGTGAACGATGTCCATGCGGTTGATTTTCGTGAGGCATTGGGTCAGATTTGTATCTGTGGCATTGGAACGACACCGTGCAGCTGAGTTAAACATCACACGCACGCTCTCTCCCTTCTCCTTTCCATAGGAAGGGCATATGTAGGATACTGACCAATATCATCTATAAATTACAGATACGTTTAGAAGCAGTGCTATGTAAAATCTAAAAAGAACCGAATGGCTGCCTCTAAAAATTAGCACTCCGGTTTTTTCCTTGTAACAGATTTGTTGAGTTGCTGTGTCATACAGACAAGACAAGAAATAACACTGAGTACAATCCGTGGCCATCCTTTCTGTAGCCTGAATTTTCCCCACGTTTTCTTGGTGATTGCAACACACAGCTGCCCCCTCAACGAGCACACTGGAGCCGGTTACACACAGGAACCGGAGACAAACCTGTTGCGTGTTTCCCATCCCTTTCAAGCCAGTATTTGAGGAGCGCGTGGCTCTGGTCTTGCAGCGAATTGGGATTTTCAATTCGGATCTGGTGAATTTGCTCCTCTGTGAAGTCCAGTTCTCGTGCTAGCTCTGAAAAAGAAATCCACCTCTGTGAAAAGGTCGACTACTACTCCCTGGGTCTAATTTAATTCAAAGCAAAGTAAATGGCTGTGAATTACAGCTTGACCCTGAGAAAACCCATGAAACCAAGAGTAAGTGATGTCCTTCCCTTGTAGCACAGGCTCAGGCTGCAGTCCAGACAAGAGAAATTACTTGATAGTCTGTAACATCTTTCTTGTATCCGGAACCAGGGGCAGCTTTCTGCCATCACCAAACTAAGATGCAGCTGTTGAAACGGGTTCATCAAATAAGCTAAAGCCACAGAGAATTTGTGAGATTCCTACTGTTATCCTGCTTCTTTCATAAAGGAGGATTCAGGTTCTACTCCACTGCCATTATGCATGGGCTTCATTTTGGAAGGTGTCCTGTTTTAATGAGGCAGAGGGAACCCGACCCCAAATAATCTTTTTTCTGGGCTGGTTTGTAAAACTGTGCCACCATAAACTTCAATAAGTAGAGAGTAACTAAGCATTAGACTCAAATCCTACAAAGTCCAATGAGTTTGAAGCAAAACCAACCACTGTCTCACCCATCAAATTAACATCTGGCAATCTTTTACTATAAGCAATCTTTGCCATAATAAAAGACAGGAATATTTATGCAGGTCTATTACCCTGCCCTCCCTAAAATACTGTAAAACATTAATTTGACGAGAATCCATTTTTTCTAGTTTTGTTTTCGTGATTTTTTTTGCAACATTTTTTGTGTCAGACTGCGCAGTTTGACACAGCGTGAAGATTTCTGCACAGGTCTTTCTCTTTTGCAGAGGCTTTAAGCTGATTGTCAGTGACATTTGCATCTCATTCCACGTTACTCTCACTTGTCTCCACTACCGTTCGCTGTCTCAGGTCTATTGAATCCACAATATAAATATTGCTTTAGGTGATTGTGATTGTTTAGGTACCTTGTGATCCCATTTAGGACTCTTAGTATTCCAAAGACAACAAGCTTCTGAAATATTTTTATAAAACATCTTCAGATAATCAGAAAATAATCCAGAATAAACATGAAAGGAGTGGGGACCATTCCCATCCTTTCTCTCTGGAGCAGACAACGTGCGTTTTACCTGTCCAGCTGAATCCAAGGTGATCCGCGATATGGGCCAGTCTCTCCTCTGTCTTTTCCTGATCATCCTGTTGATCTAAAGGTCAAAAAGAGCTACAAGTTGCCTTTTGCAAGTTAAAAACCATTTCCATAGGGGAGAGAGCCCAAGAAGGGAAAGCGCTGGTTTTTCCTAACTGCTGCGTCTAAATGTGGACAGGCTGCGTAACTCAAGCGAGGCCTGTAAATCCCTAGGTTCAAAAAGAAAACCAAAAAGCTTGGCTTTTCAAAAAGCACAGCACTATCTAGTTTTTCCATTTGAAAATCAGCCTTTCACATGGAATTGTCATCTAGGACTGAAGCACCTACGGTGTCTGTTTCGGCGAAGCATTTTACTCTAAAACTTCTTTCTAACGTTCAGTTGAAGACTTAGTCAAAGTCAAGAGCCATCGTTTTCCATGCCTCCTTAGCAAATGCCAGGGTGGAAGAATTCATCGGGGACCGGTGCTTCTGATCGTGTTCTTTCTGTTGTAGGGCAAGTGGTGTTCAAACAGCCCACACAGCACTTGAGATTGTGGTCTGTATTTGAGATACTGTTAATTTCATTGTCTTTGACCCTCTGGACAGGGAGTGAGACAAAATGCTCACAACGAAGGCAAGGAAAAATCACATGGTCATTCGTCAGTCCTCATTCCTTTCACTAAAGGTGAGACTGACAGCTCCTCCCATCCCCAGAGCTCGTTTGAGGATGGCAGAATTTGAGTTTTGATTTTCCCCGAACGCGCACGTGGATTGCGACACCTCTGAATCAGGAAATTGCTTAGGGTTCGTGATATGCACGTGTCATTTCAGCTCCTGATTTCCATTAGGGCTACCCAGCACTAGCACACAAGTAGGTGAGAGGAAAACCAAGTACCAGAAAACGTGTACGAACGTTACCCGTGACTCAGGGTTTTCTTCAGACACGGACCGTCAAAAAAAGGGGACACAAAAAGCTTCGTTCTTTAAAACTCCTGCAGATCTCTTTGCGTACCAACTCAAAAGTCTATAAATTTGCCTGTCTCGCTTTCAATTGACACCCAAACATTTGTTATTAGAAGAAGTTAAGAGTTAGTAATAGGGCCAGGGAAAGTCAAAAGCCAAAACGTGCATGACCTAAGCAATCAGTTTAATGATAAAACCATACATATGTTTAGAAGTGTTTTTTTGCTTATTAAGGTAACACTTCCCCATAAGCATTTATGGTTTGCAATCTTGAGATCGTTTCACAGACAAGAACACAGACACAAAATAAAAAACCCAAACACAGCTCACAAGGGGAAAAAAAAGCACAACTAACCACCAAAAGCTGAAAAGAAAATGCCACACACACTACACCTGTACACAAACGCACACACGCACCAAAGAAAACAAAAAGATCTTTCACTTTAATGGAGCCTGATTTATCAGAAGGGTCAGTTGTCAGGATGGCAGTCATTTTGATCAGATCTTGTTTCATCTCAGAAACTTCAGACAACAGGTCTGGACTGGCTAGTACAGGGACTTCGTTAACCAGATGGCTTTTCAGGACAGATGTTTCTGTAGATTCTGTCTCGTCATCTTTGATGCGAATGAAAAACATCAAAAGTAAAATGGAAATCAAAAATAGAGATTGGAAAATGTAATCAGGACTGAAAATGACAGTCTTTGGCTGTAGTGGTAGGAAGGTCAACAAAATGGGCTGGGAATGGTGGATCCACAAGATCTGAGGGTACAAGAGCAAAGTAAAGCTAACAGGGTGGTGGTGGGGGGGGGGGAAGGAAAACCAACTGAAAAGGAAAATGGCAGGAAATAACTTGCTTCACTTTATTGCTAGAGCACAACCACACATACAGTATCAAAGCTGGAACAAACCAAATCAGGACGCCACTAAAAAAAAATCCAAAACAACAAAATTTCAAATCAAAGCCCGAAGAAACACAGTGAAGTTACACAAAGAGAGGCATCTCAAGATTGTTCAGATGTTACAGATCAATGTTCAAATAAAAAGAAAAACAAGAGAAAAGGGGGAAAGCATTAGAACTGATTGAAAGTCCATTTCCTCTAAGAGAAAGCCAGTGTTAGCAAACTGTCAGAATAACATCGGGTTAACAGTTAACAGACAGTCACACTAGACACATACATACAATTCATGTAAGGCAAGTTATTTCCATGCAAAGCAAAGGTGTTGCAAATGCTGCTGGGTAGGTAGCTTCAGTTAAAAACAAGAGCTCTAAAAATTAATCATAGAAATTAAAGGTACATGAAAATCCTGTAAAACATACTGTGGTGAAATATTGTCTAATCTGGCAGTCAACATACAGGAAGGTGGCTGCAGCTAATTCCCACTATGCCTAACTGCCTGCTGGTAATATTTCATTTCAGCAAGGACTAGCAGAAGATGCACGTTGAACAGAACAAAACAGTGGAGAACTGAAGCAAGTTACAAACAGAACACAATGCTTAGGAATTACTAATGGACATTTTCCCTTTCAAGGTAGCACGTCACATGGAACTGCACATTTCAGCACCGCAGCAAAAGTCAAAGCACTAATGCAGATGAGGAGAACCTAAGCAACACAGAATTAGCTGTCTTTATCTGTAAAAAGGATTCATTTTGCTACACTGTTCTCCTGGGTGCAACGAGCGCTAAGTATTTGTGCTGTACATTAATTAGAGCCAGATTGCTGCGGGTATTTTGGGGCTGAAAATGTGGTCTTTTGGTGCTGCTGCTTTACAGTGAACTGTCTGGTGCACACCGAAATGCCAGCCAGTAATTCTGTAAAACTGTAGTATGTACTTTCATAAATACCAAACGTATGACTCTTCCACTGGCCAATAACGGAGTTAATCAGCCTGAAGCAAAGCAACTCCAGTGGGAAATAAATTGGAAGTGCTATCCAGACAGTGTGTGGCTGGAGCAGGAACACCCACCGGGGTTTCTCTGGGGCCCTGGGGGATTTGGCAGTGAGGAAGCGGCCGGAGGCCAATGCGACACGCTGCACTTTAACTGCAAACAAGGCAAGACGTTGCACTCCAGACTGGAAACAAGGCAGATGTCGTTCTTTTCCTGAACGGATCCAAGAATGGCTGCATTTGGAAGCAGCTCTCGTCAGGGACACTTCAGTGTGTGCAGAGATTTGTTTGATTTGCCTCTCCCGTAAAGGAGACCTTTGCGAGCCCCTCCCCCGCGCTCTCTCACGGTCACGGCCTGGTTGTGCGCGCTCAGAGGGTGTTTGTGCTGCGCCAAGCTTTCGGGTCAGATTTACAGCCATATTTCACCACAGTAAAGGGTGGGGCAAGGGAGGCAGGGTTAAACAGCCTGATTCCTTTGGACAGTATCACTTTTTGGCATGGTTGCATTCCATGAGACTAATGAAATCGGTTGGAGTCCTCATTAGGTTTTCATTAAAAGTGATACTGTCATCCGTCTCAAATATGAGGCAAGAAGGTGTGTCAACAAAAGGAGAAAACAAAAAAAGCGGAGGGATGAGCATTCATACGAGCAACATAGCAATAGCGGGATCACTAGGGATGTCAAAGGAAAGTAAATGCTTAGATGAACGGTTTTAAACTGCATTACTTGTTAATTTACGTGTTAAAGCGTATTTAATTGGATAGCTGCCGAGATATTAAATTGTTTTCTATTACAGTTGTAAGTATTGATGTTATGAGCAGTAGCAGTTAAAACTTAGCTCTCTTTCATGCTTATCTTTACTCTTAACCATCTCTCATACAAACTGCATTATAACATTCTCAAGAAAAAAAAGAAAATCTTACTTTTTTCTGAAGTCACATCAACCTGGAAGAGAAAAAAGCAGGAGATTTAAAAGTTCAACTAGAATTGCTATACAGAGCCACGAGTGAAGTGCTAGTTGTACGGAGAAACACGGACGTAAATGGAACCAAGAATGCATTTAAAATAACAGCAAAAGCGTGGCTTAATTTATTTAAGGTCTCTAATACCAGAAAAACTGTTACTTTGCTATAGTCATGGTCAACAGTAGATGCAACATGTTGCAGTGTATTTCCTTTAAATGCTCCTTCAGCAAATGTGGAGGGCCTAAACTTCTGCATGACCGGGTATTTTGTTGCATTGCTCCTAATTTATTTCTTCCCATCTAAAGCAAAATACTCCAATATGGTTATGTGATGGCACATGGTGCATCTGAAAGGCACCAGGAAGTTTTATGCCTTGTGTTTCCTTGGACACGTTCATTCTGAGAACAGGGATTGCATTTTTGCCTCTGTGTTTAGTGATGACGAAATGCAGGTGCAGAAGTGATGGCAGAACTGCCCGAGGCATGCCCTGGGGCTGGATGCCACTAATAGCTATGGATACCTTTACATGGAAGCTGTGATGGCCCTCACAGGCCACCTTTTTGGTTTTTCAGAGTTATTTGGGTACAGATCAACAAAGTCCTACAATTTTACTCTTATTCAAAAGCAAACAAAGTCCTTGCCAAAAAAAGAATTAAACAGAACACAGTGTCAGACTATGAAAACTCAAGAAGCAAATTTTTGAGGTTGCCTTGCAATTTCAGTTTATTTCAGTTCCGCTAGCATTTGTCCACACCAGCACATGTTGTTTAAATTTGGCTATGGCAGAATATGCAAAGTCAGAAGCAGCGTTAAACCTTTAATTTCCTATGCAAACTTGTGGTAGGGGTAGGACAGCTGTGAAGAATGCAAATCAGCTGTGCAGTACTGCTGATACACGGTGCTGTGCATGGTAAAGCCCCCAAGGTAATTTTAGCGAGTGCTGAAAAGGTTTAAATAGTTCCAACTATTCTTTATAAAGATAAATGCGATGCACAGTCTCAATCAAGATGTTAGGAAATCCTTGCCTTGCCATGAGCTGACAAGGAACAGAAGGAAATCCCTGGCCACACGTGCATGTTCGTACGTGCCTGGCAATCCTTTAGGCTCACGTAATTGAATCTCACACTCAGCAGTGTGTGTAACAGGTCCATAATAGCCCAAATTCCTCTGATGCACAGACTGCCCTACATGGTAACCCTGCATCCCTAGGGCGTTCTAGCTTCCCTCACTTTCAGTTCTTCCAGATCAGCCCAGATGTATGTCAGCATACTAATTACGATAAAAATTAATGAAGTAAACAAAAAAGAGTTGAAAATGCTTATAGCCATCAATGAGCTTGTCTTTCTGTGCTTTAGTTTCCTATACAAAAACAGAAGTGATCTTTACCACAGCAGCGGTAAATATTTTTGGAATGGTAATAGGAAACTGCAACTGGTGCCACAGAACTGCTGAATCTGTGCACGGAGAAGATGCCCATCCTCCCTGGGGAGCTGGCCCTTCTCACGGTGTTTCCAACAGCTGAACGTCATCGAAGCGTGGGGATGCTTTTCTAATGTGACTCATTCGTGTCGGGGTCAGAGCCCAAGCAACATCTCTGAGTGCCAGAACGGGGCTGGGAGCGGATGCAACTTGGTTTACGCTAAAGATGAACATTCCAAACCTTCTACGTGTGACCTCTGGGTTAACGCTGGTTCTGTACCCGGTGTCAGTCATCCGGCAGAAACCTGTAACATCCAGGCTGTTGGATGTGGTAAATGGAGAAGCCTGGTAATTTTAACGTGGGGGAAGTTCAACCCTGTCTCTTCCCCAAGTGAGTCTGTGCAAGGCCCTCTTCACTGTGCTCGCAGCACTGAGCTAAGTGTCTGAGTTCTGAGTTGTGTCTCTTAGTTGTGTTTGAGCAGTGTGTGTAGGCAAGAACGTGCTGATTTAGCAACATTACCTCTTCTGGTTCTGGATCTGAATCTGATTCCTTTTGGTCCCAAAGTGCCGTGCAAAAAGAGAAGGGGGAAAACAGAGCAGGCAAAAGGCAATTTTTTTTTAGAAGAGAGTAGGAAAAAGTAACTTGTGACAACATTTAACAGAACAGAAGAAAATGCAGCATGTTTCTGCAGTTGATTTCTTACGTCAAAAAGCAACAAAACTAAACGTTCAATTTAAACACAAAAGGCTACAGAACCAAGCAAAATACAAACAGGGAAGGTTAGAGGTCTAGTGATCCTTATTTGTACCGAAACTTCAAATATATACATGCTTTTTCATCCATAAATTAGCATCTATAAACACTTGAAATATTTAGGAACTATTACCATTTGAAGTTAAAGTATGTTGAGATGCTCGGCTTTAAAATTATACTGAAATGCTATAATAAAGATTTATAATATTCTAAAAAATGCTGACCATTTTAGGCAAATACATCCCTAAAAGGCATGCAGCTTCTAATCTGACCAGGACAGGGAAAACCCCTGTGGTTTGAGAGAATAATCCTAAGCTGGCACTTCTAAGGAAGCAAGTGTTTAACATCTGAGAGCACTCCCACTCGTCTCTTCTGAGTCCGCAGGAAATACCTGGTGACACTTCCAACGCTGGCATTGGGGCCACCAAACCCAAGACACCGAAAGCCCTTGGACAGAATTCTTCCTCTTTCAAATCCCTGCCCACAAAGCTTTAACCCCGTTTTGCCCTCCTCCTCAGTTCTTGTTTGTATGACAATGCTGATGCCTACAGCTGGGTATAATGTCTCAGTACCTTGGTGTAAATGGGTAAAGTGATGTTTAAGTTACATATGGCTTGATGAACGAGGCCTCTGGTAGATTTTGGCTCCTTCATGAATGATAATCGTCCACAGGGCTCTTGAGTGCTATCTCGGACCTGGCACAGCAAAAATACACACGTTTAATCTGCTGGTTTGATGTACGAGCTACTTGTGCCTCTCAAAACTGTTCAGCAGGAGTTTTTCTCCCCACCAGATGGGGGAGAAATGTCCAGGTAGGCAAAGCCAACGTGGTTTTGTTTTCATTTTCCCCCCTGCTGTTTGTACGTTTACGTACGGATGTATTTGGTTATTCAATGTATGGTGGAAAATTCAGCAGGTGGGGAAAGCAAAGCCAAAGGAAGGCAGCGGCACAGATGAAGCTGTAAATTAAAACAAGCTACAAAATATTGCTGGAAACGAGGGAGAAAGTTTAAAATTTGTCTAGCAGCGCACAGCAACTGTAACACAATGACGGAGTGGGCTGGTTTTCTCCGCTTACTGGAAGTTCCCATTCATAAATCATTTCTCCACGACTTTTATTTATGTAATGGAAATGGCTTCCTCCACTGTAGTCAGAACGTCCAGGTAGAAAGAAAAGTTCGTGGGAAGAGGTTTCCAGTGCTCTCTCATTTCCCTCTCAGAAGGGCTGGTGATGGGGGCTCAGTGACAGCAGCCCTTCTGACCGCAGGGGGCTAAAGCATTACTTAATTTGGGGGGAATGGAGGCTTTTTACTTTGGCTTGTATTTTGCAAGTTTTCCTACTCATAAAAAAGTTTTTTAAATGGCATAGTACAAGGATAAAATTAGGGTACAGTTGGGAATTTATATAAATTAACTAGTTTGGTTTTCTTTGTTCACAAAAAACTATGGTGGAGCGATAACTGAAATAGCCAAAACGGAGCTATCAACATTACCTTAACAAACAGAGGAAGTCTGTTTTCTTTGAAGGCAAAGAAACTGAATATATGGTGTTGCCCGCTCTTTGTGAGTGGCACCAAATTGCCAAAGCAGTCAACGTAGATGGGTTTTCCTTCTAATACCTGTTGGACAGGAAAGAAAGCAAACCATCAATGCTTGTGAGGTGATAAGGATTTCTTCTTAAGGATAATTCTACAGTAGTTACAATCAATGTCTGGAACTGTTAGGACTTGTCAGCATTTACAAGACTTGTTAGGTACCTAAAATGTGTGGAAACATTTCAGATTATTAAATTCCAAAGATAAGAGATTGTTAATTTACTAACAATAGTGCAGTACTTCAAATGACAAAACGTGACTCAGTGTCATAAATCTGGGCAAACTTTTAAATCTAGATTTTAATTTGGATTTTCGATTTACTCCCATTTTAGCACAATTTGCTAACCTGGCCTCATCACCACAGTCAAAGAAATATTGTCTTCAGCCACTAGAACTCAGAGTGTGTACCTACTGATTCTGTTTATTTCAGCTGGATCTGCAGAGGCCTAAGAGCTTTTGAAAGGCAGGCCTTAGGAAAAGACCTCCCTGGAATCTCTCTACAATGGCACCACTTGTATCTTCAGACTGCTGTTGTTATGGCCCCTCCCCGTGTTTGAATATCAGAGCAGCAGTCTGGCAGATGTGCCATTCCAAGTGCCAATCCATTCACTTATCTCATCCTTACTTTCCAGAAATTCAGCCTTGTCATTCACTTTGATAAGCCCATATTTTATCTTGCTGCTCTGCACAAGAGATGCCTGTCAGAGCTTCAGAAACAGCGAGGACAATTACTTTAAAGGTGGGATTCTCATGGAAAAGAGACTGAACTAAGCAGAACGTGCCATGTAAGTTAAAGCACCTTTGATTTGTCATCCCTTCTGAGGAAGCTGACAGAGCCAGAAAAACTGCATTTAGCAGGCAGTTTGCTGCATTCCACATAGGAAAGCTTTTGCCTGCTCAGCAACAGGTTTAACGTAATTTTGTTTTTGCAAAGCAGAATATGAATCAAACCTGCTGCTTTAACTTCTTGGTATGTGAACGTGCTGACAAACTGTGACCGCTGTCAGCTGCTTTTCTGGTTAGTGATGTGCATTTATGGCGGTACTGAAAGTTGGGATTTAGCCATCGCTTTTGGCTCCGACCTTCTCCCTTTAACCCTGTGGATGGAGTTGGACAGTTCCCTCTGGGAACAGGGTTCCCTCTGAGAACAGGGTTTCCTCGCTACTTTTTCCTGACGCCTGACAAAAGCGCAAGTTTCCATCTTATCATGGTTGCTGATACTGCATCATGACAGTACTTGTTGGCAGATTATTTTTCAGTCCTTGTGGCACATAAAAGGCAGAAAGTGTTCGTTTAAAAGCAGACACTAGAAAACGGAGACAACTTGCAAGTCTAGTACAGTACCTCCACGTCCCTGCTTCTGGCAACTTCAGCAAAGTTTTCTTGTTGTTCTAGGGTTTTATCCACCTTGTCATCCGTCATGCAGAAACATCTTAACCGTGCTTCAATGGGATCGTGAGATTTGGCAAACACCACAAATTTGGCCATGTAGGGGACACAGATAATTTCTCTGTACACTTGGGAAGCAAAAGTAACAGATTCTTGCGTCTGCCGACAGTCTATCAACCAAAATCTGTAAAAGAAAACAAAGAGTGGTGCCATCAGCAGAGAAGGATTTCAGAAAGGAAATTCCGTGTTTCCCCATCCTGGCAGCATTAGCAGGTAACCACAGCAAGTGGAGATAACAAGTCAGAATACAGTACAAAAAGAATTGTCACTCTTGGGTTTTGTCTCCCATCCGACTTAAAGGAAAAAGCAGTCAATTCCTCACACACAACAGCAAAACCTGAGGTCTTCAGGTGAACGTGAATGACTCTGTCTGCTGTGCAAAGCTGCATGCCACATCAGAAATTACTCCTATGTGAATGTAGCCACCAAGCATTTTCCAAGCAGTAACACGTCCTGTACCTTCTTTCCCAGCTACCACTTGAGTTTCTCTGTGGAGCTGATGCCGTTTCTTTTCAGTAAAATCAACTGCGTGGGTGGGAAGCTCGAGTTTCCCAGCCAGCCGATGAAGGCGGAAGCCAGGAGGGGTCAGAGGCAGCCCAAAAGCTGCTCGGATCTGTAGGGGGTTACTCCTCACGGTGGATTACGCGGCATTGCAAGCCCAAAGCACACCTTTGGAGTGTGACCGCTCTGCACTTACTCATCTGCAGCTGAGCAACAGCGAATTTCGTGCTGTGCCGATCTTCAGAGTGCTTAACAAACGCACTGCTCAAAAGCCCAGGCTGCTGACGTTTGCAAGAGGGAAAGCATGTGTGCTACAGAAAGGCTGTGGGTACTTTGTGCAAATCACTTCTCAGGCCTGTGACAAGAGATTGTGTCCCCTCCAAGGGGTTTATTGCCTCAGCACTGGCTCCCAGGACCATCTGTCCATTCCCCTGTGCCAAAGGCACCGAGGAGAACCAAAGAACAGGAAATAAATGGTTGGCTGCGTGTCCCAGGGTGCTGTAGGGGTGCACGGGTCCTTCCCTGGGTAGTACATGAGAGGTAGTAAGTAGGGAGTGCATTATACTGCACCTTTAGAATGAGAATAGATAACTTTTACCTAACACAGGAGAGAAGCTGGAGCTGGCAAAGGGAAAAGAGAAGAAGTGAATGGCACGGAAAATGATGCTGGCAGGAAACTTTATAATGAGCAGAGGGAAAGACAATTTCTATCAGGACCTGGGCACAGCAGGCACTGCAAGTGAAGGGTGTGAACCTAAACCTGACCCTCTCCTCTCTTTACCTCTATGAAAGGCTGCATTTTAGGAATATGAAGAGGAAAATGAACTTTTAGCCTTAGCAGTAGCTGGAGGAGCAGGTGCCTCGGGCTGAAGGTGGTGTGGGTTGCACACATCCTTGTGCTCACAGTCAGGGTGCGATCCCGTCCCATATGGCTGGGGGCTGGAGCTGTGTTTCTCTGGGATGTGTGATGAAGCCTTGGGAGACAATTCATTGCTCTGGAGAGTGCTTACCCTGGGGAGCACAAGGTGCCAGCACCAGTCAAACAGTGTCAAGTTTCGTGATTAGAAGCAAATTGGTGGAAGCTGGAATTGTTCCTGATGGGTGTTTTTAATTTCATTTTCTTGTGGAAAGATTATTGAAAAAGCTGTTCCAGGTACTTGGATCATGCATTCCAACAACTTTAAAATTTAAACTTCTTCTAAGGGAAGATCACGTGTGTTTCAGGCCTATATGCATAATATATTTTAATATTGCTAAGGCATCTGTGACCTTAGCACAGAAATGTCATGAGAGGGAATGGCAGAAGAAGGACAGGGGGTAAAGCTTTAAAACACCCTCATTAAAATGTATTTTTCTCGGTTTGAAAAAATTAATGAAAACCACCCCTTGATCCATTTTCCTGAAAGCAGTGATCAAATGCTTTAGAGGCCAGTTTCATTCTTACGAATAATTTTTTTATTAAGAAGGATGAAAACTATCTAATGTGATAACTATGAAGGAATGCAGAGTCATTTTCATTATGACCATGAGCATTTATTTGTGGCATAAAATTACCCTTAGGCAGAAAAGTCCTCTACTATTGCACACACGCACCCGGTTCTTCCAGCCACTGCTTCATGTCCTGCTGTGGTGAAATACCTCCTTGAGGTGCATAAATAAACAAGTCAGAACACCACAGAGCCAGTGCCACGTGAGCGTATTTCTGTCATTTTCCATTGGAAACTCGAAGCTGCCTTTCATTAAAGACAGCAAACGTGTCCTTGAGTCATGGCGAGGAACCGCAGCCCCACCACCTCCTAAAGGCTGTATTGGCGTCTCCAGAAGCAATTTAATCCATCTCTTCTTCCCACCCCACACGATGAAAAGACAAAAATCGCCGTTTGAATTACATTTGCCTTCAGGTCTTCCTAAAGATAAATAATGCTGCCTGCAGGTTTGCATTAGGGATGAAGTGTCTGCATTGTGGATAACTCTGGAAATAAATTAAATGAAGGGAGGCACAGCCTTTAGCTCTTTTTCTGGGGCTTTGTTTCAGACTGTGATTTTCACACAGCACTTTTGTTTCACCTGTGTTTAAGCACAAAATGTACAACGTTTTCAGAAAGTATCTTCCCTTGCCCTTCCCTTTGCCATTTGCTTAATATAAACGTGGATCTTTTTTTTTCAGCTCTCAGAATGGTGAGGCTGACGAGTGATATTCCACATGGACTTGACTGCTTTGTGGCTCACCTTGGGCTTCTTAGCTCTCCACAGGAGATCCATCACCTCTTCTGCAGTGAGACACCTAATTGGGGCAACACTCGGTGAGTGACTCCTGCAGTGCAGAATGGTCCGCTCCAACCTTGGAAAAACATTTCAAGGATGAATTGTCAGTTCTGTGTCCAAGGTATAAATGTTCATGTCTAAGTGTAGAGGTCTGAAGATCCAGCAAAAGTATTCCCATTTTTCTTACACAAAAGACTGACTGAACACGTGCATGAAAAAGCTGCATTTATTTTTGGGACAGTAGTGCAGGTTCTACTTTTAAAGCTGTCTGAACCAGCAGGTCACCATGTGGTCTTTCCAGATCTCCAGACTTTATCAGTGGAAAGGAAGGCACACTGTGAAGCAAGGAAATGTTTCCTTCCATACTGCTTAATTAGAGCAGGCAGCCTTTTTTTTTGTTTACATATGGGATATTTTTACCCTTGTATTCTTGTGTCCTCTCCAAAAATTAGGAAGGCTAAGGACTGATTTCAAATATTTCACTCCCTGTTGCCTCTGGCGTGTTTTGGTTTTTCTTTCCCCTCCGGCTTTCCTTGGGGTTTAAATGTTTGGTTTGAATTATCCCTGTTTTGCTTCACATTATGACTAAGCAGGCTTTTAATATAAACATCTGAGCACAAAAAATCAAGATTAAGAAACTGTTCCACTTGACTTAAAGCATTATCTCTCCTGAAATGGGATACCTGAGGTCTGGGATACCTCAGCTGTAGAAGTCAGGTTCTGATAATTACAAATCCTATAGGAGTTTTCAAAATTAATTTTGTTTCTTCTCAGTGAGGGCTGTGTAGAGTTTGACTGCCTGTTTCATTGAGCTTAGGCTGCTCTTAGGGCCCATGAGCCATACAAAAAAAGGAACAGCAGCTAAAAAACAGTTAAAAGAGTAATTTGTGTGATTTAGCAGCCTCCTTGGAAACAGAAAGCAGAATACTGTTTGGCTTTACGGCACAGGAAGAGAGTTGCTTTCTTGGTCTTTGAAAATATATTTAGCTCTGACTTAGTATCCAAGGTAATAACCAGCCCTGACTGTAGAAAAGAGTATTTGCAGGGTATCTTCTCCTGGCTTTTTAAAATTGAAACGGAGTCACTTCCACTGGAAGATTTTTCCTTATCTAGCCTGCAACTGTCTTTCTTCTTTGCCTGTTTCAAGTTCACAGGCAAGAACCAGCAATGCTGCATCTGTGTCTCTGCCAGGAGGGGCTGACACCAGGAGAAAGGGAAAGGGCACCAGTTCCTGTTCCCTTCCCACATTTGCAGCGCTCGTTGGCGCACGGGCCCGGCGCTTCTCTTTGGCTCAGGCATCGATTCCTTTCCTTCCACAGCAGAGCTACCGCCGTGGATTTCTGCCCGAAGCAGATGAACGCGGACTCGGACGCTCCTTCTCCAAACCAACCCCCCCTCCAGAGGAGCTGGGGGAAGCTTTCCCTGCGGGAAAAGGGCAGTGAGGAGCAGCAGGGGCTGGTGCAGCCTCAGCAGAGGCTCGTGCTGGCACTTCTACAGGTGCACTGCTGTCCAGCAGGGAGTGGGAACAGCTGCTGCTCCTCTGGGCGTCGCGGTGAATTCCTGAGAGCGCCGCGGGCTCGGTTTGCCGGCCTGCATGGAAAAGGGACTGCTCTGCAGGCTCAGAAGGAGCATCTCCTTAGACTTCTCCCTTCAGGTTTGACAATGGCAGCATGCTGAGGGAGAACAGAAGGACTGGATAATGCCGAAACCAGTTTGGCACATCTGGGAAAACGCCTGTGTGTTTCTTTCCCCAAATGCTGCAAACAGGCGGGAACTGCAGCTGTCTGAAAAACTTCATCTTATTTCTATAAAGAATTTTGGTTGGTTTTTTTTCAGATCATCCCCAAAGCGAGATTTTTGAGGTGGTTCTGATTTGCAACAAATGCTGTTTAAAAGACAGAGACAGACACTATAAAGGGTAAAAAACTCCATGCGAACAGAATTTGCTTTAAAAACCCCAGAATTAAGATGGGGAAATCTTACCATACCCTGACAGAGAGAGCCTTCCAGCAATACTTTCCAACATCTCCTTTGGCTGATGTGCCACAGGAACTGGAAGTTGTCACATCAAGTGAGACTTTCACCCTTTACTTGGGAGGCCACAGTAACTTCAATGCTCATGGTTTTAATGGGATCAAGAGGGAACTGTCACCTGTCACCTCACAGGTGGTGGCCCGTCCTGGGGCTGGAGCTACGTGAGGATCTCTGTTCTGTCCTTGTAACCACAAACTGTGGATTAATCTTGAAATAAGTCTTAAAATTCTTAGAGCAATGCACCCATATGGAGATAAATAACTTCAAATGCACCTTGAAGCAATTGTGGCAATTTCTATGCTAAGAGCTCATTAGTATGAAATTGTTCTTCATATGAAATTGTGATAAAGCTCTGAACATAAAGTGGAATTCAAAACCCATGGCTTTTGGCTGCCTTTCAGGAAAGGCATTTTATTTTCACCCTGTGCTTGGTAACGCAAAATGAAAATCTAAGTGAGATCGAAGGGTAACTGCCACGTGCCATGTTGCATTGATTGTGGAAGTTATTTTACATCGTCCTGGGAATGCACAAGTTGCCACAACCTTTTCATGCTCTCATTTATAAAAATCTTGCCCAATGAGGTGGCTGTGGGTAGATACTGAGACTAATGCAGGAGGCAGCTGCTCACCTCGTACGGGCAGGAACACAAGCTGCATGGGTAGGGCTGTTTGGCACTGCTGGTGTCCTCGTGTGGGTTTGCCACTTCTCCCTCAGTTCTGCCTTCATCCCCTCTCCTTGAACTGTCTGACTTCGGGAAGCCTCTGCTTTTGCTGCTTGTCCAAAGAGCACCTTGCAAACCTACAGGGAGAAAGAATACCATTAGTTATTAATTGCTTAATCAGTTACCTTGTAGTTCTTGGCCTTAGGATTGACTCTTGGTTTGGGCATAAGCCAGCCCCGAAGCTGGCACTAGAAGTGCTTCCCTCTGAGCCTTCCGTGAGGTGTCACACGCGGGCCATCCTCCTAAGCAGGCCTGTCTCTCACGTGCTGCGTGCCCCCTGTCAGTGGAAATGAATATTAAAATCAAATACTGAACCAAGCGCACGTAGGTCCGTGGGGGAAGCCACCACTTCTCATATTCCTGTGGTATGCAAGTGAGCTTTTGTCTTTGAGCTTCCTGGGCTGAGGATAAATGGATGATTCTTTCCCTTCCTTGATTTTTCTCCAAAGAACAACAAAAAAATTGCTCCCTCGAATTCCAGTTCAAATTAATGGAAGTCTGGGGGAGAAGAAACAGACAAACAAACAAGGAAGTGTTTTATATTTGGGCTTCTCTTTCCATCTCGAGGCAGATGGGTTTGGTGTGTTTTACAGCCACCTTCTGAAATCAGTCTGTTATTTTGCCATTCCTTTGTAAGAGAGTAGCAGTGCTGAATCTTTATCGTATCGATCGTTCCTAGGCTTTCATCTGGGGCCTAGGATAATACATAGCATTGTTATTGCATTATTATTTTTCATTTGTATCCTATTGATTTGCTGCCAGGGACTTACAGGTCAATTTGCAAAAAGATGGGCTATGATTTATTTTTTTTCTAGAAGATTATGCCACGATGGGAATGCTTTTATAAGGCTGTCAGGTCTTTCGGTTTGTTTTTTCTCCTCTCAGGAGTGCAGCACATTCATAGATCAGTGGCACGGTTCCACCTGGATTTACACCCGGAGTATCCATGACTTTCACGTAATTCATATGGATAAGTGGCTGTACCCAAGCCTACACTTAAATTGGAATTTTACTCCTGGGGAATGGGTCTTCTCTCACTCCTCCCCGTACGACTCAGAAACAACAAAGTCGATACAGTTACACTGATGCAGAAGAGAGGGGAGGAGGGAGGGCACGCTTTCTACGTCTGATCACAACAAGCCACCAAAGTTTAGCATCCCCAGGTGACAGGTGCTAAAAACAGACATGAAAAGTTATTTTTGGTAGCACGTTTTTTGTTTGCCAACAGTTTACTACCAAGTAGTAGCAGTCCAATTCCTAACAACTTTGTACACAGAAGGCCCACTTTTGAAACAAAATAAGGATTCAAATTTTCCTTGTTTTTCTTTGACTTACTGTTATTAGATTGTAGCTACTGGGAAAGCAAGGATTATACAAGTATGTGGAATTGCACTTTAATTCCTTCAGTACAAAACTCCTGCTACATAATTTACGAGGGGGTCGTTTTTAATTACTCCATGCAAAAGTGTTAAGTGCAGTGGGCTGATGTATCCATGCACCGTGTTGTGTACTATTATTTTTCCCTGGAACTCAGCCAGGTAAATCAAACCCGCAGTGAGGGACTTCAGTTCATGTTCTATTTACACTGTATTGAATTTTCCTGGCATCCTTTCAGCAGGAGCAATTTGACAAGGGAATTTTTTTATAGCACAGAACACCTTTTCCTGCCAGTGAAGATCTTCAGTTTGGGGATTGGTGTGGTGTTTCAGACTCCTGGTTTGTGGCACGGAATTGGACGTTGATGTTAAACCATGCTCTCACCAGCACAGGTCGCTGGAATTACCTGCCCCGTTTGGGAAATTTTATTCTGAATTATTCACAGAGCTCAAAGTAAGACACAGCCCAAATAAATGCCTCACTCATAATGTCTCCCATGGCAAGATAATTATCAAGCAGCTGAACTGCTGCCCTTATCTTCCAGGAGTTATTTCAGAGAATGTTTTCATTTGTCTTCTTTTCCTGCCTGTCCAAGTTTTGCTTTGCATTTTGGCACCATTAGGATAGAACTGTATTAGACAGGAGCGAGGCCGAATGAGATTTCCTGCTTTCAGTGCAGGTGTGAAGTCACAAGATGTGCAGTGTCTGGCTGCTAAGTGCCTGTTCAGTGTAGCACAGCAGCATATATATATTTATAGCTAAATACTTCAGAATGTAGTTCTTTTAGTATTTGAGGACAAAAGATTGCCATGTTCCAAGACTGCTGGAAATGTGCTGTAATGGCACAAAGGTGCTATTTACAGACACCAAAAGAAATTCCTTTTTGATAGTACTCATGACTGTCTAAGTTGAGCTGAGATTTTTTTTAAAAAAAAATTGGAGAATTGATGAAAAATGCCAAATCCTTTCAGTGATTATAAGGAATATTTGGTTTTTACATCTTTTTATACAGAAATGTTTCTGAATATTAGATTTAGAGCATCTAAGTTGTCGTTTCAAAATCTGTTGTCCTTTATAAGCATCGAAGGCGTTACAAAATGGTCAAAATCTTCTGTTTCAGCTGAGCTCAGTCAGAGCTTTTCTGTCTGGCAGCTCAACAAACACAAGGAGTTTCATGTTCTGCTTTAATATTAAATATTGCTTTATAAATCACAGTAACTGTCTTCCACCAAACCTGACTTCTGCTTTATTTCAGAGACCTGCCAAAGGAAAGCCTTGCATCTGCCAATAACCTGTGAAAAGTGCTTCCTCATTTCTGTGATACCTACCAAGAATGGGAGATTTAGCGGGAGTTTCTAAGTTCCTCAGACATTTAGAGAAGACCCCAAGCCCTTTCTACGATGGTGAGTACGGATATTTATTTCTCAGCTCGGATTTACTGATGGACTGAGACAATCTGACTGCTACAATGACACTTGTAGAAGCTGGGATATTTGTAGGGAATCAGTGAGCAGAGCCCTGAACTGAACTTGCTGCTGATACGCTGCTGCAATCTGTGAGCAAACACGTGCACAAAAGCCAGCACTTCAGAGCTTCTCTTTTACATCTGGCAGCTAAACCAGATTTCTGTTTGCTTCACTCTTTGTGAAAAAGCTAAAAAGCAATGAAATACTAGTTACCTTTGTGTTTGTCTGTAAAATTCTTCCTGGGTGATAAAAAATTAATTGCATTAATTACTGCTTTTTCCCAGCACTGCTCTGCAGTGCCTGAGTTAAGAGGTGGTTCCTGTCATAGCTGCTGAGCTGTTCTTGGGGAAGTGCTCTGTTTAAGGCAGCGTTTGTGCTTCGGGAGAGCCCTGGCCAGTGTCAGGTGGGTCAGCTCCTGTCAGGGCTGGGGCATCCTTGCCCAGCCAGCAGGTCACTGAAGGTTACTGCTGCACCATCTGTTGACTTGGCTCTTGGAATGGGAATGATTTGTGGCAGGAGCCCAAATGATGAATAAACACTCAGCCCTGTGTTAGGGATAAACATACTTATGACGCTTCAGTGAAGTTACTTCATGGTAGTTCCCAGCTATGAGGAGATCTTTTGGGCACTTCTGTCTGTACAGCCCTCCTTTCTTTTTGCTAACTTACAGAAGTACATTCCAGAGCTCTGGCAAGCCCCCACCTTTGCACAGTGCTGTTCCAGGAGAACTGCCCAAGCAAATCCAGTTATCCGTGTGCTCACCAGAGCCTCGGCGATCCGAGCTGTGCTCTCACATGCAGCAGCAAACACAACTTAACATTACAATAACCTCTCATCTCACCTGAGGTGCTGTTGCAGAACAGGGTGAAACGTACACCTACAAATGGGCTTTCTGGTGCAGAGAAGCCAAAATTCCATGCTAGATCAAATCAAGTAGATTAAATGTCAACAGCCATAACCTTCAAGTGGGACTTGGAAACTCAATCACTGGATTATGCTGGACCATTCTAATTCTTCATCAATCTCTGCATGTCTTTTGATATCAGTAATGAAGGTATAGGGTAATAAATTATTGTATGAGAATATAAATATTTTTAAAGTACCCCAAATTAATCTTTTTAATATAATCTCTATTAGGAAGCAAGTGCTTCCTTAATATGAAAATCCATTGTCACAGCCTAGAAGTGATGAACGGATGCATTCCTGTGAGGAGGAATTAGAGAGGCACCTTCTGCCTGTTGGGTTGAGTTTGAGTTCAAACTGAGATTCAGCAGCATCAGGGCATTTGCAGCTGGGGCATCCTCAGGCTGTGCAGTCCCACAGTGTAGGAGGCTGCCTGTACAAATTGCTCTCACTTGATATTTCAGGTTCCCAAATTGTTGCTCTTCCACGTTGATCTGAAATACGTTCACAAAATACGTGTATAATCCACGTGCAGGATTTTACATTGCAAGGTTTGGGGGTTTTTCCTTAACAAAAGACAAACTCTGCTGCAAGTCTGCATAAAGACTTTACTTCTACACAGTAGATTTTATCCAGCTGATTGAACTGCTGCAGTTGCAGCTGGACGTAGTGGCCAAGTCCATTCTGTCAGTGTCTGGTCCGGAATGCACAATCTCTTATTTTTTTCCCCCCAGAACATTCCCTACTCTCTTGCTATTGCTCCTTTTATGCAGTCATACTTCTCTTAAAACTTAGAGTAGCCATTCAGGAAAATCCCTTTTCTTTTCCCCTCTCTTTTGGCAGGATGAATTCCCAAGGACGATGTGTCACCACTTGAAGACCGATCTCACAAAGGACAGATCAATTCTGAAGTGAGTCCTAGCGCTCCTTTTAACAATTAGCGTTCCTGTTTCCCGTGGCTCTTCCTTCACAATAAGGTCTAAACACGTCAAGTCATTTCTGCATGTTCCCTGCAGTATTTTACTGTCTAAAGACAGGCAAAGGGATCTTCTGAGCTTTCTGAATTAGTTCACCCAAACACCACAGCAAAGGCAGTGTCTGATTTCCCATTTCTGAGTGGCTCTCGAGCAGGACTCGGTGCCTCGTTGCACCCGTTTAACACAAGGTACCGGCCGGACTCCAGGGCCCCGCAGCGGGGTTATTTACCATGTGCCACACAGGTGCTGAGTCTGAATGATCTGATGATCTCACACCCAGAAAATCTCTTACTCTGCGTAATCCTCGTGACCTCTTCCTCCGTCACTCATTTATCTACACTTGGGAGAGGCTGGCACGTGGCCGATTTTACGGATGGCGTGCTGCATGTCCTGGGATCAGCCTTCATGTGCCGTAATTCTTTACACAGTCATTAAAGCACTATTAGGGACCTCAGTCTGGGACTGGATATGGTCATTGGAGGAGTTCCACAGAGGTTATTCTTGTGTTCCTCTGTCTCCACCTGCTCAGCAAGCGCGAGGCAGCAATTACAGGAAGGGCCCCTTAGCATCCAACCCGTACACAGGGAGGTGGGGAGAGAGATTTCAGAGACATCATCCCCCATTCACCAGAGCACAATAAAACACCTTCTTTATTTCGGATTTTATTGGTTCTGTCTGCTCTCATCTGGTGCCTGAACATTTTATCTGTTCACGCTGCTTTTTTCTAATGCAATAAAAAGAGCAGACAGGATTTTGCCCTTTATTTAAAATGTTTTGCCACATTTAGAGGTAATTCACAGCCGCTTTTCTGTGTTGTGTATTTTCAGACTTATCAGAGAGAGAAATGTTTTGATAGCAAGCGTGCTCTGCAGGGTCCAACTGTGGTCAGATAGGAATAGTCTCTTCCTACCACCTTCCTTCTCTTTGCTCTGCTATAAACCTGTCCCTCTCTCCACATCTCTGGGAGTCAGGCACCCATGTTCCTTCATGCATAATGAAGGAAAAAAGGAAAGGAAAGATCTGGCTCCCAGTCCCTCCACAAACAGAGTTTGAGTCATTCACATGAGGAATTCAGCGAGCAGACATCTTTACTCTCAAGCAGATCTGTCTTTTCAGAAACAAGCTGACACTCTGGGCACCAAAACAGATCAGAGTAGAACTACAACAAAAAGCAGTGTTCTGCCAAAGCTGCAGGCAGGAGTCTGTCAGGGAGAATGATGGAGCAAGAAGAGTGGTGTTCTAACAGGCAAAGGGGGAAGAAAGAAAGAGTGAAAAGTGTAAGAAAGTGGAAAGAGACTTCAAGGGGCACAACGCTGTTCAATGGGGCAGAAACTGAGAAACAAGTGAACTACAGTGCAGGGTGATTTGCATTTTCCAAGACAATTTGTAAAAGGTGAAAAGCTGTAGATGAAATGCTTTGATTTGCCTTTATCGCACTCTGCCTGTGCACCTGTGTCATTCATTTCATGTAATAACCTCTGCTAAACAGTCAGAGGCTGCAGCATAATTGTGTTGACCTTAAATTAAGGCAAAAAGCTGCAATTCTGGAATTTGAAGCTTGTAGTACCTTGCTGGCTAAAGGGCAAAATAAAGAAGTAAAGATGAATGACAACTTTTCACGTCACGTGAAAAATCAAGGCTTATGCACCAGAGAACTTCACAACAATTGATTCGTATCCTTTCAGCCTATGTCTCAATCCTAAAACTGCATTAAAATTAAACTCTCTGTTTCTAATTCTCATCCAGTGGAGCTTAGATGAACCTCAGATTTTAGATGGGGGTTATGTTATGGGAATTGTTTTCTTCGCAACATAAAGCACCAAGAATGGGAAACAGTAGCACTTTGGGGGGATTCTTTCTAATTTCTTTCCTTCTTATTCCTTTCTATCCCACACAGCAGAAATGCAATCTAATTGAGTAGCAGGAAGACAACCTACATTAAGTTAACAAGTGAAGAAAAAAAGTCAATCTTTCTGGCTTTGAAGGAATTTATACCAGGAGAAAAACTGTGCCTGCAATACAAAGCCAAAAGATATCAACTATCCTGAGAGAAGTTTTCACAACAAAGAACATAAACTAGCAAAAAAAAAAAGGCATTGCTCTGGTCGGTGTCCCTGAGATGAGAAACCGAAAGCCGCGAGTGTAAAGCAGCTATGAGATGGTTGTCAGTGGAATGTCAGCTTCCAGCAGAACAGGAATAACTCAGAAGTCTCAGGACGAGTCTCTGCTTCCTCGCACACTGTACAGTGTTTTAATCAAAGCCCGGAATGAGCAGTTTCCAGCCAGCCACAAAACGCCACGTCAGGCCCTGCAGAAAGAGGATTGCAGCAGAAATGGGGCTTCCCCAGATCTATCTAAGGTCTACAACTGCTGCTAGACAGGGCTCAGCTTGAGTCATTTTCTTAGTTCCTCCCTTTGCCCTTTCACCCCAAATGTGTTTATCTTGTATTTTGCTTCTGCATGCTTCTGTAAGTGCTCAGAGGATCCATCTTGGAAGCACTTCCAGGGTGGAAATGCTCTGACCTTTATGTATTGACAGACGAGATGCCTATTCTCATGTTCTATATTATTGACAATAATAGCAGTTCTTCCATTTCTTTTGTGAATAGCTTAATTTTTACAATTTGTGTGACTTCCTTATACAGTTACCCTCCTATAAAATGTACTATGTATGTCAGTTCTCTTATTCCAGGGAGGGAAATGTGGTACCACATACTGATAAACACACGATACCCTTTGAACCAGGATCTGCACCGCCACTCAGCAGAAATGAGGAAGGCACAGTGCTCTGCAGCACGAGGCTGCTGACTTACCCACAGAGGCAGCACCGCCCGCACGGCGTGACTGGTGAGGCAGCTCCTGTCTCCTGGGCCCAGAGGTAATTCCTTTTCCAGGTCTGCTCTGTGCTGGACCTTGCCTTTGCAGATGTTGTGGCTGGCGCCAGATGATGCGCAGCAGCTTTGTAACGGGGAGTATCCTCTCCTGGGGATTGCACAGCCCTACCGAAGTCATGTCAAGGAGCACTTTGATGAAATGGAGAGCTGAACTGCAGGGGTAGGAACCAGTTCTTCTTTATTTCATTGTTTGGAATTTTTTCCTGAGAGTGCGGTCAGGGAAGGATGGGAGATAGAAGACCTTCTTACCTTTCTGGTTTTGTCTCTTTCCATGCTACATTGCATCCATGCCTTCCACAGCTGCACTAGTAGGTCTGTACTTCCTGAGAGGAATCCAACAGAAAAATGTTCAGTCTTTAAGCCCCCCAGAAGCAGCACTGGTCTTTGCAGCAATCCTTCTGAAAATATTTCCGTAAAGTTCTTCTTTTAATTCCTGATCCTGCTCAGACACATTAGACTGATACAAAACCCCGTAAGTAACTTCACCAGCCTCAGTGGAATGGCTAAGCTCTCTGAACTCCACCTTTGCATTATCACACCATTTAATTACATTAAAATTATAAATATAATTATGGCAGGTTCTAGGTCATTGGCTCTGCATCTTCCTGGTTAGGGCTGACCATAGCATTTGTCTGGATTTTCTTGTCACAGAATGGACTGATCACTCCATGCTTCCTAAGGGACCAAGTGCTTGTTCTCCACAGCTCCTTGGAGCTGAAGGTGCTTGCCCACACTGAGCGACGAGTGAGACTGTGCTATGTTTCTATGAGCAGAGCTGCTGTGATGGAAATTTCTGTTCCAACACACTTCCAAACAGAGAGAAATAAAGGGGAAACAAAAGAAAAAGGAGTTACACGCCAGAAGGCAGCATTTAAATGCTAGTGTGGCAACCAGAGAGGTAAGGGAATGAAACACCGACAGAGGGAGGCGAGGAAGGTCACTGTCCCCAGGGGCAGCAACACCAGATGGCCACAAGCACAAATCAAGAATTCTGCAGATAGGAGTTTTACCCTCGCCCTTTGATTTACTTAAGCATAATTTGCACTTTAGTTTATTTTCATGGCCATTGGGAGGTTGGTAAAGGGCCAGATTGCTCCAAAGGGAGAACATTTTAATGTGTACGTACAGTGGGATGTTCAGAGACGCTGTCAGCATTAAACCTCCTCAGTTCTCTTTATTGGGATGACAGCAGCAATAAAAGAGCCACCTGAGGGTCTCTTCCACCCTCTCCCTTTCCTTGTGCAATCCTAAAGCTTGCACATAGATTTCCTAGATGGGGGTTGGACACTGCTTCCACTTGGATTTACCTGCATTTCTGGGCTGGGCCAAAACTTCCAGTGGCAAAGTGAGAACATTTTGGCTTTGAATAAGAAGAGACATTTCTTAGTGACTGTGCCGAGCTGCTTCAGACACAAAACAAACATTGACTGCACATCTATCCTGGCAAAAACAAAAGAACTGACCTTAGCAGCGATTACCAGGGAATAGGCCCAGATTTGCATTTGAGACACTTGCATTTCCAGCCCCTCGTGCCTCCATAGGGAAAAGCTGATGTTGCACAAAGAACAGTCAGGTAAACTGCTGTTCCTGCTCGTGTGAGTTCTACACAACTGAACCACCAGTATTCCAGATTCTGTTTAACTTCACAGCCTTTGGAGCTTTGCTTCCACTGTATTGCATTTATTTTCTGGACATACTCAATTTTGCTGGCACGGGAGATAAAAATAATAAAAGAAAGCTTATGATAGAAGAGTAGGAAACAAATGACACTTGTGCATTTGTCATTGATCCCTGAAAAATTAGATGAGCCCTAGACTTACTTTTGGATTTATCTCTGCTGGTTGTGCTAATGCATTAGGGTGTTCCCAAAGAACCCGAGAGAAACAAATTCCCTGTTTTGCCTCCTATTCGTGGCAGGGGAAGAACAAGATCAAATATCAGGTTCAATTGCTTAAAAAACTGTTAAACCTGTAGGAGAAAGATTAAAAAAAAAACCCCACGACCTTAGTAGCCTTTGCCAGAAATGACAGAAATGAGACAGACACAGTAATCTTGCACAGTTATTCCTTCAGTCTTTCTAAACTCCGAAGACAACCAAATTAACACGGAAATCGGAGCCCTCACACACCCTACAGCCAACAGCTCCCAAAATTATGAAAACCCTTATTGATTCAGTTTATTGCTGTCCTGAAGCAGAAAAAGTGCCTCTGCACTTATTTAGTCCTTTTACCTTTGACTGAGGTTTGGTTTTGCCTTGTATGGTGCCACTGAAGAGCAGTGGGGAGCAGTAACAAGGCTTCCTTAATGCTGGAATCATGAAAGCTCGTTCCTTGGGAGAAGAGACCAATCCCCGCTGGCTGCAGCCGCCTGGCAGGTACAGGGTACGGAGCAACCGGGGCTCCCCTGAGTCTCACTCAGTACTTTGGTTATGCCAAACATTTGGGCTCATTCAGTTTGCTGATAAGAAGACATAAAGGTGACACATCCTGGGCACTGTCCCCTCCTCCCCCTTAAGTGTCCCCCCAGGATGGCCTGCGGCTCATAAAGTAACATCTGTGGAATCAGGCACCTCTGAACGTGCTTCTAACAACTCATTCCATCACTTCTTGCCTCTTTTTATTCAGTGCAAGCACGAAAATTTCTGTGATGGACAATGAAAAGCAATAGAGAAAATCCCAGACAAATGATCATAAATGGCCCAGCTGAGAAAGCAGATCCCATGTAATTGAATAGAGGTGGAAGGTCATTCCTAACACTTTAATGTAGCAGCCAAAGCAGATCCTTATGTCACCGTGATACTGACATGGAAAGATCACGTGCTTAAAATTATTTAAAAGGAAAAGAAGCAGGAGGACAAGTGGGGAGGTGTGTCGTTAACTTCGCTGAACACAGTTTAAAATAAACCAAAACACAGCAGTTATTAAGCAGATATTTGAGGAGACACAACCAGAGGTATCTGCAGAACATTTACAAAGTGCTCGGCAAATGGAAAGCCGCATCTTTTTCGGCAAGTGCCACGGGTGCTGTGCACCCAGACCTGGAGCACCGGAGTCATCCATGCCCCTCAGGAGTCCTGCCTTCACGCTTGGAGCGTGCGTCCTTTCATCCTGGAGTGCACACCAGCGCTTCAGATCGAGACAAAGACAGCATTTAATGGGGGGAAAGAATGGGAGCTACCGCCCCATTAAATACTGGCACTACCGTTCCACATATTCCCTTGAAGATGAGCACCAAGAGGTTACAACAAACTCACCCCTGTACAGAACAGAAACCAAGTCTCTTCTGCTGCTCTGGGCAGTCCTTAAGCACAAGAAGGAGCCGTAGTTCTTCTCCATTGCTGGTAGCGCAGCTAAAGAAATTCCATAAGCCTTCCCTGTTCTCCTTAGTTGTCTCTGATTTTCATCCCCTAAAAATGGGCATCTGTGGTGCTACAAGACGTAGCAGCATATTCCTTGGAAAGCAGCCGGAAAAGAACCAGAGCGGGTCCCAGACTGGGGGCTGCCCCTTGCAGGGGATTATGTGTCAGCTCTGTTAGAATTCCTAATTATTTAGGCACCTAGTTGGCTTTGAGGAGTTCGACAATGTGCCTGGGAGAGCATCGATGAGCAGGTCCCGAGGGATGGAAGTCCAGCCGCTGCACCCAGCCCCCCGCGCACCGTGTGCTCCCCTGGAGCCCGGGTGTTCCCCTCAGAACAGATCCCTGGGACGCAGGCTCCGCTCCCCTGCCGCCCTGCAGCCTTGGCACAGACCCTCTTTCCCTCTGTTTCCCCCAGGATGGAGGTTTAAGTGACAGCGGGGAAGATGTGGTCCAGATGCTGCATGTGTCTGCAGAGGAAAGGAGAGCTGGGACCAAGGACCAGGCAAAGAGTGGTTTCTCCAGTGGAGAGCCGGCACAGAGGCGTGTGCCTGTGTGCAACTGGGAAGACTGGGAGCCGTTCTATGGCAGGAGCTCATTTCCCACACCCTGCCCCACTCTCTGCTCCCAAAGGGCACCGGGAGCTCACCCAAGGCACAGGGCAGGAGGGCCCAGCAGGGCTGCCCCACCTGGGCTGAGGGGCAGGAGGGGCTTCTGCAGGACTTTTGTCTTGGTCTGATTCCAGCAACTCGGACTGGCTCCTCCTGCATCCAGCGGGCTTGGGGGGCGGGGGGGGGATTTGGTTGGGGGTTTTTGTTTATTGGTTTGGTTTTTTATTTATTTAGACAGTGCTCTGAGGGTCAGTTTTGCTGCTTCATCAGCTTTACCCCCTGCCCAGCTGCCTCCTGGGTGCGTGGATGGGTTCAATCTGCATTTTGCTTCTTTTGCATTGCTACTTTATATTGTAGGCTCTTCATTTTTTCTCTTCCTTCTCTTTTTTTCCTTTTCCTTCCCTTTCTTTCCCCTTCTTTTTCAAATATTTCTTTTCTGTTGTAGGGTTTTTTCCCTTCTCTCACCCTCACTGCTTTCCTGTCTTTTTAAAAATTTTTCTTTTTCCCGTATTTTTTTCTCCTCCTGACCAGAAGCACCTGGGGCAGCTCCACAGCTGGGGCAGCTCTACAGCTGGAGCCACTCCTGGCTGTTACTGATGCCAGGGAGCTGACTGCTCTACAGGATGTGTTTGTTCCTGGGTTTGGGGCTCTCAGTCATAATGTTTTAGCGAATAAAGGTTGTGTGGCATGCCTGGGTTTGATGATGGTGTTGTATGGAATGGGCCCAACCCAGATTCCCCGGGAAGCAGCAGTATGGGTTTCCCTGTGCCTTTGGACAGCCCCAGAGCCAGGCAGCACAGAGAGAAGTGACTCCTAAGCCACTTCCGATGATATAATCAAGTTTAAATGACAATAAATTAGAAGTCCTGACTGAAACCGATGTGAAAGCAGGTTCTGCTTGGTTTTCAGACCCTCCTGCTTTGTATGCTCTGCCTTAGGAGCCAGGAAAACGGCTCTGATTCCCCTCCCGATCCTGCTGCTGGTGCGGAGCTGCCGGCTGGGGTTCAGCCACCCCCGGGTGCTTGCGGGGGCTCGCAGAGGCCCAGCGCTGCCTTTGGGAGCTCAGCATCAGACTCACTTGATCAATTTTTGGGCTCACAAAGAGAGGCTGAGTGCTGGGTTTGGAGGGCTTAAGTAAAGCCCAAATCCCGTGTTCTGGTGTTCAAACCGGGCTCAGCGTGAGTCTCTGCTCTCAGCTCTAAGGCCTGCCTTTGGCACAGCCCAATCCCGGGCTCACCCGGCCACACGGAGAGCTCAGAACCAGCGACTCGGACCTGCCTTTGGGGCTGGAGGCGGAGCCCCAGTGCCGTGCTTTGGGGCTCAGCCCGGGCTCCCGGGACGGTTTTAGGGCTCAGAGCAGAGCAGAGCCCAAACCCCGCGTTTGGGGGCACGGGCAGAGCCCAGCCCCGCGCGTCGGGCTCAGCACGGGATGCCGGAGTCTGCCCCGGCACCGGCAGAGCCCCGGCTCCCCGCGGCCGGAGCGGGCCCGTGCCCGGGGAGCCGAGCCGGGCGCAGCCAGAGCAGGACACCGGCAGGAGCCGGGAGCGAATCTCCGGCCCTGCCGCAGCTCCGCCGGGAGCGGCCCCCGGGCCGGGGCTCGCACAGCGCCGAGCGAGGGTCCTGAGCGAGGGTCCCGGGCCCGGAGCGGCCCCGCACGGGGCGGGCCAAGGGCGGGGCGGGCCAGGGCCGGCTCAGGTGCTCGGGATGGGGCGGGACCGGCTCAGGTGCTCGGGATGGGGCGGGACCGGCTCAGGTGCTCGGGATGGGGCGGGACCGGCTCAGGTGCTCGGGATGGGGCGGGACCGGCTCAGGTGCTCGGGATGGGGCGGGACCGGCTCAGGTGCTCGGGCCGGGCGGGGCCGGGCAGGTGCGCGGGGCCCCAGGGCGGCTGCGCGGGGCGGGGCCGAGGTGATTTGAGCCCCAGGAATCGCCCCCCGCGCCATTTGCTCCTTCAGAGCGCGGTGGGGCCGGACGCGGCCGGTCCGGGCTCCCCCGGCGGGGCCCAGGTGAGGTCTCCCCCCTCTGTCTCTCTTTTCTCCCCCTCGTACCCCTTACCCCGCTCCCTCTCCGCTCCTGAACACCCCCTTTCCTCCTCTCCTTGCTCCCCTACACACCCCGACCCCCTACACTGCCCTTCCATTCCTCCCCCTCCTACCCGTGACCCGGCTCCCTCTCCCCTCCTGTATCTCTCCTTCCCTCCCTTCAGTGCCCGCTTCCGTCCTCTCGCTGCACACCCCGACCCTCCGCTCTACCCCTCCTTCTTTCTCCTCCTTACCCCGCTCCTTCTCCCCTCCTGAAACCCCCTTCCCTCCTCTCCCTGTTTCCTTGTACATCCCGAGCTCCCAGTCTACCCCTCCTTCCTCCCCTCTCCTTTCCCCGGGCACCCAGCCCGACCACCGCCCCCATTCCCCCTCTACCTCTCTTACCTACACCCCCCGCACCCGGCCTCCCCATAACCCCCCGCTTCCCTACAAACTCCGATCCCGCTTCTGTTCCTCTTTCTCATTCTCCGTCCGCCCTCTCTGCCCCTCCTGACCCGGCCTCCGACCTCCCCTCTACCCTCTCTATTCCCCCATTCCCTCTCTGCCCCGCTTGTCCCCCCTCTCTCTCCCTTATTCCCCTTCCCTGTTTCCCCGCAGCCGCGGGGTTCGGGGCGCCGGATAATAAAGCCCAGAGGGCCGGAGCCCGGCGCCCCTCGCTTCAAGTCCCCACACGGGGCCGGGCCCGCTGTGCGGGTCCCCCCATGCAGTTCACAAACACCGCCCGACACCGCCGGGGCTCCGGCTGTCCCCACATCACACTGGGGGCTCCCGGGGGGGTCGGGGGGTTTAGGATGGGCCCCCTCCTCAGGAGGGGGTCCGGGGGGGGTTTAGGATGGGCCCCTCCTCAGGAGGGGGTCCGGGGGGGTTTAGGATGGGCCCCCTCCTCAGGAGGGTTGGGGGGGAGGGCCCCCTCCGGAGGGGGGGGGTCCTGGGAAGGGGTGGGGGGGGGCCCCCTCCGGAGGAGGGGGTCCGGGGTGGGAGGGGTCGAGGGGGGTCCGCCCCCTCCTGGCCCCTCCCACCCCGGACCCTCTCCTCCGGACGGGGTCCATCCCGACCCCCTCCCTGGGACCCCCTCCTCCGGACAGGGGCCCGGGGGGGGAGGGAGGGGTGGGTGGGTGGGGGGGGAGGGAGGGGTGGGTGGGTGGGTGGGTGGGGGGGACAGGGGAGGGGGAAGGCTGCTGTTGCGGAGAACATTTTATATTTATGGTGCAGAGTGACGCGACCCCCTCTGCTACCCACCCCACCCGCCCCACCCTCCCCCCCGGGCCCCTGTCCGGAGGAGGGGGTCCCAGGGAGGGGGTCGGGATGGACCCCGTCCGGAGGAGAGGGTCCGGGGTGGGAGGGGCCAGGAGGGGGCGGACCCCCCTCGACCCCTCCCACCCCGGACCCCCTCCTCCGGAGGGGGCCCGCCCCAACCCCCTCCCCAGGACCCCCCCCTCCGGAGGGGGCCCTCCCTCCCCTCCCTCCCCCCCCCCCCAACCCTCCCCATCCCACCCCACCCCAGGACCCCCTCCTGAGGAGGGGGCCCATCCTAAACCCCCCCGGACCCCCTCCTGAGGAGGGGCCCATCCTAAACCCCCCGACCCCCCGGGAGCCCCCAGTGTGATGGGGACAGCCGGAGCCCCGGCGGTGTCGGGCGGTGTGTGTGAACCGCATGGGGGGACCCGCACAGCGGGCCCGGCCCCGTGTGGGGGCTCAAGCGAGGGGCGCCGGGCTCCGGCCCTCTGGGCTTTATTCTCCGGCGCCCCGAACCCCGCGGCTGCGGGGAAACAGGGAAGGGGAATAAGGGAGAAAGAGAAGGAGTAAAGGAGAGAGAAAGGAGATGAGGGGGAAAGAGCGGAGGATAAGGGGGACAGGAGCGGACATAGGGGGAGGTCGGGTCGGGATGGGCAAGGAGCGTGGAGAGAGGAGGGGAAGAAGGTGTGAGAGCAGGGGGCGGCCGGAGGGGTGCAGGGCGCATAGAGGGCAGGGATAGCGGGGAAGAACGGGGCTGGAAGAGAGGGAGGGTCGGGATGCGTAGGAGGGCAGGGAGCGGGGACAGGGGGAGAGCAGGTGCGAGGGAGGAAGGGGAGAGCTGCGGGGGAGCGGAATTGGGGGTTTGCGGGGGGCAGGGAGGAGGAGAAGATAAGGGGGAGAAAGGAAAGGGAACAGAAGGGACAGAGAGAAGCAGCGGTGGGAGGCCGAGGCTCCCGCGCCTCACCTGGGCCCGGCAGGGGAGCGCGGCCCGGCCGCTGCCGACCCCACCGAGCGCCGGGCTGGAAATGGCGCCGGGGGCGACTTCCGGGGTTTAAATGCCCTCGGCCCCGCCCCGCGCAGCCGCCCTGGGGCCCCGCGCACCTGCCGGGCCCCGCCGCGCGCACCTGGGCCGGCCCCGCCCGCCGGTGCCGCCCCGCCCCGCCCCTGAGGCAGCGCCGCGCCCGCCCCGCCCCGCGCGGGGCCGCTCCCGGCCCGGGGCCGCCGCTCGGGACCCTCGGCCCGGGGCCGCCCCCGGCTGCGGGTGGGGCCGGGGCGGGGCTCGCAGGTGGGCGGCGGTGGCGCGGGGGCCGTGGCCGGTGCCGCTTCTCCCCGCGGCTCCCGGGGCTCTGTCGCGCCCCGAGCCCCGTCCCGGTGTCACCCTCCCCGTCCCGGTGCCGCGGGCAGGAGGAGCGGGCGGGGAGCGGGAGCCGGCGGCCCCAGACCCTCGTTCCCGTCCCGCTCCGTCGGGCCCGGGGTCGCTGAACGGGCGCGGCGGCTCCGCGCAGGCACCGAATAAAGGCTGGGAAGCCCCGGCCGGGGCCGCCCCCGCACCGTGCGCCCGGTCCCGCAGCGCCCGCGCCGGGGTCCCCGAGCAGCGGCCGGGGAACCGCCCGGGAACGCCGCGGCTCCCGAACCGCCTCCTGCCCCCGGCACCTCCCTGCCCGGCCCGGCAGCAGCCGTGGGGCCTCCCGGACCCGAAACCGCGGCGCGGGCTGGTCCCGAGTCCCCAGACACCGGCCCCACGAGCCTCGCAACGCGGCGCTCCCGGCTCGTCCTCCGCCACCACATCCGCACCGGGGAGAGGCCCCACCCGTGTCCCGGGTGTGGGAAGGGCTTCAGCCAGAGCTCTGCCTCTGCTGCGGAGCCCCAGCATGGAGGGCTTGAGCGGTGCTCTCAGCCCTGAACCCGCCCCGATGAGCCCGGGGCCGAGCCCGGACAGCGCTGGGCCGGGGCTCCGTGTTCCAAGCACTCGCACACGGGATTTGGGTCTGTTGCTGGGCCCCGAAATGCAGGATTTGGGCTCTGTGCTCAAGGCTTTGCACTCCCAAAACACAGGACTGAAGTCACTGTTTCACAGCCCTGGGCCAGGCCAGATGGGACTGGTTCCAAGTGCCAACAGTGCAGGACTTTGTCCCTGAGCCCTCCACACCCTCACCCCCTCAAAAAAAAACAAAAAACAAAAAACAAAACAAAACAAAACAAAAACAAAAACAAAAAAAAAAAAAAAAAAAAAAAAAAAAAAAAAAAACCAAAAACACCAAAACCACCAAAAACCACAAAACCCAAAAACAAACCCAGGACTTAAGACTCCGATTCTGAGACCAGAAAAACGCCCAGTTTATTAGTCTCAGTTCAAAGGGTCGTGGAATTGACCGTGGACATCCCCACAGATGGTGACAGGGAATGGACCTCTCACACATTTGAGTCTGTTGTGAGAGCTGCTTTAGTGTAGCAAAAAACCACACGTGGGATAAAAGGGTAGGAAGCCTCCCCCGAAATGAAGGCATAAAATGCAGCTTATCTGCATTGTCTTATTATCCTAAAAAGGTAATGTCCTATTATCCGAACACCAGGCTGGTTGTGCCGCCTCCAGCTCACCGACTGATGCCGCCCATGGCTCCAGGCGCTCCTGAGGCACGGGAACACCCACAGCTCTGCTCGGCCGGATGGAACTGAAGGGCTGGAAGATCCCCAGGCCTGAGCAGTCACCAGCAGGTGACGATCCAGGTATTCCTCCCCTTGTCCTGAGCTCGGGATGAGGTAGCTCCCACCTGCCGCTGCCAGGAAGGAGCAGCTCCCCAAGGACGACTGTGCTCCCGTGCGATGCCGGCTGCCCTGCCTCTCTTAGGGAAAGCGGCTGCTCTGGAAGAGGAACTCAAATCCCAGCAGTCGGGGCTCGGCAGCAGCCAGCGAGCCCCTTGCACTGCGCAGGGCCAGAGGGCCGTGCCCCGAGCCCGGGAGCCGCATCGGGCGCAGGGACTCGGTGACGTGGGGTCCCTGCCCAGGCTCTGCCAGGAGGAGGAGATGGACGGGAGTGCCCGGGTGGAGCCTGGCACCGGCGGCCAGCGGGGCCCTTCCTGAGGGGAGAACTTGCTCTGTGTTCCGTGAGCAGGATTAAGAGCTGGCCAGAAGCATTTAATATTCATTTTATAGACTATCACATGAACTGATACCAGTGTGCATTATGCAAAATAGCCACAATCTCTGCAGGCTTCAGAACAAAGATAAACAACGTTGCTTTCCTTTCCTTCTTTTAGGCAATTATATATAGGTAAGATTAATAATGCCTGATGACATTTTCTTCCTTAAAACTCTGCCCAAGACCATCCTACTAACTAGGTTTCAAAAGCAGAAAGAGATGAAAGTGATAAATTAAACCTGATGCTCAATCTTTGCCTATTTAGCTTTCCATTACAGAAATCCCTGGATGGATCCACATGCTCCTCTGCTCATATTATCTTATATTTTGTCTCCCTCTAATCTCATTAGCATACCCTAAATCCAACCTGTTCTGCTTCTCACACCAAAGCCTGCTGTCATCTCTGCTCATGACATTTGCATGGCACACGTTGTTGTCACACAGATAATGGCAAAACAAATTGCATCGTGTTCTTCCTGCAATAAACAGTATAATTTGGGGAGCTGGGGCTGTGAAACGAGGTGATTCAATTCCTGAGTAGCTCTCAACACGATGAACACTGGCTCGGAAGTTGCCTGCGGCTCCAAACACATGAGTTTTCAGAATCCATGGTCACTAAATGGCTGTCTCCTTTACCAACATTTATTTTGTCAGTACTTCTGTTTTTGTGAGCCAACATTGCAGCTAGTGAGGGTCAAAAAAACCAGACCTCATGTTTGATGTGCTTTCTCATTGATGGAGTCCAACTACTCTTGTTAAGGCAAAGTCCCGTTATAGCAGGGGAATGAGGGGAAAAACAACCTTTATCCATGTAAAGATCAATTGATTATTAAGTATTTTTTTCAATTTCTAGACCTTCTGCCATCCATAAATGACTGATGACCCTTGCACTGGATATTCTGCACAGTCCCAGCAGGGTCACTCTTAGGAATTCCAGAAGCTGGAAAAGCCCCAGAGTTTCCCCAGTGTCCAGACTTATCCTGACCACTTGTTTCAGCCTTGCTGTGGCTCAGCTGTGCCAGGTTCTGATTATCCAGCAGCACTGGGAGGCACTTCCAGGCCTGAACACTTCCCTCAGTCCACAATAAAAACCAGCTGAGCACCTGCCCCGAGCCCTGTGAGGTCAGTGCAAGGCTCTGATGTGCCTGACTGGGATCAGGAGCCTGCTCCTGGCCTGGCTCCAGCTGGCTCCTGCTGCACTGAGGAAGGGCTCCTCTGGCAGCCCGGGTGTGGCTCCCAAACCTTCCACAGGAGCTGCAATATTTCCCCATTTTCCATCCGCAGTGTTGGTAACTGCTCTGGTTTGGCCCAAGACCTTTCAAGTACTCCAGCATGAGGACAGAAAAGCCCAGGGACAAACAAAGGCCTCTTGGAAGGCAAAGTATTTATTTCATGACTAACAGGCAAATGAAAGACTCTTTTTCTCATCAGGGTTTATGCTGTCTTTTGCTTGCTTGGACTTTTGCTTTCTGTCCTTTGCGAGTCTCGGCACATTCACCTTTCAGTATTTCCATCCTCTGCCTTGCCCAGGCTGCCTCTGTTCAGCTCCCTCAGCAGTTGTTGGTGTGAGCCTGATCTTTTTTACTTCAGCTCGTGTCCCTTTCCACTGGCCCTCGTTCCCAGCTGCTACACCCGGGGAATTCCGCCTGTGAACAAGCAGGGATTCCTTACCCTGGCCGAGGGAAGCCATCACCCCTGCCCACATTCCCAAGGGTCAGCTGGGCTGGTACGAACCTGTGGTGTCCCAGAGCTCACAGACCACTCCCAGTGCAGCATCTGGGGAGCTGGAAGCCTGTCCTAAGGATCGGGACTGATGCACGTGGTGACTGGAAATCATCCACGAATACTGGATCCAGTTGTTACGAACGGGTGCAGCCAAGGCAGCCCCTTTCCTGCTCACTGAGATATCACCAACACTTCAGTCTGGTAACGTGGATACACAAATATCTGCTCCAGTGCACAACAGTACCTTCGTGGGCATTCATGAGAGTGCAAATATAATGATCGTGGCTCTCAGTTTTGAGGCTGTGATCGAGATTCATTTTCAGTAATTTTAAACAATTATTTCACCTCATTGCTTAATTCTTTCCACAGCTGGGACTCCAGTAAGAGGAGAAAGGAGACAGTTTATTGGAACCCCTTTCCTGCTGAACACTGAGGCTCATCCAGGTCCTGGGAGAAAGCACAGGCAGGGAGAGTTGCCCCTGCTCTGCTGGGATTGCATTCACGAGGGAGAAACGTCTTTGTGAAAATTGGTCTCATTATTTTTATGCCTCATAGTTCCCACTACAATTGTTTTGACCAGAACTGGGACTGCTGAGCGTCACTGAGCAGCAAAGGAGACACTCAGCCATCCCCATGACCTGGCAGAAATGATTGCTGGTGATGGCCTGAGCCCTGGGGTGAGAGTTATTAACAGCAGTAACAGCAACACTGATATTCCCCAGAAATATGAGGAACTGCTTCTTCCCTTTGTTGGGAAAATGTCTATTGTGCATCTCCAAGTTACACCCTCAGCACTCACTTGGCTTCTCAGATATTAATCCCTTATACATTCCTCACAAGGCATCTCCACCAGTTCCCTCTTCCACCTGTTGGGCGATGCTCCCTCCTTATTTCAAAGGTGAGAGCGAGGAGCTTTGCACTTGCCCTTCACTGAGCTGCTCTCGCATCATCTCTCACTCCTTTCATTTCCTTACCAGCAAGGAGAAAGATGAAAGGGGAAAAAAGAAGTGTGTTATGATCTGTGCAAGGCCAGAAAGTGGCCTGAAGAGACGCATTTTGGATTAACTCTGGCTGTATAAAACCAAAGTCAATTAGGATTTCCTCAAAAAAGAAAGTAAAATGAAAGGAGGAGATAATTAAAGCTATTTATAGAGTCAGATTAAGGTCTGCTCCTCGAGGTTTTAGCTTTGGCACTTCTCTAAGCAACACGAAACACAGACTATGAGTAACTGTGAGAGACTGCACAGAAGAGGACTCGGAGGAGGAATTCATTCCCCCATCCAAATCCACTGGAATTGACTTGGACAAGGACAGGAATTGCCCCTGGACTGCCAGTGCTGCCCAGTTATTGGGAGGGTGGCTGGCACTGCCACCATTCGCACCTCTGGTGTTTAGTGGGCGCCTGCTGAGGGGCTGTTGGACCACGCTGAGCTCACTCCTTTTACGTGAAACTTGGTGCAGTTGCTAAGCAGGTGCCCTTCCCTATTTTCCATTTGTCTCCTCCCCAGAGAACACCCTGCCGTTCCCCCAGGTCCCCTGCCTGTCGCTCCGAGCCAGCAGAGCACAGGCCTCGCTCCCGCCGTGGGACTTCCCGTTCCCGCTGCCGGGACGTCGCAGCCCAGGGGCTGAACAGGGAGTGGCACGGGGGGAATGCACTGCTCAGGTGTCCCTGCAGCCTCCAGCACAGCTCTGCTGCCAGGGAAGGGGAGCCCGGTCACAGGTGGCTTTCACACTGCTGGAATTCATTGTCTTGGGAGCCCGTTGGTGTCACCTTAACATCAAAGGGCCTCTATAAACCACACTCGGCACCTGGAGAGCCTCTGCTCCGAGGGCTTTGGGCAGCAGCAGAGCACAGCTCTGACAGGAACTCTGGGAATGCATTTGTAAAGGAAGTCATTTCGATTTATGGTTTGCTTGCTTCAGCATTATTTATCAGTAATGGCCCAGTTAATTTTCTCTGTGTATCAGTTTTAGATTGAGCCTTTACAGAGTTAGATTAATTTGTCTTTACAGGATGATGTGTCACATCACTCCTGAGCTTTGAACAGCCTCAAGTGCACAGCACTGCCAAGAGCCAAGGCAGAAATTTCTTTGTGGGCAGCCCAAAGCCCATTTAATGTTTCATGATTGGACCCAGTGATCTTAAGGGTTTTTTCCGACCTAAATGATTCTATGATTCCATATTCCCAAATTCAGAGGAGCCCAGACAAACAGACATACTGTAGAGGAAGTACCTATTTGGGGTGTTTATGTAAATTACAATTATTTTTTCCCCCAACAGATGGACTATTTCCTACTCAGTATAAAAGGCATGTGTTTTTCTACACAAAAGCTGTAATTTACCTGACATCTTCTACCATCCTACACCAGAGCAGTAAAATGCAGCCACAAGAAGCAAGGAAAAACACACAGCCACACCACTGGCTCTGCCCAACCCAGGGATGAATCCAGAACTGGCCCCTAAGAGGGGTCTGGAGAGTTTAAGGCTAAAACCACCTGACTGTGAGGACTGGCCTGGTCTCTCCCAGGCTACAGTCCCCTTTTTATTGGGAATTTACTGGGCCATGGCAGAAAATTCTGTTTAGCAAGTATTGACTTCTTTTTCTCCCCCGCCCGTGAATGTCTGATTGATTGTTTTTTGAATTCCTGAGAGCTTCCTGCATCAGCAGCAGTCTGTGGTGCCCCGTTCAGTGGGTTAAGGACCTCTCATTTTTCACACTGTCACATGATAACTTCAGCTGCTGACCCCAAGTTCTTGAACTGAAGGAAATGGGAAACAGGTAACCATGGATCCTGGAGATCTTCCTCACCAAGGGTTCTGGGCCACTTATTCTTCCTGTTCCTTATCCCAATCAACCTTGTTCTCAGTTTTTGTATCCATATTAATTTTACTATGCCAAACACTCCAGCTAAAGCTGCAGTGCCACTCTGGACATACACTGAGTCGGTTCAGGGTTTGTTCAAAATATTTGAAAATTCCTTTGTCTATTTCTCAGCTCCAGAAACACTTATTAGAAAAACACAATGTACCTTTTTTGGAGCTCTTTTGACAGTAAGGTCCTGTAAAACCTGTTCTGTCTGGAGGGCACCTTTGCAGATTTAGTTATGCAGTCAGGTTCACTGATAGAGTAATCCTAAGTGACTGGGAAAACTTGGCATCTGCCTTGATCCCCCAATATTTCTCAGATATGACATCGATCAGTTTTAGTCTGTTTCAGCGGAAGCTTAAGTTGAGCTTTTGAGAGACTCAGAAATGCTTATGGTGAATCTCCCCAATCCCTTTTCAAGAGCATCCTCTCAGGTTCCGTTGATAAAGAGCAGATTAACCTATTATGGATGTCATTTTTCTCCAACACCGATATTCTCATTTGTCAGATGTCGCTGGCAAGGAGCAGGTTTGACCTTTAAGGCAGGAATATGTAAGGTGTTGTCAAAATGAATCAGAAACTCACAACAGATGTGAAACAGCATTTCCAAGGCTGGGGAGAGGGAGTTCACTCCTTATGCCCCCCCAGAAGACCCCATTCTCTAGAAACAGCAAACACCAACAAGTCCCTGCTTTGCTTAAATACATTCTGGTGAATTTTACTGTGCTGGCAAGGAGGGGTGGACAACAAAACAATGAGCGGTGCAGACAAAGCTCTCTCCACGGGCAGCGTGGCCTGACCTTCTGCAGCTTTGCCACTTCAGCCTTGGAAGATGCCAGCCCTGGCACTGAGGATTGCTGTGTGCCTTGGGGAGTTTGTTAGGTAAGTTACATGCACTGACAAGGAAAAGCTCTGCTTGCTGAGGATATCACCAAGGTAAACACACACTCGGGTTTCTGAGGACAGAATCCATTTCTCCTGGAACGGAAAGATGGAGCCTCTCATTTTATACATGATACAGCACTCGCTATTACCTCATTATGTGGTGCTTGGTAAGTGCATGGGTTTGAAAACTGTCTAGAAAAGAATATACCAGTGGTGAGCTTTTATTTCGTATCATCACCCCATGATCAAATGGATCAAGGCCTGGCTTTGCTGAATGATCTTTTACTGTTTCCTACTTTGGATGATCAAGTATTTTATTGATGAAGCTCATACAGAACTGGTTCAGAATCATAGAGAAATTCAATGTCAAATCTGAAAATTGAATAGATGCCCCACAAACAACAATCACATACCTCCTTATCCAACCAAACCATGCCCCCAAGACAATCCTCTACCCAGGAATAAAAAAGGAGCCCCAATCCTGGAGAGGGTCAGCCCTCAGCCCAGGGCTAGCTGTGAATTCCTGTAATGGAACACAAAACCACAGGGACTAATTTTCACCTACACCCAAATTCATAGCTCTTGGGAGGGCCTGAGCTACTGACAAAAAATTTCAACTTCTGGCACTGATTATGCTTCTTAGTGAACACTGTATCACAAAAGTGCACAACCACCCCCATTTTTCTGCCTGCTAACACTGCTCTGACACTGGGCCGAGCACAGAAGATGGAGGATGCAGTTTTCTGAGCGGGAAACACCCATCAACCAGAGGATGTCCCTGCATCCTCCGTGTGTCACAGTGGTGAGATGGAAATCATCACTGCAGCATTGTGGCACTTATTTAGAGACAGGTCACCCTTGCCTGGTCAAACTGCTTCGGTCACAGCACCACTCATGTTTGCTCCAAGCCTGGCACCAGAGCTCACAAGAGCTCAAGAACAACCTGCCCATTTCCTGTCTACCTGGATTCCTCCCACGAACCACTGCAACAGCAGGTCCTAGGCCGCTGCTTTTTGAATCTTTGGTAACTGCAGCTTCTTCAAAAATAGAGCACAGCATTATTGTCCTTTCAAATCTGTAGCTACAAAGTATTTCTTCTGTAGGAGGCAGTGGCACCAAACAAAAACACTGAGCCAGCAGCCGCTGGAGCTAAGGGGAAAGTTATGACAACAGGAAGGAAAAATGAGCATCAAGGTTTTTTAAAGACAACGTCTCCAAGTTTCATCCTTCAAACTTCTGCCCTGGCTTAGGCCATGGTACTGAACACACCCACACTCCCAGAGGTACGGGGAAGGATCAGTGGGAGCGCCGTCGAATCCTCGGCTCCCAGCCGGTGTTCCCGGGGGCCGCACGTGCCGGGAGTTGTGGTGCTTCCCTCGGCAGAGCGCAGAGAGCAGCGCCCGGCCCTCCCTGCCCGTGCCCGGGCCTTCCTCCACGCTGTGTTTGCCCACTGCTCCCTGCTCGGTGCTACCAGGGCCCGCCCCCAGGCAGAGCAATCGGCCTGACCACCACGAGCTACAGACTGAAACCTCCGTGCTCTGATTTCTCTCCTCTGTGCCCGAGCACATTCTGCTCTTGGCAACAACACAAGGCCTGAAGGCATCGCACCCCTTTCTGTTCACCTCTTCATTACTCAGTCAGAAAAAAGACCATTTATGATTGCAGTTTTCAAATCAGTTTCCTTCTTCAAGTTATTTCTTCAGATTTGGCACAAAACCCCTCAATATAACAAATAATTCTAATTGCCTTACTAACAGAGGATTTTTTCCTAAGAAATCCAAACAGTTTCAGTAGAACATGTTCACAGACATTTCTCTTTTCTATCCCTTGCTTCGTGACTTGCCTCTTCACTTTATTATACTCAATTTTTTATTTCAGATTTTAAGCTGAAGAAAAATCCTTCTCTCTGAAGAAGATTTTCTCATCAAGTGAGCCATATATATATATCTTTAATAGGGATATCAAACCCAGCCTGACGGAACAAACACCTTGAGACACCTGGGCATGAATGTCTCTTTAAAAATATTAAAGCTCTAAAGGTTGAATTGTTTGCAGGTTTAACTGAACTGACAGAACAAGAGACATTGCAATAGCACAAAATGATGACTCAGGTCTCTAGCACACAATCACTTTTACAGGATTTCTCCAGCAGCCCCTGTCCACAGGGGTTGCACCCCCGTACACCCATTTAACATAAAAAATATGTACACTTAAAGAAGGGTTACCAAAGTGTTGCCCTTTCTTTAACCTCTTAACAAATGTTACATGAGATACTTGGGAAAATCCTAACGCAAAGAAACATTTTGAGTTTAGCATTTTACTATTGAATAAGCTCTTCTTTTCTTAGCCAGATTTTGCATGCATCACTTCCTGTGTGGAATCTGGCCTTTAATAGATATTTTTAACACTAATATTGTGCAGTGGGACCAGAGCACCTTTGTTTCCAGCTGCCTATGCTGGTTTCTGCTGACCCGATACTGACACCAAATGCACACGGTGCTGGCTTTACATATAAATTAATGCAGTAGAAAGATAAGTGTTATTTCTTCAGAAAGAATCCCCTACAACAACATAAAATTTCTTCTCAGGCCAAGGGGAGTTTATTTCACCTCTGGTGATTTTATTGTGTGTGTGCTAGGTGGAAACCCAGAACTGTGAAAAGGCTCATTTTAGCAGGGATAACAGCTGACAGAAGTCCTTCTGAGAACTGGGCTGGAATGAATCACATTCCTACATGTGTGTGCTGGCTGGCAGCAATCAATGCTTCCTCTTAGCAGGGACACTCTGGGGGATGGAGAAATCAGAGCTGTGAAAAACCCAGCAAATTCTGCCTGACGGCTTTTCCAGGCAAACCACCCTGCTGGGGCACTGGGAGCACTGGGATGTCGGGCCCTGTGCTGGCGGGAGCAGCCATTCCTTCCACAGGGGCTCCTTTGGGATCCCTGGGGATCCCACAACCCACTGCCCTCCCTGGCCCCAGTCCACCGACAGGGCTGGGAAGCTGGGAAGCAGTGCAGATGTGGGGATGGCATGGAGCTGGGAAGCACTGGAGACACTGGGGTGACAGAGAGCAGGAGTCCAGAGGAGGATGAGGTACAGGTGCTGCACAAACAGGCTGGCACTGTCCAACACAAACCCGAAAATGGGGAGGCCAAGAGAAGTGAATTTGAAGGGAAGAAAAACAAAGCCTGGTGTTCCAAGAGGAACAAAACCCACTCGCCAATGCCCCATCCTATTAAGATTTCTCTCTGTGGCTCAGTTCAGCACTGCTCCTTACTCGATGCCAGTGCTGCTGCAGGTATTCCCTGCAGTCTCCCCACCACTGAGCAGGTGGAATGTGTGCAGGTGGAATGTGTGCAGGTGGAATGTGTGCAGGCCGAGGGAGCCCAGTTAGTGGTGGTGTTTAATGGGCCCAGTGCCCATTTAGCAGTGCCCTGCTGAACAACAATCCTGCCCCAAGTGGTGACTATTCCTGCAGGCCTGAGCCACAAAATGTGGCCATTGCATCTCCAGCCTTCAGTAGCCCCTGGGGAGCAGGTGAGAATTCCCATTTCCGTCTGGGAAATGTTCTCTCCAGGAAGGGGAAAAGCAGCATTTCCTTGCCCATCACCGACCATCACAGCCCTGCCCCTCTGTCTGTCAGCACTGACACTGGCGCTGCTGTGGCTCGGCAAGGAGCAGAGGAGAGGATGGAAGGAGCTGCACCCGTGTGGTGCCCACAGCTCCTGAGCTGCCTCTGGTCCTTCTCAGGAGAAGTTATGGCACCTAAATGTCAGCGCCTGATGCGGCCCCATCCGACTTCCCGGGACTGCAGCACCTTGAGCAAACGAAGGGGAAATCGCTGCAGTGTGAGGGTTGCCAGGCTAATACCAGCAGGAAGGCAAGAACTCAATGAAGTTGAAAAATTACATATTTAACCACTAGCTGGATGGTAATAATTGTTTTAGGCCAACACTGAATTCTGTCTGGGGCCATTAATTACATGATCAGGTTGCTGATCTGAGTGGGAGTGAGGGGTTTGCAAACCACAGCCAGGACAGAAAGGATTCCTCCCATCAGCAGCCTGTTCAGTGCCCTTGTAGGGTGTTTGCACAGAAAATCCACTGCAGAACAAGGCTGAAGGCAGCAGGGAACCACCCAGCTTTTATCCAGGGAGCCTCCTCTATTGTCTGTGCTGTGGAGCAGGAGGCAACACTGCTTTATGTTAAAAGACAAAAAAGAGCAACCTAAGGACAGGGAGTTGCAGAAACACGAGGAAACCCACACTTCCAAAGGCAACCTTGCCTTGTTTTCACTCCTCAGAATAGAAGGGCAAGTCTGGGTTTGCTTCATCCCCCTCAGAAAAGGGGCTCGGGCTCTGCTGAGCAGGATCCAGCCAGCGCTGATTCTGCTCTGGGAACAGCAGAGCTGAACATCAGATGGGTGACACGCACCCAAAACAAGGAGCGATAATGAAGCTGGAATAGCAAAGCTGAGCCCTAAGCGAGGTTCGATTCCTACCATGAAATCACCAGGCTTTATGAGCCCAGAGGCTCAGAGCTCTCCATTATCTGACAGAAGAGTTCACAGAAAGCCCCAGAGCTGAAGGAGCCATGGAGGTACCTCAGCTCCAGGTGGCTGCACTGCCAGGCTGCTCATGCCTGGGGCACTCTGATGTCACAGAGGAGTTTGGGAAGGGCTCCAACACTTCCTGCCGCTGCCAATCCCACAGCAAGAGCATCCCTGCATCCCACCAATGCCCAGCCTGCTTTTTAGAGAAGATTCTGGAATTAAACAGCGTGGTGAGGACAGTGACCAAGCTGCCTGGGGCTGTGCCTGCCCACACTGTGTCACACCCAGATGTGGCTCTCATCAGGACCAGTCACTGCTCAAAGGATGGCAGCAGTGGCAGCCCAGCTTTGGGCTGTGTCCCTCTGCTGCTCAGCTACTGGGACAGCTTTAATTTGATGCCTCCGAGGTTCATGTAACAAAAGGCAGAGAAAAAGTAGGCCTGGTTACATTTCTATGGCACATGCAGAACTCCAGAAATCCATTACAGCCCTTCTGCCCCCACCACTCCTACACATCTCCCACTCATCCCTTTTCGAAGGGGTAAAAAGTTCTAATGTATTTAGTCTTTGCTCACACAGAAGTTATGTGTACTTTTGGGTACTCTTGCCACACCTCTCTACACCTTCTTTCCTCAAAATGGTAAAGCTGGAAGATCAGAACTGAACACAGAGCTCATTATATCATTTAGCAGCACCAGTTTTGTCTGCTGGTTTCCCACTCTTCCTGCCTCCTTCAGGCAGGTGAGGACAGTTTAAGTGGTTTAAATGATCACATCCATGTCTCCAAAATACTTATTGCTGCTGAAGTCTAAACCTGTGGATATTGGATAGGATCCCACATGACACTTCCTTCTCCTTGCTAGAGGAATCATTAGAAACCCAGCTGATGAGTGAATTCCATCATGGATAACTCTTTACTCTAAAGCCCAGGTGCTGGGCTGCAGCAAAGCCGCGAGAGCTGCACTCCCTGCAGGCACCGATGTGTTCATCTGCCCTCTGCAGGCGGTGCCCCGCTCACGGTGACTCTCAGCTACCCGTGCGCAGAGATGTGCGCCGCCCGCACCTCGGGATGCGCACAGGGAATTGCTCAGCCAAAGCACAGCACGAGGCCACGCATTCCACGAGTTCCTGACACCCAGGGACACTCGGGGCTCTTCCCAGCACTGGGAGAGCTCAGCTGGGGAGTGCTCCTGACAGGAAGCATCACTCGGCTTCTTGCAGAAGAGCTTAGGTGCTTCCCCAGAAACTGGAATGACTTTCTCCACAAAACACATCAGCCATAGAATTCTTCCATGTTCTCGTGGCTTGAGTCAGTAGTTGAAGCCAAGGCCTTGGGGCTGCTCACAATGAGGCCAATGAATATTTTGCCCCTGGATTGGGAGAAGATGGAGCCCTGTTTCCTGTACTTTTCTCTACAGAGTGAATCAAACCAATGCTTTTCCTGGAACACACGTAATCCCTTTCCCAGAGGAATCCCATGAGACACTCCCCGTGGATCACTCCCTGCGCAAGGCACTCGGGAAGGCTCTGCAGCTCCAGCCTGTCCTCACCGCCGTGTCCTGGTTTGCTCCTGGAATTCCCAGCCCAGAAACGTCTCCGTGCCCCTCCACTGCCATCCCCACTGCCAGGGCAGGCTTGGGAGGGTATCCCTGCCTGGGACTTTCACTGCCTCTCGTATTCCAGGTTTCCTGGTTCTTCCTTTTTGCCACTCCTGTGTGCTGACCAGCAATCAGTCAGTATTTGCAATAAAAAATTAACAAAAGTCCTTTTCCATGTTGCTAAAATGCAGCTTGACACCACTCAGTGACCCTGTTAGCCAAGCTCAGTCCTTGAAAACACATCCCTCAGTAACGCTGTAGACAAATCACAGCAAACACCAGCAGCTTTGAACTGTGCACTCACCATAATCCACAGTCATCAGGATGTGAAAGGAATAAATGAAGCCGGACTGAGTGATGATCTCTGGCCAGGCTCCAGAAAGCAGCACCAACAGTTATCAAAAGGAATCAGAAATGAGGCTGAGGAAAATACTGGGCAGCTGAACTTACGTTCCTTGTGGGGTTTGTGATACAGAGATTGTTATTATTCATTCACCATCGTGTTGATGAGTGCCTCCAAACTGCACATGGAATTTCCACCAGGATTTCCATGGTGCAACTTTGCTCTCTAGCCCGTGCTCAGGGTTCTGCTGGATCCACTGAGAAGCTGGGAAGGAAGGAGGAGGCCCTGGAGCTTCCTTCTGCTGAAGAAGCCTGGAGGCTCAAGAGAGACTTTGAAATGGTGAATAAAGAGAGAAAATGGACTTTGTTAGAAGCACTGTACGGAACGCACAGGGCATTGAGGTATTGCTGCAGTTGGGGTCAGGCAAGAAAAGGCCAGAGAGTTCTTCAGAAACCATAACATCATAACACATAAATAAATCTCTTGGAAGTACAGAAAGAGATAGACCTTAAACACATCATGGTTTAACCCCAGCCAGCAACTAAGCCTCACACAGCCCCTCGTTCATTCCCCCTCAGTGGGATGGGGGAAAGAATTAGAAAAGTAAAAGTGAGTGCGCTGCTCAGCAATAACAAAATCACCCCTGATTCTGATTCCATCGACACTGTTTTCAGCACAGATCCAAACCACAGCCCTGTGCCAGCTACTACGAAGAAAGTGAACTCTTTCCCAGCCAAAACCAGCGCACATATGAAAAGCATTTTCACTTAGAATAGCAGATTTGGTGTATCCAGACCAAGTATTTTGATTTTATGTTGACTTACAGAAATATACCCAAGAAATAGCCCAAGAAATCTTTGGCTTCGCAAATATCCCTTCCCTCACCTCCCTATGAAGGGAAATGTATTAGATGTGAATTTACCTATAAATATTTTAATTGTTAGGATTTTAGTTCCTGCTGCAGCTCTTGCTGTAATGCTAACTTTAGCATAAAACTTCAGCTTCAATGGATTTTTCAAAACAAAGGAAGTCTTCTTAACACAAGGTTTACTATGAGGAGTGACTTTTGAATTATTTGTACACTCTGCAAATTCTTGTCAAAAGTCAAATTGCCTGATGAAATGTGTGTTCCTGGCCCTGAAATGTCCACATGGAGTTGTAGGGGAGAAATGAATTACTGCACCACACTTAGTGCTGGATACATGAAACTCACTGGAATGATTACATACAAAGAACAGGAAAATTGTGGACAACTCCTGCAAGTTACTGCAAGCATCAGAAATATCGCTAGATTTTCACAATCTCCTTATGAAGGATGTGCACACATCCCAGCAGGGTTTTCCACCTCTGGGTCATTGACTGCAGGTGAACAAGGACCAGTTGTCTCAGTACTCTACCTCTCCTAGTTTCTTTTGTGCCTTTAAACCAGGAACACAGTGTCCTAAACATCACATACCTGAAAAATCCGGGGAGGAGGGTGGGGGGATGGATGTGGTGGTGGTGTTAATTTTTCTGTGTACTCAGCTCGCAGGCCATAAAGCACACCCCGGTTGTGCTTCACAGTTTCTCTCCAGAAGCCAGTCAGCCCTTCCTCATAAACAAAACCAACCAAAACATTGAAACATTCCACAATCTTTGTCTTTCTCACAAATCCCTCGATTTCTCACCTTTATCCACAATTTCTCCCCCTCATTTTCCAGCTTACTGCCTGGATTCAAATCCCCTTCCAGAAAACGTGAATAAATGAGTGACAGCTATTTCAGAATAAACATTTACTGTCACGTCCCTTCAAAGCCTTCTCTGAGTTTCTGCCCCATCCTGTACCATGCCACCAACATCTGCAGAATTCCTTGCAGACCTTCCAAGCTGTGATCCTTATCTATCCTCTCCAACCAGTATCCCATTTAACTGCTGTGGTCCCACCACCCAAGGGGGAATGACAGCGTCTCTGGTGACACTCAAGACCCATCTTGCCATTTCTGTAAGCATGGCCAAGCTGCAGAGGAGTAATTCACAAGGATGAAAATGTTCTCTATTGCAAATGCCAAAGATGCATCAGTCTGGGCTGCTTTTCACTTTGCATTTCCCAGGGAAGCACTCACACACAAGATGAGGCAACTGCGAAACGCTGCCCCTGCTCTGTTGGTGAGGGGCCGCCCACCCTTCACAGGTACAGTCCCTGTCTGCTTCCATTCCCTGCCAGAGCCAGCCCGGATCGCTCCCGGTTTGCAGCACTGCCTGCAACGCCAGACTAAGGAAACGCCTTTCCCACTCTCCTCCTGGAACAGGCTCCAGCTGGCACCCACGGAAAGCACCCGGCAATGCCTCCTACTTGCCAGTACTTAAATGCCACATCTTTATTTAAGAGGAAAAACCCACCAACCTCATCCCCCAGAATGTTACATCCAGACATCTTTCAAACACAGCAAAACCATGGGCACCTTCCTCTGAGAAGGTCATGGCTATTACTGTTGAAAAATGCTTTCTAATTTCCCAGAATTTATTTGGGAAGGAGGAGCTACTCTCCCTTTTTTAGCCCATTTCTGTGCACTGTGCACGAGGCCTTCTCACCTTCTCAGCCACCTTGCTGACCCTGGAAATGTCCCTGCTGCTGCCCCCTTGGCAGAGCTGCTATTTGGCAACAGAACCAGTTCAGGATTGCCTTTAATCAAAATGCCATGAAATGGATTAAAGTTCGTACTAAGAAGATTCTGTCCCTCAGTTGTGTATCTAAAATTTTCAATTGATGACATATTTAAGAAGATGACATGAGAAGAGAGTGCAGTCAGAAGCAATCACCGTTTGTGTTTCAGAACTCTCAGGTTCTCCACCACTTTCCATCACTTTGGTAAATTCCACTCCTCACTACCTGTCAAGCACTTGGCATCTTTTGAAAACCAGGCAAATTATTAAGGAGCCTTAACAAGGTCTTCAGGCCGTACCTGTCAGTCTCCTTTTTTCTTTTAAATATCAGGTGCTGTTTTAATTCACTGCATTTTTCATGTAGGTGGCAGTTTTCCTCTCAGTTACACCAGGCAAAATCCCAAACTTCCCTGAACTGCAGAGTAAATTGTGTTAAAAGTGCCTCAGCACCACATGTTACAAAGTTTAGGATATGGGAAGGTGAGCGTGTAAAGCTTATTGAAAAAAATACAGATACTGAGATTTTCTTGAGTCACTGCAGTGTAACTGGAAACTCTCACATTTAGGAGAACTTACATCTGAATTTTCCAGTTAGCTTTCAAGTCATTAAAAATAAAAATTTTTTAATAATTGCAGTTTGATGCTCTAATAATTCCAAACATAGGGAAAGTTTGCCAGCTGGACAGACCCTCCACATTAACTGCAAGCCCTTGGGCAATATCTTTCCTCATAATTTTAATGGATTTTAATTAAAGACATTTCTAAGAGCACAGCTTAAAGGAAGGAACCATCAAGAAGCCGGATCCTTCATGCCAGATGAAAGGCCTGGTTTGAGCCCTGCTCTGCGGACAGAGCTGTGGACAAGGCGGCTGCTGTGCCAACAGCGTTCCTGAAGGAACTGCCTTTGGTCTCCTCTGGAAGAAAGTTACCCTAAATTACATCTTTAAACTATTTAAGGAAAGAAAGTACAAGACCTAAACACACTTAGAGAATAACCTTTAAAACCTGCTTCTGCCTTTGCAGCTCACACAATAGGAGTATTAAAGAGCATAAATGTATTAAGTACTTTTTGCTGCAAATCAGTAACTCCTGGGTATAACCCATGGAAGTAACTCCCTTCCCAGGGACAACGTCCCGCAGATTAAGGGTACTCCTACACCTAAGGAACACTCATGATTTATTAAACATGCAAAAGTGCAAGAAGGAAAATTGGTGAATACAAACTAGTAAGGGCAGAAGGACCTGGTGAAAAACCCGAGAGTTGCACTGTGGGTAAAAATAAAGTTCCTTCCAAGACAGCAGAATAAATTCTAAGGGATAATGCAGCAATACATTTTGCTCTGACAGGCATCCCCCTGCCCTGGTAATGTGCACATCTGGCTAAAGGAACAGAATTCACAATCCTAAGGAATTTACAAAATGGAAACATGGATTACACTAAAAAATGTATTAATGACAAACTGCACCTGCATTATTTTATTAATTAATGTTTAATGTCCAACAGAATGTAGTTTTGGAACTGATAGATTGCTGGATTGTTATCTCCCTTGATTTATTTTCAATAAATTAAACCCCACCAATCTGCTATAGACACCCTTATAGGTTCAGGGAAGGCATTTGATTTATAATGTTTCTAAATAGATGGCACTGTGATGAATTACCACTTCACAAGATTAGGAGATTATTACGTTGTGGGCTCTATTTTCTACTTCTTCACTTTTAAAGCTATGATTCCCACAAGAAAATCCTTGTGGATGTTGCCAATTTTACAACAAAGGTGATGTGTGGTGATACTGAAAATCATGGCTTTTTTTTTCTAGGCATGGGCAAAATAGGAGTATTTTGGCAGCCTGCACGGGAACCTGGGGAGAAGCAATGCCAGGTACAAGATGCAGAGCAGTCCTTAACCCAGACCAGTACCTTGTGTTTATGGCAAGGCAGGGGGTGGATTTTAACATGAGCATAGTGCAGGGAGACGAGAAAGGAGAGGGGATGAGGAGATGTGTGGCACTGACATTCATTTCCAAAAACCCACTGAAGACGTTTGCCTGTATGTGCAGAAATGTGTGGACATGGCTTTGTGTATTGGGAAAAAATAGGTGGAAAGGACCTTAACCATCAACCTGGGTGCTTCATCTTTAGAAACCTCATCCATTCCCACAGTTCGTGTCACTATGCTCAATAAGAGATTTCAAAGCTTTTTTAAGGAGACATTCCAGTGCTTGTGTGCACAAGTATGTGCTAACACAAAGATGTTATCTTCAAGTTTGCTGGAAATAAGTACTTCAAATCTGGAATGTGTTATTTAAAACTGCTCTGTTAAAAGAGTATTAATTAATTATTAATTAATTACAATTAATTAAAATTAAAAGACGGAATGCCATTTTTCAAGCTGCCAGTACTGTTCAGAAATGAATTTTTAATATCTCTAATAGCATGTTTTCCTATGGATTACTAAAACCATAACCAAGGGGAACTGTTATTATCAACATGAGTCCAGGGCACCAGACTGCTAATTAATAGGAGATCACTCTTCTCCCAATTCCATGTTTTTTTAAATGTGAAGATCTCCATAATTGAATGTCATGCAAAATATTATGCAAAGCATCCAGCTTTTCTCCAAGATCAGCAGGAGCTGAGTGCCATTGGAAAGGATGCGCCAGTACAGAGTTGGAGGAGCTCTAATGTTTACTCATCGAAAGGCTACAAATGCAAATCACAGTAGGATTCAGAACGGAGCCTGGGGGAATCCGAGAATAACTGAAGCCCAGCTGGAATGAAAAATCCTCTGGAGCAACAAATTCAATATGCCAGGAAAAAAAAATTAAGACTGAATTGAATAAAGTCTTGCAAGCAGACTAGCAAACACAGCAGCAAAAGTTATGCTCAGAGATGGAAACCAAAATAAAAAGGGGGGTTACCATGATGGGAATGGAGACCTAAACCACATTCATTAATTGCATTTTCCCAAATTAAAACAAGGACACTGCCATCCCTAAACGTCTGAAAGGAACCAAGTGCCTCAGCCTTCTGTTGTCCATGCCCAACCAAGCTTTCTCCATGTCTTCCTAATGAAATATGTGTAATATCCAATTACCAATCAGTTGCAAATTAAAACACTATTTCCCAATAATATGATCCTGCTAACTGAATTTCCATGCAGCCCTTGGCATCCTGCTTTATGAGCAGTTCTGCCATCCATCAGTTCTTGTGCTGTCAGGTCTAGGGATGTGCCGAGCAGATGGCCAAGGATGCTGCCTGAATTCCAACTGCTGGTTTCCACACAGGCTGAGGTGGGGAGGGGGGGACAAATATTTCCATGTGGAACACAATTAAAATTAACCCACAAGGTGTCACTGTTGCTCCAGAGAAATTCAGCAACGGGCGGATTTTCCCGGGCATAACCTGGGACTGGGGGACTGACTCCGGTGCACCACCAGGAGCTCTGGTTACTGTCCCTCCCTTTCCCAAACTCTACCCATGCCCACACCTTTAAAGAGAAATCCAACAGCACCACCTACCCAAATGCCACCAGTTGCTCCTTCCTTCTGCCAGTTACTCCCTGCTTGCTGTCCTGCTGCCTCTTGACAAATCCCCATGTTGGATGGAATCAGGCTCTGCCATTGCTCCAGCTGGTGGAGCTGGCAAAATGAAGGCAGCTGGTCCCAGGAGCTTTTAAACCCCAATTTCAGCTGCCTCAGGGAACCAGAGAGCAAAGCTAATAGGAAATAAATCCACTGCTGATCACAGCACACAACAATGACCGTGGGCTCCCTTGGGCCTGGCTGCTTTATTCCAATGAAATATTTACAGCAAAAATAAATACTTCAGTAAAACCTTCCAGAACATGTAATTTCAGAGCATGATTGGCTGTATTTAAGAATACATATTCCCAATTTTAACCAAAAAAACAGACAAAAAAAGGGTTCATAGCATTTACCCTGTATGGAAGCACACCGACTGCAAATATTCCAACATTCGTAGGAGCGAAGACTCAGACTAAGCAAAAGCACATCCTCACAGTATCAGTGTCAGGCTTCCCTAAACAGCTGTCTACGGATTAACTGTGCCAGTTTGTTTTTCCCAAGCTCTAAGAGAAGAGAGGTCAGCGGCTCCTCTGTGTGTGTGATGACTCCACTGGAACTGCTCGGCACCGCTGCTGCAGGTGGATGTCCAGCTGCGTCCATCAGCGCTGCGTGTGCGGCGTGACAAGAGAAATAACTGTTCCTCGGGAGCCCTGAGCTTCCCTTTAGATGAAGACACTGGCATTCTTGAAAGGAAAAGTTCCTAATTTTCTTGTTAAGCCAGTCTCAAAAGAAACCCCATCTGCACCATTTTCCACTTTTCACCCTTCAGGACCCCTCGGGATAACGGGTTTGTTGGAAATAGAAATGCCAAGGCTTTGTGATTTCCAACACCCCCAAAGACCAGTCATGCCCTCTTTTGCTATGGAAATGATCCCTTTGCTATGGAACTGCCAAGCATTTTGAAGAACTGGAAACACAGTGAACAGGAACCTGTTCTCTCTGCTGAGGCCCCTTGTGACACTGGCTGGATCTCTGCTGTTTTGGAACGGAGAGGATGGCCTAAGCACCTCTGTGTTAGAGGGTTCCCACATAAAGGGGTGTTGCTGCTGTGTGGCTGAAAGAATCAGACCCAGCTTTGGTAGCCCCAGAAGGAAGCCAAATTTCCAGCCCAGAGCTCTCCTAGCTGGTATTTCTTTGAGTAAGACCTTCACAGAGCTAATACAGAGAACCACAACCTGCAGAAACACTGGGGTTTAGGCCATGTGCTGCAAAGGCACCCCTGGGTTTGCTGTAAGCCCCCAAATCACACCAAAACTGCAGAATAAATGGACAACGCTGTGTAAGGTAGAGCAGTTTCAGTGTGCCCTGAACTCTCACTCTGTTTTAATCTGAATGCATTAAAAGCTCTCCAGAACCAAGTCAGTGTCTGTGCCCAGATATTTGTGCATTTATGGGGCACACGAGACTTCCACTACATAAATTCTGGGATCTCTTCTGGGCTCAGGAATCCCTGCAGCTCATTCCCACGCTGCCCATAGATCATGGCTCCATGAGCAGGGAGCTGGAGCACAGACTGCCAGGACTCATTCACTGGGTGTGGACGTGGAGATAAAGCTGCCCACTGATGCCTGCCAAGCATCCCAGTCACGTCCCATGCTGGGAATTCTGTTTCCCTACAGCAGTTACAGCTTCCATCCATCGTCCCTCCCCTGTGCCTGCAGGGGTGGCCTGAGGCTGCAGGTGCTGTGCTCAGCCAGGCCTTGAGTGCCCCTGCCACTTTGGACAGGCAAGGAAAGGAGGAAAGGAGGAGCCAGTGCAGGAGTTATGTTTGGAGCTTGCCTGGACAGATGGATTAGTGCTTGCCTGATCACTGGCTCCAGTTCCCTGAGCTGTTAATAGCCTCAGCCTCTCCCAGTGTTAGTCACAGAAATACTGCTCAAAAAAGGGGCCATTTCCTTTGCTGAGCTGGGAAAAACAGCCCCTCTAGACTGGGAACACCTTTCTCCTGTCTGATTGTCTCAGAGTTGTCCGAACACAGTAAATACGGCTTTGGAACACAACTCTGGCCTCTGAACTGAATAGTGACATACCTAATACTAATTAATTTTACTTTAAAGACTACCCAGCTATTGCTCTACATTTGCCAGCACTTCCTACAGATATTCCTAACACTAGATTAGTATGGAAAAATGTGTAAAAATTGGGTTGCTCCACTTGAATATGTTAGGTTATCTTTTCTGTAGACAAAAGACCCACTAAATAGTGAGCTTTCCTGGAAATTGACCTGCTGTATTAAAAAACACAAAAGCCACTCAAGTTACCTCAAAGACATGGGAACCTTCTTTTTCTAAAGGGAAGAATGACCCATGGATACTGAGCAGGAATTGCTCTTCTCCTGTTTGTTATCCAGGGGAGGTCTTCACCTATCACATTACAGAATCATTCCATACTATTTCAGAGTTCATTTTCCCCCAGGTGCTCTCCACCCTGCCTGATAGTAATTATTTGTGATAGTTAACATTTACTGAACAGTACTGTAATATCCCTCCCAGCCATGGGGAAAGGGAGCCAATACCTCAGGTAAGCACAAAGGGGTTTTCCCTATGGAAAACCAGCTGTGCAATGTGTGAATCACTGATTTCAGCAAGGGCTGGCTGCTCCACACCAGCACTGACCCAGGCACAGCTGCCTGTGGAAGGCTCTGAAAGGAGCACAAGCCATCACCTCCCTCAGGCTGGGCTGACATCTGACACAAGGAGCCAGCACAAAGCACTCAGTCACACTCTTCACTGCCTTCTCCTATCATCCTCCCGCTGTCAAAGAGGTCACAAATCATCTCAAATCCTAAATATTTCTATTACGTCCAACTCGTAGCAATGTAACTGAAACACACCTCTGAGTCAGGCCTTCCCTGACAGCAGCGATGGCCTCGTGCACAAATAAACAAAAATCATGAAATTGCAGGCTCTATTTTCTCAGTACCCCTCACATTTACTCATTTTTCCTCAAAGCTTTTTCCAGCCCCTTATATTCCTTGTGTTTCTGTTGGGATCACTGCTGCAGATCGGAGAGGGGCTTGGACATGAAAGCAGCACAGCTCTTGCCCCTGTGAGTTTAGGAATGGCTATCCTAAATCACAGCAAAAATCTGCCCAGGACACTGTCTCTGGAGACAGGTAGTAGCCAGGTAAAAGGGACACAGATCAAGCACAGAGACAGATTTTTCTTCTGTGCCCACCCAGCTTCCAGCAGCTCAGAGATTTCACAGTGCAAAGATGTGATCTTTGAATCTAGGAGACGAGGAAATGGCTATTCCCTTCAGGTATTTGTGTCATCTCTTTGTCACCCTTATGAAACAATGGAGGGAAACAAACTGGACACGGAGCTCCCACTTCAGCAGGAGGGAAGAGCCAGAGCTGTGGTGGTGCAGTTTCCTGGGCCCAGGCACTGAGTAGGGACAGGAGCACAGGCAGGAGCCAGGGATGGAGGAAATGGCTGTCAGCTCCAAGCCATCACCTCATTTGTCACTTTTCTTATTCTACTGGTGGTAGATAGAATGAACCAAAGTTAATCACTCCAGTGGTACAGGTTAAAAAGAGTAATGGACAGCTGTTTGTAACCAATCCCCTCAGCTGACCAACATTTGCTGATATCAATTTTAAAGAAGTTCATTACAACTTGATTTCTAAGTTGTTACTAATGACCCACAATGTCTTTATGTGAGAGCACTGGTTATTCATAGTGCAAGCAGAATTTAATCACAGGTATGAAATGATAATTGATGAGCAAGTAAGTCCTAGGGGTATAAAATCACAATTCATCCTGGATTGACCATCATGAACTACCTGAGAACAGGTCACTGCCATGTTTTTTAAAGACATAATACTCTTTGAATTTGGTTTACTGCACTTTTCTGAATTGAAAAACACACTTCCTTGTCATCCTGCCAGTGCTTCCCAATATTTAAGTACCTGAAAAATAAGTTACCTAAACTTAAATAACTTCAACCTACTTACATACTTATTTCCTTTCACAATAAATATATTTCCTAAAATACTCTAACAGTGATATCATTTCATAAGGAATTTTCCTGTCATTCCCTTCAGGCGGCAGGGGATCTGTTATTGAGTGCAGTAAAGCCAGCCCCAGTTGTTCTGTGCTTTCCCAGGAATCAAATCATCTGTCTTGATTTGCTTTCTGGACCCAAGCAGGTTTTGGTGGGATGGCATTTATTTTGCTTAAACAGTGAGCAAACACAGTTCAGAAATGAAAGTATCTCAAATTATTCACAAATAACTGTGTCACTGCACAGGAGCTCAATAACCAGTTAAAACAGCATTTCCATTCCCAGTTCCTTGTATGTGCTATCCACAAAGACATTACAAATTTGCAGCACAAAATCCTGACCGGCAGCAGGAACTAATGATTCCCAGTGACCTTCTCTGCCCAGAAATCTTAAAAGCAGATTCTTGAAAACAAACAAGTGGGAGTTAAGTGCACTCAAGTGTACATGACATTGCTCGTGACTTGGTTAAAACACACACACACAGAAATAGGAAAAGACCCCTGTCAATAAGACAGTTCTGAGCTGTCCCAGCTGATTAAAAAAGCCCGGCCCAGTTGTCACATCAACATCCAGGTTTCCTACTTGCTGCCATACTTGTCATAAAGGGCTGTCAGCGGGAAGTCTTTCCGTTGCATTTGCCATAAAGGTGGGTGGGTGGGTGGGAACAGGTATTTAACCACATCCTTTATTTGAGCAGAGAGCCTGCTGTCTCTCTAACGTGGAACTGTGTTTAAATTTGGGCTGCTCGTAGCAATCTAAACCCAGAGAAGTGTCAGGAACGCCAAAATCCATCCGAATTTCAGCTTTAGTCTGGAACAGCAGCAGCAAGGGCCCTGCCGTTCATCTCGCTACAATTTCAGAGTTCCAGCACTTGCTAAGTGTTTTACTTGGGATGCACCTAAACAATCTGAAGCCTCAAATAACACCATTACCTGGGCAATAAAATGGAATTTCTGTAGATTGCTTAGGATCTCCAGAGAATACACGGCAGGGGGAGGGAGAGTGAAGCCTCATGAATGGAAATACAAAGTGAAATTGGAATTGAGGCATTTTGGGAACACTGCTGAGCTGAATGGCCGTTCAAAGAACCCTCCTAAGTGATGGATAAAAGCTCCAAAACAGCTTTATTTTAGGCTTGGCTGCACAGAGAAGTGCGTGCTAATAAACTGAATCACCAAAAATAAGTTGTTTCCATGTTCATTTCTTTAGAATTAATACCTGTAACCAGGGTTTTGTCACATTCATCACACAGAACAAGCTTGTGATCTGATGTTGCACAGGACAACAGGTTTTGAGGAACTGTACTCTGTAGAATTGGGCTACTTGGGTTTTCTACAGTGGAAGATTTTTCTTTCCCAGAACAGCAAGTATCCACAATGACAGTTTTTAATTAGGGACAACTTTATGTACAGTGCTCAGTATTTAAGCTGCAGGGGAAAAATTCTGGGAGGACACTGAGGAATCCAGGCACGTAATGCCATTAGCTGAAATACTGAAGGACATCGCTGAATTCCTTTACAAGGAACCAAAATTTACTGGCTCATGGTACTTGCACTTCAGTAACTGGTAGAGGATCCAAGTAAGCCAAAGTCCTGTTTAAGTAGCCGTCCTACAGCAGAAGAGAGGGGGAAAGGTGAACATCACAAATGTGAAGATACTTCAGCATCATCTGTATGTGCAACCTGGAGTTGAGTTGCTGCTCTCATGAGATGGGACTGAGAGGAAGGTACCTTCCTCCCCCCTCCTATCCATAACCCTAACCCTGGCCCCACAGAACACACCTTGCAAAGAAAACTGTGAGAGTCAGATATGGCAAGGCTGTGTTGGCTTTATGGCTCCATCTGCCTCAGCTCACAGAATCCAAATTACAGGTGCAGATCATGAACTTGGCCAGGGCCATACATTTTTTTTGGTCAAGGACAGTTATAAGCAACTTTTAGTTAGCATTTCACAGCATATTAAACAAGGGACAGCTCACAAACAAAACCAAGCATACCATACTTAAGGCTGTAATGCTGCCCATCCAACCCCATCCCTGGGACCCAAGCATGCCTGTGCCTGGAAGTGCTGATGAGGGAAACAAACTGCACACATGTGCACAAATGGTCCACTGGGGCAGTGCAACATTAGACTTGGCTGCACTGGAACAAAGCCCTTCATTACACTGTGATGATAAATATCTCCCTTGCACTGCTGCAATTATCAACAGGCTTGATTAAGGGACTGATTTGAATGCAAACAGCATAATTGACCCATGAGGAAAGAGGAATGGATATGGCCAATGCAGCCTTTCAGTGCATTACAAATAGATGGTAGCACAGGGAAATGCCACTAGTCACAACTTATTATTTTGCCATTTTCCTTCAAATGAAAACAAAAAGAGGAGATTTGCTTTTGTTGTATACAGAGTTTATACAATTTTCCAACATATGTGAGGGCCTTTTGAATAGCCTTCAAAAAGTCTGAAATGGGTCATTTTATTTAGTGCATCCATGAAGTCATGATCTATATTGGGACGTGAAAAAAAATGGTAATGAACATTTAGCCAGACACCCTTTTCTAAACAACAACAAACAAGAAGATTATTGGAATAATACTTCAGTTTGTTGTCACTTCCTAGTGAGTGGAGATAAAAATGAAACGAAGAGCTGGAACTTTTTGAACTACTGAGATCTGATTTCTGGAGCACTCAAAGGATATTAAACTTTACACAGAGTGTATATATCAAATATCTGAGACATCTCTCCTTTATTTACTACAGTTTCATCCCTGTATTGACTTCAATCAATAGCAATTAGCATGTCTTTAGTGCATTTCATCTTCAAATTGCCCTATGCATAGCACCTAACACATCTTCCCAAGCCCTTGAGAGATGGGTAAGTGAGGGCATTTCATTACCCCTCACCTTCAAGGTGGAGAAACTGAAAAGTGAGGCAAGCAATTCTGCATTTTTAAGCTCACGCTAAAGAAGTTTCAGAATTGGGTCTAGCTTCAGCTAGCATTACTGAACATTGCATGGGCAGCTTAAAAATATGTCCTGTCCTTAACTATTTACCTCTGTGCATTGGAGGGCTTGGGAGGGAATAAAAATTGCCTCTAGAAGCGCACAGTAAGGAGTTAATAAACAAAAGGAAACAGCATCTCTCATGTTTCATTGTGAGTGCACCTTACAAAGGGCAGTCCCTAACCTACTCCTGCTAGCAAACTAACTATGAATTGGGTTAATGTCCAGACAAATAACAAAGCTAATACAATTACTGAAGTGGCAGCTAACTTGCATGCTGGAATTGCTGATGAAGGATGAGTGACACTCTTTGAAAGGTACGAATATTAACAGTGTTGCCTGAATCTGTTCTGGAGCACTAGGGGAGTCTGCTAATTCCCCGCCATTACACCCTACACCATTAAATTGTTCTTATCTCAAACTTAAATAGCTCCTGAAACCACAAAGCAAACAATTCTGGGGGACACTTACATTGGCTTGAAGATGATCAAGAGGCATGAAAAATACATACTCATGGCACTGCATCCTGGCTGTTCAGTTTGTACTGGTGCCATTTCCAGTTCTGCTGCTACAAGCCACACCTTTAGCATCACTTAACCCATTTCCTTTACATTCTGACAAATAAATCTCTAAACCACCATCATTTTAGGTCTGTAGCTAAAAAAACTGACATACAGTGTTGAAAGTGAAAAGCCCACAAAACGAAGACTCCGCAATTATTAACCAATAATTTAGGTATTCTGGAAGTCTCGAGCCCTTTGTGGCAATTCCAATTAGAAAGAGAATCAGAAAGAGAAACACAAGCTAAAACCACATCAATCTCATCATAACATGAAAGGACAGGAAAAGCCTTTTTGCACTATGAAATGGCTACTTCAGGGCCATGCTGGAAAATCTTCAGGCTATTTAGAAACTAAATTATGGCCACTGAAGTAATGTAAGCCTTCAGCTGAACAGAACACAGCTCTCCAGATATATTTATTACATATTTTTAAAAAGGCTACAGAGATAGAAAGGTTTTTTTTAAATGTCTCATCTGAAATTTCATACAAACATGTGAGTTACAGAAATGTGGTAGAACGGCACAAGCAGTCTTCATGCATCCCAAGACAGCAGCAATCGTGATGCATGCTTTGAATATCTGAATTTCTGTCCATACTTCAAAAAGCAGTTAAAGAGATGTGAGTTGGCCATACAGCAAAAAAAATTAAGCTTATGACAAAATATATTTTTCCTTTATAGAACTGCCTGAGGAATTCTGGCATCTCTAGAACTGAAATGCAGAAACAACTCCATTCTGAAGAGTTGAAAAAGATATACTTACTCAAAATTCATCAAGTCCAGTGAGTTGCTGGCCTCCAAGGAGGACACAGTGAATGTCAGCACATAATTCACTTGATCAGACTTTTAAAAACTGCCTTGTCCCACGAGTCCCCAGTTTCCAGAAACAACCTTTGCCAGCTAGACATAGCTACTGATGTGTAAATCAAGTGTACAGACAGCCAAGGCGGCTCCTGGTGAGCAACCACTGCAAATAAACACTCCCTTAACATACTCAGTGATGAGAGGGAGGCACAGCATAGCAGTAACACGGTCTCTAATAACTCAGCTGAAAGAAATGGATCAGTATTTTCTACTTTACAATACAGTTAACTATTAATTGAAGTGGCAACTGGAATCCAGATCTTTCCCTTGTCTCAGCAGATCTCTTTGACTGCAGGCATTCATTCCCACTATCCTAATAAATATTCACTTATTTTATATAACCAGGTTATTTTATATAACCTGGGCTGGACTCACTGAAAACAGAGCCAAACAACCCTTTGAAAACCTATCCACTTATTTCTGACAGAGATTCCCATCTCCAAAGGTGTTAAGACCAACATGCTGAGGACAAAAGAGACAACTGTGCACCCACATCCCGACAGAGAGCTCTAACTGCAAATTTTTGAGTTCAAACAATGTCATTATTACCTGCAGTCAGCAATGTCTCAGCAAAGGCTTGCTTGATTTGCTGTAAGAAAACCCCCAAGCATTAAAAGAAGCTGATTTGTGCTCTGGGTTTTGTGACTGTGCAATACTCAGGTTGATTTAACCAATCAATAATCAAACCAGAAAGTCAGTAGTTAGTGACTATCTCCCAGCTTGCAAATGAATTCTGGGACAACACTGAACTGTGAAGAGCAACTGGGTCCTAATGTGATAGGAGGGGACAGAAAAGATGAGACCAAATCAAACTCATCGCTTGTAAGATATAGAGGGCCTGAAATCCTGCTGCCCAAATAAATGAACCAGCAAAATAATAAGTAGAGGAGCCCTTAATTGGCTTAGTTAACCAGCCATTTAAAAAGAAATCCAGCTTGATGGACTTCATGTTGATTTTTCAAGCCAGAACCCTCGATTGTTATGATTAATACAACTCTACCCAGGTTTCCCAGGCCATTTACTACCATGTAGCAGGGATAAAATTGAGCAAGGAGAACAAATTATAGTGGTAAGAACCCTCTACAGCATAAAGCTTTGCACATAGAGGTCAACTCCCCACCCTTCATGCAACATCTAACAGCAGTGGCAACGCATCAGCTCAGCTCCCAGCAGCAGCTGAAAAATGCAGATACCCCAAACAATTCCACTGCCTTGAGCTAAGCCACGTGAAATCCAGTACACTTCAAACAACAAGGAGATGAGAAAGTCTGAAACTCTGATAGTTGCATTTTGGGGTTTAACTCAGCCTGAAAAGATACACAAGAACGCCTTGTCACCATCTGTCCCCAGTCATGCTGGTACCAGGACACAGCACAAGCACCCTCAACCGGAGGATGTTTCTGCTCTCTTCATGTGGGGTTGGTGCAATGAATGGATGGATTGGATGCACCTTTCCTTCTCTTTCGATGGACGCTTCTTTGCTCGCTTTCTTAACCTTTTTCTCTTCCTTTTGCCTGCTTTAATCGCTTGAAGGTTCAAGAGTTTAAACTATAAAATATTTGTTACATGCACATTCAGAAGAATAAAGATGCTTTGGGGCTAGAGATGCTGGTAACTCTTGAAAAACTTGAGTCATGTTTTTAAGGGGAACACTTCAGGTATGGCAGCAGCCACCAATACCCAGGTGCTCTGCTCCTGCTGGTGTTTTCTCTCATTCTGATCTCCAGTTGCCCTAAACATGCTTATTTTACCTTACGTTCCCCTTCATCTGCTTCATTTGCAAAAGTGTTTCAGATGAATAAATAACAGAGAGGATGAGGTAATGCACACAGGCAAAGTTGAGAGCTGTCAAGCTTCCACCACCACAGTAATGTTCTACATCTCTTCATCCATCTTTTTAATCTGTTAATGACGTTTGTACTGAATGTGTCAAGCACAGATGTGAAAAGGCCACTTCAGCGAAGACAAAGAAATATTCAAATGCTAAGCAACTGTGTAAAACCTGAATATTCTATGTTCTATATTCAACTTAGGCTTCAATTAAAAAGAAAGAGAGGAAAAAAATTCAAAACTGAGAATCCAAAATACACTAGCAGGGCTTGCTAAGCTCATAGCTGAAACACTGGCCTAATCCTGTCATTAACAATGTGAGTGATGTTTGTTAGAATAGTGATAAAGTCATTTAATTACTAAGGAGAGCATTGGAAATATGTGAGCTGCCTTGAAAAGATGTGGCATTTGATGACAGGCTGCTCTCACCACAGGGTTGTAGATGCAGCTGGATGGTTCAGAAACCCAGATTTGGATCTGGAGATCCTCAATCAGACTTTAAACTTATTTAACAATGTAAGAAATATTCAGAGAGGTAGACTAGGCTAACTTAAAAATAGATTACACACTTCTAGGGCTCTGTGTGTGAAGATGTACTGTTACTAATATATTGAGTTTTCTCTGCCTCTCTGTCCATCACAAACACTCGTCTGTGTCACACACACTCAAAGGGAACAGCTGAGAAGTTCAAATGCACCACGGATCAGGCAAGCAAGGAGGACGCAGGTACCCTGCAAACACACAGTTTACTGAGGCAGAATTTACAATTGCTCTCGCGCTGTCTGGTTTCAGACACCTTCGCTGCGCCAAAGCGGGCACTGACACCACTGGGACAGCTGCTGCTGGAGGCTCAGACCCTGCTGCAGAACTGCATTCACCAATGCATTCTTTCTACCTCTCTTTCCATTGCTTTTTGAGGAAGAAAAGCAGGGAAAACGTTGAGGCAAATGGGTGAATTGCAAAGAGAAATTTAAAAAATAGCTGGACAGGTCCAGAGAAAGATTCCTGAACATCTCTCCACACATACTAACCGTGTATCAAATATCACCCTTCCTGAAGGCTCAGAGGAAGCATTTGTCAATGAAGCTCTTCCTATTCATATGTTTTTCCAATGTTTATGGCACTTTCACTTGCACTGGACATGACATGATGTCAGTGTAGCATTTTCCCTCCTGATGTCTTTGTGATATTATCAATGACAAGAAGCAAGGTGTGCTGTGTGCATAGTAACAGCTTTTCAAAGGCAAATAACCCAGCTGCTGGGCCTGATTTTTATTTCATAAAGGGCATCAGTTAGTGATTAATTATAAAATAAAAATAATGAAAGACAACCCAAGGTATCTGCCTTTGAAAAAGCTGCTTTGGCGTAGGCAAAACGTCCATCTTCCCAGTGGGAATTGTGTTAAGCAGACACAAAGTGAGGACTACCTCTTCAAAGGAACAACGTACTTAAGGTCATGGCTGACCTCCCCAGTCCTCCAAATCCTCCCCATATTCTCCACTTAAACCTCTGGAAGCTGCAACTCTATAAACCACCCCCAGTCTCCTAAAGCTGTAGCTTCTTTTTTAATTCATGTAAAGACTTTTGGAACTATTATGAGCTTTAGGTACACAAATGTGTCTCCACAAGTCTCGGGTTCCAGAACTGAGGCTTTTCAGCAATCAAACACCCACACACCTACAAATCACCTCTACACACCTGTCCTGTCTCTCTGCCCCCCCTTGCCAGCCCTCACACAGCTGCCTTTAAGTGAGATGAAACTTTTCACTGGTAAAATTGCAAATATCTGCCCTAAGTTTTTGACAGAGATTTTTCAATGGTTTCAGTCAATTCACCTCTCCACTTATTTGGCTTCCCCACCTAAGAGCCTGGAATGAGGAGGCCTGGAGAGCCGGTACGAAAGCAGCTATAGCCAAAAGCATTTTGAAATCCTACAGCTGGAAACGGGATGAAAGAAGAAGGTTTTATCTTATCAAATCTCTTCCGATTTATTCTGTTAACCCAGCAGATTAATACACTAACAAGTGCCAGCCCTATTTTAACACAAGGTGCTACTGTACCACGCCTTAAGCTGCCACATAACATAAGCTTAAAAAGTGATTCATGTATATTGCAAAGGTCATTTCTGATAGACCAGGTGGACCATATTAATTAATCTAGGAAAAAAAAAAGACGAGAGAGGGGAAAAATAATACATCTAGCTCAGTGGTGAATGGCATAAGGAAGCAGCTGCATCCCAAAGAAAATCTGATGGAAAGAAGATAAGCTCATGCCACACTTCAGATTGGAAGCAGAGCAGTGTTTCATGAAAACAGCAGAAACGAAGCAATGCACTGAGATTCACCTTGAGTCATGGGGATTAGCTACCATCACCAAACAGTTTCATGTAAACAATTCTGTACAGAATCAACTTGCTGTATTTTGATTTTTCAGCTGACTGTGTAAACACCTTGAAATAATCAAGTGCAGAAATTTGTGCAGAGTATTCACTGACTGTATGATTCCTACGGGAATCCCAGGCAGTTATTGCAGTGAAAATGCTTCTTTAGTACAACCTAATACTGGCCATTAACCTGATATTCAGAGGAGACTAACTGGGTTCATTTCTTTTGGCTCCACCAGGGCAGGAGGCGGCCACCAGCTCCGAGTGGCACAGCCCCTGAGGGTATCCATAGTCCATCATCTCCTGGCAGCAGCCCACTGATGGACTGCAGAGCATCTTCCCTGGTGCTTGGATTTGGGCACCTAATCCAGCCCTCCATCTTTTCCACACCACTGAAGCAACCATCCAGCACCTTTCTTATCATCTCACCAGCTATCTGGAAGCTATTTCAGAGTTTGGAAAGCCAGAATCTTTTTTTAGCCATCTTATTCTGTTGTTTCCTCTTTTAATTCCTGATCTAAAGTCCATAGGAATCACTGCAAGGGTGGTGAGCTTTTTTGGTGTGCTCAGACCTAGTTATATTTTCTCTAATGAAATGTTATTTGCCAGTGTCACTGTGAGTTAAGTACATACCAAAATCAATCCCAAGCTCTTTAACTTCCCAAAGGTTATCCTTTTTGCTTCTATTCTCAAGGCAGTTTTCATCTAACTACTGCAGTGTATTACTGAAGCTAATGGTTTAGCAGGCTGCAAGGATGAATGGGATCTATCTACAGATAATAAGAGCCTCCAGTGTTAACTCTTGACTATCATTAAACAGCTTTAGAAAGAATATAAAACCTCATACTACAGAACTGGAGTTTCTAGGTAACAAGGGTTTGAAAGAAATTCATCCTCTTGAAAGGTGAATCTGTAATTGCCTACTGCAGGATTTCTGTAGCTCTTCCCAAACAATCTAATTCTGGTCATCACCAGTGATCTTGTAGCCTGAACCCATCTTCTTGCTCACATACTTCCTTCTGTTGAATTCACAGCCTGCTTTTTTTTTTTTTTTTTTTTTTGGTCTGCTGATGTGCAGGTTCACTCTTCAAATTTTATTTGAAAGTTTTCTGAAGAGCAAACTTCCTTATTTCATAATTGTTAAAATTAGATACAAATATAAGCTTTAGTCCAGAGCAATACAAGTTAAAGGAGTCATTTCCCCTGTAATTTAGTCAGGTCTTTCTCAAAGTGTGGCTATAGTAATTAACTAATAGGTCAGAATATTTTGATATAGATATCATATTTTAAAGAGTTAGTCTTGTGGTTTTGCTTCTGACTTCATTTTTTTCCTTTATCTGAATTTTCAGGAGCTGTAAATATTTCTTAATTACGATGATGTTCCCTCCCCAGTCTTTGCTTTTCACTTTGAATCACCAGTGACTATAGCAGAGATTGAATGTGACTTAGCATTTTAAAGACAAAACCAGAATCTGTAAACCCTGCGAGTTTCTCCCCCAAAGTTCAGTAGATTCCAGAAAAACTGGGTCAACATTTGAAGTGGTCTTCCAAACAAAATTGCAGTTCTTTTCAGATGCATTAATATTGCACAGACTTGCAAAAATGGTTAGTGATGCTCTTCCCTTTTATGTGCCTGTGATTTTACTGTGCAGCTTGAGTAACAGAGCAGCAGCTTGCTCTGTCTCTCTTTGCTGTCACACTGGAGTCAAAAGTGCTGGCTACAGGATGACATATCCTAGACAAAGGGAAGGAAAGGTGGGATTTGCAGCAGCTCCACAGGTCCCTGACAAAAGAGGAACTAGGAGGAAACGTGGGAGGAATGAGCAGTGAGTGATGTCCACATTCTGGCATGGCTAGGAAGGGGGAAAGGGCATGGCCAAAGGGATCCTGGAGCTGAGCAAAAATGAAAGCACAAACAGCTTTAAACATGGATGAGAGAAGACAACTCGAGAAGAGGAAAAACACCAGCTCAGACACAGCCCCGAGCAGCCCTGGCTCCAGGAGCACAAGGCTGTGCTCCTGGGGGTCAGGCCACCTGCAGCTGCCCTGTCTCGTGGTCTCAGTGTTACTGAGGCTGTGAACACCACCAGGGCACCACGCAAAGGCACGTTTGCAAAGCTCTTCTTTGGGCCCCTCGCATCACAGAGCTCTCTCACAGCGAACACGAAAATGTCACCCATTCCCAGAAGTTTGCCAAGTGTCTCACAAAACTAGTAAGCCCTATTTCCCTCTCCAAATTCAGCTTTCAGGAAGTTGAACATAATGTGGCATGTCAGTGGGGTCCCACTTCTTAATTTAAAAACAGAATAAAACTTACGGGTAGCCAGCCAGGAGGTACTCCTGAGGTTCTCCTGCCCTGCCTACCATGCTGAACGTAGCTGCAATTCATATTCGTTATTTCCTTATTTAACCGGAGAAATAAGCAGCTATCATATGTCCTTCCATGGACACATCCAGAATGGAGCCATAATGCAGTCCGTAAATAAAAACAGCAATACTTCACCAGCATCATAGTTTGACATTCCACAAATGAAGAAAAAAGGACAAACAACCTAAAAAGGTTGTTTGATTATTTATAAAGTATAATTAATTACATGTGTAACAGGATTAGCAACAGCAACAGCTCTGGACAAGCAATTAGACAGCCAATCATAGGAAAAATGCAACTGAAGGCTCCAACAGATGACCACCCTTCTGCTCCCCATCCCAGGTGTTCAGGCACTGTCAGGGCTGTTCGTTCAGCTTTCTAAAAAACATCTGCTCGTGCAACTCGGACACAGCCACGAAATTCAATACACGGAAGTACAAAGAAGCTCGGCTCTCCCACAAACAGTTCCCTTTTCCTTGGTCCTGCCACTGCTGTCAGCCCAATGAACAGTTCTTGTACCCACCAAAGCACAGAAACTTACATGGGAGGTCTGCTCCCTTTCTCCCATTATGAAACCACTTTCCTGTTGGGAAAAAAAGTGGTATGATCCTTTACATGAGAATGTGCCCTTTTTTTTCTGGAATACTGCAGTTATTTTAAAATCTGCTGCTTTACCTCACTAAATACAGTATTTGGGAAGGGATTTTTTCAGTAATTTATTCCCTTGAGAGAAGTTTACAGCAACTAAATTAATTAGGCATGAATCTAAGTAAACATGAAAATGCTGATATGCTTCCAAGTGCCTGCACCTACTTAATTAGGTTTTGTTTCATATTTATTTTCCAGCCTGGATGAAAGTCTCCCATGTGACACAAGCACTTTATTTCCTTCCCATGTTCAGTGCCATCTCACCTTCCACAGCTCCTGTCTCAGTTAGGAGGGGAGAGGTTGCCCCCATCTGTGCCCCAACAAACAAAGACAAAAAGGATGTGGACTGAGAACAAACAATGTCTGTGTGACTGCTTCCAACCCAGTTCTGGTTAAATCACTCCAGCAGCTAAAACACTTTAATAATGGGGGTTATCCAACACAGCTCAGTTCAGCACAACTGGCCTGCGGAGAGACTCCAAACGCAGTTCCACTGACAGATCTGAGAGCTGACTCCAGGGAAGGGGTGGGGAACAGCTGAAGATGAGGTGTGGAGCAGCAGGAAACCTTTGACACAAGCTGACTGAATCCAAAATGGCAGCCTGACAGCAGCGTGACTGCGCTCTCCCAGCTTTACACTCCAGAGAGAGGCACAGCGAACATCTGGTGAACATCAGCCCTCGCCAGCTGGCTCTCTCCTGCACCTCACTTTCCTCTCCAGGCCTCAGAACAGGAGCAGGTACAGCACTGCAGGACACAGTGACAGCCCTGCCAGGGACAGGTGACAAACTCGCTCGCAGCGATGGCGGGAGAGGCTCACGGAGCTCCCTCCTGCTGCCCTCAGACACACGGGGCTCAGCGGGAGGGTCGGAACTGAGGAACACTTTGTGATCTGCTTTGTCCCAGAGCAGCTCCAGGGAGCTTTCCAAGGCACCCTCAGCTGGCTCAAGGCCTGGGTTAATCAGAATGGAAAAGCATGGCTGGGGTGGTTGGAAGCAGCAGCCCTTACACGTGTGTGACAGGGCAGAGCCCATCAATGCATTTCCATCATAACCAGGAATATTCTTCCCTTCCTCTGCTGTGCCAGCTCAGTGCACCTGCCCAGGGCTCTCCGTCCTCCCTCGGCTTTGGAAACACCTTCCCACCTCCTCCAGGGGCCCGGGAACCACCTTACAAGGCCACTTAGGAACTCCTCCCTCCCCCTCATCTTTTTATCTCTCTTCTCTCTCAGCTCACTGCCAGCCCAGGTTCTGAGGAATGCCAGAGCTCAGGACACTGGGGGCTCCTGGCTCCTGTACCCACAGACAGTTCTAAATCTGGCTGTATCCGATGGCTCCGTTAACAGGATCCACAACTACGTCCCTAATTTTTCCTCTTCTTTCATTTTAAGAAAATGCCACAAAGTTCTCTGTATCAACAAGTGAAACTGGAGTTCTGTAACTCAGAAATCTCACCTCTGCTACTTCACACATTTTAGAGTTTTGCAGACAAACAGAACAAAGCTCAGCTGAATACCTCTAAACAGCTCCTTTATAAAGATATAGAACACAAAGTCAAGAAACGCAGCAGCAAAAAAAAAAAAAGAATATTTTTGTTGGTTATTTTCCTTTCAACTGTATTGAAAAGCACACAAAGGTGTTCCTGAGGACATGAAAACACTGGATTTCTCACCTGAAAGATGTGCAGAGTCACAAATTAGGTGCCTTCCTCCTTTTCAAAGTCCTCCTTGATACTTGGATTCTTTGACAGCTTTCCAGTTCATTTTAAATAAAGCTGCTTACCTGTGTTCACCTCTTTTTAACAACTATTTGCTGGTACCACTGTATATAACATTAATTCCCAAAGGCTAAGATTTCACTCTGTAAGTCTGATTTCTTCAGAGGAAAATGATTTCTCCTTTTTTCCACCTTCTTATCATGTTCTCAGAACTATACCTAAATACCAATCATTTTCATAAGTGAATGACATATTTTTCCATCCTGTGATTCTCAGCCTTGTCATGAGAGATGGTGGCTCATAACCACTGCTCTCAGCAAGGGACCACTGTTTGCAAAATAGTGACATACTAAGGGCTGAGCAAGAATTTACAAAATAAGGCTTAATTTAAAATCTTCCCTTCTCAAAATATAAATATTATCTGGAAACAATTGGTATAAAGATTAACATCAATTCTAGGGGGGAAAAAAAAATCTCAATATTTTCAAAAGGAGAATGTTATTTCTTAGGCTCTTTTAAACTGTAGTCTACACTGGCTGCTTGTTGGAGATTTAGGGCTGGGAGACAATTTGGCAATTAAAGCCTGAGACATTTTCTAGCTACCCAGGACATGAAGTTCCCATTTCATGAATTAGAAAAAAACTTAGAGGAATAGTTGCTGAGAGGATCTGATGGCTGCAAGTTACCATCAGCTTCAGCCCCCCTCAAACCCTCCCATACTGAGTGGGAGACATTTATAATAACAGAACACTTTCATATAAACTTTTTTCCCCCCCTGCAAAATAGTCATCATACAAATCACACAAAAACATTAGAATTATTACAGGTCAGAGAAATTCCAACAGAATTTTATAGTTCATGCATTTTTATAATTGCATTTTTTCTCGGTTTTGTCCATCTATAATTAAAAGCTCTAAAAAGAAAATATCTTTTAAAAACGTAGCACATACCTGGTCGTGCTGTCACAGCTTCAGTGGAAGAGACAGAGGCAGTGGATGAGGAATGCTGGTGTGGGACACATCCGAAGAGTCTGCGTGGGATATTATTGGTCCTTTGCACCCCTTGTGTCTAGCCAAAGCATTTTTATCAGCTTCCAGCCACGTTTCAGAGACAAATACAAATAATAGAAAATAACAAACACTACAAAGTCAGTGTGATTTCAGGAACAGTCCCCAGCCGGGGCTCCTGCCTTCCCCCTCACACACACATTGTGCGTGTGCAACACTTGCTGATGATTCAGGCAGAACTCATTGAGTCAATTCACATTTAATGACTTCTTCAAGGGTAGTTTTACCACTTTCCGAGCTAGAAACTCAATTGTAAATTTTTTTTCTCCACACTTCACGAGGAAATTTCCACTCTGGAGCCGGGACTGTAACATTTCACCACAGCTGATGAGGCTGTGGTAATGGCGGCAATCCTGAGGCAGGGCCAGACGGGCTCACTCGCAACTGAAACAGCAGCCAGGGTTTTCACGGAATCCCGGGATTCCCCAAATCCGTAGGAATTAGATTTTCTTGGGAGGCAGCCGGCGAGCAGAGCTGCCAGGGACCGCAGCTCCCTCAAGTCGATCCCATTTTCATACGGACACCAGGAGGCGCTTTTGCCCTTGAGGCTGAGGCGGCTCTGACCCGGCCTGGGGGTTCCAATTCCTTCCAGCCCGAGGCGGCTCTGACCCGGCCTGGGGGTTCCAATTCCTTCCGGCCCGAGGCGGCTCTGACCCGGCCTGGGGGTTCCAATTCCTTCCAGCCCGAGGCGTCTCTGACCCGGCCTGGGGGTTTCAATTCTTTCCAGCCACACCAGCTCCCACCACCTCAGAATCCAAGCTTTCAGCAAACAAGACTGAAATATGCTGGGGTTTTTGAAACTTCCTCCATCGAGACTATCAAGTTTTAAGTGGAAAACACGGGATTATGAGCAGGGTCACAGATCCACCTCTCCACCTACTGCCCTCAGCCCTCAGTGACGCCATCTGGCCCCAGAGCCACTCAGGCCTTCGAACAGCAGAACCAGCTCTTTTTATGTCCCTGAAACAAGTTTTTTAAAGTTCTTTTTGTCCAAAAATAGGCATTTTATGTTCCTGATCATCCTGGAGTGTGGGCCTCCCCATATACCAGCATTGCTCACTGTGTTTGGACTGACATTTTCAGTGTTCTTTTTCTTTTTTTTCTTAAAACAAAAATCCTAATTGAAAGCCCCACAGAGAAGCTGTAAAGTTAAATTTAGGACAAAGGTAGCTGCTTCTGCAGGTCGGTTTTCAAATCCATGGCTTGAAATGTGACTGACAGACTGACACATCCTGACAGGAAAAGAGCTCCTTTGGAAGGACTTCTAAAAATCAGTGATTTTATAATTGATCTGAGCTTCAGGAAATGGGAAGACAAAGATGCTTTGCTGGTTTTCCACACATTTACAGGCCATGTTTCTGAAAATTAGTTTGTCATGAAAATTTCTCCTAAGGGCAGCATTTAGGGATAAGTTTAAGTCCCACAGAGATTTCAGCAATACTGAAGGCTGAGTACAGATTTAAATGCTGCTAAAACAGTTGGTTTTTCTGACAGGCTTTCAAAATCCACTGTTCGGGGAATATGCATTTCAAAAGGGGTTCACACCCCTAGGCTGTCCCAATGTCGCCAGCGATAATAAAGTGCTGCTATGCAGGCATTTCCAAACCACAAATTTCCTAAATTTTTTCTTAGCTGAAGTTTGCTCATGTCTTTTTGTCTGAAATCTTCTTTCCAATACTCATTTTAACTGAAGTTAGTAGATTAGCATATTTTATCAACTACTGGAGCTCCACCTTTGACTGCAATTAGGTTTGGATCAGGTCCTGAAAAAAAAAGGACAGGCTATTTCAATAACTTAATTTTTTCATGTCTTAAAAGTAATACATAACAGTGATTTAAATGTATATTCAACCACCTTTTTATATTATTATTCTAAACAGAAAACCTGTTTTTCTTTGTTTTCAAGAGAAATCACTAAGTCTGAAGAATTTGCTTAAAGAAATCAAAATTGCCCTTAAAAACAATGTCCTTGTATCTGGGGATTATTTTATTGTCTTTTTTTTTCCCTTCGGCATTTCTTTCAACACTGACTGAAAACCCACCTCTACTTTCAAAACTTTTATTTTCAAAAGTTCCCCCATTTAATCAACACGTATGTTTTCTCCAAAGCCTTTCAGAAAACTCTGTAACAACTGGAACTTGAATTCAAAATGAAATACAAAAGCTATGCAGGAAAGGGGAGAACAGGTGGGGAAGAAAATAAGCCCTGACAAAATGCAAGTTCTTTCAGCTGCTGCTTTAACACAACAAACAAGGCGTTACTTTTCCCAGTGCCCAAAGGAATGTTTCAGGACTGCTGCAGCCTCAAGCACACCCTGCTGCTGCTGGAGAACTGTTTTTAAATCCTGGTGCATTGTTGGAGGGTCGTAGCAGTACCACAGCCATGCTGAATGTGTTCAACAAACGTGACTGTTCCAGATGCAGCAAGGTGCATAGTGCACTCTATTTTTGATAGTTTAACAGAGGGGAAAAGCCACAAGGAACGGCAGCAACAAAAGGTGACATCACTGTACCCGTGTTACCAGGAGTATGCTTGAGCCCGTGGATCACTGAGAATGGTGATCACCTTGGCCTTGGGGGCAAGAGGATGTGCTCATTTGGGAGCTTTCCCAGAGCAGAAATAACTGGCCCTTTTCTCCAAGATGAAATGCCTTGCTGCATCGACTGGAATGGCAAAAAATTCCAGGGACCTGGACAAGTGTGAAAGAGAAATATGGATTAAAAAGCAGAGCTATTCTAATCCCCAAACTATTAACTATAAATATTTTATTTATTATATGTAGGCTATATCTCCAGGATGTATTTATATGCCTGTAAATGATGAACGTAACTGAAATTAGGTGTAAGGATATAAAGCCACCAGGGCTGTGTTTATAGATAAAGCTTCAGTCAAATATAAGTTACTGGTGGTGTGACTATTTTATAGCACAGTAAGGTGAAAAGTAGATATCCAGGTTTCCACTCCAGTGCTAGGCTTCCTCCCAGAAGAGCCCAAAGTAATCAATTTATTTATCAGAGAAAAAAATACCTGAAATTTTACTATTTCCTTCATATTGATTCCTGCTCACTGATGAGCCTTACAGGGCCCTGATTTACACCACATTCAGTTAATATTATCAATTCATTTATGGCCTACACCCAGAGCAGCTCATGACTTCCCATATGGACAGTGACAGAAGCAGTGATAAAGTGAGATATTTATGAAGCTCTGGTACTAATTATTGGAGACTTGGCTGGCTCAAAGATGCCTTTTATCTGCAGGGTAGTGCAAAAAGACAAGTCTAATCAGTGAAGCTTCAAAACTCAAGGTAGGGGTTCCAATCACAATCTAAGTCTGCTTTTCCCAGACCAAAAAAAAGGGGGAAAAAAAGAAATATAGGTACATGAAGGCCTGCTGTTCCTAAGTAAGAAGCATCTTTGGATGCTGCAATGGTTTGCTTTGTTTACTTAGGAATTCCTCCTTCCTGCTTGACTTCTGACAAGAAACTGCTGTTGAGGCGCTTCCTTTGATTGGAATTCTCAAGCTAATCCCAGCTCCATTTTGTCTTATGTTTGTCATGAAATAAACACTACTGATATCTGAAACAGAGCCACAGACAGCTGTGCTAATTATACTAAACCAGCACCTTTATTTAATCACCCTTTTTATCATTATTAGCTAAACAGTAAATTGAGTATTTACACAACATATTAAAAAAATGCAGATTACACATATCTCAAAAAAATCTGTACCTGTCTGGAAACTATTTCAACCTATGAAGTGTGCAGCTGATAAAAAAATGCAGTTAAGGTAGCCTGATGGTCTGAATGGACCATCTATGTCAAAATTCTGCTCCTAATTAACACGGATAAAATCTTAAGTTTCTAATTTGTATCTTTATCTCATTTACAGGAGTGGAATATTTTAATCTTGGAAGTACTGAACTGGGTGTTGAATATCATACATTATCTAAGAGAGGCTTTATCACAACATAAGTTTTAGAGTAAATTTGGCTTATTCTTACCAAAACATGCACACTACTGAAGAAATTCCTCGTCCAGTAATCCAAAAAAGGCTGATAACTTTGTATTTCCATGTCTTTGGTACACCTTGTGTAAAAAGGGGGTAAGAATGCTTCCCAGGGACATTTCTGTTGTCACCTAATCAGACACACGAGGCACGTTTCCAGAAGGGTTTCCTTGATGTGATAATAATAAGGGAAATCAGGGGTTATAATGCATTGCATCTCACTATTGTTCATTTTATTGCGTCCCATTTAATGGCTTTATTTCTCTTCACACTGTTATCTTAGTGCTTCACTAAGATACAGTATGAACTCTGGATTTAATGAATAATTTAATTAATATTCCCTTTGCCTTTTCACCGGATTGTTAAGAGAAATATAAATACAAGATCTAGGAGTTGATCTTGAGATACCAGAACGAGGCCACTTCCTGAGCAAAGCATTCCTCATTGCCTTTTGTTTTATTCTTTTGCTCGTTTAATTAGTTGCACTCCCTTTTGTGCATTTCAACCTCCCGTAAAATTACTGTACACTTAGGATGTTTTCTCCAGAATAAATTAACATTGCCAAAATCCAAGCGGGGATAAATTAAGTACGCCCTCGAACTGCTAATATCAGCTATTTCCTGATTTTTGAGGCACTGACTGTTGATACGGGTTTAATTGAATCCATTTGGATAATATGTATGTTCTTGTACATAGACACACTTTTCTCAAGTATCTTAATATGTGTTATACCAACTATGACTATGTCTGCAGGGAATATATATTACTAAAGTTGTTATTTAATAATTAATCAGATATTAATCACAGTTTTTTGTGTTTCCAGCCAGCTCAGGCATTAATGTTTTTTCAATATTTACCAAGAAATTACATTTTTATGTAGAAATTATTTTTTTTTCCAGTAGAAGAAGGTGTTGAAAATGTATACAGACACAAGGCCTTTATTTCACACCATTCTACTCAGTAATTCTCTCTTCTTCTTTATTTTTGCATTGCATAAAATCTGTTGGTTTGGACGAGCACTTTCAAGAACATATATATGTATGTGTGTATATATATATATATATATGTGTGGCTTAGAACATACAACTTTCATCCTCAAAATCTATCTATGTTTTCATTTCAGAGTACAATTCACATTTGCTATTTTAAATGGCAGCTTCTATTTTTAGGCATCCAATTTGCTTTAAATCACTTTAACCCCCCTACCTTAGAAGTGGGGTTTTTTTCCCCTGTTCTTCCTCTCTTCACCATAAGTTTTAGAATTTCTTTGCTTTCACCAGACCCAGCTTGTCTAGACAGCTACAGTAAATGCTGACTTGGTTATCCTGGTGCTGTGCCTCACTGAAAATAGGCATACTTAGTGAACTGGAATGGGAGGAGATCAATAAAACACCTCTCTGTGTTGGTAGCTAAGTACCCCATATCCTGTGCTTGTGTGCTGCACAAAAAGCAGCACTGTAAAAGCTGGAAATAACCTTCCAATTGTCTCAAACAGACATTAATCACTTGTTTAATATTATCATTTGTACTTGATATAAGACCAGCCAAGACCCAGCACGCAGCCAAGAAACAGAGAAAGATGGATGCATATTATAAATATTAGCTAACACATTTTTAGGCTATAAACTCACTTTGTATCCCTCTCTTCCTGAAGGATTTATTCTCCAACTTAATAACTGTATGCATCCTGTCCCATAATGGTTCTCCTTTCAGACAGCTACTTTCTCACCTCATGATATCTCTTCCCAAGCTTCTTCCTGTAGGACACCAAGCTGAATCTCATCCAGAACAATGCTATGTGCCCATAATGGCAACAGTATTTCAGACTATTTTTGGAAGTCCACTGAAACAGCTAATTAATCTCTTTTTTTTTTCCTGAAAATTTCAGGGGCATACAAAATTATGTGGTGAAATAGGGATCACAGTGAAAACCACGGTGAAAACAGGTATTGTGTCTGGAGCTGACCTTTTTGGTAAATAAATTACAAGGAAACAATCATGCTTCCAAGGCTGGTGGCATTACACTGCTGTTCCCATATGCCCCTGCATAGTCAGCTTTTTGCACAGTAGGAACGAGAAGGAACAAGAATACCTAAGATTTTTTTATCCTTTTCAACCTGAGTTTTCATTTTGCTTTGCCCCTGTTTACTTCTTTGTTTCTTCATTTGCAATTCTCACATTTTAGCATGTATCTGAATTCTCCAAAGGCCTTCCATAGGACACGAAGGAAGTCAAGCCTAAATTCTCCTTCTCTAAATAACAGAAAGCTCTTGATGATTTCTGTTCCCAAACCTTAGCACCATTGGAGAACAATTTTATTCGTAAACAATAGAACCTTTTCTTCCTAAATACATGGGATCGACCAAAACTGTTACTTTGTTTACATTTTACCTTCATTGCTTCTCAGTACAACATAAAATAAATTTTCCTGAATCTTGTAATCAGAGAATTTAATACATCTGCATTAAAAATTTATAAAGGAGTACATTCATTCACGAGTTTCACATGGTCTTCTTCTGTCTCCCTTGATCTTCTGATACACGAGAAGTATACGAGTATGAACTCCAGAAACTGAGAAACAGCTGTCCCTTTACACGTAACAAATGCTATCTAATGCTTCTCAGGTTCCTAAATGAGAAACTTGGTTTGGAGTTTCTCAGTAAGATCAAATACACGTCTCTGTCACGTCCAGACTTCAAGCAGGCAGGAGATTTTCTCATTTGGACTTATCACATTTGGAAGCGTATGCTCTGCTGAAAATGGATGAGGTTTAAGATCCCAAGCCAGTTCTAGTCTGAAGGTCACTGCCCACATTTATCACCTCTTAAAGGCCTTCCCAGAATCCATAAAAGAAAGGCTTTTCTAGATGCTTCCTGAGAGGAACCCAGTAAATTAAAACTTGGTACAAGTCAGCAGCTTCCCAGATGGCTTATCATCATATTTAAATCATTGCAGCAAGCCTCTCTTTTCCCTCGGAAGGCAAAACAGTGGAATGGAACAGGATGAAGAATCTAAGTATATGTTGAAATTTTTTGGGTGTGTGTGTTGAGATTTTACTAAGAAACAAACATTTAACTTGACTCATAATTGGGGAACTTGCTGAAGTGTGCTATTAATCATCTTCTCCTGCTAAGACTGCTTTCCTGAAGCACGGCCTGAGGACAAACCACAAACCCCTTAGACAAAACACTGGGAGTGCAAAAGAACTGCTCCAAATGAATCATTCAAATAAATATCCAGCTTGAGAGCTAAATTTGAAAGCTCACTTATATCCTGTAAATATACGCATTTTCAGATGTAACAGAGGTGTCTTTTCAAACAAGAGGTGTGTGCATAAAGCAGTAACTGCAGAGCACAGCGCACTAATACACTCTATGAAGTCAAAGCTAACAAGTTATAAAGAGACTGAAACTTCTTATTCTCTATCCCACAAGCCCGAAGGAATAAGATGCATTCAGTTTACTTTATTAAGAAAGGATATTAAACCAATCAATCCAGGAACTAGCACGTCTGTGAATCAAAAATAAGCATTGCTTCTGCATGTTGCAACACTCTAGATGTCCTTTAAATTAACTTCTAAATCACAGAAGTACCCTATCTTGAATCTGGTCTCCAGAGCACAGCTGTATGAAACACTCGAAGTAGCTTTTAAGTAAAACTTGCACATAAGGAAGAACAAATGGTATCCAACTGTATTTTGACACAAGCCACTTTCTGTGCATCAGGTTTGCTCTGAAGAATCACAGTGGAGCACAAAAGGATGCATCACAAACTCCCAGCACACTGACTGACTGGAAACTACATTTTGAAAGACTGGCCACTATATCCACTAAACTTTTCTTACTCCTACCTGGACTTCTTTAATTTCCTGAGGTTTTCTTTTAGAAGAATGATAGTCTTCAGAGAGAACAGACTACAAAGGTATGTGAAAGGAGCAGGGCTACAATAAATCCCGAGGAGAAATTTCCTGTGGAAGAGCACTAAGCAGTAGGACATGAAAGATGGGCAGCTTCTCAGATGCTGCACAAACCTGGAATTTTTTAGACCAGACAAAACACCCACAAAAATGGATTAGATGAGAAGTAATAAAGGCAGAGATAATACAGATGCAAAAACATGGCTATTAAGCCTCTTTTGCTCTGAATCACTGGCAAAGAAGAACTTGTTTGTGGTATTCTGGTTTTGACTTCTCTTGAGACACTTCCCATTCGTTAATTCAGAAATCTCACAGCTGTCACCAGGAGGGACAAGTGTGCCTCTCCATGTGACACAGAGACACCGTGCCACCCAGACAAGCTGTGCTGAGGGTCTCAGCACCTGCTTTGCCTTCCGTGGAAGCTGGGCCTCTGCTGGAGCTCACCGAGCTGTGCTTCTGTGGGTATCCTGTTACAGCCATCCTGGGCAGGAGGGTTAAACAGAGCTTCAGCAGGGCTCCCCCAACATGTAAGTCACCAAAAGGAACAATCTTCCCGAGGGGATGTATGGCTGGGACACAGCACCCCTCGTGCTCCAGGCACTTGAGCAAGGCGGTGCAATTATGCTCTGTCCCACTCTCAAAGCTCATCTAAGCCTCGTGCTACTGCAGCAAAGCAGACTTGAGCCTATTGATTACATACCTATTTATGTTATGAAGGTACTTCACTATACAAAGTCTTTTTAAAAAAGAAATCCTACTTCTCTATGGAAAAAAAAATCTGTTTAATATGTTTTAATCTAAGTAAAATGGCCAGTTTGAGAAAAAGGAAGTGATATGTCTAATAAAATCATAAAATGCAATTTTAAGCTACAGGGAGCTGAGTAAAACGTGGCATAGGAGCCTTCATTTTTTATTATAGTTCATTAATCTTGTTAATGACTTATTGAATATCATTGTAAAAATTGATCCCAGTGGCTACATTGTTGTCTGCTTTAGCAACCTCTTCCAACAGCCGCGTTGAACTGAAGGAGCATTTCTTTAATCCATTCCGTGCAGCTTTGCAGGGAACGCTGCAGCAGATGTGCTTTATGGCTGGGCATGATTTAAAAGCTTTCACATTGTTCTGAACTGTGCAGGAACATCTATTTTTCCCTTTTTACATGGATAAGAGGAGTGTATGTACACTCAGAGTAAGTTACCTATGAATGCAAACCATCAGCCTTGCTTTCTCTGGTTTGCTGTCCTGAGTTAGGCTGAAATTCTATTTTTAATGGAGAATATTTCAATAAATCTTACATATAACAAGACAATTTCCATCCCAAGCTAAAGAACTATAAGCACACACCCTTATTTGAAGAAGGGATTCCAGCAAGACAGACCCAATAAATCTGATTTTAAATGAAGCAGAAAAAGCTGACCAAGGACTACTGCCTGGTAATGCTTTTGTTGCCCAACTTGTCATACATGCATTTGTTTCTTTTCAATACATTTACTGAATAGCAAAAGTGAACACACCCCTTCATTTATAATTCCTTGTTTAAATGAAACTTTGACATATTTAGGGATAACCTGGATACAGCTAAACACAAATGAAAGGTCATAGTACATGTTAAAATTAATTACTTCAAACCTTCTTTCTAAGTGAAGAAGCAGCAGTTGACAGTATCATTAAATACTACCAATACTATCTTTTATCAACTCACAGTTTTAGGACAGGCAGAAGGGACAGAATTTTTCCCTAAAAAGGGACAGAATTTTTAATAAAGACAAAACCAAACTACTTCAGATAATATATCACTACAGGAAATACACTATTAACTATCATAATGGATTTAATTCCAGTAATGACTAGATTAGTAGCACTGTTGCTTTATATTAAAAAAAAGAGATGTATTTATTAAAACTGGAATCTATATTCTATGAAATGTGATTCTTTTATTAGGCAAGGCATTAGTCTTTTTAGCTTTGTCATACCAACTATGAAGTAGCCTTTTATGCAAAGTCTTTGGATTTTTCTAAATCCTCCAAGCTGATTCCCATTCCCTCAGTGGGTCAAAGTCTTCTCTGAATTAGTGGACTTTACCCTGACATGTTGCAGAAAATGAAGCAAGAAATCACCTCCATCTAATTTCTCTCCCACTTTTCTCATTCATACTCTCAATCATCGTGTTCCATGGGCACCCAAGATTTAAATTACAATAGATGGCAATTAATAATTGAAACATCCAGTCACATTTAATAAGAAATTAACTTCTGTTTTATCTCAGAGTTTTCTGCCTCGCTGCTGCAGTTCTGTAGGACATGTTCCCAATGCTCTTTTTGCTTATGGAGTCAAGAATCCTGACAAAATGTTGAAGTCAGTGATATGGCTGCTAGAGCAGTTCCCTGGAAAGTATGCCATGCCAACTGATTTGCAGATGATCCAACCAGCAGAAATAAATACACTAATTCATTTTAGATATATAGGAATGAGTCAAATGTTTGCCAGAGTAGCCTAAGCAGATACGATGGAAACAAGCAAAAGCTGCACACCTGTTGCAATTGTTTGCCAGGGAGGATTCACATTTCACTAAAATACCACATTTTATGTTCTTGAGATTAATCCTTTTACTCTTTGGCTGGAACCCCGATGCTGCTCCCATTTAGCGGACAGCACATTTAATCATACTTTTATATGGCTCATAAAGCAGATGAAGTCTCTCCTATGTATGTCACCAAGTCCTGTGTTGCCACAGCTCCCTGTACCAGAGATGGAAGGTGCTTTGGAGGAAGAGCATTTTCCAAGCGGCCAAAAGGTTCAGTCTGCGGCGCGTGGCAAACCTTGCTCTCCTCCGGCTTCCTGGCAGGAATGATCCCAGCGCTGTAAGAGGGGAGCTCGTTTGGTTTACATTGTTGGCAAACCCTCTGCACAAGTTACTGGTTTAATCTCTGGTGTTTCAGGTGGCAGGATCAGTCTCCTCAGAGAAAATGGGAATGGTTGCAGCGCTGCCACTTTCATTTCTCGCTGGCACAAGCCAGGCTGTCCCTAGGGTTTAGCAGCACTGTCACTCAGGGGACCATGCACTTTGTTTTCCAGATCCTTCTCTGCTGAACATGGAAAGCACACTACTTATTTACAAAATGAAGAAGCTCTGAGAAGTTTAGAAATGTTCTTACATGTATTTTCTTTCCTTTACAATTAGCTTTGCTTCTAGCTGGGTATCTTTTTCCTGAAAGTAGATGACCTCTTACCTCTTCGTGCCCTTCCACTTTAAATTCTGTATTATCTTCCAAATTTGTACATGGTTCCACCTGTGTTTCTGCCATGTCCAGCAGATCTCATCACCTCACCCAACAGTCCTCAAGGAATTGCAAGCTCCCCTTTCACACCACGTTGAACTAATGCCACTAAGCATTCCTCATTTTCAAAAGACCAAAAGCTCCTAAAAATATTTTGCTACTATTGAAAAGCAAGTTTCTGGCATTTCACATTTCTTACAGATTAAGGAAAACCACTGTAGCTCCACTGAGCTAATGGGATCTGCTCACATCTAACTCGATGACACAGTGGGCACTCGTTTTTGTATTAATCTCCCACTGTACTATTTTTTGTGCAATTCCCCCAGGGACAGTGGAGATGAAGAGGATGCTGACAGTCCTAACTAAATTCTAGCCAGAAAGTGCAGGAAATGGACTGCTTTTACACTGGGGCTACAGATCACCTTCCACTTAGTGCAGGAAGCTGTGACACGTCGGACTTCTCTGTGCTAACCTTCACCTCAGAGGAGCAATTCAGCTCTGCCTTACTGTCAAAGTGTGTAAAAAATGCTCATCTGTCCCAAGGGACTCACCTGGATCTCTGCAGAAACCACTGCCAAAGCAGGTGAGATATGGAACTGTCACAGCTCTGCTGGTGCCCCTGAGTCACTGCAGAGACAGAAATATTTTCACAGCTTTAACAACACGACGAGGGAGAAAAGGGGACGGGGGGAAGACACAAATGGAAGATCTAAAAGCCCACCTAGAAAAGACACCAATAGCTTTCATATAATGGTAGTTGCAGCAAATTAGTTTATAACCAAAGGGAAAAGCAGCATAAACCCTTCACACATGTACAACAAGACATTCAAACCCTTGAATCATCAAAAGGTAAGGAACACTTGCTCAGAGCTCTGGTCCTGAGCCAAGAGCATGTTTGTTTGTATCAGTAACAAAACAGAAGTTATTAATTGGGGCTGCTCATGATGGTAACTGAGTTCACTTCTGTCCATATGTCAGGAGCAGAATTTGATTTTCCATGTCTGCCAGAGCCTTTTCTACTTCACTTATCCTACATCGGGCTGTGGGCGCAGAGTTATCAAAACAGAAAAGGGAACAGAGATGGAGAATAAATTGATTAGGGCAGACCTACAAGAGATTGTCACAGGAAGAACCAACTGGGAGAGGACAGGGATATTTCAAGAGGTGAACTCCACAGAAGAATGCAAATTTAAATGAATGTTTACTTTCCACAGTGTTTCGTGTCTTCAGGCAATTACTAGCAACACTCAGCAACCTTCCAAAAGAAGCAGACATTTAAGGAAGGAAAATACCAGCTAGAGCTCCTGTGGGTTACAGAGAGTAGCAGGCAATCTCAACCTCTGTGTGACAAGGGCCTAACTCATTATTTGCTGGGCTGGCAAGGAAATTCCAGCCTTCTTTCCCTGCATGTTTTAGTCCAACAGGCCAGGGACGAGAGAGATTTTTATTCCCTCTCTTCAGAAATGGCAGGCATGGCTGCCTGTCCTCAGCTGGATTAACTGCAGTTCTTGTGTACTTCTCAGACAGAGGGAATGGACACCAGCCTGGCTTTGGCCAGTGCTCTGCCCCCACCCCCTCTGCTGAAGAAAGCTCATTCCTGGACCTGTTCTAGCAAGAATCTCCAGTCTGGTTCCTTCATCAGGAACTTCAGAGCAACACACTAAGCTAAACTGCTACCAGTCTCCCACTTCATGTTCCCATCTTCACTAAAGATTAATCTAGAATTAATTCAATACTTTTCACAGCCATGCAAAAGAAGCATATTTTTCTTAATAAACGTGATTTAATAAAGAAATTAAAAAATAAGTCTTTGAATTACAACTTAGATAGGATTTTCAATTAAAAAATAGCTATAAAAATAAAGACAAGGTTTGCCCCACTGCATTACAGTCTCTCAAACCATTCTGATCCATAAATGTTTTAATCAAGATTCATCTACCAGACCTTTTTTCCACTGGATGATTCCATCATTGATTTGATACATGAAGCAATTTACATTAATAACCACAATATTACACCGATTATTTCTTTTATAATGAAAGCAGAAAAATATCAAAACCTTTTTAAATAGCTGTTAAATAATTTAACTGTACATATTTGGTAATGCAAATCTAATGGTTTCAGAGGACTTCTCAGATTGTGTAAGGTAAGCCAGTATTTAGGAAGTCTAATCATAAAACCTCCTTTCCCCCCCTGCATGATTAGGAATTGTGAGGATACTTCTCTTAGCTGGTAGGGAAAGAAATAAAAGAAGAAAAGAACATAAGCCACCACTTTCTTCTGCTTAATTTTGATGTCATAGCACTGTACAGCTTCCTGGACCACGTTCGGGGCTCCATTAAAATCTAATTCCTGTGAGCAAGTAAACCAAGGAAAAGTACACTGCAAAAACAGGGATCCAGCAGTGAAAACTTGCAAGGTAAAGGGAACAGCTAAAGCACAAGATGAAAAAAAAAAGTAAAAGAGAATGAACTAATTAACACTCTACGGATTAATTTAGCCACAGAACATCTGCTTTCACATGTCCCTCTGATGAGATCCAACACGAGTGCTTGTGTTGGTTGGCTTTGAAGTTGTATTTTATTATCTAAGAGGTTCTGTGCACAGATTTTGATAGGGATTATGGATATCTTAGTGCCAGAGGGACCCCTGGGCCCCTTCTAACTTCTCTTAGCTCCTTTATTTCCACCTGACTTGTATCCATACGGCATTCTCTATTCCTTGCTGAAAAGTTCTCCACTGGGCACAGTTACAGTTCATATTCTATTTTAAAACATTTAATGTTCCATCCCTCATCTGCTTTCTCCACAAAACAGGACATTGTAATTCTTTTTTCCTGTACATTCTGCTACGCAGCCAGCTAGTTACCTAAAAAGGAGACCAAGCTCTTACCCATTTCTTTAATTCCTCTACATTTGCTATTCCCCTAATTTAATAGCTTGTTTTCTAAGAGCATCTTCCAAATCGTGTCCATACAGGCCCAAATAAGATCCCAGGGTTCTAACAATACAGAAACCACCTGCAGCACTGTAAGAAATACTTTTTAATCTGGAAAGTTTCTGAGTCCCCTTCTTGCCCTCCTGATTATAAATACAAAATAGAAACTATTTCAAAACCCAGGAGAATGTTCCTGGTGGATCTCTCTGTGGACAGTTTTCTGTTGAAGAATGCCCACGCAGAAATTTTTTAACACAGAAGATCTGAGAAATTCACACTGACCATGGTAATTAAAAAATTCAGACTCAGTGATCAGCAAAGATAATTCATGCACACACAGAGCTGTCCTTGTAAATTAAGAATCAGGCAAATTGGTGGCTCTCAGCAGTGGTGGCACTGATGGTTTTTAACTGCACCCATTATACATGGAACAGATTTCTCAGGCTTTCAGCACTGGCCTACCTGGACCCCTTTATGAATACAAAGTTATTTTCATTAACGAACTAAACTAATCCCACCACAGTTAATAAGTAGCTTGTTTTCCTACCTGCAGGTAACACAAACCTGCAGGTCATTAACTCCTTTCCCACTAGATAGTGTCATTAACACATGCAATAATGATGTTTTCCATTACTCTGTGTTACTTCACTGAGCATCAGAACTAAAAGATAAAGCATTGAATTGACAGCAAAGTCATTTCAGCTCACCGACCCCCAGCTAAACATTTATCAGTCTCTAACTTGGTCATCACATCAAAATAATTTCCCAGGAAAAAACCCTCTCAACTTGTTGACTGCTGAACAAATTGAACCAGGAAACAGCTTCTTGTATTTTTAAAGGAATAATTGATTCGGTGGCTCTGTGGTTGCTGGTCAATACAACAGTAATTGGAATCATCACGACTAATGCACAGATCATTTTACAGGCCTTTCTTATTTGCATGAACATCTCCTCAGCTCACCTCTGGTGTGCTAGGCCAGGATGTTTCCCCCACTCTTGGGGGAACTGGTTGTTAAGCTACACATGCAGTTCTTATTAGGCAGAGCAAACAATCCTATGTATGCTTTAGCTTATTAAAAGCATAATTTAGCTTGCTATTAAGGTACTATTTTGAGTGTGTCTGTCTGATTACATGGGCCCTCATAGTGAAAACAAAAATCTCTTTTTTCATCTTGTGTGTATTATCAGTCTTGACTGCCATTTTTATATCAAAAAAGAAGGATTTTCAAAATATTTTCCACCTTCTTCTTATTCCCCTTTTGGAAGTGCCAGCTTGGACCTCTGGCATCTCACTGCTCACTTTTGGAAAACCTGGAAAAACTGGCCAGTGTACTCTGTCCTTGTCAGAAAGAGACATTATCCCACCTCCTGCATAAATCATGTGTTCCTCCTGCATCTTCTGAAACTCTCATATTTTTTAGCAGACAAATACTCTGTTCCTCAAGACTTTAATGCATTCCCTTGCCCTCAACTTGTACCTGCAAAGCAATTGTGATTCCAGTTGGGTCACTGTTAAATATGCTATTAATTACTTCAGGAAGACATTATACCATACTCAGAACAGACTGTAAACATTTTATGTCATTAGGTAATGAATGCACTGAGGCTGTTTTTAATGCCAGAACAGCTCTATTTATATACTGTGTTGCATAATTAGCTACTAATGAGGCTCTAACTTCCACTGCTGTAAGGCCTAGATATCTGTTCCTCTTTCAATGAATTCATTTTTGCTGTCTCATTAACACACTAAAAAACCTGCAAATTGTATTTTAATTAAAAGCTAAACTACCTCTGTCTGGAGACACTAATGAACAGACACACTCCAAGGGAAACACAAGAACCTTGTCAGTCAAGAGGACAAATACCTTGCCAGAAGAGTAGCACAAAAAGATAACACAGCTCACTCTCTTATTTTCAAGGGCAGGCTCTTCTCTACTTTCTCCCTTTTTTTTTTTCCTTAATTTTCTCCTTTTGTATCTTCAGCAAGGCTGCCTGCCCTCAGACTGACAAACTGCAAGCTAGACCCTAGGAAACAGCAAGACTGTCTTAGAATCATGAGGTGTGTGTGTATTTTGAGTCTTCCTGATGCTTGCTACTCCTGTCAAGTCTTCTGTGTCACATTTTCTCTATAGCTGCAAGGGCTAAAAACACACCAGCATAAACTCATCTAACTACGTGACTTCACAACCATTGCAATGAAATCATGAGCACTGACCACAGTGCTTCATTTCCTGACTTCTGCAGGCACTTCAAGCAATTAATCAAGCAACATTCTCAAATCCATCAAGTCATCAGGTTTGAATATACTGGGCAAGGAACAGCATCCCACTAATCTTATCAACACACACATACAAAGGCAATTGATTGTACAGCGTTCCAGTGGCAGAAACAGAGACTCAGGTTATTTTAAAAGACCTCAAGGCAACATAAAAATAAAATGGAAAATGACACTCAGAACTAATGTTCCAAACTGTATTAAAGCACTGTGAAAACATCCATCTGCAAGCAAATAACCCAGGAGCAGGAGAGAATAACTAACAATTAACATCGGAGGTAAGGAAGCAGCACTTTTGAAACAATACAGGCAGTTCTAGAAACATTCAGGGAAAAGTTCCCATAAGCTCCTGCAATTAGTGACAGAAAAGGGACTGTATTATTCTCACTGGAAATTGCTGACAGAAGCTGTATCTGAGAAAGAGCAGAGGAAAGACCATCATGGAAAGATTTCTGGATTAACTTCTGCTTCCCTTGCAAACACGGGACTCGGAACTTGCTGTTCTGCCTCACTTCTTAGGATAACTGGAAGCTACCCTAGTAAATGACACCAGACCCCTGTACACAGCCAGGAGTTCTGCTTCTTGGTCTTAAATTCGGGTATTTCATTCCCATCTCCTTCATGTGAAGAGTTCCTTAATCTCTTATGAAGGGTTTTCCTAATATTAAACTAAGTGGTGGATATTAGGAATGCTTAGCAGTCTATTCTCCCTGAAGATGAAAATCCAAAGTAAGCCAACTTAATTAAGAATTAATTCCCTTTAAATCACAGCCCAAATTTCTCTCGCTGATCAATTATTTGTGGCATGAGATGATTTACAGGACACAAGGGCAGATTAATTTAGGTGACAAAAGTGATTTCAACTCTCATCAGAGATATTCCATCCTGTTTTTCAAAAAATTCACCTTTTTAAGATAAGTTTTGGCCTGCTTACAAGTCTCTGTGTTTTGACTTTGATATTTCTTCACACAGAGCCCCAATGCCATTTTCATTCTATTACAACCCCTTCTCTCTTCCTAATTGAAGGGATAATTCTGAAAACTGTGCTTTAAAAGAGTGTATCGCCTCCTTGGAATCTCTGAAAGTCTTCCGAGGCTGCAGGAAAAGTACTGGCTCCTTTTGAACACTTCACACCAGGGCTCTGAATATCAATAAAGTTCCAATGAATTAACACTGTTATTGCCCTTCAGTGGAATAACTCAACTGAAATGCTGGGGTTTTCTTCTGGTGAATGAAAGATTCTATCTATCTAAGCAGCTGAATACACAAAGATGGCTCCACAATTGCACATTTTAACTTCTGGATACTACTTTTTAAATCTCTTTATTTGAGCTTCTGGATCCTGCAGTCAGAGGCAGGAGCAGCTGTTTACTTAGTATTTTACTAATTCATTTACTAATTACTAATTAATTAGTATTCTACTAATACCTTCCTTTTTTTAAGAATTAAGTCTTTATGACAAAAAGCAAATAATAAAAACAAAACCTTTTTTCTCACAATCAACTACGAAGGCTGAGCAAATAGAATTAGAGCAGCAAGGTACTCTTTAGGCAAAAAAACTTTAAGAAGTATTTTAATGTATTCCAGATATCAGTAGAATAGGATATGAGACAGAGAGTAGTCTTCAGCCCAGACTTATGGAGAAGAAAGAGCCATTTAAGAGGATCTATGGCTTTACTCTTCGAATATTCTCTTGAATTATGTACCATATTGCACAAATCTGATCTATTACAAAAGCAACAAAACTGCTTTAGGAAGCATTTCCCTCTCTCTTGTTGATGAGGATTATCTGTTTATAAATTACAGGATGAGTAGCTGACACATTTTATCAAGTGCTTCTCGTAAATCCCAAGGAATCTGGTTCAATATACTACCGGATGATGATCTTTAAATGCTCAGGAGAGTTTTCATTTCAAACATATGTGTGTTTTAATGAGTCACAGAAACAATGATGCAAGCAGGATACACTGTGTGTGAGGAAGAGCAGTTCGAAGAGCAACAGCTGCATGAAAGCATGGTTAGAAAAACTAGAAAACATTTGAAATATGGAATAAAATTGGCAATATAAGCTAGGGCTCTGCATCCATATTTAGGTCATCAATAAGTCTATCCAATGTCGATAAAGGAATACAAATTGTTCTGAAATTAGCTGCAATGCAGCAGTTGAACCACAGTTTTCCACTCTGTGCTCCAGAGACTCTTTGATGTCCATGGATTGCTCTGCGAGTCCATGAAAGGCTTTGCTTATAAAAACAGGCATTATTTGTCAAGAGACCTGAACTTGCTACACAGAACTCTTCAAGGAAACCAACAGTAGATGGTTGGGATATCCCACCGTCTCCTGTACAGCACTGAACACTGGAATAGCGAATTGCATGGAAAGAACCATTATCAGCAACTACTTTAACAAAGAAGGATGGAGGTGGTATTTTTCACATGAGTAATTCTTAGACTTGTCCCAATGTCATCTGATTATACTTGAAAAATGTCATTAATCAATGGGACTTCTTGTATGAGTAAGGACAACTCTCCAGAGAAGCTGAAGAATTTAATTCCATGATAGTTAATTTTAATATACAATGAGACCATTTCAAATGGCCTATTTACACAATTTTCATCTGCATAAAATAGAAAATGTCACCTCAATGCTAATACAACATTCCTGTAAATTATGCACATTTTTAAAGCTAATGAAGCTGTCATTATCATATTAAAATTTGGCACAGCAGTTATTTTTAAGTTATCATTGTGGCTTTTAAAATATTTTGCAATTAAATTACTTTAATTCATTTGTATTACTTCTAGGCTTGTATGAAAACTATTTTTTTGTCTTGCCTATTAGGATGAATGAGAGTACTATGCTTTATTACACGTTCAATCACATTCAAAAACGTGGCTGCCTTCACTTCCCCCACCAATATGGATTCTTTCAATCCTGGTCTCAGTGAGAGCAGAAACTAAATTCCAGCTGATTTCACTGGAAGCAGGTCTGAATAATGAATTTATGCTGCTAGTAATAAGGATCAGGAATCACATTTAACATTATGTTTTTCAATCATTTACTATGTATGGAACAAAAGATCACAAATACACTGCTTTTAATTTAATTTAACTAGGCAAAATATAGGTCAGGCCTTAACTAGTACAGAGAGACATCTCTTCATTTGCAGACTGGATCTCTCCCTTTATTTCAGTGCGTATTGTCTGCATTTATAGTGAGGAGTCCACAAACACAGTAACAGTATGTATTGCTGCTGGGCACCATAAAGAAAGCAGTAAAAAGTAATCACTTTTTGGTCATTATAATGGTCATTATAATTACACATGTTCACACAATGCCCCATTCCCTGCACATCCCTGCAATGCACTCTTGTTCCCCGTGTCCCAGTACAGACACCATCAAGAATGTGCCCATCCAAGAACCAGGTGGGCCTTTTCCATGACAGAAATATCATCTTCAGATGGCTGAAGATAACACCAGTAATACTGCACTCTGCCATATCAAGACCCCAAAGCCACATTCCTGTTCTGTTTACAACGGGGTAAATCAGCACTAACTGCACAGTTCAGTTCTACCAGCGTGTGAGTCACAACCAAATTTCTCCCACCAGGATTTTACACACAAATTCCTTTTGCTGGAGACAAATTTGGGGAAATATTGTATTCCTCTCACAGGCAAGTGATGGATTAGACAGCCCCAAAAGATGTTCTGGCTCTGTCACGAGGCTGTTGTGCTGTTTGCTTTCAGATCTAGGCAGCTTCTTAGCAAAGACCTCTGAGTGTCATTTGCTGCTACCAACACAGACAGCTGGAAAAGTCCCCTGAATAATGGGGAGCTTTCAGTCACCAGAAAGACTGAAGCAGCAATTCAAGATTAATGTGCAGCTAAGGGAGAAAAAGGCCTGCAATTAATCAGATGCTTCAGTAATTCCTTAAACACTTTTTCTTTGATTCTGCTTTCCTCAAGAATATGTAAATGAGACTTAAAAAGACACTTAATAATTTTTTCTTTGTAACGAAGATAAAAATTCTGCTGCTAAAATGAGAGACAGTCTTGTAAGGAAATTAAAATGCAGCTGGAAGGTGTGGTGTTATTTGCTATCTGCTGTGTCACCATCTATTTATTAGCATGGCAGCTGCCACTAATCAAACAGAAGAAGAAAGCTGAATAAAAAACATTTGTTGATTTCATCACGCATCTAATATTTTGATAAGAACTCAGCTAAATCACTGTCCAGTAACTCTGCCTATAAAACAAGACTTATAGAGAGGCTTATGGGAATAACACTAGCTTAGAAAACTGGTAGAAGTGCTTTGCAGGCTTCATTAAACTTAAGATACAAGGTCGTTTACTGCAAATACAACACATTATTTCCCAAGAAGAGGCTGGAGAACTGGAAATCCAGTTCTCCATGACAGTATAAAAACATAAATAGAAATATTACCTTGCAAAATGAGGAGCTGGAACACGCTAAGCTGACAGATGTAAATTCAAACATTCACTGAGATGGCACACTGAAAATGGGGTTTGTTCTCCAACACTAGCAAAGGTCATAACTGAGAGAATCCCTGAGACAAAATCCATAAAGTGACAACTGCCAACTGCTTAACTGCCTTTGAGGATTTCAAACGGGACCTGCCACAACATCTTAGAACCCCCTCGGTTTCCTGTTATGCCCCCAGAAGAGCAGCAAAGCCCCAAACTCTAGCACAGTGTAAACAAGGGACACTTTACCTGAAACAGCTGCTCTTGTGGCCCCCAGCTGAGTCAGGTTTTGGTGAGAAAGGCCATTTTAGTCAGCAACGAGTCAACAAAAAATCGGCCATGCTAAGGATTGCAGAACCAAGTATCTGGCTCTCTGGCAGGTGTGTTTTGCTAGCCAAACAGTGCCTTCTTGCCTGTGGGCAAGTGGAGAAGGCTTGTCCCGTTCCCATTGCTCTGGATGGAACTAAACAGCTCTATCAATGGCTCTGGCTCTGGATTACTCCCATCAAGGAGCTGTATTTTGTTGTACCAGCAGGGCAAACACCTCCTAAGCAGCTCCAGAAAATCACCTGAAGAATACACAGCAACCTAGACCAGGCACTAACTGGCTCTCACAAAGTGCAAGTCCTTACTTTAAACCCTTAAGGAGCTGACCAAATGCCCACACCTCATTAAGAAATTTCTTTAACAAAGATCTAGGATAAGAAGCCTATTTCTTCATTATCTTCCAAGAATTTGGAATAAACTGCTCCTGTTTGCCAGGGGGTTAGGACTCCTGCAGGCTACCCCTCCCCAGAAAACCCCTATCCCTCCATGCAGTACGAAATATTTTGATTCCCTAGTGGGACATGTAAAATGTAGAACATTCCTGGAGATAAACAAGTGAAAGTATTTCACAGGTTAGGGAAAAAAGAGACACTCATTTCTGCAGGTGATAGAAACTCTCAGAGTGAGAAAGACAATTATTTTTTACAGAGTTTCTCTCTGCAGTTTCAGAAGTAGAACAGAAGGAATTTTCCACTGGGGTGTGAGGATGCTCTTCTTATCATATCATTATCTCAAGCTTATTTCCTCATTTGGAAAAGTTACTTTTCTATTACTCTTCGGAAGTGGAATTAAGATGAGCAAATATATATTATGAAATCAATTATAGTCTTAATGACATTTTCCAATGGCAGAGCAGAGAACAGCATTATTTTATTTAGCCTGTCTGTATTAACTTATTTGAAGACATGAAATACACTGTAAGAAATAAGCAGGAAGGAAGGAAGGAAGGAAGGAAGGAAGGCAGGCATTTTTCTTGCTCCCTAAAAAATCTGTGTATCTCCTAGTAAGTGTAACCCCCGTTTTTCCACAGATGTCTGGTGTGATTTTTGCTATTAGTCCTTTTAGGATGAAATCCACACTAAGTGCTACACACATAAACTGATTTGTAGCTGACATTTAGATACTCAGCACCAAAATTACAATCCCCAGTTAGCTCAGTTCATATGAATCCACTAAACAACAATGACCTGGGGGAACTGACCCACACATCCAAGGGGATTTAATACATGCTCCACCTCTCAGAACAAAGTGCAATCCCCTGATGTATACCTCTGATCGATTTTCCTCTGACAGGACACAAATGATAGTAATGGACTCAAGTAAATTCCAGCCCTACTATATTAGAGTGTCCTACATAATTACTCTGAATAACCTTTATTTTACATGCACCAGGTAATTTATGAGAAGTCCTCGTGTATATCCTTCAAGGTATTCAAGTGCTGCTGAGAGGGGCTTCACTTCTTAAATTATGGGAATACGAATAATTTTTTTCTGTCTTCTCAGAGGATCCTTCTTACCACATTAAAACAGACATAAATCTACATTGCTGACTCATCTCTATGGCTTGTACTAATTCAGATTTCATTTACATGCATGAGTGGTCATATATTTTAATAGAGTCTTTTGCAGTAAATACCACCCATGTCAGAAACTTTGTAAAAACAAAAAATACAAATTAGAACTGGATTTCTATGTATGATTGGGAATGTTAATTCGTCAGGTTAGTACCCATTTACTCAGGAGCCTTTAACTAGTTTTATAGCTACTGCTCTGTGTTTTGAGGGGTCATTGTTGGACAGAGGACTGTAGAATGTTCACTCAAATAAGTTAACCTATGCTGGGACCTTGGAAAGGTCCAGTTGTACATCTGATCCAGCTGTAAATACTGATCAGCCTAATTACACAATGGTTTGGCTCTTAATGACTTACATCAATCCTCACCTTCTAACTCAGCAATGCTTTTGGGAAGGCTCCAACCAGCTACCACTTCCCAGAGAAAGCAGTCCCTAGGAAGCTCCTTGGCAGAATAGATAATGCTTGGCCAATGATGTCACATTATAACCTGCAGGGGGTAAAGTGCTGATTTTTCCATCAGAAACACAATGAAAGAGTCTTTCTCTGAAACCCCTCTGTCCGCCATCCCAAAACCAAAACCACCACAGCAAATGATTAAATGCAGTGCAAAGAGAGGAGAAATGATGCAGGCAGACACTGCTTTCCACAATGGCAGACGTGTTCTTACTGTTTGTTCAATGGTCTTTATAGATGTTGTTTGCTGAACTGGACTTCCACTCGCTTCTGGACTTGTGGTTTCACTGGAAGAGCTACGCCCTGGAGGATGACTGTGTTTATTGAATTGAAAGGTAAGTGGTGATTTCAACTGAATCTGTGTTTAGTCAGCTAATGACATCCTGAGCCTCAAAATAAAGACTTGATACAATATTGGTGAAGGTAAGTTTTCATTAAAATCTTTTTAGAATAAATTCTTTGTCAAATTCAAGCTTTGCACAATTTATAGAACTGCTCTTCTATAAACTGAACCTTTAGCACTTGCTTTAAAATATACCTGTACTACTTTTCTTTTTCACACTGTGAAATCTTGAAAGAAATCATAAACAGATGATCATTCAGCAAAAATATTGATAACAAATCTGACCTGCCTGAAAGTCTAGGGACAGGTTGCCATGGCCAGCTCTACAGGGTGGCAGAAAAAGAGGCAGAAGCAGAAGAGCCATAAAGGAGGAGCCTCTCCTATCCTAGAAAAATCACAACAGGAGAGGCAGCACCCTGCAGAATGCACCCTGCCATGAACTGAAGGCATACCTGTGGTTTATCATCCCTCTTTCAAAGGTCTGTTTTGATCTCCACCTGATGTACAGATCTTAAGGAAGGATGGATTTAGCTGCTGCTTTTACAACAGGGGAGATGAATGCAGCAGCTCCACACAGAGACAGATTCGGGGAGTTTTAAGTGTTTGGGGCCTGAGAGCTGGAAGGGTTTCCTTTCTCCATGGCTACATTTCCAAGTAGGAAAACCAGAGAAGATAATTCACTTAAGAATAGCTGCTGGCTGGAGAGCCTCCCTTGGAGGTGTACTCAGCAAGGCAGAAGCTGTGAGTACAAATAAGCTCCCGTGTCTCTGTGGGCACTCAGCTTCCAGCTTTTACAACCCATCCGTCCTTTCCAGAAGCGAGCACAATTCTAGGAAATTTGTGTGACAAAAGCCTGCAAGAGAACTCCTGTCTTCTTTCATCTCTCTGTTCTTCTTCCAGCCCTGCTGGATCTTCCCCATCTAATGTAATAATCTAATAATCTATTAACAAACACCTTTTTTTGATATTCCCCCCAGAGAATAGAGTTCTCAGCCTCTGAGACTGGCAGCTGATCTCCAAACCTGCCTTCTGTTAGCTGAGAAAAGGCCAGTCTGATACCTCATCGACCTGGTCAGGCTTCCTGCTGTGAAGAGGATCTCGGTGGAGCAGAGAGGAAAGAGCATCTGAACCTTTTTCCGTGGCAGTGAACTTTGGGCTGGGCAGCGTGAACTGGCCCCAGTGGAACTCAAGAGCAGCCTCAGAGCTGCTCTTAATCTCAGGCAGCTGAGGAAAACGCCCATAAATAAATAAATAAAGCACAAAACGCTTTACACACAGAACTGAGCTAAGGGTCTCAGCACTTACCAAGTAATTCATCCTGGCATTGATTTCTGTGCCTGATCTCCCAGTCTGAAAGCAGCTCCCAAATCTCCCAGCCAGACGTGGAGCCGGGCAGTCCCCGCTGGCTGTAGGAAACGCTCTGAGCCCGCTGCCCCTCTGCCCAGCCCCAAATTCCTAAACCACAGTGCTCATCTGAAATCAGAGCCTACCTCCAGAACAGGTTCTGTGTATCCACTATGAGGGGTAGAATATTTTTGAGAGATGAAGTCTCATTGGCAAAGCCAACTTTTGTATCACTGAGTATTAACTGATTTTCCATAAAACTTCATTTGTTTCCTGTCTAATTCTGCATAGCATGAGCAGTTGTAAACAATCTATTGTAACCACTTCTCTACTTGCTTGCCTGTCATTTTCTCCAGAAATTAAATACAGCAGCGTATCTTTAGCGCTTATTATAGAAGAAATTACTTATTCAGACATAAAAATATTTTGAGCCCTGCTGTTATATGTACAATGGTATAACAGATAATCCAAATTCAGACAGTAAATGTGATGCTAGAAAACATAGAAATACATATTTTATTGCAAGAAACTTGTGCTCTTCAGATGTACCTTTGATTTAATATGTTTGGGCACTGTAGTTTAGCTGATTTAAATTTTAGTCAAGAAGATGAGTAGTAAGGATTTAAACGATACGATTTTCAAACTGGAAATTAGTAATCTGACTGGTTTTCACTTACAACTAGGTAAAAGTACTGAAATAATTTATTAGTATAGCAAACAGTACCTTCATCAATTTATATTTCTTCTTCTTCACTTTTCTTTCCTTCAGTAGATTAACAGAGCTGTATACGTTGACACAGTTCATACTTCTTTGACTGAGCTTTTAGACTGCAGGAAAAGAGGTAACCATTTAAAATGTAAATGTGGGGACAAAAATCCTTTCACAAATTAGGATCTCTTCACAGACCCTGACCTGATTTGTTGCTGAAATCAGGCCTTTATCGACTAAGAATACTGTGATCATAAGATGAACTTTTGAGAAGATACCAAAATTCAAGCATGCATATCAATCAAAAAGAATGAATCATGGATTTCTTTCAGAATGGAATTCCTTGGCCTGTTGTGTTCAAATGCACATTTGGGACAGGGAGATAATGGATGAAACATACAGTGATCACTGGAAAACCTCAATGAAGTAAGAATAGTTTCATATTGGAGGAACACATTTCTAATTTGATATTACTTTCTTAATAACCCAGACTAAATATTACAGACTGCAATGTGGACATTCTGAAATATTTGCCTGTAATATGAACAACAGACCACGCACATTGGAGAAGCTGAATCAGTGCAAGGTACTTATTACTAAAAGCACAGTTGTTAGCCTAGCATTCCCCATGGCTGCAAAGCAGATGTTTTAAAGAAGTTGGTTTAAGTAAGGGTGAGAAGATCCCTTTTGGCAATGGGAGCCCAGTAAGCAGTGCTGGTGGGTAGCACTGTGCACACATTCCTGAGCCCTGCACAGTCAGTGCACTGCCAGCACTGCCATCACCTGAGGGGAAGGAGCCGTGCTCCGTCCTGTCCCAGCGGTGGATGCGTGCACCCTCGGGAGCAGAGAAGTGAGAACCAGCAGCCCCAGTGCCATTCACCCAGCATTCCAGCACAGTCCCACTCTGCATTCCTGAGCCCTGCACAGTCAGTGCACTGCCAGCACGGACACCACCAGAGGGGAAGGAGCCGTGCTCCGTCCTGTCCCAGCGGTGGATGCGTGCACCCTCGGGAGCAGAGAAGTGAGAACCAGCAGCCCCAGTGCCATTCACCCAACATTCCAGCACAGTCCCACTCTGCATTCCTGAGCCATGCACAGTCAGTGCACTGCCAGCACGGCCACCACCAGGAGGGGAAGGAGCCGTGCTCCGTCCTGTCCCAGCGGTGGATGCGTGCACCCTCGGGAGCAGAGAAGTGAGAACCAGCAGCCCCAGTGCCATTCACCCAACATTCCAGCACAGTCCCACTCTGCATTCCTGAGCCTTGCACAGTCAGTGCACTGCCAGCACGGACACCAGTGGAGGGGAAGGAGCCGTGCTCCGTCCTGTCCCAGCGGTGGATGCGTGCACCCTCGGGAGCAGAGAAGTGAGAACCAGCAGCCCCAGTGCCATTCACCCAACACTCCAGCACAGTCCCACTCTGCATTCCTGAGCCCTGCACAGTCAGTGCACTGCCAGCACGGACACCACCAGAGGGGAAGGAGCCGTGCTCCGTCCTGTCCCAGCGGTGGATGCGTGCACCCTCGGGAGCAGAGAAGTGAGAACCAGCAGCCCCAGTGCCATTCACCCAACATTCCAGCACAGTCCCACTCTGCATTCCTGAGCCCTGCACAGTCAGTGCACTGCCAGCACGGACACCACCAGAGGGGAAGGAGCTGTGCTCCGTCCTGTCCCCAGCGGTGGATGCGTGCACCCTCGGGAGCAGAGAAGTGAGAACCAGCAGCCCCAGTGCCATTCACCCAACATTCCAGCACAGTCCCACTCTGCATTCCTGAGCCCTGCACAGTCAGTGCACTGCCAGCACGGACACCACCAGAGGGGAAGGAGCCGTGCTCCGTCCTGTCCCAGCGGTGGATGCGTGCACCCTCGGGAGCAGAGAAGTGAGAACCAGCAGCCCCAGTGCCATTCACCCAACATTCCAGCACAGTCCCACTCTGCATTCCTGAGCCCTGCACAGTCAGTGCACTGCCAGCACGGACACCACCAGAGGGGAAGGAGCTGTGCTCCGTCCTGTCCCAGCGGTGGATGCGTGCACCCTCGGGAGCAGAGAAGTGAGAACCAGCAGCCCCAGTGCCATTCACCCAACACTCCAGCTCAGTCCCACTCTGCATTCCTGAGCCCTGCACAGTCAGTGCACTGCCAGCACTGCCATCACCTGAGGTGAAGGAGCCGTGCTCCGTCCTGTCCCAGCGGTGGATGCGTGCACCCACGGGAGCAGAGAAGTGAGAACCAGCAGCCCCAGTGCCATTCACCCAACATTCCAGCTCAGTCCCACTCTGCATTCCTGAGCCCTGCACAGTCAGTGCACTGCCAGCACGGACACCACCAGAGGGGAAGGAGCCGTGCTCCGTCCTGTCCCAGCGGTGGATGCGTGCACCCACGGGAGCAGAGAAGTGAGAACCAGCAGCCCCAGTGGCATTCACCCAACACTCCAGCACAGTCCCACTCTGCATTCCTGAGCCCTGCACAGTCAGTGCACTGCCAGCACTGCCATCACCTGAGGGGAAGGAGCCGTGCTCCGTCCTGTCCCAGCGGTGGATGCGTGCACCCACGGGAGCAGAGAAGTGAGAACCAGCAGCCCCAGTGCCATTCACCCAACACTCCAGCACAGTCCCACTCTGCATTCCGTGCCTTTTCATGGGGCTGAGCTGCTGCCCGTGGAAACCCACAGGAGGCACGGCTGATTCCGCCACGAACTGAAATAAATGGTACTCGCTCTTTGTCCTGCTAGTGCTGCAAAGCTAATGCAGTCCTACAAAAGGGAGCTGCTTTTGATTTTGGCTGACCAGCACTGGCATCAGCTCAGCTCTCCCTGCAAAACCTTCATGACTGATGAGGCAGAAAGCACAAAAGGCAGCGCTTTGGCTTTCAGACCACAGATGAAGCTTCCAAAGGCTTCTTCTCTTTCTTTTGTTTCTATCAATTAAAAATATATTAAACCAGAGTCTCTGTAAGCAACAGACATGCAAGCACATACCATCTTTATGCTGTATAAAGGCAGAATCACACTCTGAGATGGAGCACTGAAACATAAAACCAGAGTCCCTTCTCACAGTCTGCGTAGTTCAGAGATGTGTTTTAGAGAGCACTCTCCATCCCACTGATGGCATTTCTGACATGGCAGGAACTGCCAAAGCCTGCTTTCCTGCTGCTGCTCCCTCTCTCTGCCGTGTCTGACAGCATTTTTAGGGTTTAACTGACCTAAAAATGGCTTCTGCCCATTACTGAAAATGCAAAAAAGGGTTCCACTAAAAACAGCACTTAGGGAGAAATTAGGATTAAAGAGCAGCCAGCACTTAAACCATGTAAAACTGAGTGATGTCAAACTGACTGCAATGACAGAGCTCAAGAGCAATCTTATGGATGCTTTCTGCTGTTTCAAGTGAAGCATTAAAACATTTTAATACAAGGCTCTTTAAAATGCATATTCTGTGCCACTCTAACTCAAGCTATGATAGTGGCTTGATAAATTTCCTCTTTCTGACTGGCACACAGCAAAAGATCCCCCACACCTCTGTGTGTTGAGCCCTGTAAATTTAACAGCTTTTTTTTTTTTTTACACCATGCATCCTGTAACATTTTTGTGTTGGAAAACCTGAACTCATAAAATCAGTATCTCTAAAATTTCTGCTCTACCCTGCAGCCAGACTGTAACATGTGGCATGTTTGAAGGCCTAAAATTTGCAGCTTTAAAACGTCTCTGACTGGAATAATTAGGTACCATCTTGTATGCCTGCTACAATGTTTGCCACATAAATTACTTATAAACCACTGTGAGATTCAAACAAGAATGTGACAGGGAAAAATAGGTATTAACTCCTATGAGTAATTTAGGCATGTCAAAACTATAAATTGTTGCCTTACTTTTTTCTTCTTATGATTTGTGACACAAGAGTGGATTACATTTGCACTATTTCCTACTTTGGTTATGATTTTTGTCATTCAAATGAAGGCAGAGCAACAAAGAATGAAAATAAATTATTATGGCTCAGTGTAAACTATTTGCATGATAGTCTCAAAAAGGAAATAAATAGAAAAGATATATTCTTAAATTTCAATTCTGAGAATTGTAACCTTAATGGAAAAAACTGTGTAAAGTTAACTAATGTGTATCTAGTTCTGGTACAATTACCTAGTTCTCCATGCTGCAACATCTGAGAGTGATGATGACCTTGAAGTTCTAAAAATAATGACTAGAATTTTCACCTTTCTTGTCCATTGTTACAGCTAAGTGCCACTACAATTCATTTACCTGGTGCCATCTTCCTTTCCAGTTATAATTCTTGTCACAGAAATGAAGAATTTGAAACCTTTTCCAGATCATTTCTAACATTCTGCATTTGGTTCTGTTGCTAATTCTATCTCCACATTCATCTACAGGCACGATCTCTGAATACATATGTAAGGTTCACTGAGCCAACCAAATGAAATATGGAATATTAACAAGATGAAACTTCTTTTTCCTTGCTGAACTGTGTGTTACTACATATCACTAGAAGACATCCCAATTCTTATAAATCACACGGTACCGTGCATAAGAAAGGGGAATGACTCAGGAGAAAAGTAAAAATATCATTGGTGTGCTCTTAAAGTAATGTCAGAGTCATTCTTAGATGCCTACAAGTGTGATTGGACTGTGATATGTATGTGTATTTCACTAGTTGTGGAAGAGATTCTATCAAGGCACTCTATTTTAACAACAGAATGATGTACTCCAGGTAACTTTGCATCCCAGTTCTGAGCCTTACCCAAAATTCCATCATAAACCCATCATTCCACGAATTCTGTTGTACAAAGGGCCAGCAAACTCCCCGTGCCAGTCACAGAGCCTGTTAAGATTTCCTGAAGTGACTTTTCCTTCAAGTATTGAGAAGTTTCAGAAGGAGGCTCACAGTCTTGTGGTTTGCCAGTGCATTTGTCCTTCAGCTAAATGTCTCTTGCAAAGAGGTTTCTTGCAGGACAGAGCTGCCCCGTGCCCCTCTTTGTCTTGCAGAAGGTCTGAGTCTCTCAGGCCTAAATCTCTCAAGCGAAGAACTCAAACACACTGCAAGGAAGTACCGCGACCCACTTCCCATCCCTTTCCCCTCCAACACACATTATCAGGGTGTGAAACACGCAGCAAACACAAGCTCCAACACCGGGAAATGCAAAATGCGGGCAGCCCGTGCTACTGTAAATACAGATTTCGCTGCCCGGGGCCGAACTCCGGGAGGGGCTTTGTGCCGGGCTCTGCTCAGGGGGCGGCCAAGCTCAGCTAAAGGAGCCGGCAGGCAGCGCTCCTGCCCGGCCCGGCCCTGTGTTCCACGCGTGGCCCTGGCTCCTTCCCTCAGCCATCCCGCCCTGAATGCAGAACCCGCAATGCCGCGGGATTCGCGGCCACTCAGCCACTTAAACAAACAAGGAGGTGCGTATTGACCCTGGGGAAAAACTCCCACAAGCGCCCCTCAGCGTTTTAGCCCAGGACTTTTAAATCGGGACGCCTCTCTGAGAACTGAGCTGCTTCAAGAGATGTTCTCCTCTTTTAGGATGTTTCCCATCTTTTGTGCGGAAGAAGGACTTTTTCAAAAGTGTTCATTTTTGGCTTCATTGGTAACTCTGGCATAAGGGATCTGTGCAATGGCATAATACTTGTCAACAACCCTGTGGGTCCTAAATCCCACACAGTTCTGCAATTTCAAGACTTCACGGACTCATTTCAGTGTTCTCCCACCATCCCCCTTTAAAGAGGGGCAAAACACAGAGCATGTAAGAATTCAATCAAACAAAGAGGTGTCATTTGCATCACAAACCAGATTTCACAGATGTTTGTAAAGGTTTCAATATTGTTATTTTTCTACTTAAAATGCTTCTGGTTTTATGTCTAACATGAGCTGTTGCTTCAATGCCACCAATAAACCACAGAAGCATTTGCAGTATCTCTGCTGCATTATGAACTTTTATATGGATGCAGATCCCTCCATCCAGTCACCTACAAACCTGATGCAACAACTGTCTGTCATCTTCCATTTGATCAGAACTTATTCAAAGCAATTTTACAAAACTGTTTTTTTTTTTGTGTTGGAAAACCTGAACTCATAAAATCAGTATCTCTAAAATTTCTGCTCTCCCTTTCTTTCCTCCATTTCCTCTGCCATTTCCCATAAGGATTATACAGCTCTAGTTTCCATAGGAAGCCATGCTAGAAAGTCTGTCAAAGCACAAATACCGAGGCTTATCCCGCCCCATGGGAAGCGCGTCACTGCACAGCGAATGAACCGCTGCAAGGCAGCGGGGTGCTTTTATTTTCAGTTCCACAGAGAAAGAATAAACATCACAAGCACCTTTTGTTCTTCTCTCCCCACCACGAGCAACTCCAGAGTGAGAAAATGCATGAGAAGTAGTTCATTTAATGGTGAGAGACATCATTATGATCAAGGGGGACTAAAGCTTTAGAGCTGCAATCCAGGGAGAAACACTTTCCCTTCCTCTTACCGGGACAGCTGCGCTTGTGCTGGCAGCCAGGCCCTGCCAGGGCAGAGACCCTGGCACACACCTTCCTCTGCTCCTACCCTGGGGCAGTGCCCACAGCTGGATTTTGGCAATATCCCAGGATATTGCAGGGACCGCTCCCCTCAGGCAGCCTCGGTGCTGCCTTCCTGTTTGTGAGGTTAAGAGAGTTCAGCTCCACGAGCTTGTGGGGCGTTGTGCCTTTTGCCTTCTGGGTGCCAAGCAGCCTGAATCCAGTTTTTATTTTAGAAGTACAAACGTGGGCTGCAAGTTCAGCTCCTAAGGCTGACACATTGTGAGAAAGGCCTCTTCCACCACAGGTCAAGTAAAGCAATTTGTTCTGTACTGGCTTAGTTTTCAGAATGTTATTTTAAGCCACAGATGCATTGCCAAGATTCCAAGCTCTCCTGATACAGAGGCAAAAAGACCTGAACCTGTGTCAATCAGGCACATGTATCGAATCTCCTGCTTATCTGAAATATCACTCTTATGTAGGACCTTAAATCCTAGCCTCAGCCAAAATTCCAGATGGTAGTTTCCCCTTCATCAGGGTTCTTTCTATTTCTTTATCACAAAATGTGCTTAACTTCATACCCTTTTAAAGTCAGAGTCAGCATATTTCACAGGGTTTAAGTAGCTGCATGTAAGATTTGTAGGTTTTGGAATAGCACAGGTATGTTAGTTCTCCCCAGACTGCTATGCAGTTTATTTCAATTGAGCCGGCATCTATTTTGGGTAGGATTGCAGATTAGTTGACGAGTCTTAATTCCAAACTGAATCTAGCAATGCCAGCTCAAAAACGTAGCTGGTGAGGATTGCTTCACAAAGACTCAAAAATTATATAATGTGTATGGTATTAATCAGCTCCTGATCATCCCAATCCTGGATGAAGCAGGTGATTAAAAAAACCCAAATCACTGGCAACACAAGAAACCAGGCACAACTCTGGTCCAAATTGCATCTCCACAGAGAACACTGAGCCAAAAGTCAGATTCTGCTGGCAGCAACCTCAACAGAACTTCAGAACTGATTCCAGTTTAAAGAGATTTTACAGAGACTAGATCACAAAACTAATGATCAGAGAGCAATGAACAGAATTACAGATTCTAAACGTACTTTGTTTTATTTGGGGCTGGTGGTGGGGATTTGTTGTTTGGCTTTTTAGGTTTTTGGTTCTTCCTTTTTTGCCTGTATTTGAGAGCTCAGAGGTGCCAACATGGGGGAAAGGAACAACACTGTGGAAACCCTGGAAATGGCACAGCCATTATGAGTGTGACTCAGGACAAATGCTGTCCTCAGGATCAGGCACAGATGCAAAGACCCCTAGAGAGTTAATAATATTGAAATGAGTTCCTTGAATTTCCATTTTTAGCTGCAAAATATAGCAATTTAGTATCAGTGGACACCACTAATATTATTTTGCCTCTTATCTCTGGAAGTCAGTGAAAGAGATGGGAAACAGAACACACATCCCAATCTAATTCCTGCAGTTCAAATAATCACAGGCAATTAGTTATCTGTCTATCATCACAACAAAAAATTTACAGAAAGAATTTCAACAATGTTTCTCCTGACCAGTATTGTTCAGATTATATAGCTATTAAAAGTAAGTTTTACATTAATCTTTTTATGTGTGCTCTCTGGGGAAGTTTAAGAAAAACCATGATGAACAATAACCGGGGTTTAATGAAAATAATAATGCAGATGTAGATTGACCTGATTTTAGTCATACTCTGCACATTTGAGAAGCATTAGAAACAATCAATAGGGTTCAGATATCTAATAGATAAACTCAAATTCCCAGCACTTTCCTGGACACACTAAGGAAAAGCTGTTATGGAATACTAAATTAAATAGGCAACAAAAGAGGACTTTTTAATTCCTAAATAATGCAGTATAAAAGTCATAAGAAAAAGTTTTAAATGAGAATAAATTCATTTTAAGGACCATTATTTCTAGTGTTTTGCCATTCACATCCAAATTCTGAAAATAAGAAATAGCAGATGCTTGGAAGCAGGATCTGAAAATAGAATAGCATTTTATTGCAATAGGAGGCTGAAAAGGTACAGATTAGTGCTGAAATAAGAGAAACAACGTATTGCACCTCTTAAATCTACACTCACATCTGCTCTCTTGCTTTCACAAACCAATTGTTCACATGGAAAATTCTTAAATACATACTCCAGTGTCCCAGTCATTTCTCAGACTTCCTAAGAATTTGGATCCATGTAGACTCTGATTTTGCAACCATAGACCACAGCATCAGAAAGCTCTGCTGGTTTCAACTGGAATCACACGAGTTTAAACATCCCCTTTTGCAAAGAGTATCCAAAGGTATGGGAGGATGCTTTTAAGCAAGAGCTCTAAAACTCAGTATCAAACAGCACATCCAAGTCTTAGTCTGATTAGGAAATGATGCTTGGATCTCTTTTACAACAGTTCTTTCTTCACCTTCTGCCTCTCTTGTCCTTGTCCTGTACTCAACCACGATTTTCCTCAGCTACTGCTGCATGCTGAAGTGTGCAGAAAGGCAAAATATGTTCCAATGGCATTCAATAAAAAAGCTGTTCCCCTGCATTAAGCCACCAGTATTAACCTTCTCTAATTCTTTTAACGTACTGTTCTTTGATCAAGGATTTTTTATCGTACCATAATATTAAATGCTCTCCATCTGTTCAGGAGAGTAGTGCCATTCTTCAGTGGCATGAATAAACTGAGAAGGATTTGCACTGGAGGCGTCTTTTGGGGCTTTGCTGCAGTGGGCTGATGCTCTCATCACAACCACTGTACAAATATAACCAACTGTATGTGGCAACTGGCAACAGATAAGAGAGTGGCACTGATGGAACTCTCTGGATAATGTCTGAACATGCTGGAATGAGACACACAGTCTGGTCTGTTTCCCAGAAAAATCCTTCCATTAGTGATATTGTGATAATTTCCATGATTAGGAGGATTTCATTTTGTTAAGGCAGTAAAAGCACACCCCCGAGTTTTATTTATTGTCTGCTCTAATTTTGTTGTTTCAGCTTAACACATTTATGTTCCAAGTGTAATAGTGTTTTGAATTCATGCCCAGCTTACATCATAAAAATTCATTTGCTAAGATGGCTTTCTTTTAGTATCGAGTGTCTTCTAAAAGGACAAATATAACTCTGGCATTTTACTTCTCTAATCACGTTACTAAAATATATATAAAAAACCCGTTAGAGATTCATGTGATCTGGTTGTGCAGATATGGTAGAGTTCTTACCACCTAGAACCTTCATTAAAAAAATCCAGATAATGAAGGAGAATAATGACAATTCTCCATAAATCTAGTTTGATATCTGAAACCACCACCAAAAAAAAAATCTATCACTAAGAAGCAACAAGAAAAAACCATTATTTTCACAGTACCTCAGGTATTAATTTGAAAGAGAAAAACCTGTTTCATACAGAAATACTGGCACATTATCCTAGCCATTCCTTCAGAGTCAAATGATTTTTGTCATTAAATGCACTTAATATATTCATAACCCTTACAGAAAATGTATGTCCATGGATTACAGGACCCAACGATTTAAAGCCCCAAACCCTTCCTCTAAAATAATCATATTCTGTGCATCATCTTGCCTTGAGGGTGGAACTGAAGCTGGTAATGGCAGTGTCTCCTGGGCACTAAAGCAAACTGCTGAGCCCCCTGCCCCTGTACTCCTCCAGCCATACTCTGTAACCTGGCTGTGAAGGCCTTGCTCTGTTCGGGTTAGATCCAGTGGAAGATGAACTGCGACACCAGAACCAGCTTTTCTCCGTAGAGCTGCGGCCCCTGGCCGCCCCGCGGGCTCCCACCGGCCCTTCTGGATGCACAGACCGGGGCCGCAGCCTCCGCCCAGCCACCGCTGAACGCCGCTCTTCCCCCTCTCAGCTCGCAGCTCAGTCCTTGTTTACACACTCTGCCTGAGGCCCCTTCCCCTGCACGGGAGCCAAAATCCAGCTGTTAACAGAAACTCCTCTTGACAGTCTGCAGTGACCTTCTCCTTTCCAGGCTCTGATCCATTACCAGATTTCCACAGCCCCTGACCCGTCAGTCACCCTTAACATTTTTCTCCTTATTCATACTTCTTTTCATGCTTCTGCTAGCCTCACTTCTCTCATCTCACCCTTTGCTTCTTACTCTGCCCATGACCTGGCTGTTCTTTTAACTCTTCCTGTGCAGAACCTGTCTCATTCCCCATCCAGTTTTCACTGAGGTGCCTCCTTTGGCTCAATCTCTGACTGATCACCTTTCCCTCTTCACACCAATAGCACCCGTAATAACTTTGTCCGAAGTTTTGCACAAGGATGTCAGTTCTGACAATGCTAATTCAAGGAGTTCATTTTTGATGCTCTAAATGAATCACTAAAGTTAAAATCTGGACACCAAGCTGTTGGTTCAGAGCTGTTCCTGCTTCAGAGCAGAGCGAACAACAAACTTAATACCAAAAAAATCAGATTTCTCTCCCACAGATGATGTTATCTGTAACTCCAAGGAAGATCTTTTGAAATGTTAATAAACTGTATGAGATTAAGGTGTCTTGAAGACACCAGTGGCCTCATGAATTCCTGCAGTAAACAATGATATAGTAAGGAAATGATACTGTGAATAAAGATGCTAAGTCCAGCCTCAAAGAGATCAGAGATGGGGTATAAAGGTGCCCATTTAAAAGGGAAGCTGAAACATTTAGCTTATCTAGCTAAATGTATTATGGCTATCTTAGCATGATTTTTGTAACAGCAGAACCATATTTAGCTAATGCTCCACAAATGGAACTAATTAATCTGTATTTAAAGTATTTTATTTACAATTGATAATTGTCCATTTCCTGCAGATCAGACTAATGAGGCAAGTACTTAATTTTGAAATTATTTTCTAAGCATTTACATAAACTAGCATGGCTACTTGAACTTTATACTCAGTTGCAAGATCTAGACTGCTCTGTATCGATAGTAATTTAGAGAGGTGATATGGTAGGTGACGGGGGCAAGCAAGCCTTGACCACACATTGCTGGTAATAGAGGCAGGTAAAGGTAAGTTCTATTTTTACAGTTCCATGGCTACAGTCTATCAAAAGTCTGCCCAGACAAAAAGCTAAGTAAACTTTCAGAGAGAAATGGAGAACCAATTTTTCCTTCTACCCTACTATTTACATCGCTGCTCTTCATCTCTGGAATCTGGTGGGACTTTTTTAATCACAGCATACATGCCATTGCTTACTTACTACACCAAACTCTACCCTGGAGTCTTTATTACAAATAGAACAAAAAATACTAGCTGAGAGTAATTACCTTAGAGCATTTCTAGAAAAAAATGGATATAAAGAAGATAGAAAGTGCTCAGGACACTGGTTCTTTAATCACCAAAGTCTCAAGTTCACAGCTGCACAGAACCTGCAGCTGAATCAGTTCTGCTGCACTGAGTGGCTCTAGGGAATGCCACGTTCTGCTCCCACACTTTTGGGGCAAAACCTTGTGATTAATGCATGTAGTTACATGAATGAGGTGACTGAGTTCCAAGGAGCAGAAAGTATGGGTAAAACCACTTTCTGCCCATTTTTGATATTCCAGGCCAGTATCTTCCTTCTCACTTTTGAAGGAAGGGAGATGCTTTTTTTCCCAAAACTGCTTTCTTTCTGTCCATAAACACAGGGGAAGCAGGAAAGGCTCAGAGAAGGAATTTGAGCCATTCTAACTCCCTGTCAGCACACACCTGATGTTCAAAGCTGTCTTTAGCCCACAGCATCCGTTCACAGAGCTGTGTTTCTCGTCTGGTTGTTACAGCCTGTGTAAACCTAAGAATCAGATTAACAATGTGCCAAAAGATACATGAAGGCAAATTAATTAAATTTGACTAACCTTGCCTGCTAAAGCTGGTTTGCACTGAAAATGTCTGGCTGGTATTGGTACACATATTTGTAAATTACCTGCACGATTTTTCACTGATACCATCTTCCCTCCCACTGACTGCTTCAGAGGACTCCAATTCTTTTTTAATCAGAATTCAGTAAAACCAAAGAGACCAACCTAAAGCTTGTCAATACCATCCCTCCGTTCAGGCAGCACAGTTTTAGACAACACTGATACATCAGCTGTTGTCAGACAGAAACCTCGAATTAAGGTAATTTGTTTAAAGATCACAAACATTTATTTAGAGGCCCTTATTTAATCACAGAGCACTGTTTCAGCAGCTATGAAGCACTTGATGAGTTCTAAACTGGGGTAAAACACCTTTAAAGGAAACACAGCTTAATAAAATTAAGTTTCACCAAAGACTCCTGTAGCAGAAATCAAACACACCCATTTGGTGGGACACAATTGTATGTATGTTTGGTTGGTTTTGTTTTTTTTTTTTAATAATTGAGAAGTCTAATTCATTGAAATCAGGACTGATCTTTCCCTAAAAATCAATGACTCCCATATTGCCTACTACAGAAGATCTGGAATTTCTTCTAAACTGCTTTCAGATACCAGTGCACATTCATCACTGAGTCTTTACTGGTAAAAACATATCAAAATAAAGCCATTTTGAGGAAAAACCAGTTCCCACTCACCCAATCACACATTTTGCTGCACTTGCAGCAATTTTTGCAAACCCTTATTGCTCATATCAAGAGCAAACATTTTGATTGATTTTGACTACCACTTGTACAGAGAAAAGTGCTGAAGAATCCTAACACGCTATTTTTGGAAAGTTTTATGGTTTATATTTTAAACATATCTGTAAAACTGTAATAAGAACCCTGCAAGATCACAGCTAACAGAAATTAAAGCTGGTATGCTTAGATCTTAAATGTAGGGAGTTTGTTCATTTTATAAGAATTCTATCATTTCATTGAATTATTTTCTAATTCTCCAGCAAACCTTTCCTACAATGCTCATCCTAAGAAAGAAGTTTAATCTACTTGAATGCCTGACAATCTGCCAGAACTCTTCTGCTAAAGCTTTCATTCAGAATTATACTGAAAAGAGAAGCTGAGTAAAAGAGAATAGAACTGTGAATGCTTTGAGGCATTTCCCCAGTATTTCTGTGTTTATCCACATCTTCTATGAGACACAAATCAATGATAAAAGTGCAGCTACCTGGTGCTATTGTCCAAATCAGCAGGCTCTAACTTTTGATACTACAGGCAAGAAATGCTTCTCACATCCTTTGCTATTTTGTTGCTTAAAAAAAAAAAAATCCAAGGAGTCATTAAAACTTGTCAGGCTGGCAAGGTATTACAAGAGGAGAGAGAAAACATGCTGTGCACAGCACAGTCTGCTTCTCACAGTCAGAAGTCAGGGTCAGTAGGAGGGAAAAGAACTGTAAGCTCCAAGGAAAGATTTAGGTGGAAGTAAGTTAGGCATTTTATCATTTTTACCCTTTTCTCTACATGCTTTGAGCTTTGGGGGAATGGAGGGGACAGGGAGAAGTGTTTGAAGATGCTGGTTCAGAGTCAATGTAATCAACTTCACAGTTCCTGAGACTTGAAGAACTTACAGGTACCAATTTCAGCTGGGTTGATGGTATGAGCAGAAACTGATAAAAGACACGGCACTGGAACAAGCAGGTCACATCATTTCACCCTCAGTGAGATGCCAAATGTCAGCCCCATCACTGAGGCCAGAAGAAATATATGACCACATAGAGTACCCAAAATCCCCCTTTCCTGCTCTCCAGGAATTAGTTCAGTCCCACTGGCCGCAGTCTCAGACACCACAGGCAGAGCCGACCCGCAGAGCTCACGGGTTTGCAGCCACTGCTGGCTTCAGCTGACAGAGACCCCGCTGTCTTTTGAGCCTCACGGGGCCCTTCTCTCCTCTCTTCCTACCCCTCTGGCAGCTTCTGTTCTTCTCCCGGGAGGTGGAGATTACTTGCACCTTCCAAATCCAGGCTCTCCTCGACTGCAGCCTACCATTCACCCTTCTTTAGTAAAGGGAAAGGAAAGTCATCACTCTTTTCTCTCTCATCTTTCTGGCTTAGACCTTTCCTTAGGTCAAAGAGAGGTGGAAATTCTTTGTGTAAAGCAGCACTATCACCCTGATGAGTGAGAGTTGTTTGGGCAGCTTATTTCACAGCTTATTTAACCACGGATAGATCTGAGTCATTCTCCTAACACAACACAACAACACAGAGCCTGAAAAATGCCTGGAGCAACTGGAGCAATTACACAAACACTAATGAGGCAGTACAGCCCAGATCTTACCCAGCGGACGTGTGGGGACCTGAGAAGCTCCCTGACCTGGAAAGCCATTCCAGGAGCCAGCCATTCCAGGAGCCAGCCATTCCAGGAGCCAGCCTTTCCAGCTCCAGCTGGAGCATGTGCCAAACCACCTCACACTATGTATGGTTTGAAAAGAGCAGCAGTAGACACATGGGAAAAATACGGGCTTTGTAATAACTCTGCTTTATAGACAGAAGAAATAATACTGCTAGTTTCTTCCTGCTGTCCACTAAGAGAGCTGAGTTCATAAACAAAAAGTTCATAATCTAACTGTAATAGATTTTGCTTCCTCAGGCAACACAGGGCTATGAAAGTGTTTAAAATGGACTTTTCTCTGTGTAATCAATAAAGCTTTCACAAAGATTGGTTCTGTTCCAAAGACATTTTTAGCTGCTTAGGCAGGACTCCCAAACACCAAATAAGCCTTCTATCAATTTCTACTACTTCTTTATAATCCCTCCTCAAAGTACATACAATGTAATGGTGAAAGATTTATTTAAATCATAATCTAAAAAAAAAAAATCCACTCATAATTTGTAATTCAAATTGTCACTATATGCAACTTCAGTTTTACTGACAGAGAAAGTATTTCTATTCTATAGGGTATTTCATGATACCTGCATTTGAAAACATATATCCAGGCTCAGAACCTCCTAACTGCCATTGGGTGTTTATTGACATTACATGGAATTCCATCAAAAACTGGAGGTTTAAATGGCTAACATAACCAAAATCAGGATAACTGCACTTTTATCAAAATAGATCCATTTACAAAGACTTCTTTTTTTTCTTTTTTTTTTTTTTTTTGTCTTTATCATACAATTTTATCTGCAATCACATGGCAGAATTTTGACTGGGCATGCCACACCTAAAATTACAAAACCTTAATCTGGGCTTTTGTGTACAGTAACTCTGTAATCAGTTCAGATGGAAATCTATTGCCCCTTCTCCCACAGCAGTGTTTACCCTCCCATCACTGACCACAGGCTCTGGCACATGTAATCCAGTGGCTGGGCATTTGTAATAAATAATTAGATATTTTTTTGCATGTATTTCAGAACAATTCAGCTGAATTTCCATGACTTCCCCAGGCTTCTCTTGTGGTTGCAGAGGTCAAAACTCCACTGTGCTGCATGTCTGTGTACAACAGAACCCAAACCAGCTGTCAAATCCCCCATCCTTGCCCTTTCTCCCAGTCCACATGCACTTTCTGCCCTACTGGAATCAAGCTGAGCACACCACGAGGCAGAGCTTTTGCTCTCAAGAATTCTCCTCCTCTGCCAAAATCATTATCCTGATTTTCACCCAGGGAAAATGGTCCAGTGGAGAATTTAGTGGATGTCTTACCATTCATTCCACAATGCTGAAAACTGCAGAAGTACTGCTCATTACTTTTGCAATGAAAAGTAAGGGAAGCTGGATAGTGCTAGGACTACTTAATGTGTTAATGCAACATTTGGCTTCCCCCATATTCCAGCCATTTTCCCTAACAGAATTACAGCAACAGGAACCCTGAGCGTCCATTTTTATGCAGTATTCGGTCTCATTTCAGGAACTGAAAACTTGTCTGAATGTGAAGGAAAAGTAAGTGCCTTGAGGCTCAATCCTGCAGGTGCTCAGTGCCCACAACTCTCACAGAAATCATCCACATTCTGAGATTTTGACCTGCTCTCATCCTTCTCTTGACTTCTCTTGCAGAAGCAGATTGCACAGATGAGGCATAAGGAATGAGACCAGATTGTCTGCAGATGGAAGCCACGATGGGATAAATCAGGGAGGGAATTTGAAGTCTAGTAGTTGTTCTCCACTGCTCCCGTATGTGGCCACATTTAGCCCATACAAAAACATTCCTGGTGTGGGAATTACTGAGCCCACAGCAGAGCTACTGCAGAATTGCCACACAATGGGAACTGCTCAGCGTGTTTTACAGCTGGACCCATGCACTAATTCTGTTTTATTCCAGGTAACATGTTTCTCTAACACGATTGATCTCCAAGTCAATATTAGGCTTTTTTTCATTAGCAGCAGTCAATAACTGGTTATCTCATATTTCTGATCTGATATTTTTAACATCTGAGCACTGTCTCATTACCTTCCCCTGCCAAGCACACACTCTTAATCTACCACTTTGAAGAGCTCAGAAAAGATTGATTTTTTTTTCCTCTCATCTGTGGAGAAACTTCTAAAATTGTATATAATCTGAGCTGAGAGGTAACAGGGACTTGAAGAGCTCTAGCATTTTTTCCCCCTCTGGGAAGATGTGGTCAATGTGGTCACAGGAGAGAAAACAGAAAATGGACTATGGCATCTGTAGAACTCATATATTAAGAAGGCAGAACGTTTGGCAGTGAAAAAGTAAAGTGATCTAGAGCAGTAGTTTCAATTTATTTCAGCTGCTGATTTCCACATCCATTTCCACCCTCAGGAGGTGGTATCTGCAGCTGTGACATCTTGGGAGCACATTTTTGCACTCTACCATGAAGTGCCTACTGTCCCTTCTGTTTCAGATGTCACCACTGCTGTGTTCATCTCCCCTGAATTAAGAGCAGTAGCACTGAGCTTTCCTGTAGTGTGTCAGGGTGATTCAAATGCAGCAGTCGTGGCTGGCTGTATTCGCCATGACAATCAAGGTACTTCAGAGTCGTTAAACGACAAGGAAAAAAATATCTTTGGATTGCTGGGCTGCCACAAAAAAGTCCTGTGATTCTGTGATATTCCCTGCATAGTCCCTGCCACAGAGTCATTTTGTCTTAGCCTTCCATTGCCTCATGCCTTTTGTATGTACTCTTTAACAAATATATATTTTTGTTACAGTCCAAAAAATTGCAATGCTAGTGAATACTGAACCCAGAGCAAATACTTATGAGAAATGTGGGCCAAGGAACACTCCTACAAAGACAGACACCGTTATTAGAAGTTAAATCATAAACTGCTTGAGATTCACCTGTAAGATGCTTACACTGAAAAAGGAAAAATGCTACACTTGATTATATTAACAATAACAGTATGTGTCAAACCAGCACAATAATCCTTCTGCTCTGCTCAGCAATGCTCAGGCTTCAGCAGCACGACTGACTTGATTCAGTTTGAGACATGACATTTTAAAAAGACAAATTGAAAACCAAGCAGATGAGAACAACAAAGATGACAAAATGGCTTAGAAAATATGATTCAGAAGGGTTTATGCTTTGCATTCTTTCCACATGTATAAAGAAACTGGAGCTTGACATATATCCTCCTAAGAAAGATGGAGTAAGAAAAAATGGTAGTTTCATGGAATGCTAAAATTGCTGTGTTTATCACTTTCTGTTTAATAATTTGGGTGAAGACAAGAAAAATGACTGGGCAGAAAAGTGAGGTTATCTTCCCATTTGTCATGGCACAACATCATACAAAGATGTCATAGCTGTGGAACGTGAAGAGGTGCACCCTGAAGGTGCTCTGAATGCAGCAGTATTTTCATGCGTGTGTCCTGTGGGGTAAGTGAGCACCTAGTCACTATTTAATTACCTACCCTCACTCTATAGCTGAACAGAGGGCTGAATAAAAGGCCTTGTGCCTCCTGAAAGGGCACCATTTCTTTTCTAGTCATTCCAAGTTCTTCTATAATGTTCAACATTATGATTAGAATGGTACAGGAAATTCATTTCCTTAAAAAAAAAAAAAAAAAAAAAAAGGAAGACAATACACTTTTGTTCTCCTCCTTCCTTTCCCTAAACATTTTGCAGAAGAAAAATAGAATTAAAAAAAGAAAGGTATCCAATGCTATCAAAATTAGACCCTGAATGGTTCAGTCCTGTAGTCAGGAACTGGTGACAGCATGAACAGCCAAGGTCAGTCTTGGTCTCTATGGTCCCAATCCCTGCAGGAAAACCAACTGCAGTGGGGAAGGATGCTAACAGCAACAGTTCACTCAGAAGCTCTACTTCTGGAGAAGGTTTAGTGCCCAGGGCATTTCCAGAGACTTCAGCTACCAAAATCCATATGTTTCTAGTAAATGCCCTAAAATGGGATTTTTCAGAGACGAGTGACTTGATAGGCAAATTTCAGAGGGATGGAAAGAACTCATCCCAGGAAAAGATTGCTCCTCTGATCTCAAGCCTCTGCTCCACCATACAGAGGATATGAGATCATTTGGATTAAATGCTTATGTGATTTTATTAGCATGGGTAATAAGAATTTTTCCCTAATTCAGTTTCAGAAAATGGCTATTTTAGCTGAAATAGCAGGAAAACTTTATCTAAAAGGAGACAGTGGTAGGGGAAGGAGGGAAGGTCACATGCATTTTGAAGATACAAAGGTACCTGAAAATAAGGGCTCACAGTAAAATGTGATGGGGGACTGTGGCAATAAGGAGCACGAACAAGCCCACCTTTCCTATCCATGGAATACCAATTACCAGATGTAAATATAACCACTCCCAATCTTTTCAAACTTAAAGGCTGAAAGGAAATAGCCTGAACTGAGTGGAAATCTGACTGCAGATGAGAAAGCATTGACCAAAACATTGCAATATTCACTCCTGGTTTATAGGGAGGGCTGCTTGGGGTTTTCTTAGGAATATACTTATGCAAAACTAATTCACTAATTCATGCATTTTGAAATAAATTTTTTGATACTAGACTGTCGTTTAAATTCCAATTTTCATATTATTTATAGGTGAACTTCCATGGAAAAGATGTTTTTGGGAAGAAAATTCTGACCTAATTCTGTAGTCACACACTATCCCCTCCTCACCCAGGTCCCCCCACACTGACACTTGTGTGCTGTTCCCTTGTCTATCTTCGGCTACCAAAGGGGACAAGAACATTATGGGCTGCAAATGCTCAGAGTAACAACAGCAACAGATGCTTATTGCTTCGGAGGAGTCTACTCCCCCAGCACTAAATCAGGTGTTTTAAAATAAACAGATAATAAACCAGGAATACCAGGCCATAGATCTGTCACACCTAAAACAATGTAACCACCTGGTAATTCCTGCATGTGTATTCAGGGCCGGCACTGTAAACAACCCCACCGTGAAAGTTTGGGTTCATGATACCCTAAAGCAGACAAGTAGCTCTAATGCATCACAGAGTTTAATGAATAAATGTCTGACTGCAGGGCCTGACAAGGAGTCTCAGAAGATGAAAAGCTTAATTTTTGAGTCACTACTCATAAAAGGTTAAATATATATATAGTGAGATAAGCTAAACCAAAAAATTGACAATTACTTGGCAAAATATAAAACCTTTCAGTTGCTGCAAACTTCAGACTTGGACAATTTCTGCAATTATTTCACTGCTCTTTTTTGAGGACTGCTGCAAACTTTGCCATGTTTAATGATTAGAAACCCACTTCTAATTTTCAGGGTCGATTTATACATAACTAGTTGAAACATATTTGTTTGTTCTTCTGCCTCTAGTATTCACACTTCTGAGGCATTTTTAATGTCTATATAATACTGTCTGTCTCCCCTGTGTCTAAGCCTGTCCAGCACTTTTCTACTACTAATCTTCACTCCCTTCTATGCCCTCTGCAGCTCTCCAGCCCCCTCCTTCCTTTGTGGGGGACTCAGACTGTACATGGCTTCCCAAGTGAGAGCCCATCAATCTTTTCCAATAGTATGAATATTTTTCTGTTGGAATTACCTTGCTGGACGGGCTCTACAACAACATCTGCCTTTTCTTCACTGTCTTGGTGTGCACCTTCTGGTATTTATAGCTGGTCCTTCTCCATCTCTACCATTTCCTCCAGATCTTGTATTCAGTTCTTGATGTAAATTCTTTTTACCTGTCACCAAGAAAATATTGCCTCGTTTTATAAATCCCAGTATTTTACTTTTGAAGATAATTTCGTTCTCTCTGAATGATTTGCTAATTTTCTATTTGATAATGTCCCAGATTTCATTCTCTTTTTATTCCATGTAGATTAAAATATACTTGTGTCTCAGTTTTGAGACAAACATAAGACAGGACGCTATGCCACGAGTAGTCTCCTCTAAAGAGTTTCAACAACTCCCCTCCACGAACAGAAAATGAATACTAATAGAGGAAAGTGGAAAAAACAAACCAAAAACCCCAAGGCAAGGAAGAAAAGCGAACTGCCAGACACGGAGCCGTCAGAACTCACCCCTCGCCCCGCACACACAGAGGAGCACAGACCCAAAAGGTCCCGGGGAGCGGGGCAAATGCTGACGGAGTCCCCCTCGCTGCCCCGTGGCGCGACACGGCGCGGGCTTTCTCTCTGAGGGGAGCGCAGCTTCCACGGAGCAGCTCCAGCAAGAAGCAAGGACCTGGTGGTTCTCTGGCGTCGAGCTCCTCTCCACGGCAGCCACGGCAGGCGGAGAGCCGGGCTGGAAGCTCTCGTTGGGTTTTCTCTCCCCGGCTTGGGGCCGGACCGGGGCGGCCGCGCTCCGCCGGTGCCGCTGCTCCCGCCTCGCTTCACCGCAAGGCACCTGGACGATTGCCGCTGCAGAGCCTCCGATCCAGGTAAGGGAAAAGCTTTTGCTTGGGTCACGAAAACCAAGCTGGCCAAGCAAAACCGAACCGCGAGCCCCACTGGGCCGGGAGGCTTCGAAAACGCCCCCCAGAGCTCCCCTGGGCCCGGCCGCCGCCTCCCTCAGGGCCTGGGCCTCAAAGACCCAGCAGCCAGCTTGGGGCACGAAGCTGAGGATCTCGGGCAATTTCCCTTCTCAGCATCAGGAGGCTTTGGAGCACGATTTCACGAGTTTTCTGAAGCACTGTCTTAAAGATGCTGTGAAATAAAAGCTGCTGTTTTAAACCTGTTTGAGGATTTCATTAATCTCTTCCTGTTTTTATGATCAGCTCGGCAGCAGAACAATTCCCCCATTATCTATAATCCCACACTGTTAAAGGAGCATGAGCCTCTTGTGGAGGATAGATCATAAAGACATATTGGCAAAAAGCAGAGTTTGGATTTCCTTTTACTTTTAAATTTTCCCGAGCTTTGTGTTGAAACTGAATTCTGTCAGACTCCAAGTGAACTGAGTCAAAGTGGTTCAAACAAAAAAAAGAAAATTAACACATGGCTATGATGTAACCTTACAACACAATGAGAATGCCAGTGTACTCCTTCAAATGCATAGGGACCTCAGTGCTTCAGAGCATTTGTGTGATCTTTCCAAAGAGAATATTGCTTTACAAAAAAATCGGAAAAATGATAGCTTTTTAAAGTTCAGATTGAAAAAAAAATTGTATTTCAACTAGATTAAATCAACAGGTGTAGATGTGCTGGAAAAAGAAAATGAAGCTGATTAAGAAAAATAAGCAATGTCTACACATATAGTAATAGCAACAGCAGTAACAAGGTTATTATTATGGGGTGCCTAGGAAAGGGTGACTGAGTGTTTTTGCTGGCAGGTATCTGTGGCACAGTGGTTGCAGCTGTGCACAGGGAGCAGCCGGGCCACAAACCTCCTGTCCAAGAGGAATTATCTTCCTGAATGTTGGAGTGAATGACCCAAAGCTCTTGGAAGCAAAACACAAAGAGAGAGTAAGTGTGTCCTGTGGCACCAGGTAGACATGACTCATAGTGAACCATACACCATACATGAATTTGGGTTGGAAAGAACCTTAAAGTTTATCTAGTCTAACCCCTCTGCCATGTGCAGGGACACCTCCCACTATCCCAGGTTGCCCCAAGCCTTGTCTACCCTGGCCTTGGACACTTCCAGGGATGGGCCAGCCACAGCCTCTCTGGGCAACCTGTGCCAGGGCCTCACGACCCTCACAGGGATCAATTTCTTCCTAATATCCAATCTAAATCTGCTCTCTGTCCATTTGAAGCCATTCCCCCTTGTCCTGTCACTCCATGCCTCTGCCAAAAGCCCCTCTCCAGTTTTCTTGTAGCTCCTTAGCTGCAGCGACTTCACATGTGTGTGCATTGCTGGGGTTTTTTCATTATTTTTTATTATTCTCCTTCACCTTTCCAAAGAGTAAACATAACCACACCTGGAGCTGAGTTATCATAGGAAGGTTTGAGTTGGCTCTCTAAAGGTGGTTTAAGCCCTCACCCTCTTTTAGGGGATTGGCTGCACCTGGGAGACTGGCGGGGAGGGTGTTGGGTAAGGTGCCAGGTGTTCCTCATTTCCCATCAGGAGGGAGCACAGCTGCCTGATTGCTCTGAGGGTGTCACCAGATTGAACAATATTTGTTGTTGGCCTGTTTTTCTGATTATATATGGTCCAATTTCAAAAATTCTCAGGCTTAGCATAACTGGTGGTTGGGTGGTAGGTATTGCAACATCGACTTTGAGTTCCCCCCAGTATTTTGTATTGTTTTTACCACACATGACTTTATGGGAAAACTGTACAGCAGTTAAGTTTAGCCAACAACCTTGATTTTGAATTTCACAGGACAAAACACGGCCGTGAGGTCCAATGCTGTAACTGTGTATAGGTTCAGTAAAAGTTAATCTACATCATATTGTAACATCATCATCCCAGGTTACCATAAAGGGAGGGAAAACATTATTTTTGTCATCTAACACAAGGGGGGTGCTTAGACCATGGTATGTGATTACTGCACTCAGTATGGGCTTTGCTACGGCGTTGATTTTGAATTTATAAGTTAAACCTTTCAGGCTTGGCTGATCCGCTGAGTTATTTTGCCAATTGCACGTTACATTGGTTGGTTTGGTTAAGGTAAAGTTACACCAGCAGTCGGTTTGTTCGTTTTTGCAAAGCTTCAGGATTTCAACGCTGTTGGTACTGGGGTCTAAGGTGTAGTTACCGACATTCTTCTGACAACCACACGGGATGAAGGGGTTTTGTTTGTTACACGCCCACTCCGTTGTAGGGCAGAGTTTGGCCGTAATGTTGGGGTGCAAATCACTTTTCCCATCTGGTTTTAGGAAATTCCCAGCGATTGCAATGGTGGAAGCTTTCTTGTAAAGAGATCCTTCTACTTCTTTGCATCCTACCTTAATTTTTTCACCAGTTGTTCCATTTAGGATTCTAGTCCAATCCTTCCAGTCCCATCCCCATTCACTTGGACGGTATACCTCAGACTCGTGCAGTACTACAGTGGCTAGGTTCGGGTGACGATCTCTGGGATAGGATCCTCGAGCACTGGTGTACCTAATGGTAGCTTCAGACCACAGCCACTCAGCTGGTTTTTGGCCCTGGTGTTGTGGTGGGACGCAGAAAAGTATCACTAGTCTTATCATGGTTTATGTGGTCTTCTTCATGTCCCTCGGAGTTCTTCTGTGAAAAGTAAACACAACAGAGTCTGCCACCAAGAGGCAGAAAATTAGAATGATGGAATTATCCAGCGTGTGTGTATCCGATGCTCTGTCCCTAGGGCACCAGAGGCTACCCATGCATATTTATTCAGAGGGGTTTTTAGCACTTGTGGTACTGACAACCCTGAGGAGGCAAATCCCCATTCCACCTGGAAAGGATCTGTAGGATGAATAGGGCCTAGGGCTTGGTGAGCTGTTGCTTCAAAAATCAACAATTGCAGTGCTTCTTCCTGAGGAGCAGTCCATTCCCATTTTACTCCTTTTCTCAACAACTTATAAAGAGGTCTGGCAATTATGGAAAAATCTGGGATGTGTTTTCTCCAGAACACTAATAATCCTAAAGCCTGTTGGAGATCTTTTTTGGATTCAGGCATTTTAATCTGATCTAAAGAGGTTAGGGTATCAGGTGGGATACATGTCATACTTCCCTTCCACCAAATTCCCAAAAATTTCACTTCATGTGAAAGGTTTGGGATTTTTTCTGAGGGAATTTGCAAATCAAGGCTTTCTAAGTGGGAGATTATTTTCTGTTGGGTATCTCTCACTTCTTCTCTTTCATCTCCTCCCACAAGGATATCATCAATGTATTGATAAACAGCCACACTGTCAGCTTTGGGAATTTTTTCTAACTCTTGGGCTAAAGCGTGATGAGCCAGGGTAGGAGAATGTTTGTACCCTTTGGAAGCCCAGTGAAAGTGTATTGCTGTCCTTCCCATGTGAAAGCAAAGCGGTCCATATCTTCTGGCTGTAAAGGTGTCATAAAAAACATGTCTTTGACATCTATAGGTGCCATGATTGAATGAGCCTTTTCTTGAATCAATGTTATCAATTCTGCCAGATTTGGGACTGCTGCTGTAAGAGGGTCTGTGTTAGCATTTAGCCTACGAAAATCTATTGTCAGCCTCCACTTCCCATTAGGCTTTCGCACTGGCCACACCGGAGAATTGAAAGGAGAATGAGTATTAAGTATTACTCCTTGTTCTCGCAGCTCCTGTATCACTGGTTTGATGCCCTCTTTGGCACCCAGGGGGAGGGGGTATTGTTTCACATTAGTTACTTTGCTGAATGGTAGGAAGGGTGTGGCTTGGAGCAGTCTAATGTTAAAATGCGGTGTGCCAAAAGACCACAGAAGACCCTCTGAGTCCTCCCACTGCCTCCCAACGAGGGCATTCATCCCTAATAAGTTGGTTGGAATATCTCCAATCACCATATTGATAGAGAGCTGGTTTTCCTCTCCAGGCAAAGGGAGCTTGACTAAGGCCACATTCATAGATTCTGTTGTTCCCAAGGCATTTAAAACCCAATATCGGTTCTTTGTTGGAACAATTCCACACCTCCGGGCATCTTTCTTTGTCAGCACAGAAATTTGTGCCCCAGTGTCAATCAGAAAAGTTACAGGTGCCCGTTTAGGGCCTGTAATAGCTGTGATCATTGTATCTCCTGTTTTATTTTTAGTGAGCATTCTCAGGTACACCCATGCTCCGTCTCTTCGCCCACTGACAAGAGACGGAGGGTCTAGTTTCCCTGGTTTTGAGGAAGAAGTGTCTTTGGCTCACTGCACGGATTCTGAGGGAGGGGGGGTGCACTGGGTTGAAGTGATGGATTCGGTAGAATGGGTTTTCGGCAGTGCCACTACCTTACTCAACTGATCAAGGGGTAAGCCATCCACATTTCTGGGGACCCCCTTTTTGATACCTAATAACCACCAATGCTGACACTTAGGGATCTGTTTTACATTCTCTGGTTTTTCACTATGAGGAGCCCTAATGTACCTGACACCTTTTGTTTTGTCTGATTTTTCCTCTGGGATTTTTATAGGTCCATATTTCCTACTGTAATTAATCAGATCTTCTGCAACCTCACTCCATGTCCAAACTTTGCAATCACCAGCAGGTGAATTCGATTGTGAAGCTGGCGGCTGAGAGGGGGTTGAATATGGAGTAAAGCCAGGATCGGTAGATCCAGTTTGGTCGCTCGGGTTTCCAAGGAATCTATCCAGCCTTTCTACGGGACCTACAGCTGCTGTGGTTTTTTGAAGGACAGTTGCTGTAGGTTTGAGTGATTCTGGAAGGCCTTGAATTAAAGGGGTCATCAGTTCAGGTTTAACAGGTAATTGCATTGGGGATTCATATCCAGGAGTTAATTTCCTTTCATGGATCATTTGCAGACAGGCGGCTTTGTGGACGCTTTCTACAAGTTGATCAGGGGTACCAACTGTAGCTAAAGGGTCTCCCCTTTCTAAAGGATTGAGTCCCCCAGCCCAGAAAGCTGCACGCTGAGTCAGGGATCATGTGTTACGTTTGTCTCCTGTTGTTAAGAAAACTCCATGTCCCCAGTATCCACTGGCCTCCTGTTCAGTCAATGGAATTGGTCTCCTCTGGTGAGAGACACTCGGAAAACATATTCCGTCTCAGCTTCGTGGGGGAGCCACCGGTGCTCCTTTTTTAACCTAGCCAACTCAGTAACAGTGTATGGTATTTGTTTAGTGATGATATGTGCTTCAAAATCTTCATCATTGATATAATTATATTCTGTTTTAATTAGAGGTCTCATATGAGGGCAGCACTTTCCCCCACAATTTCTCACTAGCACTAGTTCTTCCTGGGGGTGTATTTGGTTAATGTTAGGAGTTTCCTTTTCCTCTGTCTCTTTTGGTGAGCCAGCATTCTTTGAATTCTTAGAATATTCCTCTTTTAAAGCAGCCCACAGCAAATGATTTTCATTCCTTTCTTCATCTAATTGTTTCTGTAAAATCTCCACTAGGTTTTGAAGGGAATCTATGATTGCTTTCTCTTCAATACATCGCTTAAAACAGTGATCTATAGCTGCCGTAAGGCATGCCCCTAAAACAGAGCAGATTATGGCTTTATTGATATGAATTATATGAATTTAAAAAGGGAAAAAATTCAGGAAGCTTTACAGACTAGGAAGAAAATACTAGAAATAAAAACCCAAACCCACTACACAAACCCCCAAGCCCCAGAGGGTTTGCAGCCAGTGGTTCTAGACAGATCAGAGCACAGAGTCCTCATGTCCTGTGGCTGCGATTCCTAGAATCAGGTGAAGGGTGGGAACATGGGAGCACTCTGAGTGCAAATAAATACATGTGCTCCTTAAGTTCTACAATTTGGAATAGGGGATGGGAAGTTCTGTGCCAACAGCGGAGTATTTGACTGCAAAAAGCCCTGTAGGAGCTGTAGTGTGGTTTTTCTGTGCAATACTGATGGTTTGCCGCACTCTAGCGGTGGTGAATAGGAGTTCTGTGTGAGGTCAGTTTGCTCAGAGAAAGCTGGGAGGTTACTACTGTCTGACCTCACAAAAGTTCAACCAGCTCGTCTCAGCTGTGTTTTAGTGTTTTCCTTGTCGCACTGGAGACAGTAACAGAAATAGGTACTTGCAGATGCTCCTTGTTGTTATTCTCTGTGTGTTTGGGGTGACTGGGTGAGGAGGGATGGGGCATTTTGTCCTTACTGCTAGTTAGGATTTAGATTGATACTCAGTATTATCAGCTCAGGCCTGCTGTTAGCACCGGTGGCTTTTCATTGCACAGCTCAGACTGTTGGTGCATGAGGAAAAGGCTGGGACCGACTCACTGCTTTGCCTTATTTCAAGGAACGGTCCTTGGGATTGTGGGATTCGTATTTCTTTGGATCTCTTTGCTTTCACCCTGGCATTCTGCAACTCGGAGCTAAGAGAGCATCCCATGGAGGAGGGAGGACTGGGTGCAGCCTGTGTCATTACCAATGCCTGGGATGAATGGCTGGAAAGATTCTACTGTCTTGCCAGCAACTCGCCAGTTGAAGTCAGAGGCGTTCTGCAGGTACAGCAGAAGCCCTGTGTTTCTGTGTACCTTAGAAAAGAACAGGCTCTCTACAAGGCAGCTTTCCCCACGCCCTCTCCAGACCTTAGGTGAATGTTGGAGCCAGTGTTGTAATTGAGATCTTCGTTTGGGGTTCGTGGAGTAGGAAGCTGTCCTGGGCAGAGTGGGAGCTGCAGGCCGAGGTCAGTGGAGAAGGGTCAAGAGCAGCCGAAGGGCCCCCTTGGCTTTCTAAGCTTCTCCTCAGGGAAGGGTCTAGGTGCAGGCACATCCAGGCTTTGTTCATGGTTTATGTCCAAAGGTTCATACAGGTGTGATGGAAGCTTTACCCTGCGGGATTAAGGATGGCGAGCCACATTTGTAGAGAGAAACTAGAGGAAATTATTTATTATGATAATAAATAGGCTGAAAGACCTTAATCAAAATGATTTAGTACACAGTGAGGGTAGCTAGAACTGCTAGTGCAGTGCCCTGTTTCTGAAGGAATGCTGAAGCAATGATTTTAAAGCTAGCAAAACCAATTAGTACATAGAGATGGGTATTGCTCATTCATTTCAACAACTGTGGGCCTACCTTGTTTCTCAGCCTTGAGGAATAACCTTGAGGGGAGATCACACTCAAAGGAGGCATCTCCACACACAGTCTGGGAAGGGGCGTGTTAGGGGACCCCACCATTTTACTCGTGATGTTATTATGGTATTTCCTTCCAGGGTTCATACAGGGAGAGGGTGGTGTGGGTAGCACAGGAGTTTCAGACAGATTTGTGGCACTGCTGCAGGCTTTCACCACTTTTCAGCCACTTTTTTTTTTTTTTTTTAATTTAATTCTATTATTCTGACAGTTCCTGTGGGTCATACTGGCATAAAAACACAGCAATGAAACTGTAGCCTGACAAAGGGGAAAAGATAATCCTCATGGTTAGCCAGGTGCTGGAACAATAGGAGCAGAGGGAACACCAGTTAATTAATTGGGTTGAGATATTCCTGTGTGTCTATTTGATCTTCTAAATTTATTTTTAATTTAATTGTAGGGGAGTGACGTGTCAGGTGAGCTCAGTTTTAGCCTTAAGCTCAGCAATAGCCATGTTGGGCCTCACGTGATGATCACTTGGGTATTGTTTTAGTCAATAGGCAAAGGAGGTGTTGGATTTATTTAAAAACAACCAACCAACCAGAGTTTGACCAAAAAGGATGTTGATTTGATGGAGCAGATCTGAGAAGCAGGAAGGAAAAGGGAGTCAGTTGGTTTTGAAGTAAGTAAATGGGTGCCCTTGCTGGACATTCCGTGATCTGGACGCGTCCTCTTGGCTCAGTGGGACCAACGGGTTCAGGGCTGTGGTGGGGTGCGAGCAGCTCTCCTGTTTGGGGCTGGTTGTGTGGCTGCACGTCCTTGTTTGGGGTTTTATTGGAACAGCTGAAGAAATGAGCTGAGGGTGCAGTGTTGTGTCTAAATGGCCCTGCAGTGTGCACGTAGAGTGAGGGTTACTCCTCGCACCCTTCCAGTGCATCAGAAATTTAGATGTTCACAGCTCACCTTGCTCCCTTTACCTGCAGAGACCCGAGCAAATCCCCCCCTGCCCGACAGGCTCCTAGGTGTGTAATCCTCTCCTGATGGCAGAGGCGGGAACCAGACATGGCAGGGGAAGCACAGGGGGGACTGTGCCTATGGCTGCTGCCACAGCTGAGGGACAGGGTTAGGCCTGGCAAGACAAGCCAGCTCTGCCTAGGGGACTGAAAAATCCGGCAAAGGCTGAGGATCCAGCTGCTCTTTCTGGCATTGCTGCTGCACTGACGAGAGTGGCAGCCAGCAACCTCTTTACCCCACATGCTTTGAGACCTGACAACTGCTGCAGCTTCGGGCTGTTCTCAAACGCTGCTTCCTGTGCCAAATGCTTGCAGCAACTGCAGAGTTCAGACCTGGGCTATGTTGAATGTTTTAAGGTGCAGGTGAAGCCATTTGGGTTCATTTCCTTAGGGAAAGGCACCGGATTTGGAAGTTGCACACTGTCAAAGGCCTGTAGTTATAGGCTGTAGTGTGTGGAGTAGAGAGCTTGTAGCTACAAAATGCACTGGTTATCTATGCATGGCCTGAGCTGTCAGCTGAGAATCGAGTCTGTCTGTGTTTTCTGGCTCGCTTAATTCCACGTCGTGAATCCATGTGTTCTAGGAAGCGCCCACAGGATGCTCCATCACGTGTAGTCCAGTTTTATGGAATGTTAAGTAAAAATATTAAGTCATCAATGGAAGGGGACAGTGACCACCCTTTGGTGGTACCTACTACCAGAGCTGTCACAGGTGGCAGAATTTACTAAACTGCTCTCTGCTGGTCACAGAGCCACACCGGCATCTTCCAGGGTTTGCGGGGAAGAGAGGCAGGAGGTAACAGGCTCTGCTAATAACACCCTTTTTTGAGCTGTGTTATGGTCAGACTAAGAAAAAAGCTTAGAAGATGGTGCTGGTTCATATAATTTGTATACAGAAATAAAAAAACAAAGCCTTTTGTGTCACAAGGTGTAAAGCAAGAGTAATGTAATACTTGAATTATTGCTGCCACTTGTGAGGGCACAGCAAGTGCAAAGTCAGCCCCTGCCTTTAACAACTGAGTTTGTTAAAAAAAAAAAAGAATGTGTCTTGAGGAAAGGTGTTCAGGTATTAAGGAGAACTAGCCAGTGTCTTTCAGGAAAACAGTGTTTCTGTTTGGGAATGCTGACAGTGCTGGGTGAAACTGATCAGGCTGGGATTTCAAAACGTGTAAAACCCAGTGTTGGCCTACCTGTGTCGTGCCTTGCCGTTCCCTGGCGCTGCCATGCTCTCCGACGCAGGCAGTGGGGCTCACCAGGCACACACGTCTCTGCAGTGCCCCATTAGTTACCCCATCTGTTACTCCTCGCTTGTCCTCAGGCCACTGTGACAGCTGTGTCACAGCTGGAGGGGTGTGCGGTGTCTTTTAACGCAGGGGTCTTTGCTTGCTGGGTGTGGGTTTGAGTTGGATTTGTTTGATTGTTGGACTCGTTTATACGCAGTTGTCCGTCATTGGAAAAGGAGGAGAAGGAGAGGAAACAGCAGCTTTTGGCTTAGGTCGTACCCTTGACAAGGCGTTGCTGTGTCTGGCATGAGCGGGCTGGGAACAGAGGAACCGTAACTCTGACAGCACAGCTGAGGTCCCTGTGCAGGCACTGTCCCCTTCCTGCTGCGCCGGCAGTAAAAGCGAGCGAGCCACCGTTGCTACATTTAACACTTGTACATTTTTATTTCGTTAAATCAGCCATTGTACACATTGCAGCTATGTATTGTTAGTGTTGTATCTTTTTAATTTTTAACTAATACATGCCCTCATAGATATATTCAATTAGTGTTATCACCATGGGAACAAGATGCTGATTCGTCAACTTAAAATTCACTTCTTCTCACAGTATTCAAGTTCTCTGATAACACAGCAAAAAATCAAAATAAGAGGTGAATAACCATTATGCTGTTACACAGAACATCATCTGCACCGCAAATAACACAACAGAAATGCATTTCTTGAGAGCCCCATCCTTGAAGACCCTCCTGCGCTGCCTCAGCCAGCCAGGAAGCCACAATGCGCTGTGAGATGTTTCATCGCGGGTCTCATTTGGTTTGGCTGCCAAAACACTTTTTTCTTTTCGTTTCCTTTCTCGCCTGCCCAAAAAGTGTCAGCACGGCACCTCAGGTGGTTCTGCCCACAGGAAGCCAGAACTCCAGAGATGTTTCCATGCTTTTGGCATCATTACCTTAATGAGGAAGTGCCCTTGTTCTGAGCACTGAGTGAGTCGCTAAAAAAAACAAAACCAAAGAACCCTATCGTTGTGGAAGGCCAGATAAGCTGGGACAAAGGATTGCTCCTAGAGGAGAGGGTTGGTTTTACTCTGGTGTTGAGTCTACTACTAAAAAAATTAAATAACTGTTTAAAAACATTAAGTTGGTGTGTTTGTGTGTGTGCATGTTATGCTAAAACCCTACAGAGCTCCCTCCGTTAAATATTAAGGTATAGAACACCCAAAACGTCAGATCCTATGTTCCCCTTTTGGAAAATAAAAGTGCAGACATGCTATCGTGGTTTTCAGAGGGTCGGTTTAGAAATATATATATATTATATATAGTTACATAACAAAATATGAACAGAAACCGGCTGCCAAGGATTGTGAGCACTTGTTCTTTAAAAACACTTGATCAGAAGATAAAAACTGCTCGCTCAGTGCTAAGAGGGCCAAGAAGCTGACATGGTTCTAGGAGGGTTTGGTTTTGACCTTCAAATGCCGCATGCGTCTATCGGCTAAGAGGCAATCTTGATAAAACACGGTGAATTAATTATTCTCCTTTTATAGTGGGTAAGTCTTTGTCCCGTAGTTATCTACAGTGCAGTGGACAGCAGGAAGCACCCCCAGTCAGTCGGTGAGGTCGGCTAAGCGGTGATGGAAACGGGAAACTACCGGAGTTAGAGTTGTTTAATACACCCCGCCACAGGTCCGGATCTATAGGCTTTAATACCGTACGCGAACGTGCCGTAGCTAGAGCTGCTAGCAACTTGGCTACCTAGTGGGGTAATTTGTCTTTCTTGTTCTTTTGGAAATGTTTGTCTGGAAACGGCTGGCTAAAGGTGTCTGCACTACTGATGGCCACAGTCAGCTGTGATTCATGTGAACAGCTGTCTGTTGCCTGACTCTCGCAGCCTTTGCCTAGACCAGCTCTCTAAACAGTCAGTCTTAGTACGTGGTGGCTCTGCAGCGCTTCCTCCTGGCTTAGTCAGCGTCTGCAGTCCGGGCGGTGCCGTTCCGTGAGCCGGTGCCGTTCCACAGGGTCACTACACCTCGTAACCCACGACGCCAACGGGCAGAGAGTGTTCTGCGGTCTCGTGAGTTCAAGTACTCTGCTATTTACAGTTTACACGTCAACTCCTTTGTACGGTGCGCGTACACAGTCAGTGGAAGAGGCCTGGAGATGAAGTCTGCTTGGCAAGGGCCGTGTCAGGAAGCGAGCGCCAGAGCGAAGGGACAGGGACAAGCGGTGACGCTGGCAAGGGTGCCGGCGAGGCAGATAAATCATCCTGCCTGAAGGATGCTATCTTTGGTCACAAATTAGCTGACAGGGTGAAAAATCATACCAGCACAAAATGAAATTTGGGATTGGGGAGAAATGAATTCACTGCGGCCGCACAGGTAGAAGCGGCAGTGGCTGGCATCGGTGATGACTCTGCTACCCAGGGATGGTGACGGCTGCGTACAGGAGGGGTCGCGCGGCGCTGTGCGGGGCGGCAGCTTCTCACTTGGCCTCCTGCGTCCAGTCCTCTTGGCAGAAGTGCCTAAGAAGCTGCTGGAGGTCATGCTGGAGGTCATCCCTGGGGAGCGCTTCTGGGGTGTCTTCCAGCTCTTCTATGTGAACGTGTTTTCCATAGCGGTCCTTCATCACGGTCCTCTTCTGTGTGCTGGCTTTACTTAGTATTGTCCTGGAAACAAAAAAAAGGGAGAGACCTGACTTAGAAAGGCCACAGTTCTGAAGGTCTGAGAATATTATGGTTTTCAGGCTTTTCCAAGGCAGAGTTGCACGTGCTAGAGAGAAGGCATGGCAATGTCTAAGTATGATGCAACAGTGCCAACTCCTATCGAGGACTGCCTCAGCTGATGCCATGCGCACCCTGGGGAACGTGTCCTCAGCATAACTCAAACCCTGTGTCTGTACTGCAGTGAGCCCCGGCCGTGGCCTTCATAGCGCTGGGTGTGGAGAGCTCGGTGGACAGGAGAAAAGAAGGAAGAAAGAAAATGAAGAATGAATCAATGGAGAATGCGTGATGGGTGATGAATGAATGGAGGATGGATGAAGGGATGATGAACGAATTGATGCCATCTTGATTTTTACCTTTTTTCTTCTATACGTTCTTTGTATTCTTGACACACACATTTGTAGCTTTGTAGCCTATTACTGTAACTTAGCTTAGCTTCAGGGTTTTCCTAGGCAGAAAGACAAAACCAATTCCAGGACCCCTATGCTGTCTTGGTTCTCTTTAGAAATCAAGGTTGAAACTAGCTCTGTACGACACGTTTTTATAAACAGGGTCCGGTCTTCATCCCAGGTGGGGTGGATTTAGAAATAGGAGTACTAGAGCTGGGGGCATTACTTCACTGGGCATGCTTTTAACTGGGGGCAGCTCTTATCAGATATGCCAATTTGCAGAATCAATACAAATTGTACATGAGTTGCTTGGGGCATGCATCTTCGTCATTTCCCGCCTGAGAAACTGTGCACCTAAGGGTGCACCTTATATAAAGGGACCCCTTTTTATCACCCTGTGTCTTGCTCTTACTTCTGCAGAGAAAAAGGCATCAGAATGGATGGATGGAGGATGGATGGAGACTGGATGGATGATGGAGACTGGATGGATGAATGGAGGAGAAGGAGAAAGAAGAAGGAGAAGAATCTCTATCCATTCTCCATCCCTTCATGCATTCTCCATCATCCATTCACTATTCATTCTCCCTCCCTCCCTCAATTCTCCATTCCATCAGAATGATGATCATTTGCTACACTAACAAAACTGTATTCACCCCATCTGGGGGTGGGCATTTTTCCATATCTGCCCCTGGAGGCCTCCAAGAGAGACCGGCCTTCGTGTTACCTGCTGTACCGATATTGTCTAGAAAGTGTTGTTTTATTTCCAGGTTCTTTAAGCCATCACTTCCATCAGGTTAGGAGTTGCTTTAGTACCACTGCAACTAAAGCTTTACATTCACTGCAGGCACTCACTGCAATGCACTCATGTGAGTGTGTTAATTCATTTGCAGTCACACTTCATCAACTTGCCAAGCCAAACCTTTTAATTACTGATCCATCTTCTTTCTTGACTTCTTTCTCTACCAAAGCAGGGACTTGGACTGTCACGTGGTGACCTGTGTAGCTCAAAGCCTCCAATGCAAACATAAACTTCAAATTACAACACACCCCAAACACGTGGAGCTCTTCCTGCCTTAGTCCTTTGTACTCCCACAGACCAATGCTGAGGAAATGCTGAACAGGCACCTAAAGCAGCAGCTGCCTCCCTGCTGCGCACACGTCAGATACAGCTCCTCGTGCGCGGCAGTTTGACTGCAGTAATAATTGCACCAAAGCACCTCGCAGTACGAGCTCCTCCCGGCCATCCGGGCTTCCTGATGTGCTGAGGTGGGAGCTAGGAACTAACTACGTGTTCCTTCCCAAGCTCTCTCTTTGAACCTCTACCAGACAGGTTTTGCCCCTTGTTTGGCCTCTGTGCAAAAAGCGGGACCAGGCTGCTGGTCTGGGTTCCTGGTTACGAAACCCAAACTGCATACACGTGTCACCTGCTGCCACACAGCTTTTATCTGTTTATCTACTTGGTAGGTAGTTACTTTAGCCTCTAAGACATGCTATTCAAGGGGACCATAGGCTGGATTCAGAATGAAGTGCTGCCACTTACTTGTAGAAAATAAAAAACTGTTTTCATCCAAGATCACTTTTCTCTTACTAAAATGTCTCAAGTGATCAGAAAGAGCAGAACACCAGAGAAGTGCTCATCAGCTTCGTTGCTGTTTTGTCCTTTCAAGGAGAAACACATCCCTTTACCCAGGGTGGGGGCTTAACTGTAGTCACTTCTAAAATGAGCTCCCCGAGTGGTAACACGTGAATGAACTTTAACTGCACTCACACCCGAGACTTCTAAGAACTCCACACAAAGCCTCCATGATGTTTTTCTTTGGTCTTAACAAGTTTCTTAGCTAATTCTGCCACGTCAGCTTTCCCTACGCATTCTTTGTATGCGCATCTTTTTGGAACGTGGACTCGCCGGTTGAGGCTGGGGCACCACCACCAAAACCTTTCAGGAGAACAGAGCTTTTCCCTGCGGCTGTGGTGATGCTTGCTGTAATGCTGACATACAAAAATTATCTGTACCTCTTCAAAGTCCTCTTTGGCTGATGGAAGATCAGAAGCCAGGCTGGCATCTCCCAGGTGTTTCTCCGTCCTCTCTCCATGCACTACAGTGGTCTTTATGACTTTGCTGACTTTCCGGCCCTCCACTGGTTCGGACTGGAATTTGGAGGCACTAGACAGAACGGCAGGTTCAGACAGGGTCACCTGCAAGGTCAGAAAGCACAGGTAAGCTGGAGATGAACTCCACACTTTGTGATGTGCACTGGCAAAATGACTTTCCTGTCTGTGGGCTCCATACGGTAAAAAAGAAAAAAGAAAGGGGGGGAAAAAAGGAAAAAAAAAAAAAAAGAAAAATAAAAAAGGAAGGAAAAACAAGGAAAAAGAAAAGAAGAAAGAAAAGACTCTTCTTTCTTGTTACTTTACTCCTAAAGAATTAATTCTGATGAGAAATGCTGGCAAGAAGTTTCAGTGAGTTTTTTCACAATTCCGATAACCGCTTGCTACACCTTGCCCTTGGCCCAGGACTGCTGGAAGCACATCCTATTGCCAGCTTCTGGCCCTCTGTCACAACTTAGGTACGCCGATCCAAATGTCTGTAGGGCCACGTGGTGAAGCATGGCAGGAAAGCACTCACCTTCTCAGGTTGCTTCTGTTTTTATTACCTGGCTCTAAACCACTTCTTGTCTAAATCATAGGTGGTTTTAGCCTCTTCAAAGCAAGAAGAGGCCAGTAAGGTCAACGTGCTGTAACTGTGGGGTTCTAGGACTGAGTGGCAAAATAAGCACACCAAGCTGCAGTGACTAAGAGCCCTGTTGGGGTGCTGCTGCTTTGTGCCACAGCAGGCAAAGCACACCCTACCTCTGAGTGCTCACTGTCACTCTTCAGCACAACCCGCTTCACCACTTTGGAATAACCATCTCCCTCTTCCACAGTGACGGGGGCTTGAGGTGTTCCCTGCATTACCACTTCCTCTTTTTCCGTGCCATCTGGAGCAACAAATCGCCGGATGATCTTCCGAGTCACCTGAAGGAATGGAGTTTAGTCCCCAGAGAATTAGCAGTAAAATATTCCTCCTTGTTCTCTATCTAGTATTTTCTACTCAAAGGGTGTTTTTCCTACGTGGAAGAACCTGCGTAGATGGTTGGGTGTTTTATTCTTCCACACCTACTCAAGAGACTCCTCTGGTGCTGAAGCTCTCGAGGCACTGGCAGGCCAAAGCAAGAAGAGAATTACAGGGTTCAAGATGTGAAATTTCTCAGGAGGACGGGTGTGCATCCGTCTGTGGATGACCCGAAGCCGTGCGCAGAGTGGTTCGAGGCACAGACCTATCCGCGCGAGCAGTCGCGCTCGCTCCTGTGCAACACGACCAAGGAATCTTTGGCTGTGTAACAGGAACTCCAACAGGTTCCAGAGACAACCCATCCGGCTGAGGGGCTGTGACAACTGCTCGAAAGACAGAAGATGGAGTTTGCCACAAGCCCAGCTCAGCCATATCCTAGACCAAATCACTGAGCACCAAGCTGTCAGATAAACAAAGGAGCACTGAAGTTCCCCTTTCACTTCTGTGCTGTGCAGAATTTGCTTTTCTAAGCATGACCTGATTTTGAAGATCTAGAGTCTGGGTTTATCTGACTCTTACAGACCCAGCCTTCCATTGCTTTCATTAGGACAAGCCAAGAAAGATCCCAGATCAGATTGGGGCAGAGTGAGTTTTTTTGCTGGGGCTTTTTAAAGGAAATAAACAACTTTCTTCTAAAAAATGTGGATCTATGCAGAAGTTTCATTGGCTTTAAATCAAAGTTAACAAAATACGTCCTGTTAGGTTATATACCGTAACACAGAATGATTTTAAGAATCTAAGTAATTCTTCCAACTTTGGTGTCTCTCATGAGCAGAAATTCTCGTTCCTTCCACTCTTTACTCTTCAAATCACGCCCCTTCATAGCAGAAAGTTTGGCATTTCTGTGGATGATTTCTCCTTCCTTTTACAGGAGAGGAAGACGGTACCAAGGGGCAGAACTGACAATACCTTCTTTACCACTGTGTGGCCGTGTTCATCTGTGTACTGCTCTTCTGTGACTGTTTCTGGTGGCATTTCAGGCATACTATCAGCCTGTACGACAAAGAACAAAGTTGTGTGAAGCAAGGCCTTCATGTGGGTCTCGAAATAAGCAAGTTTAAAATCAGTTAATTGGTTGCAGAATGGAAAAAAAATCAGCAATGTTAGGAAAAAAACCTGTTCTGCAAATAAATCCTTAGAGAGGCATGCAAAGAAAAGTGATGCCACGGCACGCAGGCAAAGATAGGTTAGTTGGCCTTGTTGTATACGGGGCTGACAAGCCTCCATCCTCCTCCTACCGAGGCGTCTAGTGGAATTTAGAGTTGGGTTAGCAGTGTTACTGTAATCCTGCGGTATTGGAGAGGCTTATCCGGTGGAGATGCATTATTTGGGAGCATCCCAGCTTGAGGTGCAGCACCAGCTCAGGGCCTGAGGCAGCGCAGGCTCGTGCAGTCGTTCAACACTCAGTACCTGAATAATCACCCGGCGCCGAATGACCCTGGTAGTGACCATCTCGTCATCGTCCGAGCTGAGCTCCAGCCCGCCTAACTCCTCTGCTAACTCCTGGGGGAAGCATGGAAGCAGGGCTCTGTACGTGGCACTAGCAGTACCTACAGCTTCTGTCTTCCTACACCAGCTCTGCAATTCCTACATTTTGCAGACGCTTTCTGTGTTAATGACACAGGAAAATATAGGAAAGCCTTTTAATCCTCCCCAGGGGGCAGTACAGAGCACAGTGGACAGAGAGTAGGACTGAGCAGTTTGAACTAGAGGACAGTGTAGCAGTAGCCTCAGGACTAGAAAGATCAAGAGAAATTAGCAACCAGTGTTGGAGTTGTCTCTCCTGCATAGGGAAGAGTTAAAAATTTAAAAATTGCGTCAGAAGGCAAAGAGAGGCTGAAAAGAACGAGGTGGGAAATGGCTGTGTTATAAAAAAACGTAAAGGGGAAAATAAATAAGGGCGGGGGGGGTTCCTTTTTGGTGGTACCAGTTGTTGTTGTTGTTTCACTTTAGTAAAAGAACTGGAGGAAAAAAGCAGTGCGTTATTTCAACTGCAGCCTGTCCTCCAGCAGCCCTTGTGCTGGGCCCTGCTGGAGCTCCTCTTTCAGTCATCTGACACACTTTAAATTCCACCTTTTCCTGAGATCCCAGAGGCAGAGCTCTGAAACCCTTTATTCCAGAGGGGATACCTTTGACCCCACAGTAGCAAAGACTGAAGGGCTTGTTTCTAATGAATGTGACGGTGCAATAATTTCTGCTGCAGTAGAACTGGACCACCTCTGCTCTAACTAGACTTACAAAACTAATTTCCTGCCCAACGGTGCCTTCTCCTTTTCTCCCACTTAGAACGGGCAAAGCAAGTTGCTTATTCTTAAACCTTTATCTGCCAAGAGATTTTAATTCTCCAGTAAAAGCCATCTGGTTGCTCTCTTTCCTTGCTGCTTGATGCCTTCCCCTCTCTGACCACTGCAGTGAAGTCCCTTTGTCTCACACAACCCAAGACCTGCCTCGTGCGGTTTTGATGTTCTCCCTCTCCTGTCTCTGTATCTCTTTACTGCCTGCGTGCTACATAAACGCCGTTCTTCCACTACACCCTTAGTAGGCTGCGATGCACAACTGCTGCCTCTTTTCCATCTCAGGGACTTTACAGGCCTTTTATGCCGCTTCTCGTGCTGCTCTGGGCCAGCCTTGCCTTGCTTTATGAGCTTTTATGTTCTTACTTTGCCCACGTTACATCTGTTTCAGCTTTTGCTTGTACACGGTTTGTTTCTGCCCCCGTTACTGACGCTCTCTGTCTCTCTCAGGCACAGATGTAACTGCCACAGGCCAGAGGACACAGAAGGGTAGGGCAGAACCAGAACTACCGGTCTAGACTTTGGGATCTGGGGCTTGCGTCAACTTGGAAAACCTTTACCCGACCCTTCTAACCACAGAGGGAAGGAGAAACAACTCAGTGCCGGATGCAAATGAATTACAAATATTCTCATCTTAAGGAATGAGTGAGACGTAAAACTCGGGGTTTTGTGTCAATTATTTTGAGGCAAAGTTGTCATTTACCTTTTCTAAGGATTCCTCCTCGCAGCCCCTTCCAGAATTCTCCATCTGCTCCTCAGTTGACTCCACTATCACAAGACTAGATCTCCTTGGAGAGAGCTGCTCCCGGTGGAGGTGGGGGTCCTCGGGCTCTTGGATGACGGGGGAGTCCCCTCTCTGGGCAGAGGACGGAGGCTGCAGGGGTGCTCCCTGCACCTCTCCCTTTGCCGTGCTCGAGGGTGCGGATTTTCCGCTCGCTGCTTTTCCAGCTCCCACGGACTGCTCCGTTCCTGGACTCGTGACGCTGTGAATTACAGGTTCAAGCGAGTTACTACCGTGCAGTGCTTCCCAGTTTCCATCAACGGAATATTAGGCACTGACTCGTATTCCCACATAACCCATATTATTATGTTGTCTGGCAAAGTCTAGAAATAACTGATACTTCTTGACAGGAACTGCAGAGTAGTCTGGCTGGGAACCCCACGCATCTTCCCGAGCGCATCTCCAAACGGATATCCAAACCCTGCAATTTTTGCAATTCTGCAAAACTCGGAGAGAGCTTTGCTGTCACTTGCGCCCTCACGTCTCTACAGATTGCCATTTATTTCTTTAGGGGAAGAGCCCGGATCACTGTAGGAGGATGTGAGGCAGCTAAAACACTGAGCACAAGCTGTGCAGCTGCAAAGTGGAGAAACCAACTTTTATGTAGCATTCTGGAGCTTTAGCAAACAGAAATCTAGAAGAGGTTCAGGTTTTGTTTGTAATGTTACTTTCATGGTTGAACGCCGCTATGATTAATCGCTGCCCCAAGTTAGTTTAACCTCTTATTACGCATGTTACTATGTAACACAAATATGAAGGAAATACATCTAATTCAAGCATATGTCCATCCATTCAATATTGTTGTATACCACCTCTTGGAGCATGTTCCTTACAAGCTATTCAAATCTAGCCCAATTTCCCCTTCAAACTCGACCTGCGGTGTAGCGATATTCCGCTGTCGTCGCTACTCTCGTGCAGTGTCGGCAGCACTGTCTCACAAGGATTCTCTGTTCCTCACAGACATTCCTTTCCTGAGGCACAGCCTTAGGGTGCATTGGTAGTTTTGGCTGACACTGCAACAGCAGCTTTCTTCGATGGTATTTTGTGTCTCCCACACTCTCTCCTGGCATATCCTGAGCAAAAGAATGCCCCAAAGTCCGTTTGCTGGACTCAGCTGCCCTTAGACTGCTGGGAGCTGCATCTCTGCATCAAAGCCAATCACCTCCAGGAAAATCACTTCTTTGGATAGGGATTCTTGGTATCTTGCTGGCTTATTAATACCTGAATCTACCCTGCAGAGAGCTCTCAGCAAGGGCACATAATCAGGGAAGGTGGGGAGAAATAGACACGATCTATTTCAAATTCCTTTTCAAATGACACCAACCTCACTGACAGCCCCCACCTCAGAATTCAAGTTTTTGCTGCACAGGCCTTCTAAACGTGTGCTCTGTCGTGTGTTATTCCGTAAGTGCAAGTCCTCGTGTCTCGTCTCTGTAAAACCCTGCTTCTGCTCCCTTGGCCGTCTGAAACGCGCTTTTAAAACCCCAGTTCTTAATAGAATAGTTGTGAGTTCTGTAAGTAATGAATACATTGAAAAAATTTTGCCTCCATTGAAAAAGCCATCCTGAAGTTGAAGAAAGGGTCCTTTAGGATTACTTTCATGAAGATGCCATCACTTATCATCCAAAACACGAAAAATATACAGAAAACCCCCTTCACTTCTCTATTAACCCTCTTTTCTTTCCCAGGTACTTTCCTAGACACAATTACTGCTTTGTGTTCACAGGAACAAACTGACTTTCTCTCTTAAGGCTTCCCCCACGTGGATTAAGAAGTGGAAACTGCAATTGGAGGAAAATTCTAGCGTGTTCCTAAGCTTCAAAGGACGCTGTAAAATCCTCTTATTACACAGAGATGTTCCCTATGGTTTCATCCTGGTCTTTTGACACTTACAAATATTCCTGCTGTGAAGCAGATGGTTTCCCTGGCACGTCTTGGGGTTTCCCTGAGAATTCAGCTTCTACTTGTTCCTTGTGTGCTTGCCTCAGAAGCTCAGCCATGGACACTTCTGCCTCGCTCCTGGGAGTACTGTCCTGGAACGGGGAATAAGTGACAGACACGTCTTCCTCGGAGACCAGAGGGGGGTGTTCGGTTGGCTCGCTGTCCTTAGATACTCTCTGCTGTTCTTGCTTGTGCCTCGAGCTGTGCACTTCTTCTTGCAGTGCAGAGAACCCTTGCAGACAGAGAGAGCAGAAATCTCGTTACAAGTCTGACCAGGATACAGGAAGCCCTTCCCGTGCTCTCTGTGCATTTAAAATCCCTGGGCACAACTCGTTACCTGAAATTCTTGAGCACCTTGAGCGGGAGGGGACCCGGCCTCTCGGAATAGTCAAAGGAATGCTGGATTGCCACTGCTATGGCCAGATTTGGAAAGTAACAGGCAAAATAACATTTACCCAGAAATTTACCTCAAGTAATTATGCTTGAAACCCTCAAAGTATAGAATAAGATTCACAACAGATTTGTTTTCCAGCAGATTAGGATAGATTTTAGTGACTTGTCCCCCCATATTCCTTATTTATCTGCTTCTGGAAAAATCGGCTGTACAAAAATAGACAAAAACACTTCACAGAGAACTAGGTATAGGAAGTAGTTCATTTATGTGCCATATTCACTGGAAGCCTGGTGAACTCTGGACAAAAACTTGGGGGGAAAAAGAAAAGCTTGTGCTGAATTTGAGCTGGACAGAGAGGTTATCATTCTAAAACGACTTGGCTGTGATATGAGAACGCTAATTGTGACAAACAGCCTTCTAGTCCTACGTTCTCTTCAAGATGGGACCTTTGCAGCTGTCTAATATGCTTCAGTATTGAGTTAGGCACACGAAAGCATCACTTCTGGAAAAGAGAATTTAATGCCAAATGATTTGGAGGTGTTCCTTCAGTTTGCAACCATTGGATCCAATCCACTGAACTTCCAAACTTAAGAAACGCCATAGCATCCTAACAGAATTACAATAACCTGGATGCTCAAATCCAAAGGGGGTTTTGTCAAAGCACGGAGTAGTTTTCCTTTGACAGATCTTGGTCAAATTCTAATACGACCTTCTGAGCTTTCATGAAAGCACTTGTACAAGCAAAAGAAAAACCAATCCCAAGGTAAACTGGGCAAACATTGCTGGCCACATGACTTGCTTTTGAAGAATCAGCTAAAGCACAGATCATCTGCCTGGTGAAATGTGACCCGTGCGATGCCAGTGCGATTCGCCCGCAGTCTCTGCTTTCAGAAGGGGATTCTAGTGCTCCGTCACAGGCGCTCGCAGAGGACCCTGGGCCAACGCTCAGAGCAGAGCGATGCTTAGAGAGGTACCCTGGGCAGTTTGGGTCAGGAGCCCTTTACCTTCACTGCGGTCCAGTGCCATGGACTGCTCCGTGTCCGTGTACGCGCGCGGGCCGTGGCCCTGCACGGGGTCTATGCCGCTGGTCTCCATCAGGTGAACGATGTCCATGCGGTTGATTTTCGTGAGGCATTGGGTCAGATTTGTATCTGTGGCATTGGAACGACACCGTGCAGCTGAGTTAAACATCACACGCACGCTCTCTCCCTTCTCCTTTCCATAGGAAGGGCATATGTAGGATACTGACCAATGTCATCTATAAATTACAGATACGTTTAGAAGCAGTGCTATGTAAAATCTAAAAAGAACCGAATGGCTGCCTCTAAAAATTAGCACTCCGGTTTTTTCCTTGTAACAGATTTGTTGAGTTGCTGTGTCATACAGACAAGACAAGAAATAACACTGAGTACAATCCGTGGCCATCCTTTCTGTAGCCTGAATTTTCCCCACGTTTTCTTGGTGATTGCAACACACAGCTGCCCCCTCAACGAGCACACTGGAGCCGGTTACACACAGGAACCGGAGACAAACCTGTTGCGTGTTTCCCATCCCTTTCAAGCCAGTATTTGAGGAGCGCGTGGCTCTGGTCTTGCAGCGAATTGGGATTTTCAATTCGGATCTGGTGAATTTGCTCCTCTGTGAAGTCCAGTTCTCGCGCTAGCTCTGAAAAAGAAATCCACCTCTGTGAAAAGGTCGACTACTACTCCCTGGGTCTAATTTAATTCAAAGAAAAGTAAATGGCTGTGAATTACAGCTTGACCCTGAGAAAACCCATGAAACCAAGAGTAAGTGATGTCCTTCCCTTGTAGCACAGGCTCAGGCTGCAGTCCAGACAAGAGAAATTACTTGATAGTCTGTAACATCTTTCTTGTATCCGGAACCAGGGGCAGCTTTCTGCCATCACCAAACTAAGATGCAGCTGTTGAAACGGGTTCATCAAATAAGCTAAAGCCACAGAGAATTTGTGAGATTCCTACTGTTATCCTGCTTCTTTCATAAAGGAGGATTCAGGTTCTACTCCACTGCCATTATGCATGGGCTTCATTTTGGAAGGTGTCCTGTTTTAATGAGGCAGAGGGAACCCGACCCCAAATAATCTTTTTTCTGGGCTGGTTTGTAAAACTGTGCCACCATAAACTTCAATAAGTAGAGAGTAACTAAGCATTAGACTCAAATCCTACAAAGTCCAATGAGTTTGAAGCAAAACCAACCACTGTCTCACCCATCAAATTAACATCTGGCAATCTTTTACTATAAGCAATCTTTGCCATAATAAAAGACAGGAATATTTATGCAGGTCTATTACCCTGCCCTCCCTAAAATACTGTAAAACATTAATTTGACGAGAATCCATTTTTTCTAGTTTTGTTTTCGTGATTTTTTTTGCAACATTTTTTGTGTCAGACTGCGCAGTTTGACACAGCGTGAAGATTTCTGCACAGGTCTTTCTCTTTTGCAGAGGCTTTAAGCTGATTGTCAGTGACATTTGCATCTCATTCCATGTTACTCTCACTTGTCTCCACTACCGTTCGCTGTCTCAGGTCTATTGAATCCACAATATAAATATTGCTTTAGGTGATTGTGATTGTTTAGGTACCTTGTGATCCCATTTAGGACTCTTAGTATTCCAAAGACAACAAGCTTCTGAAATATTTTTATAAAACATCTTCAGATAATCAGAAAATAATCCAGAATAAACATGAAAGGAGTGGGGACCATTCCCATCCTTTCTCTCTGGAGCAGACAACGTGCGTTTTACCTGTCCAGCTGAATCCAAGGTGATCCGCGATATGGGCCAGTCTCTCCTCTGTCTTTTCCTGATCATCCTGTTGATCTAAAGGTCAAAAAGAGCTACAAGTTGCCTTTTGCAAGTTAAAAACCATTTCCATAGGGGAGAGAGCCCAAGAAGGGAAAGCGCTGGTTTTTCCTAACTGCTGCGTCTAAATGTGGACAGGCTGCGTAACTCAAGCGAGGCCTGTAAATCCCTAGGTTCAAAAAGAAAACCAAAAAGCTTGGCTTTTCAAAAAGCACAGCACTATCTAGTTTTTCCATTTGAAAATCAGCCTTTCACGTGGAATTGTCATGTAGCACTGAAGCACCTACGGTGTCTGTTTCGGCCAAGCATTTTACTCTAAAACTTCTTTCTAACGTTCAGTTGAAGACTTAGTCAAAGTCAAGAGCCATCGTTTTCCATGCCTCCTTAGCAAATGCCAGGGTGGAAGAATTCATCGGGGACCGGTGCTTCTGATCGTGTTCTTTCTGTTGTAGGGCAAGTGGTGTTCAAACAGCCCACACAGCACTTGAGATTGTGGTCTGTATTTGAGATACTGTTAATTTCATTGTCTTTGACCCTCTGGACAGGGAGTGAGACAAAATGCTCACAACGAAGGCAAGGAAAAATCACATGGTCATTCGTCAGTCCTCATTCCTTTACTAAAGGTGAGACTGACAGCTCCTCCCATCCCCAGAGCTCGTTTGAGGATGGCAGAATTTGAGTTTTGATTTTCCCCGAACGCGCACGTGGATTGCAACACCTCTGAATCAGGAGATTGCTTAGGGTTCGTGATATGCACGTGTCATTTCAGCTCCTGATTTCCATTAGGGCTACCCAGCACTAGCACACAAGTAGGTGAGAGGAAAACCAAGTACCAGAAAACGTGTACGAACGTTACCCGTGACTCAGGGTTTTCTTCAGACACGGACCGTCAAAAAAAGGGGACACAAAAAGCTTCGTTCTTTAAAACTCCTGCAGATCTCTTTGCGTACCAACTCAAAAGTCTATAAATTTGCCTGTCTCGCTTTCAATTGACACCCAAACATTTGTTATTAGAAGAAGTTAAGAGTTAGTAATAGGGCCAGGGAAAGTCAAAAGCCAAAACGTGCATGACCTAAGCAATCAGTTTAATGATAAAACCATACATATGTTTAGAAGTGTTTTTTTGCTTATTAAGGTAACACTTCCCCATAAGCATTTATGGTTTGCAATCTTGAGATCGTTTCACAGACAAGAACACAGACACAAAATAAAAAACCCAAACACAGCTCACAAGGGGAAAAAAAAGCACAACTAACCACCAAAAGCTGAAAAGAAAATGCCACACACACTACACCTGTACACAAACGCACACACGCACCAAAGAAAACAAAAAGAGTTTAATTCATGACATGCGTTGCACAGGGAATCCCAGTCGTTGGCAAATACCTTCAGCACGGTCATGGACATTTTCGTCAGGGATACGTTCAATTTGAGTCTCTACAGACTCATCCCAAATGGGTCTGATGTCAAAGATGTCTTCGGGAACTGACTGCTGAGTCTCACTGGATGGCACATTTTCAATAACTGAAACTTCTAGGGCACTACTGCTTTCATCATCTGAAACTAATTCTTGTTCTCTCTCTGACTGTGTGAGTCTTTCCACTAATTTAGAAGCTTCGTCACTAATCTCTTCAAAAAACTCTATGGAGTTTTTGTAAAGATCAAAGAAATGGTCCTTACTTTCCTTTGTGGGACTAAAAGCACTGCGGGAGCCTGTAGCGCTTCTGCTTTTAACTGGCAACCGTGAAGAAAATACCTTCGATCTTGCTGTTGTTGCCTCATCTGAGTCTAGCTCAAACTTCATCTCACTCTCCCTCTCCCTGGCCTCTGCCTCAGCCTCAGCGTAACTCCTAGCTTTGATGGAACGTTTGGCCTTTGGATCCACGGGACTACTGGCGTCAGATTCTGATTTACTCCGGCTGTCTGGTTTTGAAGGGACCGCGCTCGTCATGTCGAGCGCTTTGGGTGACTCTGGCTTGTGGACGGATGTGTCTGCATACAAGTGTTGCAGCTCGGTTTTTTGGAAAGCGGATTTCACGGGAATTTTAGACTTTGGTTTTGCTTGGCCATCTTTTCCTTCACATTGCAAACTGTCTAGGAAGTCATCCGGGGCAAGGCTCTCGTTTTCCAGTTGTTGTGAGGATTGCGATGTGGCAGCAGCTGTTCTTACAGGGATTTTGGATTTGCTTTCAGAAGAAGGCACACTCTCCATTAGAGCAGTAGGGATTTCAATCACGGATCTCTGTTCCTCTGGGGAAGAGTCTGGGGACTCCTCACCCTGTTCAGAACTAACTGATTGAGAGACTTTGGAAAAATCTAATTCATCTTCTACCGCACACTGCTCGGGAGAGATGAGGCAAGGCACCTGACTGCTATCGACCATGTCGGTCTCCGTTCTGGAGAGGGGCTCAGCTTCAGAGGCAGCGGTTTCTTTCTTTGGTGATTTGGAAGAAGCTGAAATACCCATTTTAATTGGAATTCTGGATTTAACATCTGCTTTTGCAGTGCCTGTGCTGACACCTTCACCCGTCATTTCTTCAGATCTGTCGCTAAACTCGGGTGACGGGGGTGAGCATTTTAATGCATCTTGTTCTTGTGTATCTGACGCCTCTGACTCTGAAGGTGCAAACGGGTCTGGTGAGCCCTTCAGCTGTGAAGATTCCACCTCTGCTGCTTCTTTTGCTTCTTCACATAGAGAAACTTCTTCCTGAGGCTCCTGCCCCCCCTGGAAGAAGTGAAAGCTTTCATCTGGGTAGTTCCTTTTGGTCATGTCAATGGCTCCACTTCTAGTCATCTCAAACAACTTGCCTTCCTGAAAAAGAAAAGGATTTTGTTCACTGAGTGGTGTCCCTTCTTCGGTGGGTGTCCTGGCTGGTGTCGTGTCAGGGGTTGTGCCTTGGGATCGCCTGTCTACCATCAACCCAAATATCTTTTGTTCCTCTTCTTTCACCCGAGCTTCAAAAGCATCGTCGTCTTCACGTATTTCACTCCACGTGTCAGAATCCACATCGGTTCTAGTGATGACAACCTGACCTGTCAATTGCTCTGTTTCATCTCTTATATCCTCAAGGGCAGATTCAGGTAATTTTGTTGAATCCGAGGCCGGAGACCCTTGTGACATTGTCTGAAATTCGTCCTCTGGTTTGGGCTCTATTTCCACGTACACTTCCTCTGAAGAGCAATATTCACTGCCTGTGTCTCTGCTAAGTAAAGCTTCGCCAGTCTGATCTTTCCCTGCTACAACAGAATAGGTTTCCCTAGATAGAAGGCTTCTACCAGATCCTACCAGACTTTCAGAGTCAATAAAGAAATGCCCAGAAGACACATTTTCGTAAGGGCTCACTATATGCGGATCACTACCATCAGCAGCATCTGCCGCACAGCTCTCGAGTTCCACTGTGTCAGTGGTTAGGGATGAATCCTCCGGTAAGGGCTCCTCAGCATGACCAGCCCCGTGAGATGCCTCACAACCTGTATCTGCTTCTCTCGAATCCCTTGCCGAAGCAGAAGGGTCAGCGGTGTCACCTTCGGCCAGGTTGCCATCGCGTGGAACAGAGTACTCGGTGGTACAGTGTCCACAAGAAAGATCATCTGCCTTCTCTGACGCGTCTCCCGTAGAAATGAAATCTCTGTGCGGTAATGCTGCCATGGGTTCGACATCTTTTTCAGCAGCGTTGCACTGCTCAATCATTAGTGAAGACTCAGTGTGAACCTCTTTTTGAGAACTGTCACCAACAGAGTGACAGGGAGTACACCCCAATTGTGTAACCAGGGCATCGGGACTGACTATCTCACAGTCACCTGTACTGTCACAACCTTTTGATTCAGCACTTTCTGCTGATGCACAACCATTGGAATGACAGGTGCTCGTGGAAGGCTTACAGCTGCGCCCAAGGATAAGCGGCTCCTCTTTGTCACCTTTGCTTTGTGCTTTAACCTCACCTATCCTGACAGAGCGTGGTTGGGAATCAATGGGTTGGAAACCTGCTTCGTCGGGGCTAGAGCTGGAGTCAATGCTGGATGGTAAAGGTGAGGGTGGCTGCACTCGGATCACAGGCTCCATTAGGAGACCCGAGTCGGCTTCTTTTTTGAGCTGAGTCAATTCTGGCTCGCTTTCGGAAGAGGAAGAACTTTTCCTAGATTCAGCTGCAGGTGTCACCACTGTGGGTGTGTCTTTTTCCCCTACAACCGTTGGCTCTGGTGCTTCGGCCTCACATGAGGCTTCTGAATTGGCAATCACAGAAGATTCATCTGACTTACGACTCTTTTTATAATCTCTCTTCTGTTTTGCTTCTTGTTCCAATTCATCAAACATTTTGATTTTGGTCACCATTTTAAACATCTCTTCTTCGGGGGTGAATCTCTTCTTTGGCTCACTTTCCAAATCATCCTCCGGTTCTTCGTTGACTTCAGGGATGGTGGCTGACTTTGGTACGTCTGCCATTTTAGGTGTGATTTCGTAGCTAATTTCTTCTGAACTAGGAGTTTCAGGTGAAACGGGACTTTTCCCCGAACTCTCCATGAGGGATGTTTGCTCTAGACTGTCATCATCGGCACTTCCCTCAGGGTCACGGAGAATCCTGGAACGCACTGATGCCAGCTCTGGGCAGGCTTCTGCTTTGCTAAGAACAGACTGAGGAGGACCCTGCCCCAAAATACAAGCCTTCACTGTTGGCTCTATGGGGCTGCTTTCAAGTGAATCGTGGCAGGGGGACTCTTTCATAGGACTGGGCTCCAAAGAGTCAGGCGTTTTGTGTGATGAGTTATCTTCTAGCACTGGGCTTGCTTCCAGGGAGTCTTTATGGCTTATAGTCAAAGAGTCATCTGCAACTGGGCTAAAGCCTTCACTATCATGGCTAGCAAGTGAAAGTTCCAATTTCTGGGGACTTCTAACTGTAAGACGGCGTTCACAGGCTACGTCTTTTTCTTTCTCTAAAGCAGTGTCATGTGTTTCAGAAGACTTAGTGAAATGTGCAGTGGTTCTGGATTCTTTATCCCTGCTAATATCTTTCATAATGGAAGCTGAGCTACTTCCTTTAAGTTTATCAGCCTCTTCTTCAGAGGCTGGAGGTACACGCTCTTCTGATACATGGTCAGAATGAGACTCACTAGTCTCGGTAACAGCATCTAGCTGCCTCTCACTAATACCTTTTTCATCTTCCTTTGAGGAGAGTTCCTTCGGAGAACATGTTTCTGCTGTTGTGTGTACTCCTCCTACCGCTCCTTTAGCGTCTTCAATTTGCCCATCATTTTTCTTTGGTGAGAAGGAAAGGCTTTCTGGGCTTGTTTCAGGAGTCTCTGCCAGACCCTCATGCTTGTAACTTTCCTCCGAGCTGATCTGAGGGGTTCCGTCAAGTAGGCTGCCTGGAGAGTCAGCCACACCTTCGTGTTTAAGGCTCTCGGAGCTCCCATCGAGAGCAGCACTTTGCAGAGAAAGAGCAGGAAGGAATCCATCTTTCCCATACTCTGTGGGAAAAGCAGCACCGAAAGGACTGGTCAGTACTTGCTCCAAGTTAAGCTCTCCCTCCTCTGTCACTGAGAGGTGTCGGAACTGTTGGTATTTGTCATTATCCTCCAGTTCTTCTTTAATGACGTCAGAAAAGTCCGTTGAGGTTTTCCTGTCAGGGCTGATCTGGAAGTCAGGATCTCCTTGATCATCAGAAGTCCTGCCCTTCCCAGGCGCTGTTTCTTTGGCCCTTTCAGCAACCATTACCGGAGGGAGAGGTTCGATTGGCTTTTTGCTGCTCTGCTCTTTTACTTGGTCTTTGCCACCAGCTTTCTTGGCAGTTTCCATGGTAGAAGTTTGTGCTTTTCCTTTCTTTGACTGTGGCTCTTTCTCTGCTTTTGGCACCGTGCTTGGTTTGTCCTTCTGTTTGTCTGTCTTGAGGTTTGACGCCCGCCTCGTTTCACTCTGTGAAGGAATTGTTTTCCTGCGGGACGTTTCCTTCTCGGGGGCCTGTTGCTTCTGTTTGACAGATTTGTGCTCAAACAGTCCAGAAACATTCTTGGACGGGTCTTGCCCTGACTGGAAGGCTTTCATCAGTTCCCGAACGGACATGGTCTCTTCGAGTCTCTCTGTCTTAGAAGAAGGTGAGACAGGCGGCTGGGCTTTGTGTGCTACTGGCTTTTTGACTTGTGCAGGCTTTTTAGGCGCCTTTTCGGCAGGGCCTTCTTTTGCCTGAACTCTGACAGGCAGTTTTGACCGTACTTTTTGCTCATCTTCCACTCGTTTCTGAAGAGCTTTGACTTTATCTTTTATTGAGCCAATGGGAGTTTCCTCAATAACAGGGGACACGGCTTTAGGCTCCGGAGCAGCTGTCACCTTTAGGCCAGGCTCCCCAGCCGGTGCCTCGTCTGCAGCAAGCTTAGGCAGTCTCAGTTTCTCTCCGCTGCTGTGCGCCTTGCCTTCCTTTGGCTTTGGCTTTTCTCTTAATTTTGCCCTAAGGGGCTTCTTAACTTCTGAGGCTGCCTTCTGTTGCTCCTGCGAGCTTGCTTTCCCAGTTTTTGGAGAGTCTTTTCCTTTTCTTTCAGAATCCCTGCTTACTACTGCTGCTTCAAATTTCTCTTCTACTCCCTCCTCTTGTAAGGCCTGTGGCTGTACCTCATGAAGAGGAACGTGTGTTTTTAAATCCTCTGCAAGGTAATCCACCACTCCTGTCGCATCCGGCTCCCCCTTCTTTGTTGCCCCTTTGTCTGCCCTGACTTCAGCGCGGCTCGGCTCCGTGACTTCTGATGGAGCGTTTCTTCTGGCCTCTTCGATTTCTTCATCGCTGACAATGATCCATTCTTCTTCTAAGGGTTCTTGTTTGGAAAGGGACTTCTGCAAAATGTGCTCTTCTCTGGTATAGGATCCACCTCTCAGAATTTCATTTACTTTTTCTAAGTCCTCTTTCACTCTTTCAACTATTTCAAAAGGTTCTCCTGGCTCTTCTTCAGCAGGCTTTTCAAGATCTTTCACTTTAATGGAGCCTGATTTATCAGAAGGGTCAGTTGTCAGGATGGCAGTCATTTTGATCAGATCTTGTTTCATCTCAGAAACTTCAGACAACAGGTCTGGACTGGCTAGTACAGGGACTTCGTTAACCAGATGGCTTTTCAGGACAGATGTTTCTGTAGATTCTGTCTCGTCATCTTTGATGCGAATGAAAAACATCGAAAGTAAAATGGAAATCAAAAATAGAGATTGGAAAATGTAATCAGGACTGAAAATGACAGTCTTTGGCTGTAGTGGTAGGAAGGTCAACAAAATGGGCTGGGAATGGTGGATCCACAAGATCTGAGGGTACAAGAGCAAAGCAAAGCTAACAGGGCGGGGGTGGGGGGGGGAAGGAAAACCAACTGAAAAGGAAAATGGCAGGAAATAACTTGCTTCACTTTATTGCTAGAGCACAACCACACATACAGTATCAAAGCTGGAACAAACCAAATCAGGACACCACTAAAAAAAAAAAAACCCAAAACAACAACAACAAAATTTCAAATCAAAGCCAGAAGAAACACAGTGAAGTTACACAAAGAGAGGCATCTCAAGATTGTTCAGATGTTACAGATCAATGTTCAAATAAAAAGAAAAACAAGAAAAAAGGGGGAAAGCATTAGAACTGATTGAAAAGTCCATTTCCTCTAAGAGAAAGCCAGTGTTAGCAAACTGTCAGAGTAACATCGGGTTAACAGTTTTGTTTTTCTTAGTGACCAAAATAAAAAATGAAAAGTAATTCTGCAGTAATCTAAAATACGATCAAATACGTAGAGATCTGAATCAGCTGCAAACCGGCATTTCATCTAAGGGGATTTCACACCTACACAATGAAACAAACAGGCTTTTGTTTTAAGAGGCATGGTCCTTTCCTTGGAACATCCTCATTGACAACTAATGAACTGACTGAGGAAAGAGAAGACAGAGAAGAAAAGGAGAGAGAGTAAGAAAAAACTGTGAATCAACTTAGACGTGATTTCAGAGTTTTAAAAAATGTAATGTATGGCAACCCAAAGTCACAGACAGTCACACTAGACACATACATACAATTCATGTAAGGCAAGTTATTTCCATGCAAAGCAAAGGTGTTGCAAATGCTGCTGGGTAGGTAGCTTCAGTTAAAAACAAGAGCTCTAAAAATTAATCATAGAAATTAAAGGTACATGAAAATCCTGTAAAACATACTGTGGTGAAATATTGTCTAATCTGGCAGTCAACATACAGGAAGGTGGCTGCAGCTAATTCCCACTATGCCTAACTGCCTGCTGGTAATATTTCATTTCAGCAAGGACTAGCAGAAGATGCACGTTGAACAGAACAAAACAGTGGAGAACTGAAGCAAGTTACAAACAGAACACAATGCTTAGGAATTACTAATGGACATTTTCCCTTTCAAGGTAGCACGTCACATGGAACTGCACATTTCAGCACCGCAGCAAAAGTCAAAGCACTAATGCAGATGAGGAGAACCTAAGCAACACAGAATTAGCTGTCTTTATCTGTAAAAAGGATTCATTTTGCTACACTGTTCTCCTGGGTGCAACGAGCGCTAAGTATTTGTGCTGTACATTAATTAGAGCCAGATTGCTGCGGGTATTTTGGGGCTGAAAATGTGGTCTTTTGGTGCTGCTGCTTTACAGTGAACTGTCTGGTGCACACCGAAATGCCAGCCAGTAATTCTGTAAAACTGTAGTATGTACTTTCATAAATACCAAACGTATGACTCTTCCACTGGCCAATAACAGAGTTAATCAGCCTGAAGCAAAGCAACTCCAGTGGGAAATAAATTGGAAGTGCTATCCAGACAGTGTGTGGCTGGAGCAGGAACACCCACCGGGGTTTCTCTGGGGCCCTGGGGGATTTGGCAGTGAGGAAGCGGCCGGAGGCCAATGCGACACGCTGCACTTTAACTGCAAACAAGGCAAGACGTTGCACTCCAGACTGGAAACAAGGCAGATGTCGTTCTTTTCCTGAACGGATCCAAGAATGGCTGCATTTGGAAGCAGCTCTCGTCAGGGACACTTCAGTGTGTGCAGAGATTTGTTTGATTTGCCTCTCCCGTAAAGGAGACCTTTGCGAGCCCCTCCCCCGCGCTCTCTCACAGTCACGGCCTGGTTGTGCGCGCTCAGAGGGTGTTTGTGCTGCGCCAAGCTTTCGGGTCAGATTTACAGCCATATTTCACCACAGTAAAGGGTGGGGCAAGGGAGGCAGGGTTAAACAGCCTGATTCCTTTGGACAGTATCACTTTTTGGCATGGTTGCATTCCATGAGACTAATGAAATCGGTTGGAGTCCTCATTAGGTTTTCATTAAAAGTGATACTGTCATCCGTCTCAAATATGAGGCAAGAAGGTGTGTCAACAAAAGGAGAAAACAAAAAAAGCGGAGGGATGAGCATTCATACGAGCAACATAGCAATAGCGGGATCACTAGGGATGTCAAAGGAAAGTAAATGCTTAGATGAACGGTTTTAAACTGCATTACTTGTTAATTTACGTGTTAAAGCGTATTTAATTGGATAGCTGCCGAGATATTAAATTGTTTTCTATTACAGTTGTAAGTATTGATGTTATGAGCAGTAGCAGTTAAAACTTAGCTCTCTTTCATGCTTATCTTTACTCTTAACCATCTCTCATACAAACTGCATTATAACATTCTCAAGAAAAAAAAGAAAATCTTACTTTTTTCTGAAGTCACATCAACCTGGAAGAGAAAAAAGCAGGAGATTTAAAAGTTCAACTAGAATTGCTATACAGAGCCACGAGTGAAGTGCTAGTTGTACGGAGAAACACGGACGTAAATGGAACCAAGAATGCATTTAAAATAACAGCAAAAGCGTGGCTTAATTTATTTAAGGTCTCTAATACCAGAAAAACTGTTACTTTGCTATAGTCATGGTCAACAGTAGATGCAACATGTTGCAGTGTATTTCCTTTAAATGCTCTTACAGCAAATATGGAGGGCCTAAACTTCTGCATGACCGGGTATTTTGTTGCATTGCTCCTAATTTATTTCTTCCCATCTAAAGCAAAATACTCCAATATGGTTATGTGATGGCACATGGTGCATCTGAAAGGCACCAGGAAGTTTTATGCCTTGTGTTTCCTTGGACACGTTCATTCTGAGAACAGGGATTGCATTTTTGCCTCTGTGTTTAGTGATGACGAAATGCAGGTGCAGAAGTGATGGCAGAACTGCCCGAGGCATGCCCTGGGGCTGGATGCCACTAATAGCTATGGATACCTTTACATGGAAGCTGTGATGGCCCTCACAGGCCACCTTTTTGGTTTTTCAGAGTTATTTGGGTACAGATCAACAAAGTCCTACAATTTTACTCTTATTCAAAAGCAAACAAAGTCCTTGCCAAAAAAAGAATTAAACAGAACACAGTGTCAGACTATGAAAACTCAAGAAGCAAATTTTTGAGGTTGCCTTGCAATTTCAGTTTATTTCAGTTCCGCTAGCATTTGTCCACACCAGCACATGTTGTTTAAATTTGGCTATGGCAGAATATGCAAAGTCAGAAGCAGCGTTAAACCTTTAATTTCCTATGCAAACTTGTGGTAGGGGTAGGACAGCTGTGAAGAATGCAAATCAGCTGTGCAGTACTGCTGATACACGGTGCTGTGCATGGTAAAGCCCCCAAGGTAATTTTAGCGAGTGCTGAAAAGGTTTAAATAGTTCCAACTATTCTTTATAAAGATAAATGCGATGCACAGTCTCAATCAAGATGTTAGGAAATCCTTGCCTTGCCATGAGCTGACAAGGAACAGAAGGAAATCCCTGGCCACACGTGCATGTTCGTACGTGCCTGGCAATCCTTCAGGCTCATGTAATTGAATCTCACACTCAGCAGTGTGTGTAACAGGTCCATAATAGCCCAAATTCCTCTGATGCACAGACTGCCCTACATGGTAACCCTGCATCCCTAGGGCGTTCTAGCTTCCCTCACTTTCAGTTCTTCCAGATCAGCCCAGATGTATGTCAGCATACTAATTACGATAAAAATTAATAAGTAAACAAAAAAGAGTTGAAAATGCTTATAGCCATCAATGAGCTTGTCTTTCTGTGCTTTAGTTTCCTATACAAAAACAGAAGTGATCTTTACCACAGCAGCGGTAAATATTTTTGGAATGGTAATAGGAAACTGCAACTGGTGCCACAGAACTGCTGAATCTGTGCACGGAGAAGATGCCCATCCTCCCTGGGGAGCTGGCCCTTCTCACGGTGTTTCCAACAGCTGAACGTCATCGAAGCGTGGGGATGCTTTTCTAATGTGACTCATTCGTGTCGGGGTCAGAGCCCAAGCAACATCTCTGAGTGCCAGAACGGGGCTGGGAGCGGATGCAACTTGGTTTACGCTAAAGACGAACATTCCAAACCTTCTACGTGTGACCTCTGGGTTAACGCTGGTTCTGTACCCGGTGTCAGTCATCCGGCAGAAACCTGTAACATCCAGGCTGTTGGATGTGGTAAATGGAGAAGCCTGGTAATTTTAACGTGGGGGAAGTTCAACCCTGTCTCTTCCCCAAGTGAGTCTGTGCAAGGCCCTCTTCACTGTGCTCGCAGCACTGAGCTAAGTGTCTGAGTTCTGAGTTGTGTCTCTTAGTTGTGTTTGAGCAGTGTGTGTAGGCAAGAACGTGCTGATTTAGCAACATTACCTCTTCTGGTTCTGGATCTGAATCTGATTCCTTTTGGTCCCAAAGTGCCATGCAAAAAGAGAAGGAGGAAAACAGAGCAGGCAAAAGGCAATTTTTTTTTAGAAGAGAGTAGGAAAAAGTAACTTGTGACAACATTTAACAGAACAGAAGAAAATGCAGCATGTTTCTGCAGTTGATTTCTTACGTCAAAAAGCAACAAAACTAAACGTTCAATTTAAACATAAAAGGCTACAGAACCAAGCAAAATACAAACAGGGAAGGTTAGAGGTCTAGTGATCCTTATTTGTACCGAAACTTCAAATATATACATGCTTTTTCATCCATAAATTAGCATCTATAAACACTTGAAATATTTAGGAACTATTACCATTTGAAGTTAAAGTATGTTGAGATGCTCGGCTTTAAAATTATACTGAAATGCTATAATAAAGATTTATAATATTCTAAAAAATGCTGACCATTTTAGGCAAATACATCCCTAAAAGGCATGCAGCTTCTAATCTGACCAGGACAGGGAAAACCCCTGTGGTTTGAGAGAATAATCCTAAGCTGGCACTTCTAAGGAAGCAAGTGTTTAACATCTGAGAGCACTCCCACTCATCTCTTCTGAGTCCGCAGGAAATACCTGGTGACACTTCCAACGCTGGCATTGGGGCCACCAAACCCAAGACACCGAAAGCCCTTGGACAGAATTCTTCCTCTTTCAAATCCCTGCCCACAAAGCTTTAACCCCGTTTTGCCCTCCTCCTCAGTTCTTGTTTGTATGACAATGCTGATGCCTACAGCTGGGTATAATGTCTCAGTACCTTGGTGTAAATGGGTAAAGTGATGTTTAAGTTACATATGGCTTGATGAACGAGGCCTCTGGTAGATTTTGGCTCCTTCATGAATGATAATCGTCCACAGGGCTCTTGAGTGCTATCTCGGACCTGGCACAGCAAAAATACACACGTTTAATCTGCTGGTTTGATGTACGAGCTACTTGTGCCTCTCAAAACTGTTCAGCAGGAGTTTTTCTCCCCACCAGATGGGGGAGAAATGTCCAGGTAGGCAAAGCCAACGTGGTTTTGTTTTCATTTTCCCCCCTGCTGTTTGTACGTTTACGTACGGATATATTTGGGTATTCAATGTATGGTGGAAAATTCAGCAGGTGGGGAAAGCAAAGCCAAAGGAAGGCAGCGGCACAGATGAAGCTGTAAATTAAAACAAGCTACAAAATATTGCTGGAAACGAGGGAGAAAGTTTAAAATTTGTCTAGCAGCGCACAGCAACTGTAACACAATGACGGAGTGGGCTGGTTTTCTCCGCTTACTGGAAGTTCCCATTCATAAATCATTTCTCCACGACTTTTATTTATGTAATGGAAATGGCTTCCTCCACTGTAGTCAGAACGTCCAGGTAGAAAGAAAAGTTCGTGGGAAGAGGTTTCCAGTGCTCTCTCATTTCCCTCTCAGAAGGGCTGGTGATGGGGGCTCAGTGACAGCAGCCCTTCTGACCGCAGGGGGCTAAAGCATTACTTAATTTGGGGGGAATGGAGGCTTTTTACTTTGGCTTGTATTTTGCAAGTTTTCCTACTCATAAAAAAGTTTTTTAAATGGCATAGTACAAGGATAAAATTAGGGTACACTTGGGAATTTATATAAATTAACTAGTTTGGTTTTCTTTGTTCACAAAAAACTATGGTGGAGCGATAACTGAAATAGCCAAAACGGAGCTATCAACATTACCTTAACAAACAGAGGAAGTCTGTTTTCTTTGAAGGCAAAGAAACTGAATATATGGTGTTGCCCGCTCTTTGTGAGTGGCACCAAATTGCCAAAGCAGTCAACGTAGATGGGTTTTCCTTCTAATACCTGTTGGACAGGAAAGAAAGCAAACCATCAATGCTTGTGAGGTGATAAGGATTTCTTCTTAAGGATAATTCTACAGTAGTTACAATCAATGTCTGGAACTGTTAGGACTTGTCAGCATTTACAAGACTTGTTAGGTACCTAAAATGTGTGGAAACATTTCAGATTATTAAATTCCAAAGATAAGAGATTGTTAATTTACTAACAATAGTGCAGTACTTCAAATGACAAAACGTGACTCAGTGTCATAAATCTGGGCAAACTTTTAAATCTAGATTTTAATTTGGATTTTCGATTTACTCCCATTTTAGCACAATTTGCTAACCTGGCCTCATCACCACAGTCAAAGAAATATTGTCTTCAGCCACTAGAACTCAGAGTGTGTACCTACTGATTCTGTTTATTTCAGCTGGATCTGCAGAGGCCTAAGAGCTTTTGAAAGGCAGGCCTTAGGAAAAGACCTCCCTGGAATCTCTCTACAATGGCACCACTTGTATCTTCAGACTGCTGTTGTTATGGCCCCTCCCCGTGTTTGAATATCAGAGCAGCAGTCTGGCAGATGTGCCATTCCAAGTGCCAATCCATTCACTTATCTCATCCTTACTTTCCAGAAATTCAGCCTTGTCATTCACTTTGATAAGCCCATGTTTTATCTTGCTGCTCTGCACAAGAGATGCCTGTCAGAGCTTCAGAAACAGCGAGGACAATTACTTTAAAGGTGGGATTCTCATGGAAAAGAGACTGAACTAAGCAGAACGTGCCATGTAAGTTAAAGCACCTTTGATTTGTCATCCCTTCTGAGGAAGCTGACAGAGCCAGAAAAACTGCATTTAGCAGGCAGTTTGCTGCATTCCACATAGGAAAGCTTTTGCCTGCTCAGCAACAGGTTTAACGCAATTTTGTTTTTGCAAAGCAGAATATGAATCAAACCTGCTGCTTTAACTTCTTGGTATGTGAACGTGCTGACAAACTGTGACCGCTGTCAGCTGCTTTTCTGGTTAGTGATGTGCATTTATGGCGGTACTGAAAGTTGGGATTTAGCCATCGCTTTTGGCTCCGACCTTCTCCCTTTAACCCTGTGGATGGAGTTGGACAGTTCCCTCTGGGAACAGGGTTCCCTCTGAGAACAGGGTTTCCTCGCTACTTTTTCCTGACGCCTGACAAAAGCGCAAGTTTCCATCTTATCATGGTTGCTGATACTGCATCATGACAGTACTTGTTGGCAGATTATTTTTCAGTCCTTGTGGCACATAAAAGGCAGAAAGTGTTCGTTTAAAAGCAGACACTAGAAAACGGAGACAACTTGCAAGTCTAGTACAGTACCTCCACGTCCCTGCTTCTGGCAACTTCAGCAAAGTTTTCTTGTTGTTCTAGGGTTTTATCCACCTTGTCATCCGTCATGCAGAAACATCTTAACCGTGCTTCAATGGGATCGTGAGATTTGGCAAACACCACAAATTTGGCCATGTAGGGGACACAGATAATTTCTCTGTACACTTGGGAAGCAAAAGTAACAGATTCTTGCGTCTGCCGACAGTCTATCAACCAAAATCTGTAAAAGAAAACAAAGAGTGGTGCCATCAGCAGAGAAGGATTTCAGAAAGGAAATTCTGTGTTTCCCCATCCTGGCAGCATTAGCAGGTAACCACAGCAAGTGGAGATAACAAGTCAGAATACAGTACAAAAAGAATTGTCACTCTTGGGTTTTGTCTCCCATCCGACTTAAAGGAAAAAGCAGTCAATTCCTCACACACAACAGCAAAACCTGAGGTCTTCAGGTGAACGTGAATGACTCTGTCTGCTGTGCAAAGCTGCATGCCACATCAGAAATTACTCCTATGTGAATGTAGCCACCAAGCATTTTCCAAGCAGTAACACGTCCTGTACCTTCTTTCCCAGCTACCACTTGAGTTTCTCTGTGGAGCTGATGCCGTTTCTTTTCAGTAAAATCAACTGCGTGGGTGGGAAGCTCGAGTTTCCCAGCCAGCCGATGAAGGCGGAAGCCAGGAGGGGTCAGAGGCAGCCCAAAAGCTGCTCGGATCTGTAGGGGGTTACTCCTCACGGTGGATTACGCGGCATTGCAAGCCCAAAGCACACCTTTGGAGTGTGACCGCTCTGCACTTACTCATCTGCAGCTGAGCAACAGCGAATTTCGTGCTGTGCCGATCTTCAGAGTGCTTAACAAACGCACTGCTCAAAAGCCCAGGCTGCTGACGTTTGCAAGAGGGAAAGCATGTGTGCTACAGAAAGGCACTGCACACTGATCCTTTCCTTTTCCTGCGTGGGAGAATTATGCTGTGCTGGACTCCAACTGGAGAGGCCACATCCTCTGAGAAACCATCAGATGCCTCAGTGATTTGCTGTCAAACACCAGGGGCTAAAAAGCCCCAACATTTATTAAATCTTTTAAAAGCTGCAGCTCAGGAAATGGAAAACAAACATTGTGCCTCCAAGTCTGCACTGTAATTCACATGACAAATATATCTCTTTCCCAAGCTCATTTTGGACAGAATTAATTTATGAATGGTAAAATTGTTGTCCATCATTAATGACGTAACTAGATATAAAAAAATTACTCTGAATAGCAAAGAGTCAGAAATTAGATGAAAAATCCCATTTTTTAACTTTACCAGCATTTCAAATCATGTTTGGGGCAAAGTAGGTAGTTGAACCCTCATTTAGATTAAAAACAAGAGGCAGAACCCGTTAAAATCTCTACATGGAGCCCTGCCTGTATCACAGAATATTAACAATACTGATCAATTTTCGTGTCATCATCAGGATTTGGAAAGATCTACTACAAATATGGATTGCAGGACCATAAAGTCCCACCCTCATTCTGGCTGTCTATCACGTGTAGCCGTTTGCTGGGGACTTCACAATTTTAGGGACTTAGACTCCTCCAAGTCTGCATCTTGTTTCCACACGTGGTTCTTAAATTAGCCTTTAATTCCTGCCTTTGCACAGACCTCTGCAGCAGCAGCGGGCTGAATGCACTGTAAGATCCCCCTCTGGCGGTCACTGCTGTTACAGAGGAATGTTCAGTTACACCAAACAAGAAATGGGCATCAGCAAAGCAACCAGCTTAACGGGAAAACAGCCCGTTCTCAACGGAGAAAGGATAAGAAACCAATACTTTATTTCACCTAATGCTAAACTGGAGGTTGGACTGCAAGAGCTGATCTCATTTTAACACCGAACACACTATTTCAATAAATAACAAACCTAATCTAACAGTAACAACTGCCCCAGACACTGAATGTTTGCACTGAATTTCATGGGCAAGTTATCCATGGTTCTTTTCACTGTTTGCTGGACTACACAGCCTAGATGGAATACTTTCTAGGTAATGAATTGCATCTCCTGTTACAGAGGAGGAGATTTTTGGGCATTTCTGTGATACACATCACAGACAGGATACAAACTAAAATACATACATACCTATATATTATCTTTTTTTAAATGAAAAACTGTTTTCAGTAAGAAAGCAGTTAAATCTCATCACAAGAACAGACGCATGGAAGAGACGCTTCTAGACCTCACCTTTGTACACCTACAGGCCCTTTCTGCCTGACTTCTCAGTTTTGGATATTCTGGAAGTAATATCTCTTACAAGATGTGCAATGAGGTAGCCAAATAAGGGATTTCTGTTTCCATGGAAATTTGCATAATAATCAGTATCTCTGTTCATTCCACTCTCCAAACTAAAATAGTTTACCAGAAATATTTGTGGAACAAAGCCATGCATTTGAGACTATCCCTGTAAAAGTCCTGTTTGGTTGTGCAGGTACCTGGCAGACACATTTGTCGTGAAGGAAACACATTCATTAACAAATGTCAGCGGTGTTGTCCCGGTGATGTCTTCCCATTGCGCAGGGGTGGTTCCTCCTGAAATGACGGAGGTTTAAAAATAAAATCAAAACCAAGCAAGTCAGCAACTTTTGGCTTCTAAGAAATATTTTACAGCTTTTAATTACCATGAAACCAGTAATAACTCCAGATATGCCCCTCCTTGGGTCCGTATTACACCACTAATGCTAGTAGGACTGGATGGGCTTGCCCTGAAAAGACCAAGTCCCCAGATGATTTTTAAGTAACGAGCTCTGTAGCACAGGATTAAATTAATTAATTAAATTAAATGCTTGCAGCTCATTTCTGTCTTTTAAGGGAGACTGATGCTAAACACATTGGAATCATAGCAAGTAAAGTGTTTAACTCCAGTATTTTCCTCCCAAGCATCCTGCGACATTAAGTCTGTACTACACTTACTCTGCCAGGCAGAGGTATGTTGGTTCCCAAGAAACAAACTGTAAGGAAAAAGCAAAAAAACCACCAAGCCCGAAGTCTGTGATTATATTACACATCTCTCGTTAGTGCAAACAACAAACGTTATTTATGCTACACAGGAATTGTTTGGAAAGTAGTTTATTTTTCACAGCTTCTCGCCCCAGTCAGATTTCCACCCAGCTTCCCCTGGGTGTAATCAGTTCAGCATTTCCAGCCCCCAGGGACTGACAGTTTCAGGAAGCACATGGAGAGCTCCAGGACTGGCAGCCTACCTGTTATGCTGCATAGTAACCTTAGAGTGGGTGTGTCGCCTCCATAGCCATTCATGAGCCCATCGCTGGAGGCCTTGGGCACGGGAATCGTCATTGTGATGGGCTTATGGAATTTCCTTCTCCTGGGCTCCAGTGTGACAATGGGGCTGAAGGTAGCCTTGTTGCCCAAAATCTTCTTTGTAAGTTCAGTGTGCATAGGTTGAGCCTTTCCAAAACAACAGGAAACAACAGCGCAGTTACTGAAAACAGTCTAATGGTGGGTAAAGAACTGGGTCTGTATATTGCCCACAAACCCCTTAACTTTTCAAATGGCACAATTTTCCATGAAAATCTGCAGATAGAAGAACTGACTGCCAGTGAGAAGGGGAGACCTCACTTTTTTACCTTTCCCATGCCTGCCTCCTCTTCCTATCCCCTTTCTTGCTGCTTATCAGGTTTTTACAGCATTAATTTAATTTCACTTAACCATTAGTCACTTTTTCCCCTGAGAACAAACTCTGGCTGTTTTACTGTGCTATTCAGCTACTCCCAGGACATTTCAACAAGCACAGTCTCCTGGACAAGGTAAATTACAGATGCATGCAGCAGGAGGACAGGATGGAGACAGGGGAAAGACTTCTCTGTCTCTGAGGAGTGAATTGTTACGGTGGTTGCTTCACACTGAAAATCTGTACATTTAATAATAGCAGCACATTTAATTATTGCAGCACTTTGTACTTGTATGATGTCTTTCATAAAAAGTATTTAGGAAATTCCATGACCTACACTAATATCAGCATCATCACCAAAATTGCTTCCCAAAATCATATAGACAGTTAATAGACAAGGCTCTGAACTAACCAGAAAATCCAAAGCTTTACCTCTTGCTTTGACTTTTGCATGGATTTTTTTTTTCCTTTTATTATTTTTACTAAAAGCATTATAGACAACATAGAACACGATAAGCTGAATATGCTGGGTCTCCATTCAAAAAAGGTGATTTTTCACCAAAAATAAAACCAAGTTAAACTTTGTGAATGCTTCACTGTACCTGGAGGCCAACACGAATTCGCTTGGTGAGAGCCCCTTCTGGGAAGACTGCCTGCACCTGTGGGACCACAGTGCTGCTCAGCACCCCTCCCTCGGGCCCGATGAGGTTGCTGTCCTGTTTGATCCGGGACACCACTGCAAAGTACTGAGGGAAATCCCGGGTGATGATGCGGCAGATCCGCTTCTTCTCAAGCTCCTCTGGAGTATCAAGTACTGAGTGCAAAAGAGGGAATGGTCAGAAGACCAGAGAGTTTCGGAGAAACCTTCAAAATGCACTCAACTTAAGTTTGTAAGTTTGGTGCAACTTACACAGAGTATTTTGTCTAGAAGTAACGGGAGAAAGAAACACACCCCATGTTCAGCTAAACTAGAGCAATCAAGAAAGGACAGATGACAGACAGAGCCACGAACTGAAAGGAGCTTCAGGCAGCAAACAGAACACATTGACAACACCTCCAAAATCAGCAGCCAAACAAGCAAAGGGATTGGTTTCAGCCCCTTCTACCTCCCATATTTACAATGTCCTGAACTAGCATCAACGAAACTAAACTTCGAAACAGTACCAAAATATGAGTTCAGCCTTAATGCTGTGAGTTGGCTTGTTTGCTTTGGCATTTGTGAGGTTTTTTGGAAAAAAACCCAGATTAGTAACAACTTCCACAGCTCCCAGACAGCACAAGGCTGTTCTGTTCTCTCAGAAACAAAGAGTAGCCATGACTGACATTTCCTCCCACACACGGAGCTGCTCCAAAAGGATCAGTATGGTAATTGCCTTGTTTTGGAAGGATGTTTGCTATGGAAGCTTTTCGTTTAACACTACAAGGAGGAACGGGAGAAAACACAAGTCTGGTGTCTATTCTCAGCTTCACGAACGGAGACATGCAGCCCATGCAAGGGAACTGAGCACCACGGTAAAAGCTGCTACCCCCAGGTACAGAAGTAACACAGGAGCAGGCTAAGAAACCAAGTGCCACTGGATACCTTCATCCATCCCATTCAGGATTTCGTTCAGTTCATCCTCAGTGTATTCACAGAAATGCTCCTTCCAGCTGTCCCCGTTCTCGCTGCGCAGGATCACCAGCTCTCTCTCTTTGCCACGCAGGGCAGCAAAATGGGGAATCTCCACAATCACAGGCCTGGCACAGCAACACAGCGCATTAAATGCACACAGGAGAGAGGAAGAAACAGGATTAACAGCAACTCTATTCAGTCTGCCACAAAGTCACCTGGAATTCTACCTATTTGGCTGGAATACTTTGGCATAATCCTAAACTAGTAGGCCACTAACACAGACTAGATTTTTACAGGGACCCAGTAAGTGCTGAAGGACAGATGAAAAAGTGCATTCACCTCTTTCCACAGTGTGAATGAGATTTGGTAAGATAATAGTGCTTATCTGGAAATTTGGTGATTGCTTTTGCAAATCCATCAAAAACTCATGCTCATTTTAGTTGTCACTACTGTCTGGGTTAACCTGTGCAACTTCATTTCAAAGAGAATCTACTGTAACGTATAGGAATAGTGGGACAAATTCTGATCTCACTTATACTAGTGCAAATCGGAATAATCTCATTGCAATCTGAAGGGAATTGTGTCCTGTGCCAATTTCACTTCTTTGTAATTCTATATATGCCAATGAATTTATTCCTGATTTACACCCTGGGAGAGATACATGAAGTCTGAGGAGATTGTCTGGGTTTCTACTGCAGTATAAGAGATAAGAATTTGCCTTGTTGCCTTGCAAGTCAACATCTGCATCAGCATATGTGCCCATATATATATGCACACATATACAACACATATGTGTACATATAATATATCTGTATTGAGATATACATATACATACATACTCTTAGAAATAAGAGAGAAGATATAAAGATATTTGTAGATACACTTCTCTAATTAGAGGACTCACACAGGTTACCATGGTACGTAGTAAATGCCCCGTGTTCTATCACACTGGTGGAATCCAACATACAACCTATTGATTGATCAGTCCTTGATACAAAAAAACAGTTTAAAATTTACAGTAGATTCTTTTTTTTCGTGTCCCAATCCAGGTTGCTTTGCTACAGACATCAAGCACAGAACTAGGAAGATTTCATGCCAAAACAAAAATGAAGGCCACAGTACTTGAAGAAAAAGATACAAACATACCACCAAAACAAAACCACAAACCACAAAGGTTGGAAAATGGTCCACTAAGGGTTAAGTGTACAAAATTTCAAATGATAGAAAGGGACAATATCATGGGCATAATGACATAAAAAAATCATATTGTAGAAGGAGGAGAAGAATGGGGAGGTCAGCATCCATCAATTTGTTTCAAGTCTCTCCTACCCAAGGAATTTGGTCCCAGGAGGCCCCAGCTGAAGGATTCGGCTGACCAAGCTTTCTCCCTCATTAAGTGGGGGAGGAGCCGTAGGCAGATGAAGTTTACTGAGTACATCCAAAGCAGCAGTGAAAGAAAGAACATAAATAAACTTTATGTATTTTTTGTGCCAGAACGCCAGTGCCACTGTCTGGTCCACAGAGTGGAATTAGGCTGTACACTGAATAAGGTTCCGTCCTAGCCAAGACAATTTGGTGACCCAAATCAGAAAATGAGTTTTTTTCATTTAGGATCTTTTCTTTCTTATGGAGGTTTTGGCCGTGTACTCAATGGGAGCAGGATCTGGACATGAGAATGCACTTCTGCAAACAGTACAGTCATTTTCTGATCTCACTGCCAGCAGAACACCTTGGAAAACACTTGCAGGAAGGGCACAAAGATCTGAGAATGAGTAAAATACACTGTATGCTTGTCTCGCAGGGGAGACACTCTCATCAGATAGGAAAACCATTAAAAAAGAATGGGAGACATACTTAAAATCCATTTGTGTGACAAAGACTGAATGTGACAGCACAGTATTTCTTCTGCTCTTTAGATTTCTTTCTCCTTCTTTTTAGAAATGACCAAGATGTGAAAAGAGTAAGTGGCAGCACTAACAAAGATGGTGGCTCTGATGACTGCCTGTTAAAACAGGATTTTAAAGCAACTGAGTTGCTTCCAAAAGGATTTAAACTGTTGCTGATTACAGTCACTTTTTTTACAGTTTCTGAATGAAGTTATTTACTGCATTAGAAGGGGTTCCTTCAATCATCCACTTTCGGATGTCACAAGAGATAGGAAGAATAGTTGATAAAACAAATTTTCAAAAGTGCAGAAAACTGCTGCTTTCAGCTGAAAATTGCTAAAATGAGCTCAGCAGCAGACACAAATCTGATCTTTCTATGGGGTTTGCATCATAGGAAGAAAGAAACGGCCAAAAAATTCCGGAGTTGTCCTACCGCTTAATTTAGCAATTTCAACCCCAGAAAAATCAATGGCACTGTGCTTCCCTGATAGTCCAAATTACCGATACCACAACACAAGACTCTAAAATAAGCTCCTGTACCTTGCGTTGTGCATGCAGCAGGCTTCACATTTGGGGTTTAGACCAGCCTAGTGCTATTAATTTTTTTAATATAGTATGAACTGCCTTTTCTGGATGCAAAAGTCTTTTCCCACTGTAGTATCACAATGCTGAGCAATAATTATATCCAAGGAAGCACATGAACCATAGTGCTGGTGGTTCAAATACCCATTTTGAACAAGAAGATGTAAAAGCATTTCACCCGACTGCTCTGTTTGTTACCACAAGCTACAGAGACCTTTCTCAGTTCAAGTTTGCCAAAGGAACCATTTCAGTGCAACGCAAACACAAAAAAAGGCTGAAGGTTTCCCTTCGGGCCACACGGCCCCCCTTACCCAAGGAACTGAGCCCCAGAGGGTCCCACTTCGATGAGGCGGCTGGCCAGCCCTTCTCCCTCCACCATGGGCGGCATGGTGGCCAGCCTGTGGCGCTTCACCAGCCGGCACGTCACGCGCGTCGGCGCCGTGCACTTGCGCGGGGGGATGATGATGCGCAGCCCGTTGTGCCGGCAGCCCCGCATGGCGCCGCCACGAGCGTCCACCATGAAACTCACCAGGAAGCTGCAAAATCAGGGCAGACAGTGAGATCCAGAGCACATCACCAATTCCCTTGGTTACGTTCCACATACGTGCCAAACAACGTATGTAAATAGAGCTCTTGCTCAAGAGGTACAATGAGAAAAAGCCTTTCTTGCATGTGAAGCACCAAATCATGCTGAGTTCATTAATAATTAAACTGGCAACTGCTACCTAAGAGTTCTTCACAGAAAGTCTTATTTCACAGTGCTGCTGCTGGTAGAATACCAGCAGACACTAATCAATGTGAACACATGTACCTATTCCAAAGTGCAATTATCGCTACTCTGGACCTGCAAGCAGCTGTATTTTAAGTTGGAACTCTTTAAATATTTCACAAGCAAATACATCTTATTGAAGAAAATTACTTATGATTCAAAAATATAAAGCCAATTCTGATTGGATGGCTCAGGGATTTTTTGAGTATTTTTAGATTCTCAATATAATTTTCTAGTTATTTGATAAAATGTAATTTCTTAGAAAAATGGGTTTGGATATTAAAAAAAATCAAATTTCATTCTGGAATGCATGAGTACAATTCACACTCCATCAGTGGGGTTACCACCTATTTATATAAAAAACCCCAGCATGTCATTATGGTTTGAAGACAAATTTGGGGGTTTGGTCAAATGAGAAGAGCTAAAGTCACTATACAAAGGTTTTACTTATGGATTAGGGGTTTTCTGTGTTACCTTGCACAGCAATACAATGTCCCACCGGAAAACTTAAGAGATGCAGAAAGCCATCTACAGAGAACCTGCTTCTAGCACAAGGTAAATCATTGATTACTTTTTCTTTAAAAGGGAGAAAAACATTTCATTTTGTTTGGAATTTCTCTTGTGCTGAATTTTTTGTAGTTCCACGTATAACCAACAGGTAGATTTTGAAAGATTGGGGACATTCTTGAGAAAGGTGTAGAACTATTTCAATTTTTTTTTTTTCTGGTTTATCACAGGATCATGCCTGATGTGGGATGGGAATGTCAGGTTGCTGGAAGTGAAAATAAGAGTAGATGAGACAGAACGGTGTCAGGCCTACTTCTAGCCACTAAAATAGAACCAGCACAATGGGGAGTCGCAGAAATGCTACTGAAGGGACCTGCAATAGAGAACAGCCCTTATAACAGGAGTAATAAATACAGGGATTTTTCCACTGCCCCCTTGACCGTTCTGTGCAACAAACATTGCATCCATTCATTGTCCACACAGCTACAAGAATTCCACATGCTGTAAAAACACAACACTCGACACACCGTGCAGGTCAGAGATGGACGATGGGAAGGAGCCACAAGCGCCAGTCGGAAGCACACCATGCACCACGGATGCCAGTCTGTCTCACACATGCAGGCTCCTAGTCTACTGCCATTCAGATACCTCTAGGCTTTGCTTAGGGTAAAACTCTGGGTAGTACAACCATTAGCTCATTCCTTAGAGGTTGGTGATTCTGTGATTTTAACAAGGGGGAAAAAAAGAAAATGAAAACATTTTACAGCTTTGATTGTCTGGGGATTTGTTGAGAGAAATGGGAGCTTCCTTCACAAAATACATTCTTTGTACATGTTAGAGCACAGATGAAAGAAGAGCTTAAGAGACACTAAATGCTCAATTGTTGTACTAATGCTTTTGGCTTGCACTGCAATTGCCCCTGAAGTGCATGAAGTAGTGTTATCAAAGTGGTTCTGTGTGATGTTTCAGAGAACGTGTCCAAGTCTCCAGTACAATGGGTGTGTTTGCGGCAGCCAGCGACACTGCTGGAGGAAGAGTTTCTCATTTTAAAGCTACTGCTAAGAGCAACACAAACACGCCCCCACAACTACCAGAAGCTAATGAGAGCTCTGACTGAATTAAAGCAGCATTCACATTTTTCATTGTGCAAGCTGTCATGAACACAATATTTAGGGTTCAGTTGTTTTCATTATTGACATGATACTCAGGACTGTATGCTTTAACAAGAGGATCACCTTCTTTTGCTGTCCATCACTAAAAAATTACTAGTGGGTCACCTGCTGTCCCATGTTCTCCTTGGGTTATCTCCCTATGTGTGTCAGCCAATGCCAAACCCGCTCTTCACAGATAGAAGAACACAGACACGCCAAAGGTGAGGATCCAAACCGAGCAATTTCCCTTCTGACCCTTCTGGGTTCTTTTTTTAGTATGGTTGTGACTCCTTCTTTCACTTTGAGTTTATTCAATGTGTCTGCTGGGTCAGTAAATCTATCACAAAGTCTATCTCACTTCAGTCACCTCTCACTGGAACCAACAATGGCTCTAAGGAGTGGAAAAACAGGCAAAGGTAAGTCTCATTGGGAAGTGGACACAAAGATAACAGTGCTAGGATAAAACCAGCAGGATAATATTATTATTATTCGCTGTAAAAACACAGCTGTTTCTATCATAAAGAAGATCTAAGGTAGTTATTCAGACAGCACAGAAAGATTAGTGACAATTATCTCATGAACTATAGAGGAGCCAGTTCCCAAACCCAGGTATGGAATACTATGGAATTGCTGGAAAAGAGATTTTTGAGACCTAGCATGAATATAGTGCAAAGGGAAGAAACTGAAGGGGAAAATTTCTCAACTCTAGACCTGTGGCATAATCCTGGAAGGACAGAACACTGACACAGGGTTTGCAGACACAGTGTGTAAAAATGCATCCTTTTCCACCGTACCACCCTGTTCATTTCCCACCTTTCTGCTACATTCATTTTTTCATCCACTTATTTAATCCAATTTTTCATCCTTTTTTTTTAAAAAAATCAGCACATTTCACGTAATTTTGGCTGTCCAAGAGAGTGAAGCACTTAATTCATAAGAAAGCATTTTCTGAATCACAGCAGCCTCTTTTTCTGCCTATTTGCTACATAATAGGGCATCTGAATGGTGCCATTGCTATTCCAGGACCAGAAAAGCTTTTCCCTTTTGAAGGCGTGTCTATCAATATACAAATAATTCATACAAAACTAATGCATGACATAAAAGATGCTTTCTGAAATGTGCATTTAGGAGAGTGAAAAACTTGTATGACTAATATAAAGTAAATGTGAAATTCAAACTAATTATTTTGTTGCCCACACATACATACATTATTTTTCCTCTTCCACCTCTGTTACCAAGTGTTGTTAAGTGACAAGACTGAGACAGGAAGAGATTGCACTCAACAAACAACACCAGCAGGAATAAATGGCAGATGAAGCCATCACTCTGCGAAGTGATGCCTTATCATGCTAAATTCCCATGGTAAAAAAGAAAATAGCACATAACACTATCATAGGAATAACCCTAACATCCCATATACTCCCTGAAGCTAAGCAGCAAACTCGGAGCTTACTCCACCTTCCAGCTGCATGGAGCACTACCACAGCACTATCAGCCATCTATGTACAGAGAATCAAGGGGAGAGGGATCATTGAAGAGAAACACAAATAGTAAAGAAGGGTTCAAGAGGAGAAAAAAAAGAAAGAAAAACCCCAATAATAAAAGGGACTAAAGGAACTTAAATTTAAATTAAGTGATGATTCAAAGTCAAAGCAGATTGCAGGTTAAAGCTGCATCTTTCTCAGTACTAAGACAGCCTTTGAGTAAGTTTGATTTCCAGATTTAAAGATTCTGTTAGAAATGAAGCACGACACAAACTTGTGACCCTGGCAGTCTTGCAAATTGGATCAATACTGAGATTTCCTGAGCTTTGGCAAGGTGGTAGTACAACATAACAGACAAATTGGTGAAACAAATCAGGTTTGGGGAAATCATTGTCTTCTCTCTTTTAAAGAGAATGAAGGGGAAATCAGGATTATTTTTCTAAAGAAAAAATGAAGTACAAACCCAATTATTTTATAGGAATCAGTTACAGACTGCAGGGGAGTCTATATGTGCTTCTGTTAAACACACAGCAGTCAGCTCAAGCATCATCAATTCTCTCTCAATTTAGCAACCTTACTCATAAATTAGAGAGGCCATTTCATTCTCTTCCATTTCAGAGCAATTAAGAACTACAAGCTTGCCATATGAAAAGTATATCAAATAATACTGGCTGGAGTGGCCTTGTGGTTGAGTACACACACAAAAGGCCTCTCAATCCTTCAGGCTGTTTCCACGCCTTCTACAGAGAGCACAGCAAACAGCTCTCGGTGTTTCTACGTGATCAAAACACAGACAAAATATATGCACTGGATAGAAGAGGCAAAAAGTTGGGGTGTATTTTCATGAAGTATTTGTACTTTACATCTGAGCCTCAGTTATTACCTTTGCTAATTTTATTCATAGAGAATTAACTTGGGTTTATTCTGTACGTATCCTCACGTGAAAGGTAACAGCAGAGCATGAACAAAGACACTGGAAACTGGACATGTCAGTGCTGAAGGGGGTGAAGGAAGCCGCTTGTTGTGTGCTTTGTGACGAGTCCCTGTTGTGTCAAGAGCTTTGCAGAGGCACAGTTTCAGGGGGCTGTGACCACAAGCGTGGGGGCACTCATTCTGCAGAGTCACTGCGAGAGCCATGCAAACCCAGCAGGTAAGGGAGCTTTCTAGGACAGGCAACAGTTCCTGGAACACATGGAACCAAAAAAGGCAAAGTCTCCACCACCACTTCCATACGTCAGGCTTGGGTATGGTTGCTCTTCCCAAACAGCTGGGCAGGCACACATGCGCTCGGCGGGTAGCAGGGAACACAGCTCCAACCAGAGCACACCCAGTGTAGACACAATCAAAAACTTCTCAGCACACAGTATCTCAATTTATAAAAGAAACTGGGAAACAAGGAGATAGCAGCATTCAGTGTTAGTCGCAGTGTGAGAAGCAGAAACAAACAACCAGGGTGCTTCAGCCATTGGAAAGTGTTCAGTGGGAGAAGGAAACCAGAGAGGCTGAAACTCAGAAAAAAGGCCCTGATCCAGCTCCCACTGAAATCAACAGCAAAGTCATTCAACTACCCCAGAGTACTTTCCAGCAGGCTCCAACTATGCCATCCAGAAACAAGGCAAAATTCACATTCCAGGAGGACAAAAAACATGATCCTAACCACTACAATATTAACTCCTGATAACATTCTCCTCCCTGCATCAGTCAGCTGCTGAGAAATTCAGTGACATGGCCTAAAAATATGGGTATGTAGTTTAGGGGTTTAATTAGCCACTTTATAATTTTGCAGACCTTAATATTTAAGGTGATTTTCACCTTTCTAGGGTTAGGCCAAAGGAAGTGAAGAGGTACTGTGCCAGTTAACACTCAGTTTGCCAAGGGAAGATAAACTCCTTTGGGAAGGTTCAGCTTCAGGTGTTCTGTGCAGGATGCAATGTGCCAGTGGTTCAAGCACTGATCGACTGTCACACAAAAAATATGGGTGGCATGAAAAATAAGACATCCTAAGTCTGGGCTGTTATTCTACTAGTTCATACATGGTGGCACATTTTGGAAAATGTGGCTTTTAGTGGCTCTGCAATATTCTTTATACAGACAAGTGAGATAAAAGGCCCAATTAAGTAGTAGAACAATTACAGTGGTTTGTGTTGAATTACTGGGGGGGGAATTACATCTTTAAATATTAATATTAAACCATGCCACCAACAAAGAAAAGGTACTGGTGAATACATCAATGGTTAAAACAATCTAGGATGGTAAAAAGAGCTTTGTTAAGACTTTCAGCAGTAGGCTTATTAAGTCTCCAGAATTGTTTTGTTATAGATGACAGAGCAGATGGGAGAAAGTGGACACTTACTATAGGAGAAAAGTAGTGCCATACGTAACTATTACTACTTGTTAGACTTTTTTTTTTTCTCTTGGCTAATGTGCACTATCAAAACACTAAAGCATCCTCAAGTGAGGTAAGAGAGAAGGATAAATAGGGTGGGTGAGAAGTGCAATGTATTAAAGAAAGAAATAATGCAGAAGTTCACCTGCTGTTGTCAAGATCAAGACATGGAGAAGAGCATCTGTAATAGAATAGATGGTTTAACATCAAAAAGGAAAAGAAAGGGGAAAAAAAAGAATGAGTTAAATGAAATACTGAAATACTGGAAAAATGAAACAGATTTCTAAACCAAACACATGAACATATACATATATATGCATACTCATCACATGTGGGAAGGTAGAAGTGAGTATGGAAAATAAGCCTAGATAAACGTCAGTTCCAAGTGGTCACTACCAGTACAGTAGTAAAACTGGAGGGATCAGGTTTCTCTATGGACATTCTCACACTGGAAGCCAGACATCTAAAATGCACAATTGGATTCTGAGTAAAACTTTCAGAAGCAGACACGGCGAAATGCTGCTTGGTTTAGATATCCACATCTAAAATATGGACCATGGGATATCAAAGGGTAAGGAACCTAAGGTAATTCCAGCCAGCCTTCCTGATAGCACAATAAATCATGTTTTTCTTTTCTTAAAATCCTCTATCAATACATTGTCTTCCACTTCCTTCCATTTCAGCATGTTTCTTGTCCTCCTTTTGTTCTACAAAATGACAAATTTCAAACTCTCATTTTGACCTGTTTAGGCTCTTATTAATCACTTAGTGTCACATGGACAATTAGTTTTCCAATATCCCTTTTTATTATATCGATCTCCATTGCCATTTTCTTCCATTAACATGCTTTGCTATTAATTAAACACTCACTGTTTTTCCTTATTGTAACTTTCCAAACGAAGGTCGTAAAGCTACAGCATAATTTGAAATCATTTAGACTTTCAGATTTAAGAAATGACTATCAGCTGGTCGCTGCCAGGTCCTGTTTCCATAACGATTTCCAGGAAATCAGTCTCACATTGGGGAAAAAAAATATTACGGATTCAAAATACAACACTTCAAATATATTTTGTTTACCTTGTTAGCAAGGATCCAGCCTCCTTTTTTGCAGACATGCAGCTAAGAACGATAATTCACATTATTTGTCACAGTACAAGCTGCCCAATCCCTCATCTTTTCATTGATGGAAACAACAACTTCCAGCAAGTTAAAATCACTAATAATATCCCAACTGTTTAACTTATTTCAAGATACAAATAGTGATACACTTTGACCATCCGTTAGTCAAATAGGGACTTCTTCAGCAAATTTTATGAAAGAAATCAGGATCTTTCATCAAACAGGAGTTTTACTCTGAGTCAGAGTTGGAAAGCCTGCAGAGCTGCTGCGTATCTGCTCTAGAATAACAAAAATCAGGTTAATATCAAAGCACGGACCCAAAGCACCTTCCTCACAGCACCGTGATCCCGACAACGTGTCGGATTTGCTCTCTTAACTACAGTGCCTCTACACAGCTATCAGGAAATTTCTTAGACATACAATCTATACAGCTAATTTCACTGTATCACCAGAACACAGGTACAAGAACAACACAGTTTTGCACACCATTAATACTTTAAAAATCTTACTGTCACCCTTATCTTCACCATTCATGCATACTCTTATGGGACATGCCAAGCAATGTCTAAATGCTGCAAATCTTTCAGTTCAGTGATTTTTTTTGCCTTTGAACCTAATAAAAATACACATGTTCTTCCACAATAGGATATTGTGTGGTGTGAGACTAAAGCTGGGAAACCCATTTGCATTTATGTAGGCAGTAGTTCTATTTCTCACATTTCAGCAGGAAATTATACATGATATCCCCTAATACTACCAAGCAGAGTCATAAAACTCTATCTTATTGGATATTTAGCACCCAAACTTTTTGGCATACTCAGAGATCCTTAACTTTGCTCAATATGTCAGATCAAGAAGTTTTATCAGGAGAAGCAAATCTGATCTGCTGAAAGGGAGTTTACGTGCAGGAATTCGTTCTTTTTTCTTCAGCCAAAGTAGGAAACTATTTGGAAACTTTCAGCTATGTAAAATGACCAGGAGACCTTTATGTTGAGATTTTGAGCCTCACAAGTGTGTTACCTCTTAGGAGAGAAATATTGTTGCGGTTTCAAAATGGTTGCCAAAGACTCTGACCAAAGAACTTACTTTTTCTTCCTTCCTGATGAAATTATCAGCATATTGAAGGAACAGTTATACTTAAATTTTAGATGGATGGTTAAAACATTTTCCCTTCTGCAATTTCAGACATGGAAGAAGTTTTGGTCAGTTATACGAAGGCTGAAATATGTGCCTGTGAAGGTCCACACTGAGAGAACAGTTCTCTATGAATTTATCCTTTTGCCTGGGGGTGTTACACTGTGATCCACAGGAACACTTCCCTACAATGGGAGATCAGTAAGAACCCTACAGCAATTTGGGGCTCTCCACTAGAGTGGTGCAGGGAGAGAAGTGTCATTTCTCTCCTCAGATTGTACAGAATACAAACTTACTACATTTGGAACAAATAAATTACTGTCCAATACTTTGCTGATGTGTTATTTGACAACAGCACCATCTGAATTCAATACATTTTCACTGTCTTGGGCAAAACCAAGGCCACACCCTTGCACAGGACCACTAAAAACATCTATCTATGATTTTTTTGAAAATTGTAAGAGTTTTCTTTCAGGACAGGTAAATAGTACTTCACTGCATGCCCCTTAAATGTCAGCAGTGCTGCTGCTTCGTAAGAACCCACTAACAGTGTGTGTCTGCATGTGGAGGGGAGTGTGGGTGACAACAGGGCTATGAATCACAAATACATTTGCTGTTCCAACAGAGTGCAACAATCATGAACTTCTACCACTGTTTCACTTTTAAAATAAGGTCTTACAAGCAAAACTCTAGTAGTCAACATACTTTTCTAAGAAAACAGATGCATCCCAACAGTTTAGGGTAACTTAATGACTCAGACCAATCCAAACAAGATAAAAATGAAGTGTTGTACAGTCTTTTTCAAAGGCTGAGGCATTGTAATTAAAGGTTTCTTTATTACAATCTTTAGCATCAGGTTAACGTGCATATATAGAAAGAAGAACGTAATTTGTATTGCGTTAGAAGTCACTGTTTCATAGAAGGCCGCAGAGAGTATTGCTCCTATTAAAATCAGGTATTTTATCACTACCACAAGCATCCTGGTCATCCCAAAAGATGGGAATATTACTCATTTTTTTTAAAAGAAAACCACAAAATGACTGCACATCCAAGAAATAAATGCTGCCCTTCTAGGAAGTATTTAGTTCATCCTCTGCAATCACAGGAAAGACCTACCTTTGTGAAAGAGAAAACTAATACATCCTTTGGAAAAAATCTGTAAACTATTGAGGGTTTAGAATAAAGCACCAAAGCAATTTTAAAGCTTTCATACCAGCATATATATAAACACATACATACTTCACATATTAAGTATTTTCATTTCCTTTGTTCGTTTTGGAGCTCATGAGAAGCAAATCCAAACAGCACTGGTCACAATCAACTATCCTACAATCAGCTAACAAACTTCTCATCTATGTCACATGAGCCAATTTGGGAATATTGTTCCTCCTCTAGATCAGGACTGCCTGTCATTCCAAACAGGACACACAGACTGTAAGATAGTGGCAAACTCATTTGAGATTAAAGAAAATAATCCTTCCCCTTGTGCTGTCCAGTCATGCTGTGTACAGAGCCCACAGAGATTGAACGCTTTTTCATCACTCCAGTTTCTTCTGAATTCATTTGCACATTCCCCATCCAATCTGATGGCAGGACAGAAGTGTAGAATTCCATGTGACGACTCAAATTACTTTAAAATGCAGTAAGTAAGAGCATTTAAAACAAATGCAGTCACAGACTTCAAGGCCTGCCAGGATAAGGTTTGTACATATGAACTTGGCTGGGCCTGCATTTTAACCTGCTTTATGCCATGAGAGTGAGTTTGCCTAAATGCAAATACTTAAGAGTCGGTTGTGAGAACACCTGAAGAGAGTGGTCAAATACGTGCAAAGCACGTGATGTTTAGGTTGCTTGTCTATTTGTGTAATTTAGACAGCAAACAATGGAGCCGGTGCGCACCTCCACTACTCCACCAGCATGGTAAGTACTCCCCATCTGAAGTGATTAAGCCCTCGGTCTTAATTAACTCCAAAAGGCACTGTACTTACTTCTCCACAAAATGCACACACATGCTTGGTGTGTGTGTGTCGTTAATCACATTCATTCCCCTTGAACTTGACTGAGGGCTCAGTGACTTGCACTGATTTCAGTGAATAGTCTTGGTATTCAGGCTTGCTTGGTTGTCAGAGCTTAAGAGATGGTAACAATTTATTGACAGCTCCAGGAGGCAATGAATTAAAATACAGCTCCTAGTTAAGCATTAGTTGAAGCTGCTGTCACTGCAGGTACTCTGTTTCTCACTTTCTAGTGTAATGCTAATTGATAGACTCACCCTGAGTGAATAGGGCTGGAGGAAAGAGCCACATTGTCCAAGTTTTCAGGGCCCCAGCTTAAGCGATATGAATTCCTTTCCGCTTCTTTGGCCAGAGTTGTTACCTTGGGAAGCAAAATAAAAACGCCTTTTTACTACAATGAAATCAATTAATGACCGAAGAAATAAGATGTATTTTGCATAGTAGTGCCTAAAGCATTTAAACATTTTTTTAAAAAACAAAGGAGTAGTAATAGCACTAACATATTAGAAACACTTGTGTACCATTTTGTATTTGCTTAAAAAAATCCTATGTTAGTGGTTTCAGTGAAATGAATGCTGTGATTTAACTAAGAAGGCATTTCCTAAATATCTTTTTTTTTTTTTTTTTAACTACAAGCATGTTTCAAGACAGTATCTTTTACGACAATGGCTATAAGTTCGTTACATTCCCTGAATATTTAGCATGACGGCTGTTAGCAACATTCAAACATCAGTTCAAATGGAGAACATTAAGAACACAGTCCCTGTGCTATATTCACACAGCTTATCCGGTTTTTGTTGGAATAGAGTTCAATGCTGCACAGCACAATATGCCATTAAATATGCCTGGAAAACAGAGAGATTTGTACTCAAACAAACAAAGCAGCATACACGACACAGTCTCACCAGAACAATTTGCAGTGCAACCTTTCCCTTTTTTCTATGCAACCAAGAAGAGGGTTTGAGAGGTTTGCTCACCTGCTGGCTGGGGATGACCACGGTGTCGTCGATCATGGCGCTGTCGCGCAGGTAGGAGGCGTGGCTCAGAGTGTGGGACCTGTCGGAACTGAAGGACCGCAGGCTGGGAGGTTGGTAGGATGCCAGAGCAATGCATCAGCAGCACACAGGATGTTGCAAAGGTGTCATGACAGATCGAGTGGGAGAATGAGAAAAGCGTGCTATTAGCAACACCATGCAGCTTCCAGGGGGAGCAGAGCACAGTCAGGGGAAACACAGCTTTACACGCCTGTGTAGTGCCACCTGTCTGACCACGGGCCACAAATTTGCTTCCAAATGCAGAACCTAGAGATTAATCTAGATGGCAGTTTATTTTATACTCACAAATACTTCAGATTTGGCTTTGTGGCATGATGGTTTCCTTCTAATAAAGAGCATTCATTTCCATTAAGTTAGGCTCTTTGGAGAAGTTCTCTGCTGCATCACACAAGCAAACCACTATGGAAAACCAGAATGCTACCACCTGAAGAAAAGCTGGAAAGGCTCTTTCTGAAGCTTCATTAGGACCTACCCTCTCCCCTCAAGCTCTAAGTAAGCCTGACACTGTCCCCTGGAAGGTACACACAGCAAGGTGAAATGCGGCCAGCTGCAAGCTGCTGTGTAAAACAGAATCTTCCTCTGAATGCCAACAGCATCTGCAGGGAGACAGCCCCAATGTGAGCACTGATCTCACTGTAAGCACACACAGCTCTACAGAGCACTGGTTGCTGTAGCAATGAGAGGTGCAAGGCAGTAAATAAGCTGCTTCCAAGCATTCGCTCAGAATGTAACTGCAGTATCCACCAGCAAAAAGCAAAAAAAACCAACAAGTAAGACACCACAGAAGGACATATTCAGGTAAATGGGGTTTCTGCTACCAAATAGCATGAGTTTTGTCCTTTCAATATTCACTAGCTCCGGTGTGACAACAGTGATTTTTAAAAACAGATCATTCACCTTCACTTGTTGTGTGTGTACTCTGTGATGTTGATGTAGACCTTGAGGAATATCATACCCATCACTGAAGGAAGCAGTTCTGTGTTCCTGGCTTACACATCTGTGAGTAGTGCTCATAATGACTAACATGCTGGATCAGAACAATAGGCCGTTTATCCAGGCACACAGAGTTTTAAGGGATAATTCATTTTCAGCAGTTAGCAATAAAAGTCATGCATTCATTACAGACATGAGTTTCAAATGCTTTAAGTGCTTATCAAATACCATCTGATTCAGACCACAGCCTTTTTTCACAATAGCTACATTCACTCAGTACTTTTTGAATCCATTTATAGACACAAATGTTTATCTTATTTTTATTAGAAATACGTGACATTGAAGAATAATCAATGCCATTGATCATTGGCTTATACCAATAGCCTGTGCAGCATTCCAGGTGGATTGTACAAAACTGGAAGTGAAGGCAGGCATTACACAACCATCAGCCTTCAGAAAGCCTTGAGAAAAAAGCAAACCAAAAATGAACTTTTTTTCTTTGGTTGAAGAATGAGCCCCAGTAGCAGACCCCATTTGCCATCATTATCCTGTGTTCATTTCCATGTTTGACACCTCCAGCACACCTCACCCGCAGCTGAGCCATGCAATGCTCATGAGAGAGTCACCATCCAAGCTGTAGGTTCTGCTATTGAGCTAACACCACATCCTGGATAGATACCAAATGAAGGGAAGTCTGAACTGCATTTGGCTGGTTATCCCCAGGGTGATTCTGTCCATCCTCACTGCTACTACCACCCCTACGAGTAGCCCAGTGCTATTCACTGTGTAGTATCCATACGTAAGCTCTCATAAATACATCAGGGGATGGGCTTTATCTGCAGACAGGGTAGGCACACATGACTGAGGTCTGCAGGTAGTTACAAATTTAAATTTCCTGCTACGCTCAATTTAACAGTGGAGCGCTGGACCAGCTCAATGAAGAGCAAGCCAGGAGTTAAAAGGTCTGTGCTGCTCAGACTTAGGAATAAAGGTACTGATTGAAATGACAGTCCACTTACAGACTAAACATGGAATTTACTGTTTATTACTGTCATAAGTATTCAAGAATCCTACTAAATACAAAAAGCTTACCTAAATCAGACACAAGACCAACATCCAAATGGAGATTCTTCTCAAATGTGGTTGATAAATCTGAAGTCTGAAGAGCTGTGGGGCCAATAGCACTCAGCCCCAGAGACAGAACTGTGGAACCCATGAATGCTGCAAAGTTCCTGAACGTAACAGTGTGTCTTGCCTGTGTGCACAGGCCCATATCACCCACCTCTAAGCCCTGAGTAGGGCCCTGGTGGTATCGAGAAAGTAGGAGCAGCATCGCCAAGTTTCTAATCTGCTTGACTGAGGGACTTGCAGTGCACACTCACTTCCCAGCCTAGACAGAGACCTAACAAGCTCTAGTCCAGTTGAACAAATCTCTTGTTTACATGTGTGTATTTACATATGTTCTTTCAGAAGCTGAGAAAAAACCCTGGTGTCACTGGAAACTGTATAAATCAACCTTGAAAATGTTTCCCAACAGCAGCACCATTCCTTTGGTTCTCCAACTCAGCTTTCTGCATACAGCAGGCCTCCAAAGTGGATGAACAGAGACAGGTGCCACAGGAGGAGATAGAGACAACAGGTGTTCATGCTATGCAGTACCTACCTGGGCATGATGCTAATGAAAGCATATGGAAAAGAAAAACATGAAGGGGAGAGAGAAATAAAATAAATAGGGGAGATGGTTACAAATGAAAAATACATGTTTTTAAATCAAATTGTTTAATGCATAAAATTACATGAGTCTAGACTACTAATACTATTTTGCTTTACTGAATTTCCTGAAAAACCAAAGTCATTATAATGCAGTGGAAATCACATTTAAAGGAAATGCAAAACAAATGAAGCAGTCTCTGTGAAAATTCTTAAAATCAGTAACCTTTAGGTGACAGAAGATGAGACCATGGAATTAGAAAACACGTCCTTCTTTCTTGATTTCTCCCTTTAGAATTTTGCTTCATTTCAATATAATTTTGTTTGATACAGGATTTGAAATAATTTTCATACAACACAAAATAAACCACATCAGTGACATGTCAGCGAGAATCTACTGAAATCCACTGACAAGATTTAAACACTAAAATATTCTAAATGGGAGCTTAATGCTTGCCCGCAATCATTTGTAGACAACATCTTAAAATCTAAAAAACTCCCCAACTTTGTTACCATTGAAAGAATAAAAGCCTTTGATTTTAGGCATTCTGATGTAGCTCATAAACTTCCTCTGAGAGTTAAAAAGCCACACAGTCACTTTGTTCTCAGTGGACTCACTGGAACTAAAAACCAACAGAGACTCCAGGCTTGTAGGACCTGAATGATGGGATTTACACATGCTGTGAGGCAAACCAAACTGTTTCCTGACATCCTTTGTTCCAGAAGCAATTCACAGCCTACTCAAGTAAACAGAACGGATCCTACTGATTCCACTGAGCTTCGGAAACACTGCCAGAATAATGACCAAGACTGGAAAATGAGGCAGCTTCAAAATTCTGTTGCCAAGATTTCAACTTTTTGTCTTTTATTCCCTTTAACGTACCCCAGTTCTAAAGGCAGTGAGTCTGGAGACGGTGCCGATTACACCCAGGAATGCCTGGGTGGCTATTCTGAACTAGAACAGTGGGGGTTAATCTGCCAGCTTGAGCCTATACACTATGCTCACTAATGAAGGCTCTCCTTTTGGGAAGGGAACTCCATATTTTTTGTAGACTACAATGACGCTCTCCAAAAAAAAAAATTTAAAAAAAATTAAATCAAAGCTACAGGCATTATTACTCCACAAAGACATCTAGGCTTAAGTTCAACTTGTTAAGATATAAGCAAATCAGTACGTTGTCTGGACTGAACACAGAAATGTTTCTGTTTTACTATTATTACAGTTGTGTCAGTAGAAGGACAATTATTCTCTTTCCTGCTAATTCAGTCATGAGCAATCAGAAAGAGTGGATGTGCTTGCTGACAATATACTCACTGCCAATCCAGTGCAGAGTGACCAAGTCCATTGCTCTTCTCCTGATATCTTGAGCCAGTAAACCACTCCAAAAAGTCAGCTCACCTGATGCTCAAAGCCCTGTCCACCCATCCCCTGACTTGTGACAGCAGAAGATGAAGACGACCACACCTTCCTCCTGCAAAGTGGTGACTGCCCTTCTGACACACTGAGTAAACAAATGCTGACCAGTGCACCCCAAGCAGAGAGACCCTGCAAAGGGATTTCACACACTTATAGCAAAACAGGCGCAGAATTGTCATGACAAAAGTTATGTATCCGGGCAAATACCTGTCCGAGCGTCCTCCTTCCAAGCTGTACCTCAGGTAGTTCATTCCATCTAAGAACTGGCTGCTCGGCAAAGAGTCATCTCCCAGTTCCCGGAGGTCTTCTGGCCTAAGGTACTCCCCTCCATCTCCTGTCATTGTGTCATCACCTGTCAATCAATCACACAAGGGATAAGCGCGCACACGCGTTTGATTCCATTGGCGTGTCAGGATCTAACAGCTGCGTAGCACAATGAACAGGAAGGCCTTTTCCACTCAGGAAACACTGCAAACCACAAGCAATGCATTTAATGAAACTGGCACATCAAGCAAGATACTTTAGAAAATAAAATTTCAATCAAGGCAATTAATGAATTAGATTTCATACATTTTTTGCTGTTGCACACACTGGCAAGGGGCACGTTTCTTTGCTATGCTCTAAAGCATGGTCTTTCTGCTCCTTAATCCATTTCAGCTTTCTGGACACAGCTACACTGCATCCCAGCCTGACAGTTTATGGCTAAATATTATTTGACTGTAATCTACATGTTTTCAGATGAAAACATATTTTCTGTAGCCTTAGGCCTTATAGTTGCAAGGGCTAATTTAAACTCTACTATCCAAACTCCATATCATATGAGGCTCTGTCACCCATATTCCAACATCTTTCTGTGATCAGCAACAAAATTCGTATTTCTAGGACATGACAACATCCAGAAACTGGAAATAAGCTCACTTGCATCGATGGGAATGATCATAATCCATAATGAACGATCGTGGGTTATCTGACACAGTTACCTTTACGCATATACTCTGAATAATGAAATTTAATCCTTTTTTTTCAGGTCCAAAATTCTTTTCCCCAGGAAATTCTGTCTATATGAAGTCACAGTTTGCTTTTCCCCAGCAGAATAACAAAACACATTCCATTGCCAAGCAACGTGTAGATGTTTCTTTTCATTCCCACTTGCAAGACGCTTCCTCTCCACAGTTTTTGCCTGGATATTTCAGTCATTTTCCCGCTGGTAAATTAGTGCTGTATGAGCCTGCCAGAGGCTTGGTGTGACCCACAGAGCCACACAACATGACCCCAGGCCACCAAGAGCTTCAACCCTTCTCATTTTCTAGGCAGTGTGGGCAAACTGAAGCTCATCTTGATACTTGTTTTCACAAAACAAATCAAGCTGTTTTTTCTAGCTTGAAGTTTCAGCTAAGAAATAAATAATTTATTATTTTTAATCTAAAACTAAGTAAACGTTGGGGGGGGTTATGGTTTTTATGCATACACAAATATTATGTGTAAAAATGAGTCTTGAATCTTTTCAGTATAACAACAAAAACTCTTGAAAATTCCGTCTGCCCACATTAAGAGGGAGAAACTGGGCACAGTTTCACAGAAAACAATAAAATGCATTTAATCATTTCATGTTTCCTGTCTTCTGACAGATGATGCCTCCTGTTTCCTGGGAATGTCACATTAAAAAGCACAGGGCTTAGTGAAAACTTGGAAGATAATAAGCCAATGCTGTTAATCAAACAGTAAAAGGAATTTCAAGTTATATTTCAAATAAACTAGACAATTATAATCATGCCAGACATTCCATTTATAATAGAAACAAAGGCAAAATCTTCACCACTTTCATCACACCCACAACCTTCAAAAAAAAAAACCCAAAAAAACACCCCAAATCCAAAGTCTCCTCTGATTTCAGCTTTGGCCTCTCATCTGAGAGTTGTCAATAGCGGGGCTAAGTCGCAGTGTTTGATGTGATGGGACATCTGCAAACAGTAACCAGACCATGCACGGATATCTCGCAATAGCAGGCGAGATCTGAGGGAGCTCCCCACCAACCCCCTGTGCCCTTCCAGCTTCCCTTCCTGAGATGAACACCCCAAACACGCAGTGCCTCCTAGCAGATGAAGAGAAAAAATAGGTAGTTAAGTCTAAATGACTGCATGTTCAGCTGACCTAGGGCTTCCTGACACAGCAGATCTTACCAGATGGTTGCTCTGTGGCGATACAGGAACTGCCCTTTTTCATCATGCCAGAAACAATCCGTCTGCCATCTCATTCCCCATCAAATTATTGCCAGGAACATTTCCACCACTTACTAACCACTTTGTGACAAATATAACCCTTGACATTGATGCTCCATGGTTTGCAGTGGCCATCTATGAATTTGCAAAATTGCAAAATAAAACTGCTGTAAGAGAACTGCTCTGGAATTGTTTCTCACAAAACACAGATAAAGTATAGACAAAATTTTACAATAAAACAGTAAAGAAAAGGGGGCTGTGTCAAACTGCCAGAAATTGCTTTTAATAGCTATTTTTAAAGCCAGATACAGTTATATGAGTTTGCCAAAGTTATTGCTTTCTCTGCAGCATGCAGATAAGTCTAAAGCTCACCACAGAAGTGTTGCAGATGGAGAAAAGACGACCACGGCAATAACAATTTTTATGGAATATATATTCCATAACTGCAGAGTTTCTCTGACACTTTGTTTGGACACCTTCACTTCCCTAAGTCAATCCTCTATTTAGTGGCCCACGCTTGAAGCTTCCCTGGATTACAGTTTGGCTAATGCTTTAACTTTCTTCATTTTTACCCAGACAGGAAAGCGAGATTTCATGTGTGGTTTCAGATACCGATACATGACTTAAAATCAATCATCATGTCAGCTATTGGGAGCTTAGGGCAGCACTCACAGAATGGCAGAAGGTGAAGCACATCTCAAAAAAAAGAAGCGTACTTTGACTCTCAAGGACCTCTGGGTCCTTGATTTTGTTTTCTTGAATATTAACCTGTCACAAAACGGTGACAAAATACCACAGGTGGCTACTGTGGTATTTAGGAAGTTATGTTGGATCTAGGTAAGAAAAAATAAAAGATCAAACTATCCCTACATCCCTAAGCCATGGAAGCTTTACTTCTGTAAATCAACATCCTGGGGCTACATTTTATACTACTGGTTATAAAGTGCTTCATTTAGAGGGTGAATTAATTCAGCCGTGCTATTCTAAATTTACTGTGTTTCAATGTGCAGCAACAGCAACTTAAGTCTAACCAAGAACAATTCCTGGCTGCAACTTCAACTTCCAGTTTTAATTAAAGAAATTAAGTTTTCCCACTAATTCAGGTGCTTCTTCAGAGGAATTAAGTGCATGTACAACAGGAGTGGATTCTGCCCAGACCTAGCTGCTCATTTCTCATACATATCCAGCAGCATTAGCCACTCCAAGGCCATGTGTGGGGGCAGTCAGGAAATTCACTGTTGTATTTAAGCACTGTGGGGGTTTTTCTTTCTAATCAGAAATGTGATGCAGCCAGATATAGGATCAGCTATGAACTGCTTTCTGGAATCCAATAGTCCTGAAACAATGCAGCAGTTCACAGATACAACACCTTGTCCACAAACACTGCACAGGACAACCTTTGTTTATCCCTTCTCTGCAATTGCAGTGTCAGCACTAATTACAGCTTGCTGTGAATAGACTTTCCTGGCTGCCATCTCAGGCCATGCTGCTCCTGACAGTGGTGTTTCATCCTCGACTTCAGCCTTTCTAGTCCCTTGTGCCTGCAAAAGTTGTCTGTCTGGAAAATAACTCATCAGGACAAAAAAAAGAGATTCATTTTCAGACAGATCAGTTCTCCAGGCTGGGTCACCACATGATGAAACATTTGTGCTGCCAGGATTGAGGATGTGGGGAAGCATGGTTAGAGCTTGACAACTTCTGCAGCAGCCAGAACTTGGTCTCAAACAGACAGTGAAACTACAGCTTTTGAAAATTAACTGGTGATGAGGAGACTCAAAAAGAAACAAATGAGAGCTCTTGAACAATCTGTTTTACTGGTTGTCTTATCTCTCTACAGTACTACACTTACTGCACTATCTCCCGTGGGAGTCTCAAAGACAAACGATTTCAACGACTGTTGGTTTGTGCAGCTCTTCTGCTGGACTCAACCCTAACAAAAATACTTGCCTGTGCTTAACTTCATTAATTCTGTAGACATCACTTAAATGCATTTCACAAGATGTTTTGCAGTAATTTCTCTTTACTGCTCTAAGGATCCCTCAGGTGCAAAATGGTTCTTTTGCAGTGGCACCTTTAAAGCAACTGAACTTTGCAGCAGTACAGGCAAGGCAGATAAAATGATAAAAACGTACAGGGTTTTTAGTGCAACTTTATCCACACCGAGCATTTCTGCTGGCAGAGGTACATGTTGCACAAACTACACCACTTAACAGCTCTGCCTATGGGAGTCTGTAGCGCAATACCCATGAATGGGGATCAAATGCCATTTTAAATAAAAAATATAATGCGATTCTGTTCAAAAGATAGATGTGGTTTTGCAGGTACCATAAAAGGTAAAGAATTCTGAATAATAATTCAGTGGATAAACAAAAAAATGCTGCATGAAAATTGAAGAAGAATTAGTGGGACTCTTGGTCCATTCAAGACATTTTAAAATAGCCTACACAGAGCAGGACCTTCCATACCAAGCTATTTGATGGATATTTGTCTTTTATTTCACACTGCTAAGACTGGATTTTAGGAATACAAATACTACATTAACAACAAGACAGCAGACAATTATGGAATATAACTATCTTCCAAGCAAAATGCAAAATACTTATTACCAGTGATGAATATGCTCCACAATGGGACCTGAAATACTTCTTTGCTCAAGTACTCTCGTGTTCAACTTGGTAATTATATAAATACAGCTGGCAGGTTTGCAGCAGCACATCGATTTATTTCAGAACATACTGTGTCACTTGAAAGAACACAGCATCACCGAAACCTTACTGCTAGCCTCTTATAAAGCTACACCACCACTGAAAGGTACATCCTCTTCATTTAAAAAGTTTTGCAGCCTTCCTGTCCCAAGCTGTTTTAAGTTGCTATGACAAGCACCATCCACGTTAGGAGTTCTTGCAGTGAATGCTAATTCAAAGCACTGGAGAGCATTAGTCATGCAGGACAGCCCCTTCAAGTTCTGCCAACATACTCAAGATAGAGGTAATAAATCTGAGATTTTCTCGCTTCCCTTCTTCCTCCCACCTTGCAGGAAACATGCACTCAGCCACACTTCAAAAGTAACAGAGGGGAGTAGTGTTAGGCACCCAGATTATGCAAATTTGTGTTGTTTCAACACAAAAAATAAACCAGTCGGAGTTAAACAAAAAGAGAAAGTCTGTAGGTCTTACTCCATGAACTCCTGCTAACAGCACCCGTGCCACTATATGCTTCCCCATCACTGAAGGGTTCATCATCAGAGTGTTTAAAGGCTGTACAACACACAAATTCTTTTGAGAACAAGGAACACCCTGGATTAATCCTGTAGAAGCAGGAAGACATACTAGGCTTTGTGGATTTAAAGATGATTCAATGGTAGATCAAAAGATTAGGAGAAAACTCAAAAAGGTGAACGTAAGGCAAAAGCAATTTAAAGGCAATTCAACATAGTAATTACACAAGCAGTTGAATGTTTCTCAATCAGAGACAAAACAAAATAATATCACTGGTCATGATGCAGCAGAAAGTAATTGGCTGTGAATCACACTTGTTTGCTTTTGCATTTTAAAACAAAAGGTTGCATCTGGAGCCTAAGCATCATATTTTCTCAAGAGCATAACTCATTTATCAGCATAAATCCCATTTCTAAAAGCAATACAAGAACTTGTAATTAATGAATGCCATTAACTTCGTGCGCCATTTAGAACCACAAGTGCATCTGTGTTCTCTGTAAAAGAACAACACCAACCCTGTAACCCGAGTTTCCAAATTCCCAGGACTTTCTGGAAATTACTCACTCAACACATTATTTGCACGAAATAATAACAACCACCATAAAATCGCGCACATAGGATATCGTAATATTAACACTGCCAAGTGTAAAAAGGAACATAGAAAATCCTTCCAAATGTGTTTGTATTTATTACTACTGTTGTGACTGAAATTTCTAAGTCGTCACTGCAAACTCTTAGAAAGGGATGGTTTTAGGCCATTTCTGTGATTCTGAGCCGTATAAAAGTGTGATACTTTATCACTCCTCCCAGAAGTTCACAGAAACCTTCTTGGGATGCAGCTAAGCAGCACAACACACGCCTTCTGTCTGTACATGCAAAGGCCTCTGAAACCCAAGTACCAAACTTACTAGCATCTTGTTACTTTTTATCATGCCATGTGTCTCCTTGAGTCCCATGTGCCAAAAGCTCCCTCAAGGGAATGTTCTCCTCACCCTCCACACCTTATGCATCTTCTTACACAAATGTTTCCAATTAGGCAAAATTCCTAGATATTTGTATCTGATACAGGTGGCACAGATCCAAAAAAATTACTGTTCGGATTCCTCTTTATGGGAGGGTCAAAGCCAGCTTTGTGACAGCTCTACACTGAAATTTTAAAACCCATTGGGAAATGTTCCCATTTGCCAATTTGGTTCAGATAAGCTTTTTCTGAAAAAGATGTAGGAGCTCAGGATTTTGTTTTGTGTCAAATTTTGGCATCTTTATGCAAATACCATAATGATTACATCATTAAAAAAAGAACTTCATTTCAAGCACAGCAAAAGGAAGATGTCAGAGTACTCAAGCACCTTCTTGAGCCTATGAAACAGGTTACATAGGTGATATGGAAGAGGAATTTACCAAAAATCGCTCACCTTCTTCATCTGACACATCCAGGACCTCAGTCATTGTCTCGGGTACATTTAGCTTGTGCTTCTCTGTTATAGTCTGCAAAGACAAAATCAGTCCTCAAATTAAACACCAAACAGAAGAGCAAAGTTTACAGCAGTGTTATTTTCAACAGAGACAGCAGTGGGACTGTGCTGAGGCATTTCATAACCTGTTTCCCCTTCCCCTAGCTTTCATTGTCATCTTTATTCCAGAAGCTCCTATTCTCAGTGCTGCATAAGGTAACATTTCTTCTGGCAGAAAAGTACAAAAACATGAGATAATGAGCTGGTCAGAGGAATAAAATTCATTTATAAATGGTGCATGTAGAACAATTCAGCTCAATGTTTCCAAGACAATTTTAAAATGAATTAGGTAATGTCTACAAAAGAGCTTCAGAAAGTTGTATGTGGCATATGGAAATTATTAAATTGTAAAGCATTTAGAAATGAAGTTATGAATGATGTGAAATTCCTAAACTAAAAAAGGATGTGAAGGATTTACACAGATCACTTGAAACATGTCTCCCCCATCTCCAGAAAAAGGCGACTGCAGTGCATATTAATGATATCCTTTTCATAAATCACATGTATTCCCGCAAAAGCACATACACATCAGAGAAAAAAAAAGTTGTTTGAAGATTTTTAAACATTTTGTGCACCTAAGAGCTTAAAATATTGTGAAGCAAGGCAAGTATGGACTGAGGAATAGTGGGAGGATTCTGGTTAAATATCAGAGCACAGAGCAGGAAAACACTGGAAGTTTTTTTTTAAATATAATTTTATCTTCATAAATGACTTCTGGGAGGACACAAATGTCCAGAGGTGCTGGACCAAGAATGGGGACATCCTTTCAGCATCCAGATTCGGATTGGAGAAGGAGATGAACATCATGAGAGAAATTGTAGGAAGTGCGAGATGGAAAAAAGTTGCCTGCAGGCAACTCTTCGGTGTGTTACGATACAGGGGACAAAATACCAAGGGCTTCAAAAGGAGCAGTGATCAGAAGTGCCTTAGTCAAAACCAAAAAGCACCGATTTCCCTGGCTCCACCTAGCCGAGCTGGGGAGCTGCGGAGGGCAGCTGGCACACGGCCCTTAAGGATGTGTGGGAGCACAGGTGCCCCTCTGGCATGGAGAGGAGTGCCAGGAGGCCACGTGTCTCCCCTGAGAAACCCCCTCTGAGGCAGGGCTCACTCCCTGCTACAGATACCGTCTATTGTGCATAAATTAACATACATGCAAAGGAGTGAAAGCATTTCATGTGAGGGATAATTAAATCAGCCAAACCCTGAGCCCCTTATGCAATAGTGTTTTGGGAAAATGCCTGCTGATATCAAGCAGCGAAGTCAATAGCAGCTTTTGTTGCAAAAAACTTTCTAGTTATTTCCTGATCCTGTTACGTACTACTCTGTTTCTAACAAAGTGACAAAGCCAGCATTCTTGCTTATTGTAAAATACTGCACTTTCATAAATAACTAAGTTACCGACCGTGTAATTACTTTGGAAATTTGTTTTAAAAGTCTGATTTACATTTCTGAAATCTATTTAACTGTGACAGCAGTTCCAGTTTACGCTCCTGAGGTACAGGGAAAGAACAATGCCCTTTGCCTCAATTGGCAATCCCAATTAGGCTCCTAAATTCACTCTTCCCATGAGTAAAAACAACTAATTATTTCTGTTGCAGCAGAACACATGTTCGGGATTGCAAATTAGTTTCTATTCACCAAATGCCCCCACCACCATGACTGACTTTTCCCCCGTATTCCCACGGCTTTCCTGGGATAGAAATGTCAGGCAGCAGCGGGGTGACAAGGCCAGCGATGACAGATGGGGAGGTGCTGTCATTCAGGTGGCACTGACTTTGTCTCTTCAACACCAGAGTTAACAAATAAGTTCAGCAATCAACTAAGTTAAAGCACAAGCTGCAGGTAGAGAGGATCACTGTCCACTTTTCTATTACCTAGGCCACCAAGGTTTATTGACCATTACAGCCATCTGTTAGTTACTTAGGTTTTTACAGGCCCCCATAGAAAAACACCCTGGTCTCTAAGGCTTGCAGACCTTATTATCTATTTACAGGGAAGCAAGGATACTTTATTGGTTTACTGACTTTGCATCAGTAAGAAAAAAATTACTACATAATTTAACAATCGAAACAAAGCTTGGAAAAGAGATTCCAAAGTGTGTGTGCGCACAGGCACATTACGGAAGAACAAAACCTCTTCAATGCCATCTTTGGAACACGGAACTCAGCAAGAATCGTTAATTCTACTTAATTCTTAATTCTACTTAATCATTAACTCTACATTAATTCTAATCCACACAACTTCTGCTGGGAATTAATGCTTTTAAAGGAACTTTCAATGTGATATTAGATTTTTTTTAATTGATAGGCACATCAAATACTCTCAAAATTTAAAATCCGTATCTAGCCCCACGAACGGCCTACATGGAAAATTGCTCAGTGTGTTTCTCAAACTCCCTACTGTTTAGTACCACTGAGAATTTCATTATGGAGTTTACTTAAGGCTTCTGTATTTGAACCTTCCGTTGTAAGGCCAGATTTTCATCAGGTGGCATAGAATAATTCAAATATATAATTCAGGTATATAAACCCAAATGTGCTTTCAGCAATGACTTACTCACACAGCAGCATACTGTAAACAACCAGAAAGCTCCTCATATATTCATCCGACCACAGGAAGACTATGCTTGTTTGTATAAACGGCCCCAAACTTAATTGCATAGCAAACCCCCGAAAGTCCAGTTTGTTCTGATTTATTTCCCGATGCTCTCTAATCTTTCAGTAAAAAAAGTGCACTTTATTCTATCTATTGCTTTATACTCATGTGGCTCCACTAATAACAGCACTAATGCAAGTAAGAGGAAGATTTGTTCCAAGTTAGAGCAAAGAAAGGCTTTGGCACTGGAGATCTTTTCCTCATCTCAAGTGCCAGTGACTTGAATATCAATCAAGCATCGGGCTGTGTAACATCCTTGGTGCAGGGCTCAGCCCAGCCTCAGAGAAGGAGGTAGCTATGGTGACAGCACCTTCTCTCAGGGCTCAATGCTGCGCTTACGTTTGGCAACATCAACCTTACCATCTGGAGAACCTGACCGCAGAGAGCGCCTGCTACTTACCCCTCCTTTTCAGGACTTGTTCTAAATCACGTTTCATCAACATCCCCCACCGCAAACACCACCATTCCATATATCCCTAAGGTACAAGGGTTAGATGAAGTCATAGCTGGAGAATCTGCTGAGTTTATCGAGGGCTCCCACCTGACTTTTAAAATATGCAGACACAGATGAGGATTTCAGATTTCTCTTACGTGCAAGCATTAAAGGTCAGCTCTGCAAGTAAGCTTCAGTACTTGATTCAGTCCTAAACCCCAGGAATGAGTTAGCCGGTAGGAAAAAAGATTAATCCTCAGTGTTTAAAGAAATATTTATCCAAAGTAAATAATTCCCAGGTGTCTTTTCATAGCACAATTCCTATTATTTCAAAGATATAACACTTATGTGAGACAAGGTACAAGTTTGTACAGTGAAACACAGTGTAAATGAGAAAGCAAGTTACTGCTGAAATCAAACAATAAATTATAAACATGTACCAGGACACAGCACAGAAGATGTGACAAAGGTGTCCTCTGAAGCTTAAAAATATAAGAGCTAAAGTTTCTCAAAACAATTTCCCTAGGTTTTATTGTCCTAAATTTCTGATTAGATACATGTTTATGCACATATATGTGTGATGTGCTATACGATTAAACAAGAAGTAATAACAACAGAAACACAGAGTCCTTATTAAGAGACTTCTGGAATTACACTGGAATTCCTTCTCCAAACCTGACTCAGCCTGATCTTTGCAGGTCATTAATAAATTATGACTCATTCTATTTGCAACCTTATGCCAAGTTATCTTTATTGCCTCTTCCTTGGCTCATATCAAGTGGGATTTGCTGTCAACATGCAACAAAACCGAAATTATTTTTCCATTTCTTTACAAGAGATTCTGGATTTCTTCTCTACTTCTAACCCTCTCCATGACTGAACAGCAGCATCTTTTTAACAATCTGTGGATTTTTACAGCTCTGAGCTCCTAAATGTCATCTAGAGCGAATGGATTTTCTACAATGCTAATCTTGCATTAAAAAAAAATTAAAATAAAATGAAAAAGCATGACCTTACAGCAGTGTTTCAAGATAAATGCAGTAACCAAGATTTAAATTAACCTAATTCCTTTAATTATGTGCTTTTTCTAACGTTCTCCCTTCTGACCTGGTATGACGTTTCTAGACAGGAGGTAAACGTGCAAGAAGGGAAAACCTTCCCCTCCCTGGGTGTCCCAACAGATCCACTTTTCCTGGCTTAAACCACCTTACTGATGCTGAGCACACACCAGTCACGAACCCTGACACCAAAATACAGACTCCAAGAGTGTGGAGCACTGAGAGGACTGAGCCTGTACGGAAACATTCCTCTGCATTTTGGAAAACAGGATCTGTTTGAACTGGAAGTGACTTGAGTAAGAAGATGATGGATGTGATTCACAGCCATTCAGTGAGCCTCACTAGGTTTGGCTCCAGGCCACAGCTGGTACAGTCCCAACATAGAGATGCTGCAAGGATTGAGCCTCAGGAGGTGTCAAAAGCATGGAGATGTAAGGCCAGATGGGAAAGGCGAAGTGTAAAGAGAAACAGGGCAGGATCTAAACAACAATGCACAAACTTCTGGAAAGTCTGGGTTTGCAGCTCAGACCCAGGTCTAGAAACAAGTTTTACTCTGAATTGTTGTTTTCCATCGGTATGCACACAGATTTTGTTCCCTAGCTCAGGGGAGCCTGCTGCCTTGCACACGCTTCCACATGCTTATACGATATACTGAAAGCACTGTAGCAAAAATACGGGGGGGGGTGGGGGGAGAGCTAAAACCCCCTCAAACAAAACAGAAAAGGAAAGAGATGCATGGAGAGCCTGAGGGAAGAGCAAAAAGACAACACTGAGTAAAGAAGAGCAACATTTGAATGCATGTGCAACTCACAGTTGTGGTGGTGGTGATCTCCTCCGTTACAACCTTCAGCGTATCGACCACGGAGATGTATCCCAGGCGCCTGGCGATGGCTAAGGCTGTGTTACCATTCTGAAGGGAAGAGAGAGGGGGAGAGCGCACTGAGAGAGAGGGAGGATTGTGATGTGAACCAATGAGATCACTCTCCACGCTGCATGAGCCAGCATTTCCATCCAAAACAAGGCACAGCCTAGGAAAATCACGGCTTTTTTACCGTTACATCTGACTCCGTCTTTGTAACTTCTTTAAGACTATAGCCCAAACTGCCATGGTAACACAACACACTTACATCTGCCAGCAATTCCAAATACTACAGCGCTGTATGGTTTAACCCTTCAGGGTTCGCATTCCACTACACAGCCTGTCTCGCCTGCAGAAGTTTGGGGTTTATTTTGCAGAAATACACTTTTAAAAAATAAAAAGTATTTTAACCTCTTACACTTTCACTCCCAGTTGAAACTGTTACACCTTTCCCAGGTACAATTCCTTACCTGGGGAATACAAAATTACAGCTGTGCTGTCCCCATATACTCCTATTCCTTCATACAACAAAAATGTATCTCCACTAACAGTTCACAAAAGCTAATGATTTAACAAATACAAACCACAAAAGGCTTGGGAGTGAGGAATTATAGTTCCATTTAAATACACTTATTTGCAGTTTGAATGTTGATAATATGGAGACATGTCATTCATCAAATGGACATTAAAATAATTTAGCAAGAGTTTAGGCCTATTTATCCCCATTTCATCTCCTGGAACACTGGCAGTCCAGAGTCCCCCTGTCACTCAGCCTGGGGAGGGGAGCAAGGAATGTGTTCTGTGGTTCTTTGTAAAGAGTTCTACACAGAATTTTTCCATGCTATTTTGCACTGAAGCAAGGGACAACATGCTGTCCCTCCTGAGGCATCATGAACTGTCACTGTACTGCTCTTTGCACAGAAATGATTTCTCCTGTGACCCCACTGCACCATGGGCAGGGTTATCAGCCTGAGGCTCTCTCTTCTTCAGCAAGGGCTTAAGTTATCTACAGTTTAAACTCTTCTGTATTAGTCTAGCTCAGCAACCCTGAAGCAACACCGAGTCTGTGGATTAGCAGCACAAAATGAACAGATTAGCATCTTCACAGCACAAAAAATTTGACTGTTACTTGTCACTTGCACATTAGCTGCTCATACACCACTCCCATATCTCCCTGACAGATGTCTCAGGTTGAAATTCTCTCTTATCTCAAGACAGAGGTTGCTCTGTGTGGACAAGGACAGATCAAGTATCTGAGGAAGCAGCCAACTGTGCAGCAAAGACACATCCCTAAGGCTGCTTGGACTTGGGTTAGATTTGGGCATGACAGCCCCAATATGAGGACTGAAATCAAGCCAAGAGACCCCCAGCTGAACACGCCAAACAGTACCTACAGCCCCAGAAGATGACTACAGTGGTCTCTCACTTTATGATCAAGTGCACAAACTGGTATTCTGGATAACTTTCACACAAGATTATTCCATGTGATTGTTCCAGGACCGAACACAGCGCCAGTACTGATTTAAGCACACGCTCTAAATGCACATGGAAAACTGATCCACTCTGGGGAATGACAGGAGTTTTGGACACTCTGGCAGTGTTCTAATGATTACCCAATTAGAGGTGACTAATAACAACATCAACTTGACATAGGACAGTCGCATTCCTGGCTCACTGCGGAGAAGGAGCTGTGCCAGGAGCTATTGACGGTCTTTGAGGAGGCATTAACTTCAGTGAACTCAGTAAGAACCTGAAGCAAATCCAGTGGACAGAGGGACAGAAATTTGGGTCGAAATTTAAAAAAAAAAAAAAAAAAAAAAAAAAAAAAAAAAAAAAAAAAAGGTTCTGAACTGCCCTCGATTTTTATGGGAAACTCCTTCTGGAGATATCAATTTCCAGACAAAAGCATTGAGGCAGAGAGAAACTGAATGAGCCTGGCACAGCCAGCTGTGGCCAGCCTGATCCTGCAGCTCAGTATCTGCTTCTCTGCCTCATGTTTAGCTTAGTGCACAGTTAGGTCAGATGTGAACTACCTTAAGAGGATAAGGAAAAGCAAAGGAAATTACATTTCCACATATGACAACCAGCTGTACGAGGAATACTTTCACCAAAACAATGCCTTGCTCTTGAGTCTAAGGAGGGAAAGTAAAGAACTGTCCAGGGAAACAAGTTCCCAGTGACACGTCAGACTTACAGTGGTGATGGCGTTGGGCTTGGCCCCATGCTGCAGCAGAACATTGATGATGTGAGTGTGGCCTTGCTGAGCAGCCTGGTGAAGAGGGGTGTACCCATTCTGTTATCCACGGTGGTGACAGCAAAAGCAAACGAAGAACAAGAACCAATCATTAGATCAGACACTGCACTTGGCTTCCTTCTGCTCCTTTTGAGACATTTTAAACATAAATTATGACATCAACCCAAAAATAATAAACCTTCAGTAATAATAATTCTCCTTGCCCAGATTAATGAAAATATAAAGGAAGACAATATTCTTATTCAAAAATCATCTCTCTCTCACAATAAAAGAAACCTATGAAAACACTTTTTCCCCCCATTTCCTAAATCAGAGGAAGGTACAATGAAGAACAGCAAAGTTAAAGGGGCATGCTGAGAGCATAGAATTATAGCTGAGAGGCAGAGAACATTGCTCTTCCTCTCACATCCTAGTTTTCAACAGAGGCCCCAAGATTTGCCTCTAGAATATCTGAGTCAATTAAAAACACACATAATTTTTAACAACAGTGATTAAAGCCTATTTGCTTCCTAAAAGGCTAACAACATATACCTATTACAAATGTCAATCAATTTGAGCTTCACTTTTATCTCCAAAAGGCTGGACCAAGTTGTAATTACACTTAGAAACACGTACACAGTGTCTGCATTAATAAACATACTTAGTTCAATTTACTCATCTGCTCCAGTGATTTGTTCTCGTGCCTCCCAACACAGAAACATAACCTAAACGTGCGTAAACTGCCTAATCTGAGATGGTATTGTATAAGTCCAGTCAGGCAACTGATTTACAAAATTATTTGCAATTGGCTTTAAAAGCAGGCAGAGAAGAAACTGGAAGAAAACCCTGGGTTGATCTCATTGTACACTTACATAAGGCCTGGGGCAGGCTCTGAAAATGTGCTCTGAGAGTTATCTCTGCTGCAAACAAACAGATGCCAGTAATGCTTTGCACTGCTAATTATAGACAGTGATAGTTCAAAACTGTTACAGTTCTTATACTGACAGAGTGAGTGCATGGCCTGCTAAGAACTACTGCCTACTGTAGGTTCTAGTGGCAAGCAGATTCACTATCTTTACTTAAATACTAGCGCAGTCCTTCAAAAATACAATTCATGTGTTCCTTGCACAAAGCATTGTGCGGGCTTTCTCTAGTTAAGGCCCAAGTTGCAACAGGGGTTATTCACTCTTTAACATGCCTGTCTTGAATCCAGGACTTATTCTTTAAACTAAGTCCACAACACCAGTTGACAGATTGCCAGTATTATTAGTGGTCCCTAGGTGTGAGATTTTGGAGAACTACTTCCTCATACAAACTTGCTGACTGTAATGAAACTATTCTAAATAAGTAAAATACCTGGATGAATGGAATCAATCTGTCCCAGTGGCCCTTTAAACACAAAGAGAGACCTAATACTAAAGACATGACTTTGTCTGTCCCTTGAGTTAGCCTCCAAATACCTCAGCTGAATGTCTTGGCAGCCGTAGTTTGGATCCTGCTAGTGTCTGCTTTATTAATTCTCATCAGCTGTTTGTTCAGTAGTGTTGCCCGTCCTTTCGGAATCCCTGAGTTCTGCCCATTGATTCTAGGTGATCCCATGAGGGATGGGCTAGAGACTCTTATTTATTTACTTGGCTGTTTCTTACCACATTGAGCTGTGACCACGGTGACAAAATAATGCTTCTCTGAGAAACGAATCATCCCACAGGTCCCAGCTGGGGACATGGGAGCTGACCAGAGGGACCAGCAGACTACAAGCCAGAGATTTTGATGAAATTTAAAAAATACTGTCAGTGGGCTGCTTCCTGTCGCTCCCAGGACATCCAGCTTGAAGCCAGGAGCCAGCAATTGCCTAAAGTCAGCTTTAACCAAGCCGGAGCCCTGCAGATCCTGAGTTAGCCTTCTCTTTCTGATAAGGGTGATATGGTGATTTCTGGGATGCAACACACTGTTGCTGCCACCAGAACCTCTCTCTGCATTCTCAGAAGATAAACAACTCTTGCTACAAAATGCATCGCATTCAGCTGGTGTGCCCACCAGCTTATCCCAGGAGAAACTGCTGAGGTCAGTGGGCTTTATTCACACTTTGGTAGTCAGGCCCATTTCAGTCTAAGTGGTCAAATTCCCCTCAGAAAACCTCAAACTCTTCTTGAGTAAACCACATTCCCTTACCACAGCTACTTCCTCTCCCAGAGTCATCCCACCCACACACTGAACAGCAGTAATTCTTCCCACTCTTCTCCCAGCATATTGGAGAGAACCTGGCATCACCCTCAAAGAGTCTGAATTGTTACTTAGTAGTTTGGCAGCCCAGTGGTATTACACTGGTGTAAACCATGTGTAAATGAGATCAGGAACAAACTTGTGTTTGCTAGTTTGCAAGTAATAACAAAAAGAAAAACCAATGAAATGGATTCTCTGTGTTATTTTTTCATACACCCAAAGAGCTATCTGGCTTTTCTTTCCTGAACACCACACCATGAGATGGAGCAGAGACAAGGCATTCCATTACAGCTACCGTACATTGACACCTCCCATGCCACAGTTATAGCTCCCAAGGAAAAAAGCACTTATGTCATGTAGGAGTGCTGGGTTACCACATTCAGAATAAATAGCAAAAGCAAAGCAATGGAAAATTCTTTACCTTTGTTTTAGCATTGACATTTGCTCCGTGCTTGAGGAGAAAATTCACCATTTTGATGTTTCCATAGTGACAGGCCACAATTAAAGGTGTATAACCAAGCTACAGGAGGAGAACAAAGAAGTAAAACTGCAAGCTCAGTGGAACATTCCTTGGACAAGGGCAGCAGCCTTTGGCATGCTGGAGACAGAAGCCACTCCATGATTTACCTTTGTCTGAGCATCCTGATTTGCACCGTGTTTGGTGAGTATTTCGGCTACATTCACTTTATCCTCTTGAGCAGCAAGGTGTAAGGATGTCAGTCCAGCCTGGAGATGGAATATAACAAGTAAATAAATAGATAGAAGTAAGAATAAAACCCTACTTTACGTAAGGAATAAAATCTACTTTCCCACTTCTTCATCTTTAAAACATGAACAGATCCTAACTATAGCTTCTGAGTATGGGTGGTGTTTTTAAACAATGCAGAGTCAATACAGCTCCTGTTCCAGCTGACAAACAGCTCCAAAACAATTACATCACCATACCCATAGAGGTCGACTTTCAGGCATCAATGCTCAGATTTGCTACAATAACGTAATTTAGGAAGCTGAGAAGCCCATTAATAAAATGTGCTTCCCACTCCTCAGACAGGAAGGGGAACCTTGACAACAGCAGGCACAAGTCAGAATGAAGACATTAACTCCAGAAATAGATCCCATTCAAATGCCAGAGAAAAGGATGCAGCCTTTAACTGACGCCCCACTGTGATCACACGCAGTGCTTTCCTGTGAACAAGGCCCCGAACAAATTTTGTGTAAGGAATGAAAATCACCTTCTTTCTATCAGCAGAATATATTAACTCCACGCAAGGAGAGACCTGAGCCTTCTAGTCTGACTTGTATGAGCAAAAGCTGCAGGCTTTTCACCTGCATAAATAAGATTTGTATACATCCCTGGATAAACCCAGCGACCCATGAAGATTTACAGCAATGGGTTTTTTTTTGATGACCTTGTTTTCCATAAAAAAGCTGTCATACACAATCATTTAAAAAAAATTGGAAAGGTCTTCCATAGAATTTTTCTTAGTCTACTCCAGTAATACTGTTGTTTTCTTATTTGCCAGAGAATGTAAATTTCTTCACTCAGAAAAAAGGCTGAAGGATAAAAACATTAGGAAAAGAGCCTCTGCTGGCAAGCGCACTGAATTATTTCTGACTGTAGCTCTCAGGTTTCTGGTGCATGTTGTTACGGACACAAACGTCACATCTTACTGGATACTCCCACCCACAATACTTTGTCTCCAAACGTGAATTACCTTTGTTGCCACGTGGATGTTGGATCCTTTCTCCAAAAGCAAAGTCACCATGTCAGTGTGACCTTCCTGGGAGGCCAAATGAAGTGGGGTGACCCCTTGCTTGGTCAAAATGTTGGTATCAGCCCCGTAGTTCAACAGAGTGGTAGCTATCTGCATCTGGTTTTTCTTGGCAGCAATATGCAGAGGCGTATATCCATTCTGACACCAGCCAGGAAACAAAAGGAAAATAAAGTTACCACAACAGCCATATAAGCCTAAGAAGTCAGGCACCATAAAACAGTATTATTTGATGTTACCCCTGCTATTAGAGATTAGAGTTCATTAAATTTTCAAGGCCAGACACATCCCACATGGCCCTGCTGTTCTGTTGCTTTGTCCGTCTGTTATTTTCGCCGCCTAAACCAGATCAAAGCCAGCCCTCACCAGGGTGGGCAGGACTGTTCCACCAATACCTTCAAACTATCTCGAGTTTGACACCTATATTTGGTACAACCTATGTTGCAAAAATCCCTTTTGAGTGATGAGTGACATTCCCCATGATGAGTGATGGGTGCACACTTTTCATCACATTATGCTTTTTCAGAGCATGTGGGTAGAGATGTGTTTGCATATGGAATTTTAATACATGTGCCAGTCACAGGCTGGAAACAGCAATGGGGTGGAATGTTTTTGTGATCGAATTAACCATTTAAGCACAGTAGAATAGCATTTTCTGGCAGTAAGATAACTTCCTAATCGCTTTATAACACATCGTGAGAGAAAAATCCTGGGTGCCAGCACACAGATCCTGTGGGGGTACTTGGCTGAGTTGGCCTGTGGTTGTTTTGTTGGGTATTTTTAAGTGGGAGTTTCCCAAACTACCCTGCTTTCCATGCACTGCTGTGGAAACCACATTCCCAATACAACCCTTGAACGTTTCCTGGAAGCCTGCAGATCAGCAGCTTTGCAGAGAGCAGGACACTCTCTTGTATTGCACCCATCTGGTCACCATTTTCCCCTTTTAGCAGCTTTTGCTTTACACATCGATAGCATACCACCACTCCTACCGCTGGAATGATTAGTGTGCATGGTCGGAATACACATTTCTAAAGTCATTACTAATATTGCACAATAGTGAGGTGACTTCCAGCTGTGACCAAAGCTCTAACAGGGCTGGGTGCCCTCAGGGCTCCACACTGTCCCCTCAGAGCTCCCCTCACCTGCACAGTGATACCACAACACCACTCCTAACCCCAGAACGAAATTTCTAATGCCATTGCTAACATTGCACAATAGCGAAGTAACTTCAGCCGTGACTAAAACTCCGGTGGGACTGAGTCCCCTCAGTGTAAGGGCCGCCCCTCAGGGTCTCCTCAGGGCTGCCCCCACGTACGCACTAACACCACAGCACTGCTCCTAAACATGGAATGAATTCCCCTTGTGCTCGTTCGCCATCTTCCTTGTCGGAATATACATTTCTAACGCCAGTGCCAATGCTGCACGTTAGTGAAGCGACTGGCGGCTGCGCCGCGGCTCCGTCGGGGCCAGCTCCCCCCAGGCTCCCCTCGGGGCGGGCGGGCTCACCTTGGCGGTCGCGTGAGGCGAGGCGCCCTTCTCCAGCAGCAGCAGCGCCACCTTCTGGTTGTCGTAGTGCGCCGCCACGTGCAGCGGCGTGAGGCCGTTCTGAAAGGGCGGGGACGGCGTTAGGGCGTTACGGGACGAGGGCGCGGGCGAGCAACGGCAACGGGAGACGGCGGGGAAACGGGATGGAGGGGACCGGGGTGCGGTGGGATGGAAGGGTCCAGGAGGCTACAAGGGATAGAGGGGATGGGGGGGGGGGGGCAATGGGGATGGACAGCAAGGCCATGGCAGGCAGCTGGCTGTTAGCGGGGAGAAGCAGCGTACCAGGCCAACCAGGGTGGCAGCCGCAGGCTTCCATCACACCACAGCAGGGAAAACCTGGGCTTTGCTCCTGTGTTTATCCATTGGGAATTTAGGTAGCTTGATGATGGAACCGCTGCTTTCTGAGCCACAGATGCATACCTGCCCTCAGAGCAGCCAAGCACCCACCTGCCATGGACCCAAACCCAACATGCTGGGTAGCAGCACTCAGCCATCACCCGGGGGAGACACGACCCCAACAAAGCCACGGTCACCGGGCAAAAGCAGCTGCAGCCCTCTTGGGGTGCATATTTCACACAGTCCTTCCTTAAGGAAGGATCCAACACACGTCTGACTTTTTCTTCCCCAGCAGTACCTTGCCAGCGGAATCGGGACAGGCGCGACGCTGCAGCAGGAGCTTTGCCACTTCCAGGCTCCCATATTTGGCTGCCACATGCAATGGTGTGAATCCCTTCTGAAAAATTCCAGGAGATAAAACACAGACCTGTGTGTTAAAGGTCATGCTGACATCTCTTGTTTAAGAACTATGTGTTAAGCACTTATTCTTCTACCTCAGAATCAACAGCTGAACCTAGGAAGAGCAGCCTCTCTCAAAAGCAGTTTGAGAAGCACGAAACACAATAAAATACTTTCCCTTTTATTATTCTTCCCTATGTATGTGCTGTCAGGCTGGCAGACATTTGTCTGATACAGACTGCACTAGCAACACACACTGCGTGGGGGCAATGAAGGTACTTCTTCAAACTTACACCCCAAATCAGCTTCACCTTTTTTTTTCCACGGTGACAGCTTTAAAAGTATTTCCTGCATCAGTCATTACCAGTAACAATGAAACACCAACTAAATTCATCGAAAAAAACCTCCAAACTCCAAATCTTTTCCTCCATTAGGGTGTGATGAAAAATTATTTGTACTTGGATTTGTGTATTCATACATTCACAGAGTTTTACCAAAGCTAAAAAAAACCCCCTTCTCTTTCCCTGTTTTAATTGGTTAGGAAAGCTCATGGATGTACGACAGTAGGTGGCAGGCTGCACCGCTGCCTGGCAGTACTTCTGGGAAGCTGCAATGACCTATTTGCGTGGCACATAAGTGATGTTTAATGTTTATTATCATTATCATTTAGTTCCATTAATCCCACGTCAGAAGGAGTTTATATTGGGTAATCTCAAACATTTTCAGTTCACAAATCACAGGTCTATAAAGATATTATCTACTAGGCTCCATCTTCTCCTATTCATAATTATAGAATGTTCCTGAAATACTAATTGCCATCGAGCAATATGGGAAATTAGGAAAGTATTTAGTGTATTTTTAGCCATTCTAATGTGGTTTAATAGCTGGATAAAAGGAGAACAGCAAGCACTCCCAGTAATCCATGGATCATAATTTGAAAATTGCTGGTTTAGTCTTTTAAACCATAGAAGACACCCTGTTGTTCATAAGCATGTTTTAAGCTCCAGCTGTAAAACCAAGGGTACTTTTATAAATAGTGAAAAATACGTGATTCTCACTTATCAAATGCTTTAAATTTGGAAAAGATATCTTGGTATATAATTCTCTTCACAGCTATCTATTTTCTTACATGTTCATCTCTGTTAGGAGTCTATTGGTACCATTTTTGGCTAAAAAACCCACTAGTGGTTCTGGAGAGCATGTCTTTTATCATCCCAGACAAAATGGCCTATTGTGTCACATGACACCTCATTTTAGAACCTCATTTTAGAAAACAGATTCAACATGCGATGTGACTGGACAGATGCTGACTTCTATGCTTTAGGAACATTCCTTTCAGCTAGCACAGGGCAGAATTATTTTACTACTTAAGTAAAGAAGGTATTGAAGAATAAAAGGCGGCCTGTTCATAAAGAATGTGTCATTGCCATCCCTTTTTTTGTTTTGGAAATTTAGCCCAAAAAAGCCCTGCCTGTAAGACAAAGGGAGAAACAAGGACATTTTAAACCTGTTGGGACAATGTATTTATCAAGAACTGCATTTGGCTTCAGTGGGAACCAAACCCAATTTTAGATGACAGCAAAATAAGTTGAAATTTGATTAACTTGTGATACATTACTCCAGTCTACTGAATTGTTGCCGATTAAATAAGAACAAAATAAAAGGCCCAAACAACTTAATTTCTCAGCGTGAAAGCACACTCATCACAGCACAGACCTCCTCCTGTGCCACTGGCACACGGATCTGAAGCGTTCTGCCTTACCTTGGTGGACATGGAGTGTGAGGCACCAGCCTCAAGGAGCACGGAGGCGACGTCGAGCTGCCCCTCGCGGGCAGAGATGTGCAGCGGGGTGTAGCCGTTGGTGGTGGCGGCATCGGGGTGGGCCATGTGCTGCAGCAGCAGCTGCACGATCTCCGTCTTGCCCAGGCGAGAGGCGATGTGCAGCGGGGTCTGTTCTTCCTACAACTCAAATCGAGTGGGTTGTTAGCGCGGGTGGAGCCACCCTGAGCACACTCCTCTTCCTTGCTCCCCCCCAGACCTTCCTACGCATTTGTCTTGCACACTCGTAGGAAGTGATAACAATAAAAACGGACTAATGGAGGAGAGGGAAGTGGTGAGTGACTGCTTCAGCCATGGTTTTAAGAAGAAGCAAAAAATATTGCAAGCAGAACACCTACCCTGGCTCGAGCATCAACCAGGGCCCCATTCCTCAGGAGGCAGCGAACCACTTCCACCTGCCCGGCGCGTGCCGCCATGTGCAAAGCAGTTTCTCCACGCTGCAGGAGAGCAAAAGCATATCAGTGTCCTAAACCTCCACGAAGAAAGAGCTTTGCCAGTGTCAGTCCCACCCATGACAACTTGTGCTGAGACCCAGCCTTCTGGCCTCCTCCTGAGACTCTGGCTCCAGCCCCAAGGTGGGGTGTGAGTATGTGTCACTGTACCTGGGGATGCCTTGGTTTGGCAGCTGGGCAATCCCAGACAAACATAACCTCAGCCACTGAGGGACAGAATGAAAATCCCAGCTTCAGAAAATTCGGTCAGGTAGACTTGCTCTGGTCACATACGCCCCTCAGCTTTCTATGTAACAGGGCATCAGCTCACGCGCCGCACGGGAGATGAGAGCACACTGAGCCTGTGTCTCTCCAGGGATTGCATGGCACAGGAGCCTCAAGATGGAAGGGGATATTCTTCCAGATGGTACCTTCCTGCACACTGTGTAGAGCTGGCAGCATTAAGAAGGCCTTGCAATGGCTGAGCACAACTCAGCCAGCACATGAAACGTGTAAAATCTGTGCTCAGCATTGTGGCTCTGTCTCCAGGCTGTGAAATCAATCTTGTTTCAAGCCTTTTGTAGCTCATAGAACTTGAAGAATATGAAATTTTGAAAAGCTGACTGGAGTGATATGGAATTCCAGATCAGGAATATTCAAAGCATTTACTTTTTGCATAGGTTTCCCAAGAAACACTGAAAATGAGGGTTCCTTGAGGATAGCATTCCTAGTTTAACTGGGCTCTCTTCTTGGAGTGCAGTGTCCCAAAGTGGACTGAAACGGTCCTTGTGCAGCTCTCACCAGTATCTGGTACATCAGGTCCTGGGACAGCTCCACAACCAGGAGCTCTATTCATCTATCATGAGTACACAGCAGGACTCATCATTTATCGTGTTAATTGTTAATTTTTCTTACACCAGACCTGGAGAATATTGTGTTGTAAGGTCTTTATGCCCTCGATTATCAATTGAGGTGAAACTGCCAAAATGAACACGCTAGTCAAAACCTTTTACATCAGAATCAGGAATCACACCTTCTTGTCCTTGTCTAGATGTAGGAAAAGAAGCAGCCTAAGCTTGCCTGCTAATTAATTACAGCAAACCCTCTTAACCAGGACTTGATTTATCTTTTCATTCTTAAATTAACATTATACTACTACCTGTGACTACCAAGTATGCAACAAACAAAATCCCACTGCCCTAGCTACAAATCTTAATAATTCCATCTATATATAAAGTTTATTACCTGAAGAATGAGCTGTTTAAGAGGTGAAAAACACTCTAAAGATTATATTTCTACAATGACCCTTTTGTGCCTGAATTAGCAAAGCAATTTAGGTTTTGGAAACAGTAATTCAACAGGGAACCTCAGCTTACCAAGTGAAAGCCAAGACATCTGTGTAGCAGAAATTGTAAAGTGTTAAACTTTGCACACAAATGTCTGGTAACACAATATTTTTAACTGCTTCCACAAGAATTTTGCGGGGTTTTTTTATTATTAATAAAGTTCTTATATAAAAACTGCTTCTATAAAAGAAGTATGAAAAGTCTGTTTTAATGATTCACATAAACAAGTCCGCATGCTCAACAATTTTACTGGGTTCCATGTAAGATTTTTCCAACTGAGAAAAACTAGTGAGTCCACTGTACCTGGATTACCAAATTTTTGTTGGTTTTGTTGTTGGTAACACTTACCTATAACCTTACATACTGTAAAAAGCTGCTTTCAAAGTACAAGTGGCTCCCAAGTTGAATATTTGTTTATACTGACAAATTCAAACAGTAAAATATATTATGAAATACATCTCAGAAAATCATAATGCTGTTTTTGTTGTTATTTTTCTTGGTAACTAGAGGCTGTTGGTATACAAACACTGATTTCTGTGGTAAGTCAGGTTCTGCATTTTGTGCTATCTCCCAAAGGTCACATTTTCCAGATTTAAACACCAGTTCCTGGAATTTCCCGTCTAAGAAGAACAACTTGAGTTTCCCAGTTTTGCTTTTTGTTTATAATTGTTGGGGTTTAAGCATTTTATACTCTTTCACTGACAGGAATGACACAATTTCATGACAGCCAGTGAAGTTATGCAGGCAGAAATTAGAGCCATTTGGACTTGAATTTCATCCTTCAGAACGGAAACACAGAATTTGTGGGATTTGGCTTATAATCCACTTTGGATGTTTTTGGTGAGCTTTATCCATTTCTAAGGAAAACTTTACCTACTCAAGCATTGTTGTAGAATACACGAAAACAGAGATGGCTTATAATGACACATACAGCCATCACTTTCCCCTCTTCACTAGAAGTGCTACAATAATTTGTCCTAGAATGCAATAAAGTGTCACTAAAATGTGACCTTGGGTTGAGCCACATGGTAGCCCAGAGACTCTCTGTGGGTCCTGAGCAGATGGTTCTAGTGAAAGCCATACTCACAATGTTAGTGACATCGGGAGAGGCTCCGTTCTGCAGCAGAAGGAGGACTATGTTCAAGTGGCCCATAAATGCAGCCACGTGTATTGGTGTGAGGCCCGACTGCGAAACAAAGCAAGAGCAGTTTTACTCCTCTGCACGGTTGGAGGGATGGGCTTCTTCGTTTAAATAAAACATACAGGAAAGTGAGGCATGACAGGAGAGACAGAAAAAAGGAAGCAAAAGAGGAGAGAGAGAGAAGGAATGTTTCTTCAGGACATGAAGCATTTTGCTACCTCTGTTATAGCCTGGATTGAAGCCCCATATTTCACCAGGAGTTCCATGACTTTGATGCGATTTTTCTTGCAGGCAATGTGCAGTGGAGTAAAACCATTCTGTGCAAAAGACAGTGGTGTTAGTTAGAAACATGCAGCTACACTTCCCACACAGCTTCATGCTGGCACGCTGGGAGCACGAGGGTTAGGCTACCACAAACAACTGTTCTTTAAGCACAACAGGTTATGAATTACAGACATCTCCCACTATCTGAGGCACAACAAAGCAGTGCTGCTGCTTTCTTCCCAGGCAGGGGAGAGAAAGTGAACCTCTGCCTCCACACTTCACGTACACATACGCCCACCCTGACTGCCAACTGTACGTGTGTGCATGTGGTTCCTGAGGCTGCACATGTGTCTGTAAGGGGCACTCACAGTGCTTCCCAAGATTGCCTAACACAAGGGAAATCTAAGAAATTACAGAGATCACTTTGGAATCAGTGCCTTTATAAAGCATTTCCTATACCGCCATAGGAGAACCATGGAATCACAGAAGGTTTGGGTCGGAAAAGCCCATCTTGTTCCACATCCTACCACATGCAGGGACACCTTCCACTAGACCAAGTTACTCCAAGCTCCATCCAACCTGGCCTTGGACACTTCCACGGACAGGGCAGCCACAGCTTCTCTGGGCAACCTGTGCCAGGGCTTCCCCACTCTCACAGGGAAGAATTTCTCCCTAATATCTAACCTAAATCTACTCTCTTTCAGTTTGAAGCCACTTAAACTGAGAAAGAGAGGAATAGAGTACTTCTTCCAGATTCCACCTTAATTTGTCTTTTTACTTATAATCTAAGCATCTGTGTGTATTTAGTTTTATATTTATACATCAACCTAAGGTGTAATATCCACGTTTAAGTGTGTGTGTACCTTAAATAAAGAACCACTCCTTCAGCTGTGGTGACATGATAATCTGATGACCATTAATGCAGGTTAAGTGTGTGCCTGAAGCTGAACAAGCACATTACTCACCACACGTGAACATTTTAGTGAAAAGCGCAGGTAACGTTTTTTAGATAATGTTGAAAAATTGCTCCATTTTCTAACGAAGAGGATCAGTACTGCCAAACAAGCAACCAGCAGTAACCAGAACCTAGCAGTGAAATCTTAGTTTATGGGAAGAGATAATCACATGGCAATTACTCTACAGGCTGTTTCTGTTAAAGGAAATGTTAATTACTAGTTGATTTGAAGGTGCTTTAAAGCATATACACATTGAAAAAGCTGAGAACTCACATAGTGCTTGTATGCCCAAAGCATTCTGCAAACATTAACAATTATTTTCATAAATGTAGCTGAAAATTAATTCTTTGTAATATTTATTCCACTACCAGACTCTGCTGTATTTTATTACTCTTTCTCCAATTTCTGAAGAAAGAATCAAAACCATTTGATATTTTACCTCCCACACAACAGCTCTCAATATGTTTCTAAGGGAGTTTTAGTGTTTCAGAAGTTTGCACATTTTTCACTGAATTTTACCACCTCAGTTGATTTAATTTTGCTACTTCTATTTAAGTCGGGAACAGTTTGATGGGGGAGAGGAGAAGGCAAAAAAAAATGTATCACTAACAGAAATTATGAGCTTCATTTAATGTATTAAACACTATCAACAAGCCAGAGGCGACAAGTCCCTGATGGGAGAGAGAGAAAATGAGTGTGGCAGGGGGGAGAGAAAACCAGTTTGATGGGAAGAGAGCAGAGGCCTGAGGGTGTTCTCCTTTTGTTTCAGATGTTTCACAGGGAGGGGAACAGAAGATATACTTCTGGTCGTGGAAGGAAAGAAAGATGATGTAGGGGGTATGTGTGGGTGGCTGAGGAAAAGTGCAGCTAGAGATAATCAGAAGACTGGCGAGAAAAACAAGAAAGGATGGAAACAGTGTCAAAAAAGATCAACCAAGTGAACATGGCACTGAGAAAGACAAAGCAAGAAAAGTACAAGAGGAGGAAGCAAAGGGGGCTATGGGATTTGTGGGTATAGAAGGGCCAAGAAAAATGAGATGGCAGAAGAAAATGGTGTCAGTTCCAAGGAAGTAAAGGATAGGGAGAGCCTACACAGAAAAACAGTGGATCCTACTGTGGGCAGGAAGCTGGGGAAGGCATCCGAGTGCCCTGCAGTGGGAGTTCTGTGAAGGCCCCCAGTGCAGCAGGCAATGGCAGAACTCCGGCCACTCAGGAGCATCTCAAGTGTTCACAGACTCTCTCCTTCCCTGACAGAGTGCAGTATATTGGTACATGAACTCCCAGGCAGCTAACAGTTCCTAGCAGAGAAAACTGAAATCTTGACTGGCTTTGGATACATTAAAGACTCTTGAAATGTTTCCAGAATCAAATGTGATGTTTTTCTTCTTATTAGGGGCAATGGTTCGATCAGAGAGTGAAAGGAATCATACCTGGTGTCTTGTAAGCGTAAGAACTGCTTTTTGCAAAGAAAGAAAAATGGCACCTACAGAAGAAAATGTCATAATTTGATAAATGCAGAAATATTAGGTTTTTATATGATTTCCCTATGCCAATTAACTTACTGAATCAGTTGAAAACTCAAATTATTCGTGTATTGTACACCAGGTATGGAAAACTGCACCATGAATTCAATAAAACACCAATGCATACATCAACATCAGCTAGAAGCAGCTCTGATTTTAGGGACTCTGCAGAGCTTCCAGACCTGACACTACAGACACTTGCAACAGGATGTATTCCATGACCGGGCCTAAGGATACAAGGCACAGCGCTGGTAACCAGCAGGTGTGACACCCCTATGGCTGCTGCACCTATTTAAGGCTGTGGAGTTTGCTGACAGTTCTCACTTAGCTTTCCTGGTAAGAGCTACTGGCCAGCTTTGTTACGTGAGCCAGGTGGGACAGGTTTACCAGGGCACGGGCGTTGGGGTTGGCTCTCTTGTCCAGCAGGAGTTTGGTGACTCGGTAGTGGCCACAGTGAGCAGCCACATGCAGGGCAGTCAGGTAGTCCAGCGTCACATCATCCACAGGAGCCTTGTGCTGCAGCAGGTGCTTGACACATTCCACGTGGTCCCCCTGGGCTGCCATGTGGAGTGGGGAGAGTCCATTCTGTGACAAAAGAGAACAGAACAGCAACTTCTAGTAACCCCCGCTTAGACTGGGGCACGTATAAGGAGGACATCTGTTGTTGTGAGGTGCTGCTCAGTGGGCTCTGCTATTACACAAGGATCTTCCTCTTATCAGTTTCACCAAAGAGACAGAATTTGTAAGAAATGCATTAATTCTATATGTGTGTTTTCCAGATACGAAGAAGAACACATTGAAATAATTTTCCAAGTAAAAACAATTAGGATCCTTGTTATCTTACATGAAGGATCAGGAAGTATGCACCAGGAATCACCTCTCAGGAGTGACTGACCCAGCTTCCACATCTGTGTATCCTACAGTCTCAGGAAGCAACACAAGGGAAGTGCTGGCAGTAGCACTCCACATCATGTGTGTAGTCTGGTATTACAGAGAGGAGCAAACAAGTGTATGCTTTTCATATATTTGGAAAGGATAGTGCCCCATTATGTAAGAAAAGCTTTTTTTGGATCATTCTACCCATTAATACATCTCCTTTGGGAGGACAGGTACGTTCCTGTCCTCTTCCTTGTCCTCTCAGTTGACACTGAAGGTTCTGTGGAAGGTTACACAGAGGTGCTCACATGCTCTAACAGGGCACACACACACCTTGGTCCGTGCGAGCAGTGGGGCACCTCGCTCCAGGAGCAGCTCCACAACCTGGTCATGGCCACTTCGTGCAGCACAGTGCAGTGGGGTGAGTCCATCCTTAAAATAGAAGGAGAGAAAACAAATGAGCACGTCCCCAGCTGTCCATCCTGGAACTCTGGGGAACAAGCTTCCAGGAATGCAGCCCCACATGTGTGAAAAAGCTCCTTTTCTGACTCCTAGCTGACGCTGGCTCCACAACGTGAAGCTTCACCCCTGTTCTTCCTTGCACCAGTAAAGGACACTCTAAGGTTACTGTTTGGGAGAGGAAGCCTGTTGTGTACTGAAATCTCTTCTCAAAGAGGATAATGTGAGGATGCACTGCCTCCTCCCCTCCCTCCCCTCTCTACATGGCTTTGAGACTGCATTGCCTCTCCCTGGGAAATGCTTACTGGGTTGAGAATGCTCCATAAATCAACCCTTGTCCTTTGGATTGCTTTTGATGCAGGGATGAAACAAGCAATGTTCATACTAGAAAATTTGCTATAGAATTTTCTTTTTCTTTTAAGCTGGCATCAAGAAAAAGAAGATTTTAAAACAATAGAAAAAGAGAGAAACAAATAGAACCAAATCTTTCATTTCTGAGATTGAGGGGTGAACAGAGAGCTAACAGTTCTTTTCTAAAATTGCTGAGAGACCACCAACTCCACAATGGTTTTTTCCATTGCAAAACACCATTCTGTACCAAAAGACTTGGTCAGGCTACTATTAATGATCACAGAAGTGGCAGTAAAAGATGTGTTGATGAACAATTTGGATGGGAGAATGAATTCTGTGCAGCTTTTGTACAGTTGGGACTTTATGCAGAAAAATAAATATGAGGCTAGAAAAATGGTTGTGAAAGAAAATGAGTGCTGAATGACAGAAAAGTAACACATAGGATATGAAAAGTCAAGCTTTCATCTCATTAGCCTTCAGTATTGTTCACACATGCACCCAGAGATGTCATCAACACTCACTCAACAGAGGTGGCTTTACAAAGGTGAAACAGGAATCGTTTTTAATCACAAGAAAAGCCTTCTCCCTTTGAGACATGCTGCTCATCTTGGGTGACATCGATGCTATTATTCTAAGGAGCCCACTGAAGAATCCAGTAACAGCTTGATTAAAAGGACAATATACTGGTCTGAATTACACAGAGACTTAAAAAGTAGCAGAACTGCAAAAACATGGCACTAAGCATGAGCTGGTGACCCCGCTTCATACACAGACAGTTTACCTTGTTGGGATTTGGAGAAAACCTGCATCACTATGTTTTTAAATTAAAAGTAGCTCTGGACTACACAATACGACTGCAATTGCAACCTCATTTCAGCCCTGTAACACTCTACAAAAGGCAGTTCCAAGAAACAGAGCCTCCCTCATGCCCAGCTCCCAAAGCACAGAGTCCCTTTCCAAGTGAGCAGCACCACAAAGCTCCACTGCTCCAAGGTGCTGAAGTCTGCAGAAGAAATTTTTCTCCCTCACTTATCTACTTTTCCCAGAGGCTTTTGAGACACACCGACAGGGTTAGCTGTGCCTTGGTGCTCACAGTCTCAGAGGTATCCCTAAATCCCACGGAAGCTTTACAGTGAAATTCAACAGATGCAAGATCAAACCCAAAAGCAGAACTTGCGGCCTTCAGCACCTGGCAGATGGGGTCAGTGTGAAGAATGACGCGTAACTACTTTACTTGGCTTTTTATGCACTGAAACTTCAGAGTCCTCTAAACCAAATCTTTTTGTGAACAGCTGAGGTATATTATCATCTCATTGCCAGAGAGATTCATACAGATAACTCCCACTGTCCTTACTAAGGTAAGGACATATCCCAAATGCATTTCTAGGTGTTTATTTGTTATTTCTTTCCAGTTTCTGCCTCGTGCTCTACATTTTTAATGTGTACTTCTTCAATGTAGGAGGTTCACTTTCCCTATCTGCATGGTGGCTTTGATGTTAGTCTATTTAAAAAAACAACAACAACAACAACAAAAAAAGAAGAAGAATTGTGTGAATCCTTGGGGAAAAAAAAAAAAGCAGGACAAATCCCGAGAGGGAGAAAAAGAAGAAAACTACAAGCTAAGAAGGACATGAACTCTACAAGAAAGTCTGGCTAAAACAAAAGCCTAAATAATTTTAAAACATTATTTCTACTTTGTTCTTATTTACAGTTCCCTTTAAAAGCAGAGATATCCTATCCTATTCTACCCTGCCATAGCTGTTTTGTGGACTTCCCACAGAACCCACTTCCCCTTCCTCTTTCTGCTCTGAGGAAAACAGCATGTATATTTTAAAATTATTGTATATTTAATACTTAAAATTCTTTTGCTTGTATGTTTTATTCAAAGATGAGGGAAAGTGCAGAGAGAAATCTGTTGTAGTAGAAGAATTAGTACAGAAAACAATGCAGACAAGCTGACACAAGCCAACATGAAGAGACACTGGTGTACCAAACGAATCCTTTTTTGAAATTATTTATTATCTATTTTGCGATTATCTATTTGCAATGAGCCTCAGTGCCCTCAAATCAACTGCAAGAGTTTGCCTAAGTACTTTTTCAATCATTCTTTTGCTAATTGAAGAACATACAGCGACCAATACATCAGGAACATCATTTGACAGGACAGCCAACCCTGGGTCAGATGAGCACAGACTTTGAAGCACAGATAATGGATATCCCATAAACACAAAGGCTGCCGTGCCAGGAGACAATAAATTCAGCAATTTTATGTTTAAAGAAGTTCAACATTTATCTCCTCACCCCAGACTGTGTGGAATGAAGAGTTAAATGTTTCTATCTCCCCAGTGACACCCCACACCTGGTGTTCTGCTGTTTCCGTATGTGGTACTCTCCTAATTCACACCCTGCAATGTAACCGACAGCTGGGTCACCCTTAGAAAGGACAACACAATTCCCTCCGTGTGCATGGAAGCCAGGAAATTCCATCAATCCTAACTCTCTCTTAAATGGTTCTCAAAATAGAAGGTAAACTTGTGCCTTTTTTCCCTTGAAAATCAGTCACCGGTCATTTTTTAACCTGCAAAATTAATTCTGAATTCTGTGCATGACTCCTAATTGTAGGGCTTAGAAAGATTAATTGTTTGGTCATTGCACAAATGCTTTCCTTCAGCTTACCAGAGACACTGACACAAAAAAAGCGCTGTGTTTCTGAGGGATTTTTAATGGGAAATGATGTGGGCAGCACCTTCACAGGGCAGTTGCTCCCATTCAGTGCTCATTAGACCAAAAACTGATGATAGACATGAACATCAAAGGCCAAGTTACCAAAGAATTATTCTAAACTGCAGCTGCATGCATGTTCTCATTTTCGTAAGGGTGAAGTAAAATTTTAGTATTCCAAATGTCAAACATGCAAAATTGTCTAAATTTTCTCAGCAAATAAGGGGCTTTTAATTTGTGCATTTTTCATTATGACTAAACCTCATCTCTTTAAAAATGAACCAGGCGAGTCTCCCTCTTGCTCTAAGCTCTTGGCATAATTAAACATGCTGTAAATATTCCTCCAGGTCTGCCATTCACAGCACAAATTTGAAAAATACAGGAAAAAAAATACCATGTGCTTGCTTGAGTATTAAAATAGTAACATAAATAACTCCAAATAACAGTCATTATCTATACAACTTGCTTAGACAATCAATACAAAACCCCTTCCCACTCCCTTGTAAACATGGTATGAAGCCACTGAATTTTTTATAGGAAATATCTGCATTGTGATATTTATAATCTGACATGGCTTTATGAACAGCAAAAGCTGATGAATTATTAGTGCTCTGTGCATGTAGGAAGATGAGGAGAAAATGTCACAGCAGCATTACTGCAGGAACAAACACTGTACAGAGCACAGTGCCAAGGCAGGGCGAGGATCCTGCTACAATGGTTACCACTGCCATATGAAAATAGCAGAGCCAAGCCTATTTTGTCAGGATGCAGATCTGCAAAAGGAGATATTATTACTAATAAATCTCAATAGGTTTCCAGAATGAGTGTTAGGGGGTATCTGAAGCACATTCCCCACAAAAAAACCCAAACCAAACAACCCAAACCAACCAAATCTGAGTGGCACCGCCCAGTTTCCCTCGTTTTCCCATGGCTACCATTCATCTCCATGACTGACCTGCCACTTCTTTCTGCTCCAGCTGAGCCTCCCTCTTTCCATGGCCCTTCTCCAACGCAAATGGTGCACCAGACCTCCTCCACCATCCCCACGCCCATCCCCGCTCCAGCTGCCACGCTCTGGGCACACAACGTGCTTACTTTCCCACACAAAAAGCTTTCCCTTCCAAGACTAGATGCTCTCTTTCATTGCATAAATTTTATTCAGCTGCAAATATTCAGGATGAAAGCCTGCAAGAAAAGTCCCAAACCAAGAAAAATCTAATTTCGATGTTGGCAAGATTGAATAGAAAGAACAGTAAATGTGTGACAACTTCAGTGGCAGAGACAGGTGAGAGTGTTCCTCCCCCTTTGAAGGGTGTTTGCTTACTCCCACAAAAATGGAAATTCCAGCAAGGTGATAAAAGCCTGTGAATAACACTGCATTTTAAAAGCAAAAAAGCATGCAGAACTGAAAAAGCCTCATATTTTTGCTCTTTTTTTTCCTCCTGCAATTTATAGAGCTGACAAAAATAGAGATAATACAAAAACTGCATTCAGAAAGAATATTCCTAAAACCCTGAAATAGTCAGCAACACTTCCATATTCTGAAAGTACATTATTATAATGATTTCATTACATGAGGACTTTTTAAAATAGAAATATATGCATTTTGGCCATGCTAAAATTGCTTTTAAATGCTGACAATAATTCTCCCTGTAACAATCCTTAGTGTGTTCCAGGAAGGCTGTAAATGCTTTCCTTCCCTCCCAAAGTGAGAAGTGGCAATTGCCACACTACCATTGATCACCTGACAGAAAATTAATCATAAATTAAACTTTCCACCATCTTTCAGAGAAAAAATTTCTGCACAATTTTTCTGATCCCCTAACTCTAACTAACCGTCAGAAGTTGCATGGGTAAGAATTTTGGCCAAATATTAAAATTTTAAAGAAAATTATGCCATTGAAATTCTTACTTATGTAAACGCATAGAAAATACACGTTTGACTAAAATTTTGAATATGAAATATTTTAGTATGGGAAACTTTACTCATTAATTATTTAGTGAACAAGAGTCAAGGGAAGGCTTGTATGTAAATGGAAGTTGCAAAACATACACCAGGTATTATATAATAATATATGTTAAAATAATATTTTAATATTTTATTATCATATAATAATTATCTATTGTTAAAGACGGTATTCTTTTATTATGTAATATTATAATACTATCTCTAACAGATAGTACTAATACAAGTATCCTATTATGGTAGCTGACAATGGAGTTTCCATTTCTGCTTTGGATACAATATAAAAGAGAAATTAAACTGCGCATTATAAAAACTTAATTAGGACTCGGTTGAGAAAAAAATGGTAGAACTTGCCAAAAAAATAAGTAAAATATTATTTTAAAATAATATGTAAGTGTGTCAAAAGATTTACCAGCACTTCTACACTTTTAAGGCCTTGTAAGAAATGCCATAAAATTTCAGCAAATGCATTCTGAAATGTATAGAAAATAAAAATACTAATTCCTGCAGAAAGCAGGGTCTTCCTCTGACATGGTGCATTAACTATGGAACAGCAGGACACATGCATCATTTGCTCCCTTTGAGGAATGTACATTTTAATTTATATTTTTAGACAACACAGGGGCTCCTAAAGAATCATTCCAGTGAAAAATTTTCAGACATAGAAAGCTTCCACAGATTAACTTCGCAAAATTGAAGTACTGAATCTTAATTTATGCAGCATCAGATGTCATGTAACAAAGCAAGCTAAAAATAAACAGAATGAAAGCAGCGAGGACTGTTTTAACTAAAGAGCTTATTTTGATGTGGTGTGGAGCATAAGAACTTGGCAGTGAAACATCCTAGTATTTTAATTCCACTGTTTTGCAGTGACTGTGACCTACTGGAAGAAGGCAGGTGTTCCTGGGAGGCAATGGGAAGGCAGCAGGGAAGGCAAGGTGTGTTAGTACTGCAGCGGGGCAGGCGGGGCCATCCTGCCACAGACAGAGCACATGCAACTCATCCCTGCCTCCTCCAGACCCTACGGACTCACAGCCAGGTCCAGGCACACAAGGTGCGTAGACAGAGCACAGGGAGAGGAGAGACACAGCACGATGACTTGAACAGCTGACACAAAGACACGGACAGAAAAACCAAAGCTCTGGAATCTTCCCCACTATGAGGCGCACGCCACCGATCGCCACCAGGGAGGAGGCGGAAGGTGAAAGAGACAGGAAGCTGCGGAGCCTGTGCAAGCTGGGATACGTGGTCCTTAGGATACCTGTATGGGTTTTCAGGGATATCTTTGTGCTGACATTTTGAGCTCACGTAGCAGCTGACACAGGGCAGGGAGCCAAGACAATGAGAAAATTGGCCCCTCCCATGTATGCCGGGCAAATCCTGTGTTCTCAGATTCATTCACAACTGCACTCGACCTTTGCAGGTGAGCAAGGAAAGGAAAACACCTTTACCTCTTAAAATCCAAAACATCCCTCACAATCATCTGTGTCAACCTGTCTAGAACAATATCTAAATATTGAACAGGAAATAGGTGAATTCAATACTGCCATTCCACAGGCTAAATGAACTATTTCTGTATGACGTGCTTAGGAGCATGTAGAATATCCTGACTGAAGTGTATTATTAGCATTTCATTACTCTTTTCCATGAGATTTTAGGTGTTTATTGTGGAAAATTTCTGCAGGGGTGATTTGTTGCACACCTGCTCGAGGCAGCTTTTTCCATCAGCAGTAGTTTTTTAAAAAAAAAAAAAATCGTGAGATATCATTTCATAATCAGAAACCAAAACCACAATTGCATATGGAGCTCACAAGAATCATGACCATCTTCAGAGCTTATGAAGCAACAAATGGTTGATGTAATTAATATCCAAGTAAATGCAGAGGTTGAATCAACCCCCAAGGGTAGGTGACTGCAATATCTTCTACCTTCCTATCTTGTTAAACAAAATCTCTCACGTCCAGCTTTGTGTTCTAAAACACTCTTGATCACTTGGACATGCAATTTTGCAGACCAGCTGCCTAAAAACCAGCAGCTCCCAAGAACCAGCCCTCTGCAGCTCAGTCTGAATAAATGACAATGTTTTCTCAGGTGATTCCAAAATCCCATTTGAAATAATTAGCCCTACCCATACAACATGATGGGGGGGTTTTTTTTGGCCCTGAATGACTGCAAAATCACCCATAAATAAAGGGCAGAGTGACATTTCAAGAGGACAGCTGGGAGGAGGAAGCCAGTGAAAGTCACCTAATTAATACCCCATGCTTTGTCTGGGGAAGGGACATGTGGCTGCTGGCACTGAGGAGGTTACTTGGCCCTATATCAGCTCTCCAATAAAAATGGACTGAGCCCACTAGAGCTCACTAGAGTTTCCACAGGCATTTAGGAGTCAGGCGACTGAAAGGCTTAGCTGAATCCAGACCTTCCATTTCCTTTTGTTGTGCATCACCTTGTGTCATGCAAAGTTGGACCAACTAACAGGCTTATTCCCTAAAAACCATCAGTTTTATCAGCTTTTTCTTGCATGATGTAAGCAGCTGTTCTTTAGTCTGATAACACAGAAAACAGTCTACATAAAACAAACACACAAAAAGAATCCCCAAAAGCAAGCAAGGAAAAAAATCCCAGTCCATTCCCCAGAAGGGACAATATAATCAGGGAATAGAAAGACTCACCCTGGTTTTGGCATCGATCTGCCCTCCGCGATCCAACAAGAGCTTCACCATGTTTGTGTTTCCCCTTTTGGAAGCCACATGCAGTGGGGTGATTCCATTCTACACCATGGAAAGAACAAACAATGAGCTGGATGGATCTGAAGGTGTGCGATGGGGGTGAATTTGGGTTTGGATCACAAGAAATGAGACCATCACATCGTAGAGAATAAACGAGAATGTACTAGAGCATCAGAGCTAGGCACACACCGTATAAGCTAGAGTTAGTAATTCCTTCCTAAGCAAGATTCCTTCTCCATTGTTGTGGGGTCCTTGAATAAAGGAAGCAGCGCATCTGCCCAAGCAGCAAACATCGCAGCCCCAGGGCCAGACAAATACACAAACATGTATCAGAGTCCCAATAAGCCGAGAGTCACAAAACACCGATGCATTTCAATCACTGCAACGTACACAGAGGACACAAATGCGTCACTCCTACACAAAGGAACCTTCCTGTGAAGTGCCAAGAGCATAAAGGAGTAGTAGGCCGTGTAGGCTGTGTAAGCTGAAAGTCCTTGAAAACACTTTGGGTGAGGCGAGAGGTAATATTAGCAGCTATTCCAGATTGGAAACAGGAGGGAGTCAGTCTGGAAGGCAAAACCCTGAAGTAATTTAAAGTGTGTCTGGCAAAATTAAACAGCAAACTTGGGACCTGGGAGCTGGGTTGAGACTACCAGAGGTTTTCACTTCAAACTACATAACGTGCAACAGCAAAGAGACTGTACTATGTAACTCAGCAGTTGTTTACTATAAAAGACTAGTCAGGATTAATTAGCTCTTTTACTATTGCATTTATATAATAGCTATATACTCTACTTTCTGGTTTTGAAACGTACATGACAACATCAAATTAAAGTGGTACAGCAAATACTGAATACTGAAAAAAACAATCAATCCTACATCTATTTCCAGAGTACATCTAACGAACAGGAAAGCCAAAGGGAGTTGACACATTATGAGAGCATCAGCCGAAGGATCCTGCTTCCTCCAGCTGGGAATACTGGCTGTTACACAACTCCCAAGGCCTCCCTGCATTGCACAGAGGCAACCTTTCAGAATTACTGCAAAAAAGACCTCTTTAACCCCAGCAGAACTTCAGCATTATTTTGCTCCCTACTTCACTCAGCTCTTGACTAAGAGTTACCCAAAGTAACCCTCCCATTTCCATAGGCCACTACAAGCAAGAGGATGAAGGGGTGAGTCCATACCCTGGCTGTGAAGTCGACCGCAGCTCCGCGGTTCAGCAGCAGCGTGGCCACGTTGACATTGCCATAGTGCGCAGCGATGTGCAAAGGGGTAAAGCCACTCTGCAAAGGGAAACAGCCCTTGTTACGGAAATCTTCTTCTACAAGATCACCAATTTAACTAGAACTTGGTTTTAAAAGTGCTGGCCAACAAATGCATCATGTCAATTTTATCCAGTCCGTGTCCACCTATATTAGAGCACAGCCTTTCAGGCAGAGAGGCCAGTTTTCAGGTGGGAGATTATCAAAAGCGCTTCCTTCTTTCAATCCCCAACTCAGTCTCCTGCACTGGTGACCAATAAGAGTAGTTTTCATGACAGAAAATATTAATATATTAGCCATTCTTAAACAAAACAAAGCAAGTTGCTTATTACCATTTGGAAGCAACATGGGTCTTTCAGGCTGCATCTGTTTACTGGGGTAAATGGCCACAAAAGTTGTTGGACTCTTATGGTACTGCTCTTAGAAATAGGGCCAACATATTTCCTTCTGGGGTTTTTTTTGGTTTGTTTTTGATTTTTAAAAACAGTAATTACTCAAAATGTAATTAAAGAGTTTGGTTTACATGACAAACTACTCAGCAGCATAGTAAAAGAATCATAATTATTTATATTTAGATACAATTTGGATTGCAAAGGATCTGAAGGAACTTCGCAACCTATAAATCAAAAAAGCCACATTTTACGTATTGTGTTTTGAATACTAGAAGGTGAAACCTACTCCAGCTGTTAGATACAGAACCGCTTGACAACAACATAAAAAAAGATTAAATTTTCAGAAACTAGGACAGAGAGCAAGCTTTCATTCTCATAAGTAATTCAAGTAGAAAGAGCCTTGCTTTTGAGGTTTCCCTGGAGAGCTTTACACTGATTTGATTGGATCTTGCTGATAGTTACAGAAAGGGAGGAATACTTCTGGCTTCTCGACTATAGCGTGCTCTCAGCTAGGTTTCCTTCCTCTCAGTGTCCAAACCACCGTTGTAAGCCACTCCTGGAACAAAGCAACGTGGGCACGTGCTGCCCTCCTTCAGCGGGCACTGTAGCAAGCCCCTTCCTGTTTCCCACAGGGAAGAACATGCCCATGGAGCAGGTGCCCAGAGAAGCTGTCACCCTTCAGTTCATATCACTGCTGCCTCCTGGCAGCCTGCTCATGTGTGCACACACCAACAGGGAAGCACCTTCCCATGGGCATGTGCATCCATAATTCATTCCCTCCTCCAACAGAGAAACTCCATTATTCAAAAGGAGGTATTGAAACAACAACTGCATTCTTGGGAGCCATTCCTTCTCCTAAAAGTGGCAATAATCTTTTGGAGAGAAATCCTGGTTCTAGCCAATCAGACCCATGATTTTTAATGGAAGTAAAATCCAAAGAAGAAATGTGTTATTTACTGCAGGTAAATTCTGAGTATACACTGTCCCTGAAGGCTTTGCAAAACTTTATGGAAAAGATTGTAATAAGAACAATGGTAAAAATAAGCAGATACCCTGAACAAGTTTTTACCTAGGATAATTTGATTATATTTACTACTGTAAAAGACAGAAAATTAACTTTACTGTTATTCTGGCTGAGCCAGACACCCTGATTTAGTTATGTCAAGTGAGTGCATTTTCATAATTAATGAAATTGAGCTAAAAAAGAATCTTTATCCTCTCTTAGCTCCATTACTCGCTTCAGACTTCTTTGAACTGATGTGAATTCTCAAAAATGTCCTTCAATACTGACACAAATAAAAAGAAATTCTAAGAGAAAGAATGAATAAAAGTAAGTTTTTTGAGTCACAAATTTCTATGTATTTAGAAAAAGTAATATCTTCACTTTTACTGCTAAATAAGAAAGAAATATTGGCAAAGAGCAGAGAAAATAATCATAAGTAACAGAAAGAGTAATTAAAAATTGTTGATCTCGGTACCTCAGTCGTCCTATTCACCATCATCTGATGCAGCATGGTTTGGGAAAAAGAGGAACAATATTAAAGACTGGCCGCAAAACGAAGAACTATGTTGCTTATTTTGAAATGAGTTATGCTGTTAATTATGGGAAAAGCCATTCAAGCATGCATTAACTTTAAACACAACCTATGCTCCCATGGGCAATAAACCAGTATCCTAGTTAACAGGGAAGCAGTGATCCTGCTTCCGTTCCAGTGGCTTCTGGTTTGCAAATAACAAGGAAAAGCTGGTTACCAAAGAAATGGGAAGCGTAACTAAAAAGTGGAAAAATGAGCAGTTTGTCATTACTGTGTAGCTTAACACTGCCAACTTAAAGGTACTACTGGTGATACTGGTGGAACAAGTTGTCCTTCCCCAGCGGAGCAGTTCCATTTCCCCATTAGGAGGCAGGGATGCAAGGTGCTGTCCCTGGGCCCTGAGCCCGCCCCGTTACCTTGGACTGCACGTCGGCGTTGTGGTCGTTCTGCAGCAGCAGCGCCGCCGACTTGGTGTCGTCCTTCCTGGCGGCGATGTGCAGCGCCGGCAGCCGCACCTTGCCCTTGGTGTCGTTCTCCAGCAGGATGGCCACCGCCTGGTTGTGTCCCTGCTGCAGTGCCACAGCCAGAGGGGTGAAACCGTCCTGGGGGACAGGAAACAAGGGCTGCTCAGCACAGCCGGCAGCCTTGGGAAGCTGCACTGCGCCCTTTGCACACACAAACTCGGGAAGCGCGTTCCCAGCTGTTTTCCACCTCTGCACTCCATCTCCAGGGACATGACATTGGAGGCACAACGTTTTAACTCTTTCAAACAGCTTCAAAAGGCTTTCAAACATTTCAAATGCTTTGAAAGATCTTTTAGACTTCAAAGTAGTCTTTCTTAAGTCAAGAGCAAGCACAGGATCATTCTACAGCATCTCTCAATTACTTCTCATCTTAAAATGGGCCACAAAGCCTATTTTTGGCAATTTTTTGGTAAATTTACTGAGCACTGAACAGTGTCATAGAGAGAACACGTTTCTGCACATCACACATCTCTGCAAAAAGAAATGTGTTTGCTGCTGTTCCCATTCCAAGTTACACATGAACCATGAGTCAAGAAATCCAGATCATGTTTAGGAACGTGATTTGAAGGAGGAAAACATCAGATTAACTCTTATTTTTTGAAAAAAGAACATCAGAAAAATCTTTTTGCTTGTCATTCATGATTTTAGCTTTGTTTCTGTATTAGTTTAAAATTGTCTTGCTCCTTCATATGTGCCTAGGATAGCCAATGCTTTAAAATTATTGATAACATGATAGCAGCTTGCTCTCCTGGCTGAAGTACTGTGGGCTACCAGGTATCTCACCCTGATTTCAAACTGAACCTTGCTTTGGTCACACATCCTCCCCAAGCACAGGTATGCTGTAACCACATGAGAGATGGGACAGCATTGCTATGGGATAGGAATATAGAAAGATGAGAGAAGAATAAAGGCCAAGTTAGGAAGGAATGAGAGCTAACATATGCTGAAAGAAACATCTGAAGAATTGCCAAGGCAATTTTTCCCCTCAGTAATCTAATAACTTTCTCTCCCTTTTGTGTTGAGCTGTGGGTAGGTGCATTGTAACAGCGATACTGCTGTGGGTTCTGCCTGTAATAGAGATTAAATTCTGTACAGTGAATTAAAAAAGGGGGAACAGCTGACAAAACAGCTGAACTGTAAAGATAATTCTGAGATTGGGGCTACATAAGGTGTTGAAATGGCTTAATGCATTTGCCTTTTGCCTCTGGGAACATGAGAACAAATCCTGGATTAGAGACACTGTGAAACCGAGCTCATCCATACCCTCCTTTTTTATCTACACATATGTAAGTGTGAGAGGAAATGAAATGCATCCAAAGGCAGTGCAAGTTTCAAGGCTTCAAAGACAAGTTCATCCATTTGATTTATGCCATTTCATCTTGCACCCTTCTCTAAAAGGACGCAACTCTTTCTGCATTCCCTCTCCTATTGCCTCTGGAAAGCATGGCTGACCGAACTTGGAGAAAGCTTTTCATTTCCTCACCTCCCATGAGGAGGGCCAATCTTTGATGCTAAACAGAAGATCCTTCTCCCTGTATTTCAGTGGCATCCCCAGTTCAGGCTGCCATCCCACCTTATTGAATGTACTGTTTCTTCGTCCTATTCATCAGATGAATTCTGGGCACGTACCAAAGTGATGGCAGCTCAGGTCTTCCTTCAGGAACACTCACAAAATCATGGAAACCATCACCTCAGCAAGATCTGAACCTAAAACTGACCTAGTTAAGCAATAAAGAGGTAAAGAGCCTTTACATTACAAGCTACTGAGTAAAAACTGATCTTTCTGATGGCAGAAGACAGATTTGAAGTCAGGTTCAAGAGTAGAAATATTTTTTTTTCCTCCTCTCTGCCTTTTTTATAAAATCAGACTGTAGCGTGAGTTCTGTGGATGTCTGCATAAGCACAAATTATAACTATCTCAGCCTCACAATTCCTGTAAAATGAATGAATTCCCAGCCAGCAGAAGTTACTGGGAGCTGGCTGCCAGCAGGTAACTGTGGGCTGCAGCAGGGCTGGGCTCCTGGAGAGTCCCAGTTCCACCTGGCTCCTTCACAAGGAGTGTGTTTCTGCCACGTTGCCTGGCAATCGCATGGGATTTCATATTTCAGAAAGCTGACATGTAACGTGATCACCACATCTATGAGGGGATTATTTTAGGAGCTGTCATCAAATGGCACAGTATCCGCTGAAAGAAGGGACACTAAGACAGCTGTTAACATCGACAGGTTTAAAGGGAAGGAAAGGAAGCATAAAAGCACCAGGATTTCAAATTCATCCACTCGTGAAGGCGGTCCAGAAGGGGAATGTTTCTGGACAGGCTAGAGAAAACAATAAACATGAACAAAAGCTCTGACCAGAGAGGAACTTTGCTATAGCTACTTCCCATGGCACATTCACATCCGAAGAACAAACAGGAAGATGACACACTTTGCAGCACAGAGCCTGTACACTCACCCCCTTGGCTTGGAATAAAGAACATTTGGCAGAAAGAGAGCAGGAGTAGGAAACAGAATGAGCCCAGTCCTAAGGACCAACGAGTTTTCTCCATTGCCCCTAAACCCTCTCATATGCAGAAGGAAGCTTGTGAGATTCAGTTTCTCTTGAGATGGAGTCTCATCTCTCCAAATTAGGTGTTTACCCTGCTTGCACAGACATTACTACAGGTTTACAATCCAGATCCCCAATTAATACCATCCTTCTGCCTATTTACACCCACGCGGTCCAGCAGTAGAAATGAAGTGTCCATGGAGAAAACAGCCCATTGCCTGCCAAGCTCATTGATGCAATCCTTGTCAGCCGTTTGGTTTCCAGTTTACGCTGGTCACAGCCAATAACGAATACTCACAAATTACACCAAGTCACAGGAGAGCTCCTGAATCAGTGTAACTCAGGGGAACAGCAGCAGGAGGTTGGAGTAGGTGACTTCCCAAATGGTTCTGTGAACCCAGCACCACAGAGAGCCTCATCACTTCTGAACTCAACTAAAATCCCAAGGCCCACATGCTGGGTTAATGGATGGACTCAATCTTAGAGGTCTTTTCCAACCGAGACCACTCTGCGATTCTACAACCAAGCTCGTTAACAACTACCTGTTGATACCAATTGACACTGACAAGCCCTCTGGACACAGCCCACACAGTCCTGACTTCAAGTGATCTGAACACACAGGCAAAGAAAAATATGAGAAAACCCCTTCACCTCGGTAGCTGTGCTTTGGTTGGCTCCATTCTCCAGGAGATATTTCACCACCTCAATGTGGTTCTCTTGAGCTGCCATGTACAAAGGAGTAAAGCCATTCTAGGAAGAACACAGGAGAAAATCGTGTCACGTGGAAAGGGTATGTACCAATAATGAACCACAAATAAATAAACAGCATTTGCGTTTTGTAACTGAATGTAAGAAGAACAGCCTTGTATTTTTCATGTAACACTGTCATGTTCAGTGCCACTTAAACCCACACAACACTGCATGCTTTCACACTCATTTTCTTCTGACATATTTTAAGGAAGCAATGGACACACTAATTATTAATACAGCTATTCCTTGCTGATAGTGCTCAGGGATGTAAAGCTGGCAATAAAGTTTTATGAAAGCTGACAGGAAAGCAAGAGTTTCCTCCATTTATTACATTTACTTAACCAAAGACGTCATCCCCTGGAGACCATGAAGTCCATACCTTCTGACAAGCTGAGTAGAGATAGCAAAGGTTTAACATCCTACATAAAATTTTGTAATACATAAAACATTGCAAATCATCCAACATAAAGGAACCCAGCTTTCCGAAGGAACAACTGCATTTCTGACCATACAGCAGGTTCAGCTATCATTTAATTAAAAACATACATTAAAATGACCTACATTTATTAAAAGAATTTGCTCTGGATAAAGCAGTAAGTAAAAAAATTATTCCAAGTCAATCAACCTATGTTAGAAATGCAAGTTCTTTCTTGACATTAAAGTAATTTAATGCAAACGTTTGTAATTAATTACCAAAAAAATCCTGAGGAAAGAAAGGCATGGAAGCGAGCTGTCTGTCTAATCCATAATTTACTTCTAAGAGTTTTTAAGATTTCTACAAAGACTTTAGAAAATTCTTCAATATTCTGTAGATTACCATGTACCAAAAGAAGACATAATCACCTATACTTCTGGCTTAAAAGGTCACTTTTAACTAGAAAAGAAACCATAAACCAGACTTCAAACATGCAATTTATTTGATTTTTTTATTATCTTGTGTGCTGTCACACGGAATGACAGCGTTGTGCATTCACACAAGCAATCGGAATTAATACAAATACCATGATAACTAAAAACCTTGTTTCAGAGAAGCCAATATTATTCTTTCTAGGAAACCCGCTGCGGAAATATTCCAGTAATTTCCCAATGAAATGAAATCTCATTTTTCAGTCACTAGATAATACAGAGATTGTAGAACTGATATCTTTACAACCCCCCTCTGTGTTTACAAATGTAGAGGACTGTTCAAGCAATAAACCTAATTTATGTTGTGGATGTCATATGGTAACTGTCATATATTTTGTAGCAAGTCTTTTAATGCTGCTTTGCATAATGTTCTGGTATTCCCATTGATGATCCTGGGACATAGAGCTAAAAAACAGCACCCAGAGAACAATTAACAGCCGTTTAATGCCAAAACTGGGGGATGTATTTCGAGTGGCTTTGCACAGGAGTCAGTTATTACCCAATATTCTCAGAAATTACTCAAATGATTGACTCTTATATGACTATTATAATCACAGACAGCATGACCAACATAGTCTGCAAGTCCATCGCACCACAGGATTATCATTTGAAACCATGGACAAAAGACCTGCAAAGGTAATTTAGTAGGGACAGATACAAGTTTCTTCACTACTGCAGGAAAAATAAACTATACACACGGGGAATGACAAGTTAGAGAAGAATTCTGCAGAAAAGGCCCTGAAGGTCACAGCAGCCTTACAGAGACTGGTCACTGGTCAAGCAGCTCATTCTGCTGTAATCAAGACAACCCTTGCACTGGCATAAAAATCTACCTCCTTAGGGAAGCTATCTTTGTTCAAGAAAAACCTAAAAAATGGTGGTGTTCTGGCTAGAAAGGGCAAAGTGAAGGAAAACAGTCTTTAAAGGGGAGGGTGAAGGTCTGTTCTGCATGATCATGATGACTAGAACAAAAAAGCACAGAGTTTACAAGGCTGCTGGAGGGAAAATTCAGGTTAGACATCAAGAAAAGCCTCTTAAACAATAAGGTCAGGCTGATGGGCAGCTTCCCTCCTCCCAAATCACTGCAAAAACCAGGCAGCAAACTGGAAGCACACAGAGCCAGCCTCTCCCATTTTCCCCCCCGGGGCAGGAGCTGTGAAGTCAGGGACCTCTGGTCTCCCGGCTGCTCCTCAGACAGCTCTTAACAGGGAGGGGGAGATTAGAGATCCCATCATCACATAAAATGAAGGAACGCTGTTCACCGCATAATTAGGATTACTAAACAGAGGAATGAGCTGGCAGAGGGAATTAGGAACAGATTGGGTTCTTTTCCATTGCAGCTGTAGGGAATAGCACAGAGGAACCTGCAGGTAACCGAGCTGGCTCACTGCACCGGCTCTCCTTCCCACTCCGGAAAGGACCAACGTGGCAAACTATGAGGGATAACTAATAGAAATTTTCCACTCGCCTCATCTGCATTTGAATGGTGAAGTTAATCTCTCAAACATAACACGCACCGTTTGTAAAATCCTTCTAGCTCGGAATATTACACGGATCACACCTGCTAAATTGGGCAAATATGACAATTTTCAAGCCACAGAAAATCAATTTGCTTAAAAGCTTTGAAGAATCTAATTTTTTTAATCAATTCAAGTCCCTGGTTCTGGAACAGAACTAGGACAATAAATCCTGGATTAGGAGACTATAAACAACGCACACATGACTTAATGACCTTTTAATACCAAGAAATACTAAGTATTTTTCTACACAGAGATCCAGAAGAGTGCCCATTCTATCACACATGTGCTATAATCACACCTGAAAGTACAGCAATTAGGAGAAAGAAAATTCTTGCATGTAAAGTCATCGTCTCTTTGTTTTCCCTCAGGCTTTATTTATAGTCTAAAAACTACTGTATATATTTTGTTGAAATCTGGCTCATTTGGGGAATTACAATATGCTAAGATTTATATGCAAAACTGCCTTTACCAGACATGCTGGAAAAAATTCCCGTGAATTTCTCCCCCTGGCAAGGTCAAGCCTGACTTTGTCTGCTGGCAGGGAGAAGTCTGCTTTCAGCAAAGCTCTGGTTTCAGAGTTTCTAATTGCAGTGTCCCCAACTGCAACAGTCCTGGCCCTCAGCCAGGAAACTCCTATTTTAGGATTCCCAATATGCCTGCTCTCCTTGGCAAAGCTGTGCACAGTGGGATAACGTGCTAGCCCTGCTGCAGCTCTTCCTTTTCCCCTGGCCACTGGACCCCAGGTGTTCCATCCTCCTCCCACCCCACATGGTTTCTGTGATCTGTCTGTCTCCTCCACAGCATTTCTCTCTCTCAGCCAGTCCTGCAGCTGAATGGAAATGCCCACACAAAAGCAGATCCTTCCCTTCATTTCCTTTTGTCAATCTAAAATCCCCTTTCCAGTTTCTCATCTTTTAGTTGCCAAGAGCTATGCACCAATGCTTCAGCACTCTGTTCTGCTTCTAGAGATATTTCAAAGCTCAAAATCCCATAGCTCCCCAAACTAAAGAAAACATTTTCCCTTGACTTTTGTTTCACTGTCCCAAAGTGTCTCCTGCTGTATCCATGACACAATGGGAAATTATTCTCCATGGCCATACTGCAAGGGAGACTGACCTCTCTCCCTAACATGTGGAATAGAACTCAGCAATTTTATTGGGCCAGTACTGGGCACTTTTTATTTCAATAAATTTCCCTTCAGTTTAGGATCCCATACTATCCAGAATTAAAGGAAGAATACCAACTGTGACCTGGAAAAGGAGAAATGCACTACAGTCTTCTTTCCTGTAAAGCCCAGCTGTGCGATCATGTTATGTCTGTATGTTTAGGTTTGGTGCATCACCTGAAAAATCGAAATTAATTGTGTAATAATATGTAACACTCATTTCCCAACAATTGTTTCATCTGAGTATTCGTGGTGAGGACAGAATACTCCAATTTCATTAGCCCCACAAATGTGTACTGCAAGATGTTTACTGCTGTAATATAACGTCAGAGTGAGAAATTCTCACTGAACAGAGTATATTTCATACTCTGTTCTTTCTGCTACATTCACTGATTTACTGGCTAATTGGAGAAAATGAGTAGCTCTCAAATGATTCTTCAAGCTATTAATACAAATTGGCAAGTCTATATATGACTCAGAATTTGTATAATTAAATTGTGCCCGAGCCCTAATGAAGAACACAGACTGAAGAAGCAGAGAGATTATTAGAGTATTGATGCAGTTCTATAGCTTGGTGGAGTTTTATTTCATGGCAGCCTTTCAAGGAACTAAGGTTCCCCTTCACATGCAGTACTGAACTGCTGGCTGTGGACTTTAGTGTCCACATACCTATAGTATCCATACACCTTATATCCATATATATATAAATATATATCTTTTTTTACATATTGATAAGGAAAAGACAGAAAATAGAGATATATAATCTCTACACTGTGCCTATTTGAAGAGGCTTCATGAGAATTAGCAACATATCCTTTGACTAACTAGTCAACATAAACCCAGATGAACATAACTATTTTATTTTATAAACCTCTAGGAACTGTTTAAGACTGTACTAGATGACAGAGATGACCAGGAAAGGCAAGAAAACTGGCACCTCATGCAATGGCTTACATCAAAATGCTCAGATCTACTTAGTTTTACTTAAGAAAAACAGATATTGACATTAAGGATGAGACATAACTGAGACAAACTTAGATTATTCATCAAACAGCTCACACACATCAGAAGACCTGTGTGCGCCATGGTCATGTGCTAAAATACTAATATAAATATTAATACTAATAAAATACTAATACTAAAATGTTTTATGCAGTTAAGATCATGGTCATTTGGGGGCCTTCAAGTTCAAGACCTGTTCCAGGGTTTTTTTCTGTTCTTCAGAATATTGCTCAACTTCAACAAGAACAGTAAGTTTCTGATCTAAATCCTTATTCAGCAACAGAATTGATCTTCCTGTTTTCCCCACTTTCCACCAGTACCAGTCTAAATCAGTGGCACCTACACATCACCTTAACAGTTCTACCTGCAGACACTGTTTCCCTTATCCCAGTTGCCAGGAATCTCTACAGGAGAGAAAATAACTCCAGCAAAGGTTATTCTCTCTCAAACAGGACAATGTTATGCAGGGAAGGAAAAGAACAGAGGTGGTGGGCACAAACTGAGCTTAAGAAAACACTTTTTTACTGGGAGGGGGACCAAGCACTGGCACAGGTCACCCAGAGAGGCTGTGGAGTCTCCATCCTTGGAAATACTCAAAAACCAGGACATGTTCCTGGGCAGCTGGCTGTGGGTGACCTTGCTTGAGCAGAGGGTGGACAAGATGAGCCCCAGCGGTGTCTTCCATCCTCAGCCCTTGAGACTCCATCCTCAGCGACTCAGTGAAAAATCCTCTAACAATCCAAGCAATAAACTAATTGTAATCAATGAAATATGGGAGTGACAAATAAATGCCATCTGCAAGCTAAATTCAAAGTACACGTCCTGATAGAACCATTAATACCACAATTCTGGGAACTTTGCTCAGTGCATTATGCTCAGAGCATTATTTTCAGCCAGTCTATAAATAAACTCTTCATAAGAGGATTGTATCCGAGCACGAGAGATTCTCTGTATAAAAGGGTGAATTAAGGATAGATCAAGGTACCTATGTCGATTTTTAAGAGTCTCTTTTTGGTTGCTCTCAGCTTACATCAAAATCCAGGATTTTAACGTAGCAGTAATTGTAACAATTATTTGCCTTCGTATGTCATTTTCATTAGATTATATTTTTCCATGACACAGATAATCCATACTCTTTTTCATTAAAAAAATCTCATAAATAATTGAACTGTGACATCTACATTTACATTCAATCTAACAGCAACTGTGACATTTGTGAAGATAAGGGTGTAAGATAAAGGGATAAGAAAAAGGGAAGTTCATATAATCTAATTTTAAGATGCCTAAGGAATCTCACTTTGCCATATAGTCAACAGGAAGTAGGCTACTCTGAAGAAAGATGGGGAATATTCAAATCAAGAGCTCCTATACCCACACTGTAAGAGAGAGAGATTCAGTAAAAACACTTTTAGATACATCCACAACAGAATGAAATACTGTGGATTTCTGACCAAAGCACCACATGTTTTCTGGGCAGAATCTTTCTTCCATACTTCCAAGTGAGCAGTACGTTATATAGTCACTTGCCTGGGCTATCATTTCCTTTTATAATAAAGCTAGAAAGTGCTAGAGAGGATGACATAGAGATTAGATGTAAGTATTTGTGCACACAGAAATGCTGGATGTAAAGTGGCACACCCTAAGGGGAAAGCAAGCTGCTGTACTCGAACCTGTCGTAAAATCCCCCAGCAAGTGTCAGCCAATCATTGAGGTGACAATTCTTGTATCCATCACACATGGCAGATGCTGAGGCCCACGGAGTCCCACAGAAGATGAGTAAAGTACCCAGAAACAAGATAAGAATTACTGGATTTAGGGAGGCTGGTCCCTACACTGGTCCAAATGGTTAAAAAAAAAAAAAAAAAAAAAAAGAAAAGAAAAGAAAATAGTATTTACAGATGAGACAACAGATTATAAACTAACTTGTAATAAATATTTTTTTAAAATGTAGCGACACAGAAGCCTGCACTGAAAATAGCACCACCCCTTCAGCTGTCCCACTAATTCCCTAATAATATAAACAGTGTTTGCCACTCTATACTTACACCATGGCAATAATGACAAAGCCTATGGATAAATGATGCTGTCTGGGCTGTGACAAACTTGGCAAGTTCATTCATGAGATATCACCCAGGACTCCAAGAGCAGCACTACGTGTATGACACCTGCTGCCTCCCTACTGCAAGGCCCCTCTTGGGAAGTGTGAGTTGAAGTCACTTCCGAGCTGAGATGCTGAATTTAAAGAGCACAAACATTCTATTTCAGCAGCTTCAAATACCACAATTTTTTCCTCAAGGACAGCAAAGTAATAACAGCCTGAACCACAGCCAGGCAGAATCAAGATGTTCCATGCCCTGGAAATAGCATTTTTACACCAAGGGAGCCTGTAATAGAAATGGAGCTGATGGAGAATAATGGGAAGAGAACAGATTAGTCATGCACAAGAAGACACCACCTTGATACTGGGCATAGGTGAGGGTCCAAAGGCTTAGTCTGGGAAGAGTTTCAGGTTTGAATCTGGGCACTCATCCAAAACTGCATTTGGGGTTTGTCTTCCAAAACATGCTAAGAGAAAAGCAGTCCTGAAAGTATCCATTTATTGTGTGTGGCTGAGGGCTGGAAGGAAGACAATATTGTGTTAAAGCAAAAAAAAAAAAAGATGTTTCTATTTATTTGGTTGTGGCTCAGTCATCTCTACGCTCATAAATATACATGGCTAGCATTTGCACTGCCTGGTTCTCACAGTCACCACTGTGTCATCCCAGCAGGGGAGAAATATGGTGTGTTGGTCTGGTAAGCCCTTACCCTTCCCACTGGCATGCTGAGTTCCTGCAGCCCCCTAAAGCTTACACACTTTAAGAATAATTATTACTGACTGAAAAAAACATTTCTTGTTTCAATCAGAATCTTTCCATCTGGACCACTCGTTCTTTTATAGCACTTTTACAGTAAAATGGACTCAGACACATACTGTAAATATTTTCAGTTGGTTTTCAGTCTTTGTTGTTTGAAATATTTGGGTTTTTTCATTCTTCTTAATGTACAACTTTAGTTTATGTCCCTCAAAACCCATATAATCCTCTAAAAGGCACTTCTTCCATTTTTTCCCCTCCAGTGAACAAATAATGGGCCTGACCCTTTATTACATTAGCAATGACAAACTGTAGCTAAATTACTCCTCTTGATACACAGCAGCTAAAAATCTGACGCTCTAAATATATTGATATAGAAGCAGAAAAACCCACTTGGTGGAATTAAAACCTTTTGTCATAATGGAGTAGCAAATACTCTGCAAAATGTATTCCATTCCAAAGGTTAGATTATCCTTACAACCCATGGCGGGAGCAATCCCTGGTAAAGCAAATCCTAGGGCATCCTGAGAGAGACAAGCTGATCACTTCTCTGAGAATCACCTAAATCCTCCCTTTGCTTTTGTGGTTAACATGGAATGTGAACGTTCAAGGAGCTCTTATCGTTCCTTTTGGAAATGTGCCGCTCTAGGGATTGCTTCCATCTGATGCGAAGTCTGGATAAGAATGCTCAAGCAGTCACAACAGCATGTCCTGTGTGTTGACCTAGGAAGTGGTGACCATAACAGGGGCAAATTTAAGCAAAAATATTTCTTGGCTAATATGTGCGCAATGCGCTTAGAGCAGGATGTCGAGGAAAGGAAACCGGAGGGCTTTTAAATAACAAAATCAGCTTGGGGGAGGACTGATTTATCTAATCCTTCTTCTCTGTATCTGGGTCACTTTAAATAATCTGATGATTAAAAGGCAGCTCCTCCTTTCATGAGGGCCCCTAAACAAAGCAAGGGTCAAAACACAACCTGTGCTAATGGGGAACGCATCCCATTGTAAATTCAGTGGCAGGAATTTTAAAATTGAAGGGAATCACTTCTTTCTTAGGTGACTCCAAGGTATGACAGTTTCCTTACAGTTCCCAAACAGGAGCAGATTGTATTTACTCATTTTGCCTTCTACTTTTCAGCTTTATACCTCAAACACTTGGCATTTGTCAAAGTGCCTCATCCTAGGAGGTGCAACTGTCCACAGGAGGCTTTTCTTGACCTTGTCGGGAATGGAGCAATGTCAGGATGCAAGGAAGGCATGGTCAGGACGGTTCAGCATCACTGCTGCAGGGACAGTCTACAGGTACACTCAGTTATTAGGGTTACTGCAGTCAGGCTATCAGCACATTTGGAAGGCTGATTTCCAGTTATCGGACATCTCTGATGCCTCTACTACCTGAGTCAGATGGTCCAGGATGACTTAAAGAGAAAGTGACAGGGACAAAGAGTAATTTATCAGAAGAAAGGGTTGGACTCACTAAGTCTGGTGATATTTCTTCCACCTGGAAAAAAAACTCAAGAACTCACGTAAGAATTCCTGATATCTCAAAAATGTAGATCTCATTGGGAGGAAGAGCACAAAATGTAGGTACTTTTCTAATGCACAAGCAACAACTAAGAAGAAGTTTGGGGTAAAGAGATGATCCAGCTATGCAAGAAGTGTAACACCAGGCTCAGTGAAAGTGTGTCATGGGGGCATGGGTGTGGGTGGCTGTGACAGAAGCGAGTGGCCAACTCCACTTCCATGGGTCTGCCTGATGCAACAATCCAATGCTCCCTGAAGACTTGGCCTGAATTTCCCACTGAAATTCACAAGTACCTAGAGGATCACCCACCCCAGTGAATACATAGTACAGAAGATGGCATCGATCCATGGCATGGACCTTGTTCTGTTCTGCAAGGAAACACAAAGGTCAAAGGAACAGCCTGCAATGCCCCAGTGGGTCCATTACCCACTGTGCCTTCTTGTTCATACCATCCATTCATTATCAACAAGTGCAGCCCGGTCAGATCGACACGGGACCAAAATCATGGTCAAATCAAGGAGAGAAATTGCAGAAATCAGGTTTTCACCTGATGATACCTGTCTAGATTTGCTCATTGAACTATGAGTGGAGTCAATCAAGTGAAGGGCTTATAGATACTCATTATATAAATATATTTACTATTTAGTATTTGTAGTAAAAAGTGCTTCTAACTGAACCAAAACACTCCACACTTGTCCAGCTCTTGGTGGAAATAAGCCAAGAGATAGCAGCAACCTGTAAAACTTTGGCCATTCTGGGTGTGCCCTCGTCCCACCCTTTGCCTGAAACACACTCCAGGAAGACGTGAGCTCTCAAATGGCACGCATGCAACTGGAAGTGGAGTCATTCAATTAGTAATCACTGTGCAATTAGGCTTTGCATCAAAATAGAAATTACTTTTCTAAAAATAGCACTGATGACATGTTAGCTCAAAAGGAACAGAGTTTTTAAAAGAGGAAGATGAACAGAATAACAGCTCTGAAGGCTAACATGAAACTGAAGGGCAAAGTGATCTAATATAAACCCAAAATCTATAAAATCAGAGCACAGAATGCTTAACGGCCTCAGATAGCACAGATGGGGTCTGTAATCCCAGTGGTTACAGTGGGTTTAATAGCATTTTCTGAGATAATTCTGTTATTTTGCTGTTGCAAGGAACTAGGAAATGAGTGTGGTGTTTCAGATGTCATTGCTTATAAGTTATGATAAAGGACAGTGTTTTTATGCAATTTAATGGAGAAAATGAAAGGAAAAACAATAAACTGAACAAGCTGGAGTTGCAACTACTCCTTTATCTACAGTTCACAATCAGAGAAGAAATTTTGTCACTAAGGGAACTTGTCATCACTGAAAATGAGAATGGCCTTGACAGGTACTGAATTCTTTAAAGAGGAAGTGATGGACCAACCGGAGTAACTCTCCTGGCATTAAATCACTACCAGCAAATGCCATTTCACAGGGGCCTAAAAAATATAAAGTGTGAAATAACAGAGATACCAAGGAGAAGATGTAATATGCCCTCAATAGCAACAACTGCTCCTAAAAAATTTAAAGGTGACAATATGGCACCTATTTTTAAAAGCGGAATTGAGGGAAAATGTAAGAACGAGAAGTTGAGCATTTCAGTTATAATTTCTCACTTTTGTATTCCATTTTACCTTTAATTTGTATTTTTGTTCATTTCTCACTTTCTCGATTAAGCTCTTTCCCGATATGATTTTTTTCTCCTTTTTTTCCATAAGTGACATGTTTCTAGATAAATAAACCTTATTATTTGAGAACTCAAGCAGATTCTGTTCAGTCATTCTTCTTCCCTTTTTCTAACTTCCTATTTTTCTTTTTTGACCAGCTGTAGTTATGTATGCTTGAACCTTTCTTCATCTGTTATCATAAATCATGTGTCTATTCTTTATTAATTTTGGAGTTTCTGGGGGTTTTTTTCTCTCTAACATTCATTTTCTGTGATATGTGATTCTTGATATGTCAATGCAACCTTAAGCAGAAAGGCAGCATTCATCAGCTTCATTCCACTCACGGAGCACAAAAAAGTTACTTTATAATTAAGGGACACCTTCCACTGGAATGTTTCCTCTGGCAGTGGCAGCAAGAGCCTTTGACCATCTCCTGCCTGAAGCAGCTATTATCCATCTCATCCACCTCTTCTGGAAAAGCACAGCAGGCCAGAAAGACACAACTCAAAGGCCCCAAAGCTGGATGACACCACATTAAGGACTCAAGCTCCCAGTCAAGTCAACAGGACTTATTTAATTAAGACAACAAGGCACAAATGCAGGACATCTGTATCCCAGCAGTTCCAATCCATCCTGCCTGGAGGCAACCAGTGAGCAGTAATGGGGAAAATGTCCTCCATCAGATTAACTCAATTAAGTCAAGTAGCAAATGCCTGTTAACAGCTCTGTGTACACTACACAAAGCATCCAGTGAGAACAATAAATGTGTTTAAAACTAGAATACTACATAAACATTTTCCAATTCTAATTTCTGGTTTGGTTTTTTTTAATTTAGAAAACCTCATTTATTTTTTCAGCCTAAGGAAAAACCTTCACAAAGACTTTTTGAGGAATAATGCTTCATGAAAGTATTGTTTTTTACAATTATTTCTCTTACCATGCTCAAAACATTAAAGACTTTTTTATCTTCTACATGAAAAGGCTGATAAACATATGAAGAAAACATCCAGTTTGTTCATTATGAAAGGAGTTTGCTATATTTTTGAACGAAGGAATTATGTTTCTTATCTTTAATGGGAATAGAGCATGGGGAGCAACTGACCATCAGCTGTCCTTAGAGAGCTCTTCAGTCATTTTGGTGCAAAAAGCGTAATAGAGAACACATTGTTAAAATCTTGGAGTCAGGCAGCTTAAAGTTTTTTTCAATTGCTTTCTCTTGTCTTAAAATGTGCTAAAGGTACAGACAAACATTCATTTTGTAAAGCTGCTTGTTCATCTCCTGCTCTCTACTTACTTTACCCTGGTCCATGGTGAATTTGTAATGTCAGACAACAGGAGACCCTCCAGGTCCCAGTTTCCCAGGTCTGGGCAAGCAAGGTGTGGAGCCAGTGCTAGGAAAATTTAAATTTTTTTGAGGATGTCACCAGCCAGGTACCTCAGAAAGATGTGGTTTCTTTATCATCTATATCATCTGTTCAGCCCCTTATAGCTAAAGACAGTTGCTATAATTAAGGCAGCGTTTACAAACATTAACCAAATTATTTATTTGAGAAATGGCTCTTAACCCTAATCAAAGGAAATCATAGGTAGGGGACATCACCCCATCCTCTGGTGTGTTTTGGAAGACGAGACGTGTTTCATGTCAGTGGAAATAAGAGTGCCACTTTTACACTTGGTTTCCCTGCCAGGACAAGGTGATTTTCCCCAGTTCAAATGTACATTGCAAACTTTTGATGGAAATTCTTTCTGATCACATAAAGAAAGTGTCTGGAAGCCTGGAGTAAGTTATCTGCAAACTTTTACCAAAAAATAACCATAAAAAGCAATTGTACAAATTAAGCCCTTGAGAAATTATCTTCATTACTGCTCACCAGATACCACTCACACATAATATTTAGACACTTGGAAATATTTTAGGAACTCCTAGTGTGCTTCAATAAATTGTTTCAGAATTTTTTCAGTCACCAACAATACGAGTTCCGGTATCTCACAATGAGCACATAATGACTTCAATTCAGTTTTTACTTTTATTCTACTTACCAAAGAATGCCACCATTTGCTTGATTTTTCAGGCTTGGATGTTTAGAAGCAGTGCCTAATATCACAGATCTATCTTATAAAAGCTCACCAAATAACTTTCAGAACTGAGAAGGGACAAGAGCACCATACCTGAGATTGTGCATTAATATTGGCTCCTTCCTTCACCAGAACTTTGACAACTTCAGCTTGTCCTGCTAAGGATGCAATGTGCAGGGCTGTGTTCCCTTTCTGTTAGAGGGAAGTGGAAAATGCAAGTTACCATTAACCTTGTTCAGGAATCATTTCAATCAGCAGTTTTTTATAGCATTCGTGTGCATGTGCCTGCCTGAGGAAAGGCTGAAGGAAAAACAACTTATCCCATGGGTGTTCTTTCCTTTGTGCCCATGGATGAAAAGACTCCAGATATGATGAAGTCAGTTTACAGATTTTCACAAATTTGAAAAAATCTACTACTTGGAGCTATACTAATTCTCCTTAAAATACAGATAACCTGTCACTGGAAATAAGGAAAATCTGGCATTGCTAAAAACTTCTAATGCTTCCCCTCTATTACAGTACAAATTATATTTTCCTCTTCACTTACTTCCAGTGAACTTCAGCAGAGACTCCCCAGCCGTAACAGAAATAACAGTTTAAATATCAGTGCAGTAATTATATTATTCTCTTATTTTGTACTTTTTGGTTTTTTTTCTGTATTTCTCACATGTATTGAATAAACTTACAGACGTGCATGAATTACCTTAGTGGCAGAATCCACAGCTGAGCCTCTTTCCAACAATTCCTGTACCAGTCCCACGTGGCCCTCTTTGGCTGCCAGGTGCAGAGCATTGAGTCCATTCTGTAAGCACAAGGGCCAGATCCATTACAAATATCAGATGCACATTCCTACCTCACCCTGGGATAAGGAGAAGATTAGGAGCTGGAATACTATTACATCTCTTAGCTGACTGTCTGCATAAGTCAGATACTTTGGACATGGCTGTTTAAGCCAAGGCTCTGTGGGACAAACTTCCCCGATAACATTTTTCTCACAGTAACAAATACATTAAAACAAACTGTATTTTGTGAGTATCCAGAAAAGATTCCTTATTTTCTAATAGCTTCCCATTTCCATAGACTACTACCTTGGGCATCTCCATGGAGCCCGGTATTTCAAAACTTGAGTGATTTTTCTACCTCACTTTATCATAACCTTATCCAGCCCTACTGAGGTTTTATTAATACTGAGAAATCACAGGACTTAGCCAAATTTACACAGGATATGTTTACTCAGTCAGGGTTCTTCCATGCTGACACAGCTGTCCTGAACCCTGGTCTCTCCTCTGGGAAAACTGGTATCAAATAGAAACCCAAAAGCACAAATAGGCCAAAAGAGCTGTTGACCACTTTTGACTTCCAAACTGATCCTTGATCTGGTACCTCTGCTGGTGTCTGATGAGCAAGTCTTCATTAAGCTTTTGACGTTTTGCCATCTCAGTCAAAAAAGGAAAAGAAAATTAATGAAATAAAAGCTAGGATTGTTGAAAAAATAACCTAAGAAAGTCAGCATCTAAATCCTATCCACATTAAACAGGAACAGGATACTTTATCTCATATAAATTCCTGCCATGGAAACTTGATCTCCTTCTTCCTAGCATCCCCATTCCACCCAAGGGAAAAAAAATAAAATTGCAGTCTATTGTAGCTGAATTGCCAACCTGTTTTTCACAATCCTAAGGTATTTTTCATGCTACATCAGGCAGGTGACAGCGACAAATACTGCTATTCCCTCCAGCATTCTACTGGTTTCCATATTGCAGACATCAGGAGCAATACTCAGGTATTTGAGCAACCAGCAGCAAATTCAGCACTGTGTAAATTTACCACTTTCCTTGTCTCTGAGCAGTTCAGAGTCATTTCAAATGTGAAATGAACAAGCAACTTTCTGGCTTTTATTTGTCCATTTAGAGAGGCAGTTCAAGCCTGTAATTCCCAGTGGGATTTTAAAGCACTTAGCACTTCACAGGAGGCATTTGACGGGAGTGGGTCCAATGGCTTCAGACACAGCAATCCAAATGCATTTCTGCACTAACTCCATTTAATTCCACATCCATGTAAGCAGTACAGGCAGATTTTGTGGTCAAATTCAGAAGTGGAACTAGGAGAAAAGCAAAGGAACTAAAGAAAGGCCACAGTCCCAGGCTGCCAAAAGCAGAGGAACACCCTTCTGCAGCCTGGTAGTTAGGAAATGTTAATGACAAATGCGGGATCAACCCCATTATGTGGGAAAAGCTGCAGCAACCAGAACATCCTGACTCCAGAGGAAACACTCTTACTATGGAGCTGCAGAGCCCAGGGGTAGCAGTAGCGCTATGCCCTGGTAAAGGATAAATCCTTAGCCAAAAATACGTGGTGAGGTTCACCGTAAGCACCAGAACAAGGAATACTGCACATGTCAGGGAATATTTTGCAGCCTGGACATGTTTCAAAAAGCTCTGATCTTTCTTGGTTTTTAATCTCAGCTGAGTATCAACTAACCCTAATTACTCTACAGTGGCTGAGAGCTTTGAAATACTATTTTGTGGGGAAACACAGTGTTCTCCTCACTTTTTAAGAACAAAGACCCGTTCCCCTATCTGATCTCACAGATTCTGTCATCAACACTTTCCACGGGAATACGAAGGGCAGCTTGTCCTCCTCACAGTGTACACAGCTGATGTATTGCGGCGACATGTTATTAACCTTCTTCACTCCTTGGGAACAAACTGAAGTCCACAAACAGCAGAGATATTGCAAAATTCATGACCCATAAACACTTCTGAATGCAAAAGGGTGAGGATAAGCTTCTGTTTTAGTTTACCATGTACCAAAATATGGAGAGAGCAAGGCTTGTCCCAGTGCTTAAGCTTCTAAAACACTTGTATTCCTACCTCTGAGACACATATCTGCTGATGCCACATATTAAGCACCTGAAAGTTGATATTGCTGCATAGAGTTTCTTTGCAACATAGGACTTCTCTTTAATTCATTAAAACATGAAGAAAATTAATAGCTGAGGTCCAGTAAAAAGCTTATAGGAAGAAACTCTAGCTTAAAAATAGTACTATAGACATTCAAATTCCATAATTCCTTAAATAAAGCAAGCTGGAGTAAGCAGTAGCAAGCCCTGCACTTTAAATGCTGAGGACCAGCACAACTGAAGCCTTAAAGCAACTTTTGTTCTGTTTCTCCCTAATCAGAACCAATGCTGCAATTATTTCCCAGCCCACGTGGCTGATCCCTGCTGCTTCTGATGATGGAATCTCAGATTTAATCACTGCAACTCCTCTGTTCCTGTCAAATGGATTTTTGTAGTTCAGAACAACAAAGGTTTCTGACACGTCCCTTTTTCTCTCCCATGCCCACCAAACAGTTGGGGAGGGTGAAATTAGTTGTCTGCTACGGAAAACTGTGCAGCATAAGGACAAAGCCTGCATAGGCCATAACTGCCATTCTTTTGGAGACTCCTTGGTAGTTTTAACTCTCATAAAGTAACATAATACGGAGCCTTCCAAGCTGGTTCTTGTTTCCAAGTGTTTCCTTGCAGTGCCTGATTCCCTCAATTCTCTCCCTCCTCTACCACTGAGGCAGAGACGTCAATGCTGTGTATCCCATGGAGTGCTACAAACATGTTCACATACCACCAACTGCTCACAGGACTTCCTGCAGTGCCACCCCAGGTATTTTCACCACACTGGAAAAGTCCAGAGATTTCTTGGACGTCCTAAAAATGACCAGCCTTTTTAAAGCCAGTCCAAAGTCAGTCACTTATTCCCAATAAGACAGGCACCATCACTGCTCTTGTCTGGAAATCACCCAAAAAAGTCCCTGCTACCTCTGCCTTTGTACTCATTTGCCTCATGGAGCGATCCTCATGGAATGGAGGCTCTTTCATCAATGCCTGGTTCAGCATCAATCCTCCTGTGCCATTTACTCCTTCCAGGACACCACCCAGATCCAACAGCTTCTCCTATTCCCACCTAACCCTATTGTGCCAAAGCAAACTGACACCATGGAAAAGCAGTGTCTTGGCAGAGCACCAGATCAACCTGTAGCTCCAAGGACATTTTACATCAGCCAAGTCACCGCTCTGTGGGGTTTTACACCCTCCCTTCTAAGCTCAGCTCTAAGTGACAGGTATAGACAATAACCTGCCAGTCCTAGAAAGCTCGACTCACCTTCTGCTGGTGAGACTCAGTGAGGATGATAAAGAACATAAAAACGTAGAGATGGGGGAAAAAAAGTGTTTGAAAGAAGTGGGGAAAAAATTCTATGAAAACAGTCCAACAGTAAAGCATAACTTCAAAACACAATGAAAATTAAAAAGCTTTTGTGACTAACTCTGTATGGTGGTGCTAACTCCTTTTGCCAGCAGAGGCAGAAACTAAAAAGCAGTATCATAGTCTTTGTTAAACTCAAATAATTTTCTCTCTTTAATAGATGGCTCTGCAAAGTCTCTTCTCCGAATAAATCTCTCGGGGAAGTAAAAAGCACATGTGGCAACCTCTTTTCAAGAAAGATTTGGGAAAGGGCACATTAGAGAGCTGGGCTTGGCTTTCTGAAGTCCGAAGGTTTGTGGAAGTTTTTCCTAAAAATACCACGAAGAAATTAAGTGGACAGTGGGAAAAAAAGAAAAACATTATCAGGTTATGAAAACTCTCACTTTATGTTGCCTAATAGTCTAGGAAGTCAAGAAATTGAATTAACCCCCTAAGTGACATCAAATGTGGTGCTGCTGCCCTCATTATGCTACAGTGCTCCTTCAGACTATAGCTGGCACTGCTGGGAGAGGCAGTGCCTTTCTGTTTGGAGGGAAGGAGGGAGTAATTATCAGCTGTGCTCTGTCTCGATGTCACTGAAGGAACAGAGACCAGTTAAATTAAAAGGAAGCCAACAAAACGAGAGCAAAAGCCAAACTGACGGAAGCTCAAAAAGCCCTGCAGCTGGAGGCCCCCAAAACTACCTAATATTTGAATCCTGTTCTATTCAAGGCATTAGACTTCATGGAGGAACGCAAAAGACTTTTCCAAAGCAAACGACAGCACCCATTGCATTTCCTTCCTTCCAAGACATCACCTTGAAAACGGACAGGTCTCCAAGGACAAGATGGAGCAATGTTACTCTATGTTGCCTTTGGATCCCCAATTCAGTTTCAGCAGGCAGCTGATGAGCTCCCAGAACGGTCAGACTTCGGGGTCTAACTCCTGCTGGAACCTTGGGCTGCACCAAACGCACAGTGTAAGATTTAATTTCGTTTTGCTAATCAACATTTTGAACATGATACAGAAGCAAGCTGTCTTCTCTTGCTACATTAACTACAAACAATAACCACATCCTAAAAAACTATATCTGTAACATAGGAAAAACAGCTTTAAAGGAATCAGAGATTTCCCATGACTATCGGTTATCTGTCCTATAAAATACCAGGAATTGGATTTTTTTTTGTAAGGGACTCTTCTTAAAACAGGGGAATTTTGTCCCCTGACATTTCTACTCTCTCCAGAAATAAACAGAATTGATTTATGATTTTCAGAATAGATGAGAGTACTTGAATTCAGATTAAAGTAAGTAATTCCATAATAAGTGAATTTGTTATGAAGGGAGCATTCAGTGAAGCATATTTAAGTAATATCTAATTATTAACTATATAACTGTATTATTAACCACTCTCTGTGTTCAGTATATCCAGAAACATTAAGCTCCATCATATCTTGGTAAGAGTTACATTGGGAAAATACTTTGATTATCTATAAAGACATACCACTCTGAAAACCCAGGATCTGAAAAAAAAAAAACAAACCAAACATTGAAACTCAAGAAAGAATCTCCGGGTGTTCTCTCCATTCAGGAAAGCTTATATTTAACATTATGTATGGTTTTCTCAGATGGGATCTAGTCTAAAAATAGCATTATTCTGAAAAAAAAAAATACCCTGCACATAGAAGGCTTCATTTTTAAAAGAGCATTGAGATATCTCACTCTTAAAAATAAAATACACCCCTGCATTTTGCACAGACTGTGTTTGCTTCTCCCCTTAGACAGCTGGAACACAATGACACGGACACCCCTGTCAAACTCTGAGGAGGAGAAGAAGGAGTAGCAATAACTTGAAGGCTGCAGTAGTAGCTGTGATGGCTTACTCAGTATTCCCTGACCTCTAGCAGAGGGAGTCTGCTCCCACTCCCACTAGAATTCACAATACACCGGTGATGCTTAATCAGCGGAAGCACTAAGGGTCTTAGTTATCAGAAATCTCCGTAAGCAATTTTATATGGCACCAGAACTGGAATCTGAAGTGCTTGGCTGTGCTCAGTGGATGGTGAAAGCTCTGATCTCACCTACACAGTGCAAGAGGAGCTGTGTCACCAGCTGCAGGTGGGAAGCACTTTCCACAGCAGATAAATCTGCAGCAACCTTTGTCATATTCATCTCATAACCAACATGAGAATATAAACGCTGGGAAAAAACCTTGTAATGTTCCTAAGTAATGATCATATTAACTGTGCTCTGTCCTGGGGGTGAATCTCTTTGTTAATATTGGTGCTTAAAATAAAGATGGAAAACTTGCTGGATCTATTTGAATGTAAGAACTTGAGTCTAGCTTTACTCTCTCCTACCTGGGCAACTTGAAGTTTGCCAGGTCATGTCACATATAACTCAGGAAGTTTTTCCTTGACACTAAGTCTTGTAAAGGAAACCTTCTCCCAGACAGTAAGACAAGAACCTTTCTATACGTTTTCAATAAGCAGAACATGAAAAGCCCCAGCTCTGATCCTCCTCCTCATCATTAAATTCCTTGGCACAGCCAACAGATCCACTCACTCCTGTGCCCTAGCTTCCATTTTACACACACCTACTTTATTCATCTGCAGCTTTCCTTCAGCAGGGACAGTGAGGGCTCCAAATACTTTAGATTATTTCACTTCTTATTCTTCCATTTACTCTTTTTTTCCCAAAAGAAATAGTGGTCACAATTCTAGGGTTTGACTTCCAAATGGCACTGCCATTGTCCAGTCAGTGGTCACTTTGATCAAATCTGGCTAAGAGATAGGGGAAAGCTGGGCACCCTAAAGCCTGAGCTGTCAAATTCCCCATCGAAGAAACTGCAGTGATTTCACTAGAAAGGCAAGACACTTCTCAGAACTGATGCAGACACTTATCTGCATATTTATTTTATGTCACGTCACAGTTAGAGTCTTATTAAATTTGATGGTTCTAGTCACTTAAAGAAATGTTGCAAATGTAGGTCCCTAAGCTATGAAGCCAAAGTAATTGGATTTATATGACAAACCTACAAAAGAGCCAAGCCAAAACATTCTATCACATTACAGTCATATCAGTGGTGGAACTTTAACAGTGTATTTTTACAGCAGTAATAACTTTCCCGAAAGGGGAGACAGTGTGTTAAGCACAACATTTAAGTACCTTTAATGTTACGTTATAGGTACTATTGATGAGTGATAAAAACACATATAGTTTTGTGAAACGAGGTGAAAGCCCATGGCTACCCCTTTAGCCACCCTAGAGTAACCAGAACTGCACTCCCAGTGCAGGTGAGTGACAAGACTTTAATCTCCTTGGACACGAGTTATCTGAGCAGCTACAACTACACCTACTCAAGTGCTTACCTCCCCCCTGAGATCACACAGAAATAGCAAGGGAACCCTCAAACTCCCAGACCTGAGCTCTCAGGGGATCAGGTGCCTCAGGTGGGATGGCTAAGGAAAATCCGTGGGCTAAGCACAACACATCCGGGGGATAAAGAGATAAACAGTATTTCTATAGTGCCCATGTTCCTTGCAATTCACTCTTGCAAACTTCTGTCCTTCAAATATCTTACCTGATTACAGGTGTTAATGTCTATTCCACTTTTCAGGTATTCCACTACTTTGTCCAAATTGCCAGCTCTGGCAGCTCGGAGAAAGCTTGCATTGCTGTCAGACTGTAAAAAGAGAAGAAAAAAAAAAATTCCCCAATCAGCCCCTGCTTGAACAAGAGTGGAACTTCCTCAGTGGTGAAAGGTTTCCAAATTATATGCTGCAGGAGGATAAAACTGTGAAATAACTGACTTCAAATTATATCTGCATTAATTAGCATATTTAAATTAGGCAATAATGACACAAAAGAACCACAAACCTGTCAAAGTGAGCAAAATAGAGCAATAATTGCTGGCATTCAAAATTTAGCAAGAACTGTAAAAAAAATTAAAAACCAACCATAAATCATAGTAACTGATATTGTCAACAAGAGAAAAATAAGTGCATCAACTTGCTAACTATAGTTTTCTGGGGAATCACATATATATATGATCTCTTTTTCTATATAACTTTATATATTATTAATGTATTTTATGTACGTTATTTATAGATCTGTATAGATGTTATTCACAAATTTAGATATATTATTTTTAGATATATATGCTCAAAGTGGGCAGCACTGCACATGCAGCTAACCTCAGAACAAAGCGGATGAAGTACTCAAGGCTGAGTATCTAAACCCAGGATCATGTTGTAAATATTCCCACTCCTAAACTGCCTACATTCATACATTTAACAATGGTTTAAAAACCCTAAAAAATACGCTTTCATTTTTCAGCCAGGTTGTGGGATGTCCTGTTAAGCAACAGAGTGTGGAACGCCTCCGCCCTCTTACCTTTGTCTATGAGTGCGACACAAAACGACATTGGCTGCTTGAAACAAGCCCAGATTTGGATGTTTCCCCACACAGCCAAACTGGCCACTAAGACACCGGAAACCAGGACACAAACCCAAGTCGTGCAGCAGAAGCAAGGAGTACACAGAATAAGCATTTGGGAACGTGTACCAGGACAGCAACAATTGTCACAGCTCAATCACGCCAGTGGGAGTGATGGCGAGGAGCAGGTAAAGCAGCACAAGAGCCTGTTTGCGGGGGGGTGAGCCCCGAGCTAGAGGATGGCCCGCGCTCCGTTGGACCGGGACTCGCCGTTCCACCCGAACGCCTCCGGCCAAGCATGTTCTCAACCAATCCCACCTCCCTGTCACTGACGTCGGGCAGAGCCGCTCTTCCACATCATGAGACTATCCTAAAAGCCTCCCACTTCCAGCCACTTATTTCCGTTGCCCAATCCATTCCAATGCATTTATTTCAGTCACCCTGCTTATCATGCTGCACTAACTCACTTCACAATCCCCGATTCCAACCTATTTTAATCTGCAACAGATGGATGTCATCAAAATGATCCTTCTTACAACTGTGCTACGTGCCAAGACAAAAATATTCTCTTTTAAATTCCTTTCAGCAAACTTCAGCACATTTTCCACATCTTTTACTGTTAGGAAAACAGACCATCTTTCTAAACATGCAGCAAGGGGAAAGGCAAGGGAACGCAGGAATTTACAGTGACAAAACTTTTGGATAGTTGCAGGCCTCAGTCAGGTGAGCATTTGGATGAGATTTGATGCCCGTGCAAATTTTGACAGGAACTTGAAATTTCCCTTTGAAGAATAAAGGTAGCTGTTAACACTGCACCCTTTCCTGGGATGAGGATGTGCTCATAAAGACACCAAATTATATTTTAATGTTTAAATATTCTTGGAAAAAATCAATTGTCTTAGTAAAAATATCACCCAAGAACAAACATCTGAGCGTATAAGGGGTAAATCTGGACACTCTGGTTGGGACAAGCATCTTTGCCCTCAATAATACACACATTTTACCTTCTTTTCTCCCATTTTTTTCATGCTTTACAACTACAACAATAATTTACCACAGCAAAGCTACAATCATCTGTTTTATACTTTTAAAAGGTTAAGAAAGAATGATACAACAAATTACCACCTACAGCTTTGGGTTCTTAGGAATGTATCAATCATTGCTTGTTTTCCTTTCACGCAGAATAACAAGGCTAAAAATGGTGACATCTCCATTATTGCTGGAAGTTCAGGTTGTAGCTAAGCCCACACAACTATATGCCATTTGTTTCTGGCTGAGAAGACACGAGCAGTGTTTTCCAAGTAGATTCTCATTTCCTTGATTCGTAATTTTGTTACCTCATAATCAAATCACTGCAACGTACATCACTTCAAAACACTTTTCCACACACCCGAATATCGATCATAACGCACACGATGAACTTCTTATCTACATAAAGTGTAATTCAGCAACTGAGATGTTTCATATAAAAATTCCCATACAAAAACCAGAGACTGGTTCCACAAAATATTTATAAGATTCAGCACCATATTACAAGGCTTAGAAGCCTTAGAAGTTGGGAGTACTCAGATCTATTTTCTTTCCCAGTTTGTCAAATCTAATTTTTCAGTAGGTTGTCACCAGTTTGTCCTTTCCCCCATTCTTTTAATGTTTTTTAAAAGCATTTTTGTCAGCACTTCTGTCTCAGACATTTACTCATTTTAGCACACTAAAACTTCAAATCCATTTTGACAAAATCCCCTCAGTAAACAACAGCAGCAGTTTTCTGTAGTCTTACCATAACAGAAGACAACGAATTCGGATCTGCGGGCTTTTCCAATGGATTCCACAATCTCTTGAAATATTTTGTTATTCACAGTTCCCCGCAGTCCTCTGAGCCCCTCACAGCCCCCATGGCGCTCAAAGCCCCTCAGAGCCCCTCACAGCCCCTCATGGTCCCTTCACAGCCCTCAGAGCCCCTCATGGCCCTTTAGAGCCCCTCACAGCTCCTCACAGCCCTCATGGTCCCTCAAGCTCCCTCATGGCCCTTTACAGCCCCTCACAGCCCTCATGCTCCCTCATGGCCCTTTAGAGCCCCTCACAGTCCCTCAGAGCCCTCATGCCTCTTGAGAGCCCCTCACAGTCTCTTCATGGCCAACAGAGCCCCTCACAGACCCTCAGAGCACTCATGGCCCTTTAGAGCCCCTCACAGCCCTCATGGCCCTTTAAAGCCCCTCACAGCTCCTCAGAGCCCTTTAGAGCCCCTCACAGTCCCTCAGAGCCCTCATGGCCCTTTAGAGCCCCTCAAAGTCCCTTCATGGCCCTCACGGCCCTTGAGAGCCCCTCACGGCCCCCCCAGTGTTTCTCAGTAACAGAGAACTGCCACATCAGTCTCTATAGTTTGGCGACTGGTGAAGACAAACTGCCAACAAACCGTCATTTGAAGGCACTTGCTTTACAAGAAAGAAGACAAAAACACAGAGCCAGAGTCCCGTGCACCATATGGTATTTATCACATCCCCTCTTCCTAAGAACACACCCCTGAGGGGTTTTCTTAGGAGCTTTACACATGTAAGCAGATCACGCTCGAAAGCAAACACTCTACCAGTGAGGAAAGGTTTATAGGAGAAGAGTTCGCCTTAAGCAGCACTATGTGTGAGCATGAGAAAATGAGAGCCCTGTAATCCGGGAAGCCCCAAAGCTGACATGTTAATGTGCAAAGCCTCAACCGGCAGCTCTGCCCACCACCATCAGCTCGGTCAGGCAGAACTAAAGCTCACAACGTGTACACGCAGCCACTAAGGTTGGGCAATCAAATCAATACATTACAAACATCGTACAAGAATATGGCATGAGGGATTAGAAAATACTGAGCTGGTGTTTTATAGTATGGGATGAATTCACCATCTGTGGATTTAACCAGCTGTTTCTAATGCACGGCCCTCAATATATATACAGTGACAGAGCACTAGAAGTCCTCGATCGCTACTTTTAAAAAAAAATTACATTTGCAATGCAATTCTAGTACACGATACAGACATAAAGGTAAATTTATATTAGATAATAGAAGATATTGTTCCCTGTGAGGGTCGTGAGGCCCTGGCACAGGTTGCCCAGAGAAGCAGCAGCTACCCCATTCCTGGAAATGTGCAAAGCCAGGTTGGATGGGGCTTGGAGCAACCTGGGATAGTGGAAAGTGTCCCTGCCTGTGGCAGCAGGATGGGACTGTATCATGTTGAAGGTTCATTCCTAAACCATGCTATGACTTCTGAGGAATATCTGGTGTTATTGGACCTTGTAAAGATCTCCTAACTTTTCTTATGAACTTATGATTGAGGATAGATAATTCCAGCTAGAAATAAGAATTTTCAGACCACTAGGAATAAATAACTGTGAAAAAAATCAATATAAGCTTAAGTACACTTACAGCATGAATACAAACATTTAAGTACCTAGCTGTCAGATACTGCATAAAAAAATATAAGAAATTATCAAGTGACTATACGAATATATGACTGTGGAGTCTACTTCTTTCTTGCTAATTACAGTGCTGCAGTTTAACCTGAATTTGAAACAAATATCTCAGGGAATCTCAGTAATTAAATCATATATGGAAATAAGTATTTTAATCAAATAATCAGACCTTGCCTTCTGGTTCCTCTGTCCCCAGTCTAGTTGCCCTTCCTTTCCCATTACGTACCTCATCACCTACTGCACACAGAACATGCCTGTTTCTCAAATACATTTTAGAGAGAAGTGCAAAAATAAATCTTCAAATGATATGCTGTACCAAACCCATAAAAATTTCTCCAAATATTCTAATTTGCTAGATAAACCGGCTTCATGCATAAGAAGGAAAGACTGGGGGAGTAGAAGGCTTCAGTTTTCAAAGGACAGCTTTCATCATAACATTATCCAAACCATGCAAATATTTGTCTTAAATCGTGTCTATAGAAAAACTATTCCTGCAGGTTGGATTTGGGTTTTTTTTCCCCCTCCAAATAAGTTAAATGACCCCAGTCTGTCCAAAATCACAAATATCTCTTTGAGAGAACACAGTCCAGCACTATGGGCTCCTGAACATTTCTCATCTACTAAATACAGTTTGTTAATGGCATGCTGTCAAAAAGAATTCAAAACTCAAGTCTAATAACCAAAGAGTATGTTTACACCTTAATTTAACCTATTTGGTTTGTGTATTACAATGTATATCTGAGTAGCAATAACCCTTTCAGACTTACCTTTCAAACACGGACTTGGGGATGCACTGCTTTGACTTCATGGAGAAAAATTTATTTAGCTGTAACTTTTGAAGATACTGTCCTTGATCAGGACACGAGAAAATCCTGCTTTACATAAACCAAAAAAATCAAATCATTATCAGTTAAAAAACCTCTGATGGTCAAGTGAATCCTGTGTTATCACTGCAGGTCAAGCCAGCGTTAAGCCACAGTTAGTCAATACGGCAGGGGCAGGCGACAGTGTTGATGCCATTTACCAGCTCCAGGGTTGTGAGGCACTGTTCGTCCAACAGCTGTTTGTTTACTTAGCAAAATGCTGATAGCTTGAGAACTCTTCCTCATTAAGCTGCTCCTAACTGACTGGTACCTCATGATGTTAATAAACTCAGTGAATGCCTGGAGTTGAGAATTCAGCTCATAGCAGAAGGAAAGTTGCGCCTTCTAAACTCAAGTTTTCATGGCTTCTTGATGTTATTCAGTACTTAAAGATGCAAAGGGAAAAAATTACAGGTATGCAAACAAGTGCCTTTTTTTTTTTTTTAAATTCCCTACTTTCTAAAGTGTCAGCCTAAGCTCCTACCCTTGAGACAACCACTAAATTTTGTCCCAGTTGGCTTGGTTATTCTCTGATTTCAGGAACCATCTGTTCCAACCAGCCATCATTTAATTGGGTGCAACTCTAAAAGTGGCACAGACCAGGTGCTACCATTACCCAACTCGCTTGTCACGTACAGATTTTTGCCCACTAAGGAAGCTTCTTCCATACCAGCATTCAGATGTAAAAGGGGGGAATTCAAATATAATGCTTTTCCTCATGGAATACTTTCTGTAAAACTTGCCAGTGAGTTTATCAGTGGCTCACATTTTATCTACTGTACACTAATTTCTTTTTTTTTTTTTAACTCAGCTGAAGGAGCTGCTGATCTCCAAAGGGCATCACACTAGAAGATGCAGCAGTGACTGCAAAGAGGCAAAGTTTTTTTATATTTTTTGCTTTTAATTAAACTCCCAGAGCAGAGTCTGAGCCTGCAGTTCTGATATATATGCCATAATGAGAGCTAAATATTCCACTTGCAATGGCACAGGCTCAGTAATCTAACACTGATAAATGACTTAAATGAGATAATAACAGCTATAATGGAAACATATTTTCCCAGCCCTTAATGAAATAACATTCATCTTCTGAAAGAAAAGAAATACAACAGTGTTCTGCTTTCAAAGCTACTTCCATTGCCCATAAAAATGTGTGTTTTCATCCCATTCATTTACTGGGAGCGATAAAGGAAGACAGATTAAATCACAGAGCCTAAAGAAATTTCAGTATCTAAATTCCTGGATGAACAATGGGCTAAATTTTCTTATTTCAATATCAAAACAAGTATTTTTATCACTCAGCTTCTCCCATTCAACCACGTACAGGCATTTCAGATCAGATTCATCCTGCTGTGTACCTATGGTTGTATAGAATTCGTTCATGAATAGCTGAACTGAAAAGCCCACAATTCTAAAATAGCAGTTTTCACTAAACAAACATCTTGTTCTCATAACCTAGAGCAAGTTCTTATCCAGGAAAATGACACAGCTGACCTTACAATAAACTAATATTTATTACAACAACAAGAATCTCAGGATTTGTGAGATGTGAAGAGGAAAATAAGCTTTCAGAGGTAAGAGATCACCAGCAAGTTAAATATACTCTGCCAAGATTAAGCTAATAGCATCTAGCAATTAATTACTTTTAAATGTCAAATGGCTCTCTAGATTGATATTGAGGGTGATAAATATTCTTTAAAGTATGTATTACGAACCTGAATAATTTAAGGTGCCTTCGAGTACTCAGGCCAATTAACCGTCGAACATCACAAAGGATATGGAAAAGCTGGCAGCGCTTTTTCCGCTATCAAGCTGGGGCTGTGGCTGGAGTTGCCCTCACTACACAGTTACAGACATTGTGGACATGGGCCCACACTTTGGCATGAAGACTGTTGATATTTGCAGCAAAAAATACTTTGTAATAACAAGATGGCGAAATAGGTACGAGAAGAGAGAAAGCTTTTGTGCTATACACTGCATATGACCCACAATTAAAACAATCCTTGATTTCAAATCAAAACATTTTTAAACACAGCAAACTATTCCCTGACCCAGAAACCTGGGATAGCATAGACCAGATTCCAAAGTGACCCTTTCAGTATATCCTGTGTTCCTCAGAATGAATATTCTCTCATTAGCTCTGCCAAGGGATGTGTGGGAGCACACATTATGCACTACCAGAGCAGGTGGGAAGGGTAGCGCTGTTTGCATTTATTATACATATTGGTGAAAGCTTTCTTGTGTCAGACAAAGAGGCTGCAACCCAAAGGAGATACAGCAAACAGCAAGATTCAAGACTTAAAGGGTCCTCAAGAAATGAATTTCATTGGTATGACTGGAGATGGACAAAATTATGGCAAAAAAGAAGCTCAGAAAATAAACTAGGTTAAGTGATTTATGATTTATGCACATTATAAATAAAAAATGTATTGTAAGTCCAACATATTTTCATTAACTTCCAGTAATTTCAGTATTGGCATAAAACAGTTCTGTGGTAGTTTCATATCTTTCTATGAGACTGTTCTCAGAAAGCTGCATTTGGAATTTAGGAAGTTTTTTATTGCTGCTACATTATCCCAACAAACATATTTTTGAGCAACATAAGGAGGAGAAAACTGCCCAGGTGACAGCCATACCTGAACACCAGTTCCTGCTCCAAGATCGCTCCAATCAGACACAACTGAACAACTCTTAATGATGATGGAGACTTGTAATTTTCACTATGGAAAAGCCAGGCTTCACCCATCCCATCTTTTGATAGTGATGGGAAAGTTCTCAATTATTCATAGGGAATGGCTTTCATTTTAGGCTGGTTGTTATATTTCGACACCTTTGACTCTTTTGCCAACTCCGTGAAATTCCAGAGCTTGCGGGATACCATCCAGCCACTCTTTTCTCTCTGCTGGAATGCACAAATGCCTGATTAGTTTGGTTTTGTTTTTAACCAGAGAAGAATAAAGGGATATTTTGGCAAACCACTTTAAGCTATGCTTGATTTTTACCACATCTTCAAGTCTAATTGGTCTCAAACTAAACAGATTTAAGTTATTTGCTAAAGGACGGTTTAAACACACACTTAACTGTGTTCCTGAATTTGGGCCAATATTGGCAAATACAGTAGCAGCAGAAGAGGAAGAGAAAACCAATGTAAAATTACCCCTTCCTCGAGCCAAGAAGCAAATGCCTTCCATAAACCTTCATGATCCTTAGCTGCCTCAGACACCCGTAGGAGTCCTCCCACTCCGTTCATTAACTTGCCATACTGGCCCGGCTGCTGCTTGTACTGCGTCAATGACGGATTTGTGAGAACTGAGGCAAAACTGCATAGTTTTCTGTGGAAAAGAATGGAATAAAAGTCTTTTCCCCAGCTGCATGTCCTTTCCAAAGGCAGTACTTGAAATGATAAAAGTTCTTTTAATCCATACCGATTTTACAATATAAAGCAACATCAGTTATCAGGGTTCTCATCCAGGACAGCACATCAGTACTAGCTGAACTTCAAGCATGTGTAATCCCTGTCGTTCCCCTGAGCTATTCATCTTCTCAAAAACAAATTTTTTGGTATAAATCCCAGCTTGGAAACAATGTGTGGGTGTCTGAATTCTCATTGGCATGAGTCTAAAAAGCAGACTCTCAAATGTACCTGGAAAACATAATCTGTGTATTTAAAAAATAATAAAAAGAGGAGAAAAAAACCAAACCACACTGAGAAACAACAAACCAAACCCCAAAGGATTTGGGTTGCAAGAATGAAGGATTTTATACTTGGATTAATCCTAAAAACTAGAAAAATCTTCAATACTCTAAAAAACAGGAATGTATAATCCTGTTGTTTAATGGGAACATTTCTGGTGCTGAAATTTGAGAGAAAGGATCATTTAGCCATTTCCTGAAACAGTAAGGATTTGGGATACGTTCAGAAGAGTCACATGATTAGTCTTGGTTCTCCTAGTTAACACACATTTACTGAAGTCTCTTAAATACTGATATGGAACCAAGATTTCCTCTATGAGAACTGAATAGTATTAAAGGAAGGAAAAATATTTAGGACCCTCTGGATACCATATATTGAGATGTTGAGATGTTGGTAAGAACTGTAGAACTTGGCAGGCATCTAAATGGTTTCCATGGAAAGTTTGAATTACTAATGATGTTCCTAAATAGAGGTAATAACACTAGAACACATCTAGAAAAAATTAGGATGCCATTCCAAACATTATCTAGCAGGATAATAACCAGGCTGAACAAAAATCCAGGCTGTAAGTGAAGTTTTTGACAGACTGTTGACAGATAATTCTATCACTCTCAATTTTTCATCCCCTATGACCAAAGTGACATTTCCTAATAAAAGAAATGTACTAATACCATCCACGCTAAAGAGTCAAACTGCTTTACCCACCTAAACACCATTAACCGACCGCCCATTGATTCAAATGTACTGGTTCCATAAAAGAGAAAAAATGATCCCATGTTGCTTTGAGAGGGACTAAAATAGATGCAATTAAACGGGTGTTACAGCAGTTTCTAATTCAGCAAAACTCATTGCAAAGATCTTACTTGTACAGAAAGGTAAAAGGAACACTCAAGTAATAAATGAAGAATCTTGTACTCCTGGGCCTAGATCTTAATTCAGCTCTGGCCAGCAGAGAGAAGAACCAGTTTCACCTGACTTCACCTGTAGAAAAGCAACAATGATGTAAAAGTCCACACTGCCAAATCCACTGCCTTAAGCAGGGAGGAAAAACTCCCATGAATGCTGCAGTAGGAGTCTGGCACAATCCTACGCTGAAACTCAGAGAGCAGTCTGTCCCAGGCAGTCTGAAATACCTGGTCCTGAAGCAGCAGACTGTATCTGATTCTTAGTTTAGAAAAGACTAGATTAGCAAAGCAATTTTGTTATCTGAACTGGCTGAGTATCAGCTGTATTGTTCTGCATCTCGTATCTGCTACAAGACTCCTGGAGTCATCATACTCAGCTTGATGCGGCAACTCTTTTTAATAAGACAAGACAGAGAGCATGGCTACAGTTACATAAAGGCAGCGGAAAATGTATAGCTAACAGGGTTTTCTGCTGGATACCGTATGCCTGTCTGGGGGAAAAAATAGATACACAATTTCTCCCCACAGAACAAAAGTTGGCTGACGTTTCTAATTTAGAGACACCTCTTTTTCTTTGAACTTTTGTATGGAATCGTAAGGATGATGAGAGACTGCAAACCTTCTTAGGGAAATACAGCAATTTTCCTTTGTAATCCCCCAAGCACTGCAAACCTGAATCCAGACAGACATTCTAAAGAAACTTGGCCAGTCCCTACCAGGGTCATATAAAGCCAAGATCTTATGATTGAACACATCAAAGACATTATCAAAGTGCCTGATCTCTGCCTGCTATGAAAAGCTGCGTAGGCTGAATGAAAAGTATCCAGAAAAACAGAAAGGAAAAGAAACCTCAAAGATCACATGCTGCTCACTCCTGCCTCCTCTGGGGCCTGACCTTCTGCCGAAGGGCAGCTCAGAGACTGGACGTGCCGGGAGAGCTCTTTCAGTTTGCTTATTTGTGTCACAGGGGCGTCCATACCTTTGCTAACAGCTTCAGGGCAACCACCTGAAGGGAGATCTCTGACACCCAGTGAAACCACCCTCGGCAATGGAAGCAGGCCCATCCTCCCCCACAGCCCAAGAAGTCCCACTGTCCCTCCCCGACTGTGTTTCCCATCACAAACACTGGAAATTATTTGTTAATTCAACCAAAAGCTCCTTGGTAGGAGAAAAAAAACCTGTCTGCATGCTCAAAGACGTAGGTTACTTTCTTGTTTTAGCTTGAAGAAAGTTTCATTTCATAGAAGTTTGGAACTAGATGATCTTTAAGGTCCCTTCCAACCCAAACCATTCTGTGATTCTATGAAGAACAGGTCCAGCTGTGCTGTCAGTGAAGTACAACATAAAACTGGTCAGGAAAAATCCAGCCAAAAGAAATGTTCTACCAGAAAGCCAGGACAGCATCAAAAGTGTTTTCTAGGACAATGCAGAACTCTTTGCGAGCTGCTGCCAGGAGTGCCTCCTTTCCTCTTCCCCTATGAACACTGGAACTCAGCTCCCCTACTCCTCTATGCTGCACTGCAGTAAATGAGGCATGTGCAGAGCATCAGGTCAAACTGAGACCAATTTTAGTACAGATCAGTTGTAGAGAACACAGGATTTGGATATACTGACACTGAAGGTTTACTCATCTTCCTGTTCTGCCAGAAGTTTTGACACAATATACTTCCACTGCCAACTTTGAATGAAATAGCCACTTAACGAATTTCTCAAACAGGATTAGAAATAAAGGAAAAAAAGAGAGAAGAGACACTTCATTTGCCATAGCCACTATACAAGAGTTCTCATCTTAAGGATTTTCTTCTGACTTGCAGCACAAATGCTGACATTACTGCCATAAGCATGACACACCCCCCCCCCCCCCCTTGCCTGTGCCTGGTCCCACTCACTGTAACCCTCATCTGCATTAGGATCTGTGTGGCTCTGCCTCGACTGCACACAGAAAACAATGCCATGTACTAGGCAGACAGCAGCTCAAAAGTAAGCTACTGAGTTCAAGTTTGGAGAATGATCAATATAGGATCATTCCTAGCAGTTGTGCAAACCAGGAAAACTGGGTAACATCCATTCATTCCAGGGCTTGTTTCACCCACGGGGTTGTCTCTTCACACACCCAAACCTTCTGGTAGCTGATAATGCTTTGAAGCCACTGCATAAATCAGCAACAGCTGCTTTTTAACCACAGTCAGGACAGCAGAACAAAGATTCAGCACGGACACGTTTAGCAGATCCTTCAGTATTGCAAGCTATCCAGTCAAGTTCTGAGCAAAGAGATCCTTTGCAACATGCACTACCCTCATCTGCATTTTTCCCTGTGATTCCTCTTTTCTTCAGCCAAAACTTACCAGGGCTTCAGGCTCTTTACTTTCTTCACTGTTGTATCCATAATAATCAGGAGTTTTATCCAAATCCTGTATGTTCCCTTGTGTCCTTAAGCCCTTCTCTGAATGACAAGCCTGGCAAATTGGTGCATTGCCCATATCAGTTCTTCTGCTCCCTCCGAGCAGGGGGATGGCCCTTGCCCCGCAGCGAGTGCCCAGCGCTCCCGAAGGACAAGCGACCGATCAGCCAGGAGGAGGGTCCCGCCTACGCTCTGCTCCCCGGCCACTCGTCCCGGGCTCCCTTCCCCAAGCCGTCCTGTGTCCCAGAGAACCCGAAACCCCAGCAACTGCGGGCAGCGGTCGGTGACCATTTCCAATTCAGGCGCTGCCTGGCTATTTTTACACCTACCAGGCCAGCTATGCATGTCAATGGCGTGGGGTGGGCCGGGGGACGGCTCCACAGCACGGAGCCGGCCGGCCCAGCTCGCAAAGTCAAAGTCCCACTGGGTGGAATGCCCTACACACGCGGCTTATTGAGTTACCCAGTCGCGTGCCTTTCAATGTTTTGATTTTTTTCCCTACCCTGCCCGATCTCACTGTGCTTACATAAAGCACTGAATTTCAGAATGTTGCTAATGCCTTCTGAGTTTCTAACTCAGAAATATGATTTCTTCAAGTCTATTATTCACAAACCAAGATAAAGTGGATGAGCACAGATTTCATGACCATTTAATCCCTGTGATTCACATGGTATCTCATGTTTATGTAGCCAGTAACTGTGATGAGCTTGCTTTGGACTGATATGTCCCCCGGGTATGATTTCAGATGAGCTCAAATGTATCCCAAAAGGACAATATCTGATGCTAGATCACTTTTGCTCTTGTTTATGTCGTTTGATCTTGTTTGGGGTTTTTATTATCAACTTAGTTTAGGGTTGGTGTTAATATTTTAGCTAGAATAGTTATGATTTAAAGATGAGCCCGAAACAACAAAAAAGACAAAGGAAAATATGAACAATCCCACCAAAACTGAGAATAAGAACATTCTCTCTAGGCTGGAGTTATTTATCATGATTGCACCCATTAAGATAAAAACAATTTTCAGGATTGCATGTTGGAATCTACCCATTATCCAGAACAGGCTTAGTGCAGAATTAAAAACCAGTGAAAACAAACCACACCACCAAAACCCAAACAAAACAAAGAGAAAAAGGTAGTTGAGCATTAATTGGCAGTTTTCAAACACTTCAGGACCAGCTGGGGGTAGCAGAGGCAGAGGGGATAAAGTGTTTGTAGATACCGAAGTCCTGCGGAATTACCACACCATGCACATCCAACCCCAGTGGAGTGGGGCACGTATTTGAAAATTTAAGCCCCAAATTCCTCAGAAGCAGGAAAATCCTCAAAGAATTTCAACAACCAGCCAACTTTTTTTTCCTCTTTGGGGTTTCAATCCATTGCCAGTATGGCAGCACACATGAGCAGGCAGCTGTGCATGGCAGCCTATCGATTCCCACCCAGTTCCCCTTCACAGCAGCACCAGTTATGATCCAAGAGACCGAGCTCCTCCCAGCCTCCCTTAAGGATTATTGATGGGTACGAGGTTCTCTCTTGTGTTCATTACCCTGAGGAGATTTAAAAGGGCTCTGTAATTTTTCCTTGCTGATGAATGCTCCAGGATGGATCACTCAGCACCTCAGGTGCTGTGATATGTAACAAGTACTGATACATGCTGGATAGACACATGCACAGCGTAGTTAAGTTAACTGTTGTTTCTGCCTTTTTGAAATTTTTGCCAGCAATTGAATTGGCAAATGTTTCAGAGTGTTTGTGCAAGGCTCACTTGCCCATAATTACCTGACACCAATTTCCTTCAGCTCTTCCAAAGCATTACCCTGTGACAGCAGTAAGATGTGTACACACTACCACAACTTCCTAGTTTAGTTATCAAAATAAAAGGATGCAAGAAGGAATCCCACCAAATGCTTGACTCGACCAAAGTTCATCTAACCAAGGTTCCAACATAAACTGGAACTACAAATCCCTGGATAGAGCAAGCTATCTAACAGGCAATTAACTTACTGGAAAACACAAGGCACCACTCAGAGGGAAAGGCTGCCCAAACTCGAGTAACAGGCGTTCCTGGGAAATGCTGCTTGTGGAAAGCAACAATCTGTATAGCCATGAGAGGGAGAGCAACGAAGAAGCTTTCTGCCAGAGCCTTTCAACAATATTACTGTTGTTTGTCCAAATGGCCCCAAGTCTTTAGGGCAAATTACTCAGAAAGCAAAAACGTTCGTGTCCTGCCAGACTCAGGGCATCGTATTCTAACAAAGTACATGTTTCACGATGGAAGGCTCAAAGCCTTTGTGGAGGAACATGTTGCTCTGTGTCTGCATTTCCATGCTCTTTGCTGTCTTGTTAGGGCTGCAAATCCACCCCAGCAGGCAGCAGCAAAGAAATCAATCCCAAAGGCACAGTTTGCAGGCACAGAGCTCATGCCAAAGCACCTCAGCCCTCCTCAGCAGCCCAGCAGACCTTTTCACAACACTAACTCCAAACCACAATTACTCCCTTACAGAAGAAACCTTCAGAAACGTTCAAAGTGCCTGTAAGGAGGCGAGCAGAGTATCCCATGTATTAAAGCACTCATGCTAAGGCAGAGTCCCTCTTATCCCCCCCAAATGGCAGTAACATTCTAGTTTCTTCCCTAAAGAGTTTCTAAGCCTGAAGCACTTGCGATTATCAGCCTTAGGGCAACACAAACCAATAAAGCCCTCAGCAAACTTTTGGGAATTGCATTATTCCTGAAGAGTCTCACAGTCAATGTTGCCATGGCTAGATACTCTCAGTTTGTTACTACTGGCCATCAAAAAAGCAGCGTGGTACAAACCCACTGGTTTGCAGTGACTTGCAAAATCCCAACCAACAAGGAAGAAGCAGTGAAACCCAAGCTGTAAGCTCATTCCAGAGGGAGACTTCATTTGATGGGATACCATTCCACAGTCCAGGAGTGGCAAAGTTTGAGTATTTTAAGATGAAACAGGACCAAGGACAATCACACACACCCACATAGGCAGCAACAGAAGCAGAACTGCTCTGCTGCCAGGAAAAATGTTTCTTTATCCTTTTTTTGCTATTAATATTAAAGCTTAGTTTGTCAGTAGATGTTTCAATTAGCATAACCAAAATGACAATTCAGGAGCCACTGTAACAGCTTACCATTTAGTGCTGCAAAAAAAAAAAGGGGGGAAAAAAAGGGAAGAAAAGACTTCCAAGTATCAAGAAAAATATCAATTGTTAGCAACATAAATCCCCACTTTTATTATTGTTAAATCCTTCCCCAAAGAGCCATTTCCCATGACACTTTTATGGTTAAACACAGTAATTAAAAAAAAAAAAAAAAACAAGAGAGAGAAAAGAGACTACCCTGGGACCTATATACTTCTCTAGGAGATCTCCCAAACTTTGAAATTATTCCTAAATGCAAATTCTATCATTCTTGGGGGCTCTTCTATGGGAAGGTCAAGTACAACACTTGCTTCTAAGCAATTACTTTGGGTCAGATCTTGAGCTCATGTAGATTATAAACTCTGATGAGTCATGACTTCATCTCATTTATGGCCCCCTTTATGCTTTACAATAATGACACTGATGAGATCACTATTTCCCAAAAATTCAGCCCTTTCTTCCTCTGGTCACAGAGACCACAATAAGCAATTCCTAAAGCCTAAGCAGCCTTTACAAAGGGGCCATTGTCTGCTCCAGAGGACCTAGCAAAAAATCCTCCTCAGCTTAAATATTTTGAGTCCTACCAATTGCAAAAATCTATTTTGAGCCATATTTAAGAGGACTTGCTCTGCTTCTGATGGTGAATCATTTGATACATTAAGCCTAATGATCCTCTCTGGACAGCTCTTAATCCAAGCGGCACCGTAAATATTTTAGCCACTACGAAGAAATGGAAAGAGATAACCTGAGGTTTAACCACTGCAGCTACAGATCCTGCTGGCACTGGATCCTACAGATCCTGAAAATTTGTATAAAATACATACAAAAAGGCACCTGAGCCTGCAGCATTCTACAGATAAAACACATCCTTACTTTGCAGATAGAGGAGCTTTTGGATGACAGGCGCGGCACAAGAAGGCAAAAACAACCCCAGATCTCAAAGAGATGCCCTAACGGGCACAGCAGTTTATGTATCACCTATTTTTCTCACAAAAATTGCAGTTGATACTTCTTTTCTCTCTCAGTCTTGGTTCCACCTCATGGGCAATGAAAGGCACATGTTAACATGAAGTACTGAGTTACACAAGGGAAGTCTTACAGGGATTGTTGACTCATCACAAAACTAAAAATCAGTGCAAGGAGAAATACTCAATAATACCCTGAAGGTAAAGGGTTAAGATGCAGTTCTGACCCACCCATGCCAACACAGCTACAAAGTAAATTATCACTTCTCATGCTCAGAACAGCTTTTTTAAAAATTTCACCAGAACTAAGGCATTTTTTGAGAATTTCATGTTTTTATATCCTCCTGTTGCACTAACCTCTAATTGGTGCCTATTTTTATCAGTCAAAATCTAAACCAAATCTCTGGCCCTTTATTAGCTCTGGTTTTTCTTCCTTAACATAGACAGCATACTAATTCTGCCTTAAACCATCTTGTAGGATATTGTGAAGCTATCACATTCTGACTTTGGAATATCAAGTAAGGCCTCAATTCTCTTCTCCAAGAAAGTAATTCAATTTTCTCTTCTGAATACATCAGCAGGAGCTCACTGATGATTCTGAAATCCCCACATCTCTTAAGCTCTTGTTGCTGAAATACAGAAGCTTCTGAAGTTCTCACTTACACTGGGTATCTTACGAATTTGATACAATTTTCAAAACCAAATATTGCCTATTACTATATAAAATGAGTTGGGGGGGGGACTATATATTTCATATGTAACATATAAAAGGTAGTGTGCCTCATACATATAGGAATACAATGTATAAAGTTTGCCACATGTTGCATCTTTTGCTTTACTGTAGAGTTTAACAGAATCAACTAACTCAATGAGGAATGAAAGATAATATCAAATGCATAATTTTGACTTTGCTAAAGATCTTATTCTCAGGAATCCTCAAAGAATTACATACTTTTGGTTAATATTGTGCCCCTGATTTTAGCTTTTCCTCTCCCATTGTACTAATGACTGCTGTAAAGGTGCATCATTGATGGTAAATGATACAAAGTGGTTTATCACAGGTTCTTAAGCGAAAACCCAGAGTTCATTTACTCAGTTTCTCTTTTTTTTTGCACCTTGTGCCTCTCTGCTATCTTGGGGCCCATTAAATACCTCTGTTAGAAACAAGAGTTACTATTAATCCGCATTAGAAAATCCTTATATCCTGAATATTAAGATATTTATTTTAATGAATTGCTCTTGATGGCTAAACTAGAAACATAAAGAGAATATTACTGCCACTCAAAACAAGCTAAACCTAATGCCCACAATTCCCACACCAATGTGAGTTAATGCACACTGATCTAGGTACAGGTGCGCACACGCAGAGTATACTTGTATCAAAGCTTAAAACAACCTGGCTGTGCCAAGTGCACCCACGTTTAATTGAGCCACAGCCATAGAACTGCAATTTTTCTATTCTGCAATATTACAGCTGTGTTATATGTGCTCAGCTAATTGCACTGACAGCTACTTGGAAAAACAAAACAGAATCCAGCATTACTGACTCCAAGTCTCTGCCTTTAACAAGGCTTTGGTGCGGATGAACACACAGCCGCTTTGGAACAAGCTCCAAAGGGTTTATCTTCCCAATTTATGAAGAAAGAGTGAGTCATGAAAGGAAAAATTATGTGCTCTATTCACCACACGTCAACAAACAGTACTTGAAAGCTTGGGTTTGTACCACTCCTGTCTAATATTTTGCCTTTCCCCGTACTGACGGAGTTGCAGTAGATGATAAATAAAAGATGACAATCTTCCAAAAGCAATTCCCTACGATCAAAAGGGTTCTAATGGAGTACAATCGAGAATTTTTGTTTCTGTAAGCAATCAATTTGTGCCTTATAGTTATATAAATCATCCAAACAAGGGCCAGAATAGCGTGAAAAACAAATAAGTCTGCTGAGTAAGTGACTAAACTTCATTATCACAGGCATACATGCAGTTTTGAATAGACAATTTGAGATCTTGTGATTGAAAACACACCTTTACATCATTGCTCAGCTACTTAAGGCCCGCCACCCAGGGAAAAAACCAAATCACCTCCATGAAGTTAATAGAAACACCAAAGGACATAGTGAAGAGCACATCATCTGTAACCAAGTCTGCATCAAACTCCGCTGTAATTCTGAATAATGTATAAATTAGAAATTGTGAGATGATGACCAACTGACAAAGCAAGTGCTTGGGCACCGCAGTCTCTCAGGATTGTTAAAACCAGCAACGCCTATGAATTAAAAAAAGCCAAGGAAGGTACAATGACAAAACCAAGCAGTTTATTTCCAGAGAAATCCTAAGAATGCTGTAAAACTCTGTTCAGCTGCCATTCCTAACTCACGATACTGTGAGATGCACATTAATGGTGCACATCCCGTGGCTGTTAAACACGAGGCAAAATAACCAAGGTTTTAAGAACAGCTTCACATTCTTATGAGAAATAAACGCATAAGAAAGAGATAATCAAATAACCATTCTTTTTGTAGAATGACGCATTAGAAAATTCAGGGAAGCATAGGACAGGACACCACCTTTCACAAAAAAAACCCCACAAACTTCTGAACTTCAAGAGGAGCTTCACAGGTTCTCTGCAGTTCTCAGTAGCACCCAGCACATGGGATTCACACAAAAACTGCCCTCATAGAGCAACACAACCCCAAATTTAAACTGTACGGCAAACAGGAGTTACCCCCTTCTCTGTCTGGTATCTCTGAAGATACTGATAACTCATGACCAATACTCATCTGGCTTACCTGGGAGCCATAAGGTATGGAAAGTAACATGCAGCATGAACACATCCACACAAAAAACTGGTTTCTCTCAAAACCCAATAATGCAATTTTAAGAAAAGCTTAATTACAATAGAACCAAAATTAGGTGCTAATAAGGTCCATTAAAGGACCTCAGTTAAAACAGATGAACCAGCAGAAAACCCAAACATACATAAACCCCCAGATTTACTACCAGCAAGAAACAGAAAACTTTCCTAAATAATCTTGCATAAAGCCTGTGGCTTTCTTTCAAAATTTTTTATGGCAAGAAAAAGGCTATAGCATTTATTTGAAATTTTATGTTACATTCTAACTGTAACATTTGATCACTACCAAACAAATTATGTTAATAATTAATAGCCTACAGTGCCCCGAGAACTGAGGGAACCCTTGGCCATGACCACTCCCCCACCCACCCTTAACGAAGTCCCAAGACTCCAACACAGACAGAGCCCAGGCAGGTGGGAGAACTCAAATCAAGCAACAGAGAACTACATCCCTCAGGATGTCCAGCCCTCTTCCAGTAGGGAGCACCTCTTCCCATCTGCATTACTTCTTGTCAGCCCCGTTCTGTCACTGCTACAGCTCATTTATTTGGCCGCAAGTGACAAGATGGAAAATAGGTCACAACCTCCACAAACCACTCCCTTCTCCGACATCTTCTCTCAATACTGGATTGCCATCTTTCCTCTCTGACAGCATCTTCCCACCTCCAACTGGGACAGAAATATATAACATTTCAGTTACATGGAATAGAAAATTCATGTATTTCCAATGAGGTAATAGACAAGGTCAGAAATAGATTCCACTTTATCCAGACCTGCCTTCTGTTAGCCTTCCTTTCAGAGAGTAGCACTTCCTCCTACAACCAGCCTGAGCTGGGAAGTCCCATGGACTTCCTTAGTTAAGTGCTCATCTAGAGAAGAAGAATTGCTAAACTGCTCCTTAATCTGTACTACAGTAAATAAATAATTTTTAAAAATAGGGAAGAGGAACCAAGATTCCCATCTCATTGGAACCAACCCCCTATTTTGTGGAATATAGCACTAAACTTATTCTTTCCTACTAGATTTGTACCTTCAGAACTCAATGCAGATGATCTTCCAGAACAAAAGTGAAGCTTGTGCTGTATTTCAGATATAAACGCCTACAATCAGTCATATGATAATGTAACACTGATGAAGTGAAAGAGTACATGTAAATATTTCAGCCTGAGGTCATGAAGGCAATCACGGACAAAGCCCCACATCACAGGCCTTCATCAGGTTGACTACAATTCCCACTTGAATTTGCAGTTTACACTCAGAATGAGTAAAAGTAATAGGGGAAAACAAAGCAATTTTGTAAGCTAAACAATGGCCAAACCCCAAAAATGAGTAAAAGCACATCTATTACACAATGATCCTCTAAAACAAAGGAATTTTGTATAATAAAATACTCGAAGAGGCTACCATTTGCCAGGCCAAATGAATATTAAGTGAAAGACCTCAGATCCTACATGAGAGTTCCAAAAGTCCTGCTGCACTCACAGTGACAAATGAAATTCTTTATTACTGCAGAGATGACTCATTTATGGGTAGATATCAACACCACAGGGGAAGCAGCTGTCTGATTAAATGAATATTTGTCTATTCTTATCCATTCTCTATGAGCCTGCTCCAGCATCTACTGAAGTGAGCCTGATCTTTGCCATTGGATCACAGTAGGATCAGTTTAGCCCCGGCCAGGAGGTCCTCTCTCACTCACTGCTCCAACTCCCTCCAGCACTAAAGGACTGTCAAGGACGAAAATCAAAGAAAATAAACCCCATGGCACTTCTGTCAGCCATGTTCTCTACAACCCACAGCCTCACTAATCAGCCACAGAATGACAGAATCATTTAGGAGGGAAAAGATCCAACTGTTCCCCCAGCACTGCCAAGCCACCACTAACGCCTGTTCCCAAGTGCCACATCCACACATCTTTCAAATCCCTCCAGGGATGGTGACTCCGCCACTGTCCTGGGCGGTCCGTTCCAATGTCTGACAGTCGTCCTACATGGCAAAACTTTGACTCTTTCTTGCTTAATCAGCAACCACCACCTGATGCTGCATTGTCTTTGCACAGCAGAAAAGCACCTATTTTTAATTTTTTAACACTTCCCCAAATATCCAAGATAAAGACACTGATGCCCTGAAGCAGCACTTGGGAAGGGAAGACTTGAGTTCATTCCCTGATCCTGTTTTTCACTGACAACAGGGGTCTCCCACCCCCACAAACTCTGAGCTTCTGTATTAATAATCTCAAGGCATGGAAGACTATAAGCTAAAACAGGCAGCAAAACATATTGCAGATAGTCCTTTCTGAACTGAAAGGATCGCTGAGTGGAAGAATCTCAACTGTTGCAAATCATTCTTAAAAGTAAAACCTGAGAAGAATATTTAGAATTTATGTTCAGATGGGCTAGAAGTGCACTAGCTCCTTTGCAAGGAAGCATACTTGTTCTGCAAAAGGCATATGGCACCTCAAGTTCCAGGTGTTAGGAAAAACCACCTTCATTTTACTCCTCTGCTTTTGCAGATTTCTCTCCAATTATATTTGTCATTTTCCAGCACTTTCTGCTTCTCTGTTTATTTTAAGCATTATTTTTAGATGGGTATTAAATTTACAAATAGTGTCAGAATGCCAAGGCTCTCTTCAAGGCCAGCAACACCGTGATTTGAAGAGCACGGGTCACAGAACGTAAGACTTACGTAAAGAACATTTTGGACCTCAACGTACATTTGCATGACATTATTTTCCACTATTCCACTCCACTATTTCAATTATTATTAAATAATCTCTCCTTCAATCACAGAGCTATATTACAGAAAGGGCACACATGTTTAAAAATTACATTGGAAATTATAAATCACTAAGATGGTTATGTAATCGGAGGTGAATTATCTCCCAGTTGAAATCATCTGGAAAAAATCTAAATCTCTTGACATCATTAGCAAATCTTTCAGGGATTTCAATGAGTTAAGATTATAATATATACTGTTATAAAACCAAGTGCTCCTTTATAACCTTTAATTACAGTTCCCTATCTCTAAATTATCCTTGTTCACCTCAAACATCTCTTCCAGAAGAAGGCTGGTTCCTCTCAAGCCTTCTGCTTTTGTATCATTAAGTTTGCATATTGAAGTTGGTTTAAAAAGGACAAAATACTCCTTCCTGTGTTTCACACTTCTGGGCCAATGAGCATTACTATAACTATGCAGAGACTACAAAATAATGATGGTTTATTGCCCAAAATGATGGAATGTGTGCTGCTAAAAATCCAGCTAGATGATGTACAAAATGGCTAAACGGCAATAAAGAGAAAACTGGTGTTAATTAACCTTTTCAACCACCTGCACATTCATCAGCTGTAGCAACACCTTGGTTCCTCCTAAGCTGCCCTCAGAGAATTTCCTTCATTCCTCTGTTTTAACGAATTTCCAAGCACTGCTAAGAGCACACACACTAAGGTTGGTGTCAGAGCTCTGCTCCACAGCTGCAGGGACAAATCCTCCATGGATCGGGGAGGGACACAGAAGCCCCATGTTGCCTGTGCTGGCACCTCACGTCTGCAAAGAACCGTATGCCATCTGCACTCCTGCCAGCACCGCATTCCCATCAGCAGTGCCACACCACAGGCATGGGGAGCATCACCAAATCCCACACCAAACAGGTTAAGTGCTAGGCTTCCTTAGAAATCTGGGGAAGACAGCCAAGCACGTACTTCCTTAAGCTTGGGAGAACTCGTGCTGCAATGCAGAGCTGGCTCTGGGCAGAGCTATTAATTATTTCTGATTTCACTTGTTTGGGAAACCTTTTCCAGGGCCTCATCATTCACCAGGCTAATACCCTGCACCACTTGAGGGCACACACAGCTCTATGAAAGTACCTACTGCTAATACCTGCATCGCAGGAAGGGACAGGTTAGTAAATAAATTATTACCAAAGGAGTGCCCGAGTGGTTGTCTACGCATCAGACAACACTGCAGGCTTTGTGCTGTCCTCGCCATAACCAATCAAAGGGAAGAAAATACAACTTGGGGGATTTTTTGTGATCCTAAAAGTACCCCTGATGCAGTGGCCAGTGGCCGCAGCTGCCATTTGCCAAGCACAGTCAGGCTGCACAGCACAGACGCCGTGGCTGTGGGGGCAGTGGGGGATGGCTGGATTCTCCCAAGAAAACACAGCAGCAGCATGGAGAATATAGCACAGATCTCCTCTAGTTGCTATGGAGTCTCCGTGCATTTCCTCAGGAGAACTGTGCTGCGATACAGCAATTGCACTGACCAGTCAAAATAACTCTTTTTTTAAAAAAATCTGTATCACTTTCTGTCTCCAGCAAATGTCATTTTGCAAAATGAATCAATGCTCATAAAAGCCACCCCGCTCTGCACACACAGCTTGCCATGGCAGTTTAAGGCTCACATCAGCATTTTAGATTTTACTCAATTCATCCTGCTAAATCATGTCCCTGTACCAAAACACTTTCAAAAGGTGTCTATTCATAATCTTTTCCATGAGCAAAATAAAGAGAAATAGGCATCATTTGGAAAATGACTGGTTTTTCTTTTGCTGTTACATAAAGTTCTGAGGTTTTAAATTTATTTGATGCAAGAACGTTATTTCAATAACAAGGAGCAATAGCTTCACACTGACAGAAGGCAGGGCCAGATAGAATATCAGGGAGAAATTGTTCCCTGTGAGGGAGGGGAGGCCCCGGCACAGGTTGCCCAGAGAAGCTGTGGCTGCCCCTCGATCCCTGGAAGTGTCCAAGGCCAAGTTGGATGGGGCTCAGAGCAACCTGGTCTAGTGGAAGGTGTCCCTACCCATGGCAAGGGATGGAATGAGATGATCTTTAAGGACCCTTCCAACCCAAACCATTCTGTGATTCCTTGACTCCCAGCAGTAACCAAACAGAGCTAATAATAAATCCATGGAGACCCTGTGGAGGGGCTAAAACAGGGATAACTTGCACTGTTACCTGACTTAACTAAGTAGAACTGAGTCTCCCTGGCCTAGAAATGTGGATGGCAGCAGCGATTCCTTTCCCTCAGGCAGCTCTAATGCCCAGCACCATGTTTATCAGCAAAAATAGAAAAGACTAGCTGAGCTTAACTATTCTCCATTTGCATATGGGGGCCGTTTGGGAAATCTTAGTTACTGCCTCTTCTGGTTCCAGCAGTGAGACTAATATCAACACAGTGCATGTGATTTCTTTCCTCCCTGCTACACTGGTGCCTTTAAAAAGAAATGAAGCAGGGGAACAAGAAGGCTCGAGTGGGTCCAGGCAGTCCCTGGTAAATCATGGCCTGAGCAGCAAGGCACAAAGTGGCTTTTGTCTGCTCAGGTCTCCTGCTGCACTGTCAGCCTCACTGGTTCTGAGCAGTGACATGTCTCTGTTAGACATCCTGGCATAGCAGAGACCAGAAAGAGTAAATAATTTAAAATAAGCTTAAATTATTCAACCTAAAACAGCTTAGAAAGGCTACTAATTATGGTTGTGTTGGTTGAAATCATTTTCTGCCAGCCTGGGGAAACAAGAGCTACACTCATTTTGGGTGAACATCACTTGTCAATGCTGCCTTATTTTACACACAGGTATAAAGAGAAGGCAGATCTAAATTATCAGGCCAAAAGAAATCCACACCCTTCCTCAGGTCACGTACAAGAACAGCATCACATTAATATTTGCTAACTATGAAACACTGCGAGTTTTTCCTGACCCAGACAATCAGTCTCACCGGGCTGTTTCAGAGCACAGGCAAACAGGATAACTTTTTAAATCTTGTGTTACCTCCCTCCCCTTTCTCCTCCTGTTCATTCTTATCCTATCTTCATCAGAAAGGGATTCTGCTGGAGGACAAAAAGCTGATCTTAAACAGAAACGTGTACTCTGAAACCTTACTCAGGCTCACCTCCCTAAAATGTGTCTTTTCCAAAGCCCTAAGGAGCTAATGAACCCGCTAGATTTTGGGGAGGTTAACATGCTAAATCCTTCATTAGCATCAACAAATAGAAGGCAATTACAGACTTCTTTTAATTGCAGCCTTTGTTTTCAGTCACTTGTAAAAGGGCAGCTGGCATTTAATCTGTACTGATCCATATGTAGAAGGTCTTAGCATAGGAATGAGTGTTAACATGGTTTTGAAGCAAATTCTGAAAAACTATAAGCAAAACACTAAATCTATTTACAATAAATGGAATTTCCATAAATAATTACCAAAAGAAAAACCCTAGAAAAGCACCAACTCTGTGAACCACCTGAAATTCACTTGATTACATTTATCAGATTTCAGTAATTCGTATTATATGCTCCAATACGATATAGAACTTGGTAACACTGGGGAATATCTACTCCTACCTGGACAACCCCATGGACTGAACAGGAAGAAAAATGTTGATTATAGCTGTCTAGGGCTAAAAGGACAGGTTGCTAACAGGCACATTCATCAAGATGTAGACAAGTATGGAAGAGCTCAGCAGACACTCAAACAAAACTACCAGCCCCACAAGAGCAAACGGAGCTGCCTGGGATTGAAACAGAGAACAGGAATTATTTTTCACAACACTTGAAGCAGCACCTACTTTCTCAAAAAGTAACCCAGAAGATGTTATTTAAGCAGAGTCAAGTCAATAAAGTATGAAAATCCATCTGACTGCCAGCTGTAGTATTTTGCACCATGTCAGGGAATGAGGTGGTGCCTGAATGGCAGCACTCCTGCTACCCTGCTCAGGGCTGTACTCCCTGTTCCCACCCTCTGGATGCACCATAGATTGGCAAATATATCCACCAGGGCATGGCTCCAGCTTTCACCATTAAACTATCAACTCAGCACTCATATGCCACTCTCACTTCAGGTGCCAAACTTTCCCCAGGAGTTCAGTGGAAAAGCCTGAGGGACTAAATTACAGAAGCCAGATTTCAAAAAGCTTGACACTTCACAGTTTAACATCTGACATCCTCATTAAACATTTTTTTTTAACTGCTTAACACAAAGCTGCCCAAACATCACATGATAATTCTTCCAGTGGTGCAGGAAAAACCACGAATTTAAAGGACACAAAATAGCTTACAAGGAGGCAAACAAAATCATCCCCAAAGCCAGAAAAGTTTATCAGGGATGATTTCCTACAATGTGCAAATGCTCCCTCAACTTTTTTTAATCATTCCTGCTAAGTTAAATTTGCAGAGACAGGATAGGTGGACAGTCACCATAGGTAGGTGCTGACATTTCTCCTCTCTAGGCTGCTCTTTTAAAAGCTCAGCAGAAGTTCTTTTTACTGATTAAGACAAGGTGAGAGACAAACTTGGGCATTCTGGACACTTTCATAATTTTATGGAAACAATCACATAATGAGTTAATCCAGCCATAAAATCCAACGGGTCTGCCATGACATTGGATTGCACCCAGCAAGCTTTACAATGCGAAGGGATTTAGCATTCCAGGAACATATTTTCCTCCTCCTGCATCCAGTGTCTCACACAATAGAGCCAAAAGACCTTGTTAACATTTTCTCCAGTACTCCAGATACGGATTCATTCAGCTTAAACTTGTGAAGAGGCACAGCCACCCACAATACCAAAACCACATTGAGATAAATAATCTGTGTTTCAAAATACTGTCTACATATAATTTCTTAAGAGCAAATAAATCTTGTATTTCTATAACTATCAAGGAAATTAACTTAAATACCACAGAGAAATCAAGGAATGATTAGACAACAATATAAAGGTGAGCAAATTTAAACTTGAAAATTGCTCCTTTCCCATCAGAAGCAAAGGAATCGGAGATCATTAATCTTGCTTCATTTTGGAACACTGTATTTGTGCCCATGCACATCACACCCCTCAAACAGGACACAGAGAAAATGAAGCAGCAAGTCCCAGTCTATTCTGAAGTGCAACGTCATCTAAAGAAGCTCCATTTCACAAGGAAGCAAACTAGTGAGGTATTATTTTCATGCCCAGAAATAGCTCCATAAGGAAAACATAAGCTTGAGATACAGAAGGAAAATGCTCTAAGGGCATCAGGAATAGGCACCTCCTACGCAAACGCTCCATTACAAAACACCAAAAAAGTTTTTTTCATGGCTGGAGAGGCATTTGAAACATCTAGAAATTCTAGTGAATCACAGAGATGCTTGCCAAGGCAAGAACAAAACACTGAAGAGACAAGACATATTCAGTGCTAAGGAAAGAACAGCAGGTTAAAGCTGCAATGAACCTTGAAAGTTCAGTATACAGAGGTCAAGCAGTGAGAGACTCTTCCCTTCCTTATCCTGATACAAACCCCACAGGGATCCTGCAGCAGGTTCACACCAGGTGAGATAGTGGCATCCATGAACCAACAAAGGAGTGACCAAGAGCAAAGAACTGGATCTCTGTGCAGCTTCCTCCTCCTTGGGATGCCTTTTTCTAGCACACCCAAGCACTCCTTAGTTCCTCCATGTCCTCCTTGCTCACTGAACTCTGGCCCTTTCCAAAGGGATGAACTCTGGGGCTGCCAGCCTCACTGCAGAGCCAATATACCCAATGACAAACACCCCCCCTCCTCCCTGCCAAAGATGCGCCTGAAATTCAAATGGGCCTGGATCTAAGACAAATCTGACAACATTTTCTATAACGTGAGAAGTCTTTCATTTTTTCTTTTCTGAAAAAGAAGATGGTAATGTGAAACAAGGTCTGCTGTTGAGGTAAAACAAAGCAAACTCATTCCCTGTCTCCTGCAGCTCCATAATGGAAGCCACTTACTGCATGTTGCCTCTTCCCCACACACGCTGGAATTCTGCTGAGAGCAGAATCCCTCCATCCTTGTCTTTCGGCAGATATTGTCCAGCAGCAGTTCTGTGTGAGCTTCAGCAGTGCTTGAGGTGTCAAGGGAAGGACAAAATTCACCTGATGTTATCGGTTCTCAATCCCTTTTAGCAAACAGTGATGAATATTCCAGATGCTGTGCAACATTTTATGCTAAGAATGCTGAACTCATGAATCTGGCCCTCAAGAAGGTATAAAAGTTTTTAAAACCTTTTTATAATACTAAATGCTAAATAAATACCCAACTACTGCTAGTAGAGACCAGATGTCAAAAACTGTCCCCATGACCGATGGCAAAATAGTAACAGCCATCAGCTTACCACGTCTGTAACATTCAAATATCAGTGTTATTTGGCAGCAGAACCCATTTTTATAACAAGCTTTTTTCTTTGGGATTTTATGTGGGTTTTCAGAAATCTTTTCAACGCTTGTCACATGCAGAGACAGGAAGCTGTGTCTGCTTAGAGAAGTACTTTAGACAGGGAGAAGCAAGTGCGTGTTACATAGAGCCGGGGGCTAGGCAGCTGGATTCCCAAGCTATAATTCCAGTTTTGCTGCTGACTCAGTGAGTGACCGTCATGGAATCACCCCAGTTCCCTCACCTCACTCTGCAAAGGGTGAACCACAGGCAGCCCTCTCCAAAGACACCGAGAGGCAAGTGGGGCTGGGCCTTATGTATCGTGAATTTAGGTAAAACGGAATTAGTCATGCCTACATTTCAATATAATCTGTACACTTGAAGCTGCTCACCTCCTGAGTTACTACCTGGCTTTTAATGCTCTTGATACACTTGGGTATCCACACAACTATTCAGAAGGCTGGGGGGCTGTTTACATACACGTGTTTGCACACATTGCAAGAAAATTTTTTCCACATTGCAAGAAAAGGTTCCACCTGCCTAAAAGGGAAAATTTCCAATTTGGATGCAAGATAAGCAGACCTGCCTCTTGTCAACTGGTTTTTTAAATCAACTCAGTCAATCTCAAAAAGAATGCAGGAGAGGGTCATCAGCCTGCAAACTCCTTTTCCCAGTTTTTGAGCGTGGAATAATTCTGTTCATCTTTAAAGAACCACTAAGGATGGCCAAAGGATGATGTGAGCAGCTCACTGCTCGCAGCTCTGCTGCTGGCCTGGGGGCTGTAAGGGCCTGGGGCTACGTCAAGCAGCAGCCGTGATGAGATCTCAGAACATTCTGGTCCTACCCCAGCAGCACAGAGGCTGCAGCCACGGTTTGCGGCGGTGCTGCTGCTGCCCAGACGGCCGATGGTCACACGGCAAAACATTCAAGAGGCAGAGCCACAATGAGCCCATGCCCTGCACCATCCCCGGGAGCTTGGAGAAGGGTGGGACGGTACTCACAGACGCCCAGCAGCCGGGCAGAGTGGGAGAACTAAAGCCATGGCCCTTCATTTACCCTTTTGCATAATCAGGGTGCTCCAGGGACACAGGAAAAGTTTCGGTCACAAGGCCAAATGAGTGCTTCATGCTCTCCGCACATACTGGTGCATGGCATGTATCCAAATGAGGGTTGGGAAAGGCAGTCCCCAACACCCGACATATTCCCCCATTCTAATGATCCTTCTGCAAACAAAATGGATCTCCACTGTAGGGAGAATCCACCTGCTGCAGTGTAAGACCTTTCAAACAAATCACAAAGCTGGAACCAAATTCCCCCTATGCAGAAAGACTTTAAGTGCTGAGAGCAAGCAAAAAAATATTCATTTGTATTTTGCCTCTCATGGACCTGCACACCTAATTTGCTCCTAGCCTCCATTTCCCAAGAAAGTCAACAAAAACTGGGAGGGCTCCTACTAGGAGATAATCCCATTTCACAGTAAAACCATTTAGTGCTCTTCAGGAATTAAAGAGACAGATACATAAATATCTCACAGATATGTATCTCACTTAAACTGATGACTAAATAAAAATACTGTGTATGTACCATACAGTCTGTATTTGGGTTGTTCTGTGTATATGATGGGGGTGCATATATACCCACCTATCTGATCTGCTCTGCACCCTTCATTCTGCACAGCACAAGCAAGTTTAGATACAGACATAAACAACTCATCCCTGTCCTGCTGTGTCTCCTGCAGCAGGAGCAGAATGGAAAAGCCCAGCCTGACCCACCCCCAACCATCTGACTGAAGGCAAGTTTAGGGTGCAGCCAGGCACTTGTTTATGTAACAGCAAGGTACAGCCGCAGTAGAAGGGAGCCAGGAGCAGGGGCTGAATATTAAAAAGGAGGAAATGCACACAACCCTGAAGTGTTCTCCATATTTTCTAAGCAAAGCCCACTGGTGGTCCCTGGATCTGAAAATCTGATTAGGAGCCTGCATCACCACACATGATTACCAACACCAATGCGGCCTGAGCCTGCCTGCTTGCAGTCAGGGATATGCAGCACTCTGAGAAAAGAGATAGCAGAAGGGGCAGTATTAATTCTATCCAGCTTTAATTAAAGTAGTCCAACAGGCATTTGAATCAAACACGTTGAGGAAATAGGATTTGTGAAAATCAGGAAAAACAACACATGCTGTAATGAAGTAACTGAGGTGAGTTCTGGGCAGATAGAAAAAAAAGCCCTTCCAGGAAGGACATCCACACATTAAGTACATTTTTTTTTAAAGGCTGTTTTATAGAGGATTCCACAATCAAAAATGCAATCACGAAAACTACCTTATGCTGCAGTGTCCCATTTAAGGGATTAGGAGAGTAATCACAATCTGCCCCAAGCAGCCCTGCCCAGCATCTAGGCACTGCATACATTAGAAATGTCATTCCTGTTTTTGATAAAGAGAATTTGGATGTGACTTAATGAACTCTGCAAAGCGAGCCTTTGAAAAGTAATGGAGATCACACCCAAAGGTCCCAAAGGCACCAAATGGCCTTGGTCATTTTATTTAAGCCATGCAGTTCAGAATATAAAAATCCCTAAGAATGAATGCAAAACAAATTCAGAACTGCCCAGGTATGCCAAGGGAGCAGATGGCTCCTGAATTCTACAGATCTGCCAAAAGGATCTGTAAATTCAAACATTACATGGCTGAATTCTGGGTTGTTCTTTATACAGAGATTTGTTTTTACATGCAATGTAGCAGAATGGAGGGGGGGCAGGGGGTAAGGACTGTGTCTTCTTGCTATTTTCCCTTCCAGAGAAATTTATAAAGAATGGATAAAAAACATGGTGTCAGGGAATGAGTTAATGCATATCACAAGCTAGAGAATCCAGACATGGGAGGAAAGAAACGGCAGTGAGGAGGCATTAACACAGGCACTCCCAATGTATCACAGTCCTAAAGCTAAGATTAACAGAACCTTCATTTTAGTATTTTCTCCACGATTGTATTTTTTGTGTCCTTGGAAACTATAAAGTGATCTAGCAAACAAGTCACCTCTATTGATTTTTTTATTCTTCTTTATTTTTTTATCCCAAGACAATGAGAGTTGTCATTCCCTCTTTTTAACACAGAAGGAAAACAACAGTTAATTATAAATCAGGAGAAACCTCCCCAAAATCTGAACCAACTAAAGAGATATCCCTTTAGAGAACTAGAAATTGCTATCAGTAACAGAGGCAAACCCGACAGATTGCAGACTTATGTGCCAGGCCCTACCTAGACAAATACACCTGCAGTGTAAATACACTGAATCACAGCAGTTAGCCCAGAATCCCTTTAACGACACCCAAAAACTGCAACACAGCTCAGCTGATGCTCCCAGCACCCCAAGGCAGGTCCTACACGCAGCACTGAGCATTGCTGCGGAGGTGGGAAGCGGAACTAAAAATGGGAGATGGGGGGAAATACTGTTGTCAAGTAGAGAAATGCACCTTCATGCTGCAAAGCACAAGCACAGCCACCTCCCTTCTTGACAACTTCTCCGGATCAGCCAGAGGCTTGGAACACCTTGCTGGGAATGATGGCAGGTAGCTCCAGGCCTTTTGGCATGAAGGGAAAGCAGCAATACCGGCGTGCCATCTTTATGTGCGTTATTTCTGTGTGGCTGTGGGCTGCCATGGCTGGCAGCACTTGAATCTCACTGCAGATCGGTTAAGTCCACAGCATAGCTCAGAGGGGATGGGAAGGGATGCAAAAGGGAAACATGATAGGAAAGGTTTGGAAAATGAAGGGGAGAGCATTACACATGGCAGCAAACACCTGTGAAGTGCTGCATAAACAGAGAAAGGGTTGGGGGGAAAGGGAGAAGGGGGCTGGTTTCCCCCTCATACCTTGCGTTTCCGATCAGCCCTAGAGATTTTCCGCTGCCTTTTCCTTTCCTTCTCAAGGTTTCTCTCCCTCTCTTCAATTTCAGACTCTCGAACTTTTTTAATGGAAGCGGCTGCATGAGCCATTTTGGCGAGGAAAACACCAGCTCCAAGGAAGCCGTTCCCACCACACGCGGATATCCAGGTGATTTATTTTTTCCGCAAGGGCACTGGCTGCGAGCCAGGAGTTCACGACGTAATCCACTCTTCCTCCTCCAGCACCCCAGGAAAGGTCACGGCTCTGCCCCAGCCCCTGCAGCACCCATAGCTCGGGAGCAGGAGAGCCGTGTCCCCGCACGCAGTGTGCCAAAGTGCCCGCAGCCACACGCACACGAGCAGGGAGCAGCCGGAAAATACCTCCTAGCAGGCTGGAAGCCCTTCAGCTTGGCTGTGGCTGCAAGAGAAGGCGGGCTTCAGACTCAGCTGGGAAGGAGGAAAAAAAAAAAAAAAAAAAAAAACCAAACGGGGGGGGGGGGGAGGGGGGAAGGAAAAGAAAAATCGGCCTTTAAACACACATCACCAAATTGGGAAGGTCTTTTGGGATTCCTCCAGAGAGGCTGCGTCTTCTGGCTGAGAGGAGGGCTCCACTTCAGCATCCCCAGCAAGTGGGGGAGGGGGCCGCTCCCGTCAGCTTCTCACATCGCCTTTACGCAGGGTGAGAAGAAAATGGTGCAGTCTGACTTAGTGACTTGCTGCTGCTGCTGCGACCGCCTGTGCCGGAGCCCGGCACACGCCTTCCTGCTCCTCTCCTCCTCACGATCCTCCCTCACTGCCGAGGCGGTCCAGAGAAAGCCGGGAGGCAAATGTACGGGGCTGGAAGAGCCCAGGCTCAGCCTGCTCACCTGCAGGCAGCAGGAGAGACGCCTGGAAAGGGCTGGCAGTGCTCAAGTCCTCATTGTGCCTCTCTGCAGCCACGTGAGGCTGCACCAGGAGAGCTGCATTCAGCAGCGAACCGAACGCAGCGAGGCGGGACAGCACGGAGCACGCAGCGTCATCCGGGCTCAGCCTGCCCCGCTCAGCTCAACCCCACCGAAGTAAAAATAATACCACCAAGGATGCTATTTGTTATTATTCAACCTCAAGAGCTGCTTTCAGGCACTTCCTAAGACAAATTCTGAAGGCCTGCCTTGCAGATGGACAGTGCTTAGAGCTGCGGACCAACAGCGACCGAAAGAGACAGTAAACAGTATGTTGCTACTTAATCCCCCCCACTCCCCAAATATCATTTGGGTTTGGAACACTAATTACTAGCGTTAATATCAGAGACAGATGGGTCTGTCATTTCCTCATTGCTGTCCCCCCCGCTAAACCAGCACATCAAAGTTTTACTCCCGCCTCCCTGGGTAATTCTTATCACTATTTTAGCATCAAGCTTTTATTCATCAAAACAGGACACGGGTAGATCAAAAGCGCCTTTGCATTAGTTGCTAGCAGACAACTGATCCCATTTCAGCCCCCTCCAACACCACTGCTCCGGTCCCCTTCAGGCAGGTGCTGAGGGACAGGCAGGATGTGACTCCCCAGTGCAGCAGAGCTGTCTGCATCCCTGGCTTAGTCAGCACCCCAGAGTCACAGGGACGGGGCAGCTCACCGACAGCACCACTGAACCCCACCAAATCAAAGAAACAACTCCCTGAGCCAAGTTTCCCTCTGCAATATATTCCCTGACTTCAGGGAATTGTACTGAACGGTCCCTAGAGCCAAACACCATTAATTTCTCTGTAACATAGCCCCACCACGGGAGTGACAGACATCCTGAGAGCTCTTCACGTGACAGCAGCTCATAGATCAGCCCAAATTCCCCCCTCACGAACTGTGGTACCCACAGAACTTGGTGGTCTCCAGTTCATGTGAACTAGGACCATTTTACTGTCACCATGGAACTAATCCTCATTGATGACTGCCATTAGTACTATAAGGTTTCACTTTGAGAATATCATAGACCAAATTTTCACAAAGGATTATATATGAAAATGACAAAGCACTACAAGAGCATCTTTAAAACAGGAATCTATTTTGTGTTTGAGCCAGTGATCTGTGCATTCAACCAAAAGCACATGTCCCTAGTAGAAGGAGCCATGGGAAGTCGCAGGGCAGGGAGTGCCAGCCCAGCTTTTTCTGGCTCCTCTGTTCGTACAGGCTGACTTTTTCCCAGTTGTTCCCATTTGTGAAAAACTAGGCTACACAAAGCTAATGGCTAAAACACAAGTGGCTGCAGCAACAGCCACCAGAATAGAGAGACAGGTGGAGGCAGCCATGGGAATAAAATAAAGGGGGAAATTGGAATCCTTTATAGGACTCTGGCACACCTTGTCTTCTGAACATTGTATGAACCTCACAAGTAGCATCACTTGTAAACCAGAAATTAACAGCTGGTAGTCTAGAACTGAACTTTCCTGACACCTTTCCAACCTTTTCATGGCATCTTAAACAAGAAGTTTGAAAATAAGATCAAATCACAAGCCACCACACTTAAAAATCCCAGTCCTAGGACCCTAAATCATGGTTCAAGGTGTGTAAGCCATTAAATAGTTAAATCCCGCTACACAGCAGGGTTTGATACACAGAAGGGTTTACAGCAATCGTTATTATTAAACCATTTGTCATCTTTTGATGATTGATACATGCAGGCTCATCACCTCAGTGTCAAATAATTATTCTTGCAGAAAACTTGCTTAAAAATTAACCAAGGACTTGATGTACTTTCTCACCCTGGCTACACAAGAGAAAAACATCAGACACCGGAACCGAACAAAAGTGAAGTTCAAGTTGGTGCCAAGTAAAATAAAATGATTCTTTATAGGATTACTGGTAAAGAAGAACTTCAGGCCAGCTCTATGAGTTGGCTATTATGTTCCACAAACATTTTCTCCCTAACCTCAAAGGGACATAAAAATATTTCATTATTGTGTGCTAAAAAAAAAAAAAAAAAAAAGGAGTGACTTTCAATAGATTATTTTAGAAAGAACATATCTTGTCTGGGGAGAAGAACATAACGTATGTATCAATGTTTGACACAGCTTATGTCCCTGCAGGAAAGAAGTGTTCTGTTTTAAGACAGATTTTCCTAAAAAAAAAAAAAAAAAAAGTAGAAAAAGGCTTGTCATCGCATTGCGTATACAGATCCTAACAAAAAGAAATCCTTCTGCAGACATCAGTCTGAAGATTACATTTTCAATTAAAAATGGAGACTGAGCAATTTCTCCCTAAACATAGAAAACGTATTGTGGAGGTGCTACATCAGAAAAGCAGAATATACAGCCATGCTGCCACAAACGGTGTGTAGGAGGGGAGTGGGAGAGTGGGCAGATGCACAATAACAGAAGAACACAGTTCCAGAAAAAGGGTGGGTTTTCTCTGAAAAGCATGTGTCATCCTCAGCTCACAATGTAGAAATACAGAACTCGTGAGATTCAACATATTCCCACTTGGGATAATAAAGCTTATAAGGCTTCAACCTGTACAGAGCCCTGTGTGATCTGTGAACAGACGCCGAGTGCTGAACCTCACCGTGAGATCCAGAGGTGGGGATGCTTACACTGGGGTTCCAGCTCCTGTCTGCCTGTGCACAAACCAGCATACAGCATCAGCTTCCTGACCTGATCTGCTGATTTCACCGCCTCCGGGTTATGTCCTCAGACCTGCCCCACCAGCTGAGACAATCAGCTCCGGCACTGCAGTGCTGCAATGGCCACAGCTGTGACCAGCACCAGGCTTTACGTGCCAGCTTTCAGGTGGACAGACAATGATTTGCTGAGCAAATCAGCATTTGCACTCTATAAAAACCTAGTGGGTGAAACCCAACAGTAATTGAGTACAAGAGGAGAGGATGTAAACAAGTGATTATCTTCCCTGAAGCATATCCACTAACAGGGGTCCAGCTCACAAAAATGAGCTTCTCTCCACATAAATCATGTGGGCAGTGCAAAAACAAAGTTAAAACCAAGCCTAGAAACCATGCCAAGGAAGCGTGACTCAAATCTGTTCCCAAAGGTACAAAAAAAAGGGAGGCACTGATGGAGTGGGGGAAGCCTTGCATGCTTCATAGCCAGAATGGAGACTGTTGTTTCCAGTTCTAAGCTCTAGTACATTCAGGAAACTGCCCAGAAATCAAAACCGGTTTCAAACAGCTAAAAATGGGAAAGGGCTGTCCTAGACAATAGTTTGGCAAGGATGAACACTGGACAACTCAACATTTTGTCTACGGTTGTGGAAAACCCCTCTGGACAAGGCAGATTACAATTCCATAGGGGAATCAGGCTCCCTCCAAAGCGATGCCCTGCCTAACATGTACACGATAATCCACAAGTACATCCACAAGATATTTTGCAAATTTGCAACAACCGTTGTCTCTGTCCCTATGAATTGTGCACTGATTTAAACTTCTGCTCCTTGCTGAGAGGCAGGTTAGGCCAGGCCTGGAGGTGTGCACACAGCTCACCTCCACCCACAAGCACGGATACTGACCTCCCCTCTGCTGCTATTCCAACCCAGCTAAGTGGCAGAGGTGGGCAGCCTTCTCCCTCTGCTCAGGAAGCTCTTCCCTGAGTACCTCCTCTTGAGGGATGAGGATGGAGGTAACAAATGTTTTGATAGGCACAAAACCACTTGGAATGACAGGGCAGAGTAACAATGTACTTAATTCAACTCTTTATTCAGAGGGATTGCGTGTATTAGCATATCCGGCCGTGTCAGTACCTACAGAACTAGGTATTCCTAGAAAAGCAGCAAAATAATCCTTGCAGAAAGTAAAAGCACAAAGCTAACTGTGGAAGCATAGGTACAGTTATAAATGGCCTCCTGTCCTGCTCACTGCTTAATCCACACCCTTAGCTACTAATCACATACTAGTAATTCTATAGGTACCTAACTCTAAAAGTACAGTTACTCTGGAAGTGAGTTGGCAATCACGTATCCATGCTATAGAGGTTTCATTTGATATTTACTGAGAGAAAAGATATCAAGGTTAAAAGAAAAGCTCTACACTCTCTCATTGTTATTTTACAGAATATGCAAAGACAGTATGTCCCTCAAAGTTCCATGCAGGAAATTAGTGTCACTGAACTGGAACTGAGGATATTTATATATAAAACTATGTCCTGCCTCTTTCTGTACCTTGAGTGTATCTATTTTTTTAATTGAAAAGCAAGCAATACCAAAGAAATGAAAAAAGGCAAGTTGAAGTAAAGATGGACCTAAATCAGAACAGTCTCAACATCTTTCCCTTCTTTTCTGTTAGGCCACATAAATCACAGCACCAAGAACATACCAGAGATGATACAGTAATATTTCAAATACCACCCCCCCCCCCCTTATACAGTGGGTTTCTGTCTTGAAGGTGTTCAGTTCAACACTGACAAACTTTAAATGCAATTAATAATTAACCCGGGGGAAAAAAGAGACCCTGCTTAGCTACCTTCATCTTGGGAGAGTTACTGAGAATAGTCATCTGCTCTTATAAAATTATTTCTCCTGTGTTATGGATGAAGAAAATGAGATATGATCCTAGTAACATAAGAACAGTCACTGTGGCATGAGACCAAAGTCTTCTGGCTCCAACAGTGGTCAGAAATTGGGTATCTAACAAAGGGTAGAAAAAGACAAACATGGATGATAATTTCAAGTACTCCAGCAGCTTCTGGTTGTTTCAGACTGCTGGGCATCTGTGCCGGGCATTTCCAGTGACACAGCCATCCTCACTGGCTGTTTTCCATGAACTTGTGCAGCCTCTCTCTGAACCGTTCTGAGATTTCAGCACCCACAACGTATGAAAGCTGAGTTCTGCAGCTCAACTACACATCCAAAGTACCACTGTCACAGGTGAGTGCTTACAGACCAGCAAGGAGGCAAGAGAAGATAACTGCCATTATAGAATCACGAAAGTCCTTGCAGTCAGCCTTTGCTGGTGGCCAAGCTGTGCCATGGCAAAGAAAGGCTTTGCACACACCAAGAACTTCCCGAACACCAAGAGAAGTATGTAGGAAGGCCCTTCAGAGACTGATGTCTCCGGTTTAAAGAAATAGCCTATGAGGTAGAGGCATCCCAGCTGCATCCAAGTTGGCAATTCAAGCATATTTGTTTCATCAGAATCCCAACTAAACTAAAGACAGATATTTCTCGCAAGAGTGCCCATCCTGTGGTTTTCCAGTGACCACTAAGCTGCATTAACTCCAAATATTGCTCCACTTGTATTTGTTTTCATATTGGTTGAAAATATTGATGTCACATTCTATTTTAACTAAGTCAAACAGGGCCTCTTGCAATAGCTCACTAAGGGCAACAGCAGACATTTTATTGATTTCAATGGGTTTAGGAACAGGACCTTGATTATTTAATTCAACATTGCAACGTGCCTTCTCATCGTCCGTCCTGCCCTACCTGCTTTCACCTTTGATTATTGTGTCTGGTTCTGATCTTGTGAGAGCAGGAGCTGCTGTTAATACAAAGAAGGATCCAAGGGACCATCCTGAAGGTGCTTTAGACCTGCCAGGTCTGATTCCCAAAGTGTACACTGCGTTGCCCAGGCTCACTCCTCGCATGCCCTCATCCCCGCACTTACATTGCTGGATCTGCTGAAGAGGGGCAGGGCCCCACCTTCTGCAGGTGCAGCTTCCCAGCCTGGTGTCTGCTGCACTCACACCACCGGGAAGGTGACCTGCAGCCATGAGTAGGGGATCTTGCTGGGGGTCTGCATTCATCCTGCTGCTCCCCCACAACCACCTAGTGCCACAGACAAGTGCTCCAACAGCCTGAGGGAATGCTCCTTCTCTAATCCCGCATCCTGAGACAGGACGTATTTCAAGCTTAAGGGTAATTACCTGGGAAAAGGTCACAAAAAGCAAGTTACACACTGAAAGATACTTGCGTATATTTCCTTTGTGTCCCTAATGGATCAATCCTACCACTTCTAATTTAAAAGTTCTATTACTTGTTTTCCCGAAAATAAGGGGAATATTGTCAATGTCCAGCTTACGGAGTGAAAAGAAGGGCTCTTCATTCTAACCCCACTGACCTACCTGATGTAGTAGTTCATTCCATTCAGAAATTATGCTGTTACAATAATGTGGCTGGACTACAGTGCTGTATGTAGTTTAAACAGTTTAACAGAAACATCTGTTGATTTGGAAACATAATTCTGTTCTCTCAAAGCCAAGAGAGTGATTTAAATAAAAATAATTTTACCAATTATAATGATACGAAAAATACTTATGCCAGGGCAACAAGAGCTTAGAACAGCAAAACTGACTTGTCGGCCACAGGAAGCCTTAAGCCAGTATGACCCACATCTCATCCACTTTAAATCCTTTCAGTTGCAGCCTCGCTGCCACACGTAATCAGCTCTGCTTAAGCATCCTTGCTGTTACATGTAGAAGTGTGCCTACACTTCAGTGTTGGACTAGGTCACATGGGTTCATGTTTGAATGGGCTCTACCTAGCTCAAATTCAAAGGTTACTTGCCCATAGTGATCAAAAAAAGGTTTGACTGATTGCTACTTACACAGTTATTATTTTATATTCATGCATATGGATTTTCCCACTGTTTCTAGTAAGAGAAGACCTGTCTGATACTTGTTTATAAAAACACAAGATAACGTTTTGCACTAAGGATTCTCAAAAGCTCTCAGATGCTATTTTTAGATACACCCCAAATTAACAACCATAGTAAGCACATTAGCATATACAGCATTTTTTCTAAGCTAGATGTTTTTCACCTTTACCTCACCACAGAAAGAGGGCGAGATGCCTTTCTTTTTGGAGTCTCTCCCCCCACCAAATAACTTCAGTGGTCCCAATGTGTGACCAAACCAACACAGACATAGCATTATTGCCTATGGAATATTGAACTCCATATACACTGCCAAACAGTGCCGTTGGCAGACATTTCTTTGGAAAGGACAGCAAAAGAACACACGAAATTCGCTCCAAAGTGAACCCCAAGGCTGGGCGCTTTCTGCTCCCCTCGGGCGCCCTCGGCAGAGGTGTCTCGGTGCCTTTGGCGTAGCACCCTGGAGAGAGCCCAGCACCCTGGAGAGCGCCTGGGGCGGGGACGCACCGAGGCACGGAGGGGAAACACCAGGAACGCAAAGCCGACGGGTCGGGAGCCGCTGCGGACACGTCCTGGTCCCCCTCCGCACCCACTGAAAAGTCAAGGTTCAACTCTAAGAAGGTTGCTTCCTGTGGCACAGGCTTGTTTCTGCTGGAAACATGGAGGCAAGTGAAGCACAGTGAGTGTTGTGCTTCCCACCAGGAGGGCCTGGGGAATGGATGGCAAACGATCCCCCTCTGCTGGTCAAGTAATGCTAAAGCAGCCGTGGATTCACATTTTATAGAGTCACACAACGACTTGCGTTGGAGGCCCCTTAAAACCCCTCCAGTCGCACACCCTGTCATGGGCAGGTACACCTTCCATTATCCCAGTCCCTTCCACTAGCCCCGTCCAACCTAGCCTTGGACACTTCCAGGGATGGGGCAGCCACAGCTGCTCTGGGCACCCTGTGCCAAGGCCTCAGAGGGGTGAATTTCTTCCTACTATCTAGTCCAAAATGACCCTTTTCTCAGTTTAAAGCCATTAGCCCTTACTCTAGCCCTACACGCCCCTCTCCAAAGTCTGTCTCCAGCTCTCCTGTAGCCCATTTGGGCTGAACAGCCCCAGCTCTCCCAGCCTGGCTCCAGAGCAGCACTGCTCCATCACTGAGCATCTTCATGGTCTCCTCTGTGCCTGCTCCAACAGGTCCATGTCTCCTGTGCCAGGCCCCTCAGGGCTGGAGGCTCCTAGTTGGGTCTCACAAGAGGGGAGCAGAGGGGAACAACCAGCTGCCTTGACCTGCTGGCCACGCTTCTGACACAGCCTGTGACAGCTCTTTCAGTATCAAAGCAGCCCAAGCACAAAGTTTTGGGATGGCTGAAACACAGCCCTGTTTTAGGGTAAGACAGAACAAGACGCTCCCTGTAGCACAAACACTGTGAAGTCCTTGCTATCTTTGTGCAGTCCAAAGATACAGACTACGGGGCAATTTCTAGAGGAAGCACCTGAGAAGATCCAAACACCCAAGGCAGCAGAACTGAAGACACACTTTCCCTACATGGCAGATAAAAGGCAGAAAGCCAGGTCTGAACACCAAACCCAGCAACAGGCCATGGGCCTCTCACCAGGGTACAGGGCACTGCTGAAGGGCCCTACCTCCCTCCTGAGCTTCTGTTGGTCTTGGATCAATCATCTACACTCTTCAGTAAGCACCTGCCAGGTGACCTTTTATAAAAGCATTTCATAACCTAATACAAATACCTTTTCTAAGTACTATCAATTTTAAAAGTCATTTCTGAGTCAGCTAAATACATAGATTCCTCAGAAAGCACAGAGGATGTAGCTTTTTGTCCTCTTATGACTTAAAAACAATGCAAATCTCACTTTCAAAGACTAGCTTTTTCTTTGTCCTTCCTAAAAGTAATACTGGAGTATAATTCTTATGTTTTGGCTTCCAGGCCTGTGTTTATGGGACCATATACTGAAAAACTCCTCAAAGATACACACACACACAAAAAAGAGGTATATTTTATGCACAGCATTTTCTTTCATTGTGAACTCATCAGGTAAAAGAGCTTGTCCACACCAGTACACCTTCAGTTACGTGAAAAAAAGCATTCCCCAGACTCAAGAGATACATGGGACACACAGAAAGAGTATATTAACATGAAGCTGTTCCTGAAGTACCTTCAATTTCCATTAATTCCTGTGGAAGATGAGGATGAAGAATATGTGCTTTCAAACAACTAACAGGAATGGCTCCCAATTCATAGAACAGAGGCAGTGCTCTGTCTAGATTCATCGCCTTCACTTTAAAAGCAGTACCTTTCTAACAAGAAAAATTTCTGAAAAACACTTTATTCCCAAGGCTCCTAGTAAGTCACAAAGACCTTACAAAAAGGGAGCTGTCTGAATCACTTTCCCAAACAACCTCTTGCTGTTATGGAGACGTGAAAATGCAACTCAGAGACCATTACCAAAAACGCCTCCTTGCAAAAGCACCCTGTAATCTGACAGGCCTGATGTAACTGGGAGCCTTGCTGGAATTCAGCTGTGTTCATGCCTTCACTATCCCTACAATATTTAGCGATTTAACATTTCATCAAGACAACAGCATTAAAAGTGACAAATAAAGACTACGGCAATTTACCCATTTCCTTGTCCTTACTCTGAAAGTCACAAAAGGGATCTCTCGCTTGGAAATCAGACATCTGGCTGATTGGGGTTAAACTGGTTGTGAACTGAGGTGGGCATGGAGCGCCCACAGAGGGCCCGAGGTTCACATCTGAGCTGGACATATCATTTGTACATATGTGGCAAAAGGGCAGATGATTCATCCACATGGGTTAAGGCTAAGCTCTGCATTGGAAAGGGATAAAGGCAACAAGCAGACAATGTTACAAAGATAGACAAAAAGAAATGTCTCTGTCTAGACCAAAGACGTACTTCATCCCAGGCTTTCGCTCAGTTTTCCAGCCTCAAGCTCTTGCAAAGAGCAAAACAAGCTTTTATCTCCAAAAACAAGCTTTTATCTCCTACCATAACCCAGCACTGGATTACAGCAGCATTTTAATTCCACCCTGCCCACTTCATGCTCCTGGAGAACCTGTGAGCAGAGTGTGTAACAGAGGTAATCCTCTCTCCCAGCTCACAGAGCTGCCAGACTGAGAATTCCTTTCAAGACAAGCTGATGGCAGAGTTATACACAGGCTGAGTTTCACAGCAGGAGTTAACTGGCCTGAATGGAAAAGGCAGAAGCTGGACTTTCCTGTGAGAGGTAACTGAAGACCAACACTAGCTAACATTTAACACATGACCAGGGATGTGAGAAACCTAGATTTAAAATCCCAGGTGTCCTATCCCCTCAATGAATTAATGGCCCAATTAAAACACTTATTTATGTAAAGTAGAACACCTCCCAAAAAAGAAGGAGCAGAGTAGTCAGGCACTAATATATTTATTTGGGACTTCAGAAACCTCTCTGAATCCAAAATCTCCAAGTAAAGCCACAACCACCATTCTTTTGACAGAGATTTGACACCGTGCAATGGAGCAGGCTGTCACAGTACCGAGTCAGCCAACACATCCATATGGCCGAGCACAGTGGTCAGATGTAAAAGCAGGAAAGGCACCTCAGCACTTTGTGCCCCATCTTTCCGCTGGGTTAATTTGTAGCCTTGTGCTCTCATGCTTATCTGGTCTTTGTTGGTGCTGGCTTGAAAGTCACTGCATTGCCCACCATTCTATAATGCAGAGATGTCATGAGGCATCATCTTTTCCATACTGAAAAGAAATATTTGCCAACTATTCAAAATCCTAAATAGAACAATACAGTCCCTAGGATTCACTTCTCTGTAATGGCAACAAGCCAGCAGTCAGGATTTACCAGTCCCCTCCCCTCCTTTAGGCATCTTCTCTCTTCCTTGAGGACACAAGGATGCACAGCAGAGAGTTTTCTTAATAAGAATCAGTCTTTAATTCACCATCTGAAGCGAGGGAAGGAGTGGCAGAGAGGAACCAGTATGTACTGTAACACCACAGCATCCTGCACTGCTGCAGGAGTGCAGAGGAGCCAGGAGGGAAGGAGCAAAGCTGAGCCTGGGGAGGGGAAAGAAGGGTTTGCTTAATTCTTGGGGGTTTTTTCCCCCTCTAATAAATGACGTTTTCCACGAGTGCATTGGCAACGCTGGTGCTCAGTACCACACGATGGCACTCCAGCCCTGTCTGTCCCCAGCAGCCTCAGCTGTGCCTGGTCCAAGGAAAAGCAGGCACCTGATCTCCGGGTACCACCACTTCACTCTGCCTTGAACTACATTCTCAGGCTTTGACAGAATTAATACAGTCTAATACCTTAATGCAGTTTAGAGAAATAAAAAGCTGTCCACTGGATAACTGGTTTTTACTGCTCGAAATAAAAAGTACACTACTTTTCCACTAATTTTAAACCTCTCTCGGGAAAGGTCTCCTCCACATTGTCTGTTCCAGGGCAGTGAAATGGCAATTCTGCTGGCCTGAAGCACTGCTACAACTGCTGATTCTCTTCCTCTCCTACCATAACCCTGGCAGACAGGTGCTGCCAGTTCATGTTCTCCCACCTTGGAGCAAGCAGGCAAAAGAAGACTACACAGCAAACCATCCCAAGCTCCTCCTCACAGAAAGCCTGCTGTAAAACTAAGGAGAAGACTCCATGATGAACCTGATCTAGTTGACAATGTCCCTGCTTGTGTCAGGGGGTTTGAACTAAAAGGCCTTTTAAAGTCCCTTCCAAACCAAAGCTATTCTACGATTCTATGATGATACCTAGGGTATTTTAACACACTAATATGAAGGAAGATCTTCAGGCAATGCCCTGACCTCCTGGCAGGGGGTAAGTGCTGTTTGTCCCACCCAGGGCCTGGAGCTCTCTCCCTGGCATGGCCACCCAGGGCTCCCCAGGTGCTTTTCCTTTCCAAACACTTCACACTGCAACAAGCAGAAAGAGCAGCACAACTCAGCAGTGCTGCTGGGCACAGCCATCCCTTACGTGAACCCTTAAGTGTTAATTGCAGTGTACCAGGTGCTCACACGCAAGCAGACCATATGACCCTGACATACACGATTTTACATTGCGTTTACGATGAACCCTCTGCTTTAACTGCTCTCTGTATTACCCAGGACAGAGCACAGTGCCTCCTGCTTTTTGCACCATGATACCTTTCTCATTTCTCCAAATTTGCTGCTCTGTGGTGGTTTAATACATCGGGGAGGTTACATCATACAATCTATGGTGTAACTGCACACAGTATTCAGAGTGTTTCCCCATGGGAGAGAATAACACAGGATTTCTCACCGACCATCAGCAGAAATGCCTTTGGGATTTAGTGATCCCTTTCAACACACGGGAAGGACAAATCTTTCACTCTCAAATGCAACCCAAATTATTTTTTGCCATAAACACAGGTGCCTTGGAGAACAGTGTTTTCCACAACCTCATCATCCCCTAGAGGCAGAGAGAACTGTACCCAGCAAAGACAGAGAAGCAACCTTTGCAAAGTCTCCTGCTGGCTTTTGCTCTGTATTATCTCAGACTAGCTGCTGCTGGGCAGCCATGTGTAAGGGGACTATTTCTAAATTAATCACACATCAAACTGCATGCATGTGCAGGAATAGTCACTTCAGCTGCTGGTCTGTACAGGAAGGATACAAGAAACCTGATTATTGCTATTTTGTCCTTTCATTTCTTCTCCCAAATTCATTTACTGTTGCTGTTTTAACCTGTTCCTATGCTGGGAAAAGGAATTTCTGCAACAAAAACACGCTTGGCAGGATTCTACATGTGGTCTCACCTCCTGTGACATCTTAAACTGTGAGATACGTACTTAACCTTGCACCACACAGAAATGCACCCAAGGTGAGATGTGTGGGGGAAGATGCAGCTGGTAGCCTAGGAGAAGAGTGAGGGGGCTGTGGAAGGAAATGGTATCAGATGGGAAATGACATTAAATCCTTTCCATTTGGAGGAGCACAAAGAGGCACGCCTACAGCCATTTCTCTTCTCTGATCTCCTCATCAGTACAAGCTCAAATAGGAGATTAACCCCTGTGATCTGAACACACAGTGCTCACCGTGAAAAACAATGCCATGAGGAGCCCTTTATGAGTCCCCTCGAGTTGCTCTTCGCTGTTCTTGCTTGGGAGAAAAGAAGGTCTCCGCAGGTGCAGGGAGTCAACTGCACCACAAAAATCCTGATGAACAGCAGATCCAAAGTCCACATGCACCTCTTCATTGTGAAGGGTATTGTTAGAACAGCTTGTTATTAAGAACAATTTCTTATGGACTAATACAGGTACTAATAAAAAGACTTCTGGCATGACATCATGCAATGGGCATGAAACAGCACAGAGAGTAAGAACATTCAGGTTGCAAAGACAAGGACTTAAAACCTGAAAAATTCCCAATCAAGGCCATAATCTTTATTCAGCCCCATTACACACATGTCCTGTGACAATCTGTAATTAAGGATCACTCACTATATATTTGTGAGACCTCTGCCCCCTTCAGTGAGCAGGCCCAGGCAGCACACACTTAAAAAACAGCTTTGAGCACTTATTTTCTCCTTGATGCTCAATGGGTGGCAGAATGACTTTCATTCTGCATGATAAACCTGATTATTGAAGATTAAATTATTAATTCCCTCATCGGCCTTCCTGTAGTTTTCTCTATTATATATATATATGTATATATCTATCTATCTTTAATAAGTACTAATGCATTTATTTTCAAGAACAGCTTTGGGACATGAAAGGCACTTCATCTTCAATTTACAAGGCCAAATGTACCCTCTAATTTTGCCTGCACCAACCAGAAACACTTTGAATCTTATTTTTCAGGATATATTCATTACATGTAGCTTTTGTACTGCAAAAGTGCCATTTCTATGGGCTTCTACTGCTATAATGGATGCTCAGAATTTGGACACGTAGACCCTGAATCACGAGCCGCGCTATCAAATAAAAGGAGGGAACACGTAACTGCTGGCTGCCCTTGAAAATGCAAGCTTTCCCATGTGAGCAGCATCACACAGGACCTCTGAGGAGAACAAAGTCAGAATCCATATCTCCAAGGTAGTGCTCAGTTTCCTAAATGTCCAGTTCTGCTCTCTTCCTTATGATGCCACATCTTTGACATCCCATTTCCAACACAGCCCACACAAGAACGCCGCTGTCCCCTGACTATAAAACTCACGTGTAACTCAGGTCTAGCTGTGCCCTGTAAAAGGCATATTTATCACAGAAAAATAGAGCACAACGTCACCACCAGAGGTCTGCATCGGAGAACACACCCCTTATTTCTGGCACTTCTTCATCTTTATGCATAACTGTCCTCAGACTTGCTCCTGGGAATGCCTGGATGCTCAGAAACGCTGTTATACTTGACACACCAAATGTCAGGCTACCATGTCACCAGCCAGCATCAGCAGTGTCACCATTTGTACCTGTACCAGACTGCACCCAGGAACTGGTGAAATACAGAATATGCCTCAGATGAGACAGTTAAAAAAAAAAACATACAGAAAGGGCATAACCTCCCATCAGCAAGCACTGTACATAATGCCAGCTTGGCACCTGCCTTCCAAACCAGCTCCTGGACTCAAGGAGACCTATTGACATCTCCTTATGCCTTTTGGCAGCAGTGCCATCATCCTTCTTCCTCAGTGCTTTACCCTTGCACACAGCAGTATTTCCCCACACCCCTTCTCCCAGCCCTATTCCACACCCAGGGTGTCCCTGCTCCACCCTCCCCACTGGGTTTTTATCAGATGTCTCCAGGCAGCACTTGATGTTTTGCAGACGATCAGAAAGCTCGGCTGCAGCCTGCTTAAGCTCATCCTTCGTGGATTCCAGCACCTTCCCTCTTCCCGGCAGCAGCATAACAAAGGCGGGTCCCGGTGAGGGCACCCGGGGACCCGCAGCACAGCTAGCACAGAGCAAAGGCCCCGACAAAAGGCAGGAGGAGCCTGTGAGCCAAGGGCACGGCCAGGCCAGCAGGGATCGGCGGCGGGGCTCATTCCGTGCGCATTCCCTGCCCCTGAACACGCGGCATCGTTAGGGCGGATCGCTACTGCGGAGAGCCCCGGTCCCCATAGCAACCGAGCCTGCGATTCTGCGTGAGCCGGGCAGAAAGCGGCCCCGCGCACACTGCGGGATTGACACGGGATGCGCCAACGAGCTTCGCACGATTCCCAGACTCCAAGGACCTGCATACCGAATGCTTGGCCACATCAGTGTGCCACACTCCTACAAATTCCGCACATCTGCCTCTGCCAGCTAGCACTGGTGTAGTATGAGGAATAAACACAGCAGGGAGGGACTGTGGTCCAGAAGCTGGAGAGGGAGCAGACACTTGCAGGGTGTTTCTGGCTCATCTGCTGATTTTCTATTTCTCTTCAGGCAAAACATATTGCAATTCTGGGAAAATGTGTAGAGTGCTACATTCTCTGTGGTTTTTCCAAGCACTCTGATAACTTCAGCAGATAAATATGTCTACAAAAGTAAGAAACCTCTGACAGCAGATATGTGACTGTATTAATGCACACAGGTAAAAATAGAAAACCGAAGTTCCATATACCTACCATCCCGCAGATTAATTTTTTTAGCACAAACCTCCACTTCCCAACACCCTTTTTTTCCCCCTACTCTCCAAAGTGGGGGAGGCAAGTGGGTGTCCCCTCCATCCACACCTTCCAGAGCATTACAATACTTACTGTAACATCTACACAGCATAATAAACTGGCTACATTTCTTCTCCCCCTTTGCTTTGCCGACTTTATCAGCAATAGCCGTTTCCACGTAACTGCACTACTGAAACACCATAAAACAAATTGCTCCATTGATACTGAGTAACAACACTACTTCCCCCCCCACCTCTCCCCCCACACAAAAGCCATGCCCTTCCTGGAAAACTTCCTGGATAATATCTGTTGATTTAGATTCTTGTTGTAGTCTGGATTCTCTGAAATATTGGGTAGATTGTTTTGTTTCTTTACTCATAGAAGCCAGTTTCTGTCTGCCTATACACACAGACATCTGTATTCATATTTACTTAAAGCCTCTGCTAAATAATCACCGATCAGAGTAAAAAAACCAGTGGAGAGATGCAGAAATTCCTGAAGGATGTTGCCTTCCCTGTTCTTAACAGGGAGCTTGCTTGTCCTGTCATGGACCCAACACAAAACTGAAATACCCAATTCGGCAAGTGCTGGGATGGATGAAGATCCATCAAAGAGTGACATCTTGAAAGAGGGTAAAGAACAAGACAGTTGGGGTACAGGGCTGTTGTGAAGTACAATAGATAAGAAGGCTTATTTCTAATTGACCCAGGGCTCAATCCAGAAGAAAATGAGTTCTTGCAGCCTTACCAGCTTTATTAAACTCTATTTCTACAGAAGCCTCCCATAACAAGAGTCTTAAAATGCATTAGTAAATTATAATTAGGGATTTCTTATCTCTTTTACATGCTTACAAATTAAAATCCAACTAAGTCAAAGAAAGGCTTCCATTGACCTAGAAGGCTTTGGAGAATCTCCCTATAATTTTCACCGATGGTACCAGGAATTGTGTTTGCAAAGGGAAAACAAGAAGCTAATATTTTGCCAAGTGAAAACCACAAAGTATGGGGAATTCTTGAGCATCGTTTTGTGAACCAGAAGAGCACGTGGAAGAAAGACAGCTTTGTCTCACAGCAAAAAGCAAGGAGAAAACTCTGTTTCACAGTAATTAGTAACATGGGAGCTCAGAGAGCTCAATTAAAGCCAGTCCCAAAGCAGCCAGGCCAAGCACTGACTGTGCACGATCGTATCACTCACCTGGAATAAACAATCTGCCCAGAATAGTAGGCTTGTGGTAAATGTTTCCTAACACACACATTACCCTAAGCCTATTTACTTTACCCATTAAAGGCAGGATACCTACCCAAACTCCGGTGACCTCAGAGTTAGCGTATCGTGGCTTAGCTGCTCAGGACAGAAAGAGCAAAGCTTAAATTTTGCAAATGGATTAAATTAAGCATTTTTACCAAGACAATTTTTTCTAACTGTGACAGACTGTATGGCCCAGCAGTGTGACAGCTGACCAGGCTCTAGCAACAGTGTCAGTACTCAGTTTCTGCGGGATTTCTGTGCATTTCTGTGTTGTGACTGGACACAAGTCAGTTTAGTTTTGGTTTTAAGTCAATAATAAAATATTTTTTTTTTAAATCTCAGAAACACATATATTATTGAAAAGTAAAATTAAAAGCTAAAAGCATGCATCTTCTGGCTCTTTTTATCTTATGCTTTTTGAAGGAACCACCCAGAGCTACTTTCGAAACATAGACATCTGTTACACTCTCTGTAAGTATAATAGTATTCCACTTCGATTTTTTATTGTATCTCTAGCAACAGGTGTGGTATCACTTTGGTTTATTTATTTAGTTAATAAATAAAACCATCTAATTTACAGGAATATTTTCTAGCAGCCAGCAGCAGGATACCGAGCCATCAATCCCATGGAGATGAGGACGTGACCATGTGATGCTTAAAATACAGGTCCCTGTCTGGGGACACAGTTCATTAACGGGCCTGGGCTCTTCCCTCGGGAGTCAACAGCTCTAGAAGCTCCCACATAAATCATAGAATCATGGAACAGTTTGGGTTGGAAGGGACTTTAAAGGTCACCTGGTCCATTCCCCCTGCAATGAACATAATTTACTGGAAAGTCAGATACCATTGGACCTTGCCTGCTTTTAGTCTGAATTGTGCTCAAATAATTTCTTCCATCTAGCAAGAATTAAATATACTGATTCCCCAATACCAAAGGTAAATATTTATAAAAATAGCAAATAATTCATTACAGTAAAAAACCTCTTGCTGCCTGTCCAAGGCTCCAGCAGCCCAACAAACTGACAACGCTTCCAAACACATACAGAACTAAGCCCTTCTCAGAACAGAACTCGAAGTAATTGGTTTCCTATCCCTGCCTCCAGTCTGACACTTCCAGCTAAGCCAGAACAGCGATCTGAGCGTGAGGCTTTTGGTGCCTGAGGAGAAGCGAATTGTTGATGCTTGGGATGGGGATTTGCACCCTGTGCGGAATCAGCTCATCAAATAACTTCCCACAGAAACTCAGGAATGTTTTAGATAACTTGCAGTGAAAACATCTCTCTGTGGTTATAAAAAATTTCTAGTGAAACTTTTTCAGGTGCATAATGGCTTGTCAGTACAACACTCTTAATGAGGCATCTTAGCAGATCATAAAAATCTCTTCCACTGTAAAAGTTGCCTTTGCTTCTTACAGATGGGGAGAAAAAAGAAAAAGAGAGAACAGCCAAGAAATAACTTACATCCTGCTGAAACATTTCTGCAGAGAAAACTCATTTTAAACAACAACAATCACTGTCACTCAGGACTCAAAATTAATGAGGAACCTTGGGATGGCGAAAAAAAATCCCCAAGCTAAAAGTATTTTTGGATGCTAAGCACCATGCAGCACTCATGAGAGCAATCTGCACAAGAGAGCCACACAATCTGGGTTTACCTGGAGGCTGATTGACCTGCTCTAGATTACCTGTTTTGATGTTTTACCTTGATTTGCCTCAGGACATCTCTATAAATAAGCCTAAAAACTGCCCCCACACTTTTCCACTGAACTAGCATGCCAGAAACTCGCATCATGGACAGTGATGCCTTTGGCTCCAGTAAACATGAGATCATCATGAGATGTAAAGCGCAAAACACAGCTATTTTTTGTATTTATTACATAATTAAGATGTTGACAAATATATAAATATATATGATTTACATACACACACACACAACATTCCAAATTAAATGCCAAGGCGGAGATGCATCTTTAGGTAACTACAGAGTAAGAACTCATTTGTAAGCGTTACAGCCTGAGCGGCTGTCACTGGTGTGATGTATTTTTGCTTTATTTTAAAATCACACAGAACAAAAGGTCAGCCCTCTGTTATCACCTGATATGGATCTGCTGGACAAGCCAAAGGAATCATGCTGATTAGAGCTTGGTGAAGACCTGTCCTTGGAAAAGGTCCTACAGTAGAAGGAACGTGGTAATTAGGACAGTTACTTTCCATATCATTTCAATCCTCTATCAGACCCATTTGATCACTTACAATACACCACCTTAGCAATTTTCTTCCACCCCAGGGTGGTAACATCACTGATCCAAAGGCTGGCCATGCTGTTCCAGGAGGCTCAGTAGCTTTCTCTGAAAGACTGGGCTAATTACTATAATCCCCTGCAGTGTTACTGAGGTGGCAAAATCTCAAGAGACTGGAACTGGTGGGATGGAGTAACAATAGGCTTGGGGACAAAGCCTCTATATTGAAAAACTGGATGTGCTCAGTACCAGCAGCTGTAACTGATACTGATTTCCTTTGTTTTCCTTTCTTTTCCTTATATTCAAAAGGTATAAGTAATAGTAGCAGTCAAATAGGTTGCTAATGAAGCTGTGGAAAACAGTTACAATTCAAAAGCAACAAAATATAGGAAAGGTTGACTTTTGTGATTTGTACCGAAGTTCTGGAACTAAGGAAAAGGAGAGGGGGAAAAAAAAAAAAAAAAAAAAAGGAAAAGTGAAGCTCTGGAACAGGCTGCCCAGGGCAGTGGTGGAGCCACCATTCCTGGAGGGATTTAAAAGATGTACCGATATGACACTTGGGAACATGGTTCAGTGGTGGGCTTGACAGTATTGGGGGAACAGTTGGATTCAATGATCTCTAGAGGGTTTTTCCACTCTAAAGGATTCCATGATCCTATGCAGAAAACGGCAGAGAAAGGAAAGTCCCTGGCTGATCCACCAAAATTTTGAAACACACACACAAAAAAATCTATTAAAACAGTAAAATTATAAGGATATTGAGCAAGGCCCTGCTGCCCTACCTTGGAATATTTGTGCCCTTTGAGATCCCAAGTACACGGTGACTGTCACGCTTCTGCAGGCCCTGCTCCGCTCGTGTGTCCACTGGGCCCCCCAGGCAGCTGCAAAGCTGCCCAGTGGCACCTGCATGGCTCAGCAGAGCTGGGACTGGAAATGGCTCCCTGCTGACTGGATCGCAGGGAAAATTGGATAACCTTCACAAAACTACACAGAGGACTTCCATAACAATGAAGCAGTCCTGACATAAAGGGAATAATGATCAGAAGGAGCAGACAAAGTCAATTTGTTAAGAACCTAATCATGTCAAATAAATTACAATTACAGGGGTGGTTTTATTTTAGTAAGGTCTTTCAAATGGACATGCATAAGCAAACTGGTATGGAATAGAAGGAGATAAAACTACAAAAATAAGGCTATTTCATGTTCTTTACTAAGCATCTCTGACCTATGGGTGCTGGAGATGACATACTGGATTTGTAGAAATTTCATCAGCTTGGAAGATAAAACACATGTGAGGAGCTCCCTCAATGAGAAGAGGAGAGGACGGACTCAGATTCTCCCTACTCATCACACTGTCCAAAACCTGGTTTAAACTTCAACAATCAGAACTGGGCAAAATTTGACAAAAAAGTTTAAAACCTATCCATCAATAATTCTACCCATCTGAGAGGAGCTTTTCTGGTTTTCTGCCAGTACAGATGATACAGAAATACAGCTCTACACTCACACACTTCATACGTTCTTCAGCTCTAATTGCTAGTGTTCATGCAGTCATCTACTAATTGCATTACTTGTTATTTCCAACACAAATACAGGCCAGAGCTATCTCCTTACTCCATGTGTCTCTTCAAAAGCATTGCCTGGTTGTGCAAAAAAAAGCCTTCAGAGGAAAAAATTCCTGCTGCAGATAACGCTAATTCCAATGTACATCTTAGTTATGAAGATTTGCCTTTGATTCGGACACTTGTTTCAAGAAAATTAACATACAAACCAGAAATTATCATAGATAAGACAAAGGATGAAATTAATTTTAACATTTCCGTCTTTTTTTTTTCCCCCCCTACTTTATTTCAGTAAAAATGGGGGCTGGTGCTTTTCATACACCAACGACAAATTTGTCAGGTGAATTTTGGTACCATCTCAAGTGGTTTTTGTCATCCAGCATAAAAATCGACCATCCCTTTGTTAACGTACTCTGACTGCTTTGTTGACACACAGAAGGTGTAACAAAGTCATAGAATCATAGACTAGTTTGGGTTAGAAGGGACCTTAAAGATCAAAGTCAGCAGCAGAAGTTCATCAATTTGCAACCAGTTATGCTTTTAAAAGCCTAGTGAGAAAGTAGGTCTTCCTAGTCTGAAAAATGAGGGTAAAATAATGCTTGAATCAAACTACTTAAAATTCTTTCCGGCTAATTCTGTTGACGTTATTGAAATGCCTTAAATTTATCTCAGCAAACCACAGAGCTGATAGTCCTAATGTTCATTAAAGAACTGCACAGAGAGAAATGCCCCAGTGTGAGATGCACATGTACACCTACAGGAAAAAAGCACACACACCCCACGCCCATTAAACACCTCTTTTAGAAAAACTGTTAATTCTATCTCAACATTTCTCAGCCTTCCTCATTTTTAACTTCCATTACGACTATCTAAAGTCAATCCTCCACTTTCTATCTGCAAAAAAAACACCAAAATGGGCATGTTCATCCTTCACTATAAAAGTCATTAACAAAGAACAGCGTTTGGCTCCAAGATTCGCTTTAAAATCAGCACTGCTCATGCTAAAATGGCACAGTAAAAGCACAGAAATGTCTTTTACCAAAGGGAATTAGAAGATTGCAGCCTGGGATTTAAGAAAGTCTCAGTGACATAATACCCTTTTAAACTGGCTGTGATTAGCAGGTTACTCTGAATATTCTCAGCACCTTCGACTATACATTTCTGAGGTGACATACACACACAAACTCATACTGACCCACAAATGTTTAAATAAATGCAGCCAAACTGATAGAAACCTTCTGAAAACATTCTTGCAGGCTTTTAAATATTAATTACATTTTAGAAAAAGTAAACAACGAGAAATAAATATGTATAGGGTTTCAAATTAGTATACAGATGCAAATACAGAGTAGATGACATGAAGCTGAAGTGTCATGCCCAGGTTACTCTGAACAATAACACCTTGAGAGCTGCAATACAGAAATACAAAAAATTAGTGAACCTGAGAGAGAATTAGATACATTTCAAACTATCTACTCATTAAATACCAAAAGAACTAAAATACCATACTGCTTTATAGCCTTCCACTTTTTTAAAACAGCAGTCCAAATGAATTCCAGTGCTATTTCCCCTCTTTGGCATATCTTCAAACAAAACACCACCTGGCTTAATTAAGCACGATTGAAAATATATCGCTCATTGTGGAGGAGCTGAAAATCTTGTCACCACTGGCAGGAGGAAACAGGAGTCTGGAGCTCCCAGATCAAAAGTTTTCTGAAAATGACTACACAAAATACTGGGGCTTCATTTCTTTATATTCTAAGCCAAAATGAGATCTTTTTTTAAAGAAAACAAGGTGTGGGAAGGCACATCTTCTGCTACAGACTGGGAAGGTGGTGTGGGGAAGCTGCTCTCATTAATCACGGCCGTGCCCAGGCTGCCACCGGCTGCTGTCACACCCCTTCTCAGGGAGCCCAGCACCTGCACAGGGGTGACAATGCCAGTAGCATAAGGACAAGAGCTTGAATAAACTCTGAACAAAATGCCTGGCTGGCAGCCAAGACCAGTGAGACAGAGGTTTTAGGCATATTCCTTAAAAACATCAAGAGAACAAATGAAAGAAAGGAGCGATAAATCATATTTTCAAAATTATGTCTACAGAATAGAGAGATGTTGATAAAACCCCTGTATTTTTTAGAATCAAAACCCAATTCTTTTTTCAAAAGTTATTCCTTTTTGGCTTTCCAATTACTTTCCTAAAACCCTTTCCATAATTTTCTGTGAGTCTCCATTTTATTTCACTGCGACTGTATTATGTGCCAGCAAACCAGTTGCGAAACCCCTATGCTTAATAAGTTCCCAGAGGCTACAGAAAGATTTCTTCACTTAGAACAGCTGAAGAAATAGTTCTTTATTTGAGCAGACAGATACATGGAAGGCATTTAACCACCTAAGAAAAAAATCCACTGAGCACTGCACCGAGTGACAGAGGCTGGAGTGGACAAAGGGCTTCAGCAACCATTTGAACCTTTAAGGCCAAACCTAAAGGATTTAGGTCAACTTTAATAGATGTTGAATGAGATCAATGTAAATAAAGTATGTTTCTTTCACCTCTCTCCTGAAATGTTTTGTAAGATAAAATGTAATTAAAACAGAATAAACTCCTAATAATCCCTGCTGTTATTTGTAAGGATTTTCCACACCTGGAATTTTCTTTGTCATTCTCCTGTATCAGCAGCTCACTGTGCTCTGGAGCTCATCCTCTCCACGCTCATTTCATGCTAATAATTGCCTACATTGCCCTCCCCACTGCTCTCAACCACAGCCAACAGGAGACTGAAATTCTGGACACCAAAAACATCGCAATAAGTAAAACTTAAGTATCTTCTCTGTTAGCACACACACCCAATGACATCATCCTTGTTCCTTGACGTTACTCCTGCACTGACAGAAATCTCTGTCACAAGTGCTGCTGTTCCCAAAGCTCTCACAATTCACGTACCCTCCCTCCTCCCTGTTGTCCTTGGAGCGCTACATGGATGTGCCACATCTGAGATCATCCTCAACGCTGTACTGCCTGTACACCAAAAACTCTGAGGAAGGCTTCCAGCAATGCAGAACAATGCAACAACTTGGGTGAAGTCACCTTCCAGCCGTGTGAAAGGAACCCCTCCAACCAGTCACACCAAACCTGCTACAGCCAGGGGCTGTGTCTGATGTGACAGGGCAGTGTCGGTGTTCAAATTCAAGCACAATAAAGAGGAACCTCACTTCATATTTTTGGAAACAATCACACAAACTGATTTGCCAAAAACTCATTCTGATTTCCAACAGTAGTGGGAGGCTCGTAGGAAAGCAGAAAAACAGAACTCTGAAGGTTACAAAAATAATAATAATAATAATTTAAAAAATCAGTGAAAATAACTCCCCAGAAGAAACTGTTGTAATGCCACCTGGAATAATCCACCTATACATTTCACCACCTCAAAGCAGTATGCGACAGATTTAGTCAATCCTTACTGCTGAGATACAAGAGGTCAGAGCTGAGAACTGCCTTTAGAATTTAAAGGGGAATTTACATGTTTCATGAAGAGAATTAACTGCATGTTTCCACAGGTATCTGCTGGATTAATGGCACACGCTGGAAAATGGACTGATGGTATTACATGTTTTCCACAAACACCAATATAGACTAACGGCTGTCATTACTACTGCAATAAAACCAGCCAGTAATTTTATTAGGTCACAAGGAAGAATTTCCAGAGAAGGATTAAACACCTGGCCCCAGAATTTATCCATCTAAGTATACTGAAAACCAGTCCTAATTCAGCTATTCATGTAGCCATAAATGTCAAAGGTAAACAAGAAAATATTCAACTCATTCCTGATGGCATAAATCTCAAAACTATTAAAAAGCAGTCAAAATTACTAAAGTTAATGGAATTTCCTTCCAGGAAGTTCAGCAAGCTTTGACTCAGGCTCTAAAAATGAGCTGTGGGTTTTGTTTGAACACAGCTAAAATAAGGGCCCACTTTCCATGGCACCTCCAACCTGAATGAGTCCCTGAACACTTTGAGTAACCTCTGAGAAAAGACTTTGGGCTCAGAAGGTCTTTGGGTGAAAAGCAAAGGGCAGGGAAAGCACAGAGAAGAGGCAGGGTTTTAAAGAGGAGGGCTGTGAGGAATAAAGGCTCCTGAAGCTGGTCCCCAGCAGTAGGAGGGATGCAGAAGAGCTGAGGCTCACTGGATTCTCAGCCTTGTTTTGGCCCTTGCACCCGAGGCTGCCCCAGGCAAACCACTGCAAAGCAACTGCCTGAACTGCCTGCAGTGATACCAATTTCCTCCCATAAAGCACATTAGCTGCAAGAGTGAAAAATGCTGTTTGAGAAAATGAGTTCATATTAATACTACCACTATCAGAATGGCAACCCAATCTCAGTTGGTCGAACCAAGCATTATAGCAATGTAAATCTCACTCTCATTTCATGTTCCTGCAAATCACATTTTTGACAGAAAAAAAAGCACTAAATAATTACCTGCTTTTCAAGCTGTTCCAATAAAGGGTTTTGTAAGCACATAAGAGTGAAAAGCATCTCCCTGATGATCTAGTCAAGCACTGAAACCCTCACAATAAAATCAGCCTCACCTTCTCAATGCTCCCAGCTGCTCATTTCCATCCCTTCCCACCCTGTGTCCTGTACAAGGCAGAAGAGGGGAGCTCAAGCCCAGGTGGATTTCTTACTGTGCTTCCCAGGAAAGAACATTCAACCGGTGGCAGCGTTGTCTCACACCATTTGTCCAACTGTGGCCTCAGGCTTGGAACAGAGAGACCCAAACCCATAACCCCACCACTTTCAGAACTTGTTTCTGAACATGATTACAAATGCCCCAGCTGCATTATGGACTTGGGACACAGGGAAGACTTTGGAGACTTTTCAGACTAGAATCCTAGGAATTCGGTTTCCTTCTGTATTAACTAGGGCTTCTCTTTTGGGGAGATCAACTACATCCATTTTCTCAGAAAGTTTCAGTAAAAGCTTAACCATTTGTTCCCTCCTTTGGGAAAACTAAACTAAACTAAACTAAAATTCATCATCACATTGATCCTCCCAAGAGGACAGGTGGAAGAAAAGAAACGAAGGTCCCAGTTCAAATGTGCTTTCCCATGTGAATGATCCCTTAACTATGGGCTCCAGCATCAACATCCAACACATGAAGCTTCCCTTATTCCAACTCATACTGTTACATACATATGGTTTGTAACCATATCTTCATCACTTGGATTATATCAAAAAGATGAATTTCATTAATTGTATTTACCACTTACATTCAGCAATTGTTTGGTTTGGATTTTTTTAAATGCATCTGGTTTCTATTTGGATGAAACTACAATGTGCAGAAGAGATTTCCAGCAGGAATTTTTTCCTCAATCACCAAAAGAAATTGGGATACCATACAAAGAAGTGCAGTATAAGTACAATCCAGACTGTATTATTTCAGGTCAGAGGTAGTAACTGGTCTTTAACAAGGATTTCTAGGAAAGGCATGCTGTACATCGCTATCCTAATTGCTGTCAGCCACATTTCAAATGCGCCACACTCCTAAGCTCCTTCTGCAAAGGAGCAATCTTGAAGCGTACATTAGTGCATAATGAGTTCCTGGCAGCTGTTTTCCAACTAAAAGCCATCGCCTGCTGCTTCTGTTGGGGATGTGGCCATGAAAAAAGCAGGTCTGCTGACAAGCAGCAGGGAGAGAGGCGTGTACAAATACGCAGCATCACATGTAATTAACCACAAGCCCTCACACACTTACACCTCCAGACACAACTGCACTGACTGCAAGCTCTGCAAGGGCCACGGTTTCCTCAAGAAACACCTGTTGCACCATCACAAGAGGTTAATTAAAAATGAATGCAACAATGAAAGCCTGGCTTGTGTTTCAGGCAGGGAATAGAAGGTACAGGACTCTGAAGGAAACGTGTCACCCTGGAAAATGTGTAACTCTACGCTTGACCCATTTAACTTGTATTTCACACCAAATAAGAGGCTATCAGCAGATCCAAGGGCTGAGTGGGAGGCTGTGATCTCTAACCAGGGCAGTGACCTTTAGACAAGGCACAGAACACGTTTCCATCTTTCTCTTCCCCTTGTTTTCGCAAGTGCTGCAGTCATCGTTCTGTCTTCAGCCTGGGTAAAGCAGTTAAAGCACAAATGGAAATGCCAGCTCATAAAGCGCCTTTCTTCAGTGTTTCAAAGCTAATGAGCATGAATCACAGATTGATTGGAAAATATGTGCCCATGCCAGAGCTTCTGTTCTGATATTCACCCTGCTCTGCTCTGTCAGAGGGGCACAGCAACAAGAGCTCCTTGGCTGATGGCAGCTGGCAGGGCCCCGCTGGCTTTACCAAACCCATACTGACATCCAGCACAGACTGGAGCCCACTGTGCTCCGTTGCCATGCTGCGGAAACAAACACAAACAGCCTGGGACACGGCACCACAACACACACCCGAGTGCACACACACACGTCCCAGGACCTCCTTCTCCTGGTCTTGATACCCATTCATTCACTTTATGATTAGGTCATACCAATGTCTCCACGAGCACAATCAGACAAGGTTTCTAATGGCTCACACCATGAATAACTGCCACTGTTCCTTGACATTTATACGCTGACATCTGCTCTCCCATACTGAAAGTTGCCAGATGTATTAGACATTTAAAATATTTTTAAGAGGAGGACTAGTAGAGTCTTTTGATCACAGGAAAGCAGCACAATTTTTAACACAGGACGAGACAAACAAGGTTCAGAATGGCATATCCTACAGAAAGGTATAAGTTGTTTATAAACATCAGTTCCCACTTCCATTTACTACTTCAAAACTATTACCAATGTTCTTTGCTGCCTCCACTACACTGACACGCTTCAAACCCTGCTCTATAAAGGAACCCTAGGAGTGGAACAATTAGCAGATTTAACTGATCATGAAGCTATATTGCTGCAGGAACCGGCACTCCTGGTGCCAGCTGAAATCCATACACTCTGCTTGCTGAGATCCAGTACTACAGTGTAACATAAATGCATGGCAGCCAAGCCTCAATGAAACAAATAAAAGCAACCAATCCCTTCTGAAGCGCTCAGCTTGTGGCAGAAACCTATACACTGTTTAACCTAGAAAATCACTTCCAGCTGCAATTACTGTCTTTTACTCTATCCTTTCCTTTGGAGCTGATCCTATTCCCCAGAGAGCACTTCATTCACGGGCTAAATTGGGGTGGGTGGGTGTGTGCATGTGTGTGAACTAAACCCAGAGAAAACAGAAGTAGGCTACAAATTGTATACCTGCTTGTAACCCAAGTGTAGCCAGCTGGAAGGAACCACAGAAGAGGTGAGATAATGTGGGTTGGTGTCTACCTTTGCTCCCTAAATTGCTGCATGCCAAATGAACATTTTTATTTCAGGAAGGTTTGGGGAAAAGAATCAATTGCCAAACTGACTGGCAATGCCCAAAAGGATACACTGCCTTTTTGTGTAAAACGTAAAGATATAATACTACGTTTTCCATCCTCCAAATTCACATTTAAAATAGAGAAAGATGAATTTGACAATCAATTACATGTCCTTACAACTAGGATTTTTTTACCAAAATTGACCTGAAGTAATTCACTGCCTCTCTCATGCAATTTTAGAAATTGCTCTCAGGGAGCCTTGCACATCGGCCCACCTCCATCTACTTTTTAAATATTTTTCCCTCCTGTATTTGGGGCCAGAGAACAATGAAATGAAGTGGAAATAAATGAGAAAATGAAAAGCTACTAGGATCCCACTGGATGAATAACAGAACTGCAAATTCCTACTGAAAACTGAAATACTGGATTATTCCTACACACTGGAGGCATAGTGACAGGAAGTTCAAACTTTCAGCTCAGCAATTTCTGTCACCAAGACAAAAGAAGCCTACTTAATCAGCTAGGAAATATTTTGAAATAATTAATTCCTGAAAATAAATGATAATGGAAAAGCCTCCGGCCATCTTAGTATTTTTTTGGCCTCCCTCTGTTCCTTGCATTTCAGAGCTCCAGGGCTCGCAGTGTGTAACCTAAATATCTACGTGCTGCATATGTCAGTCTCGATTTGTAGAGTCCCTAGCCAGAGATGCCATCAAAAGCATCAACACAGCATGCCCAGCACAGACAGGGACACAGTGCCACAAAAACAAGGCATCTCTGATGGGGACAGGCAGGTTACAGAGGTGGACACCATGAGGGCAGGGAGGCAGAGACAGCATGTGGCTGCCTCCAGCATGGCCCCAATGTCCCTAGAGAGCCAGGACAGGCAGCTTTAAGCCCAGCTCAGCCTCTGTCACCGCAGGAACGCGTGACAAGGCTGTGAGATGCGTGAGCTCGATACAATAAATGCGATACTTGACAGCCCCAGGCATCCTGCAGGGAGAAAGGAAAGCTGGCTGGGGAAAAAGGGACTTGGTTCTCTGACTCAGTTGATGTTTGCCAAACGTTGGTGAAAATGAGCAAGAACTGTGAATGATAAATCAGGAGCCTGGAATGCGCAGCAGGCGGATGCAGGCTCAACCAGCCACGCCATCCCCTGTAACAGTCACCACTGATCCAGATCATCTCCTCCTTGTTACCTTCACAGTATTTAATCTGTGAAATGCACCACTGGCACAAGTCTGCTAATACATTAAAACAACTCCATCCCTTTGCAGATTCCTATTACTCTGTTATGAAAACAAGAACATTTTTAAAACAATATGTATATTACCTTTAAAGGCCACAACGAAGGAATTTAACCTACCAAGTAGTTGTGCTCCTTCTAAGACTTGTTCATTGCTCATGGCATCGATACAACAGAGCACAGCAACGGCTGAAGTGACCCTGTTACACGGGAATATATAGACCTAGAAAAGCCAGGCTCAGCCATGGGGCCCAGATCATGTGCACTCTTGTCTTACACACTTTACGACGCTAAAAAAAACCCCACAACAACACAAAACGCTCTAGTCCAGATGTTCGGCTCTAGCACACATCATTATCTGTAGGAACCCAGAGTGCCCAGAGTATTTCTCTGCCTGTTTTTAAGGGTTCTTGCCCCCCCTGAACAACACTGTTTTAGCCTCCAACCTTGGAAAAAGTTACCAACGGTCAGACAAGAACTAGAAAATACAGTGGTGTGAATTAGGTGACAGACTACTATGTAAGATTGTCAAAGGGTGAAAAATATAGAGGTTTTGGGCTTCTCTTTGTAGTAAATAGATAAGAGTAAAAAATATCAAAACGAAGGATTGTTGTTGTTCTCTAAATCTTCTTCTTCTTCTACTCCATGTTCTGCAGTAAAAGTAGTTTGGAATGATTGGATAGAAAATTCCGCAGTTCCTCGTCATGTTACTGAATAATTGGTAAGAAAGTGAAAATAATGTAGGTTTTTAGTAACTATTGGTTAAATTATCTTTAAAAAGCTGTGTAAATCTTGATAGAGAAGCCTCACTTCTGCTTTTCTGTGCTCTATGCTGTACCTGGGTCACGCTAGTGGCTTTTGTCCTCTGATAAGACTTAATAAACAACTATCTGGAAGCATTGAAACTCCAGGAAAAGTCTCGGTTTATCTTTGAAACTCCTTGCAAGGACTTTCAGCAAATTCTGAAATCCCATCCCGAGGGACTTGATTTACAGCACAGTACAGTGTCAATTATTTTCCCTGCCTTGTTGCTCTAAGTAAATGGAAATTGTTTGTCCAGAGCATCACTCACCATGGAGCTGTTGTGATGGAAGCACGGGGTGTTTGCTGATGCAACTTGGGAAACAGAGGTGAGACGTTCTATCCCACAGTGGGAGAAATACACATCATTGATGGTTGTTACCATCACACATAGCAACTAAAGCTAAATACAGCAAAGCATTTGCAGCTACAATGTTAGTTTTACACCTGGCACAAAATGTTCTGGAAGACTCGTGATAGGAATAAAAGGCAAAGGGAACAAGCAAATCCTGATTTCAATAGTGCAAGAACAGCAGTGGAGTTGCATCAGATTCATGATAGTGCAAACCATGTTAAAGCACAGGGCAGACATTTAGGAATACGACTGGTTTGACCCTTAACACTCTTAACAAACCTGTCCATGACTAAAAAACAAGTTCATTTTTTTCTCTATCTATTCTCTTCTTTATAGAGCAAATTCTAGAACCATTCCTCTGCCTGTTTACTTTCATGTAAATTGGATTAGCTCCTCTGAAAGCAAAGCAGTTTCAGTTCTCTCCCACTGGTTCAGCTGAAAGAAGAGTAAGACCTTCCAGCCTTACAGCAGCTGTGTTACCAGTAAAATTAGCAATATTGAACACCAGTGAGTTGGGTTAACTTGAAACTACCACTTTTCCTTTGTAACGAAGTCTTTTAGAGATCTACTGCTGAAAGAAAGAAAATCCTGTGGTTTTTCTCATTAGCTCTTTTCTGCCTGTTCAATTTACTGCTTATTGACTGAAGGAAAAGCTCCTTTCTTCTAAAGCTAGAGGACGTGATCTCTCTCAGGTGGCACACTCCGGTTCCATGCCAGCTGGATCACCAAACAGCACAGCCGAGAGCAGTGTGGCCACAGCTATTTGTCTGTCACCAGTATAGCAGCAGAGTGGGGCAAAGAGCAGCAACTAGAGAAGGCACAGGGGGACTTTTCAAGTGTGGAATGAGGGCAATTCAGAGAAACACCACCCAGAAAACTGGAACTGCTGTCCTACCAGCCCCCACGCCAATTTCAGGAGAGATGGTCACTGGTTCAAACCCTTCTTTTGACAGCATTCAGTTTTCCATTAAATTTGGTAGGTGCAAGGGTGAAATAACCAGGTAAACAAACATTTTCAAATACTTAAATAGCCACATTTGCCATCAATTAAAGTGCTGTGCAATATTACTATGGCACTGTAAATGACACAGAGGGAAAGCACAGAATCATGGGAGCAAGAGGGACCTCCTCGAAGGAGTTGAATCCGGTCCAGTGATACGTTAGAGAAATCATATCTCATACGTAATTAAGTTTTTCTTGGCTTTCTATCTGATTAAACCTATTAGAAGGCTGCAGAGGAGCCTCATTTCCTTTTCCCCTCAGGTTGCCTTTGCTTAAGCACACTAAAGCTAAACTCCTCTGGATTCTGCATAGGACAAGCTCACTCTTCTGGCAATCCCTCTCTGCATGTTTTGTGTACATTGAGATTCTTGTTCCTGAACATAAGTGACCAACGTGACACTTGTATTCCAAAATGGGTCTCAATTACCTTATGCATGGAAGAAAAAGTCTTAAGTAATCGAAATTAATTAAAAGGATTAGCTTGTACACTGTAATGACTCTATTATCAAGTATACAGCTTCCACTGGAAGTACTTCACATAATGCAGCCAATTTTATTTAAAATAGGACATTATGCTTAGGTTAGAAAAGGAAGTCTCATTTCTTTTCCTTTAAATCAACATTACAACTTCCTCCAAGTCTTTTCCAATATGGGTCTGACTCCAAGATTGTAATTTTTCTTAAAGAATGAGCAATACAAGTGAAAAGACTGGAATTCTGCAATAAGCCAAAATGGATTATTTCTGCATTGATCCATCAACAGTGTGATTTATGAAGAGCCTGTAAGTTTAGGAAGAACTTACAGCTCCTAAAAACCCCTTTGCCATCAGTGCTTTCAATACTAGATATAGGAATATACTTCATTTTCCACATGATTAACAGTAGTTGGTTTTCATCTGAAACATTCGAGGATGAAAAAAACCATCCTTGAAATGAATTCTATAAATTTAGTATTTGAGCCCTTTGCAACAGACTTAGCAAAAGACAGAAGGAAAACACTAACACATTACAAATTCCAGATCACTTGCTGCATTACTCCTTCAACACCAATCTCCATTAAGTTACACCAGCAGCAGAACAAGCCCCGTCCACTACTGCACCCTGTGCTCTCCAATACTAGAATTGTGTGAACATGAACTTTCTTCCCAGGAACACTAATTTGATCATATCTCAGTTATCACACAAAGGCAAAACTGGAAAACTGGACACAACGCTACCACTGGATTAACAAACCTATTAAAGCAGCCCACTGACTCACCAGAACACACAAAGCCACAACCATCACCAAGGATTAAATTTGGCTTTGCGTAGGTAGTAATTTTCCCCATTTAATGGAAATTCCCATTATTCCTATCCTGTATGAAGACAAAACTGAAGCCTTCTTATTTTAAAGTGTGCACACATTAAAAAACAGGGTACTGCTGAAAATTAGAGAGAGTTGTGCATGGCTTCCTAGCTAGGACACCATGGTGGAATACAGAAGATCCAGCTGGACGCCGTATCTGAGAAGAGCCGCTCTTTGTCTCTCCCAATACACAGATCAAACTCATCTAGATCAATTAATATTTAATTATCCACACAAAAGGGATCAACTTCCACAGAACAGATAGAGGGCATATTGGCTGGCGCAATGCAGCTTTGTTCAGCAAAAGTAGTTCAGGACCTGAAAACAGGCTACATTACTTGGGATTTTGGAGCTCTTGCACATGGCACTTGTGTCTCTGTTCCCAAAATAAATTGTGCCTACCTAGTCAAAACACAGAGGAATTCAACCTGGAATTCTTGTACTCTTGGCTATTCCAGGGTCTATCTCTCTCATCAAGAAAGCTACCAATTTTGAGGTTTTCAGAATATAATTTGTAGAATTTTAAAAGAAATATCAAAGGCAGGAGCTGTATTTCTTCATGAACCCACTAAGGGTGAAAGACTGGTGAGAGCTTATCTAAAACAGACCTGAGCCACCAACATCTACTGCATCCAAACTCAGGGATTAACAATATTTTTGCTTAATATCTGTCAACTGAAAGTGCCTCGTTTATATTTTCTAGTTGTAAAAGGAAACACCCAAGCATTTATTATACTTTTGAAAAACGAAGATGAATCAGCTGTTGGAAGACTCTGAATATGGAGACTCAATATAAGAGATGCTTTCCAAGCATTCATTTGGCAGCTGTTGCAACCTTGAAAGGCTCTGGGCCACTTTACTTAGAAAACAATGGAGAAACAAGAAAGCATAAATGCAGAGATTAAAAAAGAAGCAATCTGAACACCCACTTTGACTCCTTAGACCTTCAAAACCTCTCTCCTAATATGACATTGTTCCCAGATAACCTAACAGTCCAATTAAAACATCCGGTATGCACTAATCTTTTGATTTTTGCCTCCTTATATGGATTTCCATACCCACACAAATAAACCTTTCAAATTCAGAGGTGAGACAAAGCAGGTATCCTCTTTCCTACTAGGTTCTGCTTAAATATAAGGCCATGATGCTATATAAAATCCCCCACTGTGTGGAGATCCAGGCAATATTCCAAGCACAATGGGGTGGGGTGAGGATGTTTTTGTTCAAATTCTCGTTTAGACTGGATTCTCTCATACCCTTGTGGTTATAGGTACAAAATCTTCCCTCTGTGATAAAAAAGGGCCTAACAGTGTCACCTATTGCAAGAGAGCTTTTCCTCACCAGGTCAAAGCCCTTGCAGAAGTCCCTGAATACGTGTCTGCGCGTTATTACAATCTGTAACAATTTGTCTTGCCCACATACAGCGTGGGTTAAAATGCAAATTCTATGCAAAATGAGGGACTGAAAAATTCACCAGTGTATGCTGTGTGTGGATTAAATAATTCTTCTTCACCCTGTAAGCAGTCCCCTACATTTCAGAGCTGTAACTCAGGTTATAACAATTGACATAAAAGAAGGGGAGGGGAGAATAACTGTAAACCCGTTTATGTCATAATTATGCAGCACCACAGGCATCTCTCCTCCTAAAAGGGAGAGAAAGCCCAAACAGAAATAAATAGCAGCCTGCAATTAAAGCCATTAAAAAGCGATTACCTCAACCGGGGGGTTGAAGCAGCGGGCACGGCAGGCTATACCTTGCAAATCAACCATTTGTGACAGAACGACTGGACACGCAGAGAAAGTGCCTTGGGAACTGGGTGTGGCTGGGCAAATTCACGTTTTTACCCAGGTATTTGTCATTAGCATCACCGAATTACCACGGATGGTACAATAGCCAGCAATAGATTTCTATGACTGTTTATAATATGACCTTAAGAGCCATCTCCGGAAAAATAAACCAAAGGTTTATAAACCTCCGTCTCTGTAGCTTGAAGGAAAAGGGATGTGTAGCAGCACATGAGCCAATATCACCTTCTGTCAAAACAAACCACCCGCTCTCTTAAGGGCAGCCGAGGGAAACCTGCGCTGAGCAGCATCCGCTGCCGAATGACACCAACTTCAACAGAACAAAAAACACAGAAAACCCCCTCGGCTCAGCCATCCGGCTCGGTTATCGCAAGGCTATCGATTCCGCATAGAAACAGACGGGGAGAGAGCCCTTGCTCGCGGAGGCAGGGCAGCAGCATCCCCCCGGGCTCCGCGACCCCAAGCACCGCTCCCCGCCCGGCTCCGCTGCTGATCCCGGTCCCACCTTCTTGGGTCTCTTCCTCCGCTGGCTGCCGCCGTTGCACTTCTCGCCGCCGTCGCTCTTCTGGGCCACCTCCTCGTTCATCCTAGCGAGCGGCACTGCCGGCGCCGTGCCGTGCCATGCAGGCTCCGCGCCCAGCCCTAGCCGAGGGTGGCACCGCCGGGGCAGGGCCGGGGGCGGGCACAGCGACAGCGGCGGCGTTGCCGTGGCGGCGGCGCGGGGACGGGTGGGGACGGCGCACCCGGGCAGGGGGTGATGCTCCGCGGGAGAAACGCTGTCGGGAGTCACAGACTGGCTGGGGTTGGAAAAGATTGTTAAAGCTCATCTCCTAGTTCCAACGCCCTGCCATGGGCAGGGACACCCTCCACTAGATTAGGTTGCTCCAAGCAACCTGCCTCGTCCAGCCTGGCCTGGGACACTTCCAGGGATGGAGCGTCCCTGCAGCACGAGATGCTGCTCACACACCTTCCTTGTCCCCAAACCCATACACGTGAACCAGGTATTTGGTCACAACTGTAACATCCAAGAGACGATTCACTGTCAATATCAAAGCAGACAATGGCAGCATGATTGGCACAGCACAAGGCATTAGTTTGTACTACTAAAATAAATCACCTCCTCCTTGGGTTGGAAGAACAACAGAGCAGCATTCAAATGTAAATGCATTCTTCTATTTCTTCTGATAAATACTTCAAACAGAAAAAAAATAATGACACCGTTCCACTTCCAGCTGAAAGAAACAGCCAAGTAACTTGCCCTCCTCAAACAGCAGCAAAGGCTGGGGAACAAAAGAAGAAAAACTCCCTTTAACTGCTTACTCAGCAAAGGAGAGGCTGGAGAAAGTGGAAAGGACCCAGTGAGGCATGAATTCACTCTCCCACAATCGCACTGTCTGCGAACACAACGAACATCTGCAGCACAACAACAATGTGAGCAGTGTAACTATCTCCAAATCTTTTTTTCTTTTCCTTACTTTAAGAGCGACTTCTTTGTTACTGCAAGCAGTAGTAAATTCTAGACTAAAATGAGAAAACTCATGTAGAAGTAAGGGAGCTACAGATCCTGAAGAAGGCGGGTGCTATACAACACTGCATCTGTTATGCCATAATTAGAGCTGCAATCACAGTCACAGCAAGGATTTTGGGGAAGACGTACAACAGTCATTTGTTATCAGCATCAGACATCCATGGAATTCATTTGGAACCTGTGGAGATGCAGTTATTCTTTTAATTTACAAACGCAGATGCTAGCTCTAAAGAGAGAGGTCATCTCCTATTTCTCATTTTTGTCAAATTTTGCACAAATTCATCCCCCTGCCCAGCCCTTTCTCATAGCAAATGAAGCCATTTACAGTCTTTGTCTGACATTTATTTATTCCCAGTAAGTGATTCTTGAGTTAAGTACCATTGTTGAGGTATGTGGTGATTACATAGGTGTGTGTTTTCTTCTTACAGTGCTTCTTACACTATTAAAAAACTGAAATCAGTGATATTTCTGAGTGTAAAGATGAAGTAAACTTCAATGACATGTGATGGTTCTTGTAACTAACAATCATGCATGATGGTTCTGAAAACCCAGAGATCACGTGGTATGGCAGTGATGTAAAGGGGATGAAAAATAAACTATCTAGCTCAACCAAATCCATCACTTGTCCCTCTGTTCCTAAAGGAGATGGGACTTTTCATTGTATTTTTAATTATATATTCACTTATAGTCTTCAAGCTGAAAAAAACAAGGAAACAGGATTGCTGGAGATTTCCGTGATGGCCAGGAAACAAACAGATTTTCCTGAGAGACTTAAATGATGGAAGGCTTGATGCCTGGTGAAAAGAAGAATTCTCTGGGAGTCACTGTGAGTAGCTAAAGGGCAGCACCCTGGGGAGGCAGCCAGTGCTAAGTGCAGGCTACAAGGTGTGAGGGAGGAGTGAGACAGAAAGACACAGTTTGAGGATTTCCAATTTCCATCCCCATTTCTCACCTGACCTTTCCTTTTTTTCTATCAGTGCGTGGGAGTTGCACTGTCACACAACTCCCTGATGCATCAAGGGTACAGTGTGACAGTGCCCACAAACAAAATACTGGAAAAGCCTGTTGTGACACACATTCCAGCTACAAAACCACCCCAAATCCTCATATACAAGTTTGCTGAAGGACGACAACCTCATTAACCTTAACTGCTCTTAGACCCTCTCCCCAGATCCCAGGCGTTCACCTTTGGCAATGCAGCTTTACCTGTAGACAAAGAAAACAATGCCCTTGCTCAGTAAAAACACATCAGTACTCTTCATTTTCCATGATCCCAAAAATCCAGCATAAAAACAAACCAACCCAACCTAACCAGCCAGGGAATCACAGCTGGTGTCAACTGACAACAGATCTAGCAGCAGCACAAAATCAGGCCTAACAGCCACACGAGCTGCCTCAGAAATGTCCAAATAGCCAAGGAAGTCCTAAATATTCAGAACTGCTGAAGGCATTCAAACTCACTTAAAGCAGTTTGGAAAAATATATTGTATTTTTCATGTGTATTCCATTTCCTTCACAAAATTTATTAGCTGAAAAAAATATGTAGACATAAACTTCAAATACAGGGAATTACACAGTGATTTTTAACTCGCTTGAAGCAGGGCAGCAGTCACACACTTGATCAGCCCTCAGGAGTTTATGAAGGGGATATCAGCTCTCCAAACCACACCTATGAACCCACAGAACCAGGAGCAAAGGCTGGTGATTTATGATGGGACAGTTCCCATGAATGAGGGTTTAAGTGAGCAGGTGGATTAGCGCGTGGAGACTTCCCACGGATATATCCCATCAGTTATGTTGTTTCCAGCCTGTATTCATTACACCCAAGTCCAGCTGCTTAGCTCAAGTGCCTTAATCCACCCCACATCTGAACCCCAGCCTCAACCGTCAGGTTAACAACATACAATTACCTCCCTTCAGACAGCTTTGATCAAGGGGATTTCACCCTGGCTTAAATTTACTTTACAGAGCTGAAAAGAAATGATGCAAAAGTGTAAAGCAGCTCCCTGAAAGTCCTTCAGCAGCGTGCTGGTCATTCTCTCTGAAGCACTGCCAGAAGCCTCCTGCAGTACACCAGCATCCAGGGCAGCAATACCACAGGAATCCCTTTAATCTGGTTAAGTGCGGTCAGTCAGAACGGCTTCCTTATCGAGTTTTGCTGGGGTGTTTTCCAGACCCGGGAGCCTTGCTCCCAAATTCATTCCTATTGTCATGCAAACCCAAGCCAAGGAAGAGTGTGCTTGTTACAGCTGCTGGCAGATGGCTCCAGCCTGCACCAAGCAGTGTGATGGTGCAGCTGGGTCACTGCTGCTGTGCAAGATAGCAGGCTTATCACTACCTCAGGCACGTCTACACCGTCAGTCTGACGCTCCATTTCCCAGAGTCATTCCTTATATCATCATTCTAGGTGGCTGCCACAACTAAAAAATTTAATCCTACAGGACCACCTCCATTCCCACTGAATTTAACAGCAGCACATCCATTAAGATGTTTGTTGGAATGGTGGGAACGTACATAATGAAAATTAGAACCTTATATTTTAGTTGAACTACAGCCTCTTTCTACATCCTGACCTTACTTCATATTCTGCACCTGTACTACCTATACTTTTATTTTAGAAAAATTGAAACAACGTTGTCAGCAAGTCAGAAGACTCCCACATTCACATTTTGGAAACTGAAGGCCAGAGGTATTCTATCAGTGTATCAAATACAAATGGGAGAGAGTAAAGACCAAGACAGGCTCTTCTCAGTGGCACCCAGCAACAGGCACAAATTGAAATGCAAGAAATTCTATTTAAACAGAAGAAAAAAACAACACTTCAAAAGTAAAGGAACATACTGTCTTGCTAGATTATGAATTCTTAGAGATACTCAACACCTTACAAGGCATGGTCTAGAGCAACATGCCCTGGCTGAGCCTGATCCAAGATAAAGATTAGACTATGATCTTTGAGACCCATCTCCACTTGGCCTGTCCTAAAAGCAAACCCTCTGCATTTGTCACATCACAGTAGTTGTTAAAAGCATTAAAATACTCAGCTATTCCAGCTGAGTAATTGCAGATATTGTCATTGTTAAAACAGAGACACCTATATTCTGCCAGTCGCTTCAATGCTTGTAATAAAACCCCCTCTAAATATCATGTGTGGTAAGTGCTCTGTGTCTACACAGCAGTGCACCACAGATAATCATCTGGGATTTTATCGACCCACCACTACAGGAGCTTCTGCTGGTTACCTTGAGCTGAACCTCAGCTTCCATCTGGCCAAGCTGATAAGAGAGTAATAATCGAGCAAAGCACAGGGAGGTGAAAAAGCTGCCTATGGTTTACCGCTGAGTCATTAAACCAAGTTGTAATAGGAAAGAGATAAACTATGCATCTATTTAATTATATTTAAAAATCTGAACAATTATTTTTATGATGACGAAGTTAAATAATACTTATCACCCAAATTAGCATTCTTACACATTGTTGTGTAAGTGCTCCCTATTTATTTCCTCCTCAATGTAAAAAGGACAAACACAGTCACTAATAAGCAGATTCCTCCAATCAAGTCATAGCTTTCCATTAGGAATCACAGAATGCTTACGGTCCATCTTGTTCCAACCCTCCAGCCATGTGCAGGGACACCTCCCACTATCCCAGGTTGCTCCAAGCCCTGTCCAACCTGGCCTTGGACACTTCCAGGGATGGGCCGGCCACAGCTTCTCTGGGCAACCTGTGCCAGGGCTTCCCCACCCTGACAGGGAACAATTTCTTTCTAATACCCAATCTAACCCTGCACTCTGTCAATCGGCAGCCATTCCCCCTTATCTTTGTCCTTGTAGAAAAAGTGTTTAAGAAGTACTGGAATGTTACAGAGTTTGAATCTAAAACACAACACAACGTGATCTTTGTTTAACTTGGATTTCTGTTACACAGCCATGATTGACCTGGTATTTAATCATCTCAGGACAGCAGGATAGCCAAAAAATAAGCACCCAACTTCCAGGAAATACATTTGGTGTGTCCTTCCATTATTTTAATAAATCTTGTTTGAAAAGGAATAAGAGCACAGTAATGAAAACCAGTAAGAATACAATAAATGAGGAATCCCAGGTTCATTTTACTCCTTATTTCTGAGGAAAATAGTTCCTCAGAACTCTTCAGTTCAGCACCTGTGCCATGGAGAGCAGGAGGAGCCGAGCTCCTCTTTCTGTGCCAGGTTAGAAAGGGTCTCTGGGGATGGACCCCCAACACCTGCACAGCACAAACACCTCACGTCACTGGTTTCCACACAGCACAAAGTGAGCAAATGCTTCTGTGGCAAATACACTTGGGTGACTCATTTCCTTGGAGGAGTATCTGTTGCTGGTAGCAACCTCAGAACAAAGAGGATGTCTCTGCATCCTTATGTGAAGAACAATAGGTAGTGCCCTCTCATCTTCAGTCAAATATGACTGAGTTGACAATGTACAGTCATACTGAAAGTGTGTATTACAGAAAAGGTTCTTCTTTTAAAGGTAAATATTTCCAAGTCATGAAAATTTAACATCTGAGTTCGATACTGTTAACAACTTGTATATGTGTATAAAATATATATATTTAATCACTTGGCTCTATTCCTTACTGCTTCTGTCCTCTAGTAAAGCATCATTCCGTGAAAGTGGCAAGGAGCTATCAATATTTAACCTGTTTCAGCAGGATTGTCAACAGCCTTTAAACACTGATGAAAGTCAAGTCAGCAGTGCCATATGCTAGAAGGAATCAGAGGCTACCTATCCAAATACTCAATAAAAATTAAGAAATGCAGAGTGCAAATTTGACATTCTTTTCTTTCTAGAAAAAGTGTTCTCAATTTTTTTCTCACTGGGGAAGCCAAGCCACCACGCTCACTAGACACAGGGAGTAAACGTGAAAAGAAAAAATTAACTTTAAAACAATGGGTTATTTTAATGCAACACTAAGTTACTGTGTCCCTCAATATTAACACATCCGAGTTGCTGGGAATTCCACTGTACTTCTGCATTAAAGTTATCAGCCAGGCTCTGCAGAGACAGTGTTGTCTGCCCTAGTTCAAAGTGCTCCACAAAACATGTACACAGCAACCATTGCTACAAAAACCAATAGTCAAAATGTAGATTTAAAACATGCTGGATTGGGGAGAAGAAATTTCTGCCCTCAGTTGTGATGTGCTGTAGATCAAACAAATTAAAATCCATGAACTGAACACACCATTTTCTGCCCAGTGGGAGCTGCAAATTGATCGTTTGCATTATCCATCCATCTGGGAGTCCGGATTGCAGGGATGTGACCTCACATAACACCTCTGTTGAGAAGACATCAAACTTCAGCAAGAGAAAAGGCTCTTAAGTCCCCTGCAATTATCATGCTGGTCACATGCTCCATGGCGATTGCTATAGTAACCAGACACTTGCCATGGAGACATTCTAGCTCAAAGCATTCTTTCTCTTATGCCTTCAATTATTATTCTTCAGATAACTGTTAATTTGTATTTTATTTTGGAGTAAAGGAATTGAGGTTGTTTTAATGTTCATCTGACCAAGAAAAGAATACCAGAAATGAAATCTGAAATCAGTTATAACAGAAAGGAAAACTAGATTAGAGGTTTGTGTCATGGGTTGAAAAAATACAGTATTTGTATCATTTAGCATGCACAAACTACAAGAGAAATGTGTCATTTTCAGCAGAATGTAACAAAATTAAGAACAACTTTTTTTTTTTGCCAAGTACTCAAATGAGCCCCCAAGGTTGCCATTACTATAGGTGTGGCTGGTAGTTATGATTGCTGTATAGAACCTTCTCCCACTAGGTACCGTTTTCCTTTGCCTGTAAAATATTCTGATCAAATTTCCATCTCTTGAATTTCAGATTTTTGATACTGTCTCAAGATGAATTGAAATGCTCATCTGAAAGAGTTTAGCTGGTAAAGGTTTTACATCCACATGTTTTGGATCAAAAAACACAAAGAGAGTAACAGGATTACCAACACTGCTGGCAAGAAAAACCACCAGGACTGAATCTGGGAATGGTACTGGTGGCACAGGAGGGGCAGAGAAATTACACTGGAGGTTGAAAAAGGGGAGATGGACAGAAGAATCAGTGCTTCCTAAAGCCAATATTCTCAAAAAGCAGAGAGGAAAAGGTCAAGAGGATCAGATGGTCATCTACTTTTCCAGAAGTAAGGAAAACTAGCTAGCAAAGGTACCCATGTAACTTGAATTCTACCAGTATTGATGCTTTATATACTCTAATCATAAAACCTCCTATGTCTTACTTCACCAGAGCCACCTGGCTCTCAGGGCCGAGATGGCCACACCAAGGGATCCACAGGAGACTCAGAGCAAGGGCATCTGGTGTCTGATTAGCAGACAGATTTAGAGAAATTGGAATAGATAGTGTAGGACAAGGAACGGGACATTGTCTTCACAGCCAGAGAAACCGATCAGCACAGCAGATAACAGCACCCATGCTGCTCCATCTGTCCCTTCCTCATGCTTCATACAAGACAGGTACTTAAAAACAAGCTGTTACAGAAAGTTTATCATTTTCTGAATGCTCCTCATCCACCTTGTGATCTTTTCCTCTGAGGGTTAAAAACTTTCAGGCATAATCACAGTCAAGAAGACACTTTCAACCTGGGATCAGGTTGAATTTCCACTAAATTGGAAAAAAAAAAGGTCCCTGTTTTCCTCAACTAGGGGTCCAAACACTCAAAACTTTTGAGTATAATTTATCTCCCTATCTTTCAGTATTCCATCCACTGAGCAGGAATAAGTGTGTCTCTTCACTTAACAGAAAGATAATGAAAACAAATTAATTATTTTCCACACACTGGATAGGACTTTGGTGAACACAATAAATAAGCCCCAAGGGACTAATAATTCTGTCTTCAAAGGGATGTTTAAACAACATGTTCTAAATAAGGCCTGGGGCCACAAATTGAGCAATGAGTGGGAAACAAGCTATGGAATAGCTGTTCATTAAATGTGTATCATTAGTTTGTTCATCGAATGCAGCAGGACCCGGTGGAAAAAGTATTAGGGGCACGTGTAATTGAAGCCTGTATGGTGATGCTCGGACATGACTGGGTCAAACAGGTTGCAAAAGCATCTCCTAACTCTGCACTCTCCATTAACTCCTTCCAGTGTAGTTTTGAAGTGTGTATATATATATACACACACACACACATACATAAAGAAAAGTAAGGACCCAAATATGAGAGAGGATCAGAGAGTGAGAGTCCATGATCTGACAGCCCCTGCCATTTTCAGTGATCTCATCTCTTAGGTATAAAATGTCACATCCATCATTAGAAAATTGTTCAAAACAGGAAAGGGCCTGCAAGAATTACTTCACAAGAAAAAGAAAAAGTTAATTAACTAAAAATATATGTTCTACAGGCAAGACAAATCACAAGCCCTTCTAATTTAATCCCACCACTGACACCAGCTTCTCTGGCTGTTAGCAAGCATCACTAGAGTCAATCCCTGACACCCCAGGAGTGGCTCTGAAGCTGTCATGTCCAACTGCTCCACACTCCAACCCCATCAGGGACAACCAAATGCATCCTACTACAAACTGATTTTGTGAAGGCCAGAGAGGAGGATGAGCGCAGGACACTGCAGCAGTTTGAGTCCACCCACAAGCCAAGGAAATGATTCACACAGTGGCCACTTACAGCACGGAGCTCTGCACAGTGGTGGGGACCTTCCACCAAGTCACAATCTTAGAAGATTTTACTGCTCTTCACAAGGTTTTATTTTCAATTATTATTATTATTACTGCCACATGACAGATGCCTTCAAGCTGTTCCACAGCCCTGTTTCTTCAGGTCCAAGGAGGATTCAGAAAGTACTGCAACCTTGAATGATACCTGCCCCCTAAAAAGCTTCCCATTCTATATGGGATGCATATGCCAGTATAGCGAGATGCCTCAGTATACTGGCATGTCCCTGCACCCCATTTTTTCCTGCCACAATGTTCCATTTTGAAGTGTCATAGTCAAATATCTGGGACAGTTTCTTGCCTTGAGTGAAAAAACACTTCCTCCAACTTCCAGAGAAAAACTGTATGTCTATATATTTAGCAACAAAAACTGGAGTAACATTTAACAAAGAATTTGCTCTTCCCCTACTGTAAAAGAACAGTTCAGCTCATCAAGCTGACATTCTTCTACTGAAAACCTATCTTATTAGAAAATATTCTCTCTGGAACTGTACCAATATGTAGTTAATGAAATACACATTTAAGAAATAGAAACCACTTTCTTTTTATTTTCACCCACAGGTATCGTAGTTTGTAAAAAAAAATTTTTTAAATGACCACTTTTGCACTATTAGAAAAAAAAAAAAAATAGGCATTATAAGATGTTTCTGTATGTTGGGATAAGACACCTGGTGCACAGAGCTGTTTAGGTCCTCAGTGCTAGACTAAAGACAAGCTCAGGCCCAGGCTGTGCTGGGATTTTCTGAGCATGTGCCTTGGTCATCCAAGGTCAACAAGAGATCCCTCCAGGTCCCAAGGCTGCTCTGAGCTACTCTGGCAAATAACACAGCAGAAATTGAGTTTCAGATGACCCTGTTGCTCTGTCCTCAGCAAAGTACCATGTTCAGTGATCTTTTAATTCATTGAAGCATTTCATCACATTTAAGTGGTTTTCTGTATCATCATGATCTTAAAATGCATGCTGGAGGGGGTAATTATAAAATAACCTCTCACAGCAGCCTGTACATTTATCTGTCCTGCAAATTACACTGTAAAACAATAGCACATTATTTCTGTGTAGTTTTTTACCTTGATTGAATCATCTTTGAGCCATAAATATTTTTAGGTCAGAACTCTTAAACAGCATGAAACAAATGTTGTTCCTGCTTTCCAAGTTGCACTGGACAGGCAGAACTTACTCAAGATATGTAACAATTTACAAGTAAATTATATTTAATAATCAAACTAATGACAAGTCTGAAATAAAACCATCAGCTTAATATCAGAACATGCTGCCCAACAGAGAGCTCCATTTTGGAAACACACTGGAAGAGACCATCTTTTATAGCTGACGCTTCCCCCAAAAAAGATTACTGCATGTACCAGCCTGACTCTCTCAGATTCACCCTAAGAAGGTGACACTGCTCTTAGCATGTGGCAATTAACACTCTGACAGTGAGTAACAGGATGAATCCTTCTAACAAAAGCAAAAACCCTCCATTTTTTTCAAGGGACATGGCTGCACTGTCTATTCTTCTGCTTTCAAACAGGTCTTTCCTTACACACCATATTGTGAACAGCCCCAGCACATTTGATCTCAGAATCACTTTGCTGTTTATAGTAGCCTATGCCAAAGCATATAAAGCAATGAATGCCTTTATTTTTGACTCCCCGTCTCAATAGGAAACTCTGACAGTGAAGAGCAAGGACAGTCTCTGGAGCGCTGTTTACTCCAGAGCCAAGCCTGGGGGTGGTGTGGGACCTCCTGGCTTTGGGAGACAGTGGGGTCTGGAGCCACCACTCACAGCAACCAGAGATCATTTCCACATCATCTTCCTCAATAAATGCTCTCCCCAAAAGCTGTGTTGGCACCACTGCTGCCTGCAAGATACTTGAGATGACCTAACTTACCTTATCTAATTATGTTGGCTACTGGGAGAAATCTTCTCCTCCTTGTGTGAAATAAGGGGGATCAGAGGGAGGTGGGACACCTCTGCTGCTCACGAGGAGCTCACTTCAGTTTAAAAAAAAGAGTAATTTTTAAAAGAATACAAATACAGTGCTGGAAAAATGTTCATCTGCAAAGCTCTGGAAGAGGAAGGTCATCTAGAAGATGTGAACAAGATGTAGGATAAATTTGCCCATAAAGAAAAAGTTCACAATTGCCATGGTTTGAAACACCTGCTCTGGGAAATGGAGGAAGAAAGCACAAACCTGAGTTGCTTCTCAGACAGTAGGACTGAAAAGCTTTGCAGAAGTTACTGGTTGTGTGAGGAAAACCCTTTCATTCCACAGTGGTAGCAACAAAACACAGACTTAGGGAAAAAAAGAATCCAAGTATTCTTCCAAACACACCTTTGGTTTGCTGTTTAAATCCATACATGAGCCCACCCTTCAATCCAAAAAAGTTCATTTGCCCACAGAAGTATTTTCCTACTGACACCTACTTCAGTTCAACAGCAGGGAAGGTAACCTCCCTTCTCCTATTTTTGTTCATCATATTCCAAAGTTTTTATTTGCTTCCAAACCATTTCCTAAACTTATTGCATTATAAATAGTTTTCAAATAAAGAAAAAAAAGGCCACATTTTTGGGTAACATACACTATTTATCACGGAAAATATTTTGGTAAATGGTCCATATCTTTGTCAATTAAAAAAACTCTAAAACATCTCTATCTTGTGAAGTATTGTCAACTTTTCTTTAAACACCACTTTGGGATAGTAACTATCTTGCTGCTTTTCTGGTGGTATTAGAGTGGAGTGAAAAGTCCAACTAGAAATAAAATCTGGCAAGGAACAAGGCCACCTGAAGGCCACCTCATGGCACAGGGACAGCTCTGCTGCAGCCACAAGAACCTCTGCTACACTTGCCCTTGAGACACGACAGTGGAAGATTCTGGGGTCAGTCCAAGCACAACAGGAACTTTTCTACTGGTGCTAAGAATCAAACAAAATAGAGAGCAAAGCAAATAAACTCAAACACAGTTCTACCCTCTAAGACACCATGAAGTCGATGAAATAAATGAATGCAACTTCAGAGTGAATGCAGAAAACTCTGAAGAAAGATCTTTTAACTATAGACTGTGGGTTCTAAACACACGGTTTCCAGATCAGCAACTCTAACATATGCAATTATCTGGACAAAGCCTGAAATGTTTGAGTTCAATAAAAGGAGAGCACAACAAGTAACAAATAAATTTGGATTATAATATTACAGAGTAGCTCTCACTGAAATAGTCAGTATACATTTAATATATGTTTTGCTGCATTTTTATAACAGACATATTAATAATGGCTTCTTTCCCTTCTGCATTAAAGTCTGGATTCTTAATGAGTACAGATGGAGTATAAAGTGGCTTTAGCATTTCTCTCCCAGAAAACCAGCTACATTAGCACAGACCATTTTGAAACCCAATCTGATTTAAAACATCAGAGCTAACAGAACACTTAGGAAACTGGCTCTTTTTAACTCTCTGTAACTGCAATTGCGAATTTTCATTCTGGAAACACAGGCAAGATTTCCACATGCAGAATAATGAGAAAAGATAAACAAAACATTTTATGTAAAATAAATGGATGCCTTGTCCTGCAAAGACTTGAAAATATTTCCTGTTGCCAGCAAAAATACTCATAAAATTTGGAATGTGATACAACAGCTGGGAACAGTTAGCTACAGGAGAACTAGTCTGGTTTGCAGTCATTTCAGAAATCAACACACAGAGTGGCAACCATAGGTTTTCATTTCCTTTGTGATAAGCCGTTCACAGAGAGAAAACTCAGCAGTATTTCTCCCTGCCATACTTTGAATCCTCCTATGAATTTCACAGGATCATATTTGAAGGGTCTAAAGCAGACTTGAAAGCACAATAGTCAAAACAACATGGAAACCACCGTGCAAGGGATGAAAAGGATCCTTAGTCATGTGGGAGCATAAAAACCACCAGGGAGCACCAGGCTTGGCCCACAGTTGTAGCACTCACTCCAGGCATCCTTTTACTGACTGGTTTCTTGATTCCAGCAGAGAGTCAGAACCAGTTTATTCATCTGCAGGATGAATTTCCTCCTGCAGCAGATGTACGTCTTATCTCACACAGCTTTTTCACTCTCTGTTTCCACAAACACATTCTTGATGTTTACTGCACAGGATGAGAATCAAAATCTGGAACAAGAAAAGGACTTTCAATTCCACAAAAACAAGTACATGGCAAATAAACCTCAACAGTTGTCAAAAGATGCATTTGCATCCTACCAGAGAAGACAAACATTATTCAGATGTGTATGCCCACAGCTGTTTACAGATTCTAAATAAAGAGGCAGACAATTGTATCTGAAATATGGAGAAACTAAAAAGGCTAATGTCAAACATGCCGACTTTGTTCCACCAGAAAAGCTTTCATTAATTTCTCACTTCATAATGAGTTTTTGTTCCTTCCCTACAGTATTTGTAATGTTAGAAAAACACACTGTGTTTTGATAACATTTGAGAAACAAAAAGTCAATTTTGTAACTCCTTCTGGTTTTCAGTTTTAATGGAAATATTTGCACTGCTGACATTGGCATGAAAAACCCAGGTAACATCTCTGAATGGAACAAAAGCTACGGTGAAAAACGGTGAAAAGCAACTGGTAAACACCATTTCTCAGTACAGAACCAGGCTTATTTCACTTTTAAAACATAAAACCAGCTTGGGTTTTAACACATACTGCTGCATTACTTCAGTTGCACATTACCATCAACAAGCAAAACCCAGTAATCGCATATAGGGCTTCTAATACAGAAGTAAAAGTGCTCACTTTACAAAGTTTAACAAAACTAAACAAGGTCTTGGTGAAGGCTTTTATTTCCTCTTTTTTAGCAATCCCTACAGCTTAGTGCAGTCTCTTGAATCAATCACAGATGAAGGCAAACTCTGCATTTTTATATTGTTGTCTATGATTTCATAAGTCATATGACTTATTTAAAGTGAAGTCAAGGGCTGGTGTTCAACACAAGAGCAAAATTAAACTTCAAGTCCTTTCATCAAGGAGAAGGATCCCAAATACAGATTAAAGTATTACCATTACATATTTTTATCTCATGTTAATACACAGTAGTTTAACCACTTCAAAGACTGAGATACTACTGCTATTATTAGAGGCCTGCAATGAATTCACACAGAAAACAGACAGGTCAGTTCTCCCATATCCAGCTCTGGATTCTAAGAGAATCTCTTCCCTCCCAAGCTGCTTTCTGTTGTTGCGCTCTCCAATCAATAGCGCTTCAGAACATAAACCAGATCTGTCTCCCTGCCCACAGCTGCAAAGATCAAGCCGATCATAAGATCAGTTTTCTAAGGAAGAATGGATGCAGGGATTTCAACATTCAGGAAATGGAAGAACTCCTGAAAGAAAATGCACTTCCAGCATGCATCACTCCACTGAAGGCAGAGGAAAGCCCAAGGTCTGCTGAGGCTCCGGACAGGCACAGTCCCGACTGACACGCAGAGACTCAGAAGGGCCAGTCTAGAACTGGTGATGCTTTCCAGCACATTCCCATGAGCGCCATACACTTGGACTCCAGAAAAGTGTGGGAAGCCCAAGCCAGACAAATTCTTTCAGAGAAAAGGTCATAGAGGCAGGTCTAGGGGCTTCTGCAGGGAAACTGGAGCAAGTTTTACTCTCTCAGGAAGAGGGAAAACTGCCTTGATATTTCTTTCCCACAGTACAGTATCCAGTTTGTATACAGTTGTATAACTGTTTGCTGTAATTCCTCTCTTGGTTTGTAATGTCAAGTGTTTTGACTTTTATCTAGCTCCTCCTGTCCTATGTGTAATTTTTTCTGTCATATTTTTTCCCCTACAAACTCTTCGCTTCTTTCCCTCATTCCATTCTCTTGTGTTTTCCCTTTACAATTCCCCTTTTAGCTAAACTGCACCCAAATATATATATGTATATATGTGTGGGGGGAGATATATATACATGGGTGTGTATGTTTATTAATAATAACACACTGTGAGTGTTTACCAACTCTCCTGCAGCTTGTTTGTTCTAGGCCTTCTGTTGCCTTGTGTATGAATCATCCATTTAGGCAGCAAATTCTTCAGGAGAAGGACCGCTTGTTGTTCTAAATCCATACAGTGCCTAGTACATACAGCCCCATTCTTAATTATTATAATAACTGCACCAGTGCTTTTGGTTTCCTCACTTCTGGAATGCTGTATGCTTGCTTTTTGTGCCTTCACTTCTCTAACAAACCCTTAAGAGAAAAACTACAGCACAAACAGCATGTGACACAGCAAAGCTTTTTGTTTGACATGGAAACTCCGAGAAGAGCACGGCAGTGGCCAAAACAGGTCCTGCCCATTCTCCCTGCACAGAGCATCATCCACAGCTCCCAGCAGATGTCCCCTCTCTTCCCAGAGGAAATGCACAACTCCTGTTAACATCCACACCCATTTCACGTGCGCTTTGTGAGGAAAATCAGGCCCTTTGCACACAAGCATGACCTACTGAAATCCAGCCCTGGCAGAGGGGCAGCAGTAAGAGAAAGGAATGGCATGTTCCTGCTCCCAGACACTGTAGCACACTCTGAGCTCTGCCTTCCCTAACAAAAGCTTCTTTTCATTAAAGGGTGGAAAAAAAATCCCCTTTTATTCCCTAGCCTTTGAAGGGCTTACATCATCCCTTCTTCAATTTCAGGATTTTAGTGAAAACAAGCTTTCTGCAGGGCTGGTCAAATGACTGTTAACTAAGAATTCCTGGGAGTGTTTAATCTACACTCTCTATTAATTTATCATTACGGTACCTTCTAATAATGACTCATCTAATGAAGAAACAAAACCACAGCAGAAACCCTCCCTGCTCCTACAGTATTAGTTACAATGAACCTGGGCATCTCTCCACCAAAGCAGTCACCATACTTTTTTTTTTTTTCCAGTTCCTAATTAGCCCCAAGGCTTCCAAGGGAAAACCACCACAAGCTTTACATCTTGCAGAGAAAATATTTTAACACTGGCCTTTCATCACGCACATAAAAAGATGATTTCATCATTAAGGTTGTGGCCAACAGCTGCCTTGAACATGATGACAGGAATTATTTGTGAATAGGAGTATCATTAATAAGGGAAAAGGCAGTTGCACCAGCCTTGTGTGGGTTTTTCCCCCTCACAATTAAATAAAAATTTTTCCCCCCAAAACAAATCTCTCCCATCAATTCCCATCTCTCCATACATGGGTATGTGATTCATTCCTTTTTGAGAAAACCCAGTAACCCGAAGCAATACAGCTTTGAGAACACGAGCACACATTTAACCTTCAGCAGGGAAATCCTGTACTGAAGACTGCGAGAGGCTTCAAAGTAAGGAAAACTTGTGTTTTATTAGGAACAAATAAGTTGTGCTAGTGATTTTCAACTGAAGGCTCTAAAAGTGATTCCTCCCATGAGCCCTTCCACCTCTGTTTTACTATTTCTACAGCACAGGCTGCTGGAAAGAGCTAAGTGTACCCAAAAGCACCAACTCAAGGTAAAGTCATTACTTCACCTACTTTCCCTGTTACCAGGCTGAGAAAACCCACTTGGCCTAGAAGCTATTTTTTATACCTCAAACAACACCAGGCCTTTAGAGAACTAATAGAAATAATTTTAAATTTCAGGCTAGATGCCATGTTTTTAGTTACGGTTATCCTGAAACCTGAGAGGGAATTACACCATTCTCTCCTCAAACTGGGCAGCAGTTTCCATCTGTCACCTGTAAATAAGGTAACTTCATGAAAGGCTCTGCTACAATGAGCTGTTTGCCTACAGCCAGTCTTTGTCTTGACCCGTGCATTCATCAAAACTGCCTGCAAGCCATTCCCGACCAAAGGTTGCAATGCACTCAACTGTAATTTCCTATAGAGCTTTCAATTTGACCCACCATAAATCCTGAGCCACTTCTTTAGACTAAACAAGTGCCAGTTCTTTCAGGTGACACAAGAGCCTGGCTAGAGCAAAGGCAGAGAGCTAGCACAGAGAGGGACCACCACAAGGCACGGGGTTGTTCACAGGTCTCTGCTGTTCAGCTCCCAACTCCAGCACCACAAAGACTTGACCAACCAGATCTTGATAGATCAGACCGATGTGTCCTGGAAAGGTGGCCATGCCCAACAGGCAAAAAGAGCACCACAGAAGGAAAAACTGTGTCCAGAAAGGACAAGTCAAAGATGCATCTGCATCCTCTGTTTTGAGAATATGCACCAGTAAACAATGAGGGAATGTCACTGGCATAATGTAGCAGAGTGCATCGATCACAAGATGTGAAATGCTTTACCAGTGAGGTAATTATTCAATCTGCAGGACATTCACTAATAAATATCAGCTATGACTAACTTTAGCCTACAGAGTCAGAGCGTATCCAAAAAAAAAAAGCAAGCCAACTTTCACAGACATGGATTCAGACTTGCTTAATTTATTTTGTCCATGAAGTTAAATTGAACAGGATTTCTTACAGTTTGTGTGCTTATTGTCACTCCCCACCAGTGCTCACAATCCAAATCTCTCAGTGCTACACTAATAAAGGAGACTGAACATAAAATGGGCCCAAAGAAACCTGCAGCTAGAAACAAGCCTTGGCCCAAAACCAAGAGGGACTTACTTCATCTTATCACCTGGAATGAAAAACTTCAGCATCCAGCCAAGGCGTAACACAACTGCAACCTGATTATTCATATGCTTATCTCTGCAAATGTGTCTCTGACCTGGCCCCTCAAGCACTCCCTGACTTCATACAGATGCTTTCTTTCCCCTTTGTACCAGAGTACTTAGCACATAGAGAATACTAATCCTTAAGGGTTTAATAAAAGATTCGCTTTGGATCAGAAAATGGAGGTTGACTTCCCAATGCGTCACAGGTAGACGCTGGTACTTATGAATTCAGATTGATTGCAGGGAAAGTTTTTTTCATCCTGGCAACACTGTTGCCATAGCGATCCCGGCTGATCCGATATTCTTAGCAACGGCTCCTAACTCTCCATCCCCAGCACTCCCTGCTTTCGTCCACGGCTGAGCCGCGTAACCTCATTTCCAAAACCCCACTGACCACCAGCAGAACCATAGAGCAGCACGAGCTCACAAACTGGAGTGCCTTCTCCACAGGTACACCTGATGTGTTACCTGCTACACCAGTACAACGTGTGTTGCAAATGACAGGGCACCGAAAGCACGCTTGGCCTCAGGACACTGAGTAGGAGAGAGAGTCACGCTGGACCTATTCTGCTAACGCTTTCAGATCCTGGGGACACAAGCAGGAGAGCAGTGAGGGTCTGTGATGTTCCAAGACCACAAACATCCACCTTATTATTTCACACACATACCTAGTTCACCATCATTCCTCTGGGCTAAAGTAGTATTAGATAAAGCCAGTCTGAAGCTGTGTCATTGAAATCACAAGAAGATGCATGTAAGACATCACCTGAGGTTTTACACCACACAGCAATAGAGCAGTTAATTATTACACTATTAACAATTGCCTCCCTCGTACAAAACTAGGCAAACTGAATTCCAACAGGCTTCTGAGCCAGCTGAAGATAAATCAGGAACTGACAAACCACAACACCTGTGTTACTCCAACTACACACACTGTGTTTGGCAACCACCCTCACTTCCTGTCAGAGGCTGTGTGCTGCACTGCTGCCTCTGGCTGGGCTTCCCTCCACTAGACCCAAAAACAGTCTGAGTTCTCACGCTGATTCTATTTGGGACCGAGCGACTCATAGCTCCTCATGCAGGTAAAGCTTTATGGACTTCATTTGGGAATGCAAACAGGAATAGTAGAGATTAGTACTCATAGTGGAGGTGGAGAGGGAAGTGGAACGGATACAGCAGCTGCTAATTAAACACAGGTTTGGGCCCCCTGGCCAGTACCAAACCCAAATGTGCTACCACTAGAAGCACTCAACAGTGCCAAGAGCAAGGAATTTGATGTGACTGGCAGCTGCACCACAAAGCCTGATGGCCCAACTGCTCTGTTCTGGACTGCTACTCACTACTCACCTATAAGATCTGTAATAAAAAAATAAAAAAACCTGCTCAAAACAAATAATCCATTACAAAACATTAACCACATGCCCAAGAAATAAGAGAAAATATTTTGCAAGTTTTAATACACGTGTTCATGGTTGGACTCTGATCTTAAAGGTCTTTTCCAACCTGAGTGATTCTACGGAAGTAGACCTCTAGAAAGGTCTCTCCAAAGGGAAGGTTTAAAAGCAGCAGGCAAACAAAGAGAAAATACTATGTAATGGCACATTCTGAAATAAGAGAACCAAGCTACAAAGAAACATCATTTAGAAGATCTTTTTTGGCTGTATTTCCAAAAGCCAAAGAATGGCAATTTTCAGATACATTGTCAGTGTCAGATTACATTTTTTCTATCGTTATGGTAAACTACAAGTCTCAACTAAGATTAAGGACCCAAACACAGTCACACTATGAATGTGGAATAAAAAACTGTCACTAAATGAGGTTATTCAGTATTTCTCGACTAGAAAGCTCCTGATAAATTTTTGGCTCCCTTCCCAAACAGAATCCTCTGAGTGTTCCCTGCTGCAATAATGAAGCACCCCTAGTTTGACACATGAAATCTACAATTTTGTGAGAAACATTGCAGGAAGACAACAGCTCCTTGGCAAACATCCTGATCTTGATGCCGTACCAACACATACCAAGGACAACTTTACAGAACCACACTGGCTTGCCTTCAATATACCCAAATAAAATGGGGATTAGGCTGGACATTTCAGTTTTGCTACTTTTTATCAAGTGCAGAACAAGCAGAATTCGGCCAGATGCTTAGCTAACACACAGACAATTTGATAAGTATCAGCTAATGCTTTACTTCTCCATTTCCTGCGTATTTCTCTTCAGAGGGATCCTGGGAAGATGCAAGGCACAGCGTTACAAAGCGCCCAACAACATTGTATTTACTTGGACAGATTTTGTGGTCTCTTTCAAGTGTGCTATATATAGCTGATTATTTTGTTTTCTAGTCTAGAAAAGGAAAATCACAGCTGACACAGATTTCTTCCCAGCAGTCGCCTGCAAGCCCTGGCTGCAGATCTCCTCCCACAGCACAGAACAAGAGCAGAGTCCTGCGGTTGCAGGTGCTCTGAGCGTACACTGGACATCTACTTGTGTTACTTTCTGTGCCAGAATTAAGCACAGATAACGTTAACACAGGGAAACGTTAGAAATACCAATGCTTCAGGTCAGTTACCAATTTATTGTATTTGCAATTTAATCCAGCCATCAAACAGATTCCACAGAGCATATCATATTAGCCATTGGGCTTAATGTATTCTGGAATCAAAGCTAAGGCTGCATATATTGCAGTATCCAATTTATATACACAAGGGTTTTTTTCCTTTTTCTTCCCCCCCCTCCCCCCAAGAGCAAAGAAATGCCAATTGACAGCCTTTCACAGTTATGTCACTTCTGTGCTGCTGAGCCAGAACCCCCGTGTGAGGAATCCTTACATAATTTATTGTGGTCATTTTCATTCCAAATAGGTGAAAAGAAACATTCTAAAGGTTCCATCTTGAAGACAGCAAATTTTCCTTTTTAAAGCATTTTAAGTGTTTTTAATAAATAAAAAGAAAGCTGATGATGCCACAATCTACCCAATACGATTTATCCTCTTTACTTTCAATAATCTCCTTATAAAGCTCTGTTTTTCAAGGTGAGAAGATGTTAGGAGCTCTCCATCAGTAGCATATGGAGGATTAAACAAATTTGCACAAGTCACACTGAAAGAAACAGTGCTAAAAGAACATCATGACTGCAAATCCATAAACTCATGCAGTAGGAAAGCCAGAATTACACAGTTTAAATCTGCCCTTTTGTATGTATCAACACTGTTTCGCACAATACTACAGAACAGAGTGTTTTCATTGTAAGATCCAATAGTATTAGGGGATGCCTCATCCAATCGCCATTCCTTCACTATTTTTGGCCCTATTCTTTCTTTTTATCTGTTGTTTTTTGTTGGTTTTTCCTAACAAAGTGTCTTTGTCCAGTGTCAGAGCTGTTACTGCTCCTCACCCAGTACATGTGTGCCTGCTCCCTCCTTATCCACTGCTGGCCCAGAATGCCCCGGCAACCGCCTGTCTCCCAGGCGGTTCTCCTCTCCCAGCTCCACCCATCAAAGGATGGCAAAGTCATGCCCACCACTACAGGGTTTTTAAAGCACATTTTATCCATGCAAAATAGAGGAACTTACTTAAATTAGCAAGGGAAGACTCTCAAGCCTTCAGCAATTCATGTGTGACACAGTAAGGCAATGCTGTGCCTATCAAAGGTTCTTTGGCAATTTTTTGAATAAGAATCCAGAAACCCCAGCTCCTTCTCTAACATTGAATACATGCACCACAAATATAAACAGCAGCAGAAAAAAAGTCTGATGGGAAATATGCTAACAGCAAATGTCACCAGCAGCTGAAGCAATACGGCAAGAGAGACAGCCAGCTACTGCACTCGTTTGTGTGCTGGGGTGAGAAGACAACACATCACACGCTCCATGGTGGAGCATGTACATCATGTCATAGAATCCCAGAATGCTTGAGGTTGGAAGGGACCTTCAAGATCATCTCATTCCATCCTCCTGCACCTCACTTCATGTGTGAAAATCAGTGCCTAGTTCTAGGGCCACGTTCAGAGCGTGATCCTGTGATCCTGCACCGCTTCACACTTTTACCTTGGAAGACACACACACACACACTTGCAAATATGTAGCTCCATCTGTTATTAGTTAGCAAAGAAACAGCCTTAGGTGGTTAAGTCCTATCCCTACTATCACAAACCTTAAGCTGTAATACAGTAACAGGTATAGAGCTCGTAACAATTTCTCCATAGACTTGTAACTTGGAATAAATACTTTAAACTGGACAGAAGCCTGAGATTTATTCCCTGCACATGCCATGTTTGCAAATAGACATTAAATGACCTACTTACTGCATTTTTTGGATGAAGCTGGGGATGGTCATGTTAGGCTGGAGTGCTTGAGTTAAAAAAAAGGGAACCAAATGAAAATCCTGTCCTGTAGCACCTGATTAACACTTATTTTCAGACTATGCTTCTCAGAGAACTAAAGGGAGAAGACAGGGTTCTCCCCAAGTTGTTACTTTTTTTTTTCCTGCTCATTTTCATTTTCAAGACGTCCATTTTTCGGGAGCTGTTAAGCCCTGAGCTCTAACCCAAAGTAAATAAATAAATACACAAATACAGGAAGATTTTAATAAGAACCCTTTTGAGATATGCCCTACGTAGCTGAGAGAGGCCAAGATTTTATACCTATTTAACTGACTTATTCTAAAATCTCCTTGATAGCAGAGATGCAGTGCTGGCCTGGGCACTGGGGAGGCTCATGGCCACGGCACAGGAGCAGGCTGGTTCCAAGGAGTAACCAAAGCATCGAGAGCATGACAGGAGGAGGGAGAAAGCAAAGAGGTAAGAAAGGGAACACTTGTTAGAAGGACAAAGAAAATCAGACAAGAACAGTAATTGTGTGGAACAATTAGATGTTTACAAAGCAAAAGAAGAAGTTGAAAGACTAACCCTGAAGGAAACAGGTATGAAATGACAATGCAGACAGAATTCTCAGGACACTGGCTACATGCTTATTAAACCAGGTGTAAACATTCAAATGACAAGTCAGCACTTCTGCAATCTTTTTAAATCTTCCAACTATTAAGAAGATACATTAAAGGGAACAAAAGTGGATTTCCTTTAGTTTTCCTTATATGGAAAATTCTACCAGGCAAGCCAAAGCCACATAACTGCTATTCCATAAAATACTTCGTAATGAGAATATTCACTAGTTCTATTATTAAAGTCAACAAGCTACGACTCAGATGGCCTAAAAATCTAACAGCAATTCAATCCTCGTGATGGATTTGTTGTTTCCTCATACCAGGCCACTGTTTCTGATTATTTTAATTGGTTACTACTGGCAATACTGTATGTAGGAAAATTAGGCAATAAATCATATAGCTAATCATGTGGTCACAGGAACCATATAAATGTCATATTACTGTGTCTAGGAAACTGCCTGCTGCTCTGCCCGGAACTTAAGTAGAAAATGAATAAAATCTGTCACCAGGCCAATGAATGTTGATGTTCTTTTACCATTGATGCCTCGTTTAGCTCAATGCCCCGCAGGCACAACCTGCTGAGACGCCAGCACGTGGCAGGGTTAGTTCAGAAACTGAGACATCAGAGCCAACGCAGCAATCCAGGTCAGGAAAGACCCCACCGCTGCACCCCTGGACAGAGAGGAAGGAGGGAGGATCTGGGACCTTCTGTCCTAGCACTTCCAACCTCTTTCCCTCTTGGACCCATACTAAACAGTCAAGCCAGTCTCACCAAACCTGCACCTGCTGACACCAGTTGACTTTGCAGGGCCCATTCACTCCCATCACTCAACGCAGTGAGTCAATGAAGGTGAAAACATTTTATTTGGGGGGTATTAATTGTGATTAATGGGATCACTTCTCTGCCGCAGGGCAGAACTCCCTTCCCACCCTGCCCTAAGCTGGAGCTCTTTGAAGGAACTGTGCAGGGAAAAAAAAACAGGAAATTCACGAAGTGTGTTGGGCCCTGATTTCCCTTCCCCCATCTTCCTCTTCCCACTTTAATTTCTCTCAAGACATTGAAAAGGCACGTTGAAAATACAGCTGAGTGGGTGATATAGTATATTCAGGTTTGGTTCACATGAGATTTGCCTGGGTCAAAACATTTCTTCAGTAAATTTTTATTTCCCTTGGAGTGAGATCTACATACTAAAGGGGAACTCCTGGTGTTTTTTAAGATGAGAGAGATTCACATTAACGTTATTCCTTTTATTTTTGATGTATTCTTTCCACTGAGTTGCTGCAGGGAACTCAGGGAAGAAAATGCTGTTTAAAAATGGGGTAAAATTTTGCTATCACAGAAATACAGAGTAACTCCTGAGAAGGAAACAGGAATTCCCCAGAACACCCCTCACTGCAGACTGAGCAGATCCTGAGCCATGTCAGTTGTCAAGAGAATGGCTCCTTTAGTTACACACAAATAACCTGAAGGTTGGTCCAGCTGTACTTACAATGTTTAGCTAAAACTTCAACAGTAAAGTTTGCCAGCATGTTCTGTACTGTGTAACTAAAATCTGCATTGCTCCACAGAAATAGGTCAAGGATCTAATTTACTTGCTTCTAATTAGTCTATTAAATAGGTAAACAATCTTCCTGCAAAACTTTTTACTTGGAATATGTCTATAGGGGCAACATTATTTCAGCCATTCTAGTCTGGTATGAGCTCAAGTTAACTGAACTTTGAAATTTCCTTCCAAGTCCAAAGCCAAGATGCGCAGGAAACAGAAACATGAGCTGAGATCATGAGAACAACCATTGCCAGAACAATCCCTCCTGTAAACAGAATGCACCTCTAATGCTCTTGGGTTTGTTATCCACCAATGGTCTATGCCATGGTCAATAGCTATTGATTTACATTCTGATTATAGAATCCTAGAATCGTTTGGGATGGAAAAGACCTTAAGAGCAAATGTTAACTGAGCACTGCCAAGGCCACTGCTAAACCATGTTCCCAAGTGGCACATCCACAAGCCTTTTGAACAGTTCATTACCTCTGCCAAAATGAGTAACCAGCTAAAACTAATTCCACTTCCAGTATTAAAGCATTGTCCAAAGTGGCTACACTCCGGAACCCTCCAAGCTTTGCCATGGCTTTTTCCTCCATAAGGAGATAGCTCTGTGCAAGTTAATTTTTATTCATGCTAAAACCAACACTAAAATGTGGAGTAAATACACACAAATTCCAACCACTTATTCCTCAAATTCAGTAAATCTCATCCTGCTGCTTCTTTGGCCACTGACATGAGTGTGAGAGATACAGAACATTCTCTATATTAATTTGTAATTAATTCATTCATTATGAATTAAATACTCGTATGAACAAACCACATCTTTATAATTTTCATTGTGATTTTTATTATTGGGAATTTACGAATTTCTGAGTATTAATTTCAGAATTATATATAAAGTCTATCTATATGAAAACAATAATGCAACTATTCTGCAAGTATGAAGGGGCAGCTCTCTTCTCTTCTCCTACCCTTATTTCAAGAAGTTCACAACCCTAAGAACTCTCACGAGGAAAAAAAGATTGAAGAACATCACTGCAAAGTGAGTAAGGTCATATTCAAAAAAAAAAAATCCAGAACAATGAAAGCCACGAGGATATTAATAATGCATAGCTAATACCAAAATTCAAAGGCTTGTCAGAAGCCAGGCAAGCCCACGTTAATTTTGCAGAGATGGTATTGCAGAGATAATAAAAAGAGAACAACAGCAGGCTTGTTTGTAGTGACAATAAACCCATAAAATAGCAACACTAAATAAAAAGTTACAGCACAGGAAAATATAAGGAGATTAACAACATTTCAAATTGCAAAAAACAAGTTTTCATGCGATGACACAACACACTATCTAATACTGCTGAGTGGGACCATCAACAAAGTAGAGAAAAGGATTCAGGGCAGAGAAAAGGCTACAGTGAGCAGGGTAAATCATCCAAGTCCTCCCCATACCTCTGCACCCCTCTGCTCTTCACAGGCTGAATGTGTAAGAGTGAGCCAAAAAGATGAACTCAATCCTCTCCTCTGCAGCTCTGGTAAAATCTGAGGAGCAAACTCATAAAGCATTGTTCTCCCACACAGAAACAAGATGTATTATGTGGAAGAAGATGGTTATTCAGCTAGATTAAGGCTGGAAGCCTGGACTCTGATCTCCCAAATCTATGACCAGAAAACTTACCAGGTTAAGCTTTCTCAAGCCCCACTGGAATGATCTTACACTGAACTAGGGCTGTATTACTTTTCTTCCCTACATTTTTATAAATGTTTTACTTTGCTGGGTTGAGGCAGCCAGTACACACAGCTCTACAGAGTTAATGCACAGATATCTGTCCTCAGAATATGCTTTTTCTTTAACTTTTAATTAATACTAACAGTACTGAATGATGTGAACCAAACAATATGCCACAACGGGAATTCAAGGATGCCTGTGTTACTCTTAGGCAGTCTTAATAATGGGTGTACTCCGCCTTTCAGACTCAATGTTTAGGTGGTGCGTTGTTACAAATCCCTCAGGGTAAACGCTCTCAGCTCCAAAATCATTAGAAACTGCTGGGTTGTAATTCAATGCCTTGTCTCTCTACTTACTAGATATGTGCCAGCACACAAACTGTACTGACAGGTGGAATGAATGGCAGTCAGGAGCTTAAATAACTTCAAAAACCTGACTCAAGCACCACAGCGAGATGCTTTATGATACACTGAGATTAGGAACTCTAATAGAAAGGCACATTTATTAAATTGTCTTCTCAAATTCTTCATTTATCAAATAGAAGTGTAAAGACTGAGTACCAAAAAGCAATTTTGTATCTGTTTTACACACTAGTATTGGAGCACATACTAAAACATTATGTCATACATGAATACAAATAATGTTCAGCAGAACATGTCGTGTAGTCAGAGTTGATACACTTCCATCTAGTTATTCCCTTTAATTTTAACACATCTGTTTCTCTCAGCTGTCAAACTTGGGCTCAATTTTCACACATTGGCCTGTACTACTGTTCCAAATTAAAACAAATTATGAGCTCCCTGACCTGGTGTTTGCTCTCCTCCAGTCAGCTCATGGCGCAGCTAAGAGTAGAGGGGAAAGTCTGCCATCAAAATCCAGTGAAACTGAGCAAAGCTAAGTGCTCTATGCTAACTGAATTTTTCCCAGGGTAAACAGATGGCTTAGCACATCAGATTTTTTTCTACTGGCATTTAAAAGTATCACATTGTTTTGCTCTTCAAGCATCTGAAAAGCTCACAAGGTGGGCAGGAAGAAGTGAGTCAATGTTCTAAGTAGATTCTCCCAAATACACAGTTGTTTGGTCTGTATTTCTATTTCAACACATACACTTACTATTGGGTACACCAGTTTTTAAAAAACCCCACAACTCTGCTGAAGTGACAACAGGGAATCCAATCCAGTGCCATCTTCATTTACCTTGTGTTTTAAGTAATTGTTTGGTAATTCAGGACAAATCTATGCCACATTTAAAGTTTGCTTCAAGTCTGCTCACCAAACTGTTGGAAAATGGTGATACACAATGAATCAGTCACCCAAAGTTGTTTTTTCTCCTCATTTCTTGTCTACACAAACAAAACCTAGAAAGGTCTGTAACAGCTCTTCCATGCCCTTCCAACAGCCCTGATAGCAGCCTGCAGCTATAGGATTAAAAGAAGAATCTGCTTTATATTCGAAAGTGTTCGCCGCTGCTGTTTTGACAATTGAAGGGGTCTAGAAAAAATTTTTGCAAAAAGGACATCAAAGGAACTGAGCAGCACAAAATGTCACAACAATCCATTTCCTTAATTTCCTTCATCATCTATAAATAGTTGTAGTCTGTAACATGGGACTTGCACATCTTATTAACACAGAATAGTGTTTGTAAAACAAAAGTTGCAATAGAATTACTTGCTTGAGTAAAGGCTATTGAATATGACTGTCTAAAACAACTTAAGCCGCTAAGGTTCACGTCAGCGAACCCTTCTGCTATTTGTATTTGACTTACACACCTTACCAGCATTCGTCACTTATGCACAGCTTAAAAAACATTTTTAATAATTCCTCCAAGCAGAAGCATGCTACTGAATATAATACAGGTTTTTTATTCAACTGAGAAGTTGGAAATAAATGCTCCTTTCTCAAAATACCAAAAAGCTAAAAATAGTTCAGAACCCCTCCTATTGAGCAGCTTCTTTTCCACAGTAATTTGCAGGGTGATGATGAAATGAAACAAAAACATAAGGGGAAACCCAGTATCACAAAATACCAAAGCAAACGTTAGTTAAAAGAGCACAAAGTGACAGCATTATATCATACAGAGAACAAAGATGAAAACAGAATCAGACCGAACTGAAATAGAAACTCTTTCGATTTTTCTATCAAACATTTAAGTAATAAAAAGTTCAGGATAGGTCTCTGAAATGGGTTTTTAATCGCTTGCTTATTTTATTCCTCCTCTAATGGTATAATTATTCTCCACATGACGAGTGGAAAAGCAGAGACCTGTCAGAGCCCTGTTCATAAGCAATCTTGCAGGACCAGATAGGAACATGAAAGAGCCCTGGAACACAGCAAGCGTCAAGAGGACACAAGGTGCAGAGCTGATTAGCTATTTTCATTCTATATCCAAAGGATCTGATCCATTAGCACAGGGAGATTAGAAATTGCTCTGCTACAGCTGTGGCTCTACACCACTTCCTTTTTTTTTAATTATTATTTTTAAACTTTGGGTTAAGTTCTAACTGATCACCGACTCATCAGCTGCAAGTGAAAAGGCAAAGCAATACAAAGAGAATTGCTTTAATAACACAGGAATACATGGAGGAACCACTGGAGTTAACAGACCCCTTAGTCCACCCATAAATTAAGGAAACCAACAAAGCCTATCCAAACAACAATGCTCAGGAGTTATTACATTTAGGTTTCAGCATCAGGAGCAAGATTATTTATGCAAAATTAATAGGAAACTTGGTCTCTCTGTGAAACGCTACAAGGGAATTTCTTTTGTTCTGCTGATGTAATGGAATATTTATGAGCACTGGGAATCAGGGCAGTCAGAATTACGACGAAGAGAGGTCACAGAGGGTAGGATTGCAAGGTTACATCAGATGGGCTTGTCTTTATGCTTGGTTTTTACTGAATGTGTGCAACATGCCTCTTCACAGATATTTTTGTTTATTGTCCTGAACAAAAAAAAAAGGCACTGTTGTGAATTTGTCTGGATGTGACCTGGATATGTGCACTGCAATACACATTTTTATTTATTTTTAATAACTATCTCCATTTGCACCAGTTTCCCAACACATTTGAAGACCCCACTGCTCCAACGCATCTTGGTTTTAGCCACGAAACTGCTTGAAGCTAAAAATCAAAACTAAAGAACAACAAAGGGATCATACTGAGCCAGGCACACTGGAAATGTATAAACAGGTGGACGGACACAACAGTAGTCACTACAGGAGGAATGTTTTACTGCTCTTTTTGATTCCACATACAGTTACTTTAGAACAGCAACCGAAGCAAGAAATTTCCTCTCAGTTCCAATTTGCAGAGCATTAAAATATATAACTTGCATAGAACGTGAAAATGCCTTGACCTTCAGCAATGTTTCATTCATAAACTGGGGCAGAATCCTTTTACTACTTAATTGGTGAGAAGATACAGAGTTGACAGTACTAAGTGAAACAGAAACATACACCCATCTTCTGTTGTTTCCCTTTGTGTCCACACAAACAACCCAGCTGATCAGGGCACTGAGGGAATCTCTCCAGATGAGCAAAGTTCATGAAAATATTCATAGGAGGAAAGGTATGTCATTATCCCCAGGCTCTGCCGACTGGATTGTAATCAGAAAGATCCCTCTTTTTTAGCAGATGGGTCTCCTGGCCTCTTTCCAGTATATGCTTCATGTTGTCTATTGTGGCAAACCAAACTGTGAAGGAAAGAACTAAAATAAAGCATTTCCTAGTCTACCTTTGGACAGAACCAACTCTCATATGTGAATATAATTTTTAATCAGTTTTAAACAAGAGGCACAAAGGCTCAGTAAATTGCTAGCTGGCTATAGGCTCACCCAAACAAGGATAGCTGGACCGGAGCTCGTTCAGCATTGCAGGGACAGGATCATTATTCTGTGACAAGCTGGTGATCACTTTCTAATTCCTCCAAGACAAGGAGCTGTCATAAGAAATACATGTACAAACACAGCCTTTGTCGGCAGCCTTAGCAGGAAGATCAGACAAGAACTGAAGGGCCTGTTCACTTCTGTAACAGCTTTGCTAAGTCAAAGCCAGCCTGGAAGGCTGCACCAGAGCTATCTGCTGTCCTAGTGAACAGAAACCTTCCAGGCTGTTCAGTTTACCCTCCTCAGAAAATGCATCACAGGCATTTCCTCCCAGCCCCACCAAACAAACCCAACAGCAAAGACACTGGTTCAGTTCTGGCTGGAAAGTAGCTAAGTAGTGAAATAGAATCACAGTGCCTGTGGAGAAATGGCTAAGAAGGAAGAGCACTATACCAACATCCATGAAGCCCAGAACATGTTTAGAAACATAACAGCAGGCACAGTAGAGGTGGTACCATAAAGCTTCGTGTGCTGTTTGAGCAGCATTTCCCCAGCGAGTTCTGACAAGAACTAAACCCTGCATAAAACCACCGCTCCAACTCCGGAGCCGCGCGCTGCTCCGTCTCTGCAGCGAGCAGGGCTTGGCAATTAGCGCGAACTGCGCAGGTGATCCGAGAGATGGGGATACGGCTGCCGGGAGCTCCCTGGGGCCCGGCAGGCTCATCTTCCACAGCCTATTAGAGCAGCTATTAGACGGTGTTGATTTTCCCTCACTGTTACAGCTGAACAAATAACGAGAAAAATTATATGCAAACATCCCCATGACTTCTGTATGATTCTGCTCCAACTGCGTTCCCACATTTTCTGTTTCATTATCACGGACTCTTGACATTTTAAGGGAGGAGTTTGCTCTCAGCATCCTCTCAGGACCACAAAGTAAATCTCATTATCAACAGCAATTTTCATGGGAGGAGGGGGGATTATTATGCACAAAATCATGATAAATAACAAACAAGTTTGTTAAAATTGCAATCTGTTTGCAGACAATCTGCAATCAAGAAAGGAGACTCATTCATCAAGCAGATTGTTACTAGAAATTGTCTTCCTCAGCTACAATCAATCACTCATACCCTGGGCACTTGCAAACAGAGGTATCGTAGTCCTAGCACCGATTCCTGGGTTTATCTGCTTGTCCCAAAATGTACATTTAATTTAGGAACTTTGTATGTGGAATGAGTACCACACAACATGCAATCTCAAGTAATCAACTTCAGCGCTGTCTAACACAGCACACGCTCACTGAAGGCTCAGGCCTCTCATATTTATTTGGATTCTACCAGAGCTCCCACTAACACAGCTACTACCTATGAGAATTCTACTTCCCCCAGCAAGTTGAAAAAAAGCTTCTGGAATGATTTTGGAGGGACATCAGTCATTTTGGCAGAACCATTTCTGTCTGGCATGTAATTAGTTTACTTGGGGAGAATCATTTGCTCCCTCTTCGCCTACAAGCTCTTCTGTGTGCACGGAGCATCCTGAGAGGAAAGATATCTGGAGGTTAAAATTAGCAAGGAACGCAGATGCCATTGTCTCCTCTCATTACCTCCTCCCACAGTGCACGTCTCGCATCCAAACTGAGAGGGGGTGGAAAACACACATATAAAGCAAAAAGAAAAAAAGAAGAAGAAAACAGCAAAAATAACCCCTCTTCAAAACAACAGATACATCAGACTTTTCTGGTCAGCGACAACTCTGCAGATGATTTTCCAAACAGTAATTACAGTATGTGGCTTCATTAGCATCTTAGGGTTGTACTCACCATTGCTTCATGTCAGGATTAAATGCCATTATCTCAAGACAAGAAAATCGGGAGTATATGGCAATTAACACTTCAAATGACTTGAAAGAAAACAAGGAATCTTCTGAACAGTCTGTTTCTAGGCTGACGTGCTGTAAACAAGAACATCAGCACTGACTTCAGCTCAGCTACCACAGAAAAAAGAGCGTCTGTTTTTCTTCTTGGCAAATATTGATCACAACTGAAACGTTCTCATATATTCAAGATGCACTTACACCTTTCAAAAATATAATTAAGGCCAAAAAAAAAATCATACCTATGGCCACACCTTCAAAGAATTCTCAGAGATCTATGTCTAGCCTGACAGAACAGTAAATAAGACCAATGAATTCCAGCACCTTGAAAAATATTTCTCCTCAGAGGGTCCCTTCTGTGTATCCAGAGCGCAAATAGCATCTGGGTTTAGGACATTGCTCTTTGCTGTGTGCAAATCCTACCTGTGTAAAACATGACCAGGGAAACACTTCTGAATGCAAACAAAACAATCCACTGATCCACAATTTGCAATCACGTCAGGCCATGTGTTAAGAAAATGGGGAAAAATATACACACTCAAATTTATAATTGGTGTGTGTGTATGGAGGAAAAAAGACTAGCATTACTGCTGTGGTGAAACCAATTTAACACATTAAAGTTTTGTATTTTTAGATCTTTTTAGAATATACTAATTCTGTGCAGACCTACCAACTGGACTGGCTGGCAGGCAGCTCTCAGCAACACCAAGATAACGTTTCTAAAATGTGCCAGGAGCCTTAATAGTGCAAAACATTATGAGTAAATTAATCCTTCTATCAAATGGCTGACAGCAACATAAAGGGTCAGGGTTTATACACACAAAGGACTCCTCTTGAAAAATGACTCAGCCATCTCCTGCACCCAACCAGAAACCAGAAAAATGAGGTCTACATTGCCCTCAAATAACCTGAATAAGATGATCTTGCTTACCCAGAAGGACTGGAGACACGACTGGAGGGTGGGGGGAGAAGAAAAAGCTTTATTAGAGGAAATTTTCTTTACTAAAGATATGCAAGCAAGCAAGCTCCTGATCACGAGGTTTACTCAGAAATTCATAAACCTCCAGTAACATAATCCCTATTAAAAAAGTATAAAGATGTGGTTTGTTAATATAAGTATTTCATTAATAATGAATTAATTACAAATTAACATATATAAAATGTTCTGCACTTCTATAAGCTTCTGGTATCTTCAATTAAATAAATTCATGGAGATTACCATTCAACTCCAACAGTACTGCCTATTCATTATTAGAAAAGCAAGGGAAAGATGCCGTTCTTGGATGGCACCACTTCCTACCACAGTTGTTTAACGCACTGGCACTGGTCACATAAACGCAGGGAACTTCACTGGCTCTTGGGTTATCACACATTTACTACCAACTTCAACAGAGTGCAACTGGACCCCATATTGTTTGTGGAAAAGGCTCCATAGGACCATCATCTCACCGGATTCCTTCTGACTGAGTGATGGTGTAGAGAGAAAGGAATGGGAAGCCAACAACTTCCCAGAAAACAATGTTCCTGGCTTACAAAACTGAAGTTATCATGTCAGGAGCAACTCCAAAATCATTTGAAATTCAGTTGCTGGAATGAAGAGTCCAGCATTTTTCAATTCCAAAAGCTGAGACTGCTACGCAAGAACAGCAGTGGGTTAAGACAGGATACAAAGAGCAATAATACAATTAAGGATAAAATGTTTCCTTTTCAATTAAAGACTAGAACTGAATGGAACTTTAAAAGCAGAGATGTTGGGATTATAACCCCTGAAATTATGCATAGCTTAATGCCAGGCTCTGAATTGAGCTACTGCAGCCTCAAAGGGGCATTCCTCAACTGGCTGGGGTTTAATGCAGCAAAGGGATTCCACAGGCATTAGTATCGATGAAGAGAGGAGGTAATAAAGCATTTGCTCTCTATGAGTAAAAAGGGTAATGGAATGATTACAGTCCCTTTCTTCCCCTGCCCTCAGCAGATCCTGCAGACTCATTATCAGTGCTTTGGACAGCTAGGAATCCATCTAGGGCTTGGAATGCTGTGCTGGAACATCCCGCCCCTGTGGCTGAAGAGACACTCAATCTACACAATAGCAAACACTGACTTACTTCAAACATAGGCTAACACTGGCCATTAGTTGTGGTATCTAAATCTCTGGAAAACATGCCAAATTCACAGCTATAGACACAGAAGGAGCACTGGGACACTATAAAAAGTTGAGCACTTGTACACAGGCCCGTTACGCACAGGGTCCCCTAATGGATTTCTCTATCTGCCCAGAAGAGCATGCAGCATGATTTTCCACCCTGCCAGTCAACACAGGAGTCACATCTGTGAAACTAGGGAGCCATTTCCTTGACCTTGCCTCACACAGAATGAAGAGAGTGCTTGTACTAAAACATTAGGGAATAGGTTTGCACTCCAACAGCTGATGGCAGCTGAGTTGCTGTGGTCACTTTCCTGCTGACCATCTTCCATTCATTATCCATAGTGCACATGTCCCAAAGATACAGATGAATTAATTAGGAAGTTTACCATTTATCACTGCAACAAAGACATGCACTTAACTGAGAGGCACTGACCCTCACTTGAGGCAACATTATAAAGCTTGGGAAAAGATTCCAATACCTAGATACCACAGCAAATCTTAAATGATTCCAAAGTATAACTTACACCCTTTTCCTTTTATTTAAGGATATGGTATGGAGTTATCCCAGGGACCTTCAACTCCTACCAAAATGTACTGGCAAGCAGGACAAACCTTGGTCAACCTTTCCCTACTCATTCTTCATTACTTCGTTTTCTCCTATCTTGCCTCACTCATCCACACCCCATTCCTGTACCATTTCCCTCCTCCATTTCTGGTGTTACTGTCTTTTCCTTGATTAATTCAAGTCCCAGTTCCATGCTGCTAAGTCAAACAGGGCCCTAATGCATCTATCCACTTGTCACAGCTTGTTTTACCAAAAGATGACCGAAGAGAGCCTGTTCCTTCCTGTACTTGCAAATAGCTCCAGAAGAGTTAAGCACAGGGGGAGACATGAGGATACAGCCTCAGCAGTAATAGCCCTTTGCCTCCTGACACAGCCATGACTTGATGAGGAACCCAGTGCACAGATGAGAGGACATGAGCTGCAGTTCAAACCCATCCACTGCCAGAGCTCCCGACATCAGACACGCGCAGTCCTTTAAAGATTTCTTGCAGTACTGTTTACCGGCAGCAAGAGACATTCCACCACTCCCACTGAAGGAAAACGTTACCTCAACGTTCACTGAAATAAAACCTGAACAAATGGGGAAAGTTTGTTCCATTTTAGCACTAGCTTATCCAAAAACACCAAGCAAACGTTTCCTTGTGCATATACAAGAGCTCCGTACCTCACTTCACGAGGGCCTCAATTCAACCTAACAGGAAGCTATCCCTGACCAGTATCCTGGGGACATTTTCTATTCTGTTAGACAGACTAGAAGTTAACATTATTAGCCAAACTAAGAAAAAAAAACCATCTCTTTCAAGCCACAGTGGAAAACCATCACCCAGTGTAAACCAGCCCAGGAAGTAACACATGTGACTGCTGCTGCCACAGTGCCCAGAGTAGAGAGTGCCCTGAAGGAAACCAGAGGGAAGATAGAGCTGCACACAGAGCTCCAGGCAGACTTTCCATGCAGATTAAATCTATTTGAACATCAACAGTGATTAATTTAATCTTAGCAGGCAGTTTGAACATCCTTCTTCAGATTTAACCCTGGGAATCTGAGAAAGAACTGGATTAAGACACTCAGTCTAAAGTTCCAGGAAAGCTCAGCCCCTGAACTTGCTAAATCCTCTGCTTGTCTACCTTTTCCTTCATTGCCTTCCTAAAGAGCCTCAGCAACTGTCACCCAACCTCATGCCTGTTTCTTTTAGATCCTGACTCTGCAGGGTTAAACATCAGGACAGTGAGCAGCCAGCTCCTCACTCCAGTTCCCACTACAAGCAACCATCTTGTTCTGCAGATCACAGGCACTTCTCTGGCAAAACAGACCATGCCCTCCTCTGACCTTTTGATTTTCTATGCACAAAAATGCAGCTGGGATCCAGCCTCTGTGAGATAAAAACAGAAAGAAAACATCCCCACCAGCTCCTCATGGGAACAAGACAGCAGAATCCAGTTCTGCATATCTGTACAGCAAACACAATACAAAAGAAAGTCCCACATGTTGAGACAGACAAGTTACATACAAATTTTCTATACATCAGCTGGCACTCAGATTCCCAGAAGCAGAGCATCAAAAGCTCATCAGTACTTCTCCTACCTCTTCTACTTCCTAGACAGGAAGTCCATCCCAAAATGGTTTGTAGAATTTCATTTGATATAGGTTTGGCTTTTTTCATAAGATGCAAAAAGATTCTATAATTTAAAATCCCCGTTTGTTCTGCCTAGATAATCATAAGAAAGTTTTCCAGAATCACTCAGAAATGCCCCGTGGAAGTGCCCAAGCAGACAATCAAAGACAGGAGGCCTCAATCCAGTTTTCTGACAACTTGGATGAAACAATTTGACGTGAATGTGCCCATGGAAATCACCACAACACATCGAGCAGACAGTGATTAACAAGACACTTCTGTTCCTGTTGAACTGCATTGGCTTCGTTGGAACTTAGTTTTACACTAAAACCAAAAAGTAAGAGGACATTTTGGAGTTTCAGTCCATGGAAGCATTTGACACATCCTGTAGCTCCAGACAGAGACCAAGTTGGATCCTGATATTTTCTTGCCTAAAAGTCAGACGTTACATCAGAAGCAAAGGTGACCCTCTGACTGTCATGCTCTGGTCTATTGAAATGCACCTCCACGAAGGAAGGTTTAATCTGCTCCAACAGAAAACGTCAAAGCTTGACTAAATGTCAAGATTTCATTACACTCTGAAACAATGTCCTGGAAAATAGCTGCAAGTCAGACCAATTTTTTAAATACATTTATTGATACTACACTGAAAAACAACAGAATTTTTCTAATGTTACTAGAACACAGATTTTGACCAAAATTGCAATGACACTTTGTGATCACCCAGTTAATTTACATTAGCCTCAATCTAATTTGCAATTCTTAAGCCTTAAGAAGACCATTTCAAATTACAGACCAGATGCTGATGAGGTTGTTGTCTAGTGAACTATAAATTAAAATAAAGCAATACAAGTTGACATCCAAGAAACACCAAACTTAAATTTACCAAGCAGGAAAGCAATGAAAACTAAAATAGGAACTCCTGAAAAAAAATGCTACTGCCATAGTTTGAAAGCTAATACAATAACCCCAGTAACTGAACGTGGAATCACATAACTTGTGCAGAACAAATGTTATTTTGCACTATTTATAAACACAGGTAAAATATTATGCATTTGGGGACCTGCCCTTCTCCCCTCCATCTCACACTTCCTGATAGCTGGTTGGACTTATTTCTACCACAACTCTGACGTTGAATTCTTTATCCTCATAAACTGCAGGTGCTGAGCAGGCAAAAGGAACCTGCTATTTGTAGCTTCTAAGTAAACCATGCCAAAAGAGGGGGAAAAGAAGAAACAAGTGTATAATGATACACCTGCTTCCTCCTGTGGATCTCAATCTGTGAAGTTTCAAGGCTGATTCTCTTCCTATCCAATTCTCCTGGCTAAAATTACCTGTTAGGAACACCATCAAGTTTCCTCTGTTCCCTCTGCATCCTGACTCTTACTAGAGACTTAATATGCCTTGCAGATATAATTTAAACTGCACAGTATTCCCAGCATTTTTAAAAGGACAGAGTTTTACTAGTGGTATCGCAAGGGAGCTGATATTTTCTATTTTTCTCTTCCTGAGCTCCTAATGGAACAGCAGGAGGTGAAGTCAGTGTTTGGGCCATAGAATAAATCATAAATGCCAAAAGGGTAAACATTCAGGGGAACATTTCCCAGAGACCACCAAGTAGAAATCTTCAGACCAAATCAATGCACTTTAAGTAATCAATTCTACCTCTACAATTGCTTCTATTCCTTATTAAAGTGTCCAAAGGCTAAAATTACTCTCAGATTCTGCAATTCACAATGCAATACACAAACATTGATGCTTCAGTTTGTGATTTGTGAGCTTTTAAGGTAATGGAAGTCAGACTGAGTTGCCCTGTGCCAGAGAAAAGGCTTACGTCTTAGTTTTCAAAATGATGAAAACTATCATTCATTTTGCTACAGAAGACATTTTCCTTGTCTTATCTAAACAGGGATTTGCATTCAGGAATCCAGAAGAGGAACTGACATTTCCTTTTGGCATGGCTTCCCTAAAATGCTGTAAAATCAAATGTCATCCCTAATGCAAGTTCCTGGGTGCAACGCATAACAGCATCGTGAGCACGCTGGGAAGATGGATGAGCAGAAGGTGGCAATAGAGCACCAGAACAAAATCCATATACACTTTATTCCTAATTAGATGCTCGCTCTCACCACAGCACACACCCTGCGTGCAGGTCATGCCTATGCACTGAAAACCCAGTGTGATAGAGGTGTGATTTCTTACAGCTGCATCACCCCTGGGTAAAAGCAAATGTAAAAAATCTATTTTTCTCCTATGGTAGGCAACAATTACAAGACTTCCATAAGCACTTCAGTGTGCTGCCTACACAGCTCCCTGTATCTATCAGAAAATTAGAGAAAACAGGGGGTTTGTGTAGTTATTAGAAACCTACGTACTTCCTCCAGCTGAAAAACCAAATTATCGGCACTTATCTTAAAGCTCAAGTGGAAAAGTGCCATTACACTTTAAACAATAATATTCCCCTTCATTTCTAAAAAATCATCTCTTGAGCGCTGGTGGAAAGCGTATGGAAAACTTCCTCTCGCTCTTTCCAAGATTAAGAATACTTTGGTGTAACACTTCACCGTTAACCAGGTAACCACACAAATCTGGCTCATCTGAAGTTTGTAGTTAAACCTTCAAGTTTCAGTCACAAAGTGCCATCTCATACAGGTTTGTAGAGACTTCTCAAATACGTAAGGATTATCTGAAATGCTCTTTTCCATTACAAGCATGGAGGAGGGATTGAGGAAGGCAGAGACCTCCCTCTTTCGGCCAAAGGGAGGCGAAGCAGGCACACACTGCCTTTACAAGAGATTTGAAGGCAAATAATACCGGGTTTATTCCCTCGCATTTATGATGGAGACACATAAAACAGGATAAAACAATGAGGGGGGGAAAACTTCACTGAGGTCTCACGTGCAGTATTTCCAAGTTGCCACATTTAACATAACAAGCAAAGACTAATCGTCATGCACCACAGAAAGCAGTTTTTCCCAAGTTTGACGTGACATTATCATTATTTTGAAGCTCTGCACAGGTTTTCTGGTTTCAAACCTCTTGAAATAAAGATGTTTCTTAACATGAACACGGCAGTATAACAGATTTTTTCCTGCCCTGCTTTCCCCACTGGAGCCCAGCAGGCAGCAGTACCTGCCAAGATGCTGCTGCCCACAGCTGGACACCAGCCCCAGCCCTTCAGGGTTTGAAATGGCCCCCATCTGCCCCGATAAACCACACAAAATTAAACCCCACAGAACCATGCTAACTAACAATTATTTGGGTTTAAGAGCTAATGTTACAGGCACCTAAGAGCTGGAACCCAAGCAGTGTGTATCTAAGTCACACATTTACGTATTCCCCCTTGAACATACACAAGAGTTACTCCATGTCAACCAGCATCACTCAAGAGTAGGGTATGTGAAAGCAGCCCGATTAAAAAGGGGCAATGGTTGAACTTTCCACCTCAACAACAAACAGAGGAGAACCGAGAAGCAAAACATGAGAGAAAGTCTCCCTGGCTCAATTAGCAGCACCCATGGCCAGGACTGGCAGGTCTCTGTCCCTGCCACCAATCAGCTGAGCTGGAAGCCGATACGCAGCAGGCAGACACGACTCTTCCTCCGTGTCTGTACAGTGATTAAAACGTGCTAAGTAACCTTTCCTGGCCACACTTCCAAAGGGCTGGGAGCATTTCTCACCCCGTGCTGCCAGGTGGGGAGCTGGGCAAATACCAAGCTATAAATACAGCCACGGATTTGGTCACTGCTCACCCACCACTAAAACGACCCCGGGAGCAAACTCATTGTTGGACACATCATTTTCTCTATCACTGCAAAAGATCAGGTTTTAAAACATCAACAAAATGAAGCAAATGGAAATAGTCAAGATATCTGACATCCTAAAAAGCCTTCCAGGCTTAAATACATGATCAAAAGTTACCCAGTGGCAAAGAGAACAAAATTGGAATTTCAAATGACTAAATTCCAGTGCATCAATGTGGAGCTGCCGCATGCACCTGAGAGCAATCTTTAAAGAAAGATTTCATCAACTGACCATGAAATCTCTCTCAGCAGCTCTAATTTCAGGTGTTTTTAGCATAGGAATTGTCTGATAATTGGAGTTAATTTAAGGACTTAAAAAAATAAATCGCGGCATAATGATCCCCTCAGCAGCAAATAATAAAATTATTAGTGGACACTTTCTGAATGAAACAGTCTGGTTTGCTCAAATACTAATCACTTTTTATTACTAAGCAAAAAGAAGCAACTCGAGTGTAACACGGGAAACAAACTGTTAACTAAATATTGGATATTCTTTTAAAAAAATGTTAAAGGGTAAGCTACACAACAGAGCAACCAACACTTAAAATGTCTTAATTATCAGTGTTTGAAAATAACTTTGTTTCACGGCTGTCCCAGCTACAGCTTCCTGACTGGTTCACAGATAAAGAAAATTATTTCAAAGCTATTTCTTGCCCTGGCTTAGTGACAACATTACACAGTCCCCACTCTCCAGCAGGCTGGCAGGGGACCATCATTCCCATTTTACCTTCATTCCAGAACACTGGCCTTGGTGGGAGAAATGTTGCCCTTTGGTCCCACATAAATAGTTTTGCTTCCCCTGGAAACCAGGATTTGGGCACACTGGGCTTTAAGTGCTGCTTATATGCTGTAACTACATTAATATGGGGCTTTAGACTAAGGGAAATTATAAGCAAGATATAGTTTCTTCTTTGCTGGTTGGCAAGAATAAAGTACATTAAACAGCACTAACTAATTAAGCTTTTTCATTTTGTTTAAAGAAAGGTATGAAAGACACTTGATTTTTAAAAAAAATTAACTCCTAAACTTTTTCTTAATTCTTTGTGTCCTATACCTCTTAGGAGGTTAAAACTCACTGACAGATAATGAAAACAGTCACACGCTCAAAAATGAACTTAACAATACCCCCCAAACCTTGGAAAAACATGATCTTAAGATGCTTTCATCCCAAGGACATAAAAAAAAAAACCTTAACTGATACATAATGTTTGGAGAGAGCAGCTCAGCTTTGAGAACATATCCCAAAGATTGATAGCATGAGTTTTAAAGGAATAGTAATAGAAAAATCACTGTGGTACGTAAATAAATATCTGGACCTGTATATTACTCAAAGGTACTATCACATATGACTCAAATTCAATTCCTGTTATTATACAGATGCCTTTTGGCAATATTTCATTTAATAGTAATATAATACCATGACATGCCAAACTATTTAAACATCAATTCAGCTCTCTGCATCTTCATAATTCCACCCACTCGCCAATTAAAGTAGAAATTGTTTAAAGAACAGCAAAATATTTTCTTAAAAGACCCTGATTGAGGACCAGACAAACCAGACTAAATTCTTACACCAACAGATGGTACTGCTGTGGTGCAGAGAGCCACACTTGAGGACTGTGCAGTGATTTACAGTATCAGGCATGTTGCTTCTTATTATGCCAAATTTAAAACCCTCCCAGTGCTTGGCACCTATCTCAGGCTGACACTCTCGGGCTATAAAAAACCTGTGTGTGCAGAACAGCTTATTTTAAGAAAATTCTCATCACCCTTTCACTGAAAGCCTGTAGAATATTCATGATTTGGAGCACAGCCTTAAAAATCTGGCTGCCATATCAAGGATTATTCGGCTTTTTGCTATCCCCAAGAGAATTCATGCAAAACTGAACAAGTCACAAGCCTCTAAAACCAGGCTTACACTGAATGTTATAGTACCTTAAAGCCCAGATGTGTCCTGGTGCTCCCAAGTGTACTGTGAGGAGGGAAGAAAGGTGGGATACACTGCTAAGCAGCCCTACTTCACCAGGGACCTACCCAAAGAGAATTGGTTTGACTCTATGGAATAAGGCCGAATCCCCCATTTTTGTTACATTTTCTAAATTTCTATACTTTAACAAATTTACTTTAAAATCTGGAAGGTACCCAAAAAAAAAATCATTATCAATATTTGAAATGAAAGACAGGAACAATAGGTAATGCCAAAAATAAGAAAATCAAGTACATTAATTTCTTGTGTTATGAAATCAATACCGGCTTTTTTACAAAACTCCTGCATCACTCAGCACACAGAATGGATGGAGCTTCCTATTTTATCTTCCCTTTTTAAACCCAGCTGTGACTACAGTTATTCATTTCCTGATGGCTTCCTTTGGAAAGCTAATATTTTATAAATAAAGCTATGCTTAGGAGAGCAAGAGAGCTGACAAGACAAACAGTCAAGCACTGCCAAGACCCAAATGCCTCATCATTTGGATAAGGATTGCTGTCTGGTACATGGTATTCTCTTTTTTAAATGTTTTGGGTTTGTTCTTGACCATATGCCTGTATTCCGAATAATATTTCAACTGTACCAATAACCACCCATATTCTGTAATATTATTACTTCTCCCTTTAAACCTTGTATTTCTCCTCCTTGAACCTAAAAACACATCCTATATTCTAGGAGAGCAGACTTTGTGCGTCCTGGCCCAGCAGCCAGAACAGAGGTGGTGGCAGGAATTTCCCTGGGGGAGGGAGTTAGCTCAAGGAGGGACAAGTTTGTGAAAGAAAAAACCACTGAGGATTATTAAATCACAGAGACAATATCGAGCTCAGGAAGTCCTGAGCCAAAAACAGCTGGAGGCCAGGAGATGTTTTAGGGGAAGTATCTGATATGCTTGCCCTGTTCCTACTCTTCTCCAAGAACCAGGCTATGGCTATTGTTGAGCATAAAACACTGAGAAACAGACCTTGAAATGCAGCTGGTATGGATGACAAAAGTGGTTTGCATCTGAATGTCCAGACAAAGTCTATTTCATTTCAGGTTTCCAGCCTGAGGGACAAGGCAGGCAACAGTTCATTAATTAATGGCATATGTATGGTTTCAAGACTATCACTAGAGTAATTTTTAAAACATCACTTAACAAAATAGAAAGATGGAGAAAGAAGTGTTTTGTAATTTTTTGGCCATCTTAGAGTGCAACCTTCAGCCAGACAAACTGGTGCGGAGTCACGAGTGGCAGCTCCCAGGTAACCATCCTAATGGGGAATATAAATAAACCCATCATGTGCTTTCATATCAACCATTTTCTTAACAAGAGGATCATTTCTTCTTCCCCCTCCCCTGCAAACATCCCCTGTGTTATGGCAGACAGTACTGGCCTTCCTCAGGAAGTCTCTTGTTCTGTTTCTGATAACATTTTAGGACATCTGCCCAACCTTGAATATTACTTATAGAAGATCCTACATGAGTCTTTTGCTTCAGTATTTTTCCAATTCTTAAGCAACGTTCAGGTTTTCCAGCTGCTACTGCATTTTAAACTTTGGAAAACTAGTGAATCAGTCCATAAACCATGAACTGCTTTCCTTGACCAGTTACTAAATGTGGATCCCTGCAGCTCCTTCCACTGCATGTTCTCTCAAGTTCATCCCCAAGCAATTCCTCCAGTCAGAAGGTGAAGCTAAAGGCTCTCTGCAACTCCATAACCACCAACCTCAGCTTTACAGCATTCCAAAGGCCCTACTTAGTGGTTTTGATTTCAATCCACTGTTTGGATTTGCTTAAAAATCTCTTCTACAACAAACTGCAAACAGATTCTTTAGAGAGTCTGTACCAAATTCCCACCTATAAAATGGCTGTTTGTATCTGAGTTCTAAGGAAAATAGCTAAATGTAGCAGAAAGTGTCTACCACTGGCAGTGTCTTATCCAAGGGCCTTGAGTTTTTAACTCTGCTACATCAGCTGAGTCCCCTCAGAGAATTTATAGGTTCATTAACATTTGCTGATCTCAGATCATGAATATGTTTTTTTGTTTTATTTAACGTACACTTACACGCTCTCCACCCACTCACATGCATATATACACACGCACGCACTCTGATATTTTCTTTCCATTAGAAATGTTAGGGAAGAATACTTATTGCACAACTTTGATACACACAGCTTCCTCCCTATCATTTTATGACCATTTTAGTTAATATAATTACCATTACAGCAGATCATAATTTGTTCTCATGGCTACAAATTCACGAGACAAACTGCTGTGACACTACAGTCTGAGCAAAACGAGCAGGCAGCAAAGCAGCCTAGCATTCTCCAGCTTCTTCAGCTAAAAGGCTCAAGTACATAAAGGAAATCAATATCACTTCCTCTACCTTTGGGTTCCCACCTCTGCAGTCATGCAGCCTCTGCACCAGAGATGTTACAAATATGGGTGGTGTCTACATCAGAGCAGGCTTACAGTGCTTTTAAAATATATGCAATACATATCAGCCCTTCTCTGCCTTCCCAGAGCAATTTGGAGAATGGAGTACACAGATGGTTTATCCGGACAGTTCATTAGAAGCTTTGCATTCCTAACCCAAGGTGTATGTTGGGGTCAAGACTTGGTTACCTCAGCTCATTCACTTTTAATAGAGAAAAAATTGGGGGTATTATAATTTTTTAATTTTTATGTCATGCCACTGTGGAATAGCCATAAGAAGCAAATGATTTATAGGAACAGATGTATTAACTACATGCCACCGATACTTAAGGAAGAAAACCCCAGGCCTATCCATTACAGCAAAAAGAGTGAAGAGACTTGACCTGGTTTGTCTTCAACAGTGTCTATGCAAAACCATCTACCATTAACACTTGTATCCAACACAAATCTCACCTCCAACGGATTTCCCATTGACTCGTGAAATAGAGCCAATGAAACAATCTTCAGAGAGAGCAGAGCATGCATGAAACACTCAGATTGACACAAGATTAGATGTACATTTTTAAGTGGCACTTAAAGACTTAAGAGAGAAATTTCTGCCATATACAAACACACTTAGAAGTAGGCACAGGCTCAAAAGGATGACATTTGACACTCCCAAGTCTTCAGCGGTGTTTGAAACCCTGGCAAGGATGTGTGCCTTGGCCCATCTTCAACCTCTACCTGTGCCAGAAATAGCACTGGAACACGGATGGAGAAAAGCAAAGCAACAATATTCTGTATTTAAGCCTTATCTGAGATTGTCTGAAACATTAAAACCAGGAGAATATCTTCAAAAGTAGCTCTGCAAAGTGGCCAGGTCTATGTTTTCATCTCTTCTGGCACAATAAAGAAACTGCAAAAGCTGCATTAGAATGAAGTGTTTTCTGAACAAATGTTTATAAACAGAACGTAAGAAATTTGTCTGGCTGATAAAAACTACCCATTCTCTCACTGGGAAAGCAATGTCCTTTTGTCTGCCATGCTTGTGGGTAAAAGAAAACAAATACAGTTTTGGCCAAAAGGATAATACAGATTTAAAAGAATTTGGCAGCCGACTTGTTGCTCTTTGCAGTCAATGCTTCACATGTCAGGTTTTACTTCTTGTCTGGAAAATAAGCTGTGGAAAAGCTCACGCCGATGTGAGACACGTCCTCAGGACTTAGACTTTGGGTTCTTTTTTAAAGAATGCAAAGTCACCTTGGGAGATCTTACCCCTATTTGAAGTGGCTTCTTCCTTCTATTTTTATTCCCAGGGAAAAAGAAAAGGAAGAAATCCAAATCAGAAGACAACAAGCCAGCAAAGGGCCACATACAATCTGCTTCTTAAACTGTGACTGCTTCAAGCAAGAGATGCTTTCCACACACATTTCCTTCCCAGCCACTAAAGTGGAAGCAGTTTTCAAGCATGGCTACACAATCTCTCAGAGCACGAATACTGAGTCGCCGTGCAGCATTCAGCCCTTGGCCAGCACATCCCGCCTCCCACTCCTTCTGGTAGCAGTCTAGCTACAGACTAGTGCTGGACATTGGAATTATCCTCCATGCCTTCGTGGCCCATTAGCTTCAATTTCTGGTGGAGCAGAGTCTGTCTTCAGTTGGATTTATCTCAGCTGCTAATTCGCCCAGCATCTGAAAGCATTCCATGTGAAAATCAATAGCAAACCTGAAATACTTCTAAGTCTTCATAGCGACTCTGGAATTTCTCCCATTTTGTACTCACAGACCTCAAGAAGACAAAAAGAAAATAACCACAACTTCTCCATGCTCGTTTTGGTTCCCATAAAAATGCTTTTCCTTGCTTTTTGCAGGACAGAGGAGAGAGATCATGATGGATTAAATTCATCATGAAAAAAATGAGCCCCCTACATACCCACAAAGAAATACACGGAGGCCAAAAGCAGTGCAAATTCACCACACACCATTCCACTCCTGTTTTGAAGGAACAGCCTAAAGTCCAAGGGTAATTTATTCATTATGCCCATTTAAATTTTCATGTCCCCTTAGGCTGCCAACAAAAACACCAGTTAATGTGAAATGCTATCCTGCTTTTTTTCAGATGTAGATATCTGTTCCTTAGAAAATCCAAACAGGCAGACAACAGCCACAACTTAAAATGATTATGTATCTAGAGACAATTTAAAGATATGTTTGTGCAAACAAGCATTTCACACACTGATCTCAAAAAAGCAGTTTCACTTTTAATGTACACAAGAAATCCTGAAGTGCTGCATCCATTTTAAGCAGGAAAATATAAAAAAGGTGCAGACATAAGAGCCTTTCTGACAGTTCTAAAACTTCCATTGCTCACTAGAAAAAAAAAAAATCCTAATACAAGTGCACACAGCCTCCACTTACAGCCTTTTTTATTAATATGACGATGAAGTTATCTAAAGGAAAATGCCACTACCAGAGCGTGGGACAGAGTCAAATAGCCAAGAACTCAGAATCAGCTTGGATTAAATAACAACTCAGACTCAAGATTATTTGGTAAGCAAATCAGCTGCTTGAGGTCTGCAAAAACAACTTTCCTTTCTTTGGACAACTTCTTTACCCACGTCACCACTACTTGATGATGATGAATATGAAAATGAAATTATTTTTAAAAGCTTACTGGCATCAATATGAGCAGTATGTTGGCAAACTACAAAATTTGCCAGATGTTTCAAAAACCAAAAGGACACAGCAAACACAATCTAAATCATAAGACACAATAAAAGTCTCCCAGTAAGCAGATCTGTCAGAACTTGCCAGTCAGTTACTATTCACAGAGGTTCTCCATTACTGAAAAGACATGGGAAAGATTTTAAAAGACTCTGCCAAATCCTCTTGTGAAGTTGGATGTTGAACCCCCCTACCAGTCGCCTCAGTTTTCCAAAGAAAAATTACTGCTTCTCTCAGCATTTTATCAGGTGTTGTAGCAACTGCCCCAGTTCAGGATCACCAGCAAGAAAAAAGGCAGCTGTTTACAGCCGAGCCAGAGACAAGAAAGGAAAGAATGGATGATGCCTGTCCTGCTGCCCAGCTCCATAGAAAGCTGGGAAGACCAGGTGCCAAAAACGCGGTAAGTGTCTTTTATCAAAAGCTTGAAGAATAAAAGAGATGGCAGCATTTCCCTGCTGCCTAGCACAACACTGGCCACCTTGTTATGCACCAATGGCAAATAAACACATTTTCATCTAGGATATAAAACACAGATACACACACAAGAGGTTTGATTACCAAGTCCTTAGCATCTTGGGAAAAAAGAGAACACCTACCTCTGGGGAAATCCATGTGAACGCAGTCCACGTTTCCACTGGTACCTCCATGATCACGCAGGCTAGAAACTGGTGATGTTAAAGGGCAAGGCAAAATTCCCACAGAACCTGAAAGCTTAGAGGATTTTCACCTCCTTTTGAGAATTCCTGACCTTAGCAGGTAGTTTAGCATTTACCTCAATGAACTGTGAGCATTACACTGAGATGGAAAAGTCCTTTAATTGAGAGATCAGACTTGCGCATATGGCTCAACGGACAAACACGTAATGTACCAAACAAAAATAGACAAAGAAAAACATGAATCTATACTTCAACAATCAATATTGCTGGAGATGATGATCATGTAGCTCACAGAGCTATGCCTGGTTTACTGAGATGACCACTGAAAACTTGCTGGGGCATAATAATATTATTCCCAATAAAAAAATACAGGAATTTTCTACTCCTCAGCAGCAGAGTCTCTGCTGGCTTCTGATAAAAGGTACATAATTAAAGCAAAGGCATAACAACCCACTACTCCTTATCATTAAGACAGGACACGACATGTTTCCAAGAGAAAGCTTCTAGTTATGTTTCAGAGACCTTATGAGATGTCAAATGTAATAAACTAAATTGCCTGAAGCAAATCACTCTAATTCTATCTTTTTATACCATTATATCTGTTTCCCCACAATGCATCCTACTGTAGCCCATGGGACATAAATCTTACAGGACCAACTTGAATTCATTTTACACTTAGCAAATAGATGAGGCATTCAGTAAGCATTGCACCAGATCTCATATTGTTGCTTGCTATACAGAACTAGCAAACAAGCAATTAATGCTGATTTTATATAAATGTTATCGGCGTTATTGGTGCTCAGAACTCCACGTGCAGAAAGCAATGACTGTACTGTATTGTGGGTTTCTCCCTCACTCCCAAATTAGTGCAAGTTTTGCCTCCCCTTCATAACTGAAGGTTTTTTAACATCTAGCTCCTCAAATTGTTAAAAAAAAAAAAAAAAAAAAAAAATTGAAGTGGCCACAAGTAGCAACATTTTCTTTTAATGTTAGCCAAGAACTTTCTCTTTTCAAAGGCTGAAACGATGCTGTGGAATTCTCTGGGGAATTGAAAACACCTTTTAATTCCCACGAAGGCACTTATTCACTGATAAAACGCAGAACTTGTACACATAGATACGTTTCTGTTCACAAAGACCTGTGAGACAGTAAAACTACAGCAAGCTTCAGGAAAGAAACAAATTGATTTGTTTTCTTGCTTGGCTGCAACACATTTATACCTCATCTTTCAAAATACTTCATATTTAAAATGCAAATCAGAATAATTAAGTGCAACCGAAGTTTCAGTTGGACAGATTTGTTCTTAAACTGAAACATTCCCAAACTCAATTCACTGCATCAGCTTCAGGTGAAGCTTTTGTTTCTCCAGGACATGTCTCTGTCAGCAAAAATCCCAATGCAGAGAAAGGAAAATCAGGAGAAACAGCAGAGGAAGATAAAGTAGTGTAGCCAATAGTGCAAAATCTATAAACGGCAGAACCAGAATTCTTGAGCTGAAAATCTTGTCAGAGAATACTTAATTTTTGTGTCCAATATAGTCTGGGGTTTTTAACTCAAAATCGAGGGAAGGAAAGCAGATCGCAATCCATTAGACTCTATAATCCTTTCAGAAGTAGGAAATTCAGGGATAAACCTCAGTTCTGCCTCACTGAAATCAGAAATTGAGTCCATCTCCAGACACTTCCTAACCAATGGGTCTGTCTTCCTCTTTGCAACCTGCTGTCAAAAATACTGAGAAGTATAACTTGCACTCTAATGGAAATAATCAGGAAACGCTGACATTTCTGTAAGCCAGAATCTTCTCTCCTTAACCAGCCTTTGTGAAGATTCTTCCAAACAGCTTTGCATCGCCATCCCTAATTGGCATTAACTGGAATTGCTCTCTGTAACCATCACTCTCCCATCAACCTACGCTCTCCCGTCTGTAAGGGATTTCACAGACAGCAACACGACAACAAACATTCTACAAAATTATAATCGATTATCAGCGAAGTAAAAAAATAATCAGTAGGAGAACTATTGCAAAAGAAGTATAGCTGGGGTTTTTTCGATGCTTCTGTGTGGGCGTCACCAGCAGAAGCTCCAGCATTTTGTTCACAGCATATTTACAGACACTATTTCCCAATGCAGGATAAGGCCTCACATACCTCCATATCCATCTGGCTGGCAAGGAAGGAGCTGTTTAGGGATCAAATATGGGTTTAGCTTTCTCAGAGTTACTTAGTGGTATCATGTCTTTGAAATCAGATGCAATGCATCTACCACTTTATAATCAGCATGTAAAACAGACTTTCCAGTGATCGTCAGCGCAAAAAGAGATTTCAAGAATAAACTTAAGTATTTCATTCATCATCATCATCTTATTATTAGTACTTCTATAGCAAATAAAATTATTTTAGTCAACTAGCTAGACCCAGGTTCTTTAACTTCTCTGCCACTGTTAGGCAGTGCCAGGAACAAAAGAAAAAAAAAGAAAAGAGGAAAATATTCGTTAAATACATACTCAAAATAATTATTTGCACATTTCTTATCGGATCTAAATCAAAGTACCTTTTGCAACATGCTGGCCATTTAAATGTCAATTCTTCATGTCCCCTTCAGTTACTTACCTAAAAAAAAGAAAAAGGAAAAATACATGAGTTTTCCATGTTCTCAGACGTATCATGAACACATACCTTGCTCTCCACTGCTCCCCAGCAACTTTTCAGCAGTTATAACTTAGGTATGACAATTAGGATAATGGATTTTGTTTGTTATATTAATTTAGATGACATGCTCCCACTTTGCCTCAGCTAGGCTTTCAGTAATTGAATTTAAGATCTTTTTTCTTATTATTGCTTTTTTCCTCCATAGTAAATGATTTCTAAATATAAAGTACTTGATGCCCTCAATAACTTGATGTTCATATTCTGTGTATTTACTCTGGGAAAAGTCATAATTGCAGTCACAGTAATGGAAATATAAAACATTTGGCAAAAGAACCCCAACATGGTCTTCAGCAGACATTTATGCAACTTCTTAACAGCTACTGGCCAAACGCCTTTTGTTCAGAGAGAGCACAGGATAGCACACTCTCAACAGTGCTATACCCGAAACCGTAACAGAACCCCATCTTCCAGTTAGGAACAGCAAGGGCAGCACATGCACAAGAGGCTCACCCTTCTCTTCCACAGAAACATGGGGTTTACACCACTATACACTGCATCTGTTCTCAGTAAAATCTTTCTGAACCTGAAAAACAGGCAGGTGTGTGCTCAGAAATTACTACAGGTTCTGTCCCTCCTTCTTACCCCCAAGCTCTTGCCTAGGAGCTGAGCACCCAGATGGAAAAACCTCTGGCTCAGCCTGGCAGCAGCCCACAGGTGCCCAACAGGACTGCGCAGGCTCAAGCATCCACACCCAAGTCTAGGGGATGGCACTGCCCTTCCCCATAACCCACACAGGAGGCTGGGCTGGGCTACAACCACACGTGTCAGTACCTGCCAAACTCAATTGAATCTCAGCTCCTGTTTCTCCTACCCACACAGCATCCAGCACTCTTCTACTCTCGTATGACTGAACTGCATTTATCATTATTGCCTTTATACTCAAGATAATTCTAGAAGTTTACAATACATCCTATAAATGGTATGACTGATTTAAATGGTCCTTAACTTCCAAAAATATATCCTGAGAAGAAAACCATTTCACATTTCAGCCATACCACCACCTTTGCCATATGCCAGTTTTTCAGATGTTTTATTAACCAATGCAAGTTGAAAATTACAAGAAACACAGGTGAAACCCCTAACAACGAAAAGCCTTTCATATTCAGTAAAGAACTCATCTGAATTACTTTAAACCCCTTATTTTCCAGCATTAAGCTTGCCCAAGCTTTCTGACAAATTTCAGATGGAAATATCACTTATTCCCATAATGTGCTCACGCTGAACAGTGTACAGGCTCCACATTCATTCTGCCTGCATGCAACTAACTTTATTTTAGACTGAATTTTAAATCCCTGGCACATTCAGACATCTCCTGCACAAGTTCTGCTGCTTCCACCTCCTGTCAGCCTACTCTGTGATGCCTCTGAATGAACCCTTTTTTTTTTTTAAGCTGGTAGAACTCTTATTATCATCCTCTTTCAAAGCAGCACATTTTGGTCCTCTAGTCCCCATGAATACACATGTTCAGCCTTTTTCAAGGGCGATGTAACTTCCAGCTACAGTTCAGACTCCTCCAGGATATGAGCCCGTTTCAGAATACATAACACTATTGTGCTTTAGCAACAAGAGGTACTAAGCTGGGTTTAACATGTACTACTATAGATTTTTGTCCTTAAAATGACAACTCAAGGTATACTTGCCATCTGACTAGAATTATCTGATGAATCATGCTAGTTGTTATGTTTGGTTCATTTTCCTCCCTTTCCCTTTTAAGGGGAAGCATGATTTTCCTCAAGGCTAAAGAGAAAACAAATTGATTTTGTTGATCACAGGCACTCCCACGGCTAGTTTTCCTACAGTAGTTTGTAATGATTACCCACATACCCATCCCACAGGGAATTCTGAGTTATAATCAAAACTTGAGTGACTTTTTTCAGTGCCTGCTTTAGAATTTAAAAAGTTGGGAGGGTCCCCCACAACAAGTACATATTAAACTTCAAGTACTACAGTTAAAGCTTGTTTTCGAGGAAAAATACCTTTGGGCTTGGCCATTTGGCAAGTGTTACACTGATCCGTTTGACCAAGGCTTATACCAGAGAAGCCAAAATCGAGACAAGCGCCCCCTGGTGTTCAATAAGATCACCCAGCAGGAATGCACATCCGGCTGTCCTTTGCCCATTCTAGCTGGGATCACACCCTTCCACTCAACTGAAATGTACAATTCTCTTTTATCAGTGAAAACAATGACCAGACAGACTTCCAATGAGGTGACTCATTGGCATATAACAAATCCCATTCCATCTCTTCCACACAGCAGCCTTCATTTTGCACCACTGCAACCCAACTCATCTCAGGCTGTACTGTCTCAGGAACCGTGAAGTAAAAGCTGTTCAGACTTCATTTGGCATCCCAACCAACTCCTTCCAGAAATACCCAGTAGCAGGTGCCATAACACCACCCTTATCCATGCAACCCTAAGCCACACCTTCCTCCAATTATAGAGGGGGACAAAGATGCAATAGTTACTGTCAATCAGGGAGCAAATCCGTCTAACATTTAAACATCAAGCTTCCCGTGAAATAGGATTAGCGCTAATGGATGAAGCTGTCTCTTGTCTGCCTAACAAAAGAAATGATCCTGCAAACCCTGGCCAGAATTGTATTAACCACCAATTACAGACATAAATATAGCTATGAGACTGAAATCATATTTTTCCTGCTGCTGGAGAGGACTTGAAATGAAAATAGTTCCATCCAAATCGATACACGGCCATCTGCTCTGCAAAACGCTGATAAATCTCCTTCCTTCAGGATCCATGTTCACCAAATTAGATTAAGAAGTTGCCTTACCTTCACAAGGCTCATTCCAAGAGTCAGCAGAGGCTGTTAAAGTTCTACTGTGATCCCTGATAAGTGCTTTGGCTCATCCTACATCCACCAAATAACTGTGTTCTTTGATTTTCATGCCAAGTTCTTGCATCTGCTTAGAGTGCTATGCAAGAAGCTAACACTGTGGTTTGGTTTTTAAAAGTCACTTCAAAAAGCCATTAACGCAGAGCAAGCTGAAAGCCAAAACAACAGCCTACAAGACGACAGAGTCATTTTATTTAGAGACTGAATGGACGGTCCTTGGTGGAACTGTATGGGGGACTTGACTTACAGGCATCAGATGCATAAGAGTAGGGGTGCATTAGCTGAGAGAACCTTGCTTCATATTTCCAAACAAAACCAGGGAGACTTAATTTAGCACAGCTCAGTTTTTAGACCATTTGTAGTGCTTCAAATCCACACCTGGTTGTCACTTCCAAAATAAAAAGTAAAGTATTAAACCCTACAGAGCAGCAAACATTGAATATAAATCTTAATTTGTATCCTGAGACCATTATACATTGCCTAAAACGTTAAACGAAATTAATGTATTTTTCTGCTCAAGCACTTTCAAACCAACTGCCCCTGTATCCTCTTCAAGAGCTCCACAGTGAGCTTCTGATCTTCTGCAGCAAATGGTCTGGGCACGCTGGCCATGCACCGACTCCCTGGGGTCAAGGAGAAGAGAACAAAGCTGCCTTTGTGCCCATTCCTTGGACAGCAGTGAGAGCTCGGTCACAGGCACAGTACCAGCAGAGACAGTGTGCCCAGTCATTGAAGCACTGACAGCACCGACCCCTTCACTGTGACTGGCTAAGTCCCAGGTCCATCTCAAGATTATCAGTTGCTCACATCTAACTGGAGCTTTAACAATTCAGAGCCCAATTCTGCAAACTCTTTCCATCACTGCTATTTGTCAGACTAGCAACTCTGTCAAAACAGTAACTTATTCTCTCTTCCTCCTAAGCCTAAGGACCACTAAAGGGATTTTAATAAGTTTCTAACAGTTTAAATCCACTGTGCTCTTACAGCTGTTCTGTGTTAACAGTAAATCCATGGTCTTGCAAACTCCAGTTAAATCTTGAGGGTGAGGTAGCAACCCAATATACTTTTTTATACATATACACACTACCTACATAAAGCTATAATGCAGCATTTTGTATTTGGCTTCATTTACTGCCATTACAGCAATCTCCTTAAAAGCACCAAAGTGCAAGACTAATATCTGGATCCAAGCTACCTCTGAAGTCAATCTAGGCATTAGCAGCAAAGTAATCTACTTAATCCTTTAGGGAAAGGGAGATAGCTAATAAGTAATGGAAATGAAGCCAAAGGAAGATCTCCACAAAGCTACCCCATCATGGAAGATGGGGCAGTAAAAACATGTAGTACTGAAAAACTGCATCTCCCTTCCTACCCTGCTGCAGTCCTGATCCCATGTTCTGGCTTTCAGGCTGAGAGGGAAGCAGCAACTGGCACAAGGCCAGCTTCAGCACCTGGGCTGTCAGGTCAGAACACAAATCCCACACAGAGAGGATTCAGCAACAGGTAGTGCAACATGGTTTTTCTCTGCCTATAATACAGAGTGCAGAATTTGGCCTGTGATATTGAGCAAGGGAGAAAGAAGAGACAAAGAATCGAGGGAAAAATCAATTGATCTGACATTGTTCACTTCCCTGAGTAGGTTTAGAGACTACAGATATTCATTAATGGCCAGTAATTAGGTAACTGTCCTCCATAAATATACACTGCTGCTTCCACTGAGAGCATTTGAAACAACTCCTTACATGAATGACTGCTAATTCAATTCCCACTTGTTGATAAAGTAGTTTATAGTGCTTATGAATTTTGACACATTTTCTGAGACACATCACAGCTTCCTTGCTCTGTGACCCAACAAGATCACCTTACTGTTTCTGTCGGGACAGGTGTCCTCTGCTGACCGTGCTCACACTATCGCAAGGGACTCCAAGGCCCGGGGTGACAGCACAGCTTACCGTGACATTCACCAGGTGCCAAGCGACTTCGGACATCAATAGATGGTTTGGAAACTAAGCTGAAGGACGCGCAGTTGGAGCCCCAACTTGCAAGATGAAATTATCTCAGCAGTCATATCTCCTTGGCTTCCTTCCTATTTTTCATGCTACATGTTCAAGAGGCTTTAGCTAACGGTCTTTTACTTAATTAAAATTAATCTAATTTTTTTTTAAAAGGAAGCAGATCGTAAATGTGGCTTGGGGGGAAAAAAATTCAGCTTCATTACTGAGTCTTACTAGACTTGCAAGTTCCTGCCTGCCCTGTGACAAGAGATTTTGGGGGGCAGAGAGGGATGGCACCTCACAAAGCAAAGGGGGTGATAGCAGAAATTACCTTTTTATTTCAATTACATGACTCCCCCAAAACTGGTAGCTCTAACAATTCCTGAACAGCTGTAACATAAAATAAACTGAATGGAAAGTCACAAAGCTGAGAAGGAATGCCAGCCATTAAAATGTCCTTACTATATTAAGGACCAAAGAGGACTTGTAGTGCCCTTTAGCTGACAGGCCTAAGCATTTCGTTCCTCTTGCTGGTTACTGAACCATTAGCACGTTATAAAACTATACCCCTGAGGATGGCTCCACACAACACAGTCTCAGGATTAAGCCACTTTCAACCTTTAGGTGAACGTTTCCCTGCTCAGTACAAAAAGCCTAACGAAGAAGAGTTCCCTTACGGTCTGGGGAGGTGTAAAGGGTGAGTGCCATAGTGGAGAAGCACAGATGACAATTATCATTGATTCGGCCTTGCAGAAGAAGCAGCGATCACTCCCCATGATGCAGCCCGTCCTATTCCAAGGTGCAGCACTCTGCCTCCCTCCCAGGCTCTGACGCACGTGCGGCAGGAGCGAGCTCCCCCCTCCACAAGCCCCGCCGGCATCATTAGGTTCCCCACGCTTTCAGCAGCACTTATTGCATTAGCCTGCACATTGTATGCCTGTGGGTCAGCACTGGCTCGCAGCCAGCCGGGCTGCACAAGGGAAGCAGTGGGCAGGGCTGCCTGGAAATGGCAAGGCAGACACGCCCACAGTGGTTAGCACCGCAATCCCAGGCCTAGACATTGAAGCAAACTTCAGATTGATGGCCACAATTCAAGGACAGCGCTGCTCCCCCCTCCACCTTCCAGACATGAAATGTCTGAATTGGGAATGCAATGGAAAACAATACTTTCTGCGTGACTTGGTTTTAAAACAGAAACTTATATTAGAAATGGGACTCGACTTGTATTTAATTAAAAACTGATTCAATCACTAAGAGAAGAACAGCCCCAAAAGAAAACGCCAGCATGCACTGGACTAGGCATGGTACTTCCTGCATGAAGGATAAAATGTCCATCGGTTTTGGTATTAAGCACAAATTGGGCAGAGTTTTGAGGCTAACCTATAATATTCCAGATTGAAGAGTCCAAAACAAGCTCCAATTCAAAAGCCACCTATTCCTACACAGTCATTTAAGAACAACAAAGAGCCAGTATATTATGCTCCTTTTTTCATCTATTCAAAGAAAACAAGGAAGAAAATGAAGAAAAACATGCACTGAGAAATATTCCGATTTCTCCCAAACTTTCTCTACTTTTTTCAGTGGGGCAGGGGGAGTGGTAGAATTAAAACTCAGAGACCACAAGAAACTCAATAGCCAGGACCATGCCAAACACCCAGGTATCATTTTCAACCGCAGTTCACTCTCATATCTTAATTTTTGAAGCAGACCCACCACCCTGCAGCCAAACAGCTTTCTCCAAAGCTCCTCAAAACAGCTTTTCTTTTAAAGATACTTAATTTTTTTGCAACAAATTAAGTCAAAAGCTATACTTGTAAGCAAAACAGATTAAAACTTCAACATCTCCCATCTTGCAAACTATACAATATCACGTAATTTTGCAATCTCTAGGCTTTCCTGAGAGCAAAAGAGTCTTTTCCCATATCACCAATTGCTAACAGATGTTCTCCCCTGTGTTGTTAAACAAGTCATGATAAAAACACACTCATGTCTTAATAGAACTGGATGTACCCTGAGTGGCTTTCCCATTTGATCTGCTCTGCGGCTCAGAGGCTTTTTTGTCCACTTGTTGTATCACAATGTGTGTTTGGTCCCACAACAGTGACAGCTGACAACTGTTTTTCCTGTTTGCAAAAGCTTTATCGTTCAACTTGAACCAAAAGCATTTGTCATGTTGCACGGCAGTGAAGTAGATTTAATCAGATGAGGCCACTAGCGTTGTCAGTGCCAGGCTGAAAGAATTCCGTAGAACAAAAGCTGGATTTATCTCTCTGGAAGTCTGTGCAGGGAGCAGCAGTGCATCTTTGTGAATGCACAAGGGGAAATCTCAAGAGGAGAAGAAAACGAACCCAAGAGAATATTCTCAGTGCAGTTAAGCCAAAAAATAACTTCTTAAGTTCTTGAGTGACCAGCCAGATGCTCCTGCCAGCCAAGAGCACTGCTGTCAGAACTTTGACAATGAAAGTGCATCTCCACGTCCCTCTTGCAAATGTCACTAATACAGAGGGTGATACCTTCTGTGCTCTACCCCTACACAATTTCATTTCCAGAATAATAAGCACCACCTAATATCTGGTCACATTCAGCAATCAACCTGCAAAAAATCATTTACAATAGATGACTGTTCCCAAACTGCACTGACAATCCTCCAAAATATTCTTAGGACTTCAAATTCCTTACAAGTCATAACAAAGCGTGTACCTCTCCTAGCTAATGTCAGAGACCATGCTAAAAAAACCCCAACAAACAACAAACCATTAAAAGAAAGAAAGTCTTCATCACTTTACATAGCCACTAAGACAATATTTTATACTCTTTGTATTCTTTTGGATGATTGAGCTTTTCCAGAAGATTTACACACATAACTTAAGCTCAGAAGGAAAAGAATGAAGCCATATATGCAAAATCTCAAATCAGAGGCTTGCAGCATTTCCAACCCCCAACAGTGAGTGAAAAAACAGCAGCTCCACCTTAGGAGCTTTGCTGATTTACATCAACCTAATACAGTCTTACAGTGAAGTCGTGCCTTGCAAAGAGGATGCTGGTGCAAGAGGAAGGAGCCCCACAATTACAGTGATTTAGGAAGTCATACTGGGGTTCTGACCTGCTAGAAACTGGGATGGAGACGGAGGACTAGAAATACAACTCCTCGTAAAAATTAGATTGTGAGGCAAAACTTATAAAAACAAGGCACCTCGACGAGAGAATATCTTTTGTGAAGGTTACCTCATCCTCTCACGTGAAGATTCAAAGCTTTCCATCTGCACCAGAGGGAGAGCAGGAAACAAAATACTCTTAGTTACCAAGAGAACGGACCCTGGCAATGTTGTCTCAATACTCCCTTGCATTAGAGTTTACATCCACTCAAGGTCTGATTAAGCAGCTGCCAAAGGTCAGAGAAAGAGGCGCCTGCATTTCGTGTAGAGTGTGCTGCTATAGCCGGTTCTCTGGCATGGCCGGACCTCAGCCTGGGGTTTGGCATTCCTATATTGAAAGCTGCCTGCAGTACATTAATGAATTGGAGTTCAGCCTTGCATGAAGTGTTTCAACATTCTCTCCAACTGTGCTAAAGGAATTTCCCATTTGCTTTTTTCCGCTAATTAGGGAGCCACTGGGACACAACAGGGCCTTCTGAGACATGCGGCAGGCCCTCAAGTTCTGCTGAGTCAGGAGAGGGGAGGGATATTTTGATCCACTTGGAAGACAACCTTCAACTTCCCAAACGAGGCTGCAAGCAGGACAGTAACTCCAAATGTTAGATAAGATTTACGACCTACAGGCACCAATATCCATCTAGACTTATTTAGTCCTTAGTTCAGGAGATAAGGCAGCAACAGGAGCTGCTGAATGTACAGATTTTTAAAGACTTAACTCATTTCAGTAGATACCTGCGCTGCCCAGCATACATTTTTTATGGACACGTCTGCAAGGCAGAACGCAATACCTGAAGCAACTGCTCAAAAGTGACCTGCAGAAAACACATATCTAAAAACATGTCAATAAAGCCTCGATACAGCACTCTGCCATCTCACTGCACCTGCAGACTGCTCTGCTTCTGAACCCAGGCCCACCAAAACAATGCTCACATTTATAATGCAACAGGCTCAGCAGTTCTTACATGTTAATTCTTGATTTTGAACTGGAGATGCTGAATTTTAAGAGATATCAGAACTGCTTCAGAAATGCCTTGTCATTTACTGTATCCTGAAGAGACAGAAAATCACTTAAGAGCTGGTATTTTTTAACCTAACTTCAAAACTGTGGAAAACAGATGCTGTATTCTCCTAGGACACTCCATCCGTGGTATGCTTTATTTGCATCCAAGGAAAACACCTGCTGTGCTTCAGGTTGTTCGGTGCCACATGTCTCTGATTTCTGCTGTGCAGCAGGTGAGTCAGAAGATCAGCAGCACAGGCCTGAGGGTGTGATGCTCCTGCCACTGTAACCTCCCCCCTGGACTATCTCCTGCTGTCTTTCACTGCCTGCTGAAGCAGGTGAAACCTCTCACCCCTCTTCAGCAAACATTCTCCTGCCAGCAGAGGCAGCCCCTCCTGCACCACTGTTCCTGGCAGTACTGTTTTCATCAAGCAGCATTAAATAAAATTCATTTCAATGCCTTCAGATTGCCATCCAGTCTAATTTTCCATTTAATTTAGTTTTACGCTAGCAACAACAACAATAATATACATTATAACCAAGATTTAAACATAGTTTCTCTGTTGGTTTGCACTGCTGATCTGTAAGTTAAAATGTTACATTTTAACTTACAGATCAGCATTTACATTTACATGTTACATTTTATCTGAATATTAAGACATGGAACTAAAAACTGGTCAATGAAATTAGCACTGCAAATTTTTACATAACATACAGAATATTAATACAAACAATTTTAACTGGGATTAATTTTCATGGTTTGGTTGCCTGAACTGGTATTTGAACAGTAGGCTTCACTTCTGCTACAGTACTAAACAATATAAGCCTCATTTTCAACTTGATAAAATTTTTTAACTATCTTACATTATGAATGGCCTTTTATGCTTCTGAAAACGTGGGTTTTTTCTAGAAGACAATAGTGGTCAGCCTAGTGTAGAGAAAAACTGAAGCTGAATTTCCTCCAGATGTTACCAGTAAATCGGGCTCAATACCCAAAAACACAGTAGGCTCCCCTCTAAACACCTGCCAGCAAGACATGAACTGAGACATGGGATGGGAGAAGCAATGAGAGCAGGACTATCTTCAGTAAGGTAATAACTGCTGCAACCACATCTCTCCTTCGCATACAGGAAGCATTTTATTTCCCTCCTGTCCATAATATGTATATATTTGCAGTCAGGTCAGGTTTTATAGAATTTCAGAAGCCTCTTCAGAGTGGAGGCCAAAAACCCAGGGCTAGACCCTGGGGAATCTCAGAGAAAAGTGATGTGAGGGGAGACTGAAAGCAAAGATGGCAAAAGAGGCCAGGTAGTAACAACAGTACTGGGCCAAAGGCAGCCAAGAAGGAATAAAGTTGCAATGTTTTATTTCCCTTGAAAAACAGAAACCAGAAGCAGTTCCTGCTAAGTCACCAGCTGTACCAACCTCACCCAGGCATGCACATCTCCAAACTCACTTGCATCAAGTGTTTTACTTTCCACTCCTCCTCTCCCAAAAATACACCATTTACTTCACACTCTCAAAATCTTTCAAGTACCCATGCAGAACAAATCTAAAAGAATCTCCTCTTAAACTAACATTAACACTGCAGACAAAAATACAACTGAGAACACATAATTTCAGAACAGCTTTTAAAAAATGAGAACGGAGGATACTCCTCTACAACACAGTCTCCATTTTCCCAATATTTATTCTTCAGTTCTCTTTACATATTTTTTTCAGCACTGTGAAAACAACTGGGACTTTGAAGCACAACTGCTTTCCATAGTGTTTCAGAAATTTAATTTCTGATCTGTATTGGCAGAGAAACCTGCCCAAATAATCAAATCTCATCTTTCTCCGTTGAAAAAAAAAAAATAAAAAAAAAAGATTGTATGTCTGTCTCATCAGACACATCTTTCTTTAAATTCCTTGTTTTCTTAAACACAATATTAATTTTAATTTAAAAGAAACAATTTCTCTTTGTTAACTAACTCCTCATAACCAGAAAGGAAGGAACACCTTATGAGAGAGTCATTCCCAAGTCCTGAGCATCTTCCTCATTCTGATCCCCAAAACCTGATTGATTCCAGCAAGCAATAAAAGCACACAACAGAGAGCCCAATCTTACCCAACACGTGCAAAGTTCACAAGTATTTGTGTGCCCCTCTCAAGGACACAAGGCAACAAAATAAGGAAGCCTTAATTCCAGAAGAGAGTCCTGAGAGAATGAGCAAAAAAAGTTTCCATTCTATCCCAGGAGATCAACAACTCTCGGTCTTCTACATCTTAAACTAATGCCCCAATCCCAGGTTACAGAAATCAAGGGGTTAAATAATAAGTCACCATGTTTCCTGCTTTTTCACTAAATTAAACCAAGTATCTCATCTGAATTTCACAGATATTAGTATAACTCTTCTATTCACTATAATATAGTCCTTGCAATGTTTTAATTAATTTTACTCTTTAAAATGCATGAAAATTTCACATCACCTTTAAATATTTATTGACAGTTTCGATGAATATTTCATGCTGATTTTAAAGAATAGAGAGCTTCTCCATAACATTTGTTACTACAAAATAGCAATTCTACACTCTCAGATATGCTCTCAGTACAACGAAAAGGAATTTTTTATCTTGTTCAAAGCAAGCTATAAACACTGGCTACTGCAGACAAATAAAAACATCAAGGATGAGTTTTTTCAAAGCTACTTAAGTGATTAGGGAGCCCACACAGCTCCCATTTAAATAAGCAGTAATTGCATGTCTGAATCTTTTGAGCAATTTTGAATATTTCATTGGTCTATGAAAGATTTTCCCAGTTAAGAGTAGCAAGTTGTGAGTAATTAATTTAAAACATATTACCTGTGATGTACAATGAAGAGAATTCTCATAGCAAAAGTGAGTATTTTAAGATGCTAAAATTGACCACAAAAGCTCTACAAACATAGGAGCACAATAAAATTCAAAACCAACTGCCTCGTTCCTGCATAATACCTGTCTTCCCGTTCAACTTACCATTTTTCTACTTTTTTTTTTTTTTTAAGGTCTTTTAAAGCTGCTGGAGATGCAACAGAGTAAGAGCACTGTGGTGGGTCAGACTGACTTAAGGAAGTTGGGGCCATAAACAGCTGAGACAGTAAAGGCAAGGCAGGTGCAATTGCTTTCCCTGATGGTGAAACAATCAGCACAGCCAGTGTAGGTTGCTTACACACAAATAGCCTTGTATATTGAAAAAATCCACCTGTTGGAATATTTAATTTAAAACAATATTTCCTATTGCCATAGAAGGTTCTAAATATTTGTACTTTTAGGAGCCAGATGCACGAAGAGCCAGACAACAGGCACTTTAAAAAAAGTTACATAAGAAACCAGCCGGACAAAAAAAAAAAAAAAAAAAAAAAAACCAGTTAAAACTGTAAGAGCAGCTTAGCACATATAGAAACCAAGGCATTCATGTGCAAAATGCCTTGCAAATATATTGCCCCTTCACAAAACTTTGTCAGCCAGCAGCAAAACCTTTGCATCAGGTGGTAGAGATTCCAGACTTCAGTGGTTTCCATGCTAATTCTGCCTGAAGAAATATGAAAACAGGAGCTAAAATCTTCTAGCTAATGCAGAATACTGAGAGCTTGCTTTTTCTTTGTTCTCAGTAAAGGCTAAAAATTGTCCTATATTGAGATATTCTTATATTTTGTAGTCATAAAGTGGGTAAAAAGGCAAATGACAAGCACCCAAATAGAGAGGTGCAAGTAAGCACAGCAAACTATGATTCTTTTCAGAGAATTAACACTGTGGTTAAAACAAAGCACTTGAATATGCTGTGCCACAGTCATTATTACCAACATGCTCATTAGCATTAAATTAACGTGGACATGAAATATCAGGATGTAAATTAACAGCAGATGATGCTGTGAAATCATAAGAAATTACTGTTATTTGTCAGTAATTCAACCAACAAAAACAAATTCTGTTTATCACATGTAAACTCCAATACTGTGTTACAATGTATTGGTTTTTAACTAAAATCAACTAGCAAAAACAAAAAAAGTTACAATTTCACACTCACCTTCTATTAGGTACTGCTTGTGTTGGACACTAATTACATCCATGATCAAATCCAGGCAGCAATTTAATCAGAATACTGGACTCTGTTTTACAGAAGTAATTCCAATTTTCAGCAGAAACTATTCAAAATTATTTTCAATTAGATATTTGCTCTTTTCCCCAAAGACCCGAACTGTAACATTTTCCAAGTTTTTTAAGGTTTCATTTTAGCATTCTCTACCAAAGTGACCACAATATTATGATCAAAAACACATTTGCAATAATTATGCCCTAAATAGTTTGCAGCACATCCATAAATTGACTTACACTGCAGAGGTCGGATATTTCATGGTAACTTAAAATTCAGCATATCCTTCTCATCCATGGCAGGGTATTTCATGACATGAAGCCTGTACTGCATTCAGGAGCCATCCCAACACCCACACCAAGTGCTCAGTCAGAGCAGGCAGGTGGCAATAATTAGAAGGAAGATAAGCTGAGGTGACACAGCAACGAGAGCACATCAATTACTGCCTGTCACTCGGACCGGGGAGCCTCTCAGAAGATGGACTGACACCATTGTGCCATTCCCTATGATATTCAGCTTTTCTCTCCTTCATTTCCTCAAAATGGAAGGTCACCACAATACCATGACATTTTTTAATACAAGTGAATTTTTTATAAATATTCACTGTATACACAATGCAAATTAATGTTTGGCTACCTCTCTCAGGCTGCACACTGTACACAGAATACTGCCGTGATTTCCAAAAAGTAGGTCACATGACAGTAGTAGGCATGAACACTTCTGTTTGAGGAAGAGAGAGGTGATTCCATAAACATTTGATAAGATTTGGTTTGGCAAAAAAACCATGAACTATGTATATAGAGACTGCTAGCAAAGTTTACCAACAGGAGATAAGGGAAAGGGGGCAAGAAGAGAATAAGGAATGTAATACATAATAAACGTGTATAATAAAGAGAATACCTCTGCATCTTGCAGCTCCATATACATACACAACGATTTTAATATAAATAAGTATATAATTTTATACAAATATATAAATGTTTATTATGTTTCCAATATAATTTTAGATATTGATATTTATCATATGCACACAAATGTAGCTAAGTGTATGTCTCCATCTTGAGAAGTAAGTACAGACACTGTAGTTTAACTCCTTAGGGGTAAGAGCAAATACAGTCCCAAGCACCTGCCTAGTGCTGAGTTACCAGCAAGAAGTTAAAACCAAAGAAATCCAAATTTTGAAACCTTGAAAATTCTCACAGAGTAAGTTTGTCATCCCTGCCCTCTCCCTGCTGACCATCCTACAAGTAAGCAAAGAACTCAAGTCACCTATGATCCAGCTGGTTTACAAGTAAGTAATGCTTGAAGTCACTGTTAACATGTTTCTACACCATCTTGTTTTCCATAGGATTTTATAATCCAATCTCCAAATGTATTTTTGCCTTTAAAAAAAGCAAAGCAAAATTAAACTCAGGCTTTAGACAACCAGTCAAACTACCTATATAACTACATGATTACAAAAAATCCAACCCAATCTGATGGATACATGTCATGCAGTCTGTAAAACTTGGAGCCATCCTTCCTCCTAGTGATGCTGGAGCAGCTAAGGCTCAAGGTAGAGGACAGCAAGATGAGAGGTTTCCAGCCACAGGACACCAAACAGGGGACTAGCCAGATACTAAAATCCTTTAGACAGCAACTGTGCACAGGCATAATCAAGTTTTGCTTCCATAAAATAGATGGAGGTCAAGAGAATCACAGCTAAGAGATTCTTCCTTGCCTTTCATCCTGGACTTCAAAAACTTGCTTTTAAATCCAGACAGCCATTGAAAATGGCTGATTTTCAAGCAAACTCAATTAGTGGAAAATGCTCTGACCACCATTAGAGCAGATGGTTGGTGCAGTCACTAATCTAACACAGAAAGCTTCACCATCCTTTTTTGCACATCTTCCTCTTCCCATCAGAGGGGCCATAAGTATACATCTCCTCTTGACTGTTTTATCCTCCAATAACACTTTTATACCGAATATAATTGCTTGTGTTAATTGGCAGTGCAAAAACTCCCCATAAACAGTAGATTAAGCCTGAGAAATGACTGAGAAATGAAAAGAGCCCATAATGCTATGTTGGCTTCAGTGCAAATTCAATGTGTTCAAAACCATTTTTATTTGCTACTCAATGACCATTCTCTTAGGATGACAAGAAGAGGCAAGGAACAGGAGGAAGACCCTGAAAGCCATTCCAGGCTTGCACACGCTTCTCTGCTGGACACCCCTCAGCCCCTCATACCCAGTGTGCTTTGTGCTGGGCTGAGAGCAGGAGGCTTGCAGGTAGTTTAAGAGGGGATCGCTCATACTCTCCCTCACAGTACAGCGCTGTATAGAAATCAAGTAGAAAAGACAGGATGTTTTCATATCCCTTGGGACAAACAGAGCCATCTCCTGCAATGGCATACACTGTGTAATAAGAATTCCAGTACCTGCAGCTCTGTATTATTAGTGAGTCATTTCAAAGATTGGAAATAGGAACCTTTTAAGTGCTCGCACACCATCACCCAATATTATTACGGAACACTGACAGCTCAACACTGCTCATCTCCCAGGAAAAAAACCCTCTTTTTTCAAAATTAAACCAATAATTTCTTCTATAGTACCTAACAATTTTGTTGCATCCATGTGTGCACTCCATCTACTGCCTTTCAATCAATCATTCAAAACCTATTTGACAGAGAAAGAAAAGAAGAAAAGACAGATGAAATGCTTTATCTTGCTAAACAATATATAGGCAAGAACCTCATGTGCCAACCGTAGGAAGCCGATGAGTGCGTGACACCTGAGAGTGGTGAGCACCCAGGGCAAGAGAAGAGGCAAGGAGGCCAGTGAAGGTGACTCACTGAAACAAGTCTCACCAAGAAGTATTTTGATTAGTGGATTTAACTGTATTGACAAAAATTTCTGCTGAATAAATGCAGCATGTTGATGAAATCTGAGAAGCATCCTGGAATGCATCCCAAGCACCACCTTCCTTTGCAGGTACACATCCTACTCCGGTCCCTGCGGCGCGGTGTCAGCACGGTTCCACCCCGCACACTTCACTCCCACAGGTCACAGTGAGGCAGCACATGGAACATCCAGCACGGCGCTGGAGAATTCTACAGAGGCAGGCAAGAGGCAGCAGCTGCCTGCAGAGTGCCGGGCTCCACACCGCTGTATGGTTTGGTCTCTGTGAACATCAAAGCAGATCCATGGAGTAAAGCGTGGTATGAAACGAGCCCACCTGCTCTGCTGGCCAGGGCGCTGACGTGCAAATCAGAGCTCTCTCCAAATGCATGCAATTAAGATTTTAAGTCACCATCATTATTTAAAATGACTGAGAAATTAAAAGAGCCCATAATGCCATGTTTGCTTCAGCTCAAAGCTTAACATTGATTTCTCCGCTTACAAACAAACTCTTGAATCAATTCAACTTCTTAAAAATTGATAAATACTCATTTCTAGTAGTCATCAACTTTCTGTTCAATAAACAAATAGAAATTGAAGCTCTAATGAATGGGTGCTTCCTGTTTAACATCAAAACCATGCTAAAAACTGCACTTTCTGTACAAGGTACAATATGTAAAATTTCTTTCAGCTAATTTTGTAGTTTTCCTCTAGGTAGATTATAATTGTAAAGCCACAACTGATTTATTTTAAGTCATCTGCATGTGTTAAAACCTCACAACTGCACTACATCTTTTCCCAGAAAAACAAACAAACAGCATTAGGTTTTCCCTCCGCAGCTTCAAATACCAGATGGGAAAATACCTAGTTCTTTATGCAAGCGAAAAATATATGCTGCCATCAATGAGCTCAAGAACTAGAACACAACTATAGGACTGCTACAACCTCAAACCTGCACTTAGCCACAAAATAAAAATCCCGATAGAGTTAAACTATTGTTAACAGTCAGTGGTGAATCAGTGCACTGTAGGTCAAAATAAACCCAAGGGATCATTATCTTTGGCTCAACACATGAGAAATGTCTTTACATTCAAAATAGTCATCTCAACAAACAGTTTTCAAGACTCTGGAATATTGTAGAAAACATTTAAAATTAACCACCTTTTTTCAAAATAATTATATATGTTGCTTGTTTTAAAAAGTTCTCCCTCCCTTACTTTCCAAAAGGAATTTTCAGAGTGAGCTAAGAGGTGGCGAGTTAAAATTGCTATTTTGCTGATGTAGGTACATGTGTATGTGTAAATTTCTTAAATATAAATACACATTTTTAGAACTTATTTGCTTCTTCGCTCCAAACCTTGTTGGGGAAAAACGGAAAATGAAAGCCTCTGTCAGGAAAAAACAGAAGAGCAGGGGAGGATGAAGACATTCTAAAATAAGTTGAAATGGAGTTTTAGAACCAACTAGAAATCATTTTCAGGCCAGTAGTTCAATAAGAAAAGACTTGGTCAGCCTAAAACGAAGCAAATGATCTGAGTGTCTTTGGAATTTAACCCGTGGGCCCAGACCAAAGCCAATGAAACAGCGCAGGAAGGTGGACAAGTAACAGCTTTCAGCTTCCAGTTTCACCGCAAAGGTTGAAGAGGGGATGGAGAAGAAATGGGAAGGCAAAAGGATGTGTCCAGAGGGAGAACGCTGAAAGCATAACTAGCCAAGCAAAAACATGAAGCATGAAATAACACATTTCCGATACTCTTTCAAAAAGAGCCTATAAAAAAATAAAACTAATTCTGGACAATAGTGACAGCAGACTCGTCTGAAAGGAGACACAGTTCATGCCTATCATAAGCGGAAGACGCCAAAGAGCCGGTGCTGTTGAGGAAGCTGGGGGAGCCTTGACATTGTGCACTCCCTGGGCTGGAATTCGCTTCGGAGGCCAGGCAGTCAGACAGACCCACACCCATCCCACCTCCTGCTCAAAATGCCCACTCCAAGTGTGAGGTTTCCCTCTGCAGCAGCCCACGATCAACAAGGCTGAGCTTTGTGACTGAGTGGGAATACATGCTGAAAAGCAATGGATAAAATAAAAAAGCAAGAGAAACATATTTACGTGACCAATATGCATTTTTTTATGATTACATAATAGGAAAAAATATCCTTAACAGTCTGTGACCAACAGCTGTACATCACCACCCATTTAGGAGGCCTAATGGAACTAAAGCTGCTGCACCAGAGTTTAAGAACTTTCTGTTCTGGGTAGTTAACCAGCCTCGATGAAGCTGTTCTATGGAACACAAATATTTGGCTTCCAAGAAGACAGATATCCCACACATCCACACTATCTTGTTGGTTTATTCTAATAAAGGGCTCAGGTTATGAAGCTTAAAATGTAACTTTGTATATATGTGTTAGTTTGAATTATCAAAGTTTACATAATTCAAGATACCCAGACTCTCCACTTGGTCAAACACTACCAACAAATGGGACTTAACTACTTTCAGGAGTTAAATCTTCCAAACTTAAATATGCAAATAATTTTGGATTACAATAGCAGCAGTTGCCAGAGGAGAGGTTTCCATGTCATTATCCCCAGCACATGGGAATTACATATTTAAGTCCTCATCAGAGTCTGCATTATCTTGTCATTGTTAACACACAGCAAGCTTCCATGTTGTTTAACAACTGGAACAGTCTCGGAATACTAGGTCGGAATTGACGATGAACAAAGGCTCTTCTCAAAGTCGCCTCAAATCAATGGTCAGGGTTTATAAGCAAAATTAAAACATAGGCATGTAAGCATATTATAGTGTGAAGCACATAGACAGGCTTACAAATCCAGGTATTGTATAATTATGTACAAGGCATGCACTGTTCAGATGTGCTGTTTGATACTGTATTTAGATTTATATGACCCCCCACACACACACACAAATGGATCTAACTCAATTATCTTCACACACCATGTGAAAAAGGAGGAGGTACCACTAACCCTACTTTACCAAAACACTTAATGACTTGCCCCAGGTCATGCAGGAAATCTGTGGTGGTGAAGCAGGGAATGGTTCTCCTGGGATCTCTGAAATCCCAACTCAATATTCCGGCCACACTGCCACCCGTCCTCAGCCGTACTTAATACGACTAAATTACCGATGGCAACAAATAGCAGAATCTGACTTTCAGATGAGCTGATTTGTACAATGAGTCAATCCATAACTTTTGTCTCCTCCAGACACTTAGATCGATGGGCTGTATGCCCAGCACGTTATAATAACCCTGAAAAGCTTTTGGCTCAGCCTGCAAACACATTAGCATTAACTTAAATCTGCTGCTTTGTTTACTATATGAGATATCTGCTTGTGCTCTATGCCCAAGTGATACCAATTAAAGAGACCCAAATACAGAGCTCACAGAGCAGCACAAGACTAAAGCTACCCATGAACATAAAATTTACTAAACTTTAAATGGTACTTATTCCTCCAAAGCATTATGGTCTGACAGTCACATTTTTCTTTTCCAGTCATGGACTTGTCATGATTTACATTCAGAACTTACCCCAAAAAGCGATTCAGAAAGCCCTAGAAACTGGCTCCCCTCCCACTGCTTCTGAAATGGATTAACAGTGACTCCAGCCTTGGATCTGCATGACTACAAATTACAGTGAAGCCACCCTTGATTTAAGCTGTTGGAGAGCACAACAGGGAAATCACCAAAAATTCTGCTCTTTCAGCTCTTTAAACCCATTCATTACAGAGTCTACAAGGCCACACAGGTACCAGAGTAAATCACTCTGTGGGAGACAACATCACCCAGTAACAAGAGGCTTTTCTTTTTTCCTCAGAGGTACAAACGTAGCAGAGCCAGGAGGGGTCTAATTACTCTCAGAACACCCAAGCAGCATTGGAAGTGGTAATTTATTGACCATATCAGTGGAGCTTAGTGCACAGGATGAAAAGACAAGTAAAGGATTGTATCCGGACCGCTGAAATGCCCACAGCTTGCCAGGGTAGGCAAACCAATGCAAGCCAACGAAGCAATCTGGCAAAACCATAAACCAGACTTATAATAAAACCATACTTGGCTTTTACTGGGCTTTAGCAAAATAAGAGGAAGGTAAGACTTGAATTTTAGTTTTAAACATTTAGAAATGAGTTTGGGAATGGGTACCTAGACAGCCTCCTGAAATCCAGAGTCCCTAATTACCCAGATGGGCAGCTAGGGAGCCGATCCAAAAATCTATCCAGGTCAGCAGGGTGGTTTTCATCAATCGCAGTGGCCACCGGATCACGCCCAGGAATACCAGTGCTGACCTGACTAGTACTGGCTTGGCCTCTAACTCAAGCAATAACCACCATCGAATGCCAACCTCTGCGCAGCTCTGCCCTTTTGTAAGCACAGGGAGTGGAAATAACAATGATATACAATGCACCAAAGTCAAACAGAATAGCAAAAGAATTCATTAAAATGTGTTTTCTTGCTGTTCTATACCAGCCCACTCTTCCATCTTGTGCTACCAAAAAAAGTAAAGGTTTCTGAGTGAAAAGTGCAACAGATTCACGAACATTTTCCAGTAGCTACCACATCCTACTCTCCAGTAACACCTCCACAAAGCTCAAGCCCATTTTGCAGAAAAATGAGAGAAGCAAACAGCAACAGGGGAAATTCACAGACACAACCCCATCCATGTAAAGTCACTCATGGCAGCTTAAGTATGTTCTCAGAATGGACTTTCCCTCTTCACGCTACCAAAAACAAAAACAGAGTGAAATAACTAAGACTAAAATGGGAAAGATCAATTAACATCTCTGGTATCTCCTTTTTTTCCTCACCTGTATGAAAAGATAGGAAGCTAGGAGCAAAAGCAAAGGTTAAATCAATCTGTCTTTTGAAGAGGTGACACGCCCAAGGGCCTTAGTCAAGTCTCCATCCTTGGCTCCTGCACAGTCAGAATCTGTGCACTGCTGCCAGTGGAGCCTGGAAATCGTTTGGTGGAGCACTAGACATGAACAGCCTCTACATTCAGCTGTTTAGTATCAGAAATGTTAACTTGCATTGCTTGGTTATATCACGAGGAAAATTAAATAGGAAACGAGCATTTAACATGCATGTCTGATACTCAGGCTTCTCAAGGAGAAAGAAAGGGAAGGGAGAAAACCTCGGGAACTGAGGACATTTTGCTTCCCCTGAGCCCTCATTCATTCAAAGAGAAGAATCAGAAACCCTGACAATATCGTCTAGCAATTCCCTCCCATCACGTAGAAGGGAAAATTTTTCTGGACAGCTCTTTACAGAGGATACAGAAAAAATTGACAAATCTCCCTCTGCCTCTTCCCACTTGGCATGATGATCTGTTTCACCCAAGGACTGCAGAAAGGCAGAGTTTGTAGAGCTGAGGCAAGCCCCCCTTCCGTGCAGCTATTCCACAGATGTAGCAAGAACACCTGTGCCTACCAACCCTACACGGCTATGAGACGGCATAGAAAATTCTCTCTGCACCCAGCAACAAGAATGGGGGCTCCTACCCGATCCCTTCATCTGCCTGACGCGTTACTTTGGCAGAAGGAAGACTTCCTGCTTCTGCTGGAAAAAATAAATTTCTATTATCCCTGCCAGTTACTTACATTTTAATAATTCCTTACACAGGACAAGCTCCGCAGTTGCCATTGGCAAATACCAACGGGAAAAAGAAAAACCACAAAACCCCACCACCCAAGCCACAGCCACGAAACACGACACCCGTGCACGGGCTCCCGGATGGACAGGGACCCCGGGTAACTTACTGACGGGTGTATTCCTTCCTCAGCGCCGGCTTCCCGCAAGCCGCCAGCCACAGCGCCGGTGCTGCCGCAAGCCGCGGGCGCTGCCAGCCGCCCCCCGCCTGTGACAGCGCCGAGCAGGGAGCCCTCCCTCTCCCCTCCCTCCTCTCCCGGTATGTCCAAGCTTGCTCACGCCAGATCTGGAACACGAGCACGCAGGACGGCACGGAGCCCGCTGCTGCCCCCGCCGGGCGGTGGGGACAGGCGGGACCCCCGCCCACTCGCGGACAGCGGCGGGGCGGAGGCTCCCAGCCCGCCGTGACACCCGTGGAGGCGGCCTCGGCCCCGCACCGCCCCTCTGCCGGTTCCCCCTCTGTAATCCGCGTCCGTAGCGGGGAGGGAGGAACCTGCGTGGGCACCCTCCAGGCTCGGCTCTCACGAGGGGCGGATAGAGGAACCACAGCCTCTGACAGACTACGCGCACACACCGCTGTGTTTCGTGCCGCCACTCCCCTCTTCCCGCAGCAACGGACAGAGGGTACCTCTGGGACAGAGGCTGGCGAGTTATGGATAAGCCAAGCACAGGAGCTGTGCTGGGAGCCGGGAAAAGGGGGAAACTAAGCAAAGCAGCTGCTTCCAAACAGCTTTGCTGAGCCACGACGAGGCCAGCAAATGCTGCTAGTTTTGTCTAGAGACGTCTAATTTTGCTTTACTGCTGCATTATGATATACTTCTAAGACTACAGCTATGCTAAAATAATCATGGAATCACAGAACAGCTTGGGTTGGAAGGGATCTTACAGATTATCTCCTTCCAACCCCCCTGCCATGGGCAAGGACACCTGCCACTAGACTAGGTTTCCCCAAGCCCTATCCAACCTGACCTTGGACACTTCCAGGGATGAGGCAGCCACAGCTTCTCTGGGCGACCTGGTCCTTCTCTGGCCCCAATCAGGGCCTCACCACCCTCACAGCCAAGAATTTCTTCCTAATATCCAATCTAACCCTGCCCTCTGCACGGTCATTCCATGCCCTTATGACAAGTCTCTCTCCAGCTCTCTCGGAGCCCACTGAGGTACTGGAAGGTCTCCCCAGAGCATTCTCTTCTCCAGGCTGAAATGACCTGTTTGAGGTACAAAGCTGGAGTGAGAAATTAAGTATTAGCCAGTACTCCAAGGAACATCCAAAGGCAAAACCCTGGAAGAGGAGAGGCTAAGAGAACGAGGGATAGAAGGAAAGGCATGTCATGGGACAGGGCTGGCAGAGAGAAAACAGCATGTCACCACCTCCAGTGAGACACAGCACAACACAGACCCCTGGTTCAACAGCTCCACATCACTTTGCTCCACATGCTGGCTCATGTGGTCTGAGGAGACGTTCACCTGCATGGGCTGTGCAAAGCACAGAACACAGTGGCACTCAGAAAATACCATCTGGTTCAAAGATGACAGGTAACATCTCATTCTTCTTCTATGGCACCATCACTTTGGCATAGAATGGACAAAGTGTGGTGCTTTGCAAATTTTAGAGTTTCCTCAGTGCAACGACAGGAACTTACAGTAAAGGGCACCAAGTATTTTCCACAGCTGGGCACTTTTCCAAAAAAACCCTCAACAATTAAGCATACAAAATCTTGTAGTGCAAGCACGTGGACATTGAAGCCAGAATTGTTTCAGCCACATAAGGTTTGATAAATTTAGTATGAAAATATTAACCCACACATCAAGAAGAAACACAAAATACCCTCTGGTGTGCTGCAAAAATCAGGAGATTAGAGCAAGGGTTAAAGGGAACAGGAAGTATGAAGAAATGCAAAAACAGAAAGAAGCTGTACACATTAGCTCTTGTCAATGCTGACCGGAACCAACACTGAGAAAGACCTAACAGCTCTCAATACCGCCATTAAAACTGTAAATGAGGTTTAAAAAAAATAAGAATCTAACCTATCTTAACAGATCTCTTTCTGTACATACCCTCCCCCCTCCAAATTAATTACGTTATGCTTCCACATCACTGACGTAAAATGACTATGTGACCTACAACATCATTCTGAGACCAAAGCAAGCTCTGGTACTGTGTGTGCAGCCTGATGACGCAGGACAATCTGAATCCTGCAGCACCAAACATGCACCAAGTGCAACATGAAGAAGTCAGGAACAAAGAAAGCTAGGAAATTGCTGCACTGAAATATGTGGCATGAAACATTCATTTATTTTTCCCCATTCCTCCTTGTCTCATTTTCCAGATACATCTAAGTTGTTTCATTCATAGCAAATGGAATCAATAATGCTTTTAGCTCCAAGTGCATAAAGAGTTCAGCATAATACTGCACCCACTTCCAACCTAACCCCTTCTGGAATTACACAAGAACAAATCCCAAATGTAAAAGAAATTCTGAAGCAGGCCCAGCACAGCCATAGAAGAGGGTTTTTTAATAAGTAAATACACATACATACACATGCACGGGAGCTTTGGGAAGATGGGGAAAACAGCAGTATTTCAATGCTGCTTAGTGAATTGGGTGTCAAAGCAGCTCTTAGGGGGAGCAGGTCATTTCACTAATTAAAGCTGTTCTTCCATGTTTCATTTCCTGACATTTGAGCAGTCCGGTTGCCTTGCCGTGGGCAGAATGGAACATGCCACTGAGCTCAAGCCAAAGGCTGATCACTTGTGACTCAGCTCAAATTAAAATACACAAATAAAAAGCTAAACCAACAGGTTACTATCCAAACATGCATCCATATCCACTGAGCTTCAGAATGTCTTGCCCAACATGGAGTTAAGTTACCTTTCTCACATCACAACTTAACAAAAAGAAGTGACCAAAACAACCTCCCATCAACCAGCAGAGCAAGTAGTTTTCTCCTGCTAGGAATGTTTCAATGGTTTCACCATTAAATACGTTTTCTGCACAGTAACAGGCTACTAAAGAAAAAGAAAAACATTCTCTCCAGCATCAATCCCTTCAGAACTAAGCTGACAAAGGCCAGATGTGAGCAGAGCCCTTCATGCGCTGTCTCCTAAACCACTAAAGGAAGGACAATCATCACCTTCCGGGCAGAGCAAGCCACAGAGCAGCAGTTGCCAAATGCAATTAGCCCAGGCCTACAGGACAGCTTTGGACTACTGGAGATCAGAGCCTCATGTGTTTCAAAGGCAACGTGGTTGGTTTGGGATTTTTGAAGTTCCATTCTCCATGACAGTTACTTCATGAAGGTAACAGCAACAGATCCCTCCCAAAAGGAACTGCTCCTGAAGGGATGGATCAGAAATTTTATAGAAGCAGATCCATATTCTTCCCAGGGGAGTCTCCACCTGCAGAGAGGGCAGGATAATATCTACTCACATATTCGGGTCTCCACCTTATCTATCCACCACTAACCCCAAACCAAATCCCACAGAGCCATTTGACCAAGCAATGGGAAAAGCAAAGAAAAGCAAAGAAAAAGGATGGTGCTTCCAAAACCTAGGGGTTTTAAATGGAAACCCATCAGGAGATCTCACATGGCCAAATTAGCAAGCAAAGGATGCTGAGGAGTAATTTTTTTTGCTTCAAAGGGTAGCTTCAAACAATTGTTCTACATGCTTCCCATTTTTCTTTACTGTTGTTTGCCTTCCCTTTCCTTCCCCTCAAAGCCTTACTGGTAAGAGAATCTAACTTCATTTACAGAGTTGGCAAAAGGAAGTTCTCTGGTATTTTTTCATTTCCAGCATTATGTCTTCCTAATTAAATTTCTATGCATCTCTGTTCAGTGTTAGGGCCACAAGCTAAGGAGGGTGTCTCCTGCAGTTCAGCCACCAGCATGAGCCAAACTAAGGCTTTTTCCAAAGCTCACAGCAGGAACAAACAGCTTTCCAACAAACCTAACCATTCCCTGGGGAGCTGGAACCACAACAGGTAGCTTCCATCAGCATTCCCAGAGATGATCACACTGTAATCCTTACACAAACGTGGATCCACAGGCTGGATCTATTCTACAGTATCCAGCAAAACTCAGATTCCGATTTTTTCCCCCCAGGACAAACTGTAGTCTTATCACATCAATTCATCCTACAGCCTGTGGAAATCAGAGCTACAACGTTCACTCACTGAGATGAAAAAATTTGCTATAAAGCACAAACTTGGAAAAATCACATTTTTGCTAATTGAGTCCAACTCTTCCTCAGGCTTTCACCTACCCCCAAGAGATGCTTACTATCTTCTGGGATTAAACTCACTCCAGAAGCCTTTGGAGTGTGCCAAGAGTTACTTACCCTTACACATAGGCCATTCCCAAACCAAATTTATTAAGAATACTTTTCCCACTGCACCTGAAGGCTGGCTGGGAGACTGTGTGTGAAGGAAAATGAGCAAAGCCTGAAGAGCAAGATGCTGGCAGGAGGCAGTGTGAACAGGGAGGATTTTTATAGTGTCTCCTTTTTTCACTTGAAAATAAAAAGAGTTCTCAGTATTGAGATCCACCCCCTTAGCCTACAGATGAATCTGTACTTTGAAACAAAAGCTTCTTGTTAAACAGCAACAATTAAAAACAAAAACACCCCTAGCACACTATATATTTTAATGGAACCATCCTTGACATGCAATATGAAGGCAGATTCGTTTCCTGTCAGCCTGACTCAGTCTAATGGACTCGGAGGCTGCAGTTTTTCCACTCCTCTTAATGACTTGTTGCAATGGAGATGAGTGCTCTGTGTACAGCAATGCCATCTTCTGGCACAGTTCCTGTGAGAAAGGCCGCTTGCTGAATACCACTAAAAGAAAGCTCCTGTTTTGGGAAAACAGAAACTCAGACTCCACAATAAATCTTGAATATTTCCCCTCTCCACTGCACTTGCTGTTGGGCTCTAATTGTTCAAGGGTGTAGAGAGAAGCAGTGGGAACACACACAGTGTGCTGCTGTAGGAGCAAACTCGCTCAAGTGTCTCCTAAAGGCGTGCCAAGTACAGCACTGAGAGTGAGCATTCACAAGCTGAAGACAGGGATGAGTTCAAAGCCCACGGATGGAGGAGTCTGGCAGGAAGGGCAAGTAGTTACCCAGAGCCAACTTTGCATATCCCTGGGAAAATCAGCAAACATTTCACACATCTGACTTATTTACTTTTTGTATCCCCAGACAGAGAATCAATATTAAGCAACAGCAAAGATTGAAAACACGTGCTATTTACATGGAGGAAATAAACATGGGCTGGCAATTCATAACTTCCTCACCATTCTCACTTGGCCTATGGAGGTGTAGCAGGACAGGCTTAGGATAAAGATATCTCACTAAACCCAACACCTCTGCTCTTTTTTTCCTCCCAAAAAATTTGCAAGGTTCATGCTACGAATATGTACTGAGAGAACAGATTTTAGACTGAGCTAATCAGATCTCAAGCAGCTCTAGTCTGAAAAAATACCTGAGAAGAAACAACACTGTGGAATTCCTATCAACTGTGTCATTTGATACCATAAGTCCTCCCTGGGAATCAGATACACTGCAGAGGTGCTAACCTGGCAGTCTCAGCCAAAACAGCCTATGCTCTGCTGCTTCTAAGATGCCCCCACCGGTAAGATGATGACCAGCTAGTTGCACTTGATTCCTTTTTCTCTCTGACATTTTCATTCTGCAACTCATCCCGAGATGTCAAAAAAATACTTTGCAACACCCATAAAAGCACAATTTCATTTTCTCCCCACCAGTGAAAGAATAATTAAAGGAATTGGGTTTTGTGACTGAAATCAGCCACTCTGGTTCTCAGATATTTGCTCATTAAAAAAAGCATGCCCTTCACATACTTATTAAATAAAAGAAGAGCATATCTTAAATGCTTATGCTTTCATGTATCAGAAAGATATTTTGGGCTGTAATTTCTCAACAGTCGGACAAAGCTGAAAGTATTCTGCTTTCATTTCCAATTGCTTTGATGCCTTCCATTGTTTTTTCTTTGCTTCCTTCCCACTCTCAGTTTTGTTTACCTCTTCTCTCTCCCGTCTATCTTTCAATTCCCATTAAAAGTGACCCTCCCCAACCTCCCTGTACAAAAGTTATCCTCTTTTGTTTTTGCTATTGCTCTTAGTTAAATGCAGTTTTTACAGAGGGCCCCCTCTGTGAAGAGTACTGCCTTCCTCAATACTTGTAATTTACCTCTTAACAAATGGTTTTTACAAAAAAAGCAACAAGAAAACATTTATTTTAGGAAAAGGTTTACCAGTTACTTTTTAAAGAAGAATTTCACAGCTTTTGGACTTGAAAGAAGATATGTGACAAATACCACCAAAAGAGTTTCAGAGCACTTCAAGTCCTAGCTTGTTTTCTTTTGCTGGTGAACAAGTTAACTGGCTGTCACATGAAAGGTGTCATTTTTTTAAAACCATAACCTTTCAACCTGAATTTCCCCTGCTGATGCTCACAAAAGCCAGGTTTGTTTTAGTATCAGTTCTAAAGAACAGCTGCTTTGGCAAACCAGACTGTCTGAATCCATCAGCATCTTGGCCTGGCACGACTCAAGGCTGTGCCCCGACAAAAACACCTTCCAATCTACACTGCTAAAGCATTAGAAGGAAATGAGAGGAAGAAATGCAGCTTTGCAGCCATCAGAATTGCTCTAGGAGACGCCTGAATTATTCGAACATTAAAGTTGCAAGATGAGTCACGTTTTAAGAAAATGTGTATGGGAAATGTCTGTCTGAAATTAATTCTTAAGCGGCTAATAAAGAGAAAACTCCAAGTAAACTGCTTCCCAAAATAAGTGTCTAGATACTCTTATTCCCATAGATTCCCATTAGACCAAGGTCAAGAGTTACAGATATGCTCCATCCTCTCAACAATTCTTACTGGTTAATAATAATTTTCTATCAGAAATTTTATGTCTCATCTTTCACAATTTTGAATATTTCCAGAGGAAAATACTTTGATCAAGCCCTACACTGACATTTTGGCTGAAAGAAGGGAGGATGCATGTATGGAGGCCTGGCCTACAGTTCAAGGGCATTTTTCAAAAACTGTTTTGATTTATCTGGTAAACCATTCTATAAAAAACAGCCAGGCAGGCACTTCCAAGAAAAGAGTATTACTAGCAATCTCTTTGGTTAAATAGAACTTACCCTCTGGACACATCTACATAACAACCACAAACACTGGCCCAACAAATAGAACAAACAAGCAACCGCAGTCACTCAAAACACGAGGCTGAAGAGCTGACACAGCCAGGTTTGGGTTTACGGCCCTTTCAGCCAAGCATCCTGTTTGTTTCTTCCTCTGTGGGGGAGATCAGTCATTCAAAATAATATTGCTTGGGACTTGCTGCGCAGACACTCCATCACTGCCTAATTTTGCTTTTTAAGAGTATTTCAGGGTTGAAGTTTTGCAATCATCGAGCAATACAGCGAATACCACAGTTATGTCTAGCAAATACACAAAAGCTGTACAATCAGCAGTGCTCCCAACAGGGAAACTGATATGAAAAAGGTGCTACTGACATTTTGGAAGCTGCATATTCATTTTTCTTACAAAACTACAAATTATTAGCTTAAAGCTACTCCAATATATCAGTTATTTATGCATTAATATATATGACACCAGGATGGAAAGATCATTTTTTTAATCTTACCCTTCCATCTCACCAGCAGCACCTTGAAGTTAACCACACTTCCAATACCACTGTACCTGCAAGCAGCTGATAATCCAGCAGGGCAATTCCAGAGGTGAGGATACAAACCATCATGCCTGGGTGCAGATGTTTCCAAGCAAAAGCTACATCCTTACCTCAGCTCTAGCAATTTTCCTCTCTGTGAGCAAACAGCAGTGTGTCCGACAAGTTTTTGCAGAGAGATGTGAAATCAAGATCTGGTCTCCAATAGGTGCAAATCCAACCTCTCACAAGACAAACAAGTATCAACAATGAAGATCATGTTGCTAATTTCAAGATCTCATTATCTGCGAGGTCTTGTCATACAGGTTTAATAGGTCCAACCTTTGCTAGCTCTGGCAAACCTACAGTAAACAACGACTTCCAATACCCAACATATGAAAAAGCTTAGGAAATACAAACCAAATTGAATTAAAAAGTACTTAGGGCCAAATGTAATAATTCTGTAGATCAGTGGCTGAACACAGTGGGTTTTTTCCTACTGAGTTCTCTCTTCAGAGACTGCGCAACTACACAAAGTAGGCAATCTTGCACATGTGCCTACAGGGTTCTTCAACCAGTGCAGATGTTTAACTACAGGCCTTCCTTTGCAAGGGCATTTAAAAACCCTTAAGGCACGGAGGACAGTGTGATACACAAACACATTTGTACACTGGATATCTGAAATGTGTATGCTGTTCAAATATTTGGTTAGTTGGATGACTTTTTTTCTAAAGTTCTTGCATCTGGGTAAACACAAGCATTTCCCATGTCTACTGGTGTCCAAATTCCTCATGAGCAATCCCAACAATGTAAATTTGGAGTCGGAAGTGAAATATTTGTCTTGTCAACTAACATACACCAGCAACCCCTTTTCAATAGTGTTTGTGTCTGGCAGCACAGCCGAACACTGGGCTCTGATGGCAACACCAAGACTGGTGGTTTGTTTGGGGGTTTCTTTAATAGTTGTGGGGGGTTTTTTCCCCATATTCAGAGTAACACCAACTGGTCTTTAATCCCTACAGTTTCAAAATGAAGTAAACCAAAACACAAGGCAACTCCGTGGAGCTTACATTTGGGACCACAGCTGATGTAGCTGCTGTTCCACACCGTGTTTCAGAGCTGCTCTGACACTGTCTTCTTTGGAGGAGTAGCTCAATGCCAGCTGAGCAGAGCACTTGCCAGGTAAAGCAGGATTACTGAATGTTCCTTCCTCAAGAAGGCGAGACATGAGTGCTCATGGCAGGGAAGCATGATTGATGACAACTCATCTCAAAAACCTGATACAGACTTCTTAATATTTTTTTTTAACTGACATAGATGCTGATCTGCCCTTTTAAAACTTCCTTGTGTTCTATCTCCTATTGTGGGTGATACAAATCAAAAGCTGCCTAAATCAAGACAAAAGTAACTTCACCTGTGACCTGCAACATTTCATTTAGACTTAGAAAATAGAATATTCCCATCTTTCCTGCTTCCTTGTTTCCAACTGTTTCCAGCCACCAGTGTAAAATTTTCACATCAGTTTTCCAGCTTCATTCAGCTGATGAATAACTCATCAGTCTAAGGACCGGTGTAATGTAAGCAGCACACATCTAGATGCCACACTGCTTTCGCTTTTGCCAAAATATCATCCTTAACAGAGACGTTTAGTTACAAGCAAGAGATACAATTACATTTGCACAGGTTTTCCATCCACAGGAGGTATAGAAAACCAACACAAAATGCCAAGTGCAGATCCTTGGCCAGTAGAAGAAAAGGATTTCTCCAAATGTGTACTATTTCTATATGCATGTTTATGTTCCTCTAGATTTGATATTTACATCGCATGAATTATATAAATTACACACTAAATGGGCTCTGAGTGAAATACATAGTCATTAACATAATTAAAAATGCAATAGAAGTGTTACCTTTTATAGTCATTTTGTGGCTTCCACTGGATCTTAAGGGTAAAATAGTCAATGTCTCAGCTGTCATAATCTATGTTACCATGGTAAGTGTTCTGCCATACATCATTCCATCTGCCTACAAACAGGGACCAAAAATACATATTTGTGTCATCTCTAAAGGAGAGGATTTATTTTTATTTTTCACTCCTATATCAAAGAAAACACATTTATATTGGTAACTGCATTTAGGTCAGGGTTATTTTATGACAACTACAGTCAATATGCCAATTACAGATCTCAAGAGTTGAAGAAACATTCTAGAAACCACCCGTTTATAGTAAGAAATTTTTACTGTCTTTGATTTCTCAATACTTACTTTTCCTGCTCTAATCCTTTCAGTTTCCTACAATATGAAAATATCTCTTTAGAATGTACCTTAAGCCAGTATTTTCCTATTTTTTTCTTCCAGATGAGTGTGTCATAATGTGCTGGAATGTGCCATTTCACCGGAAAAGTCAGTCTAGAGGGTTCACTGCAATTTCTTTATGAAGTATATGATACATATGCTGCCCAGTAGATCTTTAAAAACATATATTGCCACAGCAAAAGAACAGACATCATGTAAACCTTCAATTATCTTTCAACAAAAAGCAGTGTTCTCTTTGGAATAAGACTTGATATAACCTTTTTTACAACACTGTACATTCTACAAGTGAGCAACGGTGTCAAGTACAAAATAATTTCTTTTGGGAATTGTTAAACAAAGATAGTACATATTCTGCAACAATGAGCCACTGTGCACTTATAGATTAATTCTTCAGGTTGCACGTACAAGCCTTAGAAACTCCATTTAAAATCCATCTGAATTAAAAATCAAGACAAAATGGGTATTGCTACACTATTATCTCTCCAACCTCTTACACACATTCAGTTTACATCAAGATGTGTGTTGCAACATTAGCTCACTTATTCTAAATAATCATTGGCAGTGCATTCCAGAAGTAGAACTTAACTACAAAGTATTAAAAACCTGTCCTTCACGCAGACCTGAAGTTCACCGCCCTTCAGTGAAAATGGATTTTGTTACTTTCGCAGAAGCAACACAGACTAAATAAGGGATTTGAAGCTGAAACTAAGGTGACCGACTCCCTGAAATCTTTGTTGAATAGCAGCAGGACTGGGCAGATAATTGCTTTATGCTCTGGGGTTGGTTTGTCATAGCAACAGTATTGGAGCAAGCTGGAGGGTTCACTAGGAGCTTGTTTTTACAAAACATGGCATTTCTAGGATTTCAAATTGATAGATCGTAATTAGGATCACAGTCATCATGATATTCTATTACTCATTTCAAAAAAAAAACCCCACAATGACATTGCTCAGCAATTTTCCCTGACTGAAATGCATCTCTAATCTGCAAAACCTTGATGAAAAGGAAAAAAGAAGTCACAGATGCAATACAGCCATACTTCGAGGGGAAATTGTTACAGGGGAGAGAGGAGCATGCTGCTCTTATACACCCCATAAAGTTCAGTGCCAAAGCTCCCACAGGCACTACTCAAATTAAAGCTCCATGGGACAGCAGCAGTACAGGTTGCCTCTCTCCTCGTCTTCCAAAGGCCTCAAAGGACATATTCTCCAAGAGGTTTAAATAACTTTTTCCCTTAGCAGAACACAAAAAGGTGAGCAACTGCCCTTCAAACATGTGGGAGGCAGCTCCAGGTAAAGGTCTAGGTCTGGGTGCATCCCTCCAAAATGGGCACAGCAAAAAGGAGGCTGACAGGTGCAGAGAATACCAAACTATGTTTAGTTGCAGCAAAGGCTGTGTCAGGTCACATTACAAATAACCAGAGCTTTCTTCCACCCCCAGCACTGCTCTTGGAGATGCCAAGGTTTGCCCCTCACCTCTGCACTGAATCATCAGCAATCTGGTGTTTTTAAAAATACTATTGCAAAGGAGACCCCAGTTTTGTCAAGTGAAGAAGAGTTGCATCAAGGGAGCAGCAACAGCTTAGTTCAAACACGAGTGCCAAGACCAGAATCAACTAAAACACCTGCCAGGAGCAGTGTTAGGCTAGGGGATAAGAGGTTATCATTCATTAGCCCATGCTGAGTATGTAATTGATTAAGTAATTTCATATTATAAAAATAGAGCATCAATTGATTTTCTGCAGTGCCTGCACCTTGTACCAAATCTCACCACCACCTCCAAAACCTGTCACGTAGAATGCTTTGATATAGATTTCATACACATTTGCTTTACTAAATATAGACTCTCTTCTTTGAGCTGAACAAACAGAAGGGGAACTGGCAGCCACTGGAGCCAAAAGGAGTTTTGCAGAGGTGATTTTACTTCCAAATATTTATACCCAACTCTTCTGGCTCCCTACTTGCTCTGACTTACCCACCTGTCATTTTGAGACCCATAAGGCTTGCTCCTTGGTCATTTTAGTGCCACAGAAACTTAAGATCGTCTGCTCTTCTCACTCTCTTTTTTTAAATTAATAAATAATTTCCTCCAATTGCATCCTTGCAACTTCATCATTCCCATAAAAGCATTACTAAAAATCAAGTTTATTGTTTGGGACTTTTGCTTGCTTCAGCAAGCGACCCATTTGGATGATTAATATAAAGCAAAGGTTTGCTGAATATGAAATTCCCCCTCTATTGGTGAGGCAACACACATAACAGCTTGCTATTCCCGTAACAGGAATGAGATGAGTGCTCAAATAGCAGGAATCTGGGCTCCTTCTCCAAAGACCTTCCTAAGCCATGTTGACTGTTTGCAAACAAATACACAAGAAATCTGTCAGCTCAAAATAGGCCATTGTGAAACTTTCAGCCACAAATTTGCACATTGCTTATGCAAGGCTTGGACCCAGCAGGTAGGAAGTCTATTATCCATTGCTTTCAGCACACTGTGACCCTTGGGAACAGTCTGTTCTTGCTCTCAGTAAAGCCTGAAGAAGGTTGTGCTGACACTCGCTTGGCATGGGGGGGTAAAAATAGGACTGCAATGGCATCTTTTCATCAATTATTGTCATCTGACAAACCATGTGTGCTCTTGGTCCCTGCTAAAAGAACCCTTGTTAGAAAAATTCAAACCAGATCCAGGAGTGTCAGCTTTATTTTCTGGTTTTCAGGTATAGCCCAACAGTGTCCATACCAAAGCAGCTTAAAATTGTTTGGAACATCCTCCTTGTCAAATACCAGCCAGCCAGGAGAGAGCAGAGAATGCACAGCAAGACAACAAAGGACCCAGCAGGGATCCCAGGTAGAGCATTTCCAGTGCAAGCCTCTGCCCGTGATAGAAATAGCCTCATTAAAGGGCAGGTTCAGATACAAGAAGCTATTTATAGGCAATCTAAGACTAAATGATTAGTGACATGCTCTGGATCTAAAAATTCCCAAAGTTTACAGTGTTACAAGAGCTGTACATGCAGCATGTGATGCCCCTGAGTGCTACGCTGGGCGAATCCACGGGCTTCGGCTTCTGTGCACCGACCAGCTGCTGTTCCCGGCAGGAACTAAAACCGTCTTGAACCGAGGCCAGGCTATTCACATCCAGCCTGAGCAAGCTCGAGTTCCCAGAAAGCTCCTGTGCCGCCACGAGAGTTCTGCTCCTACCCAAGCCTTGCCCCTTCCCCTGCCAGCTCCCACCACCCACGCTGGGCACACATCAGAGGGAAGGGCAGCCTCCATCGCCCAGTGCCGCTGGAGCCCAACGAGCATTCCTGAGTGCAGCAGCAGCTGGGGGTCACGGGTCACCAAGTACTGGCAGCCATCCCACACCCAGAACAGGGGGGAAAGCTAGATTTTAGAAAGATAAAACAACAAACAAAAACGTCTCTGAGTACACTCAAAGAGCCTACAAAGGATACTTCAGAAGGGTTCTGCTCGTGGGATCCAAGAGCCACTTACGAGCTTAGATCACATACCAAACACTCCACAATTAATCACAAAGTCTATTTTTTTCCTCTTGGAGCTGCATATGTGGGAGTGCGTTCGGGGAGAGGGGGTGTTTGTGCTGGTTTTAACCCAAAGATTTTGGGTACAAGCTATTTGTGATGGTGCAGAGGAGCTGTAAAATGCAAACTGCCCTCAGTTTGCTATTTTCTGAATATACAGATACATAAATAATCTAGAATTACATCCCCCCCCCCTTAAGAATAAAAGGAACCACAACATTTAGAAACACTGCAGAAGATGAATGAGGTCTGGACACCCTCCATCTTTTCAGAGGTAAGCTCATAAAACAACACTTCACCATCTGACCTAACATAAACGACAAGGGTATTTACAGCACTGTGTCACTCCTTCAAACCCAGCCAGCCTGGATGCCGGAAACACATTCCCATCCATCAGATGCCTGTAAGCATCCCCTGAGATTCAAATTCTCTAACAGGACTTCTAACTTACGCCAAGACCTCTCAACTCCTGGAAGATTGACAGGACTTGAGGTTGCACACCATTTCCTCACCTGAATCTGTGCCTCACACAAATCCCACATGCTGGTCACGGCACAGTCTTCCTTCTACCCCAGAAACATCACCTTCAAACACCCAGAGCACCTTAATAAATAATGCTCAAATGAAGCAAGGGATGCATTTCTTAAAGCTTCTCACCAGTTTTCAGCAAGCACAACTTTAATGCTAAAGGCAACACATAAGTTGTGGGAACTCACCTTGGCCATAAGTGGTCAAAGCAGCCTTCAAAGAGAACCCCTGGGAGAGAGAGGTCAGCAGTTTCATCTCCTGGAGCTGTACTGTTGTTTGCACCAGCAAAACTAAACTCAAAGAGTTAACATGGCAAAGACCCAATATGTTGTGCAGGGGGATGTTGCTGAATGAATCCTTGTTGCATAAACAAAGATTCCTTTAATATAGGAAGTCTGAACTGGCCCGTGATTTATTGTGCTCCTACTTCTCTTTAGGATCAGTCAAGTTCCGCAGATAAATCAAAATGCTTCAAGACCAGACAGCCAAAGCAAACAAAAAAGATACAATAAAATAAATAACCAAATTACATCAGTAGAGACAACAAATAATATTGCTATAACCCATTTTCTGTCCAGGGTTACTCCTGACACTTGTAGTGAACAAGGTGGAGCTTTTGGCTCTGAAGCTCTTACACAGAAATTGTATCAGATTGCTTCAGTCAGATGCACACTTGCAAAGCTCTAGATACCTGTGCATCAACAATGGATGCAGGATACAGCCTACTTTTCCCACCAGAGTTCATCAATCTCCAGCGGGTAATGAACAGCAATTTCTAGCTCACTCCCCCTTCCCTAAATACTTTTACTTTTTGAATACAGTTACATCTTGAAGTCTGCATCCTGCTGGATACCACAGTTGTTTCTATGTTCCCAGATGACTCACCATCCCAGTAAGGACAATCAGGCACTTCAGAAAGAAGGATAAAAGAGAAAGAAAGGACAGCCATCAGAACAGAACATATTGTGTTTTCCCCACTCCGTTAGTCAATTCCTTATTAACACTTAACCAAAAGGCTTCTACAACCCATTTCCCAGTCAGTGTTTATAGATAGAGAACACCCCTTGTGGTTTCTGAGGTGGCCTCACACAGCAGGTCACCCCAAAATAAATCCTAAAGCCCTCTACAAAGACAACTATGCAACAAATACTTCATAATAAGACTTAAATACAGACACAGTATGTTCATCGTACAGTAGGACTGCAGAAAGCCCTACTGTAACTTCAAAAAGGTCTCACCTCAACAGGCAACAAAGCTACAGATATTAAGACCAACAAGCTGCGTTTCCAGCAGACATATATAGTGATCAGCATGGAAAACCTCACAAAGGGTTTTGGACAGTGTGGGCATTTTCATATGTTTTCAAACTTTTTACCTACTAAGACAAAGCATGACTCCTTCAATATTAACAGCTTAATAAGCAAATCCTCTAGGGCAGGAGGTGGGTAGGCGCTGCTTTTTATCAAAGCAACCTGTGCTATTTGTTTCCTCTCCCATCTCAGTGCACCCCAACCAGAAGAAGCAGCTGCAGCCTCACTACAGTGCCCACAGAATGGCGAGCAGCTCTCACCCTGCATGACATAGTGAGCAACCCCTCAAAGCCATGGCGGCCAGCCCTCTGCCCCCCACACACACACACAAAACGGCGGCCAGCCCCCCCCTCTGCCCCACACACACACAAAAGGGCGGCCAGCCCTCTGCCCCACACACACACACAAAAGGGCGGCCAGCCCTCTGCCCCACACACACACACAAAACGGCGGCCAGCCCTCTGCCCCACACACACACACAAAATGGCGGCCAGCCCTCTGCCCCACACACACACACACAAAATGGCGGCCAGCCCTCTGCCCCACACACACACACAAAATGGCGGCCAGCCCTCTGCCCCACACACACACACACAAAATGGCGGCCAGCCCTCTGCCCCACACACACACACAAAACGGCGGCCAGCCCTCTGCCCCACACACACACACAAAACGGCGGCCAGCCCTCTGCCCCACACACACACACAAAAGGGCGGCCAGCCCTCTGCCCCACACACACACACAAAAGGGCGGCCAGCCCTCTGCCCCACACACACACACAAAAGGGCGGCCAGCCCTCTGCCCCACACACACACACAAAAGGGCGGCCAGCCCTCTGCCCCACACACACACACAAAAGGGCGGCCAGCCCTCTGCCCCACACACACACACAAAATGGCGGCCAGCCCTCTGCCCCACACACACACACAAAATGGCGGCCAGCCCTCTGCCCCACACACACACACAAAATGGCGGCCAGCCCTCTGCCCCACACACACACACAAAATGGCGGCCAGCCCTCTGCCCCACACACACACACAAAATGGCGGCCAGCCCTCTGCCCCACACAGGCCAGGCCCTGAGGCAAGGGCCATCCCCAACTGGGATTTGTTCTAAGAAACCACAAGGTTTGGTCTATAAAGTACAAAATCTGAAAAATCACCAGCCAAAAGTCAGCCTTCAACAACTTTATCAAGTATAAATCTTGTAAGGGAGGGAACAACACCAGGGGAAAAGTAAAGGAAAAAAGGAAAAAGGTAGGGAAAGAGAAAAGGTAGGAAAAGGAAAAAGAAAGGAACAATAAAACTAAGAAAAAACTGAAAGAAAAATAAAAGAGAAAGAAGTCAATTTTTTAATAGAAAACCACACACACAAAACAACAGAAAGAAAAAAAACCCACAAACAACCCAACAATCAAACCCTCTACTTTTCCCCCGGGGTATAATCCATACCGAACTGGATGCCTACAAACAAACTCCACATCACAGCATCTCTCAAACAGAAATACAGTAGAACTGACACACAAATCAGCACCAAATTACAATCCTCACTTCAACCTGCTTCTTAAGTATTTCAAATAAAAATAAACATTAAAAACCAGAGCAAGCCCCTACCTGCGTCTCCCAGGAGCAACTCCACAGTCCAACTGAGGCAGCACCTCCTTCCAGAGCCTTCTACCCGCAGGTGCTGCAAAAATGTGTAATAAGCCCCTGCCCAATTAGCACCAGCTGGTGTAATTAACACAGTCCCTTTGAGACACAGGAACCCATCAATTTCTCCTTTTATAAGCTCCAGAGTGAGTAACAGTAATTGCAGGACCTTGTGTTACCCTTCCCACCTGGGCTGGCTACTCTGATACGGCACAAACATCAGAACGCCTGAAACCACTTACTAAACTAACTTAGTCTGCAAACACGTTTAATGCCCACCTGGAACCTGCTTTTCTTTCTCCCCTTTGGATTTTGCATTTCCAAACATTTTTATCAAACCAACAAAAGACCTAATTGGAATACGAATTGAAAACTTTTAATTCTTCCCTTCCACAGTAGGTTACAACTGGTAGCTAGCACAAAAGGGGGTTTTCATGGAAGTAGTAAATCTTCACATGCCTTAATTATATTAGTTTATTAACTACTCAGTGCTTGATTTTGAACCCAAATGACACTGTAGCAAAGTAATTTTTATACGCTATCTCAACACACATAGTCATTTACATGCTTACTGTTATTACTTTTTCCTACATTAGGCTGCATCTATTATGCAGCAGGTTGATTATGTTTTATATTTCATCATTTCAATTCATTGGGAAGACATTTTCCAGCACCCTTTTCCCTTTGATATGGCAGACAGAGTTCAGTGGAATGGAAATGTTCGGTTTGATGGATGTTGGCTTCACCCTGCGCCATGACACCTAAGAGAATGCTTCACTACGCTGATTTTTCAAGTCATTCTAGTTCCCAACAAATTACTTCTAATTCTTTATGGTAGGAGAAGGTAAAATCAAAAATAAGCTTAAATCAAATTAAAGTTCAAAGAAACCTTGAAAATGTGGATTTCAAACAAACCTAATTTTTGAAATTATGGAACTAGAATCAGCACCAGCAAAGATGTGGAGGCAAACCACATGCTGTCCAAAGCAAAGACAGGCTGGGAGAGACATCAGCCTAAATCACCCATGAAAGAGAAGCTTAAAATATCCGCAAGTATTGTCAACTGTTAGTAGGGGACAAAGTACATCCTGCAGTAGGGAAAAACCTGGGCAGTGGATTAAAAAAGGCAGGAGCAAAGCACAAGAGTAGCATATGAACAGTCATAGTGGCATGAACAACCTCTAAGAGTGCAGTGGGATACAAGCTTTCAGGAAAAAAGTATCAAAGAGAGTATAAAAGAGGCAAAATTCAGTACAGTTACAGAGAAACTCCTTGAAAAAAGAAAATAAGAAAACTGGTTCCTCTAGTCCCACACCAATTGAGGGGTCCCTGGAAGAGATTTTTGTCAAGTTCTAGGAGCAGACCTCATACTGACTAACACACATCTATGAAGAGCTCATATAAGATGACAGGCTGGAAAACTTTGATTTGAGGATTTGAGGTTAATTGGATGGATTGGTAATACAGGGCCCTTTTGCCACACAAACAACCCTGGAGAAGCAGAATGCAAGGAACTCTGTTCTGCATCTTCCCACATCCACACCAGCATTCTTCCTCTGAACGCCATGGTGTTCTTGCTGCAGTTTTAGTTCTTAGTCCAAACCTTGAGTTTGGAATCCCCAAAATATCCATGTCCTTTTGGATTTACAAATACCTCCAACCATATTTTAGGAAGACAAAAAAAAAAAACCTGGAATAGGAAAAGAAGGACATCCAGACATCATTTTACAGACAGCTGTCTTACTGAAAGAAAATTAGATGGAATAAAGGGATTTAAGGGGGATAAATAAGGCACAACAACAGGACAATAACAATTACCATGTGAGTGCTGTACATTGCTCAATGATAAGGAACTTTACCTGAGATAACTTAAATCTCTGGAAGACACTTCTGCATACTTTCTCTCCATATCAGATAATGGATTAGGATCTTCAGTTTATTCCTGCACACTCACAGGTGCAGTGGGAGAACAGTACCCAAGTGTTACTGTGTTCCCATGCAAGACGCTATTGGGTTTGCGAATTTTATTAAAGTTGATATATTTTTTATTGTGAGAAGTGTTTAAATTTCCTTTTGACAAGTGTGGCATTGACAACTAAAAGGAAAAACGGTGGAAATAACTCATTTGACTACTGCTGAGAGAAACAACCTCCATCCTGCTCCAAATATAAGGGTTTGATTGGTGTAATTTACAACAGCTTGGTCTTCTATTTGGTACATTCTTAAGCTTTATATAACAAATGTCACTGGTATCTTGACTGCAGTACCTTAAGCCCAACTTAAATTTAACAACACAGGTGTTTCAGGTAAAATACAGTTCTTGCTAAAACAGGTTCACAGACATAAACATTATCCTCAGTCCTGCAAGCACCCCAAATACCTATTTCAAATAAAGGACACACTTAAAGATCTCTTAGATGAACCGAAAGACACAGTAAAAACTCCACAAATACCAGTTTGTTTCAAACAGCTTTTTCAGTGAGTCTTGCTCAGTCCAGGCTGCAAGCCAGTACTAACCTCAAGGATCTCCCAAAGGCACCCATGTAACGGGAATTCAGCATGTTGCCAATATCAGTTTTCATTCAGCATTATCACAACAAGTGCAATTTGATAACAAAAGTCAGTACAACACTTTCAGACAGACATGTCCACTTCCTTTTTGTTTGTACTCTTCTCCCCTCCTAAAGACGCAAGAAATGCTTGGTAAAGTGGGAGGCTGGTAGTGATTTATAGGAAAACAGATTGACTTCTGCCAGTGTTGTGTTCTTTGCCTTGGTCAGGAGAGGCTTTGGGAATTTATTCACGGAGTGTCCCACTCCTGTGAAGGTCACCCAACAAGCTGTGTGTATGATGTTTTATTGAAGGGCAGCAAAAATGTAAATAAATAAATAAATAAATACCAGACGCTACCCAGCCATAGTTCAGAGAAACATGACCGATGAGTCATTCCTCTCTAAATGCAATTTAAAATAATTCTAAATACAGAGTGGACAAAATGCAGAGGAAGACAGTAAAACAACCGTAGTAGTCAATTTTTTAATGAGTAATTTCTGCCTACTAATTCAGGATACTCGTTTCTTCCTCCTGTAAAATGAATAACCCCGTGAGAAGTCAATTCAGAACGCTCTGGAGAATGCAGCAGTCCTGCTGGATGTGCAGCAATAAATAATTGCTAACCTTGTGTTTCGCAGCTGCTGAGGAGCAAACTGAGGGTCTGAAGCAAGCAAGATCATGGAAAAGGAGCTCTCTTCAAACGACTTGGTCACTGCTTGGAAGGACACTGCTTACCTAGTCTCAGTAAGCACACAGACTAAGTTAGGGGCAAAGAGAAGCCAGTTTCAATGAGGATCCCCCTCACCCCCAACTCTTTCCTCTGCTACCTGGAACTTCTTTTCCATCCTCAACACTTCTCACCTGTCCTGCTGATCACACCTACTACAGGTTGCAATAAACTGGAGAGATCCCTGCTGGTCATTCACCCTCCTAAAACCAGACTTCAGGACTAAAATCACTTTTTCTTCTGGCTTCCAGCAGGGAAGGGAGCAGGAAGTGCCAAAATACTTGGGTCGAAGGGGCAGTTGTTCTTGTGCCATTTGCAGCCGGAGTCATCAGCAAACCCACACAAAGGCCTTTTTGCTGGAGCTGCCCAGCTCAAACTTCCGGCATGTAGAGGACTGACAAGTTTAAATATTGCCCCAAACTCTCAGACGTCTGTCCCAACTCCAGACCCCCAAGATTTCCTCATCAAGGCTACCACCACTGAAAATAGAAGGGAGGGGGGGGGGAAGAGTAGGATAGGATTTATATTTGGATTTATGTTTGAGTACATACACACTACACTAATCTGATTACTCACTGGGAATCCTCCTTTACAACAGCTTTTCCTTTATTAACCTTATTTTCTTTATTAATAACCACCATAACATTACAGCCTTAGCAGGAGCATGCAAACTGAACACACTGGCACCGCGTCCCTCCATTTCTGCCTCTCCCATTTTCAAGAGGCACCAAGTGCTCATGGAACGAACCCCACAGACACCCAGCAGCAGCTCGGCCTCCCCGACGCCGCCGGGTCAAGAACGTCAAACAACTCCTGCGACCAACTTGCCCATTCCAAATGTAAATTAATGCAGCAGCCTCCGCAAAGAACGGAGCTCCCTCCTTGCGCGGGGAGAGATGCGGGCGGAAGAGCGTTGCATGCAGCAGGAGCGGGAGCAGCCTCTCGGAAATTGCTGCATTAGGTTAATTAAGATTTTATTCATGCCTTCGGAGCCGCGCTGCCACGGCGGTGATGCAGCACGACACGCACCGCGCTGCACCACTGTGAAGTTACACATGGGTGCCTGCGCTCCCCTCTGCGTGTGACCGTGCGGGCACACCTGCGCAGGTGCTGCCTGCAATGGTTCTGGGATAGGGATGGGATTTGTGGTTTTGTTACGGAAAGTGGGTTTTTATTGAATAGAACAGAAACCATCCCTCGCTCCACCATCCACCTGCCCACCTCCGATCCACCTGCCGATGCATGCACTTGCGGGCCGCTCGCGTCCCGGTCTCCCGCGCCCCTCCGCATCCCGCGGGCTCCGTCCCCCCCCCTCCCCGCTCCGCTCGGGGGATGCCGCGGGCCGCCCCCCGCCCCTGCCGGGGAGCACCCACCTGGCGAAGGCGCGGCGGGCCGGCAGGGGGCGAGGGGCCGCCTCCCGGCGCGGGGGGCGCGGGCGAAGCCATCTTCGGCTCCTTCCCGCCGCCGCCCGCCTCCTCTCAGCCCCCCGCGGCCGCCACCATGCCGGGGACCCGCGGGTGACCTTCGCGGGGCGGCCGCTGCGGCGCGGGGCGGCGGGTGGGTGGGGGTGCGGGGGGTGCGGGAGGCAGCGGCCGCGCTCCCGATGGATGAGCTCACGGACACATCGGCGGCTGCCGGCGGGCGGCGCGGGCGGAGGACCCGCCTCGTCCCCCTCCCCGCCACACACACCCCCCGGTACACCCCACCCGCGATCACACCCCCGCACACACAGACACAGCTCCCGCACATCTGCCCGCCACTGTTTTAAGTGACAGCGTAGTGTTGAACCTTCCCCCTTCGGCTCCAATTGTCAAAATACAGGGATAAACCCGCGGCTCAGGGTTGTAGAGAAACGCGGGTATCCGCAGCTGTGATTGTCTTCATATCCCACCCTCTGCTCACAGGGCTTTAAATCCCCGAGCGCCTTTTGGGCATTATCTGGTAGGATAATGAATGAGGGAGAATTCTTCCCTGCTGCCTACATTGATATATTTTAAGGCCGGGGGAACCCTATAATCAGAGAGCCTATCTCCCCCATACGACAAGAATTTCTGCGAATACAATTTCCCTGGAAAACAAACCCCAAACAGCTGGTGAAGCTACAATATACACATCAGGAAACCGATTTAAAATAACAAAGTTACGATAAATTCATTCCATCCCTAGGCAAGTGGTTCCAATAACTAATGACACTAATTTATCTCCAAATTTCAACCATGGGAGCTCACTACACCCTTGCCTCCCTTCCTGCCCAAGGAAACCTTCGCTCATACACATTTAAATGTGGCACCATGTCACAGATCCTCACCAAAATCCCTGTCTCCTTAACAGAGCAATCTGCTATTAAAACAAATGATGCCCTTATTCAGCAGAGAATGAATTTGCTGCTTCACTCAAGTTCCTTTCCAAAAATAGTTTGTTCTTTAGCACGAGGTGTTGGAAAGCTGTTAATCAACATTTATTCCCCTGCAAAAGTCGTAAAGATGCCCTGTCCCAGTCTGTGTCAGCGCATCAGCCTTCCTGCATCCCAGTGCCATCCGCTAAAACTAGCCCTGGGAAGCACACACTGCAAAGTCGCCATGATTTCCAGTGCATTAGGGAGATGCTAAATTTACTCCAACCTGCTAATTAATTTAACAACTACTTAGTCGCGTAAGCATCGGGATTTAGCCAATACCTTTAAGCCCCACCTCCAGCTCCCTGTCCCTACATCCATTCCCTGCTGATGCATTGGCAGCCTTTCGTAACACCTGGCATGTCTTTTGCCAAACAAGAGCCACCGGCTGTGTGAAGGGAAAGCACCGGTATTCCTCACTTGTGGAACACTGCAGGTGCAGAGGACATTTTTCCAGATCCATATAAAAGAAAGGTTTCACCTGCTTGCCTTTCTTCTATTACCACTCTCCATCTGGGACATCCAGGAGGAACATGTGTCCAAGGGACCTCTGTCGCACAAGGGCACATCTCAGATCCTGCCACAATGCCTTGCGCACAACCAACAGGTTTATTCCTGGGAAGTACCAGCACATCTCCAGCCTGCTTCAGGCTGGCAAGCGAGCTCAGGAACTCCAGGGCCACAGACAGAATGGATGGATCTGGATGACGAGGAAGCCTGAGAAGTAGTAACAGCTGGTAATCAGTGATGGGAATCGGAGACTTTGTTATTGAGAAGGGTGGAGCAGACGGAGTTAGTGGAAAACCAAGTCCCAGGAGAGAGGAAAGCCATATTCTGGCCACAACCACATGTCCTGTATTTAAAGATTTTATTGGAGGGTGTCTCCCAGGGAAGCTTGGAACACTGTTCCTGCTCACAGTCAGAACTAGGTTTCCCTTCTGGTTTCTTCCAAATCCATTGTACCGCTTACTTCCAAAATAATCAGGCTTTTTTGCTCCTTTCTTATCTCCCAAACCTTTGCCAGGTGAAGGGCTTTCCGCACCTGTGCACTCAAGTACAACCCATTCCGAGAATGGAGCTGCTGGAGAAGAAATCAAGGACGTAATGAAATTCCCAGGGTTTCCTAAAAAGTTAATCTAATGGGGAGAGGCTCCCACCATTTCCGCATAACCCTCTTTTCCACCACTGCTCTGGCTTAGTGTTCTCACATCAGAGGTACAAAAGTGGGCCAAAGGCAAGAGGAAGATGCCTGTTAGGAAAAAACCGGCTCCAGGTCTGAACGGCCTCAGCAAGGACAGATGATCCCCTCTACTGTCCCCACCAAGGCTCCTTGAATGCCATGTTTCCAAGGCAGGCTCCTTAGCTTTGGCTTCAGACACAGCTCCGTGCCAGCAGGAGCTGTCGATGGCACTCGAAGAGGAATGCAAAGGGAAGCAGAAGGAAAAAATCTTGACTAAAAATTAGATGCAGTGCAGAGTGGCTGTGATTTTCAGGACCGCCTAAGGGACTCGGACGACCAATTCCTACTCAATTTGGCATTATAATTTTCTAGGCACCCTTGAAAACCTCTGCCAAGACTTAGGAACCGTTCATTTCCACGTCCAGCTCGGGGGAGCAGTCTGTTCTATCCCAACACACAGTACAAGCTTCACCTTAATGAAGAAAACCACTTTTCTGCTCCAAGTATTGAGTTTTTGTGATGACATCTCTTTCTAAGCCACCCTTGTGTCCTTGAAGGGATTGTTTCTATATTTCGATATTAACTCTAATATTGTTCCATTTCTCATTGATATCTGCAGATCCTGGATTAAAGTTCATTCCTGTACACAGCCTGCTAACAGACCTCCAGCCTTGTTCCCATCAGTTAGAGTGCTCTCCCCTCTGCCTAGAGTTAGAATCTCCCCTTGGCACAGCTTTGCCCTTTCACCTGCTTTTCCACTTGGGCAGTGATTTTACACTCCAGTTCCTTTTGGATGAACTGTCCCGAACATTCAGGGAACTGGTTTTCTCGGTGAAATATTTCTAGTATCAGGCTCTAAGCACTCTACTGTGATCCTGTGAGCAGGCTCAGAGCTCAGGGCTTCCCGAGGGATATTATTCCTGGGCACAAATACCAGAGACCAGGTTACTGAGCCTCCTGACTTTGTACCTGACATAAGGACCACGACTTCCTGCCTCCTGATGCCGCTCAGGGTGGTCAGTGCCCTGGTATCAGAACAATCAGCAGAGAATTAACAGCGAGGTAACAGATAAAGGAGCTCGACCTCATCCTTGCCAGTCACTGTGTGAGGGGAACGATGCTGTGTGTTACATCTGTAGATCATCAGCTGTCACGCCCGTGCCAGATGAAGACAAAATTTGAGTGCTGCAGCAAGCAGCATGGCTGCTCCTTCTTGTCATGCCTCTATTGCTTTTTCATTTTACAGCAACAACCCCTCTGGATAAGAGCCCTCTTCTGATTTTGCTAAACGTGACAGGCAAAAAGCTGAGCTGAATTCTCACCTATAATCACTCAATTCTGTTAAAAAACCATCAAGCCATACTTCCCAAAGGTCTGCCAGTGAGCCAGGCTGCAGGATGTCTGTGTGGCTGATGCCTGGCAGCTCTGCAGCACGGGCACGCAGTGCGATGCGCCGCCTCGGGAAATCAGCCGGTGCGGCGGGATGGAGAAGAGTGCTGCCTGCAGACAGGTCTGCACACAAAGCGGGAGCACCATGGAAACTGCCGGAGAACAAAGGCGCCACAGAAAGGGTCGGAGCGGCGAGCCGTGCCAGAACCTGCGAGGAATGTCCGAAATACTTCTCTGTGCCTGGTGCGTTCACCTCCCAAAGCCGCAGCCCCCGCCACGCAGAGCTGAACTGGGGCTGCCCAGGGATTGCAGCGGGCTCTGGGCTTCACTTCCTCACCTCTGATCAAGAAAAGTAGGAATCGTGACAAGCAGATTCCACAAGGACTGTGTTTTCTATCTCCAAGGTGATGATGTAAAGTAGGGCAGCCCGCAGGGAATACACAGAAAAAGCATTTACTCTTCAGTAAGGACTGGAAAAGAGCCTACTAGAAGGGATAATAAGCAGGAGTTAAAAGACATATTTTGGACTCCAGAGGCCATGGGGCTATTTCAGGGAACTTTCAGCATCTGTTTTCCCCATTTTTTTCATCTTCCAAGTGCCAGCTGCTGGAGATGTGTGCTGAGTTCAAGGAAACCTCAGTCCCACTGGGTATATGGCTGCTCTGACTTGTTCTCCCTTTTAACATCTGCTGTTAGCCAAATCTTCATCCAGTTTGCTTTAAGACAAGTGCATGGAGTGATACCAGCACACTGCAGCTAAGGAGTCTGTACTGTACAGCAGGATTCAGACTGTAGCAGGAAGAAGACAACACACCAAGCCCAACATCCATCATCTCCTCTAGTTCAGGAAGTGCTGAAACATGATGTAACTGTAGCTTTTGGTCTAAAAATCCTGATGGATAACAACAGTGTTTACTCCTAAGATGGAGTGGTATTTATAGATCTAGTGGGTTTTCCCCATTTGTATGCCCCTGACAAGCACCAGGAAACAACCCCTAGCAATTCCCACACTGCTTGTAATGATGTTGAAAAACCACGGCATGACATTGCCAGTCCTTTTTCCTCTCCAGTGGCTCCGAGTCTCAGTGACAGATGAATACAAAACAGATGGGATGGTGGCAGAACCTCATCGGATGGACCTGATGGGCCTCAAGCTGCCTGTGCTATTGCATAGATTAGTGTCACATTATGCTGGGCTTTGTACTTTGATACTGAAAGCCACAGACTGGCTTTATTCTTTTGTCTTGTCCTGTCCAAATGTCAAGATCCCCATTTTGCTTTTGATATTATGCAGAAGATATACTTTAGAAGCTGCATCTATATTACTCTGCATCAACTTTCTGTGCTAAGCTTCAAAATAGCAGAAGAGACTCCTGTGCTGTGTGAAAGGCTTCTTGAACTGCTGCATTTAAAAAATCAGACCAAAAAACTCTAAGCAAGTATTTGGTCTCACTAGATTTTTGTCATGTGTGCTTCTCAGATGGCTATTATCTCATGTAACTATTTAATAGCCATATTAATTTGGAAATATCTATATTTGGCCACAGCAACACATCTGACATAGCCACTCAGTCCGTGAGACCCCTGTGAGCTGTTTGAGAGCATCTACAGCAGAGCCATCTCACTGTAAAATAACATCTCTTCTCTCTGACGCAATAGCTCCTTGCCTTTTCCACAGCAGACACGGGATGTTCCCGAGAGACACTCACTGCAGTCACACAATGGAGCCAGCTTGCTGAGCCCACAAGTATCAGTCAGACTCTCCATGGCCCTTGGCTGCATGTGCAGCTCTCTGCAGAAGGGTCAGCCCTGCCTTTGCATAGAGCCACCATCATGTCCTTCTCAGGAAACATCGTGGTATGCTAGGAGAGGTGAAGGCCAAAAAACTGGAAAGCTGATTTCATTGGGAAGCAGAGTTGCTTGATCAAGCTGGTGTTGTCAGAGCAGTCTGGCGAGTCGTCTCCTCTCCGGAGGCTTCCGGTCTGCCTTTAGGCATGATGCAAACCCCAGGAGAACAGCTCCCCTGTGGCACACTGTCACTTCTCATCCCCATCACAGCTAAAGCCAGACAGGGCTGAGACATGAGGAAAAAAACTCAAAAAAACTGGTCTTAAAATTAACCCTTTGAATGTGGGTCAGGACCTCTCTGGATGAGGCAGCCATGGAGATTTGGAAAGGCCAAAATCAGAACCACTGTGGTGAGACAGGTTGATGAACATCTGCCCACACAGCAGGACACACTGTCTGCCATCCAGCAGCCTTCCCACTGGGAGAGTGGAGACAGAGACGATTTTCTGGGCAAGCTGTCTCTTTCCAGTGCAGAATGCCAGCAGAACAGTTATTAGCTCTCACAGCCATACCTCCCCCATTGTGAACGCTCCAGCCGCCCCTTTCCAATAAAAACTCCTCAGGAAGCTCCCCAAGGAAAGGCTCTCTCTTCTGCATGCACCACTCAGCTACCAGTTGCTTTGATCCATTTGAATTCCCCTTAATATTGTTGCTTTTGCACAACAAAAGAAATTGTATCTATATATATATATATTTATATACACTTAATCTAGGACAAAATAAATGTGGAGCTCCCAACCAACAAAGCAAGACAGTAGAAGCTTAAAAGAGTAGGAGGCACTGTCATGTCTCCCTAAAGGCAAGGTTCCAACCCAGCAACAAGCTACGTGCCCATGGTAAAACACTCGGACAACAAATGGGATATGAAATACAGCACAGGAGTGGTAATCAGGGCACCTGAAACAGGGGAGATGGTGCCAAATTAAGGCTTAAAAGCTGCAAAGTGGCTCTGCGTGTGTCTCCCTGCTGGAAGCTGCGGATGACCCGCTCTCCACTGCAGCTGTACCTATGTATAGTTGTATTGAGGGAAAGAGGTGGCTATAGAAATACATCTACAGCAGCAGCCTAAACCCAATTAGGCTACACAGCTGCATGTTTCAACACCCAAACAACTTGCAATATTTTGCCTTGATTCTGATCATGTTACTCTGGTTGTTCCATCAGTAAGAGCCTTGCAAAAGGACACGGATCAGAGCTGGAGAGTTTCAGACATGCTGGTGGGTAAGGAGGTGATGAGAGTTGGAGAGAAAGGCGTTCACCTTTAATCCTGGCAGCCAGTGGCAAAGAGAGAAGGAATAGGCATAAAAGGAAGACAGTAAAGGAAAAGGAAGACTGCGTAAATCAGTAAGAAATGGGAAATTAATTTCATCTTGCTTAATTTTTTCAAGAAACTGTGGTTTTTCCACAGTAATTTCAAAAATGACTTTGGTGCATACACAGACTGGAACCAACAGGTCAAGTAAACTTTGTGCACATGGAAAAGGCTGTCCAGGTTAAACCTTGCAAGAAGTTACCCACTGAGGCACCAGATATGATCGGCAAGATCTGAGGGAACGGCTCCATTCCCCAAATACTCACCAAACTAATACTGCACAAAGCACCAGGTAACAAAAGGCCACTTTTTGTAACAGAACCATGTTTCAGTGTGTAACAAGTAAGGGAAACGGAAGAACCAGCCATGGTGGGGCAAAAACAAACCAAAACAGGGAAGAAAATTGCATCAGGCACGGAGATAAAAAGGTATACAACTGTATCTGCTCCATACCTCATTCAGGGGGTAGGAGAAATAGACCATTTTTCTTTCCCAAAATAGAAGTACACAGCTTCATCTCCGGGGTAGTCCGGCTGTCCCCGGCACTGTTTGTGCCTCCAGCCCAAGACAGCTGGAGCAGCTTTGCCCTCTGCTGGTCCCTGGAGGACCCTCAGCCCAGCCCAGGCAGGAGCCTCCCTGTCCCATAGACACCTCCCGGGGCTGCCACCCTCGCCCCCGGCCTTCCCAGGCCGTCAAAGCAAGGATTAGATACAGCAAGAGACTGGAGGAATTGTCAGCTGAGTGAGGGTAGTGACACCTCACAGGAAATGAAAAGTCTGGGAAAAGAGTAAAAAAAACCCAAAACCCTCTAACTATGATGGAGCTGAAGTCCCTGCTCCAGCCCAGAATGATAAAAGGGATAGTTAAACAACCTTAATTAAATCACACCGTACTGGAAGGTGTTTCCCATCATACTCCTCACTGCATTCCAAGTGCATTCTTTCACACAAATCATCAGGATTGCACACTGCAAGGAAACATTTGGAAACAGCATTCCTGGCAACCAGCTGCCTCCACGGGGTGCCCAAGGCCACAGAAGAGAGACCCCAGGTAGCCCCCTGTGCCCACAGAGACACCACTCACTCCCCAGTGCCAGAGCTGGTTTGCCCCTTCCTTTCACCCCTCTCCCACGTTTTCCCTCTTCAGGAGTTTGTTTGCTTCCACTCAAAATGCCACAAGGCGAGAAAAGCACTGCAGTGTTTGTCCAGCACAAAACCAGTCACCTTGGCAACGGCCAGCAAAGCTTTCCCAGCTTCTCCTACTTCTTTTTCTCCTGGTTTTGCCGGGATTGGCGTGACTTGGGTGACAGCTACGAGTGCCAAGTATGCCGTCAGCACCAGTCCCGGCAAAGGCAGGCATGAATACAAGAGCTGGCCAGGCTCTGCTGTAAACTTGTAAAAGGGCAACTTGGGTGCTGCCAAGTCCCCTGGGAACTGGCAACTTCCTTACGCCATCCACAGCAGCCTCATCACTTGTAGGTAACTGCATTACTGCCTCACTCAGGCAATCTCAAAGTCAGCCAAGCATACCTGATCTAATTATTTTTCCAGCACTCAGCAGCATTATTCCCATGATTTAATCCTGCCCGGGATCATTAGACACCACGGTACCGTTAAGGAAGCAATTATGACACTGACCTATGTTTTCAGGGACTTGGGCAGGCAAATGCCTTTGTCATCTATCAGACGGTAATTTTCTAATGTGATTTAGAGCCTCTCTAGAAAAAGGTAATTTACTTACCAGCTGGCTTTCAAGGATGCCTTGAAGTCGGATTTAAACTAGGGTACAGTAAGGATCTTAAGGGGGAAAAACCCCCAAAACACAAGTATTAGCTGTGTAAAATAAACCAGGCAGAACAGGCTTGCTCCAGGTGATGGCAGGATGAGGACAGCCAAACAAACATTAACCAAAGGTGCAAAATCAAGTGTAAAAAGGCTTTTCCAGACTGCAGGGACAGGTAGAAAAGGACAGTGGGGTACCAGCATCATGCTTGTGAGTGGGATACTGTGCTGAGTGGGGGCCACTGGCTACTAAAAACCAGCAGGTCCAGTAATCCTGGAATACCAGGCATGTGTTCTGCTAAAACCAGTCCTGCTGCTGCCATGCAGTCTGCAACTCATGGAAGAGAGGTATAAATACGAGTGCTAAAAATAAATTCAGATTCAGTGCTGGGTCACAAAGAGCAGAATCAATGCTGAGTTCTGCTCCAGGCAGATGGATGGTAATGTAATGATGTTATTTCAAAAAACACTCAGTCCCAGGAGACAGAAAAATCAGCAACAACAAAGGAGCACTCCAAGGTTACAAATTCCTATAATTTTACAGTATCATCCTGAATTTTTAAATAAAAAGTATTTCTTGGGGAAAAAGAAAGGAAAAAGTCAGTGTGGGAAGTTCTAGAGGTCAAACAAAGTTCCTTTAGGGATGCAATTCTTGGGCTGGTAAAACTCAACAGCTGATTGGGGAAGGACAACAGCAGCAGCAATTAACCGTCATGTGTACTTAAAGAAAAAATATACAAACCATTCTGGCATACTTGAGAATCCAAGCTTCTTTTGTAAAAACATCTAGGCCATCCTCTCCATTCCTGACTTCTGAATTAAGTGGCAAAAATTCTGTTATTAACTCCTCCTTCAGGAAGTATTAAACACTGACTGGTCTTCCCTGCTGGAGCAGATTGCTGCACTAGTTTGGAAAAGCAGAAAAAGAAAACTGATGTTTAATTGTAAAGAATTAACCTGCATAAATATGGAAAGAAACAGAAGGGTGACTTCTATGTGTTCAAGTTAGGAATTATTAATAAAAGAGCAAAACTCCCAAACTCATGCCTTTGCAGTTCCATTCCACGCTCCACCAAACATAAAAAGTCTGAATCATTTATGATCTGAATTATTTATAACACAGATATATTTTTGACTTAAATGAATTTCAGCAGCAAAATCCCAAGCATTTTACCCAGAGTAGGCTGTGGGGTTTATTTTTCTGTTCACATCACAAAAGGAAAAAAAAAAACCAACACCTCCTGTCTTTCAGGCTGGATGCCTAGAAGACATTCACTGATCAATTTTTTTCAGTTAGGTATGAAAACTCCTCTCTGCTGGGTCACACAATCTCTCACCCACCTAGGGTAAGAGAGGAGTTAAAAGATTAAATAAAATACTGCAACTGGACCAAACAGGAATACTGCAGGAGTGCCTGGCATACAGGTTAGATCCTGCCTTCCCCCACCTTTCCCCTGCAGTCCTCTGGGAGGAATCCTCCATGTACCATTTCCAAGAACCATCAGCAAGCTCTTCCCCTCCAGCCCTGAAAGTTGGTCCCTTATCTTGCACTTTTCCCCTCTATATTCTTGCTATCTTCAGTCTGATCACTGCTATTCCCTCTCCATTCAATCCTGCCCCACCAGCAGACTTACTCAAACAGACATGAAACCTGGTGGAGAATTCCAATTTCACTTTCACGTTTAATTTTCTTTTTTTAAATTGCCAGTCTCCCATTAAATACTTTAAAGCCATTAAAATCACCATCCTAACCTGTGAACTACACAACTTGAACACTTATCTGCAGGTAAATAACCAGATGTACCAAAGAGATTCTTATTTCTTCTCCTGAAGATTCTTCTAAAAAAATAAAAGAAGTCTAAACTCAGTTTAGTGTGTATTTACACAAGTAAATTTCCTTCCAGACTGCTCAATGGCAGATTTCCTGTCAGCCCTACCCACTTGAAAATAACAAAAGATTATTCTCCTTTATTTTGAAACAGCTTGATGGACTAAAAAGAGGCCTAGAGGGGTTTATGTAGCATTAACCACTTTTATTATTTATAGTCCCATAAAAAGTAAATGGAAGAATTAGAGATACACAACTGAAATTCTCAAGCATTTTATTTTATGACCTAGTGTATAAAACTTCAACATACAAAAACAAAAAAGGAAAAACAAACAAACAAAAACAAAAAAAAAAAAGAAAAAAAAAGAAAAAAAAAACCAAAATCCCAACAAATTGGAAGTGAACTAAAGGAAGATCTCATATCGCACATGTTCCAAAAAGCTTTACCTAAGGGCTCAGAAGCAGTAAACATTCAGCCTATTACAAATGGGATTCAGAACCAATCTTCACACTTGCAGTCTGCAGAGTTATGGATCCAAGGGCCCAGGTTTAGTTGCTGTAAGCAGTGGTGGTTGTGAGGGCTGGTTTTGGTTGTTTGGTTTGGAGTACCTACAGTTCACTTCCAAGCTCACCATCAACCCTGGTTAGTTGTCATCAGTGAATCGAATGTGTTTGCTTGTCTGCTGAGTCTTCTCGAGCCGCATCCTTTCAGCTTTAGCAATCAACTGCAAGCAGGAAAAAGGATGGGGAAAATTAGAGCAAAACAATCTTGTTATCATTTTACTTTACAATCAGGGATATATTCCATCCCTTGTTCCTCCCAAAATGGTTGAAGACAACAAAATTGCAATTTCAAAATCCTAAAATACAGTCTCATACAGTAAGTTAAAGAACTTTATTTTTTGATGGGATTCATTTTGCTACTGATGTAGGAAAAACAAGGTTAGACCACCAAAAAAAAAAAAAAAGAGTGCTTTATGAATATTGTGGCATTTTAAACAGGAAAAAATCCCCACGTGCCTCCAGCACACCACAGAAACTCCCCATGAACCCACTCAAGAACAAACACAGAAGCACAGAAAAACCATGCACAGAGACCACAAAAAACACACAAAATAAAAAACCCACAGAAACCCCACACATGAACAAATACAAACACAAACCCACTGAAAACAAACAAAACACACAAGCCACAAAAAATCCCCAAACCCAGGCAAAAAACTTTCACACTGAAACCACAGACTCCCATAGGAACACACACAGAAACCACAAAACCCATAAAACCCCCACAAGAACATAAAGAAACCACAAAACCCCCATAACACCACAAAAACACACACAAACACACACAAACCACAAAACCCACAAATCAACACAAGAATACCCACAAAAAGGCACATGGAGAAACACCACAAACCAACACATCACCACACCTAAGGACACATAAAAACCCTACAGAATCCAACACATGAACACAGGCACATACAGAACCCAGAATTCCCCCTGCAAAAAATCCACCAGCCTCCCTAAAAATAACAGAAGAAACCCAAACCCAGTAAGAAACACCAAAACCAACCCCTGAAAATACGTAGCTTGCCAAAAAAATACCCAAATGGAAAAAAATACCAAAAATCTCCCAAGCCCCTCAAAATACCCCCAAGCCCCAATACAAGAATACACTTAAAGGCACATTAAAACCCCCAAATCCCACAAAAACCAACAGCCAAAGGCATGTACAGAACCCACAAAACCCATCACAACACACAGAAAACCACACATACGGAAACCACAAACCAACACAAGAAACCACACAAAAATGCACTCACACGTAACACAACACCACACAAAAAACCCGCAAACAAAAAAACAACGAACAAACAAGCAAAAAAAAAAACCCCCCAAACCCACCACCCCCCTTGATAAAAACCCAAACAAACAGACAAAAACCCACAGCAGCTTCTCTTCTGGGGACTACTCAAGCATGTTAGCTGGTGTTATGGGGAAGGGCCATTTGCTCCACAGGAAGGACAGTGTGCCAGATATTAACAATTGCACATACAAAGCAAATTAATTGTTACTTCTGCATACGACTGAGTCCTGCACACAGCACAGAGGTGCACGTTGTGCTGCTGCACTCACTGTGGCAGGCAAGATTTGAGGCTTTCTCAACCAGTCTCCAGCAATAAAACTGACCTAAAGACGGCTAACTTTTATTCTCTGGTGCCTAAAAAATCCAGTTTAAAATAGTCCAACCCTAAGAGGAAGCAGAGTACAGTGGTTTACTCGTTCAGCATAGGAATGGAGAACGACAAACACGGGAAGGGGAGCTCTGAGACACAAGCTGCCCGGCTCATACTGCTGACGGCTTCCATTCCAGTGCCTCAGAATTTGCAAGAGGCCTCAAGGATTTCCATTTCCAGCTTATCAATTCATTATCAGCACCTGTGTGTAAGCACACCTCTACTCCTGAATCCAAACAGGGATCCAGCCATTCCATAGTACCAGGGTCACAGAACCAGGGAAAAGTGTTCTGGTGTGGGACCTGTCCGCACAGGCCCACAGCCAGGAGCTGCCCCAGTCTTGCAAGGACACAGCCCCTGAGCCCCAGGCATCATCAGCAGAGTGTGGGCTGTGCCGAGACATTCCCACTGTCCTCCTTTTCCGTATATCCATATATCCTGCCAATTATTCCACCCTTCGCAAATACTCAATTCTCACTTCCCTGCCAAATGCCTTTCACTTCTACCAGCCCTCCCACCCTCTTAAACTTCCTCCTTCCCCCTCTGGAAGGGGGTCCCAGGTGCAAATGAGGTTCAGCAGCACCTCCCCCCAGGAGAGGAGGATCCAAGCAGAAAGCTTGCAGGCACTCCTGCCTTGGCTTTGGCAACGGGAGACTCCAATAGGTCTGGAGTTTAAGGCTACAGACTGATGAATTGCTTTAGGGTTGAATAAAGTGGCACTGCCCTAAAAGGCAGTTCTGGCTGGAAGTTTTCCATCTGTATCAGTAAATGACAGAGGTGGTTTTATCAGGCAGTTAAACAGACAAAAGGGAAGATGGATTGGGAAGGGGCGGCAGAGGGGAGCAGAGATGTGACAATCAACCAGGCCTGGGGAAAAGACACTGGACACCTTTTTCACACCAAAGGATGGCCAGGCCTTTTCTGAGGAAGCTTGGGATTTTCAATCTCTTTTGGACATCTGGTTTATTATAGGAACTGTGCCAGAGGAAGTAAAATCTCTACCACTTGCTTTGGTTTTGGGCACTGCACCAGCTATCTGCTGAAGTGATCCTTAACCCTTATCCTGAGGAAAGCTGAGTTGGCCTATAGCTTTTAGCAAGCACAGAAAAGAGGAATCTCGAACTGCCTAAACTCAAAAGCTGCATGCTGCATATGATGGGATGCAGTCCATGCATTTCAACACTGATGGAATGAAAACATAAGATGCCTTAATTCCAAGCATAAAGCAGCTAGCAGGCAAAAAGCTCCATTTCAAAATCTCATAAGGCATTTCAAAACGTTACTATCAGAACAGACTTTGACAAGAAAGGCATGCTAATGGCACATTTTGCTGAAGGTATTTAGTTATGAATAATTGTATTACTTTTTTCTACCTTTGAGACCTTCAAAAGAAATCACTTTGGGAATACTAAGGAAAAATTTTCAAATGGGAAAATATTAATGAACAGAAAAAAAATTTTTAATGATCGATCCGTATTTCAGGAATACAGCCTGTCAAAAAGTAAGGAAGGGGTTAAGATTTACTGACTGCAGAGCAAGGCATTCTTGTCTTGATGTTTTGCCTAACAGCGTTAGCATTTAAATAGAATTCCCCAGGCTTTGAAGTTCACACCTCCCGGTGTGGCAAGGTGATGGGCAGGGGGAAGGAGCAGGAGTTTGCATCTTTGTGCTGCCATTGTTAGGCAGAACCGAGACAGTTTGTATTTGCAAGCCTAGATGAGGTACATTACTGCCCAATTTACACCAGTTTGGTCAACAAATATCAATCTTCAAAAGATGAAGAGAAACTTGGAGCAAGGGCTCCTACGGTCAAAATTAAAGTCAAAGGTCCCACTGGCACCTTTGGTTTAAAAAAGTAAAAGTACATTTAAAAAAAAGCCTGGCAACAACCAAAAAAATGTTCTAAAGCTGCAGTTTTCAAATTCACTTTCTGCTTATATTCAAGAATAATGGCTCGAATCAATGCCATTTTTAGGCTTTTAAGAAAATTAAATTAGACCTTCGGGCAAAGCACATCTTTCTTTAAAAAAACTCAACTTATTTGTGTGCAGGATCTCTGAAAGAACATTCATACAAACAGGATAAGACATGCAAAATATGCCTTACAGAAGATAAGGTTTTGACCTGTATGACTGCTGTTCCTTTAGGTCAATGAAATTTTCTATTATATACGGGACAATTTTTTTTTTTCCTAGGGTCCAGGAAACAAAGAGTCTCAAAAGTAATCAACAAATAATTAAGGTCAGATGATTCTGAAGTTTTGCAAGCCACAGCAAAAAAACCTCAGGCTAAAGCCAATTCAGAAACCTTATCTGGAGTGTGTGAAGCAAACCTGGCAATAAAACCTCTGTGAAATACTCTCTGGCTCCTCTCTGTCAGGTCAGGGATCTGACTTGGCTTAATGAGAGAACCCTTCATGCCTGGAAGGATCTGCTGGGGCTGGAGCAGAGGCAGCAGCCTGCAAGTTCATTGCAACACCCCCTCAAGGCTGCAGCCTGACGGGCACAGCGAGGAGAAGGCTGGTCTTTCCCAGTTGGGATCTGGAAGCTGTACAGCTATGGATGCTTGCAGGAGGACCCAGATTTGGCTGGGTCGGAGCAGTCAAACTGGTGCACAGGCTCCTGACCACACTGGGAACACACCAGCATTCGCCACAGCACAAATAAAATTATCTTAATTGTGAGGAAAATGAGATTGATTCTCAAGAAAATGATTTTCTGGATCATACCAGAGAATTAAGAGTGTAGCACTAGCCTTGATTTCACTAGAGCACATCAAGAGTACTTAACTTACTAATTAGCTCATCCAGACAGGGTTTGAAAAGAAATCCAGCTTACAAATTAAGTTCTGGCCTTTAGTCATGGAGTTAACTTTCTCCAATTGTCCCTGTAAAGACAAGCCTTGCACTTGTCAACTGGAGCAGGACAGCCACACTCGTTACTTCGTGGCTGTAAAACCCTGCTTGCCAAGTCAGTAGGGAGTGACTTAACAGAACTAAATACACAGTCAGAGTATCAAAAACCGTGGAGCAGTGCAGTAACAGTGTCATGTTTTCCACCATGGCTGCCACAGGAAAAAGCTGTGATTTGCAGGTTACCTTCTCAGTACCCCGCTTCTTTTCTCGAGGCTGGTTCAGCTTAGCTTGTCTGTCCACCAAAATCTTCTGCCAGTAACGTTGCTCATGGTCACCTTGGGGGAAAATGAACATTGAGGAATATCAATAAAAGGAGCCACAAGAAGTGGATGAAATCATTTCTAAAGTAAACACTCATGAAAATACCTTTCAGGGAAACCCAACAAGTATTTCCCCAGTAGTCTTACATGTCCTATGCACAGAAGCCATACAGAATTGCTCTCTACATGCCATCAGCAAAAGGAGCTGAGTTTTAGCTGAAGTTGCACCACAGCACACGGAGGCCCCTTTGATTTACTGATGTACTCAACCTCTGACTCATTTTAAACAACTACCAAACAGGAGGGAAAAAAAAGTAATTATTGTAAGAACAACTGAGACTATTTTGTTTCATCAAAACCATTGCCTGGAGTCTTCACGAGCTGTCAGGAATATTTGAACACAGGCAGCAATACAAAAGCAAGTAATTCTGCAGCTTTTCTCAGCATCTGCTTTGCAGGGAAGCAGCAGTTGACCACTTTTCCTTCTGGTGTGTGATGTAATTATCGCTATGGGAATTCTGTGATATTATTTCCATAGTCTCATCTTCATCCTCACGGGTTCATCTTCAGCCACAGGGCAGTTTCTGAAAGATCTTGGAAAAGACTCCTGCAAAAGTTAACATCTAAACATGATCACAGATGCTTACCATCTTGCCAGATGCCAAGCTGAAGATAGCTAAAGTCAAATCCTGAAGAGTAAAATACTACTGGGAAATGTTTAGCCCCTGCTGCAGGGAGCATTAAATTCTTTCCTTTTCATCTCTCACCTTCTGCCACCAAGAAAAACAAAAATCCCTACTATGAGTCCCTTGTGCATTCCTGGAAAGCTTTTCCATTCTCATTTTAATGAACCAGTTAGAAAAAAATAAATCTTAAGACTATGAATGGAATGCTCCTACAATGTAGTACTTACTCCTAATCTCCTACTGCACTCTTATGTAAGGATACAAAACCAGAGACAAACAGACACAGAGCACACAGCTGTAGAACACAAAATTTGAGGATATTTCTGGATCTCTGAAACACAGAGCACACTGGAGACAAATCTATCTCCACATGACATTAGCAGCACTCACTGAATCTCAAACTCCAATTAACTTTGATATGATCATGAAGGTTAATGCTTCCATCAAAGCTTCCCCTTCTGCAATCCTTAAGTAGCGTTTTGGGGAGTCTACATCCCTGCACCCATGAGACTGGGCCCTATGTAAGGATTTGGGCAGGAGTGGGGTAAAATATTTAAATACGCACATGAGGCAGTCTCATATTGATTGTTTAATCTGGGAGGTTTTTTTGCATATTCACAATTTTTGGTGTATCTCTTGAATACAGAAGTTCTGTGAATACACCAAGTTTGAGAGACTTCCTCTTTTTTCTATCCCTCAATTCCA